>NC_138760.1:105309349-106526999 GCF_965113315.1 Podarcis vaucheri
TTGTCTCATTGTCAGTGATGAGTAAGGCTCTATTGCGTGTCAGCTTTTGTATGTAGAATGGAAAGGAAGGTGCTATCTTGTCACTGGTCTCAGGCAACAAGATGTCTTTGGTTGGCCAGTCTTGTAAAAGCAGTGTTGGATTGCCTTCTAGTTGCTTGGAGATCCCCACTGAACAGCATTCAAACTCTTGTTTGTCATTAAACATAATGCCACTCGTTCCCTCAAGCAGGATCCTGTTATGCTTGTTAAGTAACATTGAGTTGCCCCTGAAATAAATGCCTGTTTCCACTTTTGAAGGCCTAGTGCCAAGCCTATCCTTGGCCCCAACTCCAAATGTGCTTCCCCGTAAGAATAGGTTTCCAAATCGATGAAATGCTTCGGATGCCAGTAGGTATCCTCCTCGCTTTTGCAACGTAGAGGTTGAAACCTACAAAAACCCTGTGGTGAAACTGACAGGAGATGAAATAAAACTGGTGTTTCCTTGCATGTGGGTAAAAAATGCCAAAGCCCGACAATGGGATTAAAACTTGCATTTCCTTGCATGGCTTTGTGTCTGTTTTGAGTTGGAGGCCGTTGGCTACAGAGATTATGAAATTAAAGTATGAACTGCCTGTCACTTAAAAATGGAATGTCTAGGTACGTAGGATGCTGCCTTATCCCAAACTGGATCCCTGGTCCCATTTAGCTCAGTGTTGTCCACACTCCAGGTTTTCAGACAGGATGGATTTTTAATCCCTCCCCATTTTTATTTTTCTTACAAAAGAAATTGCTCTTGCATTTTCTAATTCGCTGCATGAATCAATCCTTCTAAAGTTACAGCCCATGAAGATCAGTTTACTTCAGTGATATATTTAGATTATTTTTGGTTGATTTAATATTTTTTTTAAGGAAACAAAAGAAATGAAACCCAGCATGCCGGCGAAGCAAGACAGTGGTCCTATTTTCTGCTTGCTGTCACATGTGCTGCTTTGACAACATTAATTTGACCCTGAGATGTATGTGAAAGCAGAAGGATGTAATGGTAGATTTCTGTGCAAGGGCTGGCATTAATTACCCAGGCCAGCTGTGGAATGTTAGGCTCAATTACATTTACCAATGCGAATGAAACAGGCTCTTTAAAAGTTATTTGCCTGAGCACTTATTCTGACATGCTTCCCCTGAGGGTGTCTGGGAGGGATGTGATGTCTTCAATAGTCTGAATTTCTCCTCTTGTGCCCCTCCAACACCCTGCCAAAAAAGAATATATATATATATATATATATATATATATATATATATATATATATGCAGGTTTTGGTGTCTTCGGGTGTCTTCCCGTGTAAGAGTCGGGGTGTCTGTGCGACGTTTCGACGAGGTCTCACTCGTCATCTTCAGGCTGGTGCTTTCGGCTTCTTGTTACTGGAACAGAGCAGAGTCTGGTGTTTGAGTTCCTATAAATACTGTTGAGGGGTGTGGTGTATAGCCTCCAACGTTCTGGGCAGAGAGGAAGTTCCTAGATTAGTGTGCCTTTTCTTCTTTTGTTCCTTAATTACTTGAGGGATATCTTGGGTGATTTCATGAGTGATATTCTGAATACCACTGGGTGGGTCATTAAGTGTAGATTAGTTGCTAAAGCTTTCGTGTCTTGACCTCTTGAGCTTGTGAAGAGTTTTTCTGAGAAGATGGCTGTGCTGCATTTAGTTGTGCTCTGGCTTGGCTTCGTGTATAGGGGCGAGCTGTGGTTTTGTGCCTTGTGCCAGCCAGATCTGTGTAGGGATTGCAGGGGGGTGCAGCATCCGGAGGTGCCACTATAGTTTGGCTACTGGATGGAGTCTGTAATATGTCTGTGGAGAGGGTCTGGGTTTGGGTCTGGTGTGGTTGATTGGTGACGGCGTTCTGTGTGCCTCTGGTTCTGGTGTCGGTTTTTGTGGGGAGGGCTAATTTCCAGATGTCTGGCAGGCGGGACGTGTCGTCACGCTTGTTCATGTTGTGAGGGTGTTTCTCTATCTCGATGGCTTCCATGATTATTCTCTTGTGGTGATGTTCCATGTTAAAGAGCAATTTGGAATCTGCAAAATTAATTTCGTGTCCTGTTTCTTTCATGTGTTGGAAAAGAGAGGAAGTTTTTTCTTCTTTTTTGACGGCATTCTTGTGTTCTGCGATACGAGGCTATACACCACACCCCTCAACAGTATTTATAGGAACTCAAACACCAGACTCTGCTCTGTTCCAGTAACAAGAAGCCGAAAGCACCAGCCTGAAGATGACGAGTGAGACCTCGTCGAAACGTCGCACAGACACCCCGACTCTTACACGGGAAGACACCCGAAGACACCAAAACCTGCATTCCTGTACCCGTGAAAATCTACGAAAGCAAATATATATATATATATATATATATATATATATATATATATATATATATGCTTTCGTAGATTTTCACGGGTACAGGAATGTAGGTTTTGGTGTCTTCGGGTGTCTTCCCGTGTAAGAGTCGGGGTGTCTGGGCGACGTTTCGACGAGGTCTCACTCGTCATCTTCAGGCTGGTGCTTTCGGCTTCTTGTTACTGGAACAGAGCAGAATCTGGTGTTTGAGTTCCTATAAATACTGTTGAGGGGTGTGGTGTATAGCCTCCAACGTTCTGGGCAGAGAGGAAGTTCCTAGATTAGTGTGCCTTTTCTTCTTTTGTTCCTTAATTACTTGAGGGATATCTTGAGTGATTTCATGAGTGATATTCTGAATACCACTGGGTGGGTCATTAAGTGTACCAGACCCAAACCCAGACCCTCTCCACAGACATACTACAGACTCCATCCAGTAGCCAAACTATAGTGGCACCTCCGGATGCTGCACCCCCCTGCAATCCCTACACAGATCTGGTTGGCACAAGGCACAAAATTACAGCTCGCCCCTATACACGAAGCCAAGCCAGAGCACAACTAAATGCAGCACAGCCATCTTCTCAGAAAAACTCTTCACAAGCTCAAGAGGTCAAGACACGAAAGCTTTAGCAACTAATCTACACTTAATGACCCACCCAGTGGTATTCAGAATATCACTCATGAAATCACTCAAGATATCCCTCAAGTAATTAAGGAACAAAAGAAGAAAAGGCACACTAATCTAGGAACTTCCTCTCTGCCCAGAACGTTGGAGGCTATACACCACACCCCTCAACAGTATTTATAGGAACTCAAACACCAGATTCTGCTCTGTTCCAGTAACAAGAAGCCGAAAGCACCAGCCTGAAGATGACGAGTGAGACCTCGTCGAAACGTCGCCCAGACACCCCGACTCTTACACGGGAAGACACCCGAAGACACCAAAACCTACATATATATATATATATATATATATATATATATATATATATATATATTGGAGGGGTTGGTTAAGGAAGGAAGGGTGGGTCATAATGATCAGTGCTTCAGTGAAAGTTTTGTATCCCTTCAGCAGCTTCATGTATGCAGGGAAGCAAACTGCCAACTTTTGTTAACAGATAACTCAAAACCTCTGGCCATATGCATATTCTAACCATCTGCAGCCAAAGTGTAGAAATAGTTGCAATAGTTCTTTGTGTTTTGATTTCCAAATTCCTGTGCTGGGTAAATGCATAACAGGTTAACCTCCCCGCCTCCCCCCCTTTTTATAGAAAAAAAAACATTAAAAAAGTTTCTCGCTGTTGAGGATTTTGATGTGTCTCTTCTTACTGACATTTGTATATGTAAACATGACACATACAGGATTTGGGAAGATGCTCTGGCTTGCAAGTTCTTGGCTGAAGTTCCTTTTAAAAAGGCATGGCTCCCTGGTTTATATTACTGCAGTGACTAGTTACATTATCTAGTGTTCAAACTACAAAACTTGCAGATTAAAACAGATGTACATGGCTTTTTTATTATTATGCCAGAATGCTCTGAACAACTGACAATCAGTAGTTTATGAATTATGTTTTTCTTTCTTTCTTTTTTTTGACCAGTTAGGAAGAAGGCTTAGATCAATATTGCAGTGTGTAGTTTAAAATTTCATTTTTTTCCTCCTGTGAATTTCACCTTGCTGCCGTTGAGCCGATTTTCTTTTTCAAGATTGTTTATTGCATTAATTGTGTCTTGCAGGATCACTGTGCCACCTGTTGTATAAGTTCCCATTATATAGTACCATATGGCACACAATAAGGGGAAAAAACAGCAATTTTATGGAAGCATGTGCTCAAAGAGCAGCGGTGGAAGCTGCAGAGATTAGAGCATCTTTGAAGGAGAGGCAGGTGCTGGATGGCCGGACATCCAGGTAGATTCTTATTTCGGACTATCCAGCTCTTGCACAAAGCTGTATGTTCAAATCTTAGCGTATACCAGAGGCCAGCAAACTTTTTAAGCAGGGGGCCAGTCCACTGTCCCTCAGACCTTGTGGAGGGCCGGGCTATATTTTGAAGGGGGAAAAAGAAAGAATTCCTATGCCCCACAAATAACCCAGAGATGCATTTTAAATAAAAGGACACATTCTACTCATGTAAAAACACACTGATTTCTGGACCGTCCGCACGCTGGATTTAGCCTTCTAATGGTCTGGGAATCAGCGTGTTTTTACATGAGTAGACTGTGTGCTTTTATTTAAAATGCATCTCTGGGTTATTTGTGGGGCATAGGAATTCATTCATTCCCCCCCCCAATATATAGTCTGGCCCCCCACAAGGTCTGAGGGACAGTGGACCAGCCCCCTGCTGAAAAAGTTTGCTGACCCCTGTATACTTTTCAGAAGACAACCTTTTGAGTGTAATGTATGACAGCCTACTCTAGAGTAGAGTCTCCCTAGTTTCTTTCCAAGGAAACCTCCAGTTTCTGCTCTTGACCTGTGGTGGTGCTCTGAAAAGTTGGTAGTCCACTTGCATATGGTTCCCTTTTTCACTTGTTCATGGTTCATAACTTGCCAGTTGGCAACTGCTATTCTGCAGCAAGTACAGATTTATAACAATGCAATCGCCAACCATGCTTTCCATGGGAAAGGCAGCATTGATTAAAGATGACACATTTTGTTCCAAAGACCTATGCATTGTGTTAACGGCAGCCGTTTAATTGTTGAATGCTTGTGTGACGCACCCATTGAGCTCAGTGCTGGCATGCCCTTGCACATGGTGTGAAATTTAACACAAGACATCTGTGTACTGGGTGCTGAAAATCTCAGAGAGAACGCTCCCTGTAAGCATTTACCAGGGTATGGAATGTAAAAAGGGATCCTCTTTAGCAGCGAACTGTTGTGCACGGTTCTTGCCATTCGCTGTTACAAAGATCAAGTTAACACTTTTTTTTTGCCTTGTGTTCTTTGTTGTTGGCTTCAGTTGCTTTCTGTTTACAATTTTTCAAGAATTAATATGATCCTTTAATGGGATAAAATTGGATTATGCTTTCCACAATAAGGTTAAATCTTTCAGCCTCATTATTAAATAATACTGCAGGCTTTCATTTTTAGGGGCTGCCAGATCATAGTGCAATTATCCTTCAAATTACAGTGTTAATTGCAACCGATGTTTGAAAATTATTGCCATGTAGGGTATTAAATAATTTAACTACTCTTGGTGGTTGTGTGGTGTGTGTGTGTTTGTGTTTAAAGCTGTTTACAAACTTGAAATTTAAATGTGCTTTCGGTCTCCCAAAGAACAAGAGCCTGAATTTAGAATTCAGTCTTTCTGGCTAGTTTCACAAGCTGCCAGTACACAGTTCTCTCTCCCCACCCCCTTTAATTAAAATTGGAGACACCTTCTTCCCCCGCTGCTTATGCATCTGAAAAGGATATATTGTAAACAAGTTGATACTTCTGTGACCTCACAGAAGATACCTTTCTTGACTGGAAGGAGACAGGCCTTACAGCACTCAACCACACAGAGATCCATTGGGAGAGTGTCACAGGAGCAGGTCAGTCAGTAATCACACAGTTCAAAGTTGGAGCTAACTATTTATTAGCAAAAACACAATCTCCACAGACTTGGCTGAGGATCGGGCCTAATGAGCACAGCAGCTCATTCAGTGAAAATCAGTTACCAAGACTGAAAGTCCCTGCCTTCTCACAGCCGTCATAAGTCCCCTCCTCTCCAGGACATCCCCCAAGCAATCGGAGACTGTGTCTGCATGCGGCCAACCTCTCCTGCCCTTTTCATTCCTCTCCTGGTTATGGGAAACAGTGGGAAGGGGAACTTGTTGCAGCAGGGGTGGGGGTAGGTGGGTGGGACCCCTGTGACTCTTCACCACCCTGACTCATCTCTGCCTCTTGGCCTCCCTCCCGCTTCTGCTTCAGCTTCTGCCTCTGGTTCTAGACTTCTCTCTGCCACAGACTCTCCCTGCTCACTAAGTCCTCTTCTTCAGCTTCCGACACCACCTCCCACCCTCCCCTCTCTTCCTGTGACCACTCATTGTAGTCCCACCACCACATCGTTGTCCTGGGATGTTCTTCATTTGTAGGCTGCAGTGCCCAAACAGAAGGGTTGAGGTGTGGGTATTAAAATTCAGCCTGCAAAATTCAGCCTGGGGAAATAAAGCATAATTTGTTGTTGTTTAGTTGCGTCTGACTCTTTGTGACCCCATGGACCAGAGCACTCCAGGCACTCCTGTCTTCCACTGCCTCCCGTGATTTGGTCAAACTCATGTTAGTAGTTTCGAGAACACTGTCCAACTGTCTCATCATCTGTTTTTCCCTTCTCCTTGTGCCCTCAATCTTTCCAAATGCCCGTGGCAGTGTGTATAGTGCTGAGTGTGGTTCAAATCTCTGTAATGTCTTGAAATTCACTTTGGAACACTTCTGCCAGATTATATCCTCTATGTTTAGACATGCATCCACTGTGATGTGGTAGACACCACTGGCCCATTTTGTTTTCGTACATTTATATCTCCTCCTTTCATCCAAGGCAGCATACACAATTCTCTCCCTCTCTCTCCCTGCACCCATTTTATCCTCCTAACAGTCCTGCGAGGAGGGCTTCACAGCTGGGTGGAGATTTGAACCCAGGTTCCCCGCTTTCCTCACTCACCCACCTTTAACCACTTTACTGGCTCACATTTTGCTGCACTGCGTGTGTTTAAAATTATAGACGTACCTTCACGCACACCCCATTTATGCATCTTTATATTCCATTAAATAAAACCCTTCTAACTCTTACCATTCTCTGATTCTATGAAATAACCAAGGGAAGAAATAATTAGCTGGAATTCCCGTCCTGTTTTTTGCCTGTGGAGTCCTCAAGTCTTGGGTCTGAAGACAGCCTCGTGTCACCTTGAACAACGCAACTATACTGCAGTGTTTGTGCAGCTATAAAAAGGGAGAAGATGACTCCCCCCCCCAACCTGTCCTAAGACCTCGGAATAACACAAAGGTAGAAATGTGAATTAAATTGGTGTACAAATCTGGGAACACATCATTATTTAATACTGTCCTAAAGATACAGCTATATATGTTCAGTTGTAAGGTCTTGTTTTGTTTTTAGAAAGAGAAGAGGAGGCCACATTTGCCTGCTGCTTTTTCAGCTTAAAATGGTCATGTATCCAAACGTCTCTCCGAGCTCCCAAATCCGACAGGGGCAGCAGAGAGATCATACAGGGAAAGCAAAAATAAGTGTCTTGGGATGGAGCTGTTTTAAGAATGCAAGTCCTTTTAAGTATTTAAGAGCTAGTAACCTCTCAGCGCTAAAGACTTTATTCTCATTACTTATATATCTTCTGCTTCATTTTAGGAGTAAAGGGTGCCCATCTATTATTTAGGAGGCCTGTTGGGTTGGTGGCAAAAAAAGGGCCAAAAGCAACTTTCAAGCAACTATTTGACAACCTGCATTTAAATTCCACCGTTGGATAAAAATATGGACTGAGTGCATTTTGCGAGGAAGCGAAACGGGGTGAGGCAAGCAGAGAACGGCCACGGTTTTTCTGTTTGATGAGAACACCAGTCTGTTCTATCCCTCCTGCCTCGTCCCATAAAGTGGTACCGGAGGAGTCGGGAACCTGTGGCCGTCCAGACTCCAGCTCCCATCATCCCCAGGCAGCGTGGCCAGCGTTATAGTGGTCAGTCCAGCAACATCTGGAGGGTACAGGTTCTTTACCCCTGTGGTACAGGCTGGTGCTGGTGAAGGCAAAGTCACACCTCTGTGGCTTTTGTCAGGGGCCTGTCCAAAGTGTAGCCAGGAAGCTATTTTACAGTGGTACCATCTTAAGGAACATTAGTAGTTAGCAAGGTAGGGCACCACCTTAACCATTGTTCCACTCCTACCTGCAAGGCCACGGCCAGAAAGTAGTGATGCAGGAGTTTTTCCCAGATCCTTGGCTCTTAGGCTATGGGGTCTCCTGCAGGATTCTGTTCTGTCCCCCATCTTGTTTAACATCTACATGAAGCTGTGCGGAGATGTTGCCACTAAATGTTGTCACTAAAATTGCTGATCATACCCAGTTGTGTTTGTCTGATCCTGCTGGGTTGGGTGGAGTAGTGCAGTTCTTGGAGGGCCAGGATGAGGACCAGTTAGTTGAAGCTGGCACCTCTAGGTGGCTAAGGCTTACCTAGTGACTTCATATTACAGTGGTACTTCGGGTTACATATGCTTCAGGTTACAGACTCCACTAACCCAGAAATATTACCTCGGGTTAAGAACTTTGTTTCAGGATGAGAACAGAAATCGTGCTCCGACGGTGCGGCGGCAGCAGGAGGCCCCATTAGCTAAAGTGGTGCTTCAGGTTAAGAACAGTTTCAGGTTAAGAACGGACCTCCAGAACAAATTAAGTACTTAACCCGAGGTACCACTGTACAGGCAAAGATTTGAACAGGGGTTTGATTGCAAAGTTGGAAGGGTCTTCTAGGAATCCTTTTGCTCAACTTGGGGCTCAAACCCACAACCCTGAAATTATGGTAAGTGTCTCATGCTCCACCGGCTGAGCTAACTTGTTGGTTTATAAGTTACCACTCTAGCTGCCATTTTGATCTCAACAGCAGTTTGCTTTAGAAGCCTGCCAAACATCCCCTTTGCATCCTGGATAGCTGCACAGCTGTCCGGTGCCTTACAGATGTTGTTGGACCACAGTTCCCACCAACATCTTCTGAATAACACATTCGCTGCTCCTGAATTAGGGTCTCTGTCTTCCTTGCCCCCTTCTTTTCATGGTTTTATCAAATGCTTCTTAAAATATGCATTATTCAACTATAGCATCTGGATTCTGGCATCTTCTGGTTGGGCTTCTCGCAGCTTTTTCTCAGAGTTTATTTCCTTAATGCAGTTGAGTGACTTAATTAGTTCTGGGGCTAATCTAGCATTAGCAAAATGCGTTTGTCAATACTTCTTTGTCCCAGTCACATAGGACTGCCTAATGTGGTTTGTCATATATTCTTCAGAATAGCTTTGCATTGCAGTTCTTAGCTACTACTAGAAATATATTCTGCAAGGTCAAAATTTTGTGACCAGAAGGGACACATTCAGTGACTGGTTCGTTTTATGCAAATTATAGCACAAACTTCTTGGCTTGCAAACATTGGCCTTATGCATGTTTCCCTCAAGAACTGGTACTCATAGAAGAGGCATGGTACATTGATGGGCAATAGCCATCCAGCAAACCCT
Source organism: Podarcis vaucheri (assembly GCF_965113315.1). Lineage (NCBI taxonomy): Eukaryota > Metazoa > Chordata > Lepidosauria > Squamata > Lacertidae > Podarcis > Podarcis vaucheri. The sequence continues at coordinate 105,318,910 of NC_138760.1, forward strand.
CCTAAATAACATATAATACAAACTGAATTGGAAGGGTTGAGCATGCAAAATAAGTCTGTCCATGGTATTATTGTTCAGCTTGCATGCTGATCATAACTACGTCGATAAGTCTTCCTTGTAAGATTGTAGGCTTAAGAGTGTTTTATTCTTGCTGGGGGCAGGGGGACACCAGTAATAAGAGTCTGTTTTTATACCTGGAGTTCAAACAAGGATCTTTGAAATGAGATGCACCGAAACTTAAGACTATGCTATGGCTTTGTTTGCATGTAATGCTAAACTGTGGTTTAGTGTTTCAAGGACATGTTGCAGTGAGCCTTGAGCTTGCACACTAACTATGCGTTCTCTCTCTGTTCTCCCCAGCCCAGCTGTGAGGATGAGTTTGGAGGCTTCATCTTCCACTTTAAACTAACCACAGCTTGTCATGATGTCTGAATACAAGCAAACTGTGATCTCAGCTATGATTAGTGGACACAAGCCAACTTCAATCTACGAAGCTGGCTTATTTTCATTAACCGTACTTAATTAGCCAGAGTTTAGGTTTTGGAGGGAGCTCTAAACTGTGGTTAAGCTAAAACGGAAGCAGAAACTTCTGATCTCTGCCTCGTGGCCATGCCAGAGAGGGAGAGGAGAGAAGGTTACTGCAGTTCAGCCTCATAAAGCTAAACCGTTGTTTAGCATCTTGTGAAAACTGGGTATGTGTGACCCTGGACCCAAACACTTTCTCTTAGCCTGACCTTCCTCATAGGGCGAGACCTTAAGGTCCATGGGGAAGGGCAGGAAAAAGTGTGTAGGAACCTCATCTGTCACCAGGAACGATTCCATGAAGAGGAGAGAGGCAGGCAAAGGCTAGGCTTCTGCTCCAGCTAGGCCAGTTTTCTTCAAGTGTGAGGCTATTTAATTCATTCATTGCATTTTGTCCAAGTTCTAAGCAACTTTGGGACATAGATATACTAAAATAGGCTGCACTCGATTTTGAAGCCAAGAATTGCATGGGCCTCATTTCACGCAGTGTGTAATGTACCCGCTGGGATGCATGTGGGGAGTTGCTGTCAGAGAACATGGGCAATTCCAGCTTCCCTTGCCTTGGATTCTGCCTATTTTTTCTCTCTCCAGCTCTTGGGATCCAAACTGAGGTACATGGGGGTAAATACACTTTAAAATTGTGACATTTGCTTCCTTATCCTTAAGCATGTTTGCTTGGAGATAAGTCTCTTTTTGTTCATTGGGTAAGCATACATTTAAGGTTATACCACTTTAAACAGTCATGGCTTCACCCAAAGAATATGGGGAACTGTAGTTTGTGCTGAGAATTACCAGTATTAGGAGACCTCTATCTCCCCTTCCCAGAGTGGTTTTACAATCAGTCCCTCTTTGTGAGTAGAACAGAGACAACTCTCAGCACGCTTAACAAACTACAACTCCCAGAATTCTTTGGGGGAAGCTGTGACTGTTTAAAGTGGTGTCGTAGCACTTTTAAGTGTATGTATTGAATGTTGCCTTGGTTCCAAGCAGATGTGCTTAGTATTGCAGCCTTGAGTGCACGAGTTCAAGATCAGTTGACAGCAGGGCCGGCCCACCCATTAGGCGACCACCTCAGGTAGCAGAGCCCAATGTAGATATTAGTTTCTGCCCCCCTTGCTCCTGATGTAGATCTTCACTCATCCCCTCTTCCCTGGTGAGGAGGGAGTGCCATTTTGTGGTTCACCTCAGGTGCCAAAATGTCTTGGGCTGCCCTGGCTCTCTCACACACAAACAATGTTCTGGATTAGAGATTTAAAAAAATAAATAAATGTAAAGGACCCCTGACAGTTAAGTCAAGTCGCAGACGTCTCTGGGGTTGCGGTGCTCATCTTGCTTTACAAGCCGAGGGAGCCAGCGTTTGTGTGCAGACAGTTTTTCTGCGTCATGTGACCAGCATGACTGAGCCGCTTCTGACGCAACACAACACAGAAACCAGAGCAGTGCAATGAAACGCTGTTTACCTTCCCTCCAGAGCGGTACTTATTTATTTACTTGCACTTTTGGGCGTGCTTTTGAACTGCTAGGTTGGCAGGAGCTGGGACAGAGCAACGAGAGCTCACTCCCATCACGGGGATTCGAACCGCCGACCTTCTGATTGGCAAGCCCAAGAGGCTCAATGGTTTAGACCACAGTGCTGCTCGCGTGCCATTGGATTAGATTACTGCAGTACAATTGTGTGCGGGGAAGTAACTCCAACTGTGCTCCATAGGGCTTACTCTCAAGAAAGGCCTGCTTAGATTAGCAGTCTTCATGGCTGAAGGAGCTGGCTTCTTAGAAGCACTAAGCCAAATAGATACAAGCCTCCTGGCTGCCAAACATTTAAGACTGTGGCAAAGCAAGTGATTGCTCTTGAAGGGAAGTGTCTCCTCTCCTTGCTCTCAACTTTGTGAGTGAAGACGCTTGCCGGACTTTACAAGGCGGCTGTGCTTGGCACCCAGCTTCTAAGCAGAAGACATTTCAGAGCAGGATGAGCTTAATTTAATTGAAACGGATGACTTTGCAATAGCCGAGCTGCCCGTGAAATGGGGAATGGTGCGTACGCTTGTTATCTTTGCTGCATAAGCTTGTGGCGGCGCATAAAAAGAGAACTGTGGCGCTTTGAACTGGGGATAGAGCTCTCTGTGAAGTTTGCTGCTGAGACAGAGGACGGTCTCTTGTGGCGGCAATTCTTGTTTGGTAGAATTCAGGTAGTCGATGACGGGTGGGTATGTTAAGTGCAGGGAATGAGAGAGAGAGAGAGATTTCATTGTTAGGTGTGAGTGAATTGTGCATGTACGTCAAGGAAGGCTGGATCCTGCAGGTAGAAAACTGAATTCTGACTCAGTGTTTACTTGGTGTACTCTCTGCATAGTGGCAGAGAGAGGTTGTGCTACTAATCAGGAAGTACTTTGCTCGAATCTCACCTGTGCCATGAAACTTACAAGGTGGCCTCAGGCAAATCACTTTTCCTCGCGCACACACACCAATCTGCAATATGGGGATAATAAAATTAGCATTACAGTCTCGTTATAAGGATTGCACCAAAGTAATATAGGCAGCTTGAAAGCACTATAGAAATGTTAAGTATTGCTGCTCTGACAGTAAGAGCTGTTCGACATTGGAACCGTCTTCCTTGGGAGGTGGTGGATTCTCCTTCCTTGGACGTTTTTAAGCAAAAGTTGGAATGGCCACCTGCCATGGATGCTTTAGTTGAGATTCTTGCATTGCAGGGGGTTGGACTAGATGACCCTCAGGGTTCCTTTCATCTCTCTGATTCTGTGATTCTGTGATTCAGTATGATTGCAGATCTATGTTTCTTGGGAATGCAACATGGTGGGCAGCAGGGGTTACTAGCAATAAAGGGGCAGTGAGCAGTGCTTCAGTAACTTGAAAAGTGCTCCTGCCCCAGGGTTATTTCTAGATCCTATCTATTCAGCTTGGAGACTGAATAATCACAGAGTCAGAGTTGTTGGAGGGACACAAGAGGAGAAATTCAGACTATTGAAGACATCCCAGACACCCTCAGGGGACGCATATCAGAGTAAGTGCTCAGGCAGGAATATGCAGGTGGGACCATATAGGGATTGAACCAGCAACCTTGGCATTATTAGCACCATGCTCTGACCAACTGAGCTGACTGGCATTTTAGTGTTTGGAAATCCTGGAGGCTGCACAAATCCTCTACAGTGGTACCTCGGGATGCGAATGGGATCCGTTCCAGAGCCCTGTTCACATCCTGACGCGAACGCAACCCGCGTCTGTGCGTCCAGGGTCGCGTTTTGCAGCTTCCGCGCATGCGCGTGACATCATTTTGGCCGTCTGCGCATGCGCACACGGCGAAACCTGAAAGTAACACACTCCGTTACTTCCGGGTCGCCGTGGAGCGCAACCTGAAAATACTTAACTTGCAGCACATTTATCCCGAGGTATGACTGTACTGCAGTTGGAAAGGCACCTGAACTTAGGGCAATACAATTCCGACCACTAAAACACCATTTGCAGATTGCTAGGCGTTCCTCCAGAATAGCCATTGTGCTACAGTGCCTAAAATCCCTGCTCAGCTATTTAGCGACCTACTTCGTAGGCTGGTTGCGAAGATCACGCGGTGGTGGTGGGTATCGCGTACGTCGCCCTTGAGTTGGTGAGAGGGCAGTATAAAATGAGAGGTGTGCGAGAGGAAGCCGTGAATGTTGTGCTTTGTCATGCAATGTTTCGCAGTGGACGCTGGATCGTTAATAATGGCTTTCCACATCGAGATGGCCATGTTGTTCCCTGTTCCGCTTTGCAAGGTGAGCAACCCCCTTGCTCTCAGTTACTCTGCTGTGTCTTTCTCTAATCCCCTTGGCTGGTTCAGATGCTGCAGCCTGGTGCAGTTTCACCAGGAATTGAAGCTTGGAGACAGTATCAAGGCAAGTAGTCTGGAACCAAGCTGTTCACACAGTGGCCAGATGGAAGCGGGTGGAAAAGCCTTCAAGGGTTGGCTCAGGTCATTTCCTGTCTCTCTGTGACACTGGCCAATTTTGTGTGTGTTTTTTTGGCAGTTTCAGTGCAGAGGTGAGGAAGTGATGACCTGCTGGCATCTCTGGGCCCATCATTCCTAACCGCTGGCTGGCTTTTGATGGAGTTGGATCCCAGCAACATCTGGAGGGTGCCAAGTTCCCCACCCTTTCTCTAATGGAAAGACGGACGCCTGGCTTCTTTGCAAGCGTGAGGGTAAATTGTGTTTGGCGTTTGGGGGTCTGCTCAACCTCAACGCAGCTTCCTTGAACCCTGGAAAGATGCATAGAACGCCCTCATAATTTGAACTGGTGGCTCCGCAGCTGGACAGAATAACATTTGGTTGTCTGCAAGGCTAATTCTAAAGAGATGGCAGAACAAAGGCTACCAAATGCTGTTGTTTTGCTATTTTTACTTTGGGAAAGGAGGCTGATCGCTCCTAACATACTTGGCTGGTTTAGCAAATATGCTGCCAGCACTGGAGTTATGTGCTACTTACTAGGACGCAAACACTTTATGTTGTATAGTTAGGTTTTCCTCCCTTCCTGCTTACCAAATGCTAAGCTATTGCATATTGCAAGCTGGATCTGCACAGGTAACTGAATGTAGAGGTTGAGGCATGAATAAAAGTGTGTGTGGGGGGGAATACAATTTCTGAATTCTCTAGTATGTTAGGGGTTGACGGTGGAAACTAGCAGTTTAGGAAGGCAGTTTGAAAATATGCTTTCGCTTGCTATGCTAGGTTTCTGCCTGCAGGGACTGGCTTAAAAAACATGGTGGTCTTGGGTTCGAGCCTCACGTTGGGCAAAATATTCCTGCACAGTAGGGGGTTGGATCACATGACCTTTGTGGCCCCTTCTAACGCTACAATTCCATGATTCCGTTGTGGTGTAGTAAAGAGCTGTGGACTCGTAATCTGGTGAACCGGGTTCGCTTCCCCGTTCCTCCACATGCAGCTGCTGGGTGACCTTGAGCCAGTCACACTTCTCTGAAGTCTCTCAGCCTCACTCACCTCACAGAGTGTTTGTTGTGGGGGAGGAAGGGAAAAGGAGATTGTTAGCCGCTTTGAGACTCCTTAGGGTAGTGATAAAGCGGGATATCAAATCCAAACTACTACTACTACTACTACTACTACTACTACTACTCCTCCTCCTCTTCTTCTTCTTCTTCTTCTTCTTCTTCTTCTTCTTCCATGAAACCTGAAGAAATGGTACTTTCTCACCTGCAATAATACAGTCCAGTGTTCGAAACTCCCAGTGTTCTAGGTGCGTTTTGCAACAGGGGATTTCATTAGCAGGAGCAGTTTCTGGGCTCTGGGTGCAGTACTGCACCTAAGATTTCATATTAAAACTGCACAGCAGAAGGAAAGAAGGACCTTTTTCTGCCTCCCCACTTCCAGCTGCTCTCTGAAGACTGGAGAAGAGACCCTCTTAAGAATATTAGGGTGGGTGGTCAGGGGAAGGACTAGAGCACGTGAAAAATGAACATAATATTTTGGCAGCAGTTCATTCATTTTCATCTTTGTGTTCTTGTTTTAAAAAAAGTGCGCCTAGACATTCTGTTGTTGTGCCCATAACCTAGGTCAGCGTTTCCCAACCGGTGTTCCGCGGCACACTAGTGTGCCGTGAGACACCGGCTGGTGTGCCGTGGGAGGGAGGCGGGCGAGTCGGGCGGCGAGAGGCGGCGGCGGCGAGGATCCGCGTCGAGCCGGGGGCGGCTCCGCGGTGGTGGTGCCGAGCGGCGGGGCAGCGCGCGCAAAAGGGAGGAGCGCGAGACAGCGGAGGAGGAGGAGGCCGGCATGTCCGGGCAGCAGCAGCAACAGCAGCAGCAGCAACTCCCGGCGACGGCTCCTCCTCCGCCCGCTATCGCCGCCACCACCACAACAGCCGCCGCCGCCTCAGCTGCCGCCGTCCCTCAGTCCCTCGCTCTGCTGCCTCCTCCCACCCCGGCAAGGGGAAGGGAAAAAACGTTCACTTTTGTGCGTCCCTCCCGGCGTGACGCTGCGCGCTGACGTCACGGGGCGGGGCTTTAATGGTGGTGTGCCGCGAGATTTTTTTCCAGTAAACAGGTGTGCCGTTGCCCAAAAACGTTTGGGAAACACTGACCTAGGTTTAAGTTGCTATTTAGCTCCTAGCTTTCATATCTCACTTTCTAACACTAATGCTGCACCGTACAGCTCTGCTGCATGTATAAGCCCAGCTTCCTTTCCCCTCCCTAGAAAGCAAGTTGGAATATGGCTTGTACCATCTTCGTCACTGGCTTTCTTTCTCTTTTTCTTGCATGTGCTCTAGACCAGTTAATGCAGATTGACCATTGCCCCAGCACACTTCAACCATCCTCTTCTGCCTGCAGTTAAAGATGGAGAGCTGCCACCTTTTTTTTTGCACCGGATGCTTGGGAGCGGTTTCTAATCCATGTTTGTATACAGTATGAGGCACTTTCACAAATGCTCGGCACTGCTAATTGCGTTGATCCTAATAATAGCTCCAATAAATCCTAGGCACTCTACCTTCTTACATAAGAAGCTGAATCAGAGATCCAGTGTTTTCCTTAAAGCTGACCCGCAAGCCTATGGTTTATCTCTGGGGATCTCAGACCTGTGACTTTGCATATGTTGTTGGACTCCAACTCCTATCAGCTCTAGCCAGTGGGACCAGTGGCAGTGGATGATGGAAACTCTATTCGAGCAACTCATTTCTCAACCATTGCTTGTACATTATAATAAATGCATTATTGTCAATTTAAGCAGGATTCCAGCTAATGTCGCTTAAGGTGTTGCTTGCTTTCTCTCCTGCACGGTATTGTTTAGTTTTCTGTATTGCTTCAGATCTTGCTCTTCTTCCAGAGAGTTTGGGAGCAATGTATCCCAAGCTGGTAGGTGCTATAGCTTTAAGGCATCGGAACCCGGGTCTCTCTGGTCCAAGTAAAGCAATCCAGCCTTTAATGCAACCTGTGGATGCAAACAAATAGATATCGCTAATGTTTGCTATACAGCCCTTCTGCAATTGGATTTTGAGAGGGTTGCCTTCAGGAAGGAATGGAGAGTGGTGGGAAAAGATATCGATTCAACAGTTGTGAAGCAATTGGGGGGGGATGTGTGTGTGTGTAACCCAAACTCTTGGAACTTCTTCCTGTTTCATAGCTCCGAAAGGCACATTGAACCCTTTTCGGTTACAGAATAAAAGCTTTGTGATTGGCCGGAGCAATGACAAAAGTATAAATGGAGGGTGGTTCAGCCAGTCTCAGCCTGGGTTTTGCGAGCTGATATCCAGGCAAATATTGTGGTATGTGAGACCTTGGGAGGCTGGGCTGGAGAGAGGCTGGAGGTTTAAGTAGAGGAATTTTTAGAGCTCACAAATATTTAGCAGTTCTGAACAACTGTCATTCCTGAAATGTTTGCTGCTCTGTATAAGAAGCTGGGGGACATGCTCTGAGCGAGTGCTAGAGACAAAAGCATAAGTAGCAAAAATTTTGCTGGGCCGCTGAGCTTTGCGTACTGGTAATGGGAGGCAAACTTAATGCTTATTTTCAGCAAAGGGGATTTGGCAAACCTATTCTGTCCCTCTGCCCTGATGCATATTCTGCTTGCAATGCCCAGGTAGCACAAACATGTGTTTTGGGTCATTGGTACACTAATCCATGCACTCAATAATGAAATCTGTTTCTCCATCCCGTCTCTCTTTTAGAAAGAACCCAGATACTGTTCCAACACAATTTTCATTCTTCTGTCTTATCTGTGTGTTTTTCTTTTTAACCTGCTGCTTATTGCTCTACTAATTGTCGTTTTAAAGATGAGCTTGTCGTTTTTATTCTTGTGGCCAGTATTTTAAGCGAACCACTTTTCTCATAACAAGGTGGGGTAAAAAAACCATGATAATCCTTCAAAGAGGGGTTTTTTTAATTAAAAAATTGCATAACTATAGAAGCTCACCACAATCAAATTGTTATCTGTATTTGTTCTTAATCACTTTTTACCACACCTTTCCACCCACAAAGAGGCCCTCAAGGTGGCTTACATTGAAATTTCAGGCTTTAATGCAAATTAAAAACCAAATAACAATCTAGTCATTGAAACAGAGGCAGGGAGAAAAGTGAGCCAGTTTTAGCAGTGCTCCGGGAAGGGCTACTGGATCAAACTGTCTTCCAAAAGCAGGTTGAGAGACTGTCAAGATTCTAGCGAGCAAGATGCCACTACTAAGAAAGCCCTGCTCCTTGTGGATGTCACCTTGCAGTGCAGGGAGGAACGACAGATGTATGCCTGGGGGAAGGTCTTGCAAACGTGTAGTTTTGCGCTCAATGTGAAAGTCTGTGGCAGAAATGGGAACTCTACAAGTTATGTGCATTTCTGACTTGTCTTCATACCCATCCCTTCCATCTCTGTGTTATGTACAAAGGACTGAGGGTTGTATCCAACTAAGTTATACCTGGAGTAGCACCACTGCTATGAACGGAACCAAGTTAGTCATGTGCATTATTTTCAGTGGGCCTACTCTGCATAGGGCTAATGCTGGATACAATCCTCAGCTGTCTTGGTAGTGAGATCAACAAGTTGCTTTTTCCATGATACCAGCGGAAGCACGGCTTGTTGTTTGTTATGTGCAAATTCTTCTGAGATAATCTGGTATATAATTTAGCTGTTCTTAGGGATAATATAGACAGTAGTCATTTTTTCCCACTTCTAAAACAGCATTATGCTGCAGTGATACTGTTTGGTATTTGCGTGGTGTTAATCCTCACTCCCCACCATATTTGGTTGTGTTTCCAGATGATTATCTCCACTTTTCAAACATCCTTCTGAGAATGGAATAGAAAGCTGGCAATCAACTTTCTGCCTAGAAAGGCAAGCAAGCTGTTCTACAGCAAGCACAAGACTTCTGTGTATCAGAGCGCACAATATTCAATAAGACCCTGAACTTTCAAGTTCACAAAAGTTAATATTAACTGCATCCTGCACAACTGGCTGTTAAAATGAAAAAACAAATTGTGTGCTTGCTTCATTCAGTTCTTTGTGCTGGACACGTTCTTAGAAAAGAGTTTAGCATAGTGTTTAATTTTTTTTAATCAAAACCCATTTATTTATTTTCAATTATTAAATTATGAATGACGTTTCTTACAAATCAGGGCAGAGAGAACTTGTGCAAATGCCATCTTTTCTGACAGGAGCCTGTAGAGTGCTATCTAACTGGGGATCCTCGGATTAGATGGTGGATAAAGCCATTGGTGGCTACTAGTCATTATGGCTATATGTTGCATTCAGGGTCAGAGATGTGTTGCATCTGAATCCTGGTTGCTTGGGGGCATAAGTGGGGAGAGTGTGCTCTTGTGCTAATGTCCTGATCGTGGGCTTCCCATCTGCAGCTGGGTGGCCACTGTAAGGGCCAGCTGTTGGACTAGATGGAGCTTTGATCAGATCCAGCAGGGATCTTCTTATGGAGGAGATAATGAATGCAAATCATGACACTAAATGATTCATCACAAACAATATAAAGCTGTAGCAGAGCAAAACCAAAGTTGCCTAATGGTGGAGGCTGGGTGTGTGTGCATTCTCATGGTATATAAAACATCACAAGATGCATCACTGTGAAGGAGCCTGACTTGCATGTTGGGCAGAGCTGCAGTTTATGCTTAATTGCAGCTCTTGTGGTATGTTAACCGATAAATGGTGCTGGTGGCCCTTGTGCCTCCTTTGCAGCCACCCTCAACAAGGAAGAAGAGCCAGGCTGGTTCATCCTGAGCATAGGTCTCATTTGGGAACATAGAGATGTAGCTCTGGTCAGGAAAGCAGATTAAGATAAAGAAGCATTCTTTTCTCTTTTCGAATGAAGATTGATGAGATAATTTGCTGCTGTTAGATCTAATTGGAACCAAGTCTATAAAACCAGGCGTCTGTAAGAGTTGAGTTATTGCTGTGTTTCAATGCTTGAACCAGAAATGTGCTTTAATACCTATTGGTTGACATTGTTATTTTGGGTGAGCTCATCTATTCCTGGCTGAAATCACTGTTGGGAGGTTTGTAAGCCATCCTAGCAGCTGGGCTATTGCTTGCATCTGCTGTTGACTGTGGCTGTGGAGACCAGAAGCCAAATTTCTGAAGCCACTTGCTAGTCAGAGTGCAAAGTCACTTCTGCCTCTGGAGGGATGAAGTCCTTGCAACGTGCCCAAACTCCCTGCCACCGCATGCCGGAGGATTTATATTGCAACACTCTCAGCTTATTGCATCTTCTTGGACTATGCAGTGGGCCCTACCTCACAGAGTGCATCCTTGAATAAGTCCAGAATACACAGACCTTGGAAGAAGGTGGACTTGGTGGATAAATTCAGTGTTGCCCATCTCATATTGATGCTGCTGCTGTTTGTTGACTTGAACAGATACAATTGTTCAGATACCTGTGTAAAACCCATAAGAAGGGCCTGAGTGCAGCAGCACCTCTGCTGAAGAGATTTTTTATTTATTTCTATTTTCATAGAATAATAGAATTGGAAGGGACCCCAAGGGTCATCTAGTCCAGCCCTCTTCAATGCTGGAATCTCAACTAAAACTTCCATGACAGATGGCCCTCCAACTTTTGCTTAAAAACCTCCAAGGAAGGAGAGACCACAACCTCCAGAGGGAGTCCGTTCCACTGTCGAACAGCTCTTACTGTCAGAAAGATTAAAAAAAAGTATCAAGGCGGTGTACAAAATTCTGATTAAAACCCAAACAACCACAATGAATTAAAAGGAAAACACATTAATGAAACAGAAGTATGGAATGGACAATCTGAAATGAAGGTTAAAATAAAAAATTCCCCAAAGGGCTGTGGAGATAAATCAGTGGCCCTGCCGTTGGATGTATGGACATTTGTACAGAGCAGTTATGCATGAACAGGTGAACCTGTGTTGACAATCCGTGTGACAGCTGTGTTTCCCATGGCCTCCTCTTGCTTCCCCAAGAAGTTGTTGGCTTCTTAGGCAGTAGTTTGCCTCTTTGTGCATAAGCTGGTTCTCTGGGCTATTCTGTCCCTCTCCCCCGCAATTGCTTTTATACTGCTTCCAATTCCTTGACTCTCTAGTCTTGGAATGCAGCTTTTAAGATGATTTTTTTGGGGGGCCTCTTCCTTTCTCTTCCTGCATTCCGCTTCCTCCAAATTGCCTATATTAAACTTTAAACAACATGTGAAAGCCTTGTAGTTGAGAACTATAAACAAACCTGATAGGTAGCCGCAATTTGAGCCGTTGAACTTGCTTAAAGTCTCTCTCCTTTGCCTCGCCGTTTCATTCTAAAATGACAAATTGCTCAGAGCGGTTTCCATGTTGGGTTTTTTTTTTTCCTTTTAAAGCTTAGCTCCTCTTTCTCTGCCCACCCCCCACCCCCTTTGGGGGCATGTGGAAGGCATTTGTGCACTTGACTTACCATGGCTCAGGCCTAAGGTTTGTGGTTTCTACATGACTGTGTCGAACATTCACACATATAGCTGTTCATGTTCGCTTCAATTAATGTTCCGCTGGGTCAGTGCGAGAGAAGCCAACTCCTTTTCTTTTGGTTGAGTGCAGCTCGCGTTGCAGGGATTCAGGGTTTTACAGGTTCATTTTTTAAAAATGCAGCACGAAAGCTTTTTAAATGCTTTTAAAAAGGAGGTGGTGGGGAAGAGAGTAGTCCAGTGGATAGTCAGTGGTACCTCGGGTTACAGACGCTTCAGGTTACAGACGCTTTAGGTTACAGACTCCACTAACCCAGAAATAGTACCTTGGGTTAAGAACTTTGCTTCAGGATGAGAATAGCGGTGGCGCGGCAGCAGCGGGAGGCCCCATTAGCTAAAGTGGTGCTTCAGGTTAAGAACAGTTTCAGGTTAAGAACGGACCTCCGGAACGAATTAAGTTCTTAACCCGAGGTGCCACTGTACTGTTCAGCAGCCTGTGCCAATGTGGTGCCCTCCAGAATGTTTTGGCCTTCAGCTGCAGTCTGGCTGGCTGGGACTGATGGCAATCGTAGTCCAAAACATCTAGAGGGCATCAGCTTGGCCAAAACTGTCGCACACTGTGCCTGTTAATAGAGGAAACAATGGTGTCTTTAAGGATTCATTGTCTTCCCACTGAAAGCAGCGAGGCAAACCTGCATGCAGAAAAAGGCTGAAGGAATAAAGGTGCGCTTTGCATATCAGACAACCGCAAATGTCTTCCATTGGGTTTATAGTGGTTTCCCGACCACGTCGCTCGCTTGCGGCTTTCCCAGCCCTACCTGGAGACACGGTTGATCAAACCAGGGACTCTCTGCATACAAAGCAGGTGCTTTTCCACTGAGCTATGATGTGTGGGAGACCAGGGTTCAAATCCCTGCATAGCCATGAAGCACTCTGGGCAGCCTTGGGCCTAGTCACTGTCTCTCAGGCAAACTTACCTCACATGGCAGTTGCAGGGATTAAATGAGGAGCAGGGAGAACCATGTATGCTGTCACTTTGAGCTCCTCAGAGAAAAAGCTGGGACAGAAATGCAATCAATCAATCAATCAATCAATCAAACTACAGAAAAGCTGGGGGGCAGTAGTTGTTGCCATCTGGCCCTGGCCCTCTATATATAGGACCAGTTCCCCAAAAATGGTGTTTTAAAAGGGTTGCTGGAGTCAGTCTGGACCCCAGTGTTTGCTTCATATTAAAATAAAAAAATTCCTTCCAGTAGCACCTTAAAGACCAACTAAGTTAGTTCTTGGTATGAGCTTTCGTGTGCATGCACACTTCTTCAGATACACTGCCTGAAGAAGTGTGCATGCACACGAAAGCTCATACCAAGAACTAACTTAGTTGGTCTTTAAGGTGCTACTGGAAGGAATTTTTTTATTTTGACTATGGCAGACCAACACGGCTACCTATCTGTAACTGCTTCATATTAGTAAGTGCTATAAGACCAGCTTTTGACTTTTTTTCTTTTTGTAGTACAGGAATTACTTCAAACAGTGAGTTGCACAGACACTTGCCCCCACGCATATATGTACTAGGTCTGTGGAGGAAGGGGAAAGATTTGCAGTTAAGCCTCATGGACTTTTGCAGGTCTTCTCTAAGCACAGCTAAGTCTGGATCAGACCCGTTGTGCTGGAGGATTTGGGGTTGGTGTTCTGAACACTGACCTTTTTTATTGTGGGGTCATACTTGGGAGTTCGCTCTGCTGAATGCAAGTGGAAAACGGTGTTTTTGCAATAATAACCTTTTTAAAAACAAAAAATCCCTACTACTCAGGCAGTAGACAAGCCCGTGAGGCTCAGTGCCCCACGTGGCCTAAGCTGGCAGGAACTGGGTCTTGCCCTGTTGCTCCGCTTGAGGAAATGTCTCCGCATAAACAGGCACACGGCGGTAGGCAGAGCCAAGGGGATCTGAGGACATTCCAGATGCCTTTGCTATAACTTGGAGGCATGTTGTAGCTTGGCATGTCTATTTTTACCCATTTCTCTTTTCCCGCCACCACCCACTTTCTTGTCAGCTTCGTTTCTCCGTGGGCAGTCGGTATGTAGGCTTTGCTTACATTTATGCAGGCAGTCAACATACGTGTGCTTTTAGTGTGCAGTTTTGAACTGTCTTTTACTTCCAGAACGCACCAGACGTGTTGTTCTTCAATATAATAATAATTCTCTTCGGGAGACTTTCTGATGCTCTCAGGTCCTCCTTGTGGTGTTTCCATAGGTATCTGGTTAGCCGCTGTGACGCTGGCCTGCATGGGCCTTTGGCCAGCTCTGGTAGGGCGCTTCTTATGCTATTGGGTGCTTGAATTCTTCCCTAATGTCCACATTTCCCAGTTCTTCTTCACAGAGAGAAGGAACTCGCCTACATTGCTCCCTAATGTGCTCGAAGTTGCAGTGGGGAGCCTCAGGCCTGAGACCCCAGCTGTGACTCTCCAGCCCTCTTGATATGGTCCTCAGGACTATCCCCAGGACTGCTCCATGCCTTTCTCATGTGCGTGTGATGTGATCATGCTTTGTGCTGCCCTAGGTGAGGTGTGTAGGAACCTCTGACTTCTGTATGACTTGGATGTGGCCTCCTTTTGCTCAGCCCCTTTTGCTCCTCATCCTGCGCTCCACTAGCACATGTCCCCTGAGGCAATGAGGCCTTCAAACCAAAAAAAAGGGTCTGCACACCTGCTGTAGATTTATGGGGCGACATCCAAACATGGCTGCCAAAGGGGGTTACACTCCTTATAGCTCATCCACGTGCACAAATCAGCTTGTCTGCCGACAGAACTTTTTTTTTTTTTTTTTGGGTGGCCGGCACCCCAGAATAAGTACAACACCTCTGCTCAAAGTTGACTCGGCCTCAATGGCTTTTTCCTAAAGCGGTTGATGCAAAATGGTAGTGGCCAAGTTAAGTCATCATGGTCCTCCCAGCGCGTGAGACTGCTAGGAGTTGCAAGGCCTTGGGGTAAATATTTCATTACTGCCTCAAATGTTAAGAACATTATTCTTTCCTCAAGAAGTGCCTGGTTCCTGCCCCCCCCCCCGATCTGCAATGTATTCTTGTACATAATTCAGAATGCCTCTTTGTCTATCAGCCTGTCTAATCCTTTCACAAATTCTCTTAAGCCAAGTAGAATTGGACGTTGTATATAATATTTATTTATTTATTTAATGAATATAAAGCCCCGTCTTTGGGCTGGTTGTTTATCTCTGGCTATTAAAATTGAATACTCCGAAGCCGGCAATTATGAAACCTCTTTCCTCTTTACGTAACAGCTTGGAAATTGCTTTCTTCTCCTCCAATATTTCTGTGTCACTCTCTTTTCTGGCTCTTAATTCTCCGTAATGTATGACCTAAGCTGATCTTTATTCTTCGTCGTAGGAAAGACAGATTTGGAGATGCGTGTGTTTTTATAGTAGTGTTTTCTTTTCTTTTCTACTTCTTCTTTTTATAACGTTCTAATCACATTCCCAGGCCAAATAACTATTATGCTCTGCTCCTGAGGGGAAACGTCATTAATGCTTGTTTTAAAAAGAAAAGAAAAAGAAAACTAATAAAATTGCTTTTGCTCTGATTATGAAGGCACACAGTGCTATGCATATGGTTTGAATTTTCCCTTCACTCGGCTGAAGGCACTGAATTGTGCAAATAGGGATTTTGATGGCAGCAAGCTGTATTCAATACCAAAGCCAGTGCAGGTATGGGGGACCCTGCAGCCCTCCAGATAGGAAGCTGCCTTATGGTGAGTCAGACCATTAGTCCATCTAGCTCCATATTGACTACACTGACTGGCAGCAGCTCCCTGGATTTCAGGTAGGGTGTCTTCCAGCCACACCTGGAGATGCCATGGTCTCCAACCTGGGACCAATGACATGCAAGGCAGATGCTTTGCAACTGAGCCATGGCTCTTCCCCCAGTTGTTGTTGGACTGCAGATCCCATCATCCATTTCAGAGAATGAATTGATTTTCTGTTATAATATTTGGACTTTTTCTGGAGGGTTTGGACATTTGGAAAGGTGGTTTTGCCCGCAGTAATACCTACAAACAGCCCAGTCCTTTTAACAATATGTTTACCCATTTATATACCTCCTTTCCTGAAAGCAATAGCGTACCTAACATAGGTACCTCTGCATTTTATCCTCACAACAATGCTGGTTGAGCATCATGACTGAGTGGGGACTTGAACCTTGGTCTCCCAGGTCTTAGTCTAGCTCTCTAGCCACTGCACCACGCTGGCTCCATATTGCAAAAAGAGGGTGTGGGTGGGTGGGACTGATTCAGAGAGAAAAGGGACTTGCTGTAGCCACTTACTGAGTTCGAGACTGTCATGCAACAGCAAGCTATCACTTTGCATTGGAACACATTTTTAAAAGAAAATCCCGACTAGCTTTTCAGATACCTTTTAATTGAATAACTTTCTAAAGAAATGCCTGAAGTAACTGATATTTTAGTTTGAAGTCTTGTTTCTTCTGTTATATTTTACTCCAAGAAGACCCATTTATCCTAAATAGAACCCAATAAGGCAGACATGTATGTACTATATACATATATATGCGTGTGTGTGTGATCCCGTTGAGATCCCAAGATGAAATTTTGCAGGTAGTACTTAGAAATATTAAATAATACATTTTTTGGAATTTTGAATCATGTTGATTTTTTTAAAATCACTTTTTTATTTCTAAATTTTTAATTTTGTAACTTAACTTTAAAATTTAAAGTAAGTCTATCATGTGACACATCATATTCAAGCCCATGATGTTCTGGAGAGATCGGTGTTTTTAGTTTTGAAATACCTCAATTCTGGGCTGAGCTTTTAAGGTTTTTGTGAAGTCTGACAAGGCCAAAATTGTCTTCTTTTTTAATTTCAAACCCTCATGACTCAAAAATTGGGGAATACACACACACACACACACACACTTTTAGATTTAAACTTTGTTTTGATCATTCAGCAAGTATACAAAATATAAGAAAATTGGATGACATGAGGTAAAAAATTGGATCATTTGATATGGAATGACCCTGAGGCACGTTTGGGTGAGAGATGGTGCCTGGCTCAAGATCAACCATTGAGCTTCATGGCTGAGTGGGAGATTACGGGACCAGGGACATGAGTCTCACCCGACTGGCTCTTTCTGCTACACCAGCTCTTCCAGGATGCCATGAGGCTGACTTGGAGGCCCAGGACATTTAGAACAAAACTTAGTTCCGTTTGATTCCTACCACATGATGTCAATGAATAATCTGACGCCACATTCCCACCATACATTTAAAGCACTATGATCTGACGGCTTCCCCCAAAGAATTCTCGGAGCTATGGGTTGTTAATGGGTGCTGAGATTTGTTAGGAAACCCCAGTTCCTACAATTCCCAGAGTAGCTTAACAATCCATCTTCTTGGGGAACTCTGGGAATTGATCTCTGATGGGGATAATGGTGGTCGAACAACTTTGGCACATGGATGAAGACCAGGGGAGCAAGCTCTTATCAGGATTGTTAAGATGTGCCCAAACTGGTTTTCATGGGAGGACATTGGGTTCCCATGCTGCCATCCCATCAGTTTGTCTTAATTAGTTACACCATCTGGGCTATTAGTATGCCCCGTACAGCCGATTTTAATTCTGCTCTTTGCTGTTAATGATAAGCTACATAAATATTTGAGAGTGTTTTAGTTTTGGTGACTAAGAGGGAATTTCCAGTTGATTTAGGAAGACTGTGTTCGAAGGTTAAAATTGACATGTACCTGACTCCTTCAGAATAACAAACAGCCTTTATTTGGGGCCACTTCAGGCTGTCCTTCTGAACTGAAAAGTGCATATAAAATTTATGATGGATGTGGATTTTTACCTTTTTGTTACACGTTTCTTTGCTCATGAACAAGATGTTTGTAAGTACAAGTGTGTTAGTGAACTGTAAAAGTTCCATTACTCGCATCTGATAATGGAAATGCTCCAGCAGCAACCCCGTGAAAACAGTACATCTTTTAAAGTTTACTACCGCGGTTTTACGAGCTTCCGAGCTTTTTGCACAGAACAAAATGAGTTACTGCTTTTTAAAAGCCTCTTGCCTGCCTTGACTAGGGTTTACATTTAATATTTTGTGTTATTTTTTTCTTTTTTACACTAGTGAAGAGGCATCTCATATCTTCAGGGTGTAGCTCAAAACTTGAGAGGTGTGTATGGAAATATCAACATGTATACATTGACCTCATTCAGGGGATCCACTATTCAATATATTATATTACTTGGGAGTAAGCAGCACTGAACTGAAGGGGACTTGTTTCAAAGGAAACGAAGGATCGGGCTGGGATCCCAGAACACACGTTAGCTGTGCTAGGAATCAGTCACCCTGGTATATGTTGTGACCCGCCTTGAGATCGGCAGATGAAGGGTGGTATACTACTACTACTAAAGGTAAAGGTAAAGGGACCCCTGACCATTAGGTCCAGTCGTGGCCGACTCTGGGGTTGCGGCGCTCATCTCACTTTATTGGCCGAGGGAGCCGGCATACAGCTTCCGGGTCATGTGGCCAGCATGACTAAGCTGCTTTTGGCGAACCACAGCAGCGCACGGAAACGCCGTTTACCTTCCCACCAGAACAGTACCTATTTATCTACTAGCACTTTGACGTGCTTTCGAACTGCTAGGTTGGCAGGAGCAGGGACCGAGCAATGGGAGCTCACCGCGTCATGGGGATTCGAACCGCCGACCTTCTGATCAGCAAGTCCTAGGCTCCGTGGTTTAACCCACAGTGCCACCCACGTCCCTACTAGTATTACTACTAAAAGGTACCCCTGCCCATACGGGCCAGTCGTGTCCGACTCTAGGGTTGTGCGCTCATCTCACTTAAGAGGCCGGGAGCCAGCACTGTCCAAAGACACTTCTGAGTCACATGGCCAGCATGACGAAGCTGCTCTGGCGAGCCTGCACCAGCGCAGCACACGGAAACACCATTTACCTTCCCGCTATAAAGCGGTACCTATTTATCTACTTGCACTTAGGGGTGCTTTTCGAACTGCTAGGTGGGCAGGAGCTGGGGCCGAAAGACGGGAGCTCACCTCGCCGCGGGGATTCGAACCGCCGACCATACGATCGGCAAGTCCTAGGCACTGAGGTTTTACCCACAGCGCCACCCGCGTTCCTGTAGTAGTATTACTACTACTAATGGCTTAATAAGCAGAAATATGATTGAGCCTTGTGCCTCCCAAACCACCCTTGGCTCTCCTCTTGGCAAACTCTAGTTGTCCCCAGAAGTCTCAAGTTAACCATAATTTCTTCTTGCGCTTGAATTGTGAAAGTACTGCTATTAGGCTGGGAACAAGCCAGTATCTTAAACCATAGCATAAAGTTCTTTTAACATCTTGGTTTGCTCTCAGATTGGTAACCATGGATTCCCAATTTTAAAAATAATAGGAAATATGGCTAATTGGAGATTTCTCTCTTTAGGTGGTGGACGTGAGGAGGAGGGCAAGGGGCATTGATACCCTTCCTTTGGTGAAGGGCCTTCGTTCAGTGGTAGAGCATCTGCTTTGCATTCAGCAACACCCAGGTTCAGTTCTCAGCATCTTCAGAATAGTGCTAGGAGACATCCGTCTCTGAAGTCCCGGATTGCTGCTGCCAGTCAGTGTAGGCAGCACTGACAGCACTGACAGATGAACTGACAGCTTCATATATCCCAGATATTTTCCTGGGAACACAAATCTCTACGTATTTGCGATATATTGAAAGGTGACAACGCCTTTCAAGTACACTTAGCAATTTAGTATTGAATGTATTCAAGAGCAGACCTGTGAACTTGGCCTCTCAACCTCCCCACCCTCCACCAGTAAAATAGGAACCCAGCAAAGGGCTTGTCATATTGCTCTATGCGGCAAACAGGCTAGTTTCATCTGGTACAAAATAATACGTTTCTCTCATATTTGGGAATGTGCCTTGGTTTAGGAAAATCTCAGAACCCGTCTTGGTGAGCAGATAACCTGAAAAGCACATAACTCCTTTGGTGGCCACTAAACCATTCTCGAAACTGCAGTTTCTAGCTCTCCCTAAAACAACATGTGGTGTCGCCTTTCTAGAAGACCTCGTAGAGAGTTGACTTGGCGGCGGTGGCAAAGTAGAAGGCAGAAAAGCCCATCGCCTCTGCTGCGCACACTTTTATGCGGTGTTGCATAAATCTTTTCCCGAAGTGGGCTTTCAGGTAGAGAGAGAAATGTGTTTTTCTTTTCTGATTTAAATTCAAAGCTGCTATTAAAAGTTACGTGGCTCTCTTAGAAAGAATACTTTACTTAGCCTGCTTTTCTCATAGCATCAGTTTATACGCACTTACTTAACCCAGGACCAAGTCTTGGCAATTTGAAGTGAGCCCTGCTGCCAAAATCTCTGCCCACCCCTTCCCTAAATCAAACAGCATTAAAGGGTTTGCGGTCTGAGGGGCTTACATTTTACAACTTCAGCAAATATCTCATGTACGACTCCTCCCCGTTATTTCTATGCTCAGCACATTTTCTGTAATCTTGCCCCTATCTAGTGCCATCTCCATGGATGATCCCACCTTCTTGTCCTGTTTTAGCATCTTGCTGAATCCTTGTTTGGCATGGAAATGGCAATGTCCTTGCTGAAAGCGTGTACAGTAGTTAAGAGGGGAAGCCAGAAAAGCAGGAAAGGTGACTAGAGCAGTTAAACATCTGTCTGTCTGTCTGTCTGTCTGTCTGTCTATAAAATAAATGGATTTTGATAAGTTGCTTAAAAGAAGGTTGAACTGTTTTGATGTTATGTGTTATTCTTGCACTTTGAGTCTACCTTTGCTCCAAGTAGCTCAAGGTAGTGACATAGGGGACACACCCAGTTTTGTCCTGACAACAACCCAATGAGCTTCATGGCTGAGTGAGGATTAGAACCCTGGTCTATCAGGTCCTGGTCTTGACATACTAACCACTATACCACACTGGCAATCTAATAGAACAGGTACATAAGAAGCTACTGTATACCCAGTCAAACCCTTGGTCCCTTTATCTCAGTAGTGTCTTCTCTGACTGGCAGTAGCTTTCCAGGGTCTCAGGGTGGGATGGTGGTCTCTTCCCAGGCCTGCCTGGAATGCCAGGGATTGAACCTGGGACATTCTGCATGCAGACAGAGACTGGAAAAGAGTGATAATAGACCATGAGATTGTGTAGGACACACAGGGCAAGATGGAGTCTAAGAGGAGTCAAAAGGAGTGGCTGTAGTTCTGGCTCAAAATGAGGTTGTGGTTGGAATGAACTCAAAATTCCTTTCCATGCATTAGGAAATTCCCAAATTCCTGCAGAGAGACTCTTGCATACTTCTCACAAATGCAAGTGTCTACAACAGGGTAGGGTAGGAACCAGTGGTTCTCCAGGTGTTGCATGACTACGATTCCCATGATCCTTGAGTATTCATCATGCTGGCTGGGGTTGATGGGAGTTGGGGTCCAACAACATCTGGGAGCCCACAGCTGCCCATCCCCTTGGGACTAGAAGCCTGAAATTGCTCTGGAACATGAACTCTTGCAGTTAGGGAAGATGGTACCAAAAGGCCACATTATGGGATCTACTAACAGTCTTGCCAGTTCAAAACTGTGTAAAAGTTTGTGATGTTGGATCCAATGGTGATCAACATGGAGCCGAGGATTTTTTCTTGCCATAAACTGAAGTCTTTAAGTAAAAGCTAATTAAACAGTGAAGAATTATTTAGGGTGAGCTGGACTCCAGTTTCAAGGTACTCTCAAAATGACAAGTGATGCTGCAAGTGCTGTAAACATGTCCACTTTCTTAACCCCCCAGAAGCTGCCAAATTACTACGGAGACTTGTTCAAGTGACTGAGTATTCTGAGATGGCAATTAACACTTTGTCCCAGCAGCTTGTGCAACAATAAAATGTTGGTTTTTAAATAACATATTTATTTTTATAACACAAGTGGTTTGCTTCGAATGTTCCTGAGCCACAGTCATGCATTCTGCTTGAACACAGCAATGGGAGAGCAAATTTTGCTGCATCTTATATCCGCTAAGCCAAACAATGCTGCACTGCACACCTTTCTTCTTCCTGTAGAACAGCGGTTGTCAACCCTTTTTAAGCCCATGGGCACATTTGGATTTTTGGTTGACTGCCATAAGCATAATCCCCTCTGGTCACTTATCTCCCCCCACCTGCCATCCCCTGGATCAGCACCCCAGACAGACAGACAGACAGACAGTGTGTGCACATTCACTTTGTTTTACTAAGGAATCTTGTTAGAAGGCAGATTCAGTAGAATAAATGAGAGCCTTGAAAAACACATAGAGATGAAAGAGGAAGTGGGAAGAGAGCCACTCTTCTGATTTCATATTTCAGCTCTATGTACTTTTCAAGGTGACCCTTCTCACCACCTCTTGTCCAAGGGGGGAGGGAGTACTCGGAGGCTCTGTGGGGCCCATTAAGAAACACCAAGGTCATTATGGCACCTATGGGCCATGTAGCAGAAGAATCTGGTGTGTTCCTGGTTGTCATAGTCATTTCTCTCCCTTTGTTTTGATTAGCTGGGCCTGCAAAATGCCAATGACATTTTGTCATTTGTCATTTGTAGAAGGGAAAAACACAGCATGACACAGGACTTTGGGTGCAGGCACACAACTCCTTAAGCGAAGCATCTTCTGCACAGGTTCAGTTCTGAGTATTGTCCATGCTGCTGTGAAGCAGGCCCAGGTGTGCCTTGGGGGAACTGAGGTGTGGCAGAGAATGAGCAGCTAAATGGTCACTGTCAATACTGCAGTTGACTGTGGATCTCATTAAAGCGCTTAACGATTATTGGTAGATGAACAGTTCCAGAGTGCTAAATAACTTCCAGGTACCGTGTCCAGCTAACTTAATTGCCAGGTTTAGGTTCCAAGAGTAAGAAGCAGAATCTTAAGTAGGCCAGTTAACATACAGAAGTTGGAGTGTGAAGACAATTGGAACTTTTATTCTGGCATAGTCCCATTAGAAATCCATTAGGTTTTATTTATTTAGTATAGGTGCCACACAGATAGCAAGAGAATAAAAACCGGGAGAAATTCAGCGTTGTGATAAGGTCATTGTTCCACCAGGGCAGGCATTTTGACTTGCCGGATGGCACAATTCCCTTGCATGCTGTCCTGGGGTTTCTCCCACTCCCCCCCCCCCGCCATTCCTTTTTGGGGAAGCAAGTGAAAGTCATTGCATAGGGCTTCCATTGTTGGGACTCATTCGTTTCACCCCACCCAATAAACCCACTAAAAACTTGATGCCCACCTCTCTAGGAAATTGGAAACTTCTTTCGGAGCTGGAACAAACTAATTTGCCTCCCCCTTCCCTATGGAGAACACATTCTTGGTCCTTTACTTGAGGCCCTCCAGATAGATGTTCCTGGGTTACAAGTCCCATCTAGGCCATTGATTGGGCTGATGGAGTTGTGACACCAGCATTTGTACGGCCATGCATTTCCCACCCCTCCTTGGGCAAACTACTGTTCTCTGAACCTTGGCTTTCCATCTGTATTTCCTTCTATTACCCTTGAGGCTACTGAGATAATGTATGTGTAGTGATTTGAGTGCTCGGTGCTATACAGTCATACCTCGCGTTACGTTTGCTTCATGTTACGTTCTTTCAGGTTACGTCCCGCAGCGACCAGATGTACCAGAAGGGGTTACTTCCGGGTTTCGCCGCTCACGCATGTGCAGAAGCGCTAAATCGCGCTGCGCACCTGCGCAGATACGGCGCTTCAGGTTGCGCTCTTTTCATGTTGTGAACGGGCCTCCGGAACGGATCCTGTTCACAACCAGAGGTACCACTGTATAAATGCTTCATATCTGTTAATACCACTCATTGAAAGGCTTAGAATTGAGCTTTTGGACTGGGTGAGATGTGAAATTGCCTAACTGTTGTTGAGGTAGCAACCCTTTAAATAATTAGTTTCCTTGAAAGTAAATCACAGCAGCCATTTTATGTTCTATTAAATATCGTCTGCAATCTTTCGGGTTAGTACAGTTACATGGTTTTTGAAAGTGTTCATAGCAACAGGGTCCTGATGGCCACAAATTCTGTAGTGGAATATACCTAAGATGATTTTGACCAAACAAGGCCCTTGCTATGTGCTGAAGTACTCAACTAATCAGGTTTTGACATCCATGATGGATGACCATTTTCTGACAACGGCATATAGCAGTGGTGTCCAAACTTTTTTCAAAGAGGGCCATATTTGATGAAGTGAATGGCCATGAGGGCTGACCAAAGTTTTACCCCAGGATCTCTTTAGGCCAGTGGTGGCCAAACTTGGCCCTCCAGCTGTTTTTGGACTACAACTCCCACCATCTGTAGCTAACAGGACCAGTGGTCAGGGATGATGAGAACTGTAGTCCCAAAACAGCTGGAGGGCCAAGTTTGGCCACCACTGCTTTAGGCTGACCTGTGAAGTGCCATCAGTGGCACAACAGCATCCCAGGTGAAACACAAAGTCTAGGAGTCTTCTCTGTACGCCTCCTAGATGTGACTCTTCGGAAAGACATAACCTTCTGACATGGTATGTTTTAGGAAGCAGGAATTAGGAGTGTTGGCGGCATCAAAGGCATTTTCTACTTAAGTGGATTTGGAAATGGTAGCACAGAGGAAGCACACAGGACTTTTTGTTTTCTTCATTTCCTCGTTCCTCTCCCTGAAACTGTTAGTAATGCAGTTTCGAGTTCCTGTCATTCCTCTACTTTGGTTTGCAGAGGTGGGCAGAGCAGGATGGTGTCACGTCACGCGGGCAGAGTGGGTGCGGGGAGAGAAGAGGTGACGGCAGCTATACTGCACAGTTCCTGCCATGATCTTGTCCATAAGGAAGGAAGTGCTGCGTGTAATGTATTTGAGATATGTACTTAGTGCTTCAAACAAGACTGTTCTCTCTTGATGATGAATAATCTTCTGCCAAATATGGATAAACTGAGGCTACACAGAGTAACTTTTTGGCAGGCAACCAGGGTCAACACTGATCGGCTGATTTATAATGGAGAATCCTTGGACAAAACCAACTGGGCAAAAGTAGTGAATACTTTTATGTAAGGCATCCACTGTTTAGTGGAACAACTTCCACTAAGCAATGCTGACATGCTGCTGCATTTAAAATGCAGTGAAACAAGTCATATGAGGAGGAGTTCCATAGGTCTCCAAAGAGCCTGTTTCCCCCCCATTATCCATTTGACATGAGTACTGTGCATGGCACTTTTCTGGGCTTACTGGAGCAGCATGGGAATCTCCTCTGCCTTGCAATGCTCCCTCTTGCTTCCTGTGAGTGCAAAGCAAAATTCCATTGAGCCTTGTTTGACTCACATTGTGGGGCTGCAGTCCTAGGGTTCATCGGCATTTGTTTTTGTGCTGTGTTTCTAGGTGTCCCAGTGCTTCTCCTAGGAAAACCCACATTATACTGCTGAATTAGAGTGAACACCAATTGGGTTTGCTGTTCGCTCAGATTCTATGATAAAACACAGGTTTTCCCAGGGAAAGTGTTGGGCCAAACAAACAAACAAGCATGCCGCTCTGACACAGACCTGGAAAACCTGAATCTGCACCTAGAAAGTGCAGACCAAAAGTAAGTGTGCCAGAGCCCCAAGTCCAAGGGATTATCCACAATTACCTTTTGCCCTGCTCTTTCCAGACACACAGGTCAGCATTTTGAAGCTCCACATATGAATGCTCAGACTTGGAGCTTTAAAGCGCGGGCCTGGAAATGGCAGAGGAAAGGGAAGTGTAGATAAACCCTAGCACACAATCACACACTCTCTCTGTG
Source organism: Podarcis vaucheri (assembly GCF_965113315.1). Classification (NCBI taxonomy): domain Eukaryota; kingdom Metazoa; phylum Chordata; class Lepidosauria; order Squamata; family Lacertidae; genus Podarcis; species Podarcis vaucheri. The sequence goes on from NC_138760.1 coordinate 105,344,596, forward strand.
AAGTTTAATTGTTTAATGGGATGCAGCTACTAAAAGCCCATGTAAATTTCTTATGATACCTTCAGGTCTTGGGTTTGATAGCATAGAGACTAGATAACTCACAAGACAGCCTTTTTCGTTCTGATTCATGCAGCAAATACGCCTTAAAGACCTCTGCTGTAATGTAAGCCTTCATAGCTCTGCAAGCTAAACAAAAGCTAAACTGTTTACATCTAGCATTGGAGGGATTTTTAAAAACCCACTTTCGTAGTTTGGAAAAGTAATAGATGTGGCAAAAGAGAGAATCTTTTGTTTTGGAAAGGGTGTCCCACTCTGAGATTGCAGTGTATGATTTAATATTAAAGTTAAAGGTTACTTCAAGAATCCTGGTGGTTTAAATATATCTATATCTGTGCATATCTATATGTATATGCCTTGCCTTTCACGCTTTGATGTGGTTTAGCACATATTTGCACTGCAACAAGTAGAGAGTGATAAAAATCAACTTCTAGCTGCATTGGAAGGGACTTGTGACTGAAAATATCTGGAGGTTGGAAAAGGATGTCCCCAAACTGGTACAGATCCCTGTTTGTAGCTTTTAGATTAATGGAAGGCTAATAAAGGAAGTGGGGCTGCCTCAGCTATATGTGTCTTGGACCATTAAGGGCTTTAAAGGAAAAACACAAATGTCTTCGATGAAGGCTCATCATGGGCAATGTGATAAAATGCTTACAGGACCCAAACTTTTCCAATTTTCTCAGTGCCTTTTCTCTTCAAGGGTGCCAGTCTTGCACTCTGCTCAGTCTCTTGATAGCAGCAAGGGACGGGCATGGGATGGCAGAGAACTCGTAACTGCTCGAACTGTGCAGCAGCAGATGCTAATTAAAATATATATAATACTCGCATGATTAGTTTGTAATGATCGTAATCCCCTTCTATTTGCTTATTACCGCAGCGTGACAGACCTTAAACCACCCCGCGCTTCATCTGAAGCCTTGTAAGTAACAAACCAGCCATTAGCTGCTGATAACCTATTCCTAAAGGATTGTTTCGCCAAATAGAAAAACATGGCTGAATAAAGGCGTCAGTTTTCCCATTTGCTATTGAACTCAGAGGGGTTGTTGGAGTTTTTCCCCCTTCTTGTTTGTTCTTCTGCCCAGCTGGCTCCTTTTGCTGGAGTACAATAGTGCCTTGTTACTCCGTTGCGCTGCGTCTCATTCAGACACAACAGCTTCTCATGTAGGGGAAGGGAGAAACACAAATGGTGATGAAGACGTTCCCCTCCTGTTAAAATATTTAGATGCACCAGCCAAAATGGAATAGTTCAACTGTGTGTCAGGTTTCTCTGGAATTTATTCCACTGTTGTTCTTTTTGTTGTTGTTGTTGTTCCCCTCTCTCTCAGCAGCTTCTGCTAGTATGATGCTTGCAAAATTCAATGGGTTTTTCAACCAGGTTCTTAGTAAAGATGGGGTAGGCTTCTGCTGGATTCAGCGGTCCCGAATCTGGCCCATTTGAACCAGGGATGGGGTGGGAATTTGCTAAGCAAGTGCTGAATCAGAGAGAAAGAGAGGGAGAGACTGTCCAATTTATTCGTTCGTTCCATTGTTTATTTCATAAAATGTATATGCTGCTCCATTGTAATAAAACCTCAAAGTCATTTACAAAAAGAATTAAACGATAAGATTATCAGTATAAAAAAGTTATATGCAACTATTTAAAACGTTAAAAACAAACAAACAATTGAAACCAACAATAAACTAAAAGCCGTCAGCATTCTGGATGTGCTTGCGTAAACAAAAAGAGCACAGCAAATACTCCTGCCTAACATCAATAGGCAGGGAGTTCCAGAGTTCCAAAGAGCTGGAGCTAACATGCAGGATTGCAAATTACAGCATCAAACCACCTTGAGAATCCATCATGCAAAGCTGTGATTTTAGGCGGAGGAGATTTGAAGAGGGAGGATGAGTGGAAAGATGCTGATGCCCATGTAGCTGTATTTTTGTCCTCCCCTATTCAACCTTCATCCAGGACTTTAAAAAGCATCTTTACTGGCAGAGGTGTTGCTAGGTACTTTAAAGGACTTGGGGCAAAGGCTTATGGCATCTATTTGCATAAAATTTGCATATGCTCATTTTTATACAGATGCCTCTGGATAAATTAAGAATGCATGGTGCCAGTGTCTAACCAGCAGAGTACCTTTGAAGTGTGCTTGGCTGCTCTGCAGACAAGTTTTCTTTTTTTAAAAAAAGTTGAAAGAAAACAGGGGAGGGAAAGGGACACGAAGTCTGGAGCACAGTACAAAAAGCTCATAGCGAGGGGCTTCCTGGGCCACCTTATAACCATTCTCACCCCTGCTGGTTAAGGGATATAACCTGCGTTACTGAAGTGTTTGGGCTGAGTTCCTTCTTATCCTAGCACACTACTTGATACGTTGCAAGCAATGTGATAGTTTGTGCCTGAACCTCTGAAGTGGAAGACGAGTTTCTTTTCAGGGTATCTCTTATCTCAAAATGCCTCTTGCAGCCACTTGCAAAGCCTAAAATTAGGTTTCCAGCTTTGCACTGTATCTCAGGTGTGCTGGCAATCATCTCTTGGCATTCCTCTGGGAGAAGCTTCCTGTAAATTTCAGGAGTCTGCTGAGCGAGAAGAGTGTTGCGTGGCGACAAAAGTACAGCTGTGCTGGATCTGGTTTCCTTGTATGTTGCTGGCGCACGATGAGGGACGCGGACTGGTTTTATTGAGATAACATAGCAGGGATGGGGAGCTTGTGGCTCTTCAGGTGTCATTGCATTCCAACTCTCATCAGCCCCAGCTGGTATGACCAATTGTCCGGGATGCTGAGAGTTGTAGTCTAGCCACATCCAGGAGGTCACGGCTTTCCCATCTCAGGAATATAGACTCCTGTTATATGAAGCTGACAAACCTAGACAGCATCTTAAAAAGCAGAGACCTCACCTTGCCAACAAAGGTCCGTATAGTTAAAGCTATGGTTTTCCCAGTAGTGATGTATGGAAGTGAAAGCTGGACCATAAAGAAGGCTGATCGCCAAAGAATTAATGCTTTTGAATTATGGTGCTGGAGGAGACTCTTGAGAGTCCCATGGACTGCAAGAAGATCAAACCTCTCCATTCTGAAGGAAATCAGCCCTGAGTGCTCACTGGAAGGACAGATCCTGAAGCTGAGGGTCCAATACTTTGGCCACCTCATGAGAAGAGAAGACTCCCTGGAAAAGACCCTGATGTTGGGAAAGATGGAGGGCACAAGAAGAAGGGGACGGCAGAGGACGAGATGGTTGGACAGTGTTCTTGAAGCTACCAGCATGAGTTTGACTAAACTGCGGGAGACAGTGGAAGACAGGAGTGCCTGGCGTGCTCTGGTCCATGGGGTCATGAAGAGTCGGATACGACTAAATGACTAAACAACAACAACATATGAAGCTGAAGTCCATTGGGGCTGCATTGCTTCTTGATTGGGGTATGGAAGACCCATGACTTATGTGGGGGTTATGTTCTGGGGATAGCACCTAAAGCCCAAATCACGTATCATTTAGGCACATTGGGTGCAATGGAGGGTGGGATTGCCAAAGTCCCCCCCTCTGGTCGCCTGCCCCCTTTCCACCCCCTTTTTTCATTTTTTTGACAATATTTTTGCTAAGTGTGTAACGCTGAATGTGCACAAGTTCAATGTGTGTAAGTACTGTACTTGGTTTTGGGGGACGTTTCTGGAGAAATCTCTCAAAGTAGCTTCCCAAATGGCTTGTGATTGGCTTCTATGATCTGAATCTGTTCCTGGGGCTCGGTAGTTTTTGTTTGGAGCCCTTTCCGGTGCTTTGAGAATCTGTGCAATAAAGACAATCCGATGGAGATTTAACTGTCTTCAGGGAAGGGGTTGGCTTGCCTTGCTTCGCTGTCCCTGCTGTCAAAAAAAGTTAATCGCAGCCTCTCCTGGGTTGCCGGGTTACGTTGCTTTAGAGGAAATGTGCAGAGCTGCTGCAAGTAATGAGAACAGCCAAAGAAAAGCTCTCTCTCTGAAAATAAAAAATGCCGCAAGACCCATAGAGATAATAGCCAGTTGCTCCTGAAGGGAAAGAGAGAATCCACCCACCAGCAGATTATTGATTTGTGGTTTGGCCAAACAAAACACTCCTTTTTCTTATTTGTAAAAGCGGAATGCTTTTGTTTTGTCTACAGTGGAGGATATGCGATATTTGTTTAGTATAAGCAAAGTGTTTTGCGGTGAGGCAAGAGGAACTTTATTTGGCGGAAAGACGGTGATCTGTGCTGGATGAGGACTCGAAGGCAGAGGTGACATCACTCTCGCTTCCTGCAAGGCAGTTTATCATGTCTCTTTCCACGCATGCTGTCCTCCTTCAGAAACCGGAGAATGGGGCTGCACATGTTGGCCCTTGTGGTTCCTACCAGATCTCCATGCATTAGGGGAAAGGTCTGAAGGGGGAACCTACATATTTTTAACTGGATGTGGATCGGTTCCTCCATATGATCAGGAGCTCTGATTGTATGCATCTCCCAAAGGCACAAACAAGCCTGTGTGCTTTCATCTGAACATGTGTCGATTCCTCCTTCTCCAACCTTTTACCCATATCTGAAGGCTGACTACCAGTCTGGTGCCTTCCAGATTTTTGAATTACAGCTCCCACCAATTGCAGCCAGGATGCGCTGACAGTGGCTGATGGGAGTTGTAGTCCAGGACATCTGTAGGACACCGGGTTGCTGAAGACTGGCCTAGAGCAGAGCTTTCCATGGTGACACACTTTTTAGACATGCATCATTTCGTGACACAGTAATTCAGTTTTACTTAACAAACCGGAGGTTAAACTAACCCCCTTTCCAACCTCTGGAGGAACACGGGGAGCATTTGCATGACACAGCTACACGCTGTAGCCAACACACCAACGTGTCACGACACATAGTTTGGAAAGCTCTGGTCTAGAGAGTAGTGTGGAGGGTCTTCCATTAATAGTTTCATTTAAATAAACATATAGTGAGTTGTAATATGCAGCCCAAATCACAGGATATTTATATTGGTGGAGGTGGTGGTGGAATGGAAAAATAAGGTTTATACACCGAACATTGGAAATATTTTTATTTCAGTTAAGGTAAAGGTAAAGGTACCCCTGCCCATACGGGCCAGTCGTGTCCGACTCTGGGGTTGCACGCCCATCTCGCTTAAGAGGCCGGGGGCCAGCGCTGTCCGAAGACACTTCTGGGTCACGTGGTCAGCGTGACAAGCTGCATCTGGCGAGCCAGCGCAGCACACAGAAACGCCGTTTACCTTCCCGCTAGTAAGCGGTCCCTATTTATCTACCTGCACCCGAGGGTGCTTTCGAACTGCTAGGTTGGCAGGCGCTGGGACCGAGCAACGGGAGCGCACCCCGCCGCGGGGATTCGAACCGCCGACCTGACGATCGGCAAGTCCTAGGCGCTGAGGTTTTACCCACAGCGCCACCCGCGTCCCTTATTTCAGTTACATGACTGTAAATGGTGTTGGTGATTTTATCTGCTGTATCACTTTTCTTCTTAATGATTGAGCTCCCTTTCCCCCTTACCGCCTTTATGATGTATTTGGTGCCTGGATGACTTGGAGATGTGGTTGAGTTGGTCCTTAAGTACACTGATTCTGCTATCTGGCACCCTCCCCAATTGTGTTTGGCAAATGTGTCAACTGGCCAGGTGACTGCTAGTTGCAAAATCCAAGAACCCTTAAGTTTGTCACTCTGCAGGTGTTCCTAAAACCATCATCTGGTGTCCATGTGGATGAAAATACAGGACCCCTTTCTCCAGCTTCCTCCTCCTCCTCCTTTTGGCGACTCTGACTAGTCTTGAAAAATTCTAGCGCTACAGTGTCCTGCAAGGCATACGCAGGAAGGTGAAAAAACACTCCAGAAGGATCTGAATTCTTCTAGGTGATCCCTGCACTTCAAAGAGAATGCAGTCTAATTAAAACCATCCATCATGAAAAAAGTGTGCATGCTTCCAAGTTTTATTCCGCAAGAGGGAATGGTGTGAACTGCTAATCTAAAAGTTAGCTTTAAATTGCCAGGGAAATTAATATAGGTGTAATTAAAAATGTGCAAATGGGTTTAAAATGCATGGTTTTGGGAGAGGGAGCGGAGACTCTGCGCAGCAGTTTTAAAGTAATGTGAAGATGGTTTTAATAGCCAAATAGTCATGAAGGTCTTCCAAAGAACAACACAGTCGTGTGAGGACAGAGTTTGGGGGTTTGGGTGCATTTGCTCTTGTGGCATTCTGTTTTCATGCTGTCAGAATGAAACCAGTTCTGCTGGTGGTAAGGAAAATCCTGAACCTCTCCTGTATGAGCTTTACTGGATCAGATCAGAGACCAGTCTAGCATCCTGTTTCTTCCTCTGCAAAACCAGAAGTCTTTGGGAATCCCACAAACAGAATGTGAGGGTCATAGGAATTCTTTCTCTGATCCTAGGGGGTCGCATCACGATTAAGAATGTACCCCATGAATTTGTCTAAGCCCCCTTCAAAAAAAAAAATCTATCGTCAATCGATGGTTATTGCTGTATCTTGTAGCAGATTCCGTAGCTTAACTAACTGCTCTGTCGGGAAGTACTTCATATTGTCTGTCCCAAATCTCTCACCATTCAGCTGCTTTGATTGGCCCATGATTTCAGCATTATGAAAGATTGAGTAATATCTTCCCCCTATATTTTCTCAACACCATGCATTCCCCTATATCCTAACCATATCCCCCTTTGCTTTCTTTCCCCCCCTGAACTTAAAAAAGGCTCCAAGTGTAACCTTTTCTTGTAGGGAAGTTGCTCCAGATCCCTGATCGCTTTGGTTGCCTTTTTTTGGGCAGCTTTTCTATCTCTACGGCACCCTTGCTGAGGTGCAGTGATCAGAGCTCGGTAGAGTTTTCCACGTGTACCTGCCACAGTGCCAGGTATGCTATGGCTTACAGTTGGAATGACGCTGGTTTACTTTTCTTAAGATGGTGACAACTCAAGTGCAAAGCTGCCTAGCTGATTTGCCACCTGATTGCAGTGGGTCTAGAAAACCGTTCTACAATCTCCTGTGCACGGCAAGGTTTAGGGACAAGGCAGCTGCTGAAATTGGGCAAAAAGATGGTTGGAAGAGGAAGAAATGAACTATGTAAAAAGGAATGCTGTAGCACACATGTTTGTACTGTGGTACCTCGGGTTATATATGCTTCAGGTTACACACTCCACTAACCCATAAATAGTACCTCGGGTTAAGAACTTTGCTTCAGGATGAGAACACAAATCGTGCTCCGGTGGTGCAGTGGCAGAGGGAGGCCTCATTAGGTAAAGTGGTGCTTCAGGTTAAGAACAGTTTCAGGTTAAGAACGGACCTCCAGAATGAATTAAGTACTTAACCTGAGATACCACTGTAATGGAAATGCTAACTGTCTTTATGTAAATAAAGCACTCCACAACAGGACAAGAAATGCTATTTAATTCCATGAGCAATGGGTTTTATTAAGTGTCTAAAAAGCCTGTTCCATGTAACAGACTATAAACTGGATTTTGTCCGGAGACTGAGCACCCATCTTAAGGCTCGGCTGCTGTGATGTCATGGAATGTTAGTACAAAGTTCTGTCTGTTAAAGTTGAAGGCATGCCACTTTCCATGACCAGTCAGGATGGGTGAAAGTTGCACGGTAAGTTAGGAATGGGGACTGTATGCCAAGGGAGCACAATCAAGGCACAGTCTGAGCAGTGCCTTGTTCGGTGTGTATTCTCATGCTTGGTCATAAACACATGAGTGCCACTCAAGCTGGGCCCCACCATATTTCTCTTCTCTCATTTGTGCCTGGCTTGTGTCCTGGAAACAGGTACGCCAGGTTGATCCTTCTGCTGCTGATCTCTGACTCAGGACAAAACTCGCCCTCTGGGTATGCCACCCTGTCAGGAAAAGGAGAAGGAAGGGTTCACACACTATATCTTGTGAAGCTGACAGTTGGATCGCTTTTTTTTTTGTTATAGCAAACAAAGTCTCTTTCTGGTTTGACTTCAATTTGTTTAACAAATGGCTGTGCTGGCACCAACATTCATGGGGATGGGTGAAGAAACAAGAGAATGGTTGAAAAAGATAATGCAAGTCGCCCTTAACTTTTCATAAGTGCCTGTATTCACTTATACACACATTGTGGATCAGAAAGTGCAATCAAATAGTTACCATTTGATTCCGCACACCATGTAGATATAGAATTATCTATAGCAAAACACCGTTTTCTTTGCTGGGGGGATTGGAAAGGACTGGATGGGGAGTAGAAAAAAGGAACACCCTACCTCCAGTTCACACATGCATTTGATGGAAGTACAGTGGTACCTCGGGTTAAGTACTTAATTCGTTCCGGAGGTCCGTTCTTAACCTGTAACTGTTCTTAACCTGAAGCACCACTTTAGCTAATGGGGCCTCCCGCTGCTGCTGCGCCACCGGAGCACAATTTCTGTTCTCATCCTGAAGCAAAGTTCTTAACCCGAGGTACTATTTCTGGGTTAGCGGAGTCTGTAACCTGAAGTGTATGTAACCCGAGGTACCACTGTAACAACTTCCCTGGGTTAGTTAAGCTGTTGGGAGAGCAGGCACCACAAGTTGGATGTGCATATTCTCTTGAATGCAATGGTTTCAAGTGGGGGCAGTTCACATGTTTAGCGGAGAATCAAGTGTCATTTATGTGTTTGTGAACCAGCCAGGACGTTTGCATTTGCAGGTCTACTTATACTTGCATGGATCTGTTCATGCAAGTATAAGTAGAAAAAGGCTTTTGAAGGTGAGCGACTTTAAGATATGGGCCAGGATAAGGTCTCTGTGTCCCTGAAGATGGGCACATAGATAGAAACAACAGTAACTTGACAAGGCTTTGGGAAACATGCCACGTTGACCAAGGGAGGTTGCTTAGTGACAGGGTGGCTGCAGAGAATACTGTCCTCTCCTGTGAATAGAGAGAGCAAACAGTCAAAAGGGGTTGGGGGAAAGAGCAAGAGTCTGTGATTAGGAAAGGAGCTTTCTAATCTTGTACCCCATAGCTGATTGACTGCTGCTTTTTGTGAAACTGCTCCGTGTGTGTGTGTGTGTGTGTGTGTGTGTGTGTGTGTTGCTAATTTTGCCAAGATTATAGTATAATAGCACTTCTGGAAATGTCAGGCTACACTTATTTGCATCAATACAGAAATGTCAAGAGTCTAGCATGTCATTTCAAGCCTGCTACCATCCTTTGGGATGCAAATATGTTTTTATATACAGTGGTGCCTCGCAAGACGAAAAGAATCCGTTCTGTGATTCTCTTCGTCTAGCGGTTTTTTCGTCTTGCGAAGCAAGCCCATTGAAGGATTAGCGGATTAGCGCTATTAGCGGCTTTTAGCGGCTTATCTGCTGATCGGATCAGCTGATAAGCGGCTTAGAAAAAGGGGGGGAGGGAAAAAAACCAGCAGGAACTCGCAAGACATTGTCGTCTTGCGAAGCAAGCCCATAGGAAATTTGTCTTGCGAAGCACCTCCAAAACGGAAAACTCTTTCGTCTAGCGAGTTTTCCGTCTTGCGAGGCATTCGTCTTGCGGGGCACCACTGTATATATAAAAAAGTTCAAATTAAGGCAACCAAGGACCAATTTGATTTGTTCCAGTGATCCGCCACATAGCATAAACTGAGAACATAAGAGCACTGCTGGATCACACCAAGTCCTGTTTTCCTGTAGTGGCCATTAAGAAGTTTATGGAAGGACCACAAGCAAGGCATGAATATAATAGCACTCTCCTCCTGCTTTAGTTTCCCAGTGGCTAGTATGTGGAGGCATGCTGCTCCGATCCTGGAGGTAATTCTACAAATGATGGTAAAACAAACGTCCGTGTATTTCTGCCTTCTGCAGAATGTTTCGCGGTGCATATATTAATCAGTTCACATACATGATTCCAAGCATTTATCACCAATGGCCACAGTTATTCATGGAAACTGAGCTGAAGTAACCTCCGGTTTAACAATACCTAGAATACAGATGGTCTAAGTTCCCGGCATTCAGTCTGGTTGATTGCTATAATGTCACAGCAAAGGAAAATGTGGCATTTCCTAGTATTTCCTGCCATGTACCTTTCCCTCTTTTCACTGCCAAAATCTGAGAGGATTTTAAAATTTTGCAGCGAAATCTTATGCATCTAAATCCCACTGTGTTCAGTTCAATTTACTCTCAGGTTATGGTGGCAGGTTCAGTCTTGTTATCATTTGAGATTAGGAATCCTGGATGGCCAAAGAAAAGCTTGCCTGTTTTAATATGGTGATATAGACAGCCTTGCATTTGGGCCATTAGTGTTCTATTGGCCTTAAAACGACTCTGTGGCTGAAGAAGATATTTGGACTGGTTTGCACACTATGCTAAGGCCAATCCTGCCTTAACTCCAACATGCGGGCTCTCAGAGAGGAGATCATGACCACTTTGCTCCTTCCCAGTTGCTCTGCCGCTGCACTGTTTGCCTTAGCTTGTCTTCCACACCTTGTTGAACTCATGGTTTAACTCTCTCTAAATTAACCATGAGCTGTGACCAAGGTTGGTTCCGTGTTATGGCTTGTGTCTTAGTTCATTGCAGCACCAGAAAGACTAGGGGAGGGGCAAAATGGCCACAAACTCCTCTTCTGGAGGGTTATGCATTTGCACTAAGCATTGGCTGCTCTTAGCACAATGTGCAAACTAGGCCAGTACAGTCGTACCATGGTTCCTGAACACCTGGGGAGTCTAACGTTCCGGCTCCCAAAGTGATTGTTCCAGTTTTCGAACGTTCTTTCAGAAGCCGAACGTCCGACGGGGCTTCCGTGGCTTCCAATTGGCTGTAGGAGCTTGGAAGTCGAATGGACTTCCGGAACGGATTCTGTTCGACTTCCGAGGTACAACTGTATTTACAATTTGCCAGGAGGCAGGGGATGTTCATGCAACACTTTGGCTGTGGGACAGCCATACATTTATTTAGCCTTTTTTGACCTTTGATCATACGCTAACCCCCGTGCTCGGAGTTTGGCCTGGGTCTGTTTTGATACCCAAATGCAACCACATATTTGAGAGCAATTAGTCAAAGACCACAAACTAGTCTTGATTAGAGTTCAGGGAATGCACAGGTTCAGTCTGTGGTGACCTGCTGGAAGTTAGCTAAATGATGATTGTGGCTGGCATGGGTTTCAGTGCCTTTGGTTGCTGTTAACAATTTTGCAGTTCATGGATGGTTTTTGTCTGCATGTTGTAGTTATGAACCCAGCCAGGAGTTTATTAGATCATTTTAGCCAACCGTGTGTGTGTGTGTGTGTGTGTGTGTGTGTGTGTTTGCCCTGGATTAGAGTAGGTGAACATCCAAATGTCCCTTGGAGACTCTGCAAGGAAAGCAATCCTTCTTAATCTTATGGATTTCCATGGTTCCTTTTGATGAAACAGCCCAATGAAAATGAAGGCGTGAACTCACTGCAGTATAATTTATTTGTAAATGATTTCTTACCTCAGTCCTAAAACATATTTACTTAGAAGTGAATCCTGCTGATTTCATGAGAACGTAATTCCCAAATGAGTGTGCTTAGAGTCTGTATTCTGCACATAATAAGCTTCTCATTTTCTTGTTCTCTCTTCCACTTTTGTAGCCTGTTCAAGGTTGGCAGAATAAAATTATAATGTGGCACAAGGGGCTTAAGAATAGTTAAAAGAATGATTTGAGAGAAGAACCCAAGTAGTGAATGGGTTTTCTTAATAGCTTGCAATGATGTCAACTACCTTTTTCATAAATGTGACAGGCCCTTTTGTGGAAGAGTTGTAAATGGCCTGTGAATTGCAACTGCATCTTCCTGTAGGGAATTTTTGTTTAAAGTAGATCCTCAGTGAAAACCAAGCTTCTTGTAATCTGATTGTTCTTTGGTGCCTGAGAAGGTCATTGCAGTAGAAAACTTATATATATATAACTTATTCAGATTGTAGAGCTATTGTTGGCACCATACCAGCTGTTTTATGGTATTTGCTAATACATTTATTTAAAAATGGCATACCTGATTCTCACCACATTTATATTACAATGATGATGAAGTGGCGATGTTCAGTAGCAATATACTTCTTGTCTTTCTATGTAAGGACAAACAATCTTTGTGTGTGCATTTTCTTCTCTTCTTTGGAAGCGCTCAGCTGGACTCTACAGTGGTACCTCGGGTTACATACACTTCAGGTTACATACGCTTCAGGTTACAGACCCACTAACCCAGAAATAGTACCTGGGTTAAGAACTTTGCCTCAGGATGAGAACAGAAATTGCACAGCGGCGGCGCAGCAGCAGCAGAAAGCCACATTAGCTAAAGTGGTGCTTCAGGTTAAGAACAGTTTCAGGTTAAGAACGGACCTCCGGAACGAATTAAGTACGTAACTAGAGATACCACTGTGTTGGAAACATAGCAGTGGGAGCTGTAATCTACTCTTGATTCATAGAATTGCAGAGTTGGAAGGGATCCCTAGAGTGATCTAGTTCAACCCCCTGCGATGCAGGACTGTCTAGCTTGCCCGTATGAGGTTCGAACCAACAACCCTGGCGTTGTCAGCAACACGCTCTAACCACATGTAACTGAGTTCATGAGTTCATGGAACTTGGAACCTTATTCCTGGGTGTTCTTACTCCCCTATTATTGCAATTATAGCGTTGCCTGGTGAGCACAGTGGCTGAGCCAGGATTTAAAGCCCAGGTCTCCCTCGTATTTCACATGGCACTGGTTCTGACATGGACTTCCTACATCCAGTATTGCAGTTACATATGCAAGTCTGCTGTTGCGAACATTTTTTTGGTGTGTGTGTCTGTGAGCGCGTGTATTTCCTTAATTTTATTACATTTTAATCCCACCCTTTTCCTAAAGAGCTTGAGACAACCTGTTGTAAGAGTTTGGTAAATATATTTGCAGCAGTGTGCAGGGGAGAAAAAACCAATAATCTGGTAAGACTTCTGGTTGAAGGGATAGAGGAAAACTGTAAGTTAATTACTCATGGCAAACAAAGCCATTCTAAGTATATAGGCTTTACATGTGGAGACACTTGCTCATACTAACTGGCTCAAACTAACTTGCAGAAGTAGTAAATAAAGCATGAAGAAAGAATCAGTGAGAAGGAAGAACAGGTTGACTTTCTGTCTGTTACACACCCACTCAGCCCGGGTTCAGCTGGCTTATGACCAATGTAGTGACTCCTAACACATAGTTAGGCCCAGTTGAGGCCATCACCTAAGACATGCCTTAGTTCAGGGATGGGGGTGGCTCTCCCAGATGTTCCTGGACTAGCCAGCATGGGTAGTCAATGTGGTACCCTCCAGATGTGGTTGGCCTGCATCTCCCATTAGCCCCAGGCACATGGATGGGCCAGGTATCATGGGAGTTGTCATCCAATAACATTTGGTGATCCAGAGGTTCCCTCTTTCTGTCTTAGGTGACTAGGGAGGAGTTTGGCAAGCCCTGAGGTTCACAAACTGACCCTCTCCTCCTTTTTTTGTACGTGTGAGAGAGTGAAATGCTTCTACCCTAGGAACAAACCACAGTTGTGTGTTGGGAAACTGTGGTCTAGGATAGAGGTAGGCGATTGTGGAACCTGCAATATGTTGTTAGACTTCCACTGTCCCTGATCATGGGTGATACTGACTGTGGCTGATGGGAGTTCAACAGCATTGGCTTCCCCTGGTTTAGGTGATCTTTGGACTCAGGCCATGGTCTGTACCCTTTTTATCCTCAGAGCAACACTTTCCGCATGGGAACTTGAACCCAGGGCTCCCACCTTGGGACTGGGGTATCAGAATAAGTAGAAGCTGGTAGTGCAGTCGTGACTCATTCTGTTAAAACACTTCATTGGTTGATCATTATACTCCATTTTAGGTTGGGATGTGTAAATTGGTTGGAATTAACAGTGTGTGGAAATCAAACTGAAGGCTATGACAGAATTTCACAGGTACAATGGCTTTGGTTGTGGAGGTGCAGCACTCAGTTCTGTGGGCAGCTAGAAAGCAAACTTCTATAGTGTGTGGGTGCTCTCCTTTCTTTCCTTTTCCAAGCAGAATTTTTGGAAGTGCCACTCTTTTTTTTTAACGGGAAACCTGAGCAAGTGGTACATTCCGCCAAGGTTAATGCAAATCTCAGTTCTAAGGAAAGTATGCAGAGTGTGGCACACTTGGCGTATGTATTCTGTATATTTAATTTCAGCCACATATCCTGTCTTGAGTGATTGTTAACATACCCTGCTGTGCTTAGACTTTGTGCAAAAGGTTTCCAGACATTGGGTGGTCTTATGGCTGAAATGTTAAAGGATAGAGGGGCCTTGGGTAACTGGAGCTTCAGAGTTAATTTCGAGTTAATTCTGAGCTTCCTTGTGTTTGAAAACCTGAGGCCAGAAGTACTCTCTTTTTGATCAGATTTGTGGTTCAGCTTTTGAAGGGAAGAGAAAAAGACCAACGTTGAGTTCTGCTTTGCTCTTTCTGCCTCTTCCTTCCCCCGGCGCAGTTTTGCATTTTGAATTGCTGCTAGGGATTTGTTTGCGGGGAAGGCATGTTGAGAAAATCGCCTTTGAAATTATAGGGATCTTGATTGTATCCTGCCTGTGCATTTGGGTGCTTTTTCCTTTCTCAATTAAGGAAAAAACAAAAACCACAGTTGGGGAAACAGAGACAAATGGGGGGAAAATGAGCTTGAGCTTTTATTACTAGATAAGTAGGGGAATACAAATAGCTTTTGTGCCCTGAGATTCCAGTGACGCTAATCATTCCAGACTTCACTTGCAATCATTTTTACAGCCAGTCAAGAGCGCAAAAAAAAAAAAAGTGCAGAGAAACATAACAAATTTTGCTTTCTTTTGTAGAGCTCTTGCTCTGATCTTTGGTGTTCTTGGAAGCCAGCCATAAAATGGATTTGTATGATTTAAGGTACAGGGGTTTCTTGCAAATTTACATTAGGGAAAAAGAGCTATGGAAAACTCTCCAGAAGTAAGTCTGTGCCGGGAATAAATAAGCAGTGATTCCCGAGAGAGGCTGGAGGGTGATTTCCCCCACTTTTTTTTTTTTAAAAATTAAATACTATTTTAAAAAATACTATTCTTTCCCCTCCCTCCCATTTTTTAAAAAAGAATAGTTTTGCCCTTGAATTCATTTTTGTGCAAGCAAGGCCCGCACTAGTGCACAAGGATGCATATGTTTCATGGCCTGGTGGGAACTGAGATGAAAAATACTTTTCATGTTACAAAATGCAATATGATTGCCCAGAACCTTAAGAGATGTGATTATTAAAATGAATCCAGGGCTACAGCTGCTGTCTGGACTTGGTGGTGGCTGTAGAGGCAAGGGCAACTGTAGCTGCCAAAGACCACTCATTCTTCTACCAAAGTCCTGCGTCTCGCTTGTGGTGAGCACTGCCAATGTATTATTTGCCAACTCCTCTGGCAGGGCAACCAGAGAACCTTTCCCCCAGTTAGCAAAGTGGACTCAAAAAGTTAGCTTCTTCCCAAGAGGTGATAGTGCTTCCAAGTTGTAGGGTGGGATTGTGAACCTGTGGCCCTCTAGATGATGGTGTGTGTGTGTGTGTGTGTGTGTGTGTGGTGTGTGTGTGTGTGTGTGTGTGTGTGTGTGTGTGATGAATGCCCTCAGTGCCAGCCAACATGGCCCAGTGGTCAGGGATGAAGGGACTTGTTGCCCAACAGCATCTCGAGATGCCACAGGTTTACTATCCCTGTTGTAGAGGGAGAGAAGGCCATTTCCCCACCATGTCATCCCCTGGGACACCTGAACAAAAGCTATGTAACTGGATGTTGCACAGCATCAAACTCTGCTCGTTCTCAGTTTTGTAGGGATGCCAGCTCCATCACCCCATGCCTTGCAGTACAACAAAACTCCTGCAGAGCTTCTGTGGAAGGTGACATTTGAACAGATTAAAAGGTAAAGGTAAAGGGACCCCTGACCATTAGGTCCAGTCGTGGCCGACTCTAGGGTTGTGGCGCTCATCTTGCTTTATTGGCCAAGGGAGCCGGTGTACAGCTTCCGGGTCATGTGGCCAGCATGACTAAGCCGCTTCTGGCAAACCAGAGCAGTGCACGGAAACGCTGTTTACCTTCCCGCCAGAGCGGTACCTATTTATCTACTCGCACTTTGACGTGCTTTCGAACTGCTAGGTTGGCAGGAGCAGGGACCGAGCAACGGGAGCTCACCCCATCACGGGGATTCGAACCGCTGACCTTCTGATTGGCAAGTCCTAGGCTCTGTGGTTTAACCCACAGCGCCACCTGCGTCCCTTTTGAATAGATTAGCAGCTCCTAATTCAATACCAGCAAGTTGAGTTTTATCACCCATCTCCTATAGGATCAGTGAAGTTTAGGGGAGAAGAAACAAATAACCAAACGATTGTGGGGTGGATAGGGGATGATTATGAGCATTTTAAATGAGGAATGATTAGCTCTCTCTCCCTCTCCCTCTTCTCCCCTTTGACTTGAAAAGCTATTGGTTTGCTATGAAATAGCTTTTAACTGCCCTTGGCTAGCCAGCCTTAATTTGCACTCATGTTCCTCTCCCTTCCACTTTTTAAAGCTGCTCTCAGTTCGAATATTTAGCTTGATTTTAACTGAAATACAAGCAGTTTAAGGAAGTTGAGTGATCTAAATCATTGAGAGGTAAGACAACAATAGCACTGCTAAAGCAGGTACTTAATTAAGCTTCCATTTGTCCTAATAAGCCTCCAGCCACTGAGTAATTGATGCAGTGCACATTCTCGATCTGTGAGTTGGTTTTAATGTGAAATCTTCACTTCTCCATCATGCAAACTCCTTAACGAGACAACAGGAGCGTTAGAAACACAAAGCGTCAACTTTTAATGAAAGTTGTGCTCTGCCAATGAAAGCATAGTTGAGGGCTGTTGGTTTTTTTGCTCCTCTGTTGGAGCGATTTCCTGCAGGTTGTTTAAACTGGGCAAAATCCAAAGAGTCACTTTTGACCTTTTTAATATATATGAATATTTGGATAATGCTACCGAAGAGTCAAATGAATGCAAAGTTCAGGACAAAAGTATCATTGCATGTCACTTAGCATTAATCGTTGGCATTGTCTCTGTGTTGCCTGCTTTTGTCTATGCCTGACAATATGTTTCTGTCTTCATAATTAAATGTTTAACTTTTAGATTTGTATTCAGTTCCACCTGGGCTTTAGATGGATATTGACCATTTGACTGTAACACATTTGTTGTTATTCTCCTAACCTCATAGGTGTCAAGCCATAGCCCATTATGGTGAAGGCACTGGTAGAATTTGCCTTCCATCATGTTGTTATTTCAATTTTTTAAAATGCCAGACTTTTTTTACATTGTTGCAGAACAAAAGGACTGTCCTACTTTGGAACATGACAGGTTTCTCTCCCCCTCCCTACAAACCCTGACATGTCAGATCTGTATCATTCTATTTTTGATCTGAATCATTGCTTCCTGTAAGTCTGTCAAGGATGTGAAATACAGAACGAATTCAAACATTGCATTGTCGAGTTTGCGGTAGTTTATCCTTCTTGATATCCTTATGGCCAGAAACAGCAACACCAGAGTTCTCTTCAAACAATAACCTTCTCTGGATAGAGCTACGTCTTCGGTGCCCTTTTGAACAACAAAGTCTTTGTTCCTCCTGTCTCATTGCAGGGGTCTGTCGGATTCTTTTTCTAATGAAGAGCCTTGGGCTTTGGTGGGGCTGTGGGACTGATATCCTTGATTTTTGGCATTAGCCTTGTTTTGGCGTTGATTGAACCTGTGGAAGGGTGACTTTTTGCCCGCAAGCAACACACATTCAGGGGCCCTTTATACATAGAGCCTGTGTCCCTTGAAGGATGTTCCCAGAGGTAAACTGGATCCAAGTTGTTCAGGGCATTTTACGTGCCAATTGAAATGTCTTATATTTGGCTCGGTAGCGTGTTGGCAGCCCTTTCACTGAAGGCAACCTTGCTCTGACATTCCTCACGAGCTCCAGCTCAAGGCTCAGCCTTAAGGGAAGCCCCACATAGAGGGCATTGCAACACGACAATCGCCAATGCCTGTTTTATGGATGAGACCAGTGAAACACTGTTGGTGCAGTGGGAAGTTGAATTATGGTCCAGGAAGCTGAGAGGACACTTTCGTTCATGTCATTCAAGTTGATCTTTGAAGTCCACAGAAAATGCCTTGGGGAACCCTGGAGTAAGCTAGAACTCTGTTGTGTGGACTGCCTGGATGATGGAGATGTGGAGTTGTTCTCCATCCATTCTCCTGGACCAAGAGTCCCCCCTGGCTCAGTCCCCAAGCTGAGGTTGCAAAGCTGGAAAAAGGCTTCTTGTCATTTGTTGTCAGGACATTCTTGTTCAGGCTCCAAGTCCCGGCTCTCCTCTCTGTCTTTCACTGGGCCTCACGGATTTCGATTACCGTAGCCATTTGTATCTGGTGTGTGTGGCACTTTAAAAAGGAGAGAAAACAGCCTCCTTTCCCAGTGCTGCTCTTTTAGCGCAGTGCACCTGATCCCTTGGATTTGGACCGGTTTGACTAGTTTCACCTGTGCTGGGGGAGCGCTCCCTCTGAGCTGCTTTAAAAATAAGTGTTGCGAAACCTCTCAGCCTTGGCAACAGCATGTAAACAGTCTGTGTGCCAGAGTGTGTGGCCGCCTAGAAACCTCCCAGCCTTGGGAGTTGCCCTTCTTTTGATATGTACAGCAGGTCTGCTGCCTCGACAGACGGGATCTTATTTCTTCTGAGACAACTTTGGGATCTTGGAACTTGCCAAGCAGAGGCATTGTTGCCAAGAATGAGTGCAAGGATTAAAATCAAGAGAACCCAGGGGGGAAAGGGATGTGCGTGTCTCTTCCATGTCTCTTCCCAATGCATCCTTCTGTGCCACAACACTTTGCTTTGTGAAAGCAACCAGCTTAAAAAAAAAAAAAATGCTACCAGAATAGAGAAGAGCCCTTTCTTTTCCTACCTGTGTGCCTCCTGCTTGATTCCCAAATGGGATTCCTAATAAAACCAGAACTGATGCTTTAGTATCTTCTAGTTGTTCAGACGCGGGTGGCGCTGTGGGTAAAACCTCAGCGCCTAGGACTTGCCGATCGCATGGTCGGCGGTTCGAATCCCCGCGGCGGGGTGCGCTCCCATTGTTCGGTCCCAGCGCCTGCCAACCTAGCAGTTCGAAAATACCTCCGGGTGCAAGTAGATAAATAGGGACTGCTTACCAGCGGGAAGGTAAATGGCATTCCGTGTGCTGCGCTGGCTCGCCAGATGCAGCTTGTCACGCTGGCCATGTGACCCGGAAGTGTCTGCAGACAGCGCTGGCTCCCGGCCTATAGAGTGAGATGAGCGCACAACTCTAGAGTCTGTCAAGACTGGCCCGTACGGGCAGGGGTACCTTTACCTTTACTAGTTGTTCAGATTATATATTGAGCATCTGCACCACAAGCAAGCCCATTAAGATGTTTCGTAATGACCATGTTTTGGGACTAAGCAGTAGACTTTACAAACACCTGGATGAAAGCATGCCAAAATAAAAATCCATTGTGCATGTATCCACGAACCTTTATTTTTGTATGATTACACCGCTTCTTGACTGCCCATTGGCCAGAATCCCCTAGGCACTTTGCAAAAATCAAGAAAATGCACAAATGCAGCATGCACAATTGTGAAATAAAAATGAACAAGAAAATTAAATCCGTGAGAAAAGGACATACAACACAATATTACTAAAATGTCTATCCTGCCAAAGGATACTAGGGCAGCAGACACCAAAGTGGCAAAATGAAACTATTAAAAACAAAAAAATTCAAAATAATTAAAAATCTTTTAGAACTTGTTAAAGCATGGAAAACATCTAAAAACATGCTTCAACTTTCTCTTACTTCTCTTCCCCTATCTTCTCTCCATCCCTCCTCCTCCTTTTGGCTTTCTGGTTCACGGAGCGATTTTGTGCATGCACGACTGGAACTTTATTTGTGCATATGCAAAAATCATTAACAGTGCAGCCTTTTGCATACATTAATGCAAATGAGGAAGTGTGAATTTTTAAATGGCTCAAAACCAAACATACCCCAACAATGAAACCATTCTTCCCTTCCTGGAAATAATTTGCTGTTCCATTATATTTATGCAGTGTACCCAGTCAATGATATCAGGTTAAGCCAAGTTTATCTGTAACTGAGCAACTCTTTCGTGCTAGAACATTGTAGTCAAAGTGAAATGTTTTCAGCCTTCAACGCCCTGATCAGCTATTGGTCCAGCTTTAGGGCATTTTCCCCTTACCTCTTCCCCTCCCTTGCAAAATCTGTATGTTATTTAACAAACTTTTAACATCATTATGTGGGACTCTGCATTTCAAGACAGCATGGAGCTTGAGTTCTGAACGGGTGGCAATGAGACTGCATTTCCTTAATGAATAAATTTCATTTAGTCAACCTCCAGAAAGAAACTTTGTGCCTTTTTTTTTTTTGTTTTTCTTGCTTTCCAGTCACAGGTCTCATACTATGGAACGCTGTTCCAGCAGGGATTCGACAGGCATCCATGCTTTTGAATTTCTTGAAGACTTTTTGTGCTGAGAAGCATTAGCAGCTGTTTTGTTAGTCGGTTGCCAGACTTGATCTCCTGTATTTTCTTTTACATTGTATGATGTACAGCCGTTTAATGTATATTATGATGTGACGGTATAGAAACACCTTTTGTAAATAAATAAAAATAACCATTGCTGACCACTGTTTATGATGAATGTGGATGATGGGAATTGTAGTCCGACAGCATCTGGAGAGAACCAAATTGGATAACCTCTGATTTTAATTTGTCTGTCTCATCTCCCTACCCTTGTTTTTCACTGTTAGATCCTGAAATTCCAAGCTGGTAGCTAAAATAAGGAAAACAAGAAGTGCAAATGATAGCAGCTGGGCTTAAACTGATCATTTCCTATACGGGGAAACCCCCGCTCCCAAGCTAGCAGTGTATGAGGTTGTAAAACCTGTTTGCTTGCTTGCCAACAAGAGTTCAGCATCTGTGCAGGCCTGCTGGAACATGTGTACAGCTGTGCATTCTAGTGGGAACTCTGTATTCCTCTCTGTGTTTTTATTTTTTGATATTCTGAATTAAGACACAGTTTTTACAAGGTTTTTTATTTTTAAAATTCCCAAGAGCTCTTGAGATATAACAATTCCTGTTACCCTTCATCCCATGTGAACATGAGGAACACATGTTTGGATCTTTTAAGAGTCACTATATGCTGCCGGCAGTAATTGGAGGCACCCAGGTGGGGTGTAGTGCAGAGTCGATAGATGGGGATAGGGTGCTTGAGCCATGCGGTTTATTACAGAAGTGGGAAGAATGGCTACAGAAACAGCATTCAAGTGGGGCCTGTTAATTCTATAGAGGGTGTTAGGGATGGATGGAGTCTGAGATTGAGTGAACTTTTAAGTGTTCCCTCTGCTCTTGTGAACTTCATACTGAAGGTGGGTTTTTTAAAATCACTGATTTGAAATCTGACTGAAGCAGCATATGAGCATGATCTCAAACCTCTGCGTGTCTTAATAGTTCCCATAATGACAAAATCCTTTTTCCCGTCTTCATTTTTTTTGTAAACACATGTGCACACTCGCTTGCATATTTATTTAAACAGTTCACATCTGCATATGTGTTGTCTTTGAAACGGTTTTTTGCTGTTGTTGGTTTTAATTGTTTGTATAGATGGAGTTGCGTTGCGTTATTCTGCTGTTGCAGTTTTCACTGCAAAATTGCTTTGAGATATTTTATGGGAAGCGGTTCATAAATGCAGTCAGTTGAAAAATAAATAAAACGTGTGTTCTTCCATGTCGGCCCACATCATTTTCACTTTGTTTATTTTATAGCGTTTGCGCCCCCTCTTCAGCCCCAATGCCTCTCAGAATGGCTTACACACAATCAGTCAAAGCAAGACAGATTCTTGCCCACAGGCGTACCATTGCGAAAGCAAATAAACAAGACACACAAGGGAAAAGTGACAGGAAGGGAAGAGGAGAAAAACAAACTCAGGCACCAATTCTTCAATAGTTGGTTCTTATATTAATAGGAAGTGAACCTACACGATCCTATCCATACCTTGCAGTTGGCGTGAGAAGGCATCCCTGGCCTGTCATTAGCAAAATCAGATTGCAGGTTAAGAAGACAGGGCTTTCTCAACAGTGGCCCTGTAGTTATGTCATTTGGTTCCCCAGGGAAATGTACCGAGCCTCTTTCCCTACCTGACTGAAAATATTTCTGCTCCACAAGACTTTTCATGACTTTTTAATGCTAGGTTGTTTGTGCTACGTCTTACATATTTTGTTTACGGGGTGATGTGCTTTTAACTGTTGGAAATTGTTCTTCTTTTTCCTTGATAACTTGGGGGAGATTTTATTTTTGAAGGCGGGATATAAGTCCAAAGAACAAAGTGCCATGTTGCTACTTGGTAGTACTCCAGCATTTGCAGGCATGCCATTCCCTGCAAGTATCAGTGTTCTGCAGTCTTCGGGGAAAGTACATTGTTTGAGCATCTCCTGACCTGAATGTGGAACTTGGTGTTTGAACTTAGGGTTTTTAAAAATGTGTGCAACAGCTTTTGTTCCCCACTTGAAAAAAGTTGCATGAGGCAAGCAGGTGTTTAAAATGTAAGCTGATAAATATGAGTTGTATCCATTGCAACTCTTCCATTAGCACATGGATTTTTGCTTGTGCAACAGGACTTTCCTCCCCTCCTTTCTCTGTTCTCCTGCAAATCTGTGCCGGGGTTTTCCCCAGTCCTCTGGAGCAAATTTTGGAGAAGGTTCAGGGTGCACAGAGGGAGGAAGTACAGTTGTGCAAGTGGAAATCCTTGCATAGATGGGATGGTTGCTTAGCCTTGCATGGGATATACACCTATGTATTTATGATGTAGCCTTTGTTCAATGATAGAGTGTGTGCTTTGCATGCAGACAGTCACAGTTTGAACCCACGGCTTCTCCAGGTAGGCCTGTGAAAGAAGCTTGTCTGAAACCCCAGAAAACTGCTGCCAGTCAAGGTAAACAAGGTGAGCTAGGTGGACCCAGGTCTGACTTCGTATAAGGTGGTGCTGTGTCAGACACCATGTTTCACAATCAATCTATTCAACCTCGTTTCAGATATTACATACCCTCCAACATGTTCAGTCCCAAAACTGGGATGCACATCTTTCTGTCTGCACTCCCACAAGATCATGGAGCCCCAAAGATGTTCTGTTTTCAGGGCTGTGCTCTTGCGGCACCCCAAAACACGTGTTTTGGGGTGCTGTGCAAAAAGGTTTTTTGGGGGGGGCGAGATCATGGTGCAAAATCGCATGAGATCATGGTGACCAAAATGGCCGCCATTCTCTCACAGGAAAAAAACAAGATGTTCAGGTTTTTCCAGGGCACTTGCAGGGTATGGATATATTACACCATGGGCTTGGTTGCATTTTCCCAGATTCCCTTGAAAATAGGGCAAGGCCTGAGTTTGGGTTTTGAACTTGTACCACATAACAGGGTCCTGAATGAATGCACCAAATTCTTCTCAGAAACGTAGCCTTCAGTGGAGCTACCCAGCTACAGGCAAACCGACAAGCGGGCTTCGCTTGGCCAGTTTTAGTTTCCTAGCAGAATCTTTTGTTCAGCTTTTGTTCCACAGTGTGTGCTGCTTCCTGCTTTTCCTGTTGTCTTCATATAGGGAAACCATATATGAAAGAAGGGCAAGCGTGTCCCTGCAATGTTGGTGTGGCTCTTTCGAAAACAGGAATTGAGTCATAGCCTCCAAATGAGGTGGTCTCCTGGAAAAGGATAAAACAACACAAGGCCACCCCCCTTAGAGACAGGAAGACTGCTGGTATTGAGCTCAAAGCTCCCAAGGCCACCGTTGTTAATATGCAACAGCATTTCCTTTATAAACATGCCTCTCCGGTCAGCCTTGTAAGCACACCTGGGCTCACTGTCTCCAAAATGTAATTGACCAGGCCTCGCCTGGGAATGATTTTAAAAGCCAATCAGGCCATTTGGCCAAATTAGTTCTTAATTTGAAGGACACTTCAGACTTTTAAATGGTGACCACAATCAACCTGCGGCGAGAGGTTTATGTAGATTTTAATTCTTTGTTGTTGTTTTTAAAGCAAATGCTTGTTAGCTTAGCTTCACATATATGCAGCAGTAAAGAGGAAGATATTTGGGTTCCTTTCTCAGAGCCGGTCTTGAATGCAAGTTGGCGCAAATCACAGGTGGAGAGAGTCCTGTTGCACTCAAGTTCTGCTTGTTTCCTCCCATGAGTATTTGGCAGGCTCAGTGCTCCATAGTTGATGGGTCATTGTTCACCTCATCAGCTAGCCTTCTCCTCTAGAAACACCACTGTGGCAGAAGAGGCTGTAAAAGAAATCTGTCCTTTCCATAGGCATAACGACAACTGTTGTAGTGCAGCAGTTTACTTGATCATAGCCCCATTGCATCTAAGGCGTCTCAGTGTGTATTTATTGTGTTATATAAACACAAGAATGTTGACCTCTCTGTGGCACCACCAGCTCCACACCTTTGTGAGACGTACAATTCATAGCTATTAAATCCATGCCTCGGTTTCACTGTGAGTTGGTGTTTTCCTGTGTTTTCTAGTGCCAGGCTGTAATTTGGTTCTGATAATGGGCTGGACTGTGTAAACTGAATATAGGGTGTGTTGTTTGGGGTGTGGTAGATTATAAGGCCACCCTTGGGAGGAGGTGGTGGACTCTCCTTCTGTGACGGACAGCAGAGCCAGACTAGAGTCTGGTTGGCTACAGAGTCAGCTGACCACAGAGCAGTGGGGTACAGCACTTTTTTGGGGGTGGGGGGAAATAAAAGGAGCAGTTTCTGAGGGAGAGAGTTAGATAGGGCTGGGTTTAAGATGAGATGTAGTGCTGGATTTGAGAAGAGGGATAGGATTTCATTTGAGATGCTAGACAGGTTTCAGGTTGGGAGATAGGGAGTGAGATAAGGAGAACTGGTTCTGAGTGAAGTGAAACATACACATTGAAGAGACTATCCATAGTGAGAGGACAGAGCCTCACAGCTTGGATAGGGAGACCGGGTTGAGGGTCTGGGAAAGGTATACAGACAGGAGTGTCCTGGGAGGGCTGAGTCTGAACTGGGAGAGGTAGATCCTGTGGGAATTCAGGCTACCTGGGTCTCAGTGTTGTTGTTGTTAGGATTTATGTACCACCCTATCCCCGGGGGTCTCAGGGCGGTTCACAGAATAACAGCCAGGAGGGGAAAGTTCTTCTAGGTAGAGAAGACTCCCAACCCAGTAACAAGGGGTGAGGGGATCCTCTGGGTCTGTTATACCATTTAGAAAATCTCAGATGTGGGATTCTTAAGAGAGTGGGTACCTGAGGAGAAGTGCCCCTCGCTCATGAACCACAGTAATAATCTGTGAAGGAAACTGTATGGTGTTGAAAATATTTAACTGTAATATCTAAGTAACAGAAGCTGAGTTGAGCATTTTGCCATCTATCCTAAAAACCTTAACATCCACCACCTGATTTTTAGTAACTGAACTTTAAGAAGAGCTGTGCCAACTGTGTTGTGTTTGAGCCTGAGACATCTTAGAGTTAGTTAAAGCAAACAAGTTAACTTCTACCTGAAAGAACGCTTTCCCTGACCCACTTTGTTTCATAAAGCTCTTTCGTTTAATAAAACTTTTCTAGTTTGTTTAATCAACTCTTGCCTGAGACTCTAAATCATTAAGTTTCCCCTCACACAAGTCCCCCACTAGATAATCTGTGGTAAATTGTAGGAATTCGTGTAATTGGTGTACCTTGAGGTGGGTGTACTGTATTTAATAGGGAGTGGATCCGCCGCATTATTAATTGGTGGTATTAAGTGGTGGTTCCACTACACCTTCCTTGGAGGTTTTAAGCAGAGGTTGGATGGCCACCTGTTATGGATGCTTTAGTGGAGATTCTTCCATTTCAGGGGGTTGGTCCTCACGGTCCCTTCCAATTCTATGATTCAGGGATCTTGGTCGAAGCGAAATGGCAGTCTGATGAGCAAAATGTGCTAGCAGCTCTTTACGTGTATGTTTGTAGCAGATGCTGTTGACTAAATGTGAATTTCACAAAGCAGTTTTGATTGAAACCGTTGGCTACAGCAAGACCCGTAGAAGTGAGTCAGTAGAAATCCCCGCTTTTTAAATTCCCTGGCATATTCCCAGTTGATCTTCATGGTCTTAGCTGTTTTCAGTGAAACCCATTTTAGTCATAATTTTATTTTTGTAAATCAGGTTATCCATATGCAGTTGCATTGTAATTAAATTTCTCCCCTCCCTGCAGCACAGCCTATCTTCTTCAGGCAGAAACAGGGTAAGGGTGTATCATGCAATTACTTTCCCGGCCAAGTTACTTTCCCATCGAGGAAGTGGGCATTTGAATAGCCCGAATGCTTGGTATTTGAATGCCTTGAACACGTTCAGGGAAAGCAAATGAGATGACATACTGGAGATGATGGATTGGAAAGCAAAAAAGCCTTGAATTTTTCTTTTTCTTTTTTACCTTCTAAAATGACTGCAGTTTGCATTGCATGGAAATGTTACGGATCATGGAGATAAAGGCAAAGCTTCCAAATATTCTTTTGGAGTTCCCAAACACTGGTCCATGGACTGCAAAGGGATGTGGGTGACGCTGTGGTCTAAACCACTGAGCCTCTTAGGCTTCCCAGCTGGAAGGTCAGCAGTTTGAATCTGTGCGATGGGGCGAGCTCGCGTTGCTCTGTCCCAGTTTCTTCCAACCTAGCAGTTTGAAAGCATACCAGTGCAAGTAGATAAATAGGTACCGCTGTGACAGGAAGGTAAACAGTGTTTACATGAGCACCGCACCCCATGGTCGCCTTGGACTGGATATCCCGTGGTCCTTTACCTTTACTTTTTATCATGGACTGCAAGTGGTCTCTGAGGTTCATTCAGGTTGGTCTGTGGTGTGTGCCTGTAGAACAGCAGGATCATTGGCTATGAATGGCAGGCTCAGTGCATTAAACATTCATACTGATTTTTAATTTTAACTTTATTGCTTCTTATATTGCATTATGGATCATTTCATGTTACAGTGGTGCCTCGCAAGACGAAATTAATTCGTTCTGCGAGTTTTTTTGTCTTGCGATTTTTTTCATCTTGCAAAGCACGGTTTTAACAGTATTAACGATTTTAAGAAAAAGGAAACAAACTCACAAGACGTTTTCGTCTTGCGAAGCAAGCCCAAAGGAAATTCGTCTTGCGAAGCAACTCAAAAAACGAAAAACTCTTTCGTCTTGCGCATTTTTCGTCTTGCGAGGCATTCGTCTTGCGAGGTACCACTGTACACTGAATTCTATGGAGTTCAAATTGCAGTACACACTGAAATACAATATAATAAACAAAAAAAAAAGCACTAAAATGGAACTAAAAGTCTCACAGTGTTTAGCAATATAGTACTGAACAACATAGTACTGAAATACAATATAATAAATAAAAGAAGCACTAAAATGCAAATAAAAATCACACAGTGCCTAGCACGGTGAGTTCCAATTGTTACAATGGGCCGAAAAATCCTCAAGTGACCTGCCAGTTTTCAAGTGGTCAGTGTGGGGACAGAAAGAGAAAGTCTGAGGGACTAAAGCATGTGTGAAGAAAGCGGATAGAGAAAATATTTTCTCCCTCATAACACCAGAACTCATGGACATCCAATGAAGCCAAATGTTGGAAGATTCTTGCAGCACATAGTTGAACTATAGAACTCACTCCTGCTGGAGGCAATAATGGCCACCAATTGGATGGCTTTGAAAAGAGGATTAGAAGGATTCACGAAGGCGAAGGCTATCAACAGTTACTAAGCCTGATGGATATGCACTGCCTTCATTATCAGAGGCCTTCCCATTGCCAGAGGCGGATTCAGGGGAGAGTGACCTGTTCGGTCACACTGGGTGCAGAGCCGTCCTAGGGGGTGCTTCAACTACAATTTAGAATGGAGTGTGAGAGGCAGAGGTTGCCGAATTTGGGCATCACACAGGGTGCTGCTGAATTTGAGACCGCAGGTCCTCCGTTGCCATTGGCCATTTTCCCTCACAGGACTCAATTTATACCCAAGATTCTCTTTGGTAGGCTGATATTCCCATTTTACATATTGGAAACTCAGAGTCCAGACTTTGCTGTGGATATCCTGCAAGGATTTTGCTGCCTGTATCCCAGTGGCTCATCAAAGCATATATATTTTTGGTGGATATACAGTGGGGAATCAAATGTGTTAATCTCTTCTGTGTTCCTACAGAGCTTGGGAATGCTAATCAGAGCTTTTGTTCTTTTAGTTCGTAGTTCACTCGTTGGCATCTTCGGGATATTGGATTAAGGGAAAGCAAAACCAATGGGTACAAGACAGAGTTAATTTAAAAGCTCTGTTTTCAAGTTTCCATTGCATTTCAAATCTAATTGCTTCTCATGGGAACTACTCAACGCTGAATCCAACCAGAATATAGATTTTGACTTCTTCCAGCTTACTTACTAAAGAGTAAATGGACTTATTAACAGTTGTACGATTCCAGAGGCGCCCCCCTTCTGTGCCCAGGCATGAATTGAACGCTGCTGCATTTTCATTTTGTGTGTTGCGTGAACTGCTTCCTGGCCATTGTTGAGGGCACTGCCTGCTGTTGCTTTCATTGTCCTTTGGGGACGAATGTGCGAGACTAGCAACCACTTGCTAGCACAGAAGATTGCTGTTTGTTTAAGGAAGAAGGAACACTGCACTCATGATGTCACCCAGAAGGGTATTACTACCGAATGGGAAAATTGGAGAAAGTATCGTGAAATCATTTACTTACTTGTTTTCTATGCAGCTCTCTGCCCACAAGCCTGGAAGAAAAGTATGGAATAGGTCTGTGAAGCGGCTGGCTAGAAGGCTACTGAGAATTCCCATTTTACGATACTTGTTGTACCTTAAGAGCCCTGTTGTCCTTAAAAAGCCATACCAGTCTCTCTGCACATGGCGTCCCTTTTTTATAAGCACGTTCTGGGTCTGGCGCCACCCGTGAACTTCATTAAATAGGCCATCGGTCCTGTTAAAATAATCAAAACTTACTTTTGTGTAGCAATAGAATTAAGTGCTGGGATGCCTTTGCGTATGCTACATGCAAAGCAAACAAAAACGGTGCAGAGAAGCGGCATGTACAAGATATGCTCAGGAGCCAATTACAAGAAGCATAGGCGTTGGAGACCTAGAGCTCCTGGCAACTTGGCTTTGCTGATTCATACAGCAGAGTAATGAGTGTTTTCTTTGGCTGACAGGACATTGCCACAGTTCCCCAGAAGTGACCTTTCCCCCTCCCCTCCCCAAAACCTGCAGAGCCTCCTATGTAGTGTTGCCAGCTTAGGAAACAGCTGCTTTTCTAGGCAGTGTCCAAGGAAAGAGATGACTCATCCAGCTGAATCCAGCCTAGACATGAAAGTTTTGCCTAGCCTACGGGTTCAGCAAATCCCATCTTTAGCAGACAGGGTCCCAGCAATGAGGAAAGCAAGAGAATTTTGAAAGAAAGCATATAACAGCCTCTACTTATTGCAGTCAGATACCATTGAAATGCAGCGCTCAGAGAATCGCCACGCTTCAGAACAAGTGAGCTAAAATCTTCCCCTAATGTGATTATATTTTCCTTTCATAGTCAATGTGTCGTATCAGACAGAATGTTGCCTGCTCATGTTCTGGAAGAACTTGCCTATGTTTTTGTAACCAGTTTTTCAGGCTGCAGAGGGGTATCTGTCTCTGCCCCCCCCCCCCGGCCAGATTATAATTTTGTTTCGAAGACACTTGCATTTCATGCTGTTGTCACCTCAATTCTAATAGGCAGTTTGAATGGATAGACAAGATCAGACTAGGATCCTCCACTCGTTTTTGTTGCATTGGAGCATAGCTGGGATCTTGGCATCCTTCCAAATGACTGGCCGTTTTTGCAAAAATGTTTCATACTCTGAATAAACTTTCTTTGGGTGTGCAACTAGCCACTGTGAGTTGCCTTCCTTGAAGCCAATTCATTACCCATTAACAATAACAATTTTATAGCACTTTGAAAGTGTTTCAGGATGTATTTCATTAAAACAACATTTTCTAATGCCTCTTGCATAGGTAACAATTCTCCTCCTCCACTATCCTATGACGAAGGTTTATTTATGTATAAAACAATTTCTGTACTGTTTTATGGCCCTTGCAAGAACCCTTAAAGCTTTTTACACAAAGCAGGGATGGAGAACCTCTTGATTACTTTGCTGAGCACGTTGGATTCCCATTTGCATCATTCCTGGTCACTGGTCATGCTGGCAGTGGATGATGGAGTTAACGTCCAGCAACACCTGGAGGTCTACAAGTTCCACATTCCTGACACAAATGAATAAAAAAAACCCAAACCCAAACAACATCAAATAATAAAAAGATAACAAAGTCAAAAACTTGCACCACATGGAATAGTATTTTCACTGCTTGTCTAGCTGCCATCAGAGTTGGGCAGTGTTAGTTCCAGGTTTTACAGGGCCTTTAGGCAAGATACCTGCCTCCTCCATCATTAAGTCCATCTCCTCACTGCCCTTATCACCAGCTGCTCCTCCTGTTCTTTTCACATCAGTGCTACCACCTGCCTGCTTGCCAGGCAGAACGCCAGTGAGCAAGCAGGCAGGAACATCTACTCTTCCTTCTTGCCACCACTGGTGTCTGCAACAGAGTGAGAAGCTGACAAACAAATAGAAGAAGAGGAGCAGGCCCAAGGCTCTTTTGTCAGTGGAGATCTTGCCGGGGTCTCTGCCTGCCTGCCTGCCTGCCTGCCTGGGCCTACTCTTGATGCCAGCTTCTGAGGATGAAGCTGGTCGTCTCACCTCCTTTAGAAGGTTCAGTTATGCAAGGCAGGTTCTGGAAGTTCCCTCATTGTGAGAAAGTGAGGTTACAGGAAATCAGGCAGAGGGCATTCTTGGTAATCGCACCCACCCTGTGGAACGCCCTCATGTCAGATGTCAAGGAAATAAACATCTATCTGACTTTTAGAAGACACCTGAAGGAAACCCTTTACTGTTGTTTTATAATTTGTTGAAAGCTACGCAGAATGGCTGGGGCATCTAACTACGCAGTTAGATGGGCAGCATATAAATGTGTTGTTGTTGATGATGTTGTTATCCTGCTTTCTTCTGTGGCAAGCAGCTTTGACTTCCTAGACATAGTAGGATATGATACGACAGTGACAGCTTGATACCCTCTTTCTCATACAGAGGGAAGGCTTTTGAGAACAGCAGATTTCACTATATTAAGTACAATATTCAAGAATGGTTAATCACTGGATTAGATGGTCAAATACTCACAAAGTTTTCTCCGTTTGTGATTATACATGTACATACGTTTCTCTCTCTCTTTCTCTGTCTCTCTTGGCAAATTCATGCTAAATTTGTATTAAAATCAGTTCGGTGCTCTGTGGGCCATGTTGGAGGTCTGGTAACTCCAGTTGCTTCTGGGTGAAACTGACTCGAGCCATTTCGGCTGCATTTCAGACCTTGTTTGGGGGGCAGAAGCAACCTTGGTTGCCTTGTCCGGTGACCTTCACGTAGAAAAAGACAGAAGGGACGTACAAACAGATTTATGTTCCTGCACTTCTCAGCAGCTTTTTGATATTGTGAACCATGCTATCCTTTTGCACAGGTTGTCCCCGTTAGGCCCTGCTACAGAGACACCTCTTGGCAGTGGTTCCCCTCTTCCTTGGATGGTCACTTCCAAAAATTAACAACCTCAGCCTTTCTTGTTGTTTTGCTTATCTTCCAGCTTGAATAATTGGAAACCGGCTCGTTACTTTCCGACATTTTAGTGGATCGTAATAATAAAAGGAAACAGATGGGAGTCTGAGAATTTGGGGTTGGTTTGCCATCAGGCTAGCTTGGGTTTTTCCTGTAGCCTAGGACTGGGAAAGCCCAGGTGACTGGATCATCTAAGCACTTGGACATCCTTCCATCCCTGTGATGGGCTCATGTTCCTTGAAACTTCTGGCACCTCCGGACTGATTAAAAATGAAAGGACTCCAAACACTGTTGAGTCTCTGTGAACCAAGTCCAGAATTGTTGGTACTTCAGTGTTAACATTTTAAAAGAAATCCCCAAATGGGTGACCTCATTATTTATGTTCATGATGGACAGTGGTTGTGGAAATGTCTGTTGTTAGTTGTGGCTCTCTTTCCCACACCACTCCCAGCAGCTCTCAGATGTGCCAAGGAGACACACAGAGAATGCTTGAGAAATTGGCCGTGAGCTCAGTACAGGAATGTGTTGGTCTTAGTCTTGCTTCACAATGGGAAAACATGCTGTTTGTGCTATGTCATTTTGTTTCTGAAACGGTAGAGAGTCTGCTTAACAAAAACGCCTCGGTCAAAGTCTGGTTAAACAGTAATGGATCTTTATCGCTACATTAGTAGGTGTGCTGTAAATATGGCAAGCAGAAAATATGTGCTCATGTGACTGGACGCCCATCAAGGTTAAAGTATGAAATACTGCTACAGTTACTCATGGAAGTCAAAGGTTGTATTTGTCGTGTGGGAATCGATCTAACACACTTACCTTCTCCCTCTCCCCCACCCCTCGGGGCTGTTAATCCCAGCATGTTTTAAGACTTGGCAAATTCCTGGAACCTGGTGTGCTATAAAGCAATTCTCCATTAGGCCTGCATTAGGAAATGCCAAAGGTTCTCTCTTTCGCCCTCCCCCCAAAAAGCCACTAATAATGAAAATTAATATATGCATAGCCGTTCATGTGAAAATTGCACTTGAATGAAAGCTTGTTCTCATAAAATGTTAAACCGCAGCATAATCTTGCCTTCTGATTCTCAAGCCAAGTTGGGGCAGAAGACATGATGCTTGTGTCTGTTGGTGCTTAGACCAACAGAAATCCACAGTAGGCCATGTGCTCAGGCCCTGTGTCCATAAAACCAGTTTTGTTTGGTTCCTGAGTCCTTTCCCTGACTGGGTCTGACAGTGAGGTACATTCTCTGGAAAAATAAATGTGCACATAGTCACCATTTGCAGGTTTGGGGAAGGATATCAGGTTGTAGCTCTTGTCAGCATGGCCAGGGGTCGGGAGCGATGGTGGATGTGGTTGGGCAACAGATTCCCAACGACTGGGAAATGCTTTTTTCCCATGAGTGATCAGAATGTCCTTTGTTGTTGTTTAGTCATTTAGTCGTGTCCGACTCTTCGTGACCCCATGGACCAGAGCACGCCAGGCACTCCTGTCTTCCACTGCCTCCCGCAGTTTGGTCAGACTCATGCTGGTAGCTTCGACAACACTGCCCAACCATCTTGTCCTCTGTTGTCCCCTTCTCCTTGTGCCCTCCATCTTTCCCAACATCAGGGTCTTTTCCAGGGAGTCTTCTCTTCTCATGAGGTGGCCAATGTATAGGAGCCTCAGCTTCAGGATCTGGCCTTCCAGTGAGCACTCAGGGCTGATTTCCTTAAGAATGGATCGGTTTGATCTTCTTGCAGTCCATGGGACTCTCAAGAGTCTCCTCCAGCACCATAATTCAAAATAATCAATTCCATGGAGTTTTCTTGGCAGGGATACTGGAGTGGCTTGCCGGTTCCTGCTCCAGGTGGATCATGTTTGGTCAAAACTCTCCACTATGACCTGTCCATCTTGGGTGGCCCTGCACGGCATAGCTCATAGCTTCTCCAAATTACTTAAGCCCCTTCGTCTCGGCAAATAACAGTAAGCAGCTTTCCTACATTGTGGAAGGTGGGGAAGAAGGTCCATAGCTCTGGTGTAGAGCATCTCCTTTGCCTACAGAAGTTCCCAGGCTCAATCATCAGGCAGGGGCAGGACAGAACCCTGTCTGCAGCCCTGGAGAGCTGCTGCCAATCAGTGTAGACGATACTGAACTAGATGGACCAATGATCTGACTCACCGTACGGTCTCTGGTTATGTTCAAGTTATATGGCTGGGGGAAGATGACTTTTCTCCTCCTCGCTGTTCATCGTTCCATCACCTTGTAGCCCAAGCTGGCAGGAATCTTTCAGTGTCAGCCAAGTGTGAGCTGTCACTGAGGGGAGCCAGCCACATGGCTGTTAAATGACATGTGACGCATGTTGGGCAGCAGGGCAATTGGGAGATTTTGGGTCCAAAAAGAGCCTATGCTAACTCTGTTTTAGCTGTACCGACTACTTGCCCAGACTGCATAGTATAGTTTTTAAAAACCCAGGTCTCTGGAAGGAGGAACGAGTATAAATATGGTACAAAGTGTCTGAAAAAGATGGTGTTTTTTAAGTAAAGCATTTCATTTTGTCACACTTTATTGCATGCTGGGTTTTAAAAACTGGCTGTGGTCTCCTGTTACTTCATAAATGCAACGGCTTGAGACGGCAACATGATGAAGTTAATATGGCTGCAACTAAAATATTTATTGCAGTTTTAAGGGAGAGATTAGAGCGTACAAAAATTCTGCATAGTTTATTAAAACCGCCATGCAGTGTTTTAAAAGTTCAAATGTTCACGGCTGGTTGTTGTCTTATTTAAAAGGACAATAAAGCTCGCTGTACTGCACTTGACAGTTCTCAAAGCCTTGTTTGGCACAATTAAAGGCTTAGGCATGCTTGCTCTTAGAGACACGTGCCTTCAGAGCTGTTTTCTGAAGGGAAACCGCTATGAAGTTTCCCGGTGATTCTCAGTGAAACTCGTGGCTCTGGAAATATCTTCCCCTTGAAGCCACTCTGCTGCAAATATCTGTCTTCACCTTCAGCAATGTGCTGAGAATTGTATACGAAAGAGAAGGATAATCTATTTCCTCTTTTGTGCCCTCTTTGTCCCATGATCTAAGATTATGCTCCACAAGCACTAAGAATAAAGTTGTAGGTTTTGTTGCACTGTTGAACAAACATCTTGTGGCACGGGTGGGGGAGGCTGAATCGTGCTAAGTGCCATGTTCCCTCCCAAACAGCCTTTTAAGGTCCACATGCCTAGAGATGTGAAGGACCGGGGGGGGCCCTGAAAAAATTCAGGGGGGACGGCAAGATTTTTTCCATTTCCCCCAAAGCCTTTTTCGGATCGCTGTACCTTCTGCAGGCGAAATAAACTTGTATGTGTTTGGGAATACTTCATTCCAGATAAAAACTGCTAGCACATTTGCAAAGCTGAGCAGTGTGGGGTATGGTTTTGAACTTGATGGGGGACTTTGTGTTGCGTTTCCTGCATTGCAGAGGATTGGACTTGATGACCGTCAGGGTCCCTTCCAACTCTGCAGCTCTATGAAGAAAGAAATTGACGTGTGAAAGGCTTGAAGCTTATTGCAATCTAGGCAAACCTTCTGTTTTTAGAGCTCCATGATAAATATGATGACAAATATGAAGAAAGTGAATCTGATAGCGATAGCTTAGAAAAAAGAGACTGATTCAATTTCATGAATGTTCATTTAGACTTGTTCCTCCTCCCTGCTTTTTCTCAGCTCTTTCTATTTCTGCTTGACACTGTGGAAAATGGGAGAAGACATAATAATTTCCAGAGTAAATAATAATTTGTTTTACAATTATGCTGATGGTTTCTGTGTTGTTGTTGTTTTGCATTCTGGTTTTGTTTTGTTTTGTTTTTTTTGCATGCTTGGTTCCTTACCATTCAGCAGATTATAGCTCCATTTGTAACAACAACAACTTTTTAAAAATAAAATCCTTCTCATTTACTTTCTCATTAATTGATGGAGAATGGTTGGAGGAAATGTAGGGTTAAGTTTTTCTTACAGCACATAATTCTGCTCTGCACAGATACATGCATCCCTTCACATGGATCTGCAAACATGTAGCCATATTACAGACAGAGTGAGAGACATTCAAATTCCCAGATGATCCCTGTGCTGTACCTTAAACCTATCAGCTTCCTGCTCTATCTTCTTGTTCAGACAGATACATTTTAGGCTTGTCCTGCTTCCTCTTCCTCACACTGCTCTATCAGACCTCAAGATGAGAGGTCATCTTTAACTCTCCTCTGAGGGACAAAGGAGCAAACACGGCTGCCTTGTTTTTTCTCTAGACTAGTTAGGCAAAGGTAAAGGGACCCCTGGCTATTAGGTCCAGTCGTGGACGGCTCATTGGGACGCGGGTGGCGCTGTGAGTTAAACCACAGAGCCTAGGGCTTGCCGATCAGAAGGTCGGCGGTTCGAATCCCCGCGACAGGTGAACTAGTTAGGTTAGGTTGCAACTAGAATTTTTTCTATACAAGTTATGCGTTTCCTACAATAAACAATTTTATTATTTCCTTGCTTACAAGCATCTCTCTGTGTCTGATTGCAACAAGTAAAGTCCACTCTCTTAAGACCTACCGACGAAGAAATGCTGCTCACTCTGCAGATGTTTCAGTAGATAATTGACCTGATTATCCCAACAGTTTCTGCAGTGAGTGTTCTCTTCACTGGCCTACTCTTTGAGCCCCAGATAACCTGATGGCTAGTGACAAGTTGTTTGTAGTAGATGGCTCTGGTGCTGCTGTAACTTCTAAGTGGGGAGAAAAAGAGTATGGGACCAGTATGTTTGCAAAATTATGATTCCTGCAGCATTTCAGAGAAGGTCATGCTACATGGTCGAATGCTTGCTTGTTCTTTTTATACAAACACACACAGAGAGACAGAGAGACAAACAAACAGACAGAGAGAGGGATAAATTGGCATTGGTAAAAAAGAGCAACTCCTGAGAGCCTTGTCTAGCGTGCACATGAAAAGACTTTGTCATTTATTTTAAAGCCGGCCAAACTGAACAGAAGTGAGCACCTAAATTCAATTAATACTGAAGATAACCCTGGCATCATTCATGCTTGTAATAGTTAAGAATTTATGCCTTCCTTTGTGAATTCAAGCTTTAATTTATCGCTTCAGCCTTCCAAAGGTGTAAATACTTTTATTCCTGGAACCGTAACCATGGAAAACAGATGAGTTTTTATCTCAATTAAAAATATCCAGCTTGAAATTCAGACGGGAATACAGCACGCAAGTTACCTTGTTCTTATAAAAATGCAAAATGAATTTGGAAACATACTTAAGAGGATATTTGGTGTGGCTTCTCCCTTGTTCCCCTCCTTACTGTTCTTCAGGTAGTTGTGAGCAGTGCAGACATTGTACCCGAACCGCAAGTTATAACTGAACTTTAACTGCTATACCTTTTACTTACCAGATATTATTGGTTGATCTTAATCTTGGCATTCTGGGAAGGGGGAATGTCCTTTGGAGGTTGCTATGATCCTAAAGCTGAGGCTCCAGTACTTTGGCCACCTCACGAGAAGAGAAGATTCCCTGGGAAAGAACTTGACGTTGGGGACCCTGATGTTGAGGGCACAAGGAGAAGGCGACGACAGAGGACGAGATGGTTGGACAGTGTTCTTGAAGCTACAAACATGAGTTTGATCAAGCTGCGGGAGGCAGTGGAAGACAGGAGTGCCTGGCGTGCTCTGGTCCATGGGGTCACGAAGAGTCAGACATGACTAAACAACAACAACATGATCTTCTGCTGGTTGAGGGACCTTGAATAGGTTCTTGGTTCTAGATACAAATTTCGAGTGCCAGTAATAATGGGCCTAATGACACTGGATGAAATTTCTCTTACCACTTTTGCTGTGCCCTCTGGCCTTAGAAGTGTTGCACCTCTTTGAGTGCCTATTAAGGTATTTTTTTATAAGGCCTCTTAGTGCCACTGAAGCAGCTGTAACTTGGTAGTTCACAATACATATTGTCATCACCATCACAACGGAGTTCTTTCGTGGCCGTCATTGCTGGTAATGTGCAGCAGGAACGTGTTTAAAGTGCTGCCTTGCCATTTACTCCAGTTTTTACTATATTAGGTGCTGTATGAAAAGCACCCACCAGCGCTTGTGGCACACACAAATGCTTCTTAACTATGCACTGACCCCACATCATACAGCGTGTGCGATGATCTGTTGCCCAGTGATGTACCTCCACTGGTGTACAAACACAGGTGTTTAAGCCTCTCACAACATGGTGGTCACTTACATATCGCCAGAGAAGAGGATGCAGTTTTGCAGAAAATGTGCACATGAAAACATTTCACATATGGAAATTTGTAAACAAGTACAGTAAGTTAAAATAGAAATGCAGTACGTTTCACTATAGTGGGAAAGACTTTGACTTCCGAGGTTCTCTTCTGTAAAGCAGAACACATGGCTGCTCTACCTCTCTCTTGACACCAGACTGTGTGGAAAGATTTGGGGTTTTTTGGGGGAATACAGGTGCTGCTCACAGACAGACATATGTTCCAGCAGGTAAAGATAGCTATTCTCTTACCTCCTTTTGAAATCAGCTCAGTTTGCTTCAATTTAAGCCAAGGCTGTAGGTAGCCAGCGCCCACCCATCCTGAACTGCTTCTGCTTTCATTGGGGGTCATACAGTTCTTCTTCAGGAACAGCTGGACATTTGAACCCACCACAAGGTTGTAGAAAACGGTCCGAAGCTACGGTGCTGAGACTGCAACTGCTCCAGGATTCTGATTTCCAACAATATGGCTACAGTGCAAGGGGGGGAAGTTTTCCCCCCCTTTATACAGGATGCACCTGTACTGTTTTCTCCCCTTTGCTTTGTATGAATATTTATGTGCAGATATGCACGTGCTCTCTTCTAAGATCATATACTGTTACATGCAGTGACAAACTCCAGAGGCAGGGCTAAAGGATTTAGTTTCCTTCTGGATGAGTGTGCGCCAGAGACTTGCGGCACTTCCGTGATATCTCTTTATTTACAAATGCGCACGTTGAGCACGGCAGAGCAGTCATGCACAGAGGCAGTTGGAATCTGTAAGGCATCGGTTCCTCAGAAGAAGAAGAAGAAGAGGAGGAGGAGGAGTTTGGACTTGATATCCCGCCTTTCACTCCCCTTAAGGCAGGGGTCTGCAACCTTTAAGACAAAAAGAGCCACTTGGACCCGTTTCCGAAGGAAAAAAAACTGGGAGCCGCAAAACTCGTCATTATAAAAATAACTTTTTTATCACTTTTTATTATTTCTTTGTTTGACCCCTCAGAATTACTCCTCCTTATAGAAATAAACGTTAAATTAACAAGTTACCTTTTTGTGTGTGTGTTCTTCACTCCCCTTCAAAACAGTGACCAGCGTACATGCCCCCTTTCAATGCAGTGACCACCATACATGCCCCTTACAATGTAGCGGGCGGGCGGGAAGGTGACGTCGGGACGGTGCGTGACTAACGCACGCACCGCCCCCATGCGACGTCACAGCCAGTACAGCGCCTGCCACAGTGGGGAGTGTCAGGGCGCACAATGCGCCTCCTCCCCTCGCTAGTATCCGCCCCGGAGACACGACAAAGGTGTAAAAGAGCCACATGCGGCTCTGGAGCCGCGGGTTGCAGACCCCTGCCTTAAGGACTCTCAAAGTGGCTAACAATCTCCTTTCCCTTCCTACCCCACAACAAACACTGTGAGGTGAGTGAGGCTGAGAGACTTCAGAGAAGTGTGACTAGCTGATAGACCACCGCTCCTAACCACTACACCACACTGGCTCTCACACGCCAGTATGCCTTCGTCATCTCCCAGTAACACTGTTCCTTTTCCAGGCTATCTCAAAGCTGATGCTGCCAGGTACCTAACTACAAACTGCTGACAGAACTATGTTGCAGCCACCATCCTGCAGAGTTTAATTTAGTTTAGGTGCAGGTTATGCAAAATGAGAGTTCATGTTGAGTTAACATTATTGATAGAATCTGTGTATAAAAACTGTATGTGCCAACTTGATGTTTAATAATATTTACCAACTTGATGTTTAAACTGCTGCCAGTTGGAGTATATCCGTGTTTCTTAAACTTGGGTCTCCAGCTAGACTACAACTCCCACCATCCCTGACCACTAGTGGTGATGGGAGTTGTAGTCCAACAACAGTCAGGGAACCAAGTTTGAGAAAAACACTGGACTGTGCTAGATGGAGCAGTAGTCTGACTCAGCATGTGACAGCTTCCAATGTTCCTAAACTTTTAAGCAACCAATACCAACACACATGACAGAATATATAGGTGCCTTCTGAGTTTTAAGCAGCATTTTGTGTTCCTGGGAAATCTGAATTGATGGCTGGTCAGCCCCCCTGCCCCGCCGGCTGGCTGGCTAGTTTCATTGCTCATTCAACTATAAGCATTATTTATTAACCTCATAACTATTTCTTTCCAACAGAGTTCTGTCTGCACCCCCTAGTGGTATGGGGGGGGAAATGTATCCATGGGACAGATGAGAGCTTACCTGCGTTGCCAAAGGGCTTGGCGTAACACGGGTCTGAAAAGCGAACATTAATTTGGAGATGGTCTGGATAAAATATAGCAGCGTGTCAGCAGCGCCGCAAAGCACATGATTGATCTGAGTTTCGCTAAATGGCTCTGGACCTGAAAATAAATAAATAAATAAACAGAACATTAGCATATAGAGAGGGTTCGCTGCATGTGACAGAACCTGCTTGGCTGTAAACTTCCAGTCACAATGAAATATAATGGCGGGCTTAAGGATTTTCCTGTAGCTATATTTTGATGGCGTCTCTACTTCCTAATTTGTTGGACAGGTGAGCTCTGATTTCTCTAGGCACACTTTGCACAAGTTAATATATTCTGTCTTGACTATTCAAACCAGCAATAAAGAAAGGACCCCCTATGATGACTTTGTACATAATCCTCTTATGTAGCTGCAGGGCTGTCTCATTTTTTTTCTGCTAAGTTATTCTGTTCCAGCTTGTTCCCCTTAGCATGTATATCATTTCTCCTCCTTCTCTTTGTGCTGTGCTGGGTATTCAAAACACTGCTTTCCCAGACTTTTAAGATAATGAGCCCTCCTTAAGATGTTTGAGGAGATGCTGGGGAAGGAGATAACCGTGCTTTTAAATCCTCCCCCCCCAACCCCTTTGCAAAGCCTGATTTTTCTCAGCGTGTTGACAGGTGAGAACGGGAATCTTGCAGTGCAAGAAGGTGATAACAGCAGAAAAAGCTTTTCATGCTTAAAGCAGTTTGGTTCCAGGTGCTTCCTCCTTTCGTGTGGACCCACAGCATGTGGAGATCCACAGATGAGGTCCCAATCCCCGTTCCACCATTGACTGAACGGGGGCATATATGAATTTGCAAGAGGAGGCCTTTGGGGTAGTGGCACCCAGGCTTCAAAATTAGTTGTTCCCTAGGAATCACCACAGCTCCCTGCCTGCCTCCTTTGAGCGGCCAGGTCAAAACACATTGCTTCAGCAAATGAATGACACGAGTAGTTCAGGTGACTTTCCTTTCTTCTTATACAGTAAGTTTCATTAGCATAAATAACATGGTAATTCATACAACAACAGCTTATGTAATGCAATAATTCTACCGTCACGACAATTTTTTTTTTTGGGTATAAGGCGTATCGTAACAGCTGAGAATAAAAATAAGAAATTATAACTACTAACATAGAAAAAGGAATGGAAAAGGTATGGTTAAAGGTAAAGGTAAAGGTACCCCTGCCCGAACGGGCCAGTCTTGACAGACTCTGGGGTTTGTGCGCCCATCTCACATCTATTGGCCGGGGGCCAGCGCTGTCCGCAGACACTTCCGGGTCACGTGGCCAGCGTGACAACGCTGCTCTGGCGAGCCAGAGCCGCACACGGAACGCCGTTTACCTTCCCGCTGGTAAGCGGTACCTATTTATCTACTTGCCCCCGGGGGTGCTTTCGAACTGCTAGGTGGGCAGGCGCTGGGACCGAGCAGCGGGAGCGCACCCCGCCGCGGGGATTCGAACCGCCGACCTTTCGATCGGCAAGCCCTAGGCGCTGAGGCTTTAGCCCACAGCGCCACCCGCGTCCCAAGGTATGGTTAGATCTCTTCTAATAATGTAAGGTCCGACACATATTTTAGTCTGGAATACAAGTCAGTTTCTCTGGAAATGTGTTGCCCTGCTGCCTTCCTTCTCTGACTTCAGCAAATCACAGTAAATTTGCTAATGTGCCATACACAGGTGATTATTATGAGCCACTCATCAATAGTAGGGGGGTGAGTGTTTTGTTCCTACTCAAAGGAGACAGCCACACAAGTATGCAGTCAAGAGGTTATACTTTTCTAATGTTGTTTTATCCTCTGCCCTGGATTGTATCATCAATCTCTGGGGCTGAAATACATTCAGAGGTAGTTATCACAGATATATCATGGCGCCAAAAGCTCTTGTTGCTTTCTGCAGGATGGTATGATTGGCTTTGTGCCTTCTGCTGCTGATACTACAGTTCCACTTTACACAGACATTCTCCCTGTCTACTTTCTGTGTTTGCCCTGGCTTAATTTTTTTAAAAATGTACCGAGAGGGGGCAGATAATCCTGCTGCCATGGGGCGGGGTGACTTTTGCCTTAGTTGCAGAGGAGGAAGCCATGGTGGTGAGGCCAAGGGTATAAACATGGTGGGGTCTCTTCCCCCCCCCCCCACTTTAATTGGAACTCATCCCAGAACTATGAAACTACTCTTTTATGTTGAGTTTCTGTGTACAGTGGTACCTCAGGTTAAGTAATTAATTCGTTCTGGAGGTCCGTTCTTAACCTGAAACTGTTCTTAACCTGAAGCACCACTTTAGCTAATGGAGCCTCCTGCTGCTGCTGCGCTGCCAGAGCATGATTTCTGTTCTCATCCTGAAGCAAAGTTCTTAACCCGAGGTACTATTTCTGGGTTAGCGGAGTCTGTAACCTTAAGCGTATGTAACCTGAAGCGTCTGTAATCCGAGGTACCACTGTATGTGAAAAGCTAGATAAAATGAACATTTGCAACAGCAGTAGACTTACTTGCACTGCTAATTGACTAATTAGTCTGTTTGCAGCAAAAAGACATAGGCCGGAGGTCTAGAAGCTGCAGAATGAGCTGGAGCCCTGAGGTGGTAGATGGGGTGCCATTTTTGAAGACTCGTTGTCCAAACAAACTCAATTCTTCACAAGCAGAGAATTAGTTGGAACAGAGGAAGCTGCCATGGACAGGATCAGACACACTGGTCCATGTATTGTCTTTAGTGGTCAGCAGCAGCTTTCTATGGTTTCCAGGCAGTCCTTACTGAAGATGCTGGGGTTCAAATTTGAGACCTTCTGTATGCAAGGCAGATGCTTGCATATCTACCGCTGAGCTATGGCCCTTCTCACATAAGAAGCTGTCTTATGCCGTGTCAGCCCATTGCTCCATTTAGGTCAGTATTGTCTTCTCTACCACTGAATTATGATAGGTACAGGACTAGGTTTGAGCCTTCTCTGCTATGCTCGGTTTCCATTTGAAGGAGAGATGTATTTTCTTTTCTTTCTTTTCTTCTTTTTTGCATAGGGGAATCTTTTATTTTGTTTTTTGTTTTGTTTATAAATGATATTTCACACTTGATGTTTGAATGTTGGCTGTATATTCTGCCATCTTGGGACTTGACTGCCTCATTCTACTGGGTATCAAAACAAGCTATTTATTTGGCTGCACTTCCACACATGTTTGCACGGAACTGCGTAAACACCCTATATTTAAAGCACGTCATTTCCTCCAAATAATCCTGGCAACTGTGCTTTATCCCTCACAGAGCTACAGTTCTTCTTCCAACACCTTCAACAAGCCACAGTTCCCAGGATAGTGTGCTTTAAATGTATGGTATGCACGCAGCTACCGTGTCATTCAAATTTGTGGGATTTGCATAAACACAGTTAGGACTGAGGTTTTATAGTGACTGATCTTGTCAGCTTTCCCAGAAACTTTAATTCTGAAGGCATCTCTACCAGCCTACCATTTGAATGGGGACCCTTTTTTGAAACACGGATGTTGGAATCAGGACCTGAGCAGAAGAGCACTCTCTCTCCTCCTGCAGTGTTCACCAACTGGTTCTCAGAAACATTATTCCCTCTGTCTGTGGAGACAGAGCGTAGCCATTATGGTAGCCATAGATAGCCTTCTCCCCCATGAATTTGTCTAATCCTCTTTTAAAGCCCTCCAAGTTGGTGGCCATCACTGCCTCCTGAAGTTTAACTGCGTGCTGCGTGGAATAGCTGCTTTCTTTTACCTTTCCTGAATCTTTCAACATTCAGCTTCCTTGGAATCCTGGAGAGAAGGAGGAAAACCTTTTCCTTATCCACCATCTCAGTGTTATGCATAATTTTATAGACTCTGTCATTCTACCTCTTACTCTGCACAGTATTCAAAATGCAGTTGCATTTGTTTGTCGTTTGTATTGGGATCAGGACCACAATACATAGCTGTCAACTTACAGATTTGAAAATAAGGGACCAGCAGCCTCGAAAATAAGGGATCAGCAGCCAAAAAAAGGAATTTTCCGAACACAGGTATGTTCAACTTCTGAGCCCCTCTGAGCCAAAGGCAGAAAGCCCAGGCAGCAGCCAAATGAAGCCTCGAGTGGTGGTTCCCACAGCGCAGCAACCCGGCAAAGGGGATGCAGCAAGGAAAACCACCGTCACCTCTCCACTGGGAAGCGCTGAGCAAAGGCGAGTCCCCAGGCAATGAGGCGGATTTGATTGGCACAAGGCAGGCAAGCTCCACCCTGCAGTCGTTCTTAGACTCCTTATTGGGTGAGCAACACAGCCAAGAAACACAGTTGGAGCCTCCCTCCTCCTTGGACGGCAGGGAGGGAGGGAGAAGAGCTGCTTCCTTTGAAACCCGGGAAATTTAAGGGACATCATCAATAAAGGACAGCAGCAGGACACAGCGCTGGGATAAGGGACTTTCCCGCCAAATAAGGGACGGTTGACAGCTATACCACAATACCTCAAGGACCACCTCTTTCCATATGAACCTACCTGGACCCTGGGCCCTCCTTCGTGTGCTCCCTCAAGAGGTTCGGAGG
Source organism: Podarcis vaucheri (assembly GCF_965113315.1). Lineage (NCBI taxonomy): Eukaryota > Metazoa > Chordata > Lepidosauria > Squamata > Lacertidae > Podarcis > Podarcis vaucheri. Next base: position 105,389,357 of record NC_138760.1, read on the forward strand.
ATGGCAACACGAGAACGAGCCTTCTCTGCAGTGGCTCCCCATCTGTGGAATACTCTCTCCAGGGAAGGTCGCCTGGCACCTTCATTGTACACCTTTAGGCGCCAGGCAAAAACGTTCCTTCTTAACCAGGCTTTTGGTTGATTTGATTGACATCCTATGCCCTTTAAAAAAAATTGGGGGGGGGTCGTATTTGGTTGCTGTTTTTGTTTTTATTAGGTATTTTGTCATTTTATATCTTGATTTTATTCTGTGAACCGCCCTGAGAACCCCGGGTATAGGGTGGTATATAATTTCAATAAATAATAACAATAATAGTTTTGTAGTTACTCCTACTGCAGTTTATTCACTTCTTGCACAATGTAGATCAGTTAACAGAAACAGAAGTGAATAAACTGCAGTGGGAGTAACTACAAAACTACACACACACACACACACACACACACACACCAGTTTGCATATGGAAAATCTGATCTTTTCATGATGAATTTACGCTGTGATCTGTATTTAACCTAGGAACTGCTAGTTTAAAAATCTAATTAGTCCTTCTTGGTGACTTGTCTACAGAAGTGAGTGTAGGCCAGAATTGTTAACTACCCCTAGGAAGATGAAACAGACTAGCTTTGAAGACAGAAGTGTGAAGGAATGAAAGGAGGGAGAGAGACAGAGTAGGGGTGGGGGTGGGAAATTAAATCCTACCGCAAAATTCCCCTTGAGGTTTTTTTCCCTTGCCCCTGGACATTTTCTCTTAATTAGTCTTGTCCTTAGATCAGTATAGTCAATACTTCATTATCTGATTTGCAGTGTCCAGAGAAGAGAGTGAGACAGAAAGCCCCCTTGTTTGTTTCATCTGGCTATACTGATATTGGCTGGTGTAATCCATGTGCACATACGTATATCGACTTCAAGCAGAATATTCTTCGTAAACCTTCTATGGATGTCTGTAAATGAAAATTGTAAGGCAGCGCTTCAGCAACACTGACCAATTTTTATGTTTGTATACATGCTACCAGGGAACCATAATTTCTGTGCGAAGGTAAGCTAAATTTGGTGCCAATAGCAGCTGAAGCCTGTGGTTGCCGTGATGTGGGGAAATTTTCACGTTTCTGAAATTTCTGAAATTCCATTAATCACTGAGAAAGACCACACTCTATATAACAGTTCTGCTGGAAGTCTTTTATTTTTTAGTGACCCCTGGTCTTCTTAGGAATATGCATTCTAACCCAGTCACCTTTTTTTTAAAGAAAAGTTAAGATGTTTTAGATGCTGAATTTGTAGTTGGTACCATATTTTGGATTTGCATAGCACAGTCATGGAAATGGAGAAACGTTGTTTTCTTCCAGTAGTGTCAAAAGGCATTAATGCTTTTTTTTTTTTTTTACGAGCAGTGGAGAGATAACTCCCACATAGAGCAAGAGGTTGATTAGCAGAGTGGGATATGCGAGGAATCCATGCATGTTTGCGTATGAATGAGCATGCATACACATACACTGGGGACCAGACCCCAGGCATTGCACCAAAATAACCCACCAGAGCTCTGTTTTCCCATTTTTGTTGGAGGTTGCTGCTGGAGGTTGAAAGAGGGCTTCCAATCCACCAGATGCAAGAAACTGAGCTGCTATCATTGCTATGAGTTTTCAGGATTTTGCTGTGTGAAGAGGAGTTGAATTCATGTCTTTTGAGCATTGCTGATTGGTCTGGAAGGGAGGTGGAGGAGATGCTTTTGAGCTCTAACGGCAGATTGGGAACCTGGCTCAATACTCAGCACGGTCAATTTCTTTTATATAAGTGTCCTTTCCTGCTATGTTGACGTTTAAAGCTGAGCTGGGCTTGGATATGATGCCTTACTTTTTATCAAGGGCAATGACAATGATAAATATTCAACTTTCAGTCCTGAAGACAGGTAGCATGTTATACACTTCAAGTTGTAAACAGAAAGATATATCACAAGCAAGACCTACAAAAAAGCTTTGTTGAGCAATGAAAGCTGTGTTTGGAGCAATGCTTGGGGTTGTTTGCCTGGAAACTGCTTTCTCCCCAGAGAACATGCACTCCTTAACAACTGTTCAATTAACTACGGTACATATACTTGCCATGTAGTTTGCAGCTTCCTTCCCCTTGAAATTTGATTATTTAAAGCAAAGCTGTATGTGTAATTCAAAAGTTTGCATATTTTTTGCACTGACTATACCAGGCATAGGAAAACTCAGCCCTCCAGATGTTTTGGGACTACAATTCCCATCATCCCTGACCACTGTTAGCTAGGGGTGGTGGGAGTTGTAGTCCCAAAACATCTGGAGGGCCGAGTTTGCTTATGCCTGGACTATACAGTGCAAAAAAAAACCCCAACCTTTTTTAGTGACACAGAGAACTGTGTTTCAGAAAAGGAAAAGGAGCTGGAAGTTGGCTGTGCTTCTGCTTTAGCCGGCAACAAGTCTTCTCACTTGAATTTGCATAATCAGATATTGTTGGCTTCAAGACCCCATCAGCCTCAGCCAGCATGGCCCATGAATAGGGCAAATAGGAGTGATAGCCCTGCAACATCTGGAGGGCATTCCTGTGACTAACTCAGGGCTCCCACTTGTCGTCTCTCTGCAATTCCGTGTAGCTGCAAGACAGGAAATTGGTTGGCTCACCCCATCTAGAGGTCACCCCCAACAACAAGGTCTGTGACCATGCAGATAGCAGTCCTGAGTTTCCACACTGATCACCTGCTGTAACCCACTAATGTCAGCCTGGCTGTAAGGAACAATAATCTGTCTGGATGCTTGCTTCTGGCCACTGGTTGAAGGTGTCTGTGTGGAGTGGCATTTCATACATATAAATGCAACTTGATGGGAGCCTCATGGGGGAAGTGAGGACAGGAACAAAATGCAGAAAGAGAGAGAGAGAGCGGGAAAATACGGTGACTTTGATCCTGGATCCGTTGAGCCTGCCGGCGTAACAGCCTGTGTTTCCTGCAAAGGAAATAGGTAATACTTATTGTGCCTGGCAGCCAAATTACATAATCTTGAATCAGGGAGCTGTCGGATCATTTAGAACGAGATCGGCTTCAGTTTGCTTTCCTCTGGATGCAGGCATCCATGGCTGCCTGTCGCCAGGCATTAAGCCTTCACCAGATTGGCAGGGAGACTATTAGACGTCTTCTGTGGTTGAAGAGCAGCGGTGCAAAGGAACATCTTAATGAGATTGGGTGCCGGTGGCAGAGGGGGGGGGGTTGAGAGTTGACATGAGGACATGTTGCCAGCTTCAAACTGTATTATGATGTAGAATAGAGCAGAATTATTTCTTGCCGTATATAATACAGGACATGAGCCGTTCTAGGTGCTATTGACACAAATCAGAATTTTGATGGCTGGCAGAACATTGCCACCGTTGTCACACCTCTGCCCAGTTAATTTTCGTGACTTGTCAGGCAGAACATCCTTGCTGTCCTTTTTCCTTTTTTCTCGACAAGGCTCAGAGTCCATCCTCCTTGGCAGGATTTATTTATTATATTGATACCAAAATGTCCTTCCTTGCCTTTCTGTATTGACTACAGTCAAACTGGCTTTACAGCTGTGACAGCGACTAAAAGTCTAAAATAATATAAATCCAGCAGCAGCAAGTCAGCAGAAGACTTTCAGGAAGTGTGCAGGCTGAAAATGTCTGATGAAATAAAACAACGTCCACCGTGTAATAAAGGTAAAGGTACCCCTGCCCGTACGGGCCAGTCGTGACCGACTCTAGGGTTGCGCGCTCATCTCGCTCAAGAGGCTGGGAGCCAGCGCTGTCCGCAGACACTTCCGGGTCGTGTGGCCAGCGTGACGAAGCTGCAACTGGCGAGCCAGCATGAGTGCCGCACACGGAAACGCCGTTTACCTTCCCGCTATAAAGCGGTACCTATTTATCTACTTGCTCTTAAGGGTGCTTTTGAACTGCTAGGTGGGCAGGAGCTGGGACTGAACGACAGGATATACAAATGGCATGAGAAAATTGGTATATTTGCTTGTGTAACATTATTCTTGTTTATAATATCCCATTTAAAAATAATAATAATAATAATGGATTATAACCGTTTCAGCTTTAGATTGACAAATACTGTTGGGCAGGGACAACATTTGGATGAGGTTGTGTGTGCAGCACCCTCCAAAAAGGTGCCAGCATTCAAAACTGAATGCATATTATAATGCAATGTGCATTCGCTCTCTGCATCTTTATTGGGGACACACACACACACACACACACTATAAATGAATATAGGAAATTGTCTGTTGCTCATATTTTTATTGTTAAATCTCTTGGAGATCTTTCACAGGAAATGATTCGTAAATTAAGGGAAATAGCATGAATGAAATGAAATATGCAAATAAAACCAAGCGTTTCTCCGTCTCTTGTGTGTCTGATTTATTTTCCATGAGGTGAAAGAGGAAAACGATACAAATGACTATTGGTTTTATATAATATTCATTCCTCAAACCTTCCAGAGAAGTTTGTTGCTAGGGAGTACCTGAGTATTAAATGAACAAATTAGAACAAAATGAAAACTTCAGTATAAGCAATTCGAATGGAGACAGTTTTGAAGGGGAAAAGTCCACTCTTCCCCATCTAAGTGCATGACTCTACATGAATCACTGCACTTTCCTTTTTTATGTGTGAGAGAAAAGCACCGCCTCCCCAGACAACTCTTCCTTGTTCAACTTGAAATTCCAGTGGAACTATATCAAATCACTGCTACTCTTCAAGAATTCTGAAAATTGGGCAGGAATGGACAAGTGTGGAATACCAGTAAAACGCGATGGAGTCCCAGCAGACTATTCTTTTAACATTAATCACCACGTGTCTTTTGATCCGTGCTTTGTGGTGGCATGTGTGTTTCTGGGTTTGCCGGGAAGTCTGCTGCATGCACGTAGACAAGTGCACACACCCTTTTTGCTTGTTGTGCATCACTAAAACTCCCCCCCCCCCTTTTGAGAAACCGGGTTGCAAGGCAGCTCTAGGCAGGCTCAAAATCTCCTTAAGGAGTCAGAAAGGAAAGAAGGGGAACACACCATTTTTGGTTTTTTTATAAAGTAACTTCAGCAGGCTTTGACTTTAGATCCTAAGGGTGAAGAAGAAACAGGTAAGAAGCTCCTATTATTATATTATCACAGGCATCTCCAAAGTGAATCCTTTTGCGGAAATACATTCCAATTTCCTCTTTATAAACAGATCTTGTGTTCTGTTCACAAATTCTGTTGCTTATTGTTTGACTTCTTTTGTCTTGCGCTGACTTCTTTTGTCAGGAAGCCATCTTGTATGCTCTCTCTCTCTATATATCAGTGTGTATTTATTTGGGGTGTATTTTTCCAGGTAAGTTCTCCAGGAGCTGGTGCTCAGGTGGTAGCCTCTTCAGTGAGGCAGATGGGCTTCAGAGCATGCCAGGAATACTCTGACTGAATGTTTTCGTTCAAAGAAGCCGTGTACTTTTAATTCTTGTTTTACAACAAACACACCCACACAAGCACACAGGCAGCGTGCCTCACTCGCACCTGTTTTCTGTCAAAAAATAAAAGCTGCTAGCCCAGGTTATTTCTCTTAGAGGGGGAGCATGCCCTTTTTCTAATGTGCTTCAGTTTTATTAACTGTGTGAAACTAAATCCTGTTACCACGCAAAGTTTTTTTTAAAATGTATTTTTATTAAAGATTTTCGTTAGCATGCAAAGTTGAGGGTTTTACCCCCTAGGCATAGTTGTGGTAGCTACAAGCTTTCTTTCTTTCTTTCTTCCCTGTTAAACATGTAAATTGAGCACTGACTGACAACATAGAGCATGTTAAATCCCACGATCGTTATGATGCTGGGCATTTGGGTGTTAAAAGATTACTTACACAGCTCAATTTCTATACTTCAGGGTCACTTACAAAGCTTTGTGATGTACGGGTTATAAGTGTGCACGGTGCGTTTGTGCAACTTGTAGGATGGCAGTACAATGGTAGTTACGGAGCAGCTTCCTTTTTAATAAGTGCATGTTATTTTTACCTTTTGGAAAAAAGTTTGGAAGCCTGGGCTCATCGTGTTGGAAGGCCATATTTTGTGGAGGTCTGGTGTGCATTTTGCTCTTTAGGGAAACTAGGTTTAACGTTGCTTTCGGAACTGAGTAGCTTTTTCTTTTTTTGTTGTTGTGCAGTTTATGTTCCCATGCCTTTTTCTTTTTAAAGTAATATGGTACTTTGTGGGAAAATAGGACAGGAATTATATGGAGCTGGAAACCCTTTTGCCCTCCCCACCTTTTTGTTGTTGTTGTTGTTGTTGTTGTTGTTGTTGTTAAATTGCCTTTGGGCTTGGTGATGTTTCAAATATTCACTGTCAGTTTGCTTGGCATATCCAAACTTAACTAAAATAATTTCCAACCAAGGCTAGCCTGTGATCCTAGATTTTACCTTTTGGGTGTTTATATAGCTTGTGGGGCTTTGAGAAAGTCTTCTGTAAAGTGTTGGTTGAATTTTATGTTTTCATTGTTTAGCAGCAAAGTAGGATTGGAATGCGTTTGTTAGAGAGGCTTCAGCTCATGGGGGAGAGAGGAGAGAAATCAAAATGAAGTTTTTTGTTCCTTTACGGTGCAGCAGAAGCACAGTCTACATAGCAGCAAAAAAGAAAGCTGCCCAGATATTTTAACAGATTTTAAGTGCAAGAGGGAAGGACCGAGAGACAGGGAAACTGATGCCTGTGTTTTAGATCAGTAGTTCCCAAACTTTTTTGGGCCACTGCCCCCTTACTTCCAAAAACTCATCCCCCCTGCCCTACCCTGTAAAAATCATTATTCAGAATAGCGGTTTGCACAGCACACTATAAAAGATAATACAATAAAATTCAAAGTGGTAACAATTAATTGCACATTTATTAAAATCCTGTTAAAACTGATGAACTTGAACCATTGTCCAGTAGCACCTTAGAGACCAACTAAGTTTGTTCTGGGTATAAGCTTTCATATGCATGCACACTTCTTCAGATAGATACATGTGTATCTGAAGAAGTGTGCATGCGCATGGAAGCTTACACCCAGAACAAACTCAGTCGGTCTCTACGGTGCTACTGGACAATTTTAAACTTTTAAAATTTATTTCGTCTGTGTTAGACCAACACGGCTACCTACCTTGAACCAGTGATGCCAGCTTTTGAAAGTTCGATAGCCATTTTCACCCCCAGCTCTCACCATTCCAGGGTGGTCAGTGCCCATTTTGGGAACCTTAATATTAGATTATTAGTCTTGGCTCAATCCTTTTGAAGTAGCTGAGAGGCCAGTTACTTTAACGTATTCCTCCGGAAGTTGTCAGGCTGCTAATTAAAACTGTTTCCTGGCACCCTTGGACAGAAGGTACATCTAACAGCAAAGGGGTACAAAATCACATGCAGCGGTGTTAACTTGGAGTGCGATATCACATACAAGACAGGAGGATTGTGCTTCAGTGCTAACATTCCTCTCATTCGGCATTTTGGAATATGTTTCCATGGTGGCTCTGCGTATGTGTGTGCAAGACAAGCTCCTTGGGGAATTATGGCAAAGCAGAGGATCATAGCTTTGTGGGAATGCTAGAGGACAAAGGTTCAGTCCTGAGCATCTCCAGATTAGGCTGGCAAAGACTGTGTAGATAACACTGAAGCAGATCTGACGTGGTACCAGGCAGCTTTCCTGTGAGGTTTCTCTCTTCCCAAAGCACACGTTTATTTTATTGTTCTTCTCTGAATTGGCTGCATTTTTACAGATCTGAAGCTCTCTCTGAAGTATCTGTGCATTCCATGTGCTTCAGCATATGAGAGCTGAAAACTATGGTGGGAGTTGTAAACTAAACGACAGCTAGTTTATGATCCAGTAGCCAGCAAGGTGGAATACTACTACTGTACTGTGATACTGTGAAATGTGGTGGCGGCAGTAGGTATTTGCCAAAGGATGCATGAAATGCGACTTTCCCTACAAATCGGCAAGCATATATTTGTGGTTTGAATGCAATTAACTTTTAAGCTTTGTGCTCCCAAGTTTTTGCAATTTGGGAAAAATAGTAACATGTAGTTCATGCTAGGAAAGTAATGAGATTCAGTTTGCTAGTAAGGTGTGAGTAACTAGGACTGTGTGTGTGCGTGTGTGTGTGTGTGTGTGTGTGCGCGCGCGCGCGCTCTTGTGTGTCCATGGAATGCCACTCTGGAAGGCATTCTGATCTTTGGCTACTACTTGCCGGCTACCTCTGTAAAGCAGAGACCTCAAACTCTGGTAGATGCATGCAAGCCAGTGGGTTGTATCCAACACTGCAAGAGCAGAACTCTGCTTGTGCAACATTCTACCCTCTTCTCCTTGCCCCACACATCCCCAAAGTGTGCTCTGGACGGTCCTCTGACCCCCTGGAGCTGATTTGGGGGCTGCAGAGGCATCATAGAATAGAATAATAAATTGTAGAATTGGGTGGGACCCTGCAGATCATCTAGTCCAACCCCCTGCAATGCAGAAATATGCAGCTGTTCCTTATGGGGATCAGATCTGCAACCTTGGCATCATCAGCACAACACTCTCACCAACTGAAGAAGGGGAAGTTTCATTGGGCAAGTGGAAAGGAAGACTGTTGCATGAGTGGAACTGCAGCTTTGGATATAAGCCAAAGTATTTGGGTGACTCGGAAACTACGACTAATCCAGAAAGTAGCAGCTAGACTGGTGACCAGGAGTGGCCCCCGGGACCATATAACACCGATCCTAAAGGATCTTCATCGGCTCCCGATGTATTTCTGAGCACAATTCAAGGTGTAGGTGCTGACCTTTAAAGCTCTAAATGGCTTTGGCCCAGTATACCTGAAGGAGCGTCTCCACCCCCATCAGTCAGCCCGGACACTGAGGTCCTCCTTCGAGCGTCTTCTGGCAGTTCCCTCACTGCAAGGAGTGAAGTTACAGGGAACCAGGCAGAGGGCCTTCTCGGTAGTGGCGCCCTCCCTGTGGAACACCCTCCCTTCAAATGTCAAGGAAATAAACAACTGTCTGACTTTTAGAAGACACCTGAAGGCAGCCCTGTTTAGGGAAGTTGTTAATGTCTGAGGTTTTATCGTGTTTTTACTATTCTGCTAGGAGTCGCCCAGAGTAGCTGGGGGAACCCAGCCAGATAGGCAGGGTATAAATAATAAAATAATTATCATCGTTACAATTATCATTATCATTATCATTATATCAGCGTTACTATTTGCTAGGTAAATATTTGAGAGTCACCAGATTGGTAATGTACCTTTTTAATTATTAAACAGGTGGCGTTAGACAACAAGGTATTTTGGAATGTATGTAACTTTAGCAATGGTGCTAAATGCTTCTCCCCGGCCAACTTTTTCTTTTTAACCCTTTCCCTAAGGGTTCCCTAAGCACTCTCCTCTTCACTGCCCTATTCCCCCCCCCCCGATATCTCTTTGCTTATATGCGTGTCTGACCTATTCACATCAAGCTTGCAGAAGAATGTTGGGAAATGATACATTCCATTCCTTTCCAAACTGGTTCAATATGATGTGACAATTGCTAACTGGCTAAGACTTTTCCAATTACTTTTTGTGGTGGCAATTTCTTTTTGGTGTGCATCCTTCTGCAGACAGTTACATGGTTGCCAAAAGCAAATGCTGTGTGATAAGCTGTAAGCAGCAATGGATACTAAATTAACTGTGTAGGAAGTTCCCTTGAACCAGACCAATTTTTAGCTCCTCAAGCCCTATAGGTTTTGTTCACACACACAGGTAATGGTTTGCTGTGAATTTAACCCCATACTACGTCTCCCCTAGCAGGAGCTACAAACTACAATTCTTGCCTTAGTGTTGCATCCCAACTGGAATCAATAGTTTGTTTCCCTCCAAACTAATTACCTTGTGAAGCCAAGATTTGACAGTGGATGCAGAACTGGACATCTAGACAATCTTCATTTCAAGTTTCAAGCCTTTCTGGTTGCACTGATATTCCTGCAAGTGTGTGTGGTTGGTGCCCACTGAGATCTGAGGAGTAGGTGATGTTTCATTGGGTATATTTTTTAGCTGCTCTTGCCTGTGCAGCTCAGTGAAGATTTGGGATGGGGTGGCCAAAAAAACCTGTGTCTGTTGAAGTCTTTCTTTTCATCAGGTTGGGGGACATGTACCGACTATTAGGATACAGGATAAGCGTTTACTTTGTACTGGTGGCAGCAGTTGTGCAGAAATGAGTCTTGCAGTTCTTTAAACACTAACAAATTTATCACCATCATAATACAACAACAACAACAACAACAACAACAACAACAACAACAACAACAACAAATTTATACCCCGCCCATCTGGCTGGGTTTCCCCAGCCACTCTGGGAGGCTTCCAACAGAATATTAAAATACAATCGCCTATTAAACATTAAAAGCTTCCCGAAACAGGGCTGCCTTCAGATGTCTTCTAAAAGCCTGGTAGTTGTTTTTCTCTTTGACATCTGGTGGGAAGGCGTTCCACAGGGCGGGTGCCACTACTGAGAAGGCCCTCTGCCTGGTTCCCTGTAACATGGCTTCTCGTAGCGAGGGAACCTCCAGAAGGCAATTGCTTAAGTTTTCATAGACTAGAAGTTTTCATGGACTAAAAGTCCACTTCATCAGATGCATGAAGCATTAGCCTGAGTTACAGGTTTACTTATTCTTCTCCCGGGGGGTTGGATTGGTTATTACTGTACATCACAATGAGCTGCCGCACATTGTACTGCAGTTGCCATTGCAGTACAGAACGGCACTGTCTTTCAGCATGACCTACCTCGCAGGAGTGTTGTGTTGTGAGGATAAAATGGAGACCAGGGTGCAGAAGAGCTCTTGCGAGGACAGGCAGAAGGCAAATGTAGTAAGTACATAAAATGAGTACACAGTGGTATTATAGATCTACTCCTGTGTTCTCTCTGTCTCTCCTGCAGCGTGTACATTGTAATAGATGAACCAGTTTTATCTGACCCATTATTCATTCATGCACTCGACGTTCCATTTAGGGAATGTTTCGAAGTGTCCACTGAACTTGTGATTTACGTCCTTTTAAGTGTATTACAACTGAAATGCTTGTGCTGGGTGATGCTGATGGGAAACACCACTGAATGACAGGATGGTGGCGTTCTGTTTTGTTTTTAAAAAAGCTATCTTGACTCCACTAATGACACATACGACAAGGGCATTTTAATTTTATTTTTTGGTAGGATTGAGAAATATCAGGTGTGCTTAATCCCATGTATTTGATTCTTGCGTATTTCAGGGGATCTTCAAATCTCTGATCTGGTACCGTATTTTTCGCTCTATAAGACGCACCAGACCACAAGACACACCTAGTTTTTGGAGGAGGAAAACAAGAAAAAAAAATATTCTGAGTCTCAGAAGCCAGAACAGCAAGAGGGATCGCTGTGCAGTGAAAGCAGCAATCCCTCTTGCTGTTCTGGCTTCTGGGATAGCTGCGCAGCCTGCATTCGCTCCATAAGACGCACACACATTCCCCCTTACTTTTTAGGAGGGATAAAGTGAGTCTTATAGAGCAAAAAATACGGTACTTAAGACGCATAGCTGAACCGTGGAAGTGAGAAGCCCAGCAACAACATAGCATTGGGTAATGGGCTTTTGACTTGAGCACTGCGTTCACCAGGTCTCTTGGGCCATGCCAAAACCTTGGAGCCTTCTGGGTATTCATCCATACATGGGTGGATTTCATACAGATGATAGTTCCTTCCGCAAGTTTCTAACCCCTGTGGATTCTGGAAAGAGAATTGGCATTTCTTGGCAAATTCTGCTGAAGGGTCAGTATACTGAGCTCCTAAATGTTGAGGGCATCATGCCATCCAAACCAGAACACATTTATTTAAATGCAATGCAGATTTTCCTGGGGGTGCATGTACATTTGATGAGTGAAATAATTTGAAATGGATGCTGCCGTAGTTTGACATACAATACCCATCTTTAAGCTCTGTGTGCTTGTTATTGCTGGAGGAAATAATCACTACTATTAGATTTTGCTACCTATCTGTCAAAAGCCAGTTTTGCCTTAACTGACAGAGTAGCTAAGAGGCTAGGGGAAGGCAATGCATATTTTTATTTATTAAAAGTAGTTCCACATGTAGTTCCTGGATATTATAGGGTGATACTGTTTTGCGGGCTGTACAATTCGCTGCTTATTTTTGTGCTCCCCCTGACCCCAATACCTGCTCATTCTTCATATTTGTAACTAGAAAATTACCAAATCACTGTAAGCTGCCTGCTCATTTACCTCATAAGCTTATACTGAGTAAGAAAGCTGTCTTCTACAGAGTCAGATGCTGGGGTTTGAACCACGATCATTTGAATGCAAAGCAGATGTTCCACTATATAGCTGCACCCCTCCCCTTTTCCCCATCCTGGAGTAAAGGGGAGGGCAAAACAATGTTATGCATATATAAAAATGCAAGTAGCATGGTAAATATGATTTAACATTAATTGTGAGGGTAATTTGGCAGTAATCTTGATGAGATATTAAGGAGCTAATTTATTCCTTTTTGATTTTGGTTCTAAGCTGCAGACTTGGCACTCTGAAACTGCATAAAATTTAGATTAAGCATTCATAAGGGGAATTTTGTGGTGAAAAACCATTAATCTTACCCAAGTGCTCTTTATTACTGACTTAACTCCCCGCCCCCGAATCTTTCCTAGTGCTAAATTACCAAATGCACGTCATGAGGAAGACTCATCTATGGCATCATAAACTCCCCATCTTCGCCTGTTCCACGTGTTCCTCTAGGACTGTGGTGACATTAATAGTCACCAAAACAAAGTCATACAAGATTTCTGTCCCCCCTCTTCTTTGTTAATTCCATGGCTGATTCAATAACAAAGGAGCACAGATCAGCAGAAGCCCACTGTGGCATATCACCCACTGCTTTTGAAAGCTCCTTTGGCTTCAAAAGCAGCTTGCCATGTGTAGGGATAAGAGCACATTGGGACTGTTTCATCCAAGAAATCCCAGAGGCCTTGTGCAACTATCTGCATGGCTGTTTAGATAGTGGTGGCCTTCAAGAAACCTAGAGCTGATGTACTCATTTCACAGGGTAAAGGTCAAGGAACCCCTGACCGTTAGGTCCAGTCACGGACGACTCTGAGATTGCGGCGCTCATCTCGCTTTACTGGCCGAGGGAGCCGGCATTTGTCTGCAGACAGTTTTTCTGGGTTATGTGGCCAGCATGACTAAGCCGCTTCTGGCGAATGAGAGCAGTGCATGGAAACGCCATTTACCTTCCCGCCGGAGTGGTACCTATTTATCTGCTTGCACTTTGACGTGCTTTCGAACTGCTAGGTTGGCAGGAGCAGGGACCGAGCAACGGGAGCTCACCCCGTTGTGGGGATTTGAACCGCCAACCTTCTGATCAGCAAGCCCTAGGCTCTGTGGTTTAACCCACAGCACCACCCGCGTCCCAGGGTTTCACAGGCTAGAGTTGCAGAATTCTGCGATGTACTTTTTCAGGCTGCAGGTAGAGGGCTCCTCTTTAGTAGGGTGGATCTGGGGCGTGCAACATGTTGTCTGTGGGTTGTATGGGAGTAGCTGCAGTGATTCATACTTTTAATCGGCAACAATTAATGAATTATCAAACGAGTTCAACAAAAAGGAGGGGGGAGAAGCCCTGTATCCTACGAAATGCTGACATATTATAGGTGTGCAAAGGACACACTCTTAGTGTTAAACAACGGTATCTTTTACGGCAGCATTAAGTGAAGACCTCTGGGATTTTAAATCTCATGAGTGAGGAAGGGAATAATCTCTAGCCAGCCATGCCCTTCAGGAGAGAACTTAAGGGCTTTTACTTTTTAATAGCCTGTTATATTTGAATTCTCCTCTTTTGTGATTGTAAATGAATCTCCCTGGCACATTTATAAGGAGGATAACAGAGAAGGTATTTAAGATCTGCTGCTATGGCCCCAGGATTGAGCTTTTAAAAGTTGTATTTAGATTGTAATGATTCTTACTTTAAAAACAACAACCCCGAATAAATTCACATTCTTCACTTGTTTAATTCTAGGCAAGGGATGGGAAGCCTCAGGCTTGGGGACCAATACTCTAGACTTCTCTACCTGGATCCCTCACCTGCTTTGCTTTGCATCCTTTTGAGTGCTTTTGCCTGGCTGAAATGTGTCCTTCAACTCTTGTAATGCTTCTTTCTCGCCTGGATAAAGGAATGTGTGAGCGTACAGAAACTAGTCTCTGCGTGCAGCCTGTCGCTGCTCTGCTCATTTCAGCCCTCTTCTGGTTCTGGGAAACGGGAGCTTGTCACAACAGGAGAGGAGACACCCATGACTCTTCACCATCCAGACTCATCTCTGTCTCTTGGCCTCCCTTCTCCCACTCGCTGGCTTTTGCCTCAGATTCTGAACTTCTTTCTGCCCCAAACTGTCCCAGCTCACTATGCCCTGCTACGTTTCCAGCTTCCGATGCCTCCTCTTCCTGGTCTTCTCCCTGTGATCACTCATCGTTCTACCACCAATCCCCAGGTAGTTAGCCTTCTTCCCTAGTTGGTTCACTCCACCATTCTTCCGTGACCAACCTGTCCATGACAGCTAATTACTAAATTTGCTGAGGATATTCATGTTTTATATATCATATTGGCCTGGATATAAGCATCACTTTCACCCCAAATTCCGACCGTGAAAAGTTAAAAGTGCGGCTTATATTCGCGACCTTACGGTACGCAGTGAGGAGTGTAGGGCAAACAGCGTCAGGAGCGCAGCACAGCGGTGCCCGCCCCAGCCTAGTCCCCTGTCCTCTCCCTCAAGGCCAGGAAGGGAGAGAGTAAGGAGTGGAAAAGGCCACTGGCAACACAGCCGGGCTTCCCCCCCCCCCGCAAGTATGCAGCCAGGAGCAGCAAGGAATGGAGCGGCTTATATTCGGGTATTTTTTAATTTTTCTCTCTCTCCCCCCCCTCCAATTTTAAAGGTACAGCTTATATTCAGGCCAATATGGTATGTATGGGATTTTAGAGATGTTGTATTTATTGTTGCATTGATGTACGTCTATCGGTCCTGGGACTGTGTGATGAGGGTGAGTTGCAAATGCCATTGATTGATTGATATAACAGTTTGGTTTTCTTGTTGTTGTTGTTGTTTTTTAACTTGAATTTAAAAAGTGGTTTCAAAATGTTACGTAGCGAACAAACAAGTTGGAAGTAAAGCAAGCATCCTATATTGCCGTTATAGTTCATCAGCTCTCCAGGAAAGCCATAATTTATTCCTTTGTATTTAATACCACTTCAGATGTGTCTTAAAGGCTGCAGTTGCTGTAAGAAAGCAGCTCCCTCTTTGCTGCTAGTGATTCAGGGGCTCTGCCTAGATGTTTCAGTCCAGTTCAGCTGGTTTTGGCATCAGCTTTCCAATTCCTTTCAACTACGTTCATGACCATCATTTTAAGCGTACAGACCTTAGCTTGCATTGTGAGCAAGAAATCTAGATCTCCGCTCTTATCGTGTAAGCCCTTTGCTTTTCGTGTAAGTTCATGCTTTTGTGGAGTCTGGAGCTGTAGTATAGTACTCTGAAAAAGTACACGAGGATAAGGATTACAGTGAATCATGCATCTATGCCTACGCATGTTTGCTTAGGTTTCACAGTGTTCATAACACCCACTGCCAATAGAGGCTATATATACACAAAACAGTCTCATCCAAAACAGTTAGTGCTAACATTCCTGAGATCAATCACAAGAGTAGGGTCGAATCAAGGCCTTCGATGTTTCCTGTTTTACACGACTTTCTTAGCTCTGTTGCCAGTTCCTGAATCATAGCTCCGTTTCCTATGTTGTCAGCTTCTTCTGCACTTCATTTAGAGCCAATCTGTCTCCTGAAGGAGTCTCTGGCAGGAATGGTGGGTGATATTAATTAGAGTTTGCTGCTTGCTCTAATATCTGCGGTAATGGCTGCTTTGAAAATTTGCCTGCTGACCATGGTAGTTAACCGGAGCCTCCATGTTTGCAAGCAGGAAAGCAGATGCTGAAACTGATGACAAGCTGCTTGGGTTGTAAGCTTCCCAGAAGTATCTGGATGGCCAATGCTGGAAGTGAATACTGACAGCTTACCTGAAGGCTCTTTTTGTGAGGCCCTAAATCTTCATTCCATCCAATCCCAGTTTGCTGCTGTTTAGATGTTGCTGGACTACATCTCCCATCAGCTCAGGGCTGATGGGAGTTGCATAGCTGTCAACTTACAGATTTGAAAATAAGGGATCAGCAGCCAAAATAAGGGATTTTGCGAGCACAGGCATGTTCCATCTCTGAGCCCCTCCGAGCCAAAGGCAGAAAGCCCAGCCAGCAGCCAAACAAAGCCTCAAGTGGTGGTTCCCACAGCGCAGCAACCCAGCAAAGGGGATGCAGCAAGGAGAACCACCGTCACCTCTCTGCTAGGAAGTGCTGAGCAAAGCGAGTCCTCAGGCAATGCGACCGATTTGATCGGCACAAGGCATGCAAGCTCCACCCCCCAGTTGTTCTTAGACTCCTTATTGGGTGAGCAACGCAGCCAAGCAACACAGTTGGAGCCTCCCTCCTCCCTGGCCGGCACAGCGCTGGGATAAGGGACTTTCCTGCCAAATAAGGGACGGTTGACAGCTATGGAGTTGTAGTCAAGTAACACTTGAGGGGTACTAGGTTAAGGAAGCTTAGACTAGGCTGTTTTCAAAAGACATTGGTATTAATATGTGGGTCCCCACAGTGGTCATCTTCTAGAATTACCCGATGGCTTGGAGCTGTCTGGCCTGTGCTGAATCCGTTGGTCTCATAAAACCTGTTTACATAAGCAGTGCTAGAGTGAGGCTGTCTGACCATCGGTGAGGAAAGCCTGAGTTCTTGCTATCTCTGGCATTCATTACACTTAACACTTGGGCTTTCTTTGGGAATCTTACTGAGGAGAACTTTGTTTCTTTTTAATATCAGTCTGCAGGGATGATAATATCCTGTGTGAGATGTCAGAAGCATCTGAGATCATTGATGCAGGCAGATTTATTTTTCTCCCCTTCTGCCGGAGAATTAAGACACCAGAAGCTTTTTATTTGCATTAAATCATGGGTGTCTGCCGACATCTGAATCCCCTGGTTTTCAGCTGTTTATGTGCATATTTTACAGCCATTAACAGTGCAACCTGGGGGTGGTTCTGAGTCGGAGATGTTCGTTCTTCAAAGTCCTTCTTAATACCACTCCACTCCCTCTTGACGGGTTTCCCCAAACCCTCCCGCTGGATGTCTCCAGTGCCTCTCCTCTTCCCGCGCTCCTAATGCCTCCTAATAACCGCAAGTTATCCATACTGATGGAAGTGGCGCCAGGCAAGGGAGCAGAGGCATGAAAGGAGATATAATAGAATGTGCCTGTGACTGAGATCGTGGTTAATGTGTCTAAGGTATGTGTAGGCTGGAGTCTTCTGCCTGGTCTGAAAGCTGAGTGGGTTTCCCTCCCTTCTTTTGTTAAACAAGATTATTCTACTTTTTGAGGACCTTGCCAGTCCCAGCACTCTTTTTGTCTTGCTGTGCTAGCTGTCCAGGAGGAAAAACAAAGAACTTCCAGGACCAGGATCGGCAAAAGCAGGAATTGCAACAAGAGATTGGTTTCAGAGCCTTTACGGTCTTACCTCAGTACTTACAGAATCATAGAGCCGGAAGCGGTCCCTGTGGTCATCTAGTCCAACCCCCTGCAATGCAGGAATCTCAACTAAAGCATCCATGACAGATGGCCATCCAACCTCTATTTTAAAAATACCGTATTTTTCGCTCTATAAGACGCACCAGACCACAAGTTTTTGGAGGAGGAAGACAAGAAAAAAAATATTCTGAATCTCAGAAGCCAGAACAGCAAGAGGGATCGCTGCGCAGTGAAAGCAGCAATCCCTCTTGCGCAGCAAGGGATAGCTGCGCAGCCTGCATTCGCTCCATAAGACGCACACACATTTCCCCTTACTTTTTAGGAGGGAAAAGGTGAGTCTTATAGAGCAAAAAATACAGTACCCAACTTAGCTTATTTTTAAGTGTACAGTGCAGCACAAGTGGAGTTCTGCCTTTGTAGTGGGGTTTCCTCTTCCTCTCCTCTCTTCTCCTTGTGTGCCTCCAAAGTCTGCTCTGGAGGAGCCCCCAATGCTGTGGAGCAGATTTTGAGGATATTCAAGGGGCTGCAGGGGGGAGTTCCGTTGCACAAGTGGAAAGATGCTGTGGAAGTGGAACAGCAGCATTGGATACCAATCCGATGATTGCCCTACCTCCCATGGGCTTTGGTTGGATTGGCGTCTCATATGATTCACTGCTTCAAGAGACAACTGTGGGGCAGTAAGAGGGGCTTCTTCGTGGTGGCACCCTCTCTGTGGAATTACCTCCCCTGGAATTCAGAGATGTTGATACTATGGTGTTTCAGCACCTTCTGCCAGGCGATTGCTGGTTTTTAATTCTGGAGGTGGCATATTAATTTGCTCAGGATTGCCAACTCTCAGGGACTGGACATTGGAGGAGGAATGGTGGAGTCTGCCCCCTCCCCCTGTACTTCCCGGAGAAGAGGGAGACAGTATAGATTTAAAACAGTGGTTTTCAGAAGGTCATAGTTCATAGGCCGCAGAGGGGAGAAGCTGGGAAATATCGGGCGAAGATCAGGAGCAGGAAGAAGAAGCACCGGGGGAGAGACAGCCGACAGACTCAGTGTCTTT
This sequence comes from Podarcis vaucheri, assembly GCF_965113315.1. Lineage (NCBI taxonomy): Eukaryota > Metazoa > Chordata > Lepidosauria > Squamata > Lacertidae > Podarcis > Podarcis vaucheri. Next base: position 105,407,988 of record NC_138760.1, read on the forward strand.
AGACAGCATTCCTGAACCCCCCCCCTCTCAGGACACGGCGTGCTTTGAGAGTAACAGAACAGAAAGCTCAGAGGCAGAAAACACAGATTAGCTGGCGCAGGGATGATGCAGAACAGAAGAGACGGAGGGGGTGGGACTTTACTTGGAGCAATAGTAGTAGTAGTAGTAGTAGTAATAATAATAATAATAATAATAATAATAATAATAATAATAATTTATATCTGACCCTCCCCAGCCGAAGCCGGGCTCAGAGCGGCTAACAGTAAAAAAACACAGTTTACATAAAATCACAATCAGTTAATTGAAATACGTTCTAAAATCAATTCATTCTAAAATCAATTCAGAGTCAAATTAATGGCAACCATTGGGCTAGAGTTCTATGAGGATTACAGAAGGAGAGAGGGGGTCAGACTGTGCCTTGGCCAAAGGCCTGGTGGAACAGCTCTGTCTTGCAGGCCCTGCGGAAAGATATCAAGTCCCGCAAGACCCTAGTCTCTTGGGACAGAGCGTTCCACCAGATCGGGGCCACGGCCGAAAAAACCCTGGCTCTGGTTGAGGCCAGCCTAACCTCCCTGTGGCCCAGGACCTCCAAGATGTTTGGTTGGATTGGCGTCTCATATGATTCACTGCTTCAAGAAACAACTGTGGGGCAGTAAGAGGGGCTTCTCCGCGGTGGCACCCTCTCTGAGGCCAGCCTAACCTCCCTGTGGCCCAGGACCTCCAAGATGTTTTTATTTGAAGACCATAAGGTCCTCCGTAGGACATAGCATTACACTGGGCAACAATTTTTTACTTTTTGAATGTTGTCTAGATTTCTACAACTGATTTAGGGTATTTTTACACTGCTGAATCAGGAAATGGCATCCGTTTCTCTCCATCAGGTCAGGTTTACTGTAAACTGAATGGTGGGCATTGATAGAGGTAAGTTTACGTAAATTGCATGTTGCATCACCATTTTTCAAACTTCAGGGCTTGAACTTCCATTTCTTGGAACTCCTGGAATGCTCAGTGGCAGGGAGGTCTCTCTTCAAAGTCCAACAGTAGTCAGCCATCATGACTGCGTCCCAGCGACCCTGATACCTGGTCTCCATCTTTTTCACGTCCTGATGGAATCTCTCCCCCTGCTCATCACTCATTGAACCCAGGTTCTCAGGAAACCGGTCCATATGTGAAAATAGGTAGTGCATCTTGATGCTCATGTTGCAGCCCAGGTTTCTGAAAGCACTCAGCATGTTGTCGACAAGTTCTGCGTAGTTTCTGGCCTTACTGTTGCCAAGAAAGTTCTTCACTACCAGAACAAATGCCTTCCACGCTTCCAGTTCATTGAGTTTCCGATCTCTGATGAGCAGATGGATCTGAGGACCATCAAAGATGCCAGCTTTCAGCTTTCATGGTCAATCCTGGAAAAGCCTGGCACAAGTAAGTGAAGCAGTCACCATCCTTGTCCAGAGCCTTGGTGAACTGCTTGATTAAGCCGAGCTTGATGTGCAGCGGTGGGAAGAGTATTCTGTCTCTGTCCACCAGAGGGTCGTTGATAACGGTCCTTTTTTTGCAAGGCACCAATTCATCCTGCACAGGCCAGTCCTTCTTCGTGTAATGCTGAGCACGGTCCCTACTATCCCACATGCACAGAAAACATGGGTACTTGGTGAAGCCAGACTGTTGTCCCCCAAAAAAGTTCACCATCTTCAGGTCAACACAAATAAACCACTTATGCTGATCATAACCAATTTTCTCCAGCACATACTTCACCGCTTCATAGTTCTCCTTAGTGTAGTCGAGTGAGCCAGGAGTATAGAGGCAAACTGGTTGCCGTTGTGTAGCAGAACACATTTCAGTGATCGCTTGCTGCTGTCAATGAACAGTCTCCAATCTTTGGGTTCGTACTGTGGCACTCCAAGCTTGAGCAGAAGCTGCGCAATATCTGCACAGTACACCAAGTCCTTCTCTTCCGAGAAAAAATGGAGGTACTCTTGATGCCTGTTGCGGAAGAAGCTGGTGCGAGCACTGTCAGAAAGGAGGTTTTTTTCCCTTCAATCTGGATGCCAACAGTTCGGCAGAGTCCTTTGACAAGTTGAGGTCGCGAACTATATCATTCAACTCCTTCTGGGAAAATGGATGTGGAGCATCATCTTCAAGAACCACTTCTTCTTCTTCGTGTCCTTCAACACTGGAGGCATCTTCGTCACTAATGTCAGGAAGTTCTCCGAAGATAGGCACTGGAATTTCATCACAATGAGCTACAGGACGACGTGCTGATTGAAGATCAGGATTAACTTAGTTTCAATCCCCCAACTTTATGCTTTGCCGCACCAATTTATGGAAGATTTCGAGGTTTTATGACTTCAAACTGATCCCTTTTCGACATAATCACCCAGAACTATTGGACCTGAATACTTCTTGTCATTAAAATAACCATTTCCAATCAAAACAATTATTCGACATGGCATTTTATCCCCACCAACTTCTTCTAAAATGCTCCACACAAGCATACATGTGAACAAAAACATTAAAAAATGACATGTGGCCATAGCTCAAAAACTTGACCTGATTGAGCAAAACCAATGTGATTTTTGGATTCAGCACATCAGATTCGTCCTAAATCAGCTGAAAAAACGCAGACAACAAATTTGTTGTTGACCAGTGTTATCTAAGAGAAACAGCATTTCTACGTTCTCTCTCTGTGAATATTGAATAAAGGACTCTTCTTGTTTTTCTCCTCCTTGGCTGCCACCGTGGGAGGGATCGGATTCCCTGAAGCCTTGACACCAAGGTATTTTATTCTTTGTAGATTTCCCTGTTGTGTCAATATTTATTTTATTTAATTGATTCCCTCCCCCACCAGTTGTGCACAGCTTTGGGATGCTATATGAAAGGTAGTACAAAATATTTAAATTACTTAAAAAACCAATACTTAAAAACAAACATCGTGGGTAGTGAAGAGAGGAGGGTTAAAACCAAGTTCGTTCAACAGTCTGAAAACTGGATGTCAATGAGGGAATGCCAGCGTGAATAATGCTTAACAAAAAAAAAAGTCCGTGGGGGGTTCATAATTGATGATTGAGAGGAGTTTTTATTAATTAGTACATTAGCAGATCACTATCATGCACCAGTTTTATGTGTCAAAAACAACAACCTGAGAAGTTAACTCGGCAGGGGAAAATGCCACTAATGATTTATTGTGCATGCTTATATAAGGAACACAACATTTAAGTTCATAAAGAATATTCACCATTAAAATTAAAAAGGAGAGACAGGTTTCATGGATAAGGTGGTGCTAAAGACATTGGGATAGTTGGCTGCAGTGCAAGTGGGGAGGGGGCGGTTGTGCTCAGGTCCTGCTAGTTGCAAGCTTCCCATGGACACCTGGTTGGCCAGGGTGAGAACATGATGCTGGACCAGAGGGAACTTTGACTTGATCCACCAACTTCTTACCTTGATTTCATCTTACTTTCTGTGATTTTCCGACTGCAAAAAGCAAGTGGGTTATATGCTCTCCTTCAACCCCCTAGAAATCTGCTCACTATGTTTTGTTCCAAGTTTACCTTTTGGATGGGGCAGGAACAAGAAGTGGGGCATGCCTGCAACCAAATCAGTATGATGACCCTTTTTTGGGATGGGGTGGGGGGTGGAGTTGGCTGGTTAGAAATCAGAAGCTGGCAATTTTATCATTTTGTCCCGACACTGATCTCTAACCAGATGTGAGTCATTTTTCACAGGTATTAAGAGCCTTGCTGTTTCATAAACTGATAGGTAGTGGCAGAACTACAGAAATTATGGGTTGGGAGATGGGGTATCATTCCATCTAGCAGGCTGAAAAGCTTGCACAGACAGAACTTTTGTCGTAGTGTGACATTGAATCCCCCCCCTTGTGTGTGTTGATTTTAGTTATTGGCTTCATATGAAGAAGGGCCAAAGAGGACCCTTCCCCCAATTTGTCTGTGGCCAACTTCCATACCAAACTGCAGGAGGCAGTGGAAGACAGGAGTGCCTGGCGTGCTCTGGTCCATGGGGTCACGAAGAGTCGGACACGACTAAACGACAACAAACTTCCATTTAGATTCTCCACTCTGAACAATTTTCTGCAGTGACAACTCCTTGCTGTCATGTGACACCTGTAGTTTTGCTGTGTGCGCCCGTTACCTGTTTTTCCTATTCCCCTTTTCCTATTGTTTTCTCAGAGATTCACAAACATCATTATAAAATGCAAACCACTTGGATTTCTTGGGCAGAAAGGCAATACAGTGGTACCTCGGGTTACAGATGCTTCAGGTTACAGACGCTTCAGGTTACAGACTCCACTAACCCAGAAATAGTACTTCAGGTTAAGAACTTTGCTTCAGGATGAGAACAGAAATTGTGCGGTGGCAGCAGGAGGCCCCATTAGCTAAAGTGGTACCTCAGGTTAAGAACAGTTTCAAGTTAAGAACGGACCTTCAGAACACATTAAGCTCTTAACCTGAGGTACCACTGTACATAAATGGAGTGAACAAATTAGTAAAACTCGGCTGGCTAGCTCCTAATCTATTCAGACTGGAGTAAGGAGATGGGCAAAACTCTTCAAGTAGTCTGGTAGGGGAAGAGTCATAATAATAATAATAATAATAATAATAATAATAATAATAATAATAATTTATTATTTATACCCCGCCCATCTGGCTGGGCTTCCCCAGCCACTCTGGGCGGCTTCCCAAAGAATATTAAAATACTATAATACATCAAACATTAAAAGCTTCCCGAAACAGGGCTGCCTTCAGATGTCTTCTAAAAGCCTGGTAGTTCAGCGGTAAAGCCTGTGTTTTGTATGGATGATATCCCAGATTTAATCCCTGGCACCCTCTAGGTACGGCTAAGGAAGAAACCCTGGAGAGCAGTTGACCGTACAGTGGTACCTCGGGTTAAGAACTTAATTCGTTCTGGAGGTCTGTTCTTAACCTTAAACCTTAACCTGAGCATGATTTCTGTTCTCATCCTGAAGCAAAGTTCTTAACCCGCGGTACTATTTCTGGGTTAGCGGAGTTTGTAACCTGAAGCGTCTGTAACCCGAGGTACCACTGTACTGAGCTAGGTGGAGCACTTCTTATATTACTGTAGCACAGAGATGGATGGGCCAACCAGGCCTCCCCATGTGGCCTGCCAGGCCATTGAGCCCCATGCAAGCCCAGCTGCCCTATACCTGATGCACTATGTGCAATCAGGTGTGGGGCAATAAAAGTTGCAGCTGGCCCCCCCAAAAGGGTTTTCAGGGGCTGCGGATCAGCCTGTGAAATCCTTTGCAAGTTGCTTTTGAGCCCTGACTATTTGCTGACTTTTGAGGCGTCAAAGCATAGAGCAGGGCTCTCTGTAAGAATCAAGGATCAGCTAATTGTCAGTGCTTGGAAAGAGCCAGAGTCCCACGGAGGACATTAGAAAGGAGTAAAGAATTAATAGTAACTTCAAGTGAAATGAGATTTGCTGTCACCCATGTCTTCCTTTTAATGTTAAAAGCCTTACAAGCTCAAACACACATGAAAAGGAGGGAATTTCCCCCCATGTTTTCATATCATTTCACACTTAAAAAGAAATCAGTTTATGATATATGCTGGCTGACTCATGATTTTTGGACGCTTGCATTTGGCACTGTTCCTTAGCCACATTCTGTAAAACTGGTAGCCGTTTCGCCTCTCCTGTTGGCGGCTGAGCATAGTGGCCGGCTGCCAAGACTGCAGTGAAATCCAAGAAAGGCTAGACTTCATTATAACTGCTGTAAGGAATGATTGGAATAGTTAATAATCCTCTCACCTCCTTTTTTAAAAAAAAAAGTCATTGGGACAAAACCTTGAGGTGGATTTTTTGTTTGCTATCGAGTTCAACATTCTGGTGTATTAGGAAGGTGATCTGCAAAAGTGGTATGAGAATCTGAACTTTTTAATTTTTAATTTTTTTTGCATTGAAATATATTATTGTCTAATTTTAAAAAATTATGTTTCTTACCAGATCTGTGGTTGTAAATTTTGAACATAGTAGCAAATTGGTTTGTGTATATTGGCAGTGATGGTGGGGATTTGCACTTGGGATATGATCTCTTTTTTCCTGTTTTAACTAGAAATGGAAGCAAAACAGGATCCTGCAAGCAGTGCAGTATTTCTGGTAACACCAGGTCCATAACATGCTTTTATACGTTGGCACGATTGATTGTTTGATAGACAGTCCATCAGTGGGTGGACTGATAGTGAGTGGTAAGAGAATTCAAGATAATTCATGCAAAATGTTGTTGTTGTTTAGTCGTTTAGTTGTGTCCGACTCTTCGTGACCCCATGGACCAGAGCACGCCAGGCACTCCGGTCTTCCACTGCCTCCTGAAGTTTGGTCAAACTCATGCTGGTAGCTTCGAGAACACTATCCAACCATCTCATCCTCTGTCATCCCCTTCTCCTTGTGCCCTCCATCTTTCCCAACATCAGGGTCTTTTCCAGGGAGTCTTCTCTTCTCATGAGTCTTCTCTTCTCATGCAAAATAGGCCAGAATAAATGTTAGAGTTGTGAAAGTCTCTGTGTATGTGTGAATGAGAGAGAACGGTGATCTCCTCCTACTTTTTTAAAAGAAATAAGTAGGATTACTTGGTTAGAACTCCTGTGTATGTGTTAGATCTCTAGGGCACCAGTAGCATCCTACAAATCCAACTAATGCTTTGAAGCCACTCCCATCCATACAAACCATATCCTGCTTGCTCTACTAATGTACTACCCTCTAAGCAACCATGATGGGTAAATGGAAGCTTCATGTTCAGAAGAGGTCTGCCTTTTATGTGCAACTGAAGTGTGTAAATAGATTTCCTCTTAAAAGGTTGTACCAAACTGAAGAGCTTGTTTCTTTGGGCAGAAGTAATAGGCACAGCTTGGTTGTAGAGGGATTGTTGTGCTGGAAATCAAAAATCACAACAAATACTATCAAATCTCTTGCTAATCCCACCTGCGCAGGATGAAATAAAGCAAAGATTTCCATATTTAGCAAGGGTTCTGTTCTTAAAACAAAAACAAATATAGTGTGTTTCAATGCAATTGAGACTTGCACAAAGCCAGCCCATTATCCTTTCATCTCTTCTTCAAATAAGCTAATAGCTTAGTGATTACATTTAATGGTATGAGAGCTTTTTGTATCTGTTCCCTCTTGCCATATTTCCTTGACAACTGTAAATATGTCCGTTGTGGACAGAGGTATAATTTTGCATCCTATCCATGGCTGCAAAACAGGTGTATGCCAGGTCACTCCTGGCACCTTCCAAGATTTGGCTATGAGGACAAGGAGGAGAAAGTTCTGGGGAAGGACACTGTGTCTTATTTGCCGTACGTATTGAGAAGAGAAATGGAGAATCAATAAGTGAGCTGTTTGCCGACCAGTTCCCCATGGCAGCTCATTTTAGGGAAATGTAGAAAATTTATATTATGTGGTAACTGATAAATATAAGTACTCTTTAGTCAAGCGTTGTGTAATGGTTAGCATGGGGCATAAGATGAGCTCAGGTGGATCTAGCCAAAGGCTGTCCTCATGTTGGCCAACCAGATGCCCTGGGAAAGCCCACAAGCAGGGCTTTAGTGCAACACTGCTCTTCCCACTTGTGGTTCCCAGCACTTGGTGTTTGGAGACATATTGTCTCCAACAGTGGAGGTAAGAACATAGCCATCCCGGCACTATAATAGTAGCCATGGATAACCTTATCCTTGATGAATTTGTGCAGTCCTATTTTAATGCCATCCAACTTACGGGCTGTCACTACCTCTTGCTGGCCTGAGTTGGATCCTCAAGCTGAATGAGGGAGACTCAAATTGAAGCTACTTTTTGGAACTTGGTAAGCTTCGTCTTTCTCCAAGAAATTGCCCCATGTCTCCTAGTTGTACGGCAAAGTTATGATACAGAGCAGGGATGGGAAACTTGTTGTCTCCCACATGCTGCTAGACTAGAATGCCCATCATCTTAGAGCACTGAGCATGCTGGCTGGGGATGATGGGATTTGCAGTGTCACAGGATCCCCATCCTTGATACAGAGACTGAGTGCCCCAAGGTTATCTAATGATTTTCTTGGCAGAGTATAGGTTCAAATCTAGGTCTCCCCAGCCAAAAACCCAACAGTCTATGCTAGAATAGCCAATGTGGTTCCTTCCAGAGGTTACCAACTCCAGCTCTCACCAACCCCAGCTAAAGCAGCCAGTATTCAAGGGGTTAGGGGACTTGTCTAATGACACTGGTGATTTTTCACTACATCACAGTGGCTGAGGTGCACATAGAAGTGTTTCAGGCCCATGGTAGAGCAAATGGAATCTTTCTGCATTTATTTATTCTGAAAGGTAGATGAGGGCACTGGCGGAGGAAGAGGAGTGCAGGGGGAACGCACCACCCCCGGCAGCATGATCCTGGCAGGGTGCCATCGTGGCTGCCCCCCCCCCGCCTGTGCTGAGTGCCCTACCCCCACAGGCAGCGCCCCCTGCCCCCCCACATGCTCTCCCCTCCCGATGCTGGAGTATGAAGCTCCGCCACTGGACGAGGATGATATAAATGCTTACCTGTAGCAACATCAAGTGATGATCCTTTGATAAAATGCATGTGTTTTACATGTGGTTTGCATGTCTGAAATTTTGGAAAGCCTGTGTTGAGTCAGGGGCAGCAGTGAAGAGAGGAATAGCATTCTGAATCGGCATAGCCAGGAACTGCTTCCATCAGGCCCTGCCAATGACATCTGTAAGGTTTTCCTTCCTCATCAATCTGCCACACCACTGTCCACCCTGTTCTGGAGCTGATTTTTTGGGGGGGGTGGGGGGTGGGGCTAAAGTGGGAGATGGAACTGGCAAACATCCCCTCCCTGTCTCTTGCATTGATTCCTCTGCTGGATTCTTCTGCGATCATCAATAGGATGTTACCCTCCAGTTCTTTAGGATGCCTTCTTCTAATTCATGTGAATGAGAATCAGAAGTGGACATTATTGCAATGGAAACTGGGAAATCCTTGACTTTAAGGTCAACAGATTGCCAGGTATCCATTAAAATAATGTCCCCATCTCTCCATCCTACTCCCCTTTAAAATAACCGTGTGTGAGCATAATACAAAACTGGGATCTCTTTTGTTTTAGAAACTAAAATTCCTGGGTGCTTTCTTTTTCAAACACTGTGTGTGAACAGTGTGCTGTTCGGTTCTCTAAAACTGGGTATTTTAGCCCAAGCCGCACCTTGGGTCCCATATGTCTTCCATCATGGAAAAGTTTTTCACAATGGCCTTGTTGTTTTTTAAAGGAGCACCACACTTAATGGATAACATTGTCCAAGGCCTATAAAGAAATTAGGGGAAATTTCAGCAACATAAGCAGAATGTTGGCTGGACTGCCCTTTGTAACAATTGATGAGAAATGGGAACAACAAGAAAACTAATTTGTTCTTCTAGTATATACTAAAAAAACCCCCACCAACACCTCATAATTTGTCCAGCACTTTCAGTTTTGCAAAGCTTGTAGATACAATGACATTCAGGTGACTTGCAGAATAAGAGGGTGGAGAATAAACTTTTTGTATTGTTTCCAATAGCATAGAAATGTTTTGCCACAAAGAAGCAAAATACCACTTTGCGCCCCCCCCCATATGAATACTTCCTTCCCTCTTGCATAAAAAAGGTTTGCAAACTCAAAAGAATAAATTCCAGTTTGTCTGTCTCTGGTGTGCTGATGATGTAGCTGACTCATCACCAATTAAACAGTGTTCTGCTGCGTATAAACGTTTGTTTGCAGAAGGCGATTTAAAAGAAAAATGCTTGGTACAGGGAAGAAACATTGAGGCCCATGTACCAAACAGGTTAATCATTGGCAAACCCAGCAGCCTAGCAATCCCACAAGCCTTTGCAAGTGCAATCCCAGCAACCCTTGCACCAACTGTTGAGGCCAGTGGAGAGTTGAAGTTTGAGCAAGAAGGAGCGACCGCAGTGGAATTTGACAAGGTTTGGCATCTGGTAAGTGCTGCTGGTTTTTAAAAGGGTTTCCAGAGGTTTAGAGGGTGTTTGCAGGCTTTTCCAATGGTATTTCAAATATGCAGGATTTCACGTAAATGCGTGGTGCCTCGGAACGTAACCCCCACATGAATTGGGAGATGCCTGTACAATTAAAACAAGAACTGGGCGTGATAAAAGATCTCCCTAGCCATTGCCACAATGTGGACAAGTTTCACAGGGCCAGGAATTGGGAAATCTCCCCACCAGCCTGTCACTTAATTTTATCCTGTGTAGCTGGATAAAAAATATGGGGACATTGTGATTGCATATAAACTTGCATAACATATGCAGGCAGCCAGTTTGGTACCCTGCTCAAACAATTGACTGCATGGCAACCTGACTCGCTCGAATGCCTGCTTTAATTGCCACTGTCACAGTATCCAGTTATGGCTGCCTCTCAAAGACTTTTGTGTCACAGGTAACAGGCCACTACCGTGCGCATGTGCTGCCCCTGATCTTCCCACATGCATGCATGTAGCGAAAAGCTCACATGTGTGATTGCCACATAACCAACTGGCTTGCTTGTGGATTGTGCACTGTAGTGCTTCTCCTTTAGAAGAAAAACAGTAGTTACAGATTAAATGCACACTGCCGCACGGAAATCTGTGTTGAGTGCGCTGTGCACATGCAAACTAGCATGTTGCATGAGGGTGAATGAAAAGAGACACCACGGCCATTCCTGGTCTGTGGCAATGTGGCCTTGGGGTTCACTTTTTTTAAAAAATAAAAGTTTATTGGCATAAACACATACAGAATACAATTAGAGTGGTGGTTATGGTGAATAAAAATAAATGTGAAAATAGAAAAATGAAACACAGATATAGAGGAGGGGTAGGAAAAAAACAGGGAACTACTGAAAATACACTGCCACATTCAGTCGTCACATATGAGAAGACGAGGGAAGCGGGTGGCGCTGTGGTCTAAACCACTGAGCCTCTTGGGCTTGGCGGTTCAAATCCCCATGGCAGAGTGAGCTCCCGTTGCTCTGTCCTGGCTTCTGCCAACCTAGCAGTTCAAAAGCACACCAGTGCAAGTAGATAAATAGGTACCGCTGTGGCGGGAAGGTAACCGATGTTTCCGTACGCTCTGGCTTCCGTCATGGTGTTCTGTTGCGCCAGAAGAGGTTTAGTCATGCTGGTCACATGACCCGGAAAGTTGTCTGTGGACAAATGTTGGCTCCTTCGGCCTGAAAGCGAGATGAGCGCCGCACCCCATAGTTGCCTTTGACTGGACTTAACTTTCCAGGGATCCTTTACTTTTACCTTATGAGAAGAAAAAGGTTGGTCCGTTTAGTTCTCAATAAATCCTCTCCATATACTTTTCTGTAGAGAAGGGTGTTTTGTAGGCTGTTCGGTTGAGTTAGCATAGGAGACAAACATACCATATCAAGTAAAAAAAGATCCATTTTTGATGAACCATGAAGGACTCTCTGTTTATATATCAGGTGTTCTGACAGTGCAGCCACATACTTCCGCTGGCCACTCCTCCTGGAAAGGAGGTGATTTGAACTTCCAGTGGGCAGTCACTTCTTCATGAAGGAACTGCAGTCCATGTTGCCCTGAAGACCAAGAGCACTCGCTCATATATGCGCATAATTGCAACTCAGAAGTGCAAGGGGAGAAATTTTATTTATCAGGGTGCTCCGTCAGCATGTTAGGAATTAAGCACTAAGGACCACTATGCCGATAAGTGTTTTACTGATCATTGTAGGCATTCGTCAACGTTATGGGTTGCTGTCTGCAGTTGCGATAAAAAGCCTGGCATGTTCTACAGAAGCAAGATAGCTTTTTCTTCCAGGAAGAGGTGTATTTAATGTGGCGAATGGATAACATAAGCCATAGCTGTGGCATGATGGGCTTAATGTTTTATATTTAAAAAAATGGCTGTATCTTGCCAGTGGTATGCAATTAGATGCTTCCTAATGGAACTTGACTGGGCTTTTGGGGTAGAAACAGATGTTTGATTGGCAAGGTTTGGAAGAGCTTGGGAGTTCTCTGAGGAGTGATTTCCAATTCTCCTCCATGTGCCTTATCATCAGAAGAAGTGACATTCATGCCTGTGCTCCTGCCAGAGTTCTTCAGTCCCAGACTTGGCAGTTCAATGTGTTGAGTGTGGGGGCTGCCCCTGAAAACTACTTTGAAACTTCTTCTGGTATTGGCTCCTTAATAGCTGGTAGACTTGTAGATGTGCACGTTTTGGGTCGAGGGCAAATAATAAGGCTGGAATCTTATATATACTTAACTCATATATAAGGTGGCTTCTAAATAGGCATGCATAGGATCGCACTGTAAGTTGAGGACAAACTGTAGTTGAGGAGCAGAACATAATGAGAGTCCCTGGTTCAATCCGTGATATCTCTCATTGAAAGATTTAGATAGCAGGTGATATTACAGGATTTTCGCTGTCTGTGATCCTGCCAGAGTAGAACCATGGGTAGCCAATGTGGTGTCTTTCAGATGCTGTTGGACTGCAACTCCCATAATTCCTGATTGTTGGCCAGGGTAGCTGTGGCTGATGGGAATTGTAGTCCAGCAGCAGCTCAGAGTAGACAATACTGAGCTGGATGAACGAGTAGTCTGACCCAGTATGTGGAAGTTCCCATTGTTTCTATGTTGGATCATTCTTTCCTGGCCCAGTCAGAAAATTGTATTGGCAGTAGGAATCATGCAGAAGCTTCTGTCTCACTCTTTGAGAATCTTACCTTAGGGGATAAGACAAGGATGTGTTGCTTTCTCCCCTCTTCATCATGCCTGGGTACTCTTTTGTAAATATCTGAGCTAATTTGTCATGCGTGCAAAGCCCTTAACAGAAAACTGCAGTGAACAATTTCCCCCAAATGGCAATACTCATCATTTAATGGCTGTTTTATTTATTCCAGTCCACTGCATCTGACCTAGAAGGACAGGTGTTGTTTATTATTATGAACTTTGTGAAACAGTTCATACAGTAGAATTTTTCTCTCTAAACAGCTTGAGCTGTGCTTAAAGCTGCCAGATAGTCTAATGCTGCTATTGAAAAGCTCAGCTGCTGGATTAGCTCCACAACAACCAGTGTCAAGCCGTGACACCTTTCCTAATTAAGATTTTTCAACTTCATCTCATCTAGTGTGGCGTCAACATGAATGAATCATTGAAAGGAAATGTCTTTTGACATATTTGTGTACATGTGAGTATGCACTGGCACGGGAGGGAGGAAGAAGCTGATGATGATAAATTCATTTATTGACCTGGTTGGGATGATCATATCTCTGCTTAACAAGCCAAGATATCAATGAGCCTCTTGCCCACACAGATAGCTCCATCTCTCCTCCCTTTATGGCATGAGCAATCAAGCTTCTGATTACCTGTAGTTTTCCAGTTCATCCAAACTGGCTGCCAGCGTTGGAACAGGCCAGTTGACTTTGATTCAGAAAACTAGGAAACTGAGTTTAATTAGAAGCTTCCTGGCTTGATTAGTTCCACTGCAGAAGTGGAAGTGTGAATGGGATTATATGCCCTAGCAAAAGGCTTTCTCATATATTTCTTGAGCAGAAATTTGATTGCCCTACCTCAGTCATTATCAATTTATTCCTCACAAGAAAGGGTGGTGTCTAGTGGTGCTCCTCATGCTGACAAAAGGCTCTTTGATCTAGCTCAGGCTTCCATCAGCAGAAGAGAGGGAGAGGCAATTTCAACTGATTTCTCTATTCCTCTGAAGCTCTGCCCCCCTACCAAATAAATTGCTCCAGGGGGTTGAATCACCCTTTGGAACAGTGAAAATTAGCCTCTCACCCCTGTTCTGATGATAGAAGTCTCCACCAGATCAAAGGGCTTTCCATCAGCGTGAGAGACACCAATGGGGGCACTCAAAAGTTTAATTGTTGTTAGAAATGATAGGAGATACCAAAAACAAATATGGCTACCTGCAAAATGAAAGAGTCTATCTATCATGCATTGGTGGTCCCGGGGCAGAAGGGGCGTGTTTCTAGTTCTGAATGAAAGAGATGGTATCTGAGTGTCATTTTCATTGTAATAGTACTGTAGACCAGCCTTCCCCAAGCTGGCTTAATCCAGATGTTTTCGACTACAATTCTCACCAGCCTCAGATGGCTTCTTTCTGTAGTTGTTGTTGAAAATAACCTTGGGAAATCTGTGCAGAAGATCTGTTAGGAAACTTTTATGTCAGAATGAGAGAGCACTGTGGTGTGTGTGTGTGTGTTTTGTTGGCCTTTTTTTAAAAAAAGTTTCTAATTAGATCTAATCTGTTCAAGTTAATCAACCCGAGGCACAAACACACGTTAGCATAATAAGGCCTCGAGAGCTAATCAGAGTCTCATCTGCCATATATCTGAATTTCTGTAATTTTGAAGCAAAGTTTCACAAAGCAGCAGGCAGCTGCCAAATGAAAAAAAAAAAAAAAGAGAGAGAGAGACACACACATCCTGACTGTAAGTGTGAAAGAGACTTTATAAAACTGCCAAGGAGTCTCATGTGCTTTCTTCTTTTCAAAGGCGGATACAAAGAGCCAAAGTAGATGTTTCGCTAATTGTGTGGCGGGTGCCCAAAATGGCAGCCACACGCCTAAGTAACATCTCACCTTGCCTCCCCATAGGAGCGCCCGGCATGCCACTGCCATTCTTCTCATGTCTGATTTGACCCTTTTAAAAGATGCTTAATGATTGACAGTTTAATTTCCTGGCTGTCTTTCTGGCTGACTAACAGCCTTGCCTACCCATCCCGCTATTCCCGTAGGTTTTCAGTCATGCTTCCTTGCTCAGTGATTCAGGTCTTGACGCCCACTTGAGATTGTGGGGATGCTATGTAAATGTTTAAACAAATAGGTTCTACCCTGGGGTCAGTAAATGTTTGCGATGATTACGGAGCTCACATAACCTGAGAATACTAATGATGTATCATTTGCTGTTAGACTGAGCAGAGACAAGGCTGTAGAGCTGCAGCTCATTGGGAGAGCACATGCTCTGCGGGTTCAATCACAAGCACTTCCAGTTAGGGCTTGTTGAGAGCCACGACCAGCAGACAGTTCTGAGCCAGATGGAAGAGAATCATAAAATTGTAGAGTTGGAAGGGACTCTGAGGGTCATCTTGTCCAACCTCTGCAATGTAGGAATCTCAATGAAAGCATCCATGAGAGAGGGCCATCCAACCTCGGCTTAAAAATGTCAAAGAAAGGAGAATCCATAACCTCTTGTGGGAGTTCATTCCACTTTCGATACGATACAATAACCTTTATTGTCATTGTCCCATACAGAACAACAAAATCGAAAAGATCTACACCAGACATTCAAAAACCAACACGCCTGCTATCCCAGCCTGGTTAACCCCCTAAAAACTCTGATACCCCATAATTAAATACAATATACTCCCATAAAGACTACCTTACACTGTGTTTAAAACCAAAATCGCATTTGGATAGAAGCTGTTTCTCAGGCGGCTTAGTCCTAGTCTTTATAACCCTGTATCTTCTTCCAGAAGGCTGAAAGTGATAATTTCCGGGGTGCGCACTATCCTGCACTGTCTCTGCAGCTTTCTTATGACACCTGGAAGCATAGATTTGATCCAAGGTGGGAAGAGTGCACCCAATTATTCTCTCCGCAGTCTTTACAACTCTTTACAAGACTCTCGCTGTCAGAAAGTCCTTCCTGATGAGTATTTGTGAAGACCAGACGACGTTTGTAGGTTTACAAGAAGTTCTGTGAGGAGTATTATTGGAAGTATTGCAAAAAGAGATAAAGGAAAGGATAATTTGTTAAGAGACTTAAAGGCAATATAAAGTTAAGAAATGTATAAGAAGTGGATAAAACGGTGGATTATCAGAGGTGCTGATGGAAGTCTAAAAAGATTGTATATGTGATAAGTTTCGTGGTACATTTTATAATTTATATGTTAAAATCAATAAAAATTATTATTTAAAAAAGAAAGTCCTTCCTGATGTGTAGTCGGACTCTCCTTTCCTGTAACTTGGAGGATGGAAAGATGTGTCTGTAAATGTCTGACTTTGCTGCACCAAGTTAGAGAGTCACATCCATTGTTTCAAACACTTTTGCCTTGCCCGCCAATGACATGGAACCCCAGGAAGCTTCCTCGTGAAGAAAGGAGGTCCTTGGGTTGAAATGTTTTCCCACCCCTGTCCTAGAACACTTGCCCACTTCTTAATTCTTCCCTCTCCATGGACCCATTTCACAGATCCCACCTCTGCTTGCATCCTGTGCTATTTCATCTCTAGCCTGCGGGCACACGCCAGGAGTTTTCAGAGTATTCCAGTAAGGTCACCATCTCCACGTTGGGAAATACTTTGGCAACCCTGCGAGCTGCATCAATCATATGTGCAATAAAGTGTTGACTTTAATTGGTGATGGACAGAGGGGAAATTTCCGGACAGAGCCCTTGGTAATTTCCACTGTTGTTGACTGTGTGTAGATAGGTAGTTTTCTTTTGAAGTTCAGTGGATGGCTCAGGAGTTCCAATTTAATAATAGAACAAGGTTGCTAAACTACCTTCAGGTGGGCTGTCGGGGGTTTGGGGATTGCAGCCTGTCAGTCCTGCTCTAAAACTTTTATTTGCTCCTCAGAAGCAATGGCTGAAGAAAGTCATTTGGTGTACCCTCAGCCGGTTCTTAATTGCATAGAAGAACATCAGCAGAAATAACAGCAGAACCTGGCTTCATGAGTGCTACGATTGGGATTGAGTTTTTGCCAGCATAATGGTAATGGGAAGAGGCTAGCCAAGCAAACTATTTACTGCGTTTATATAGCAATAACAGGAGTACTCTGGTGGTTTGCAGAGCAAGAATAAAACGAAAACAAGAATTCTATTATTTTTGTACGTGGCTTAGAAGGTTTTTTTTCTCCTCCTGATGAAGCGGTTTATATTTTTTCTAAATGAATAAAATAAAAATAAACAGTCACAAAATGTTTAAACTTGCTGCTGTGCATCTGTGTTATGCTTCTGTAAAATGATTTAAAAGTAATGTAGCTCAAGCATAAGACTTAATCTCAGGGCTGTGGGTTCAAGCCTCACATTGGGTGAAAGATTTCTTCATTGCAGGAGGTTAGACTAGATGATCCGAGTTGTCCCTTCCAACTCTATGATTCTATGTGCCTTTTGCATGTAGCCAACGTAGTTTGCAGCCTGCATAAATTCTTATCAATTTTGTCATCCAGAATCATCTGCTTGCATGTGCTTTTAATTCCCCATTTCTCCATGTGGTACATTCTGAGTTCGGATTACATTGGGTTGTATCTAACAAAGTTCCCCCAAAGGACTTTGGTTTGCACAGTGGAACTTCCCCTCCCCTTCCTGCACACTCCCTGTTTCCTCCCCCCCCCCAAAAAAAATGGTTTGATCCAGAAGCTTGAGAGAACCCCCAGAAAAGATTGGGAGTATATGATAGGAGGAGAGGGAGGGGAAATTGCACTGTACAAGCAGAAGTCATTGCAGGAACATCCTTGGAAGCAACTTAGTGACACCAGTCTACATTGCTAGATTACTTGATTCTTCTACCTTGGCTATGTCACTTATGCATGGACATGTCCTGGTTTTCAGCTATGAAGCACCACAGGATTTGGTTCTGTGTAGATCAGCCACAGGACACGGGTGGCACTGTGGTCTAAACCACTGAGCCTCTTGGGCTTGCCGATCAGAAGGTCGGCGGTTCGAATCCCCATGACGCAGTGAGCTCCCGTTGCTCGGTCCCAGCTCCTGCCAGCCTAGCAGTTCAAAGCACACCTAAAAAAGTGCAAGTAGATAAATAGGTGCTATTCTGGTGGGAAGGTAAACGGTGTTTCCGTGTGCTGCTCTGGTTGTGCCAGAAGCGGCTTAGTTATGCTGGCCACATGATCCAGAAAAACTGTCTGCGGACAAATGCCGGCTCCCTCGGCCTGTAAAGCGAGATGAGCGCAGCAACCCCAAAGTCGTCTGCGACTGGACTTAACTGTCAGGGGTCCTTTACCTTTAGATCAGCCACTGGCATTCTCCTGCACTAACACAGTCTGAATGAACCCAGCATATCACGCTTATTGGGCAGATGTCACAACATGAGACTTACTGTGTTTATTCTGACAAAAGTTTACCCTGGAAAATCCACAGAATGGCTGAATTGCTAATGTTCTGATTTAGAGTGATAGCAGTCAGTCTTAGAGTTGACGCACTAAAGTCATTGGACAAACAACTTAAAGCGATTGATTCTAATGGATCCACCCTGAGTATGACTTAGTTGGATACATATGATACCCTCTTTGTTTTCTCTTTTCCTGCACAAACCTGGCATTTTTTCACAGCAAGGGGTTGAAACTAGTTTGTTGTGGTTTTTTTTTAAAAAAACTGAGGTTGGATAAATTCCTGAAACAAGTACAAATCTGTTGTCTCCATAAAATAGGTAACTCTCGTGCCAAATTCAATGAAATTTTATTACATGCCTCCTGCCTCATTAAAACAGGCAATGCTTATTCCTGATAACAAAGTCTCTGCCTAATTCATGACAGTTATGCTTTATGATAGGCAATTTTAGCTTGCCAAGGCTTCCACTAGTCCTTTGCTCCTATTTGGCAAGTCAGCTGCAGGGCAGTCTTCCAGCAGGAAGAGTATGGGAGCCTCAGTGGGCTGGATTGGTGTCAGCCCATTTTGTATGATGGAGGTATTTCACCAGTTTATGGATTAAGGCAAAAGTGTTGCGGAGTTTATAAATCACTCAGTCATTGAGTTAGGCAAAAGCTTCCATTCAACTTGTGAATTTTATATTCTAAACAAATAATAATAATAATAATAATGCTTAGTTCTAGTAATTTTGAAGAAAATATATGTTGCATGGTCCAATATATTTTGTTTATTTCACTTTTTTCTTGCATTTTGCTTTGTGACAATATGTGTGTAGTGATGCTAAGTAAAATAAACAAGGTACGAAAGACAATAGGCTCTTTTAAAAGCCTATATCAATTTCGTTAGGTCTTCAGTTTTGGGTATCATTTAACAGAACAGCAGTTTTTTGGCAAGTCAAACGCTCATGCTTTGTCTTTGGGTGTGCACACTGAAGTGTGTTTGACTCTTGCAGATGAGCAGCTCAGAGTTTCACACCAGTATTACTAATCTCTTTTGTTCTGGTGTCCAAACATCTGCCTCAGATTTAATGTTGTCGCTAGCAACACTTAGAATTGAGGTATAAATCCTCAACCCCTTGCTGGAGATTTAGCTTCTGTCCTTCTGACAAAGTGCCCTGTTGAAGTTATATACTTGTTCTTTGTTACTGATGTGTGCGTGTGTCCGTAGAGGTATAGAAGCTTCACACGTATGAAACTGCAACTCTGCATGGGAAACAAACAGAAGTTTCTGTTACAGTTGAAATTCTGAATAAAAAAGAGACCTCAAATGACCTCCTAATTTCTTCCAAAATATGCTTTAATTGACTAGCACCTATTGTATCAGACCTGTGAAGTGTTGGCCTCAAGCCTGTTTTGCTCCCGTTGCTCGGTCCCTGCTCCTGCCAACCTAACAGTTCGAAAGCACGTCAAAGTGTAAGTAGATAAATAGGGAAGGTAAACGGCGTTTCTGTGCACTGATCTGGTTTGCCAGAAGCGGCTTAGTCATGCTGGCCACATGACTCGGAAGCTGTACGCTGGCTCCCTTGGCCAGTAAAGCCAGATGAGCGCTGCAACCCCAGAGTCTGTCACAACTGGACTTAATGGTCAGGGGTCCCTTTACCTTTACCTTTATGCTATACATATGACATACTTGCCTGCAGAGAATAGCACTTTTGCATTATATTGTGCCACAAGGCTGTTGGGTAAAGATGCATTTTCATTGTTTTAAAAGAGCACTAATGTTTTCAGAAATAGCAAGCTGTTTATACAAAACAATCCATTGTTGGGTCGCATTTGCCTAAGGCCTTGAGTGTGTGTAGGGAAAGAGTGGCATCCCTACTTAGAGTACCTTTATTATTATTTTGTCTTGATCTTATTGCATTCACCACCAAATACAGTCATACCTTGGTTGTCGAACGGAATCCGTTCCGGAAGTCCTTTTGACTCCCGAAAATGTTTGACAACCAAGGCGCGGCTTCCGATTGGCCACAGGACCTTCCTGCACGCGATTGGAAACAGCGTCGGACGTTTGGGTTCCAGAGAACGTTCGCAAATCAGAACACTCACTTCTGGGTGTGTGGTGTTTGGAAGCCAAAACGTTTGAGTCGCAAGGCGTTCGGAATTCAAGGTACGACTGTAGGTACTTTGTGCCTTATTATGAAAGTATCAGATACCTATCTATCCATATGTATGTGTGTGTGTGTGTGTGTGTGTGTGTATGAGAATATTCTCTAGAATATTCTCCACAAACTGTAAATTCTAATGTAAGAACCAGTTTTACAACCCACATTTAAAAAATCTAGTAAATAATAAGTTAAGCTGTCCTATTGCCAGTGTAAGTAACAAATCCAGTTACATTACTTGGCATTGTGTCATTCGCCATTGGCAGTTCTGAGATGTGATTAACATGAATCATTCACGTTGAATTTTCAGTTTCAAGTTTGGTGCAACAAAAAATCAAATAATGTGAATTCACTGCATTGCCCCATTGAATAAAAGTATCTGTACAGTTTTTGGTTGCCATCTGAACATGTTTACCCATGAATAAGCATGTATATTGACTAATTATATCATTTTCAATGCATTAAGATGAATATTCTCCTATTTTAAATGAAAATTCTCTAATATTCTCATTAATCGAGAATAATCTTTTGGAGAATATTCTCGAGAATTTAACATCACTGTTTGCATGTATATACAACCTGACTCAAAGATGGAGGGGGATCACAGCATTTGCACCCCCAAAAGGTCTTGCTTCCCCCATGGATTCCAGCAGAAGTCCTACATGGTACTGTCTCTCTAGCTGCAACCTTCTCCCTGCTCTCAGCTCTCTCTCACAAAACCCTGGCCCTGGCTTTTGTCTTCTAACCACCAGTCAGGTGAGGAGAGGGCTGCCCACCGATTTGCCTTCTGGCACAGAGCAACTTCTTCTGTTACACTAAGTGTCCTTAGGGTTATTAACTCACAAAGAAACATGCCCGACTAGTTCAACAATGGAATTCTCCATTAGATTTCAACCCAGGATCTGGGGCCCCAAGAAGTTGAAGGGACTCTGGCATCATATAGACTAACCTTGCTCCCCAATTATCACAACACCAACACAACAGCTGCGATTTTGAATGCATGTGGAAATTCCCACCCAGGGCAGCTTGGTGGAGCTGCACGTTTTTGAAATTTTTTTTGCACGTGTGCAAGCTGCAACACACATGTCTTGTGCCTGCATTCCAGGTGCAGTTTCTTTGTTGAGGTTTCTAGGTGACACTACATATTTTGGTGATGGTGAGGCTGTGTCAAAGCATTAGGAGGGGCTTTTCAGTAGGGAAGCTTTTAAAATACCTTAAACTTTCTGGTTCCCTCTGCTATCCCATGTGGGCTGTCAAAAATTAATATGAAATAGAGTACTTTGGAACCAACCAGTTAACGGCATCTTCTATATTGAATTTTTTTGCAGTTAAAAGTTAATTGTTTTCATGCATTCCAGTTATACTTTCGGAGCATAACTCTGGGAACTTGCCATCTTATAACTAAATAGCTTTTGCATTACGCATTTATGAGGAGCTGGTTCATAGCAACAGATGAACAGCTTCGTGGCTTTCAAAAGGTCAGTTTTTGTGTCTGTTGGCAGAGGACACTTTGCTTGCTTGAGCTGGAGTGCAAAATCCACCTTTGCGAGTGAGATTTCCATTAAAAGTTTTTCGGCTCTTGGGTGGAATGAGAAATAGTGGAAGCCTTATGGTTGATGGTGTGTAGAACAGTCTTTCCATAGCCTGTTGCCCTGCACTTGTTTCGAACTACAATTCCCAGCATCCCGTGTCTGCCTGGCCAATAGTATGGGATGATAGGCATTGTAGTGCAGAACATCTGGAGGGTAACAGGGTGGGGAAGGATAGTGTAAGATTTCCACTTGACTAAAGCAGTTCACAATGCTAATTATTTGCGATGGGTTGATACTATATCTCTCTATTTCCCTTTAATGGACTGCTCATTACCCTTCTCACTCGTGCAGAAAAGGCTGTTACATGCCTCCTCCTCATACCTCTCATTCAAAATTAAAATACCATTGGCTTCCAATCATTAGAAAAACTTCCCTTGTTTTTCAAACCAGTATTATTATTATTTTTTAATAAAATATTTATTAGAGTTTCACAAATTATATAATCAAACACAACAATACAAACAAACACAGACAAGAAAAAACAAGTATAATTTCAAATCCTTATTTTCTTAAAACTTACTTCACCGACCTCCTCATACCTCCCCTTTCTGCATTCCAGTTTCAAATATTCAGTTCAGCAAATCCTCACCCTTAATTTTATCTAATTGTTAACCTTTCTTTTCTTTTAACTTAATCTTTACAGCTGTGAACCACTTAATTTCTAAAGCCGCATCATTCTAACACTCATTGATTTTACAATGTTTCTTAAGATAGTTCTTAAATTTCTTCCAATCTTCTTCCGCCGTCTCTTTTCCCTGGTCTCGGATTCTGCCAATCATTTATGCCAGTCCCATATAATCTATCACCTTCATCTGCCATTCTTCCAAGGTAGGTAGATCTTGTGTCTTCCAATACTTTGTGATGAGTATTCTTGCTGCTGTTGTAGCATACATAAAGAATGTTCTGTCTTTCTTTGGCACCAATTGGCCGATAATGCCCAGGAGAAAGGCCTCTGGTTTCTTAAGGAAGGTATATTTAAATACCTTTTTCATTTCATTATATATCATTTCCCAGAAAGCCTTAATCTTTGGGCATGTCCACCAAAGGTGAAAAAAAGTACCTTCAGTTTCTTTACATTTCCAACATTTATTATCAGACAAGTGGTGAATTTTTGCAAGCTTGACTGGGGTCATGTACCACCTATAAATCATTTTCATAATATTTTCCTTTAAGGCATTACATGCCGTAAATTTCATACCGGTGGTCCACAACCGTTCCCAGTCAGCAAACATAATGTTATGACCAATATCTTGTGCCCACTTTATCATGGCTGATTTCACTGTTTCATCTTGTGTATTCCATTTCAACAGCAAGTTATACGTTCTTGACAAGTTCTTAGTATTAGGTTCTAACAGTTCTGTTTCTAATTTTGATTTTTCCACCTGGAAGCCAATTTTCCTTTCAAACCAGTATTATTAAGCATTTGTATGGCTTCTTTTCCACAGCTTTGCATGCATTCTTCAACTTGGTGTCCTCTGGATGCTCTGGACTGATGGGAGTTATGGTCCGAATCACCAGGTTGAGGAAAGATGGTCTAAGTAAACCCATAACACCACCACAAGATAGGTCAGGCATAGGGAAACTCGGCCCTCCAGATGTTTTGGGACTACAGCTCCCATGATCCCTAGCTAACAGTGGTCAGGGATGATGGGAATTATAGTCCCAAAACATCTGGAGGGACGAGTTTCCCTATGCCTGAGATAGGTCGTTGGGCGATGCTTAGAACTGAAGTGAGATTTTAAAGCAGAGACATCCTGGATCTCACCCTGTCGTGGTTTTAAAATGTTTTGTGGTTTTAACATTTTGTTTTAAAATGTTTGCATCAGTAAAATACCTATGCTTGAAGAGTCATCCTTAGCTACCAACTAATATAATAAGGAATCAAGTTTAAACACTACTCTTTTATGATCTGAAGCTCAGTCTGTTAGGATAATTCTTTCGTAAGTTAAACCTAGTGTCAGTGAAAAGTGAGAGACAAC
Source organism: Podarcis vaucheri (assembly GCF_965113315.1). Taxonomy (NCBI): domain Eukaryota; kingdom Metazoa; phylum Chordata; class Lepidosauria; order Squamata; family Lacertidae; genus Podarcis; species Podarcis vaucheri. The sequence goes on from NC_138760.1 coordinate 105,431,761, forward strand.
AGGGATGTGTGTGTGTGTGTGTGTGCGTGTGCGTGTGTAGTTCTGACCGAGTCCAGATTCCCTGAGCACACTTCCAAGTTTTTATAAAATGCACGCAGCCGTAAAATGTCACCTTTGTGGCTGTGTTTGCTGTTCTTCCAAATGTAAGCGACATTCCTTCTTGTGCACCTGCACCATAAATCAGGGAGTAATGAGCTGTTTTACTGTTACGATTATGGGTTTGTAATTTGGTAGAGGCTAAAATATAGCAAATAGAACTGGTACAGTTGAAGCGTCAGTAAATGTATATAGTTTCCATGCATTTATTTATTTAATTGTATTCTCTCCCCCCCCCCCCCGGTTGTCGTTTCCTTTTTATCATAAATTAAAAACAGTGCTGCAGATTAAACCCAATAATTCCAAACAACCAAAGCAAATTATAACTTCTTTTTTTAAGGGCAGCAGGATGAAGCAATAAAACAGTGAAAACTCAGCAGAGGTGTATTTGTTTTTTTAAACAGTCCTCAGCTTTCCTCTTCTCTTTAAAACAAACACATTTGGAAGATGGTGCTGCAGTAAACTTCACTATGCCTGCATGACATGCCCTCCCCCTGTGACTTGAAGTTCAATTTGTACTGCCTGGTAGATCTCTCCTTTTGCCTCCCTGTAACCCTACCCCTTCCCTGTGGCACAGCTAATCATGTCTGATATCCAGAAGAGACTGATAGATGGAAAGTTACCAGGTATTCATATTGATTTAGAATAATTTATTCAGAGTTCACAAGCTCAGTTTTCTAGGGATTTCCTTCATGTTGTGATGCCTGGTGGCTGGTGCCCATGGTGGCTGGCAGGGCAGAAGGCAGAGAGGTCATAGTCGGACGAACCACAGCCAGTGGCAGGCAGACTGGTTTTGTCCCCATCCTCCTCCTTGTCGAGTTCTACAAAAGCATGACTGAGAGGCCGTTCCGCACTAAGTTGTAGTGGTATCGTTCCTGTTACGGCGTTTTCAAGGGTGAATGTGCAGCTGTTTGTCTGCACCTTTGGTCCCATGTCACTGTTATAAGAGAGTGAGTGCAGTGTTGTCCTCTCCACAGTAATGGTGGGTTGAGCTATGAAGAACCTTGGCATTTTGTCTCTCCTAACGCAGGTGGCACTGTGAGTTAAACCACAGAGCCTAGGACTTGCCAATCAGAAGATCGGTGGTTCGAATCCCTGCGACGGGGTGAGCTCCCGTTGCTCGGTCCCTGCTCCTGCCAACCTAGCAGTTCGAAAGCACAAAAAGTGCAAGTATATAAATCGGCATTTCCGTGTGCTGCTCTGGTTCGCCAGAAGCAGCTTAGTCATGCTGGCCACATGACCCGGAAGCTGTACACCGTCTCCCTTGGCCAATAAAGTGAAATGAGCGCCACAACCCCAGAGTCGGTCACGACTGGATCTAATGGTCAGGGGTCCCTTTACCTTAAGGTGCCATAAGCAACAAAATTCTGTTGTTTTGAGAACCGAAAACTACAGAGTCACAGAAAAAGCAGAAGCCCTTAGTGGTGGCTGGACTGTATCAATTCAGACTGCAAGCCGTGTACTAAGTGAGTGAATGCTCTCTTCCACAAAAAAAGAACCTCTCTGGATCTGTAAATGTAGGAGCTGACCTAGAACCTCCTTATCTTTATGGGAAAGGGAGCATTTAATGTAAGCAGTATTCTGGCATCCAATCCCAAATTGCAGTCTGCAATGGTACAGTTGAGCAACAAGTTAGCTAGCCATCTTGTGGTTGCTTCTTATCTATGTTGGCACTCCCTACAAAAAGACTCGCTAGGGCCTGCTCTTTTTTTAATGTGTGTAGAAGACAAATATCATCCAACTATGTGTGCAAAAAGTCTTAATGCATTGCCATTGCAAAACTGTTATCATTCCATCCATTAATGTGGCTTTTATGGCATGCCAGTGTATCATGGGTAATGTTAGCTGGCAATTTCTCCCGCAGCCGTTGGTAATCTTGCACTTTGTTGACTTCAACTTGGTTACCAGACGTGTGTCTATTGAGGACAAGGCAGCCCTTGGAGGACATCCACCTATTAAACTGGCATATAGTAATCTTTTGCTAAGACATGCATTAGCAAAGTGGTGGGTTTCAAATGAGGAACAGATGCAGCAACTAATGATAGGAGCAGGGCTGAGTGTGTGGTGATAAGGGAATCTAGAAATGAATAAGGAGGGGAAATAGAGCCATAAAGTTGTACTTTTAAGTCTGCTAAAGGAGAGAAGTTGAGATTTGGCCATGATTTGTTGGCGTTAGGGTTTGGTCTGGGGAAGGATCACAAGTTGTGGGGCTCTCTCAGAACATGCATATCTGACGCTCTTAAAATTGGTTAGATAGAGGGTTTGATATCATCCAAGTTCATTCGCTGTTTCCTCAATAAAATCCAGCACCGAAGTCCCTGGAAAGCTTCTAGACTCTCCCACATGCTCCCTACCATTTGATTTCTTTTCCTCTTGCGCCAGGTTTGTCACTTACCATTCTGAGCTGGTTTTCTTCCCCTGAAGATGTCCCGCAAGGCAGCAGGTATTGATCAAGAGTAGACACGTTGATATTAACTTAGTCCAAGTGCACCTCACCAGCTTAAGATACAGCCAAGCTATTCTTTTCTCAGTTCACATCGATGCTACTTTGCCCAGAGAAACATCAGTACAGTGGTGCCTCGCAAGACGAAAAGAATCCGTTCTGTGATTCTCTTCGTCTAGCGGTTTTTTCGTCTTGCGAAGCAAGCCCATTGAAGGATTAGCAGATTAGCGCTATTAGCGCCTTTTAGCGGCTTATCTGCTGATCGGATCAGCTGATAAGCGGCTTAGCGGCTTAGAAAAAGGGGGGAGAGGGGAAAAAACCAGCAGGAACTCGCAAGACATTGTCGTCTTGCGAAGCACCTCCAGGAAATTCGTTTTGCGAAGCACCTCCAAAACGGAAAACTCTTTCGTCTAGCGAGTTTTCCGTCTTGCAAGGCATTCGTCTTGCGGGGCACCACTGTATTTCATAAGAAAAGACGGGATAGATACGGATTATGGCCAACACTGTGGGCACACTGCTTTCCAAGCCTGCAGCGGGAGCACATTGGATGAAGAATGAATAACTGTGTGTTTACATGGCCTTAGTTATTTCAGTGGGTCTACTTTGAGTAAAGGTTAGTTGACTACTACCCTATGGGTTGGGTTTTTTAAAAATATCTTTATTTAAAAATCCAACTTGGGTCTCCTGCCACCCATCTCCTTTAAAATCACTTTCTGTGTTATTCTGAAGCCTTTCAGCAAAGTTTGGGAGACTGTGTCCCCTATACTAGTCTGGCCATCCAGGGTCAGGTGGTGACAACTGCTTTTTGATTCTGCAGAATGCCTATTGTTCTTTTGGCAGAATGCATAGAGCACCTTAATCCTAAATTGCTTTTTAAAAATCTGCCAATATATGTGTACCATACAGATCGTATCATTTAATTAAGTTGATCAAAACCAAGGAGATCAATATGACCCACACAGGAGAGGTTGTGAGGTCTGAATGTTCCACTTTGTTAATATTGACTGTAAATGTGATTTAGCTGGGTGCTAAAATGCCCAGACACATAGTTTTTAAATTGTCCACCATACAATGGACTAAAACAATTCAAGTACTAGATGCCAAATGAGAGGACAATCATTTGCTTGTGCAGTGGAACCTCTAGTTGTTGACTTAATCCGTTTCGGGTGCCATTCACACCCCGAAAAGCCTGCAGCTAGAGCGCCTCTTCTGCGCATGTGTGCGGCGCGATTGAGTGCTTCTGTGCATACACAAAGTGCACAGATTGCTTCTGCGCGTGTGTGAAGTGCGCGGATAGCTTCTGCACGGGCGCAGGCGGCGAACCCGGAAGTAAACACTTCCGGGTTTGCTGCGTTCAGAAGCGGAAAGTCCGTAACAAGAGCAGAACACAAAATGAGGTTTGACTGTAAATGATTTTTTTTTTTTTAAAAAAGAAAAGCTTCCTTAATATGTATTCCAGCTGAGGGTGATGGGTAAATTTTTAAAAGTACAGTGGTACCTCGGGTTACATACGCTTCAGGTTAGACTCTGCTAACCCAGAAATATTACCTCAGGTTATGAACTTTGCTTCAGGATGAGAATAGAAATCGTGCTCTGGCGGTGTAGCGGCAGCGGGACGCCCCATTAGCTAAAGTGGTGCTTTAGGTTAAGAACAGTTTCAGGTTAAGTACGGACCTCCGGAATGAATTAAGTACTTAACCCGAGGTACCACTGTATAAAGAAGCGTTAGCCAGTGTGGTTTCTTCCAGATGTTTCACCTTGTTGCTTTAAATGGGATAGGCACTTCAGTTGTTGTCCAGTCAAGGCTGACCTTAGCATGAGGCAGCCTGAGGTGGCAGATCCCACTACTATGCCTTCTGAGGCCACTGCCGAAGATGTGGCCAGGGCCTCCTCCAAAGCAGTGTTGAGGCTGCAGCTGCCTCCAAAATGGCTCCTGGATGGGCAGCCTGGTGGTGAAGCAACTGCCAAGGCCGCTTCCAATATGGCACTGGGGCCGCTGCCGGTGAAGTGCCCACTGAAGCTGAGGCAACATGTCCTCAGCAGCCCACAAACGCTGGCAGCAGCCTCAGTACCACTTTGGAGGCGACACCAACAGCCGCGTCATTATTAGGCCAGCTGCCCAGGAGGTGTTCCACAGAGCATTGCTGCTGGTCTCCCAGAAGCCCTTGCAGAGTTTGCTCCCTGCCTTTTGGCAGCAATGCTTCGCAAGGCTTTTCCTTGATGTTTTGCCTCAGGCACCAAAATGTACAGGGCTGGCTCCAGTGGTCTTTTTGACCCACTGCACCTTATGAAAGAGAATTCAAAACTGTTGGTTATAATAACAAAAAAACAACAACCACAAAATAATCTGTGATGATGGTAGTCAAAACCTCTACATGATTATGTTGAACTATGCGGTTACCAGCTTTCAGATGTTGCACATACTACATGGTTACATACACCCACGGCCTTGGTGGACTCTTTGTGGTGGATATGAAATATGGAATGGACCTATGATCATCATTGGATGACTCAGTATGTGGTAAGAAGGGACCGCGTTAATGAGCTACCTGTCCAAAGGGATTGATGGAATTGGGGAAAGTGGTATGAGGATGTGAGCTCTGCTTTTTAATTTCCAGATGAAACGTAACCGGGCACAGCAAGTATCAGTTTGAACTGCAAGTTTTACTCTTGATTGCAGATCAGCAGATGGGCCTGTTGTCACCAAAGACAAAAATTATGTTAACGAGTATCTTTCATAACTCGGTCTGGTTGAATTCCGGCCCCCCCTTTTAACGAGCATGTGATTATCAACTTTTAAGGAAGGTGAAATTGGGGGATACTTCGATGAATTTATTTCTGTGGCTGCCGAGATAAGCCTTCTAAAAACATGTAATGTGTTGTTTCGATTGAGGTGGTGGTTGTTTGGGGCAGTAATTGGGAAAGGGCGTAATTCATTCAGTCATACAGGTAGGAAGCCATGTGTAAGGGTAGAGACCATAGCTTGATGGTGGAGAATACACTTAACCAAACGGAAGGTGCAACGTTTTAACTCCTACATCTCCAGTGAAAAGCCGGGGGGCGGGGCAGCACAGAGCAGGGGAACCCTAAATGACAGTAGACAGTCCTGGGATAGACAGGTAATTGACTTGGTCTGAGGCAGCTTTTGTAGCGGAATAAAGTTAGCCGAGGAACAGAAAAAGTCCATAGCCTGACATATTCCCATTAAGACAACATTCTGATTGGAGGATGTGGTGAAACTTTGGATTGGGAGAGGTAAGCTATTGAGGCCCTTTTCAAAAGGGGTCCCTGGCAAATGAAGCGGGGGCAAAAGAACTCATAAAGTTTGTTGAACTCGTAAAGTTCAACAAACGAACAAAGCAGAAGAAGTTTGTTGAACTTTATGAGTTACTTTTGTTGAAATTTACAATTTGATACAATGAATAGTATAGTGGTACCTCGGGTTAAGTACTTAATTCGTTCCGGAGGTCTGTTCTTAACCTGAAACTTTTTCTTAACCTGAGGTACTACTTTAGCTAATGGGGCCTCTCACTGCCACTGGTGCATGATTTCTGTTCTCATCCTGAAGCAAAGTTCTTAACCCGAGGTACTATTTCTGGGTTAGCAGAGGCTGTAACCTGAAGCGTATTTAACCTGAAGCGTATGTAACCCGAGGTACCACTGTATACCTTATTTATCCAAGAACACAGCCGGTTAGGTCTCGTGTGTTTATTGAGGATGCTTTACGTGATCATAGGTTGGTTTGTTGTTTTGGGATAGAGAACAAGGCAAGGAGTGGAGTTTGTTAGCTGCACCAGGTAGGTAGAAGAATAGATCTTTAAAAATGTAAGCCAGAGAAAGATCCTGGTGTGGCCTGCTCTTCTTCCTGCATGCTGTGGGGTTTTTTTCTTGCGTGGAATTAGTCAGACACACATGTGGGAGCATTCCAACATCTGACCCGCTTCTGCAGTGAAGTGGATCTGCCTTTTCTCCCACCCTGTGACTTTATTTAGCACTTTGTTCTTTGCTCAGCCTTCATCTCCTAGACACCATGCAAACAGTCTCCTAACCAGTCCAGTTCTCAGAATGCCTGCAGTTCAATTCTACCCTGGAAGCCAGTTTAATATTCTAGTATTTGTCTTCGTAATCTCTCACACATAGACCTCCCTACTAGAGTTGCCAAATTCCATCCCTAAGAGCTCGCATTGCCCTTTTTAATAGCACCGCAGTAGCAAAGAATGACCCAGCTGCTCCTTCTCCTGGACCAGACTTTCTCTTAGACCAGCCATCCTCCTGCTTGCTGTGGGGCAAAGCAAACCACCTTGCTCCAGCAGGCAAGAGCAAATTGAAGAAGGAAGATCTTGCCGTCTCCTCTTTCAGCGTTGCAATGGCCTCCGAGTCATGTCTCACTTGCGTTTGTGGCGTGCGGGTGTGGCAGTTGCCACACCTATTAATGAGCCAGTCTGCCACAAATTGGAGAGAACATGGAAAATAAAACAGAATCCAGATGCATTATTGGTCTTCATAACCTCCTACGTCACCTAGCGACGTTTGGGAAGGAAGAAACTGACAAAATGGCTCTTGTCCGCTTTCTCTGTGCTGTTTTTTGTGATGACTGTAATCTGCCTGTATGTCTAGACTTGCCAGATGTTGCTGTGTTCGAACTCTGGAGGGAGCCTACGGCTCATACGCTTTCAGGGTGGGGAAGTAGCACAAACCCCTACTGTCTACCACAAGCCTTGGCATCTGGTAACTCTAATAATTCTCCTCCCCCGACATGCCAGAGCCTCCTTTTTTTTTTTTTTTTGAAGTTGCGAAGTCTTAAATGTGGTGCGCATAGAATTTAGGCGGCAGAGCATCACGCTCTGTGAGAATAATGCTGAGTTTGCTCTTTTAATTCTTTGAAGAGTTTTAACAACAACAAAATGGTTTTAATCCTATTTAAGCAAGCGTGACTTTCTTTTTTTACGCATAAAAATAAAACTGCCAATATCATAATGCCGTTAAATCAGTCTGTGGCACAACCGCATTTGGGAAACGGTGTACGGTTCTGACCTCAGAAAGGGTGTTGTAAAGTTTGGAAACGTTTCAGAAAGGGGCAGCCAAAGTGATCAAGGGGATGGAGCAGCGTTTGGGATTTCTTAGTTTAAACAAATGGTGCATAAGAGGTTGCGTGGTAGAAGTTTATAAAATTATACACAACATGGAGAGTGTATAGAGAGAAGTTTTTCTTCCTCTCTCCTAACACTAGAACTTATAGACATACAGTGAAGCTGAATGATGGAAGATTCAGGAATATACAGTGGTACCTCGGGTTAAGTACTTAATTCATTCCGGAGTTCCGTTCTTAACCTGAAACTGTTCTTAACCTGAAGCACCACTTTAGCTAATGAGGCCTCCTGCTGCTGCCGCGCTGCTGGTGCACAATTTCTGTTCTCATCCTGAAGCAAAGTTTCTTAACCCAAGGTACTATTTCTCGGTTAGTCTGTAACCTGAAGCGTATGTAACCCGAGGTACCACTGTAAAAGAAAACATGTCTTCCCTCAGCATAGTCCAACTATGGAACTTGCTCCCACAGTTTTCCTTTTCTGTCTGTGCCCCCTTCTAATGACAGTGGTACCTCGGAAGTCGGATGAAGTCCGTTCTGGAACCCATTCGACTTCCAGAATGTTCGGAAACCAAAGCGCGGCTTCTGATTGGCTGCAGTAAGCTCCTGCAGCCAATCAGAAGCTGTGAAAGCCCTGTCGGATGTTCGGGTTCCAAAGAACGTTTGCAAACTGGAACACTCACTTCCAGGTTTGCGGCGTTCGGGAGCCAAAATGTCCGAGTACCAAGGCGTTTGGGATCCAAGATACGACTGTATATTCATTTACCTATGGAAGTTTCATTTTCATGCTGTGGCTCCCTCCCTCTGCTTCTTGGCATAGAAGGCCTTGATGATTGGTCCATGCATGTACAGGCAGAGCTCTTAGTGTTTCTCATCAACGTTGCTTTCCCCCGTAGAAAAGCGTATCAGGTGTCCTTTGCAGTCAGCACTGCAAAGGTATCAGGGGTGGTGAGATGCTGTGCTGTGAAAGGGAAGGGAACGATGAAACCTCAGACAGTTGGAGGCTTTAATGTGGTCTCTGAATTGTTCCACTTTGACCTTCAGCCCTGCTGCTTTCAGCCTTGGAGAAGAATTAGCAATTAATTAGAAAATTCCCTCCCTCTTCCCTCCCCCCGCCTTTCAACACTGATAAGAGGGAGAGGTGACACCAGTAACCTGTAAGCATTAGGAAGGGAAAATGTACAAGAGTGGATGACAATACAGTGGTGCTTGTAAAGTGCTTTCAGTTCTAAATCATCACTCTCAGTACCGTCACTGCTGCTTTGCTCTTATGGGGAGCTTTTGCTCAGCCTTCTGACCCCAAAGTCATACCATAGTGTCCCAGGTAAGTCTTTCCTGTCTCCCTCCCCATGCACCAGTCTCGTTTCCATAATCCACTGGGAATTATGGACTATCTTCCTTCAACAATGGCTGCAGGGAGCACTGTTTGGCTAAGTCTTTTCTTCACTGTGCATACACAGAGCAGGGAATTTTTAACTCCTTCTTTTGTTAATGGCATGACGTGGTCCATGAACCCATCCTCACTCAAACTAATAGAAAAATGTAAATATTTGAAGTAGCGTTTTTCTTTTCTAACTTGACTATTTCTCTTTTGCGCGAATGAATTAATATTAAATTCTAAAACAAGCACAGTGCAGGAATTGTCTGAGCTTATATGACGGGAGCTAAAAATAATATTTTCTGCAGTAGGCTGTCTCGGTGCAAATTCCTTTAAAAACAATGGCCTAGCTAGAGGATTGTATTCCTGGAGAGCTAATCACACAGAGTTTCCCAGCGTTTCATCTCCTTCATCTCCTCCTGTGTGAACACCAGGCCTTGGGTTGATTAAACAATCTATGGCATTTAAAATGCTTTTTTTGGGGGGGGGGTATTGTTGTTGTTGTTATAGAAGCTTCAGCTCATAGAATCATAGAGTTGGAAGGGATCCTGAGGATCATTTAGTCCAACCCCCTGCAATGCGGGAATATGCAGCTGTCCCTTACAGGGATTGAACCTGTAACCCTGGTGTTGTTCTTAATATGAAATGTATGTTGTGTTTTCATTTTGTATTTTTATTTTGTAAACTGTCCTATGGTCTTTGAATGAAGGGCAGTATATAGAATTATTATTATTATTATTATTATTATTATTATTATTATTAAATGACCATAAGCTCTCCACATTTAGGTTTTGTTACTGGATTTGCTAGCACGTCTGTCTATGCACACATGCATAAGAACTTGTATCTTACATGTTCACAGAAAGCTCCAATTCAAAAAGCTCTTAAGATCTTTACTGGGGTCTGTTGCTAACTGCAGACAGGATTACATTGGCTTCAATTAACTTGCTCATTTTGGGGGGGGATTTAGAAATGACTTGTGCAGATATTCAGAAACATTCTTTTGACTTCAGTAGGACTCATTTCCAGTTGAGTACAGGACTGCAGCCAGCTGGGCTCCCCAGCATGCAACTGGGCAGGCATCCCATTGCAGTCCTGCTTAGCTCCAGTGGGCAGGGGTTGCTCAGACATAGCGCCCTGCCCCAGACACCATCAAGGAACGCTCTGCCACTGGTTTATGAATGGCATGGAAAGAGGCCCCATTGGTCTGTTCTGCCAGATTCTCCAACTCTAATACTTCAGGAGCCGAGCAGAGTGAAGTTGGTGGCGAACTAGCAGCTCAATGATTAACTGAATGGGCTATAGATTTCCCACTCCTGCCTTAGGTGTTCTTTTAGGATCCTGGAATATAAACACATGTTCACAAGTGGCAAGTGCCATATGCAGGTTTTAATTTGGAGGGGGGGAATGTTTTAGTAAAAACGATAATTGGTGGTGTCCTAGTAATTGCAAAGTGTGATTTTTAAGTGACCTTGTATGTCAGTGGTAGAATCATAGAATCATAGAATCATAGAGTTGGAAGAGACCACAAGGGCCATTGAGTCCAACCCCCTGCCAAGAACATGGTAGAACATGTGTACATGGTTTTTCTAATTCTAGGACCTCAGGTGTAGTAGGGTTGAGAAGGACCCGTGTTGAGACCCACTGTCAGTAAGAGCAGGTAATACTGGGCTGGTTGGACAGTGGTCTGCTTTGGTATAAGGCATTTCAGTTCTTCATACAGGGATGGGGGACCTGCAGCCATCCAGGTGCAGACGGACTCCAGCTCCTATCCATCCCAGTCAGCCTGGCTAATGGTCTTGGAGGATGGGAGTTGTTGTTGAACAACATCTGGAAGGCCACAGCTTCCCCCCTCTGATTCAGCAGAATGGAAGGTACTATTCCTTTGCCGCTGGTGGTATTATAATGGCCTCATGCTCTATATTAGCTTCGATTGTAGGACATCTTCTGTCGTTCTTAAGGCTTCGTTCTTTAACTAGCATCTTAATTTATTTTTTTTAGTTACATACAGGCATAAGTCATGTCTTAATCAAAGCGCTGACTCGTTAATGTGTACTGCATTGGATCGGATGACTTGCACGAAAATGCAACCCAAACAATACCCCCTTTGTCCACCGAAGGTGGCCGTCCCTCTGTGCAGCTGACAGTGGATGGGGCCAAGTGCCATTTGGCTTGCTCTTTCAACAGCTGTATTAAATCAAACAGAAATCAAAACTTATTCTAGGCACAAAGCCCTCTGGAACTCCCTCTAAGGCTTTGTGGCTTTAGAGAATTGAAGGCTTGTGTATTGTCTCTGGCAGCAAAGTCTCTAGTTTCTATTTGATGCACATGGTTGTGGGCTGCACAGCTAAATGATCCTTTAACATCACCAGAGTTGCCATTGCTGATGTCAGATTTGCATCCGTTTATTCTCTTGTGTAGAGAGCGACCTGCTTCTTCTCTGTAGAGTGCAGAAATGCGCTGCTGAGCCACTGATACAGTCGGGTCTTGTAGCAATGTTGCCTGAGCCAGACAAGAGGATTGACTGCGCATTTGGGCTTATTGCAGGCTCTGTCCCCTGCGTTTGTGTCTCTATTGTGTGGTCTGTTGTTGCTGGTGAGTAGCTGCTTTAGGTTCTCCCACCTAAGATCGGTGAGAAGGAAGTTTTGTTGTCCAAAACTGTAGAGTCATTCGTACATTGTTGGAGTGGTTTTAGCTGGAATTGTAGTGGTGGTTTGTCACCTTCTCTTCTGACCTTGCTGATCTCACCCCCCCCCCCCTTCTTCCTTCACTGGGTATTGTAGTTACAGATAGGTAGCCGTGTTGGTCTGCCATAGTCAAAATAAAAAAATTCCTTCCAGTAGCATCTTAAAGACCAACTAAGTTAGTTCTTGGTATGAGCTTTCGTGTGCATGCACACTTCTTCAGATACCTTCAGATACCTGAAGAAGTGTGCATGCACACGAAAGCTCATTCCAAGAACTAACTTAGTTGGTCTTTAAGGTGCTACTGGAAGGAATTTTTTTATTTTGGGTATTGTAGTTTAAGGCTAGCCTGATGTCAGCCTTTCAGGTGTGAACACCTGTCCTGAGTTGCAGCACCTATGGCTCTGTTGTAGGGCTTGTCTAGTACAGTCATATCTCGGGTTATAGATGCTTCAGGTTGCGTTTTTTCAGGTTATGGACCGCCGAAACCCAGAAGTACCGAAACGGGTTACTTGCGGGTTTCAGCGGTCGTGCATGCACAGAAGTGCTAAATTGCGCTTTGCGCATGCGCAGAAGCTCTGAATCTCAACTTGTGTGTGCGCAGGCACACAGACGCGGGTTGCGAATGCTGCAGGTTGCAAACATGCATCCCTCATAGATCATGTTCGCAACCTGAGTGTCCACTGAATAGACAAGTGGACACTTGTGTGCAGATATCTGTAGTGATCATTGGGTTTCTGGTACAAGGGAGTTGTTAGGTGTCCATGATATAGTCCACCCAGGCTCAGTTCAAGTGCAGGTTTTGACCAATAAAGACCCCAATTCCTTAGGTGCTGCTTCATCCAAGGACTTTCTTTGTGTGTCTACTCTAAGGGAGGTGGAGAGGATGGCAGCGCATGATTGGGCCTTCCTGACAATGAAATCCTTTCCCCAGAGAGATGCATCGGGTGCCACCACTATCAGCTTTTAGGCACCAACACTTTTAGTTAATAATGCATTTTAATATTTTGATGTATTTTGATTTGGTATTGAATGCTTTTTTTAAAAAAAATGTAAGTCGCTTTGAGAAAAAAATTCTTGTAGTAAGTGACAAATAAATATAGCCGTCGTCAGACCTGGGGGCCAAATGCAATCCTCCAGCCTTTGGGACCCCCAGGCCACAGACCTTACTGGTCTTGCTTTGCAGCTAGCTTGAGAGGGTTTGCCTGGCTAAAATGTGCCCTTGAACTCAAGCCTTTGAATTCTGTCAGTGAATCTTGCTTGCCTGGATGCAGGATACGAGGGATGTGCACCTGTGTGTAGAGAGAAATTAGCCTAGTTTGCAAAGATGAAATTCACATTGGTTGGCCTGCCCACCTTTGCCTCTGACCCTGCCCCCCCTGCTTGCGGCCCCCAGAAGGGAATGTGGTCCTCAACCTGCAAAGGGTTTCCCCCACCCCTGATGTAAGTGAATTGTAAGGTAAGGTAAAGGGACCCCTGACCATTAGGTCCAGTCATGACCGACTCTGGGGTTGCGGCGCTCATCTCGCTTTACTGGCTGAGGGAGCCGGCGTACAGCTTCCGGGTCATGTGGCCAGCATGACTAAGCTGCTTCTGGCGAACCAGAGCAGCACACGGAAATGCCGTTTACCTTCCTGCTGGAGTGGTACCTATTTATCTACTTGCACTTTGATGTGCTTTTGAACTGCTAGGTGGGCAGAAGCAGGGACCGAGCAATGGGAGCTCACCCCATCGCGGTAAATAAACCTGATACTTGTATTAGTCCATGTTGACACTGCAGTGAAAGTTGGAGCTCTGCTGTTAAGTTTTAAAGAGCCTTCTGCCCATGTGGTTCTGATGAAGATGGTGTCCCATCTCAAGCAGTTCTGATGCTATAGCATCTTGCAGGACTTTTGCGTCTTATATTTGCATAATATACACCTATTTTTCCCCGACAACTAAGTCCACTGCAAAAAGGTTCGGAGCAAATAATGAATGCCGAGTGGAGGACTTTTAATCAATGAAGTTGGCAAGGAACCTTGGTTCTTGAGTAAAGCGTATTCACCGAAGAGTTAGAAAGCGAAGAGTGGCTTAATCGAGAGCTTCCTTGTAAAAAGGAAGAGTATAATTCAGGGCTTCCCGTAGCAGTCATGCTGTGCAAAATACCTCTGCAGACGCACACATAGCTCCACCATAGGCATTTGCCGCCGCACCACAAATAACATCAAATGCTGTAATTAAGGAACCAACGTAAAATGCCAAAGCCTATCATTTCTGTGCTTTATGGTCTGGAGGGATAAAGGGGAGGCATAGAGATTCTTTGTGTGGGGCTGAATCTGGGTGGTAGGGGAAGGGATTTATTTTCTGGCTGGCTTTCTTCTCCTTTGCTACGATGCATTTTTGTATCTTAGCGAGCGAACGTCATTGTCGGAGCAATTTTTCATCTGCCAGTGATGTCGACATAATAGGAATGTGTGAGAGACAGCCTGCTCACAGCAGCTGAAATACCGAATCATAGATTTCGAAGGGACCCCATGGATCCCCTAGTCCAATCCCTGCAATTCAGGAATATGCACCCATATGGAGATCAAACCTGTGACCTTGGGTGTTATCAGCACCACACTCTAACCAACTGAGCTAACCTATGGGGATAGTTTCTGATGCCCAGATAAACTTTTGTTGGTACAGGAATGTGCATGTCTCTAGGTTAAACAGGGCTGCTCATCAGGCAGAATGTGGAATGACTAAACCTCGCCTCTGTTTAGACAAAGGTTGCTTCAAGAAGATTAAAAACCGAGTTTGCTGTTTTGGCATAGTTTAATATCCTTCCAAAGTCAGCTGCAACTTTAAGCGGAGCGTTTGTGTGCCTGTTTGTGCTTTATTACGGCTGTTTTCAATTTACCTGAAAAAGAATACGCATGCTTTTGCAGATGACTTAGTATTGACGTTACAGGAGCCAGAATCTAGTACTAAAAGGGTTTTGGAACTGATTCAAGAATTTGGTCAGGTTGCAGGATTTAAACTGAATAAGTTAAAAACAAAGGTTTTAGAGAAAAATTTAACTGTGATGGAGAAAGAGGTTTCAGAATGAGACAGGTTTAACAGTGGTTAAGAAAGTGAAATACCTGGGGATTAACATGACAGCTAAAAATGGGAATCTGTTTAAAGACAATTATGAAAAATGTTGGACTGAAGTGAAAAAAGATTTAGAAATTTGGTCAAATTTAAAGCTTTCACTGCTAGGCTGTATCGCTGCTATAAAAATGAATGTATTGCCTAGAATGCTGTTTTTGTTTCAAACATTGCAAATTTTGGACAAAATGGACTGTTTCAAGAAGTGGCAGAGAGATATCTCTAGATTTGTCTGGCAGGGCAAGAAACCTAGAATAAAATTTAAAATACTAACAGATGCAAAGGAAAGAGGTGGATTTGCCCTGCCAGACCTTAAACTTTATTATGAATCAGCAGCTTTTTGCTGGTTGAAAGAATGGCTACTTCTGGAAAACGCAGACATTTTGGATTTAGAAGGTTTTAATAATGTATTTGGGTGGCATGCATATTTGTGGTACGACAAGGTCAAAGCACATAAAGCATTAAAAAACCATATTGTCAGGAAAGCATTGTTTAATGTCTGGATAAGATATAAGGACTTATTGGAAAACAAAACCCCAAGTTGGCTGTCACCGATGGAAGCGAAAGCTCAGAAAAAGCTTAATATGGAGGTCAGATGGCTGAAATATTGGGAAATTTTGTAACAAGAGGGAGATAGACTGAAATTGCAGAGTTTTGAGAAATTAAAAAACAAAGTGCGAGACTGGCTTCATTATTATCAGATAATGGAGGCATATAATTTGAACAAGAAAATTGGCTTCCAGGTGGAAAAATCAAAATTAGAAACAGAACTGTTAGAACCCAAAACTAAGATTTTGTCAAAGATATATAACTTGCTGTTGAAATGGAATACACAGGATGAAACGGTGAAATCTGCTATGATTAAATGGGCACAAGATGTACACCACAACAGCAGCAAGAATACTTATTGCAAAGTATTGGAAGACGCAAGATCTACCCACCCTGGAAGAATGGCAGATGAAGGTGATGGACTACATGGAACTGGCGGAAGTGACTGGCAGAATCCGAGACCAGGGAGAAGAGTCGGTGGGAGAAGATTGGAAGACATTTAAAGACTATTTACAGAAATATTGCAAAATTAATGAATGTTAGAATGATGTTAGAATGAAGTTATGTGGTTTAAGCAGCAATGTTTTAAAGGTGTATGAAAAATGGATTAATAACAGGTGAGAACTCAAAGTTATATTATATTAAGTTAAAGGATTAAGATAAAAATAAAGAGGGAAAGAAACTGCTGAATTAACTAACTGATCTGGAATACGAAAAAGGGAGGTGTGAGGAGGTCAGGGAAGCAAGGACATGAATATATGATATGGAAAGATTGATGTGTTTTTTTCTTCTTTTTAAAATGTTTTTTATCTTTTTTCTGTATTTTGTATTTTCCTTTTTTTTCTTTTTCTTTTTCTTTTTATTGTTGTCTTTTCGTCTTTTTTTTTTACTTATGTAACTTTTTCCCTTTGAAAACTTAATAAATATTATTTTTTAAAAAAGAAAGAATACGCATGCTTTCTTTTTCTTTTTTCCTGGGTTTACTCATGTTGCACTATCATCCAAGGAATTTCAGCTCCTTCTCATGGAGACTCTCCCCTTCTGCGAAACAAAAGGAAAAGGAAAAAGAAAGCTGCTTTTTTCACTTGACCTGGGAATGTGATTTCCTTTGCACAGCCTGCTTGCTGCTGTTTGGTTTAGTAAAATGCAGAGCTGCGTTAGCATTTGGCAGCCCTTCCTGGACCGTTGTGAAAGAGAGAAATGTTACTTGGACTCCATCCGCCTGTGTATCCACCCATTCACACGCCCTCACACATCTGGTGCCAGTTGGACGGACTGAAAAGGAGTGCTCTGTACTGCTTTGAATGGACATAGCATAGTGCATTCCCTATGGGCCACAACGTGCCTTTTCTGTTCAGCTCTGAAAGAGAAGGGAAAGATAATAATGTATATGCTATTTCATGAAGAATCAAGAGTAATGTATTTCAGATACTGGAACCTGGAATGATGCTCTTGCTTTTTGCTCCAGGAAAGAAGCCGACCATGTGCAGAATGCAACAAAAACAATTAAAAACAATTTTTAAAAGTCAAGTAGACAGCCATAGCAAACCATGAGTTTGCCTCCAAGCTTGCTGATACTCCCTCGAACATGGGTGATGCTGTGTTGGCTACATAAGGACTTACTCTGACATATTACTTTGCTATTAGTGCCTAGGAGGGTGGTAATATGGAACAGCCCTGCTGGGTAGCCACAGCTGGTAGTGTTACTGGCTTGAAGGGGGCTTTCTTGAGGTATTGAGTTGACTGGTGCTAGAAACAAGATGCTGGCAGACTAGATGGACCTTTTTTTGTCTGGTCAAGCAGGACTGGGCCCTTAAAGCAAGGTTATGTAAAGTTCAGTGGATCAAAAGGAATTGATCCCAATTCTAAATAATACAGAGTTCATGTTTCCTTCAGAAAACAGTGCTGTATAAGAAGATGAGTTTGGATTTGATATCCCGCTTTATCACTACCCGAAGGAGTCTCAAAGCGGCTAGCATTCTCCTTTCCCTTCCTCCCCCACAACAAACCCCCTGTGAGGTGAGTGAGGCTGAGAGACTTCAGAGAAGTGTGACTGGCCCAAGGTCACCCAGCAGCTGCAGGTGGAGGAGCAGGGAATCGAACCTGGTTCAAGTGCCTGGCGCTACAGATCACTCAGTCCTACCTTATCTTTCCCCCACCCTGCTTCTCCTTCTTCCATAAGTAAAACAAAACAAAACAAAACAAAATCGCCCCTTTGAGATGGAGGAGACAGCGAGAGCTTCAATCAAAGCATGGCATGTATTTTGTCTCACTAGGGATCAGGGACCACGGACGGTGTATAGACCGTACATTTTAAGCACATTTAAAGCATGTGGCATTCCTCAAAGTATCCTGGGAACTGCAGTTCGCCACTAGCAGTGCTACGGTTCCCAGCACCCTTAAGAAACTGCAGTTCCTAGGGGAAGTCATGGGTGGTGTGCAAGCAGCCGAATCTGTAGCGGGAAGACATTCCAGGTGCCGGTAGGAGTGTGACCACCTCCCTCCTCCCCGAAGTAGAGCTTTTAACGCAACACGATGAACAGCCATACTGCAAACATTTGTTTTGTTCTTGTTTTGTTGCTCTTTTTCAATTTAAAAAAGCGGCGTGATTCTGAGCAAAGCATATATCGTCGTAGGAAATGTGGCGGTACAATAAATACTCTCTTAGGAAAGAAAGCTCTATTCCTCTTTTCAATACCCAAGCTGCTGCTGCTGCCTTCCTCTCTTTAGTAGGCTGCTGCTGTGTTTGCAAATATAAGCTAGCAGCTCCCTCTGCAGCTGGCATCCGTGCAGGCTTCCTTTTAAGAAACGGGTTGCAAACCCTGTATTCATTTGAATGAAAGGGGTGGTCTGTGATCTCCTTGCAGTTCGTTGTCATTTTTGTGCAAAAACAGCTCCAAACAGCTGCGTTGACTTAGTTAAAAAGCAAACCCTAGATACTGCTTTGCCCCTCTTTACCCCAAGTGTTTGTAGGGATTTTATCTACATCTTGGTTTAACACCAGTTTAATGAAAAATATTCTTGAAGGGTGGAATGTCGAGTTTTCACTGCACGAGCAGGTTTAAGCTGAACACCGAAGCTGAAGTGAATTATGGTGAGAACGTGGTTCTGATTTATTGCGTTTTGTTCTGAAGGTTTGTAACAGTTGAGTTGGGGAGCAGATCTGGCGTTTTCAAGCATGCAAGCTTTCTTTCAACTCCAAATGCTTAAAAGCTACAGGCTCGACAAAACCTGCAAATGATTAGTTGTCGAGGTTTCTTTTTAGGCTTTCTGTGAAAGCAGAGCACTGGTGCTACAAAAGGCTATGGGAGGAATGAAGTTTCGCTTTCAGGTGATTGCAAGCATTTAGGTTTGCCAGGCGGAACAATCCCCCCTCTTCTTCCCCATGTGCTGTTCTGGTGCTCTCCTGACATTCCCCCCCCCCCCAATCAGGTGAGGGGAGGAGAAATGGGAAAGACCCATTGCACAAGCGCGGAGGTCCTTGAGCTGCACAGTGGAACCTTGGGTTACATACGCTTCAGGTTACGGACTCCACTAACCCAGAAGTAGTACCTCGGGTTAAGAACTTTGCTTCAGGATGAGAACAGAAATCGTGCTCTGGCAGCGCGGCAGCAGCAGGAAGCCCCATTAGCTAAAGTGGTGCTTCAGGTTAAGAACAGTTTCAGGTTAAGAACGTAACTCCGGAACGAATTAAGTACTTAACCGGAGGTAACATACATACAGGACTCTTTAGTTGAATCCCACCATACTTTTGTGTGTGTGTGTGTGTGTGTGTGTGTGTGTGTGTGTATGTCTATGTCTGTCTCGTCTTTCAGGGAAGTAGAGAAAAAGTAATGAAACATAATAAAAGCATCATTATGAAATCTTAACTTCCGTAAAACAACACAAGACACATTGATTGATAAAAATTAATTGAAAGTTGATTGAAACAAAGTCAAAAGGCACAAGGAGAAGAGGAGATACATTTATATATATTTTTTTGAACAAAAATGGGGCCCACAACTGAAAGGTACCTGTCTCTGGTACCTGTCCTCTTTTTTTTTAATAAGTTGTGAGTAGGGCCTCCAGCTTGGGCAGGTTCGTACAGGTGCAGTCAGGCCTTCAGTTAATGTGCTCCGAAACCATTTAGGGCTTTAAAGGCCAAAAGCTGCACTTTAAATTGAACCTGGAAACAAAGACAGGCACACTGTGGTCTGCGTAATCTTTTTGTGTGTGCATGTGTGTGTGGGGACGTGGACCAGACTGTTGCATAGAACTTCTGTGTGGATTTGTGTGACCTTCTAGGCTGCTCCAAGCCTAACAACACGCCCCCCCTACACACAAAAGTGAGACACATCAGTGGGTCATAAGTGCTTTGGGGCATGCTGTGTTGCCGACAGCGACTGTTTAATGCAAGGACACATGTTCCTTACAGGAAGCTGCCTTATACTTAGACCAATGGTCCATTTGGCTCGGTATTGTGTGCACTGACTGGCAGCAGCTGTCCAGGGTTTCAGGGAGGGGACATTCCCAAACCTAGCTGGAGATGCTTGGGGTTGAACCTAGGACAGGGGTAGGCAACCTAAGACCCGTGGGCCGGGTGTGGCACAATCGCCTTCTCAGTCCGGCCTGCGGACAGTCCTGGAAACAGCGTGTTTTTACATGAGTAGAATGTGTCCTTTTATTTAAAATGCATCTCTGGGTTATTTGTGGGGCATAGGAATTTGTTCACTTTTCCCCCCAAAATATAGTTTGGCCCCCCCACATGGTCTGAGGGATGGTGGACGGGCCCACGGCTGAAAAAGGTTGCTGACCCCTGACCTAGGACTTTCTCCATGCAAATGAGCTGCAACCCTTTTTATTAATCCCTCAGTTATTTTCGCATAGCAGCAAGAGCTGATTTTACAGGACCATGTAGGAAAACCTTTGGGAAGTCGAGAGGACTCTTGGAAGTATTCTTTTTTTTGTTTTATTTCCTCTTCTTTTCAAGCCATTTTTGTGTGACAGTGACCAAGGCTGTCATGCCCACAAAGATTCTGAGCAGTTCAGTATTTCTGGACTTCACCTACAAGGCTGCATAGGGGATTCTCTTCCGTAATCAGCAGTTCAGAACTGAGAGGAAACGCCATTCAAAAAAAAAAAAAAAAACATTGCCGGCGAGCCTTTTATAGGTGGCTGAGGCACTGACTCGCTGCAGTACTTTAGTTTTCATGAGGAACCCAGCAAGACACAGAGGTTGCCAGCGCCCGTTGTAAAGCTGAACTCTGCGGCTTGACCACCAGAGCAGTTTGTGGTAAATTAAGCTGGGAAAGGAAAGGACGGAAATCGCTTGACAAGAGATTAAAGGAAAAGTAATGGAGGGTGAAAGAAAATGGCTTGAAAGAGTTGTCTCCCGAAGTCAGCCCTTGGCCAAAGACGCTGCGGGATTTTTTATGAGGATTGTTTGGGTCACTATGTAGCCTTACTTTCATTAATGAGAATTCTTGTGAACCATCATGAAACCTTGGTGTTAAACCTCCAGGTTCAGGGCAGGCATACCGATTAAAAGCCTCCTGCAAATTAAAGACATGGATCTGCTGCAAGAGTTGGCAATCTGATTCCCTCTATCTGTCGAATCTGAGCACTTCGTACCCTCTCATGTTGCGCAGCAATATTTTAAGTGTAGCAGAACGTGGTTTCATTTCTGTGACCACTTTTGCTCATAGAAGTGGATGAGACTCCACAGGTTTGTGAAATACAGTGGTACCTCGGGTTAAGTACTTAATTCGTTCCAGAGGTCCGTACTTAACCTGAAACTGTTCATAACCTGAAGCACCACTTTAGCTAATGGGGCCTCCTGCTGCTGCCGCGCCGCCGGAGCACGATTTCTGTTCTCATCCTGAAGCAAAGTTCTTAACCTGAAGCAGTATTCCTGGGTTAGCGGAGTCTGTAACCTGAAGTGTATGTAACCTGAGGTACCACTGTACTTGCAGTGGACCAGTGTGGTTTAGCAGACTAAGACTTGGGAGACCACGATTTAAATTCCTGCTTGACCATGAAGCATAGCTGTCAACGTTTCCCTTTTTTAAAAAGGAAATTCCCTTATTCTGAATAGGATTCCTCGCAAGAAAAGGGAAAAGTTGACAGCTATGCCATGAAGCTCACTGGGTGACCTTGGTCCAGTCACTGTCTCCTGCCTCTCAGCCTAGTCTCACAGGTGGGATATAAATGCAATTCATACATTTTACACCTACACACCTGTAGCTTAGTGAACTTCTGCCAGTGATGCTTCTGCAAAGTAGTTACCTGCTTTCTGAATGGCAGGAACAATGTAAATAAGCTAATGTGCCAGAGTGATAGTATCAGATACTGTGGACTTTACACATGGCACATATTTTTTAAATTATGACTGTTATGAAACACTATTGCCTAGTGAAATTGGAGTGAATGCGATGAAACCAGTGGGGATTCTATATTATATTTCTGCTTTGATTCCCCCCCCCCTTTTAACAAAACATTAACACTATGCTCTTGCTGTCTATCTATTTATCTGTTGGTTTGTTTATTTATATAACAAATGTATCAATCTATCTAATATAGATCTATTTATCTGAGTAGAAGTTGTGGTTTAAGACTAGCAATGAATGAAGTCAAATAATACATTGGGTATTAACTTTGGAAAGTTAATGAGATCAGCATTGTATCCTTTAGTGAAGATGAAGTCCTAGATAACTTGACCCTTAAGATTATGTGTGACCAGAAATTGACTTGACATTTCATATTTATTTACAGTAACTGATGCCTTGGTAACAGGGTATTAACTTGTTCACCCATGCTGAATTTGATTAGAGACAGTCTTCTGATAAAGAAGCCATGAATCTATCAAAAATGTCTAGAGGAGACTATCTGCTGGCTGTACTTGGACACAAATCATCCTATGTGTTGATGTCTCTCTCTGCTCTCTGACCGTTTCATAAACAGAAGCTGCCGTTAAAATAAATTTTCGGCATTAAGCTTTTTAAAAGCCCCCTCTTGTGGTGTATTGAAGCAGCTGCATCTCTCCAGTGAAGCAATTCTCCTGGTGAGTTTGTTGTGGGCACCTAGCTGTAGCTGTAACCCACAAGGGCTGCCATCTTTGCATTTATTTTTCTCTTCTAATTCTGCCACAAACATGTCCAGCAACAGATGAATCCTCAAAATTGCTCCTTAATGTAAAAGTGTATCAAACTTGTGCCAGTGTCAAAATGAATACTCAGGGGTCATTGGTTGCTCTATCCCAACTAGACATTGCTTAGGGAGCTGGAAGTGCCAATCTGGGATTTGTGTTAACATTTTTGGTCCTAAGTGAGACATACCCCAGTTCCTCAAGGACTGCCTCTCCCCGTATGAATTGACCCAGACTCTGCGAATATCCTCTGAGGCCCTTATTCGTGTGCCTCCTCCACAAGAGGTCTGAAGGATGGCAACATGAGAACAGGCCTTTTCTGCGGTGGCTCCATTTGTGGAATGCTCTCCCCAAGGAGGCTTGCCTGGTGCCTTCATTACATATCTTTTGGCACTGGGCAAAAAACAACAACAATCTATGGCCTTTTAAACTTGGGGGGTATTGTGTTTGTTTGTTGCTATGTTATGTATTTTTTTGTTTGTATATTGTAAATGCTCTGTGATTTTTGGATGAAGGGCAGTCAATAATAATAATAATAATAATAATAATAATAATAATAATAACAATAATATCACCAGGAAACCACTAATCACATCCCATTATTTCTTCCATAATGGGCGTATTCAGTTAAATTTGAATACCACATAGTGACTCACTTGAACAATGCAGCCTAATCTTTTACTGTGGACCTCTGTGGTATCGGAGGAAGTTGGCGATGGGGACTTTTTAGCCTTTTTTAGCCTTTTTAAAGTGTATGCATTTTTTTGACATATGTAAGGTGAAGTTGGTTGATTTTACTGAGTTTGCATATCCAGCAGTATTTTATAAACAGTTTGTGTTTTACATGGTTGCATAGCCAGATTTAAATATATATTTTGTCAGCCTATTTTCTAATTCCAGTTCATAAGCGCTATTCCATATTCAGCTAAACTGGTAACAGCTGCACAGAAAAGAGTGGTACCAGTTGACTTGAGGTAACCCTCAGTTTTGCAGAAGTACAAAGAACCTGGGCAGGGGCAACATAGCGGGAAGCCCCCACCAGTAGCCCAGTAGCAACTGAACAAACCATTGTTGTCTATTTTCATCTGAACTGGGTCCATAGTTAGATCTGTTTCATGTCTCGAAAGTTTGGTCTGCTAACTTTGAGTTCCGCGCAGAGAATGACCATTCCTGTATTTGGCAGGCTGAGCGGTGTCTGAAGCGTAGAATTTAGCTACAAATATTCCATGGTTAATGCATAGACCATATCAACCTTCAGCTGGCTGACCAAAAAGAAATTGGTCTCATCTGACCTTTTCTGCCTAGGCCTGAACCTTCTCCGAATCTAATTGAGACTGACTTGAAGTGAGAATGTGAATTGATTTTGTTCCTATCTGGTTGGGTTGCAGGCACAATATCAATAATGGAGGAGGTCATATCTGCACTAATGGTTGCTGAAGTGTAAAACGGAGCAGCTGCCATTGTGTTTTTCTGCCCCTTTCTCTATAAACCTCTGTAACACAATGATAGGGCAGGGTGATCAATGGCCAAGGAAGGTGAGTGTTGTTCATGCATGCAAATTTTTCCAGTGTCAACATGATGTCAGTGACCTAAACATGCTACCTGGCATTTCCCCCTATTAAATCTGGATTTACCCTTTGATAAGTTAAATAATCCTGTTGCTGATGACCCATTTGTGATATCTGAATGCACAGAAGCCTAAGACTTGTGCCTGTTGTTGCAGTTACACAAAACCATGGTTCTTGTAATGTCATCATAGTCAAATTGAAAATGTAAGTTAGACATTCAGAAAAAGCAAAAGGCCTGATTTTATTGGAACTGATCCAGTTTTTTTTCTGGGAAGAGCGCTGATTGTTTAAATGGTTCATAAAATAAAATACAAAGGGGGTTGATAGCCTAATAAGACAATCCAAGTCTTTCTGTTTGCTTCATGAAGCAGTTCTTCTGGCATCAGTATGAAGTACTTTGCTTTAGCAGAGTTATAAAAGTGCAGCTGAACGAAGGTACTCTGTGCTAAATATTGTGATCTCCTTTATATGCGTTGATGCACCATATTTATTAATGCTTAAGCAAAAGGTTGGAGACAGAGAAATGAATGGCAGAATCTCAGTCTAGTGTTTTTTTAGCTTGTCACTCAGGCATATGCTTTCTGTTAACTGAGAGGGGCGTATGACACTCATTAAAAGCAATGCACAAATCTGTCATATGGTACTGAGCTTGCTGTTTTGGTGTTTGCCGTTGAGCTTCAGGAAAAACAGTGACAAGCCAAAGCAATATTTTGATCCCCTGCTTCTGCTATCCACCCGCCCACCCTCTCCTGTCAATGGGTTTCAGCATTCCAGAACTCTCTGCTCCATCTGTCATGGCTTGCTCAGTGCTTTGTTCTTGGATCCATGGCCTTTAGCAAAGCTGTCTCCAGCTCAGTTGGCCAGGCTCCCACCATTCAGCGAAGAACTTGGTTCTACTACAAGATCTGCTCCATAGCCAACATGATTTGTGTGAGACTTTTTTAAAAAACAAAAAACTGGTGGGAGACTCAGTTCTGAGTCTCTGAAATGGTCCTCAGGCGATGAAGTTATATGAGGAAAGATCCAGTTGGCTGACACAATCGTATTTTGTCTTCTGTAGTCCAGATGAACGTGCTCTTGGTATTCTGTTGCCTGGTGTTGAATGAATGTGTGTTGATTTTAACCCCCTTGAAAGCACATGGCAAAATTTGGTAGAAACGGCAATAACATTAGGGTGATCGCCTAAAAATTTACTGCCCGATGAGATGACCACAAGACACAGGCCTTCATTATCTTCATCATCCCTGTCTCCGCTATAAGCTACCACCACGTTTCAGTAGGTTCACACATAACCCTAAGACAAACTATGGTTCAGCATGAGTGTGTGAGTGCTGTCCTGGTTGTCCTGCTTCCAGGCTACCCAGAGTTAAGCCATATTTTGGCTTAGTGTTATATGTGAAATGCACATATAACAACACTCAGCCAAAGCACCACCATCATATAATTCACATAATCTCCAGTCGTATTGGACACTGATACCACCACATAAAATTCTCGAGTCAAGCTTATTGCAGCAATTGGTAATTATAGAGTAAAATATTATCACATTGTATTTTTTTAAAATTAAAGATTTTGTTGATTTACAAAAGTGTGCAATGTCTCTCTCTCATATTTTTTTTCCATGTAACATTTTTACAAATCAGTTTCATTTGTTGAGACATTAGGAAGAAAAGGGGGAAAAGGTGGAGGGGGGAGGAAGATGGGTGGGGGTGGGGTCGGGTGGCGATGTTTCTATTTTACTTACTATATGTAGGGTTTGGTGTCAGCGTTGCTTGTGCAGATTCTTTGCTGTGTTCCTTTGGTGGTGAGAGAGGTTGGGGTTGGCCTAGGGTGTGGTTGGCTGTGGCGGTCTTTGTTTTCATGTGTGAGTGGGGTGGGTGGGTGTTTTGGATCATGTTAGCCATATTGATTTGTATGCTGTTGGTGGATTTTTGTCGTCTTGTTGGGCTGTGTATTGTCACATTGTATTATGGGTTAGAACGAAGAGTCCATCTTTTAGCATTTTATTGTGTTTTTATCTTCAGGTACATGGCTAAATCTCTTTAAAAGTGTAGATCAGGGGTTGTCAACCTGGTCCCTACAGCCCACTAGTGAGCGTTTCAGGGGGGCGGTAGGGGGTTCCATGGCACAATCTGAATCCTCCTTCCATCGAGCACTGGTGGGCGGTAAGGAAATTTCATCATCAAGAAAGATGCATTAGTGGGTGGTAGGTATAAAAAGGTTGACTACCCCGGTGTAGACTGTGTCCATGCATTCTTTCTTTCATTCTGACAGGGCCATTCTATATACATCTTGAAACAGGTATTATGATGTTGCATATTGTGTTGCTGCTGGCCACCAAGAAGTTGTTATGCATCAAATGGAATTTCTCCTTGCCAGAACCGCTGCTGTTAGGAATGTCAAGTGACAGGCTATACATGTTGCATGTGGTGAAGCCATCAAATTGGTACAATTTTAAGTGGTAATGCAGACCGTGATGACTGTCAGTGAGACAATAGGGGCTTTTCAAAACAAGTATATCAAACACCTAAATTGGAAACCCCAGAAATGGATAATTTTATTGTGTTGAATGATGCCACATGATTGTCATGCGTGTTTCATGTCTGTCGATAAGGCACGTTGATGGCAAATGGATATTACGGAAAGGTTCATTTCAAAAATTTTGCTTAATAAACACAGCAGTGCTTGTGGATCGAAAGTGATCCCCTCCACCTCTTTGCTGTTGTCTTTTGTGTGAAGGCGGTCACCTCGTTGCCACCCTGCGTGACAGAAGATTATTGGGTAATTGAGGCTGTTCATGCAATGGTGACAGCTTATAGTAGAAATCTGACAGCTAACTTCCTTTCTAAACAAAGTGGGCTTGCTGAGTGACTCAGGGTGACGTTGCTCTTAATGCTTTTTCATTTTTAAGCAAAAGCTATTAAATGGTTGAGGATTTAACATCCAGGGAATGCCCTTTAATGAACTTACACAGTAGTGGCCAAGAACATGCAGCATGCAAGTGCCCTTTTGCCCCTTGAATGCTTTTATTAATTTTTTTTTTAACTAATCAAGCAAAAATTTCTAGTCCTCTGTTTTTGCTGATGTTCTTCCAATGCTGAGGACTTGGAAGGCAAAGAGAGAGAGGCACACGTTCTCTGGTCATGGCAGTGACCATGGCTTAGCAACATGGCATCTGTTTTGTATGTAGGACGTCTCAAGCTCACAAGCGTAGCATCACCAATTCAGAGGGGATCTAGGTGTTTGCAAGGTCATTGGAGGCGCATGGCCTCCTACCTCTTCGTTTGCCCCCTTGCCCTTCTTGGCTCATTACATTGAGCAGGGCGGGACCAATGGAGGCAAATGGACCGTGGGCATGCAATTATTGGGGGAGTGGCTCATCTGCCCCCACCCCCCAATATTTTATTCAAGTAAATGCACCTGATGCCAGGTCTTTCTAAAACTCATTGGAAACCATTGTAAGTAGGGTTAACAGGTGCCTCCAGAATCATTTAGCTGAACTCTAGCTTTCATTTCAAGATTTTATTTTTTCTGCGACATGCAGTGGGGATTCATGAATGTTATACAACATTAACTTAAGTGTTAGATGCAGGTTTTTTATGAGTGATTTTATTGGACTGAACCCTACTGGAATCTTGTATATGCCAATAAAGGTCTGAGAATTCGAATTTGATCTTAAACATTCAATACCACTTACCGTATATAATAAAAGCCTCTAGTATAATATATATTATCCCTGCATTCTTTTGTTTTTGAAGAATGGATTGAAATTTTGACAGTGAGTGCAGATGTAAATGAGGCTAGATGGTAACCACAATCTTTTTCAAATAATTTGGATTGAGTTTTTAACAGGGTTTTTGCAGCGTAATATTCATTGAAAGGAGCCGTGTGTGTTTTATCTAGACAAGGTTATTTTAGTGAGCATTTCTTTTCTCCTTGTAATACCTACAGTGCTCTTTCCCTCTTTATTAATGTAATTACCGCAGGTTAACATGGCAATCATTTTTGCTCTTTCATGGCTCTGTAGAATACTATTACTTTTTTCTGGAAAAGAAATGTAGATGGCTTTAATGGCACTATTACCACTCTTCAGTGTTTAAATTTCATATCAAAACTGGTTAAAGGCTATGATCAGTGCTTAAAATTGCTCTGTGGGGAATGCAATAAGATGATTTATAATGTAAATATAAACCTTTAAATAGGAAATGAGAATAGCAGCTCTCGAAGATCCAGCAGTAATGGTATTTAACTCCAAATATTCAGTCCATATCTAGGTGGTGGAATGTGTGTGTGTGTGTGTGTGTTTTCTCTTTCCTCTGTGGCTTCAAACCCCTGGGCAGTTGTTTTGGTCCTTTAGCTGTGCCTGCTGTTCTGAAGCTGTTTGCTTTATAGTAGTAGTGCCACCATTATAGCACTGGTTCAGGTATAGCAGAAGTGCTTTCGATGGATTTCTGTGGATGCACTGCTGTTGACGTTTGTATGTCTCAAGAGACAATGGAGTGCGCATCCGGGGGTGAAGTTAAAGCATTGTGTTAGCAGCACCGAAGTGACCTCCCCAGGGCACAAGCCTGGGCAGTGTGTATGGAGGTCCTGGGCTGCCCAGATGACAAGACCCCCCTCTTGGCCTCGCTGATGTGGTCCAAAGGAAAGCAGAGCAACATGTTTGGCACCAGCTTGGCTGCAGGAATTGCTGGAAGGAGGCGTACAAGGCACCACCTTAGGGACTCCAGATTTGTGCTGGGTTTACTTCTTAGCCTTTTCATCTCAAGATATCTTTCAAGGCAGCAGAGGTTTAGGACCAGAGCTTTCTTTCTCCCAAATGGGCTCTCTTTCCAGGTTGAGAAGCCCCATCTGTCTCTCACTTCCATCTGCAGCACGTGCAAAAACTGCCTCCTTGACCACTGGACTTACTATTGGTCTCATCCACTCAATACAGCAGAGCCAGTCTTCACATGCAGGGGAAGTGCTTAACTCACTGAGGGTTTGAGACCCATCGACTACCCTCACCTGGTTTAGTCAGCCAACTGAAGCTGCTCTTGGGGTGTGGCCCCTGTCGCATACTGAAAGCTTCTGGGAGCTGCAGGTGATAGCTGAGGGCAGGGTAGGGACCAAAGGTGGACAAACTACCCCAGAAGGAACAGGACATGTTGCTCACCAGAGGTGCAACCCCTCCGCCAACACCCCACACACCCCTGAATGATGTACATACAAACATTAACGTGGAATATGGACTCCACATGGACTCTGCCATATCATCCTTTACAATTGTAAGAATTTTGCAGGGACCTTTCATTCACCCATGTTTTTGAGACATACCTATCTGTGGGGGAATATTTCCAAAGCAGTTCCGTGGCGATAAAATTGCTACACACGAACCATTCCCATGAAGGTCAGTAGCAATCATTTGCATTTCACACACCCTCCAAAGAATCTGTTGAAGGCTTAGTGTCTCGAGTGGACTGGAAGGCAACTTATAAGTGTGAAATTATGCATTCGCTTCTTCTGCAAAGTTTATTCATCAGCTATGTTACAAATGGGAATAACAAGCTGCTAAGGCCTTATGTTAGTCAACACTGTGGTGATGTTACCTTTGATCAAGGACCAAAAGACCTTTGATCCCTCATCTTCAAAAGGTACACAAAGCTAGGAGGTGGGAGCAGAAGCTCTCCATGTCGCCGGAGGCAGGCAAAGGAGACACAAAAATCCTGCTCCATCTGAACTGCTCCCTCCCTGCCATCTACCACCAACTGCCCTATGGAAGGATCTTGGTGAATGGTTATATTTTTATACTGTATTTTTATGGAACATAGAGCTTGTGACATTAAGTAACCTAACACATTTCACAAACCCTACAGTGGTGCCCCGCAAGACGAATGCCTCGCAAGACGAAAAACTCGCTAGACGAAAGAGTTTTCCGTTTTTTGAGTCGTTCCGCAAGACGAATTTCCCTAGGGGCTTGCTTCGCAAGACAGAACGTCTTGTGAGTTCTTGCGAGTTTGTTTCCTTTTTCTTAAAGCCGCTAAGCCGTTAATAGCCGCTAAGCCGCTACGCCACTAGTAGCCGCTAATAGCCGCTAAGCCGCTAATAGCCGTGCTTCGCAAGACGAAAAAACCGCAAGACGAAGAGACTCGCGGAACGGATTAATTTCGTCTTGCGAGGCACCACTGTACTACTCAATCATGATTGTATTTTGATTCTACATGTAAGGTAGCCTATGAGGATTTGCGTCCAGAAAGGCAGTGAATGCCTTTAAACAGTAAGCATACTGTGGCATGAACGTAATACTATTGGAAGCGACTCATGGGCACCTGCCTCAATGCCTTCGACATGTGCTGCATCAGGAGAATTGTAGGTACCCCATGGCAGGGCAGAATTCCCAACAAAGGTGTGCTCTCCCAAGCCAACATTTCCAGCAAGTTTGCATTCCTGTCTCAGCGATGTCGACACAGGGCTTGGCCCTGCCCACAGAATGGAAGATGGCAGGATCCCCAAGGATGCGAAGGCCCTATGAGATCTTACGCAGACCCCACGAGATCTTGCACAACCTTCCCAGAGCCCAGTAAGCAAGGCGGTGGGCTGAAAAAGCTCTTTATGTACTTGGTTTTCTTCTTGGGAGATCCTGCAGGAGCCACCACCAGCCTTCCAGAGGCCTCACACAACCTGCCCAGAGTTTAGTAGAATAGGGATAGTCATGAAGGGGGGGGCGTGTTCCTGGGGGGCCTTTGTACATGGACCACTGGAACATAACCCCTACATTAAGTTTTGGTCCTGCTGTAAATAAAGACTAAAAGCTGAACAAAATTGAACTGAATCTAAACACTGTCTCTGAAGGCATGAGAGGACAAAAAATTCTTCACTGTGTGCCAGAAGCCCATAAATCTATGCCAGCGACTGATTTATTAAAGGTGTCGCTTCCCCCCTCACATTTTTCCTCAAGGGGAGAGGAGGGCAGTCAGCTTTGGGAAAAGCCTGTCCTGCAGATCTGGAAGGCAGGCTCTTGAGCAGGGGCCAGCAAACTTTTTCAGCAGGGGGCTGATCCACGGTCCCTCAGACCTTGTGGGGGGCTGGACTATATTTTGAAAAGAAAAAAAAAATGAACGAATTCCTATGCCCCACAAATAACCCAGAGATGCATTTTAAATAAAGCACACATTCTACTCATGTAAAAGAACGCTGATTCCCGGACTGTCCGCAGGCTGGATTTAGAAGGCGATTGGGCCGGATCCAGCCCCCAGGCCTTAGTTTGCCTATCCATGCTCTTGAGTAACATCTAGAAGAGTCAGAATTGCACTCTGGTTGTACAGACTACTTCCTGCCTCCTCCTCTCAGGTTGCGTGTGAGAGATGTCCACAAAGGAGGGGGATTAAGAAGAGTGGAGTTGAGAAGCAAGGAGGAATTTGCAAGGAGTGGCTGGGGTGGGGTGGGGTGAATAAAGGTTCCAGGACTGTCTTTGGGTTTTGGCAAGTCCAGATGGTGAAGTCAAATTCCCAAATTGTGACTCCCACCAAGAATTGGATTCTGTTCTGTTTTCAGTTTCTCATTGGTTTGATTCTTGGTATTTTGGGGAAAGAGGTATTCTTATGAAATGTTATTCGTTCTATTTTGGGTGTTGATCTTAGAATAGACCCAATCGTAGTATTTGGCATAAGTCAGGGCATTAAAGCTAAATAAATGTTAAAATTAATAATTTGCCAAAGCTCCTTTTGATGTCAAGCATCACTGAATCGTCTCCTACATTGAAAGAGGAAATATTCTCCTTTAGTACAAAACAATAAAATTAAAATAGAACCCCACTATTTGCTTAACTGCTCTTGCTCTTGTTTTTATACCTCTCTGTAGTCTGCAAGGTTCATATTAGCAGCACAGTAAAATGAAAAATGGCAGTAATAAAACACTGTGAGTCTCTCTAAATATCGATTTCTCCCAAAAAGCTGGCATAAATCATAGTACTTGATGGCCCGTTTCATCATTTCTTTTTTTTAATTATTATTAACACCCTTTGGAAATGACCCTCATTTTCTCTTTCTTGTAAATAAGGCATCTCAACTGTTTCTGACCAAAATTCATGTGAACTGCTCTCCTGGCTTGCTTCCTGAAGCACATCGTTTCTGACATATCCCAAAATGTGTGCGATATGGAGCTGATTGGATGCAATACACAAAAGTTAAATCTTGCCCTTGTTTTCACTGCTTCTTTCATCATTTGCGGGAGAGTGGGAACATGACAGGGGATGGTTCTAAGCATGTTAGGATTACAAGCAGAGCACGCTTGTGAAAGAGCTGGATAGAAATAACTTTCGTTATTATTGTTAACAGACCAGCAATTAGAATGCTAGCACTGCATACTTAATAAGGATTGCATCCAAATAAATAATTGTATGTGCAATGTGACTTCTGCAATGGCAGCTAAGGGTTCACTGAGCCCCCAGGAGCAGATGGGGGGGGGGACAGCGCAGGGGGGAGGGGGAGGAGCCATTGATCTCATGTAATTGGTTCCGCTTGCACAATTATTTTGTTGGATTCAACCCTTAAGAGGTAAGTCCCGCTGAATTCAGTAGGGCCTTCCCCAGAAAACTTAGTCAGACTTATTTCTCGAATAAACATGCTTAGGAACTAGTTGTAAATTTTATGGATTTATTTTTTTTTAAGATGAAAAATGAGACTTGCTCTTCAGAAGAGGCAAGATTCCACTTTTCAGCGGGGAAGCGATCAAGCGATCTTACCTTGATTGAACGCTGTCAACCGATGGTATTTGTGTGTGTCAGTGAACTGTCTCCCTTTGAATGAGTCATATGGTAATTTCACGCCATAAATAGGCAGGTAGAAAGGATTAAAATAAATCCTTAAGTTCAAATGATATCTAGAAGATATTTATGGAAGCTGGTTCCTTGTGATTGTGTGATGCAGCTAAATCCATTGTCTGCAAAAACCTTTTTAAAAAGAGTTGCCTACATACTCTTCACATCTTCTGAAACACTTTCCCGGGTATTTTAAAACCTGTGATTAACTGATAATATTTTTAGCCCTGTGCCATGAAGGGGAAAACTACATTTGCAAGGAACATGTAAGGTAGAGGGCTACTTAGATTGTAAGGCAAACGGCATCAAAACAGAGAGTGAGTGAGTTACTAATTCCCGTTAGGGCAAACAGACTGTCAAAGCAGTGGAGAGAATAGAGTGGAATTGCCACATGTGTCACAGTTTAAGCATGTTGTTCTAATGATGGTTTGCTGCAAGTACTCATTAAAGATTAAGAAGCTGCTGCTTTAAGAGCCACTAGAAAGCACAGAGACAGATCTCATAAATACTCGTGCCTCGTATATAAGGCTTGATCGATCTTGACTTTGGCGGCGGGAGCTTGGTTAACAAAAGCCAGATGCTAATGTTCCAGCATTTAACATGCCTTGGGCCTTGATGAAATTAGAGGGTGATTGCTGAGAGACTTACCTGGATTTGAAGAGCCAAACCATCTCTCTGGCATGATTTTCTTGATGGAGTAATTCTCAATACACTGGTACCTCGGGTTACAAACACCTCAGGTTACAAACACTTCAGGTTACAGACTCCGCTAATCCGGAAGTAGTACCTTGGGTTAAGAACTTTACCTCAGGATCAGAACAGAAATTGTGCGCTGGTGGCATGGCGGCAGCAGGAGGCCCCATTAGCTAAAGTGGTACCTCAGGTTAAGAACTGTTTCAGGTTAAGAATGGACCTCCGGAACGAATTAAGTTCATAACCAGAGGTACCACTGTATTTATATGCTCTGCTTTGCACATTTTATTTTCCTCCCCAGAGCAGAACATGAGATTGGTTACATGCCCATGGCTAAATGTTGGGTTTATGCATGGCCACAACTGTGTGCCTGAGGCAAGTGAAAATCCCTTGTGGTTTTCAGGATCATGGCATTATGCACATCACTCCCTTGTACTTATGAGCAGCCTTGGTTGATTCACAGATTCTATGGTGAAAGAGATATTGCTGCTCTTTTTTCTGCTTCTGGGCTGTGTAAGGGGTTGCCAGTGTGCAGCCATCCAGTTTGGAACAAATTTACATAGACTATGGGCAAGTAGTGGATGGTACAGTAAATGAAGGGAGTTCAGGGAAAAAGCAGATTGTTTGATAGCATGTTATTATGAACTCAGCAGGAAGTTATTTTTGGAGACCACTTTGAGGTGAGTTTTTGGTTTTTTTACCATAAAGTGGTATAATCAATCAATTAAGTAAGTAAGTAAGTAAGTAAGTAAGTAAGTACAGTGGTACCTCTGGTTACATACTTAATTCATTCTGGAGGTCCGTTCTTAACCTGAAACTGTTCTTAACGTGAAGCATCACTTTAGCTAATGGGGCCTCCTGCTGCTGCCACACCACCAGAGCAAGATTTCTGTTCTCATCCTGAAGCAAAGTTCTTAACCCGAGGTACTATTTCTGGGTTAGTGGAGTCTGTAACCTGAAACGTATGTAACCTGAAGCGTATGTAACCCGAGGTACCACTGTAAGTAAGTTGCAGGGAGCAGGACTAGGATTTTACTTCCTTATCCAATTAAGCGGCTCATGCAGGCTAGATGTAGGAATATGAAGACGGGGAGACTTCCAACTGGTCCAAAATACAGCTTAGGGAAGGGTTCCACTAGGAACGCATGCAATTCCTGCATTAAAACAGCTGCACTAGGTTCATTTCCAAGCCCAAATCAAAACGATCGCATTAGTGTTTAAAGCCCTGTACTATGTAGATCCCAGATGTCTGAAAGACTGCCTCCCTACCTACAGACCCCCTTGCGAGTTAAGATCTTTTGGTAGTTCCACCACCCTCAGATGTGTGGAGGATAGCAGTCTGGGAGAGGATATTATCTGTGGCTGTTCCTAAGTTGTGGAATTCCCTCCCCACAGAGGTGCAGCCAGCGCCTTCAGGTTCCCTTGTACGTTGAAGGAACATTCTGGTCCTCATAACGTCTGAGGGTATTGCCCCCACCCGTGCGATCTCCGTGACATCGTGATATATCAGAATATCACAATGGCTAGCTGCTGATATATCGCGATGTTGAAAACCAGATATCACTCAACCCTATTCTGTTTTTTAGTATACCTAAAATCCTTTTATTATTAGGGGCTACCCCACTTTTTTTTAAAAAAAATGCTTTGCAGAGTTAACTACCATAGAACTATCAAAATTTTCAAAAGTAGGGGGTCCATGGCTTGGCTTTTGAAAAATAGGGGGTCCTCAGTAATTGGGAACCGCTGATGGCCAAAGCAGGTATATACAGATTCTGATCTTCTGTCCTATACACCAGTTCAATTCTTGGTGCGCATTGATCCTCAATGTTGATTAGTCCCACCCTTATTTGTCCAATATAATTAAAAGTCTTTAATTTTTTTTTTTTACAAAGCATCATTTAAGTGGTTATTCGCAGAATCTTTTTAAATAGCAGAATTATGGGTTCTTTGTAGTGCAGAATTCCATCCCCCACATCCCCAGCATGTGCACTACACAACCTGTTGCCTGTATCCTGTTGGCTTGTGTTTCATTTCTTGGTAATGCATTAATGGCAGGCTATTGATTCTTCTTGTCTGTGGTATTTATTAGTCACTTAATATGTTTGCTACATGCCACGATGGGGACTTTACAAGATTAATAAAAATTTATGAACTTAATTACTAGATCGGCTCATGTCATTGCAAGCTTAGCAGCATAGTTATTGGCTCATGACCGCTCGATGATTGCTTGGAATGATTCCAAGCTCATAAAGCTGTCTGCGTTTGTACTCCAAATGACTTGATGGGAAGCACTATAGGAGAGAGGGAAGGGTGCTATGTTTGTAAGTAGGTCACCGTGAGGATTTTAGACAATTCAAGGTGGCTCCATGCTATGCACAGCAAGAATGTTTCCTGCAGTAAAAAGTATGGGCGATAGACATATATTTGAGAACTGTGCTCTCTCTCTTCCACTATCTCTCGCTTTCTCTGTTTAAATATAATAATAATAATAATAATAATAATAATAATAATAATAATAATAATTTATTTATTTATACCCCGCCCATCTGGCTGGGTTTCCCCAACC
This sequence comes from Podarcis vaucheri, assembly GCF_965113315.1. Lineage (NCBI taxonomy): Eukaryota > Metazoa > Chordata > Lepidosauria > Squamata > Lacertidae > Podarcis > Podarcis vaucheri. The sequence goes on from NC_138760.1 coordinate 105,467,855, forward strand.
ACTCTGGGCGGCTTCAAACAAAACACTAAAATACAATAACCTATTAAACATTAAAAGCTATTGGCCACATGTAATGTGTTTTCACAATACAAATGCCAGTGTGCACAGGACTTGGAGCTGAGGCTACTCGCCTTTTTCAGCCTGAGGGCCACGTTGACAGCTGATCAGCCCACCAAGGGCCACATGCCACTAGTGGTACAGCCACCACAATTTGTGTGCTTGCACACACATGGAATACGCAAGCAGTGGCAGACTTTGGGCTCTCAAATTTCAGCAGTGCCCTGTGTGACCCTAAAATACAGTGCCTCCTGCCTCTCACACTCTGTTCTACAGTGTTGTTGTTGCACCCCGTACAGTGTGGCACCCAGTGCGGCTGCACTGGTTTCGCAACCCTTAAACCGCCTTTGGTACAAGCTTGTTACACACACCATGCCTCTTGCTTTTCAGTCATACCCATGTTGGACAGCCAGCAATTTCAGGGTGTTTTGTTTGTTTGTTTTTTTACTTGGTTGTATCTCCCGCCTGTGATAGTCTTTCTGGAGACGTTTGATGGCAACCTGTGCAGCTTCTTTGATGGTGTTGAGCAAGCCAGTGCAACTGAGAGCTGGTTGAAGCGCTCTAGAAACAGGAAGGCAGTCTCTGATACGCTTTGAAGTTTCACCAGCACTTGATTGGAGAACAAGTTTATTAAGAACTGGTGGTGCTGTTTAAAAAAAGTTCCTATGCAAGGCATTGTGCTTGGCCAAAGATGCATTTTTATTCTGGTTCAGATCAGTGATTTGGGTGAAACATACTAATTCCCTTTTCTGAAAATGTGAAAAATGGAAGTGTGAAAAATGTAGCAATCATTTAAGGACCCGACATCTGGTGGCGGTGGAGAGATGTATCTTCAGTAGAAATATATTGATTATGCATCCCTCCCCCTTCCCCCCTGTTTCTGCCTGGCTAGATACAAATGCTTCTGAAGTCGTTTTAATTAGAAGATGTGTGTGGATTTTTAATACTGTATAAAATAGTTGATGCAGACATCTTTCTGAGCTTGGCAGAAAGGGCTGATTTTGCATATGTTTTAATATAGTAAATGTGTTATTAATGTCTGTGGAGTAGAATGTAAATGTGCGTTTCTTCTCTATGTTTTTGCAGGTAAGAAATTGCATTCCACTGAGCCAAGCTGCCTTTGGGACTTGACAGATGCTTCTTCTTTACTCTCATTTGTAAGCTGCCAAATCATGCAAAAATGTTCTAGCTCGCAAAATTAGGGACCCCACTTGTAAGTATTTCTTAAAAAGAAAAATCCTCCTCGACATGGCAAACACTTGTACTGGTGTGGATGTGATTATTGGGTGACATGGTCTGAAGTAAATGTTGAGTACCCAGTGCCTCAGTGGACATCTCTTGATAACACATGAAATTATAGCTATGGAGATGTCGATTTTTGACCTGTTGGTCCAGTATAAATCATGACAGTAGTGTAATTTTGTTTGTCCCTTTGCAGTGCCTTCTGTGCTCTGACTTTGGTGTATCTTCTTGGTGCAAGGTAGACTGAGGTGCAAAGCAAGCATCGGGAATAATTTCGTATCTTGGAGGTTATTAAAAGTTAGGCATTGCTGTCCATTAATTATGAGATAGTTGAGCTTGTCTTCAAGGTGGTAAATGAAAATCTGTCTTGCTCAGAGACTTAATTAAAATCAGGAGGTCAGGCAGAATGCACTCCAATTATTATCTGCAACCTAACGCAGTAAACCTCATTCAGTGAGTGGGGTGGAAATATTGGCAGAATTGTGAGGGAGCCAGCAAATCCACTCCTACCCACCAACACAGCTTTTGGGAAGGACTGTTTCATGCAAGCAGAACTTTCAATTTCAGAATCAGTATTTGTAAAGTCCCACAACCATTCTTGACTTGTCCCATTGATAGATTGTTGGTATAGAATCAGGAGCCTGGCCCCAACTGAGAAAATGACTAACAGCATCCCAGAATTACTTGGTACATACACGCGCATGCACGCACACACACACACATGCACGTGCGCGCACACACACACACAAACAACTCCTTGGCTGGGTCTGCCTCCTTGATTAGTAGTAGGCAGGCAGAGCTGTGCATTAAATTCTGACATCACTAAGGGCAATGACAAAAGTTTCATCTATTTCTGGTAAAGTTGTGTAGATTTCCCTGTACAGTGGATGCACATTTGCAACCTACGGCGTTTGCAACCCACACCTGCACGCCTGCGCACGTGCGGGTTGCGATTTGGCGCTTCTGCGCATGTGCGACCACCGAAACACGGAAGTAACTCGTTCCGTTAGTTCCAGGTTTTGGCGTTCCATAACACGAAAAACGCAACCTGAAGCGTCTGTAACCCAAGGTATGACTGTAATGTGTTACGCTGTACTCCCCCCCGCCCTCTCAGGATCCAAAACAGCTGTTCATTATTACAGAGATCTTAAGGGAGTGTTTGGTAAAATATAAACTGTGAGGAGACTGACAGGCCAGAGATGGAACAGGACCGTGCTGTGTTTCTTCTGGCAGAATTCAGCTAGATATTTTTGTGGGAAGGGAAGTGGGAAGCAGGTCAATGACATATCAATATTTCAATAGTTAGTGCAATTTCCTATGAAAAGAAGAGTGCAATTTCCTGTTAAAAGAAGAATGCATATTGTATAGAATGTGGCGGGCCAAAAATTGCCTTCTAATTCAACTGGAAGTGGTTATGAAGTTAAGATTAGCTGTTTTTATGTTCTGTGGATAAGTGCGTGATGATTTAACATAAACATAGGAAGAATCTTCCTGGATCAGGTCAAAGGTCCTTCTACTCCAGCCGGAGAAGAAGCCCATAAGCAGGATCTGAGTACAACAGCTCTCTCGCCACTTGTGATCCCCAGCAACTGGTATGACTCTGACAATGGGGGTAGAATTATGCCTATTAGCCGTTGAGTGCTTTATCCTCCAGAACTTGTCTAATCCCACTTGGTGGTCATCACTCCCTCCTGGGGGAGTGAATTCTATAGTTTAACAAAGCACTCTGTGAATAAGTAATTTATTTTGTCTCCCCTGAGCTTCATTGGGTGTCCCAAAGTTTTAGTGTGATAACCTTTTCTACACCATGAATACGTTATACAGCTCTATCATATTTAGCAGCAGTATAGTCCAGCATTTTGTGTGTCCCCCCCCCCCCCATCACTGTCTGTTAGACACGTTTTCCACCCAGGAGATACCGATAAGTGGATATATAATTATTGTTACTATTATTTTATTGAGTTTCCATACTGAGGACAGTTCTCTCTCTTAAGTACCCTTCTGTGCGTCTCCAGCTGGAAAATGGGACACTCAGTAGGAGAAAAGATAGACTGAAAGGTTTATGAAGGAGAGAGAGACTCATAGAATCACATAATGGTAGCGTTGGGAGGGACCCCAAGGGTCATCCAGTCCAGCCCCCTGCAATGCAGGAATCTCAGATAAAGCATCCATGACATGGCCATCCAACCTCAAAACCTCCAAGGAAGGAAACGATTTGAGATAGGAACCCAAAGTATACATCATGAGAGCTCGCATTGCATGCTCATCCATGCCTTCTTCTCCTTCCATCTTTCCCAGCCACTTCTCATGCGCATATAAAAATACACACAAAGAGAATAGAAGATACAGGAGACTGCGGAAGAAGATTGGAAGAAATTCAAGATTTATCTTAAGGACTACTATAAACTTGATGAAGTTTAGAATGTCGAGATTCTATAGAGAGAAAGGGTTGCAGTAATATAAGATTAGAATAAGAAAGGACTATGACGAATTAGAGTTGGAAAAAACATTTATAAGTTGCTATAAAATTTGGACATGAGGATGCAGAAAGGGGAGGTATGGGGAAGTCCGAGGAAAGAAGTTTATGAAATGACATTATGAAATTATACTTGTTTGTTTGTTTGCTTTCTTTTTTGTGTTTGTTATAAAAACTTTTGTAAAACTAATAAAAAATATTATAAAAAAAAAAGAGAATAGAAGATACTGTGGACTCTTTAAAAATAAATACTACTTGAGAAGCAATCCAGAAAGTTTCTTACAGGGATGAGGATTCCTAAGGCCCTCTAGATGTTGTCTAACCCCCAATTCCATCAGTGGTCAAAGATGATGAGAGTTTTGGTCCAGCAACATCATAGGGCCTCACTTTCTCCATACCTAGTTTACTGACATTCTGTGCTTGAAGACTTCTCATGGAAGAGATTTGAAATGAAGTGACTATTGGCTTTGAAGAATAGTGGTGATATACTTGAAATATGTCAGACAAAGTTACTGCTAAGTTCAGAATTCTGGTTTTAGTGTATAAAGTCCTATACAGTTTCTGATCAGGATACCTGAAGGATGATCTCACCCCTTACTTACCCATCCGATTACTGTGCTCTGCAGGTGAGGGACGTCTGCAGATACCTTCTCAGAGGTATCTACAGAGGAGCAAAACTCTCCCTTTCTGCTGCTTATGTCCTAGGCCACATCCTTTTTCAGAGGCTTTCACTCTGGTCCCACAAGTTTGCAGCTTTAAGAATATCATTCAAGCTATTCTCATTTAGTTTACCTGTTCTCAGGTCCTTTGAAACAAATAGAATACCACCAACTTTTAGCAACTTAATTTCACTTCAGGTGTGCGCTTGTATCAGAGGGGAATAGATGTATCAAAATTAATTTACCTGTTCATACATCAAATGCCCTGGGATATAATTTCAGTTCTTGATTTCTTTTCACATTGATTGGTTTCAGATGAATGTGGTACAGTGAACACTGGCATGGTAACTGTAGCTACATGGAGAGTTAGACATTTGTGTTGATGCTCTCCATGGGAAGGTGAATTGTACCATGTTGCTGCAACAGACTGGGGAGAAGCTATAGTTCAGTGGTAGAGCATTTGCTTTACGCATATAAGGCAACAGGTTCAGTTCCTCACATCTTCTGGCAGAGCTGGGAATGTCCTCTTCCTGAAACCATAGAGAGCTGCTGCCAGTTAGTGAAGACAATACTGAGTTAGATGGCTCAATGCTCTGCCTCAAGTTAAGATGTCATGGACTGGCTGGATGCAGAGGAATGATGGGAGGCAACAGCTGGGGAACCCCCAAGGGAAGAAGGCTCAGAGCCAGGGGATTGGTGGTGGGATGACAATGTGTGGTCATAGGGAGCAGATGGGGAGGAGGAGGTGTTGGAAGCTGAAGAGGCAACAAGGTTTAGTGAGCAAGAAGAGGCTGGGGCAGAGAACAGTCCAGACTCAGAGGTAGGAGAGGAGGTGGGTCAGCAGACAGATACAAGGCAGGCTGCGGAAGAATACAGGGAGTCTGCTCCTCCTGCTGCAACAAGCTCTCTTCCCTCCTGGTCTCCCAGAACACGAAGAGGAATGAAGAGGGTGGAGCAAAGAGAGACAAGACAACAAGGCCTTAGGCTGCTGAAAAAGGAACCGGGGGAGGCATTTTAGGGAGTGGTGGGAAGCCAGGGGCCTTTAGTCCTCGCAACTGCCTCATTGGGGCAAGATCGACTGGGAAGATCACTGGTGTGATCACTGTTTTGGTTTCTTTGACTAAAGAGGTAACTTCACTGACACTGGCTTGTTTTATTACTGACCTTCTCCTGACTCTGGCTCCTGACATCAGGTAGCTTTATGTGTTACAAATGACTTTTAATTCTTCCCCACTCCCACTGCTGCACTATTTTGACGGACTACTGTCTCTCCTTGTGACTACAGTTTTCATAGGATGAGTTTTGAAGTAGTTCGTCATTATAAAAATGATTATCTGAATCAGCCAACTCATGGATTAAATGAAGGATTGAAATGAACTGAAAGGCTCAGCAAATTGTAGCAAAACCATGGTCTCTTGACTTGCTCTTCTTCTCTCTTCCTAGGATGTTCATATAAATCACAGCAGGATTTTTGTATTGTTCCTTTGCTCATAATAATCTGTGAACAAGCCATGCTACATACAGTATGTGGGCTGCAATAGCCTTGAATTTCCTTTGTCATATATAGGGGCTGGTATTTTAGAGACTCCAGACATGGGATAATCATTTCTGTACTGTGATTGTTTGAGGAAATTCTTCCTTACAAAGTAGTTCCCTCCATGACTACAAGAATGGCTGCATAATATTTTGAAGGCACCATTAGTAGCATCCATAATAAATGGACCACTCCAGGGATGTGCAACTTAAAAGAATTATGAAACTTGTATTAATTCATTGTATTCTGAGTGAACTGAACTAGGTCAACTGGAATAATCATAATCATCACCTGGCCTTCGCTCCAAGGTCCCAGGGCTGGTTACAACAATTAAAACACAATATTTGAAAAGCTTAAAACAACTTAAAATTACTGAAATGAGGTGGGTCTGTTCATCTCAGGTGTCAAAATCCATATTAGTAATGACATCTTTTTGCTAGTTCTACAGAGGGAACTCCTTGAAGTTATTCCCGCTGGGTGGGGGTGGGGGTGGGGTAAGGTGACTAAGCAGAGCCTTGCTCTTTCTTATGTCAGGTAGGTGTGGGAAGTTATAAGATAATAAAGGTTTTATGAGCAGCCTTCTTGTTATTGTTGTTGTGGTTTAGTCATTTAGTAGTGTCCGACTTTACGTGACCCCATGGACCAGAGCACGCCAGGCAGCCTTAGGCCACCTTAAAGGTGAAGGGTGTGGTCCCAAGACTTGCCTTGAGGAACGTGGTATTCACTGGCATGGTTAGGGAGTAACACCTGCCCCTTGTGGTTTAGAAAAGGGAGAGATTAACTATGATCCTGAGCCCAGATGACCCTGGGGAGGAGCACAGTAAGTGCAAACTCCTCTCTTGGAGTTAGCATGTTGCTGTGGTCTAGTAAGCCATAACTGGGCTTGCAATGACCTGCCAAACAGGACACCATTTTCAGGTATTCTTTAAGACTTCCACTCTCTTGTTGAGTCAGATGTTCCCACAAGGAGGTGGAATGGAATGTAAAAGAGTAGGTATTTGACATCTCCCTTAGTGAACACAAACAGGAAGGGGACACGACTGACTTTTATCTCAAGGAGGCCTTCCATAGTCTATACTTCAAGGGTTAGACAAGTTGTTTAAAGTCAAGGGGAAGTGGTTGGGTTGCAGCTTACCAACCATGGCTGGGGCTAGTGAAGCCCAAACCAAAAGTGAGTGCAGAGACCACTGTTAAGTCTCATCCATCCATTCTGTATTCACATCCACCCACCCACATTTAAGCCTGTTTATCTCCCATTATTCCCCCTCCCCGCCCCATGGCAATTAGGCTTAGAAAAAAGGTCCCACCTTCACTAATGGGACCTTCTCCCACTGTGCCTAATTGCCATGTGGGAGGCAGCAGCATATGGTGATGGGAACCTGCAAATTGCCTTCCTGTGCAATAATTTGGCTTTGGACGAAAGTATCCATTTGTGTGAATCGCCTTATGCTGTGGGCTCTGTTTTCAATGTGACATTCAAAGCTAAAGCCCAGTTATTCTGTTGGAGCCAGTTAGTACTAATTTTGATCAGTCAATACAATTTTTCTTTTTTCTTTTTTATTGCTAGCCACTGTATCGGCAGATACAGACAAGCTGTCATCTGAACAGATGCTCAGAAAATATTTGGCAGTGTGGAATTTCCTGCATGTTAATGAATGAAATGTTTTTGTAGAGATATGAAATATAATGGACGAACGTTTAGCCATATTGGAGGTAGAACATGAGCGTGGGAGATTGATATGTGCAATAAAATGTGTGTATGTGTGCATATGTTAAGTATTTGACTGTTTTATTTTAAGATTTGGTCTGTTATGATTGTGGAAAGCTTGGCTACATGGATTTGTGACAGTGATTCGAAAGTTGTTTCCATTACAATGATAATAGAATCAGCCAGCAATGTTACTTGAAGATGCTCACAGTAGGCTAAGTTAAATCTTAGTCTATAGGAAAATTGTCTCCTGTATATGGCAAAATTTCTCAAAATCTACAAGTCTGTAATCTTACACCCACTTGCCTGGCAGTATGCTCTGCTGAACTCAGAAGGACTTCTAAATATTCATATACAGGATTGCATGGTGTGTAACCCATCTGAGCTTCACTGAAGTTTCCAAAAAAGGAAAAAAGGAAAAAAGGAAAGTCTGATGTGCTGTCTATTTAGAATGATAGTGATCACTTCTTGAACCCAGTGTAGTTTTTGTATTTATCATCTTTCTGTCTATTGGCATATTGTAAAGACCTAGACTTTGCAACTTGCTGCAAGAAGTCCATTTAGAAGGCCATGAAGAAGTTTGAATTCTTTTAACACTGAGCAGTTGTGTGTGTGTGTGTGTGTGTGTGTACACACACACACACACACACACACACACACACACACACTGTAATAGCAACCTCTAGTTCAAGCTAGGATTGGCACAATAGTACAAAACTGCTACAAAGGAGCTCACACAGGCAGATTTTTAAAAATATGTTGTGCAGTTGTTGTACCACATACATCTATATTTCTACTAATTACACCCCAAAAGTGTATTAAAGTTACAGTCAATGTGAACCTGCCTACTCTGGCAGTTAGGCCCTCTAAAGCTTTGGGCAGGGATTGCTGCCTTGGATCCTTTAACTGGACAGGGGGGAGGAGATTTTGCCTATGACATCATGCACAGAAAGCAGATAACTCTGCTAATCTGCTGTGGCCCCACTTCCAGCAATCTCATTATGGGTAGGTTCCACATCCATCACCCAGATATCCAGGTGAGATTAGAACACCGTTGAAGACTTGCTGTGCAGCTCTGAACTCAGCTAAGTCCTGTAGGCTTCAAATTTGTCCTGTAAACCTGCCAACTGTTCTCTGATGCTTCTTGCCAATGGCCGAGTGACTCCTTGGTTTGTGGCTCACCAGCTCTCAGTCCAGCTGGGACAGGAGACTACTGATTGCACAAGATTTGTGGACACACACCTGGTTGTTAGCTCAGTTAGAGTGTGGTGCTGATAACGCCAAGGTTGCAGGTTTGATCCCCATAAGGGATAGCTGCATATTCCTACCTTGCAGAGGGTTGGACTAGATGATACTCAGGGTCCCTTCCAACTCTATGATTCTACATTTTCTTAAAATCTAGTGCATGCATAGCCATCATAGTTGTTGAACTGTAACTTTCATTATCCCTGACCACTGGCCATGGTAGCTGGGTCTGAGGGAGTTATAGTCAAACATCTGGATGGTACCCCTTTGGCCAGCAACATCTGGGCAGCATTACTTTGGCTTCCCCTACTCAAGCGCATGCTGTGTTTGTGAAGATCAGTTCTGGGGATTCTCCTCTAGTTGTGTTGATCTTGAACATGGGTAGGCAAACTAAGGCCCGGGGGCCGGATCCAGCCCAATCGCCTTCTAAATCCGGCCCACGGACGGTCCAGGAATCAGCGGGTTTTTACATGAGTAGAATGTGTCCTTTTATTTAAAATGCATCCCAGAGTTATTTGTGGGGCATAGGAATTCGTTCATTTCCCACCCCCAAAAATATAGTCCAGCTCCCCACAAGGTCTGAGGGACGGTGGACCGGCCCCCTGCTGAAAAAGTTTGCTGACCCCTGATCTGGAACAAAACTGTTGCAGACAAGTGGCAGCCTATTAGCCTATTCATAAACATAGCTGTCACTAGGTTTTGAACTAAATTTATTAATTTGAAAGGAGGGAAATTATGAGCCCAACTATGATTTCATTCAAGTTATTATTCTATATCCACTATTCTTTGAACTGGGCCTTAGGATACTTATTAATATAATTTAATCACTACACAAATAAAACAGCAAATTCATATCTCAATAATATCTCCATAAAACCAATAAGGTAAAGGTAAAGGTACCCCTGCCCGAACGGGCCAGTCTTGACAGACTCTGGGGTTTGTGCGCCCATCTCACATCTATTGGCCGGGGCCAGCGCTGTCCGGGGACACTTCCGGGTCACGTGGCCAGCGTGACAACGCTGCTCTGGCGAGCCAGAGCCGCACACGGAACGCCGTTTACCTTCCCGCTGGTAAGCGGTACCTATTTATCTACTTGCCCCCGGGGGTGCTTTCGAACTGCTAGGTGGGTAGGCGCTGGGACCGAGCAGCGGGAGCGCACCCCGCCGCGGGGATTCGAACCGCAGCGGGAGCGCACCCCGCCGCGGGGATTCGAACCGCCGACCTTTCGATCGGCAAGCCCTAGGTGCTGAGGCTTTAGCCCACAGCGCCACCCGCGTCCCATAAAACCAATAGCTATGTCAAATTAAACTTAACAAGATTAGTTTTATCCTAGAGTAAGATTCAGTTGTATCCTAGAGTAAATAATACTAAATTACGGTGAATGTGAAATAGGACACATAACTACTTGGCTTCTAATCAGTTTTTCTGAGCTGCAAATTGTCCTTTTATTCCATGGACAGAGTCCCTTTTAATGAACGAGCACAGTTAATGCCCAATATTAGGCTGGCAGACACTTGGAGAACCTATTATAATCTAATAATGTAATCAGATTATTAAAATCAACAACTGGATGCTACCAACATTGCCAACCAATAATACTTTTTAAAAGCACTGTGCTTGGCAGGGAACTAAAGAGTGGAAGCCAGTTTGGCTCTGGATTAACCAGAGGGCAGTGGGTGGGGATGCACTGATAATTTACAAGTGTTGGGAATTTTCTAGCATGACATTCATACGTGCTGAATTTTCTGAGGATTTAAGCTTTTTGAACCATTGTCTTAGTCACCAATGGCCCACATTATGGTATATGGAGAATTAAGATGAACTTAAATGACCTCAGTATGATTGAAAGTCTTGATTGAGGCAAAGACTTCACCTCAGCTTCCTTCCTACACTACCATAGAGCATAGCTATAATCTTGGGTTGTTCTTTGACAGTGACAGTAATCTTTGTTGTTGTTTAGTCGTTGTTGTCGTTTAGCATCTTAAAAAGCAGAGACATCACCTTTCCGAAAAAGGTCCGTATAGTTAAAGCTATGGTTTTCCCCGTAGTGATGTATGGAAGTGAGAGCTGGACCATAAAGAAGGCTGATCGCCAAAGAATTTATGCTTTTGAATTATGCTTTTGAATTATGGTGCTGGAGGAGACTCTTGAGAGTCCCATGGACTGCAAGAAGATCAAACCTCTCCATTCTTAAGGAAATCAGCCCTGAGTGCTCACTGGAAGGACAGATCGTGAAGCTGAGGCTCCATTACTTTGGCCACCTCATGAGAAGAGAAGACTCCCTGGAAAAGACCCTGATGTTGGGAAAGATGGAGGGCACAAGGAGAAGGGAACGACAGAGGACGAGATGGTTGGACAGTGTTCTCGAAGCTACCAGCATGAGTTTGACCAAACTGTGGGAGGCAGTGGAAGACAGGAGTGCCTGGCGTGCTCTGGTCCATGGGGTCACGAAGAGTCGGACACGACTAAACGACTAGCAGCAACAACAACAGTCGTTTAGTCGTGTCCTACTCTTTGTGACCCCATGGACCAGAGCACGCCAGGTAATCTTAGAAACCTGGAAATCTTTAAGGCAACGTAGAATGTGAGAGGCAGATGTGGGAGCTTCCCTTTCTTCCAAATGATGGGTTTGGAGGATTGGAAATGAGACGTTTGAATGTGAGCACTGCACTGGAACTTCAGTTTATCTCGTTGCCTTTTTTCTTATGTAACAACTGTATCTAGGAAATCTGCAAGGCAAATGCAGATTAGTGTTCTATCATTTTTTTCTGCGTTTTAATATTTTGTAATAATCTCAGCCAAAAAAGAGTATAAAGGGACAGAACATAGCACTGATTTCTCTTTTTTTAAAGTGAACATTAGAATTAACATTAGCTCAAGGAACATCTCCTTGCGGTAAAATGTGGGATTTATAGTTGGCGAGGGATGCATTGTAAGTACACATAAATTTTGCTATGTGCTTTATAACATTGCATGTTCACTAATGAATAATGTGGGAGAAAGCCATTCCTTCTTAAACCAGGGACCAGGAATAAATTAACACATACTGCGCATTCAGTTCTGTATAGATTTTGTGGCGTGGGTTTTTGTCTAATATATTATGGTTGTAATTTTTGTTTTCCTGTGGTCTTGTTAAGCATAATCTTCAGAGATTTCTCTTAGCCTCAAAGCAAGTCTCTAGCCTTGTGAGTTGTTTAGTTTGGCGTATGCTGTTTTCAGAGAGATCAGTCAGACCAGCAGTAGAGTTTGTTTGCTCTTGTCGACTTTGATTACTGGCATGTTGCTCTATTTTAAGATCTTTTTATTATTATTATTCAAGGATTGATATAGCTACATAATGGCAGCAATAAAGGTCAGTTCTTATGTAATATAACCTGCTTTTCCTCCTTCGTTGTTTATAATAATGCCCTACAAATTTATAGGCACCCTGGAGATTTTTTAATTTCCTCGTTTAAGCAGCTGTTGCAGTCCAGTGGACTTGGACAGTGCTGGAATTAATTTATTGCATTTTCATCCATCTTTCTTCCCAGGAAGCTCAGGGGCAGCATATATTATTTTCTCTCCCTGCTCCCGCCATTATGCTCCCACAACAACCCTGTGAGGTAATTTAAAATGATGATTGCCTCAAGCACACTTAGTGAGTGTCACGTCTGAATAGAGTTGTGGAGGCCTGGAAGGTGGGGAGAATGAAAAAATGGAAAAAGAACAGCAACCTATTTTTTTGGTTTCTTGTCTATTTGGTTTTTTGGGGGGGAAATGAGAAAACAAAATGGAAAATTGATTTTTTTCTTTCTCCCCTCCCCGAAGTCTTCACATCTGTATGTCTGAATTTCAGCTTGGGACTTTCAGCTATCTTAGTCTGACAAGCTTAGCTATTGCCCTACACTACCTCTCAGGCTTCTTAAATTATAGCTCATTGTCTTGTCCTTGGAGCAATAGAGTGCATCACAGCCGCATCTGTAAACTAGAAAGCAGTGTGACTTGTCTAACAGGGTTATTGCAAAGATCGTGGAGCTGGGGGGGGATAGCGGTAGAACTCCGAAGCAGAAGGGAAAGGGACCGTAGGGCGCACACTCAGAAACACTTCCAGCAGCTAGGTCTAGGTCCACACTGTAGATTGCCACAGCCTGGCATCTGTAGCTGCCAGAGCCTGGATCTCAGTTGTGTGTCTGGGAACTTTCCTTGTTTGACTGCATCACCATTGAGGAGCTCTGGGCCCCTTGCCACCTGCCACTTTGCTTGAAATGGTCTGGTGAACATGCTGTTTTGGACACTGTGCGGCTGAAGAGCATTGCCAACACAGCATGCTGTTGGGTGACCCCCTGCCCACCTCAGGAACTCTTTAAGGATGGGAGGAAAGCTCATCAGAGGGCAGTGGCACATTCAACATGGCGGCCAAAGATGTGGAAGCTTGATCTTGGCCAGGGGTCAGCAAGCTTTCTCAGCAGGGGGCTGATCCACTGTCCCTCAGACCCTGTGGAGGGCTGGACTATATTTTGGGGGGCGGGGCAGGAATGAACGAATTCCTATGCCCCACAAATAACTCAGAGATACATTTTAAATAAAAGCACACACTCTACTCATGTAAAAACACCAGGCAGACCCCACAAATAACCCAGAGATGCATTTTAAATAAAAGGACACATTCTACTCATGTCAACACACGCTGATTCCTGGACCGTCCGCGGGCCGGATTCAGAAGGTGGTTGGGCTGGATCTGGCCCCAGGGCCTTAGTTTGCCTACCCATGATCTTGGCTGTTTTAACCTGAAAGAGGAGGAATATACAAATGGAGAATGCTCTCCTTTGTTATTTCCGAATGCTTCATGCAAAATGAGATGGTGGGGTGCTGTTGATGCTTGTTCAGTCTTGGTGATGCTAGCAAATGGTTGACCTCATCAGCCTGTGGTGCTAGTTATTTAGACAATTGGAATAATTTAAGGGAGGATCCCTGTATTAATTAGTCCGAGGTTGTACTGGAAGACAAGTGAAATTGCCTGTGATTTAATGGTCCACAGGATACATTCACAAGATCAATATAAGTAAGTCTCCCCTCTGTGGCCCCCTCTAGAGGGTTTAATTTGAGTGCTTTGCTTTATTAATTAAAAAGCAGGAAATTCTGGTATGAGAATGTTTTGAATGCTATAGCTGTAATTGCAGAACAGTTCGAAATTATGCTCTTGCGTCATCTGCCTAATTTTCTTTTTTTAAAGTGAAGTCTAGTCAGCTTTTCGCGTTTCAGTCTCAAACCTGCTGTGTAAATGTAGAAGCCCGCACGGAGAAAAAATAGCTAAGCTTTTGTGTGGAAATCACAAGATAAAAACTGTTAAATGCCAAATCAACATTGCGGGAATCTCAGAAACATGTTTTTTCTTTTTGAAATGTTTTTAGTATGAAAAGTTTCTGGAGTAGGAACAGAAAATGGAACAAGCCTATCTCTCTCTCTCACACACTCTCTCTCTCTCTCTCTCTGTGTGTGTGTGTGTGTGTGTGTGTGTGTGTGCTGTTTTTCTTCAAGAGTCGTCTCTGTAAATGAAATTGCAATCTGCAATACATTTGAAGAAGCAAAAATGGCACAGGCTTTGGGACAAACTCACCAGATTGTGACTCACAGGTTAGGAGACACTGGTGCAGTGGTTAGATGTTGGACTAGGCCCAGGATCAGGGAGGCCCAGATTCATATGCCAACTCAGCCATGAAACTCATTGGGTGACCTTGGGCAATCACTATCTGTCAGCCTTACTGACTTCATGGGATTGTTGTGAGGATTAAATGGAGGCAGGTGTGATACACTGCCTTGAGCTTCTTGAAAGGAAGGTGGGCTACAAATGCAGTAAATTAAATAAATGAATTTTGGTTGATCCCAATAAAGGTGCTGCCTGACTGAATTGTCTGTTTAGATTTGCTTCCCTGGTTCTTCAAGCTGCAGGAATATCAGAACGGCTTGCAAGAAAATTGAAATACATAATAAGAAAATTAAGAAAATGCAATAATAACAAATGAAATTGTGCAGCAAAAAACATATCTAGCAAGGAACAGAGTTAAAATCTAAAGGGCTGGGGTGTGTGTGTGAAAAAGTTTCATCTACACACACATACACACACACAAATGCCAGCACCATGTTTTCACAAGTTTTATCAAACCATTAGGGAGATGATTTCAAAGGGAACTACTGAAATGGCCAGAACCTCCCATTAAAAATAAATAAATAAATCACTGTATAGTATTTGTTGCTCAAACCTCTTCTGCCGCATACAAAAAACACACCAGCAGTGTAGAGCTATCACTTCATTCAGGCTTCATGACAAACCATGGTTTATGTTAACCATGCTTCGAGCCACACATGTAATCTATGATCTGGTTGACATGCAACACTAAGCCAAACAATGGTTTAGCGCGAACAGGCAGACATGCTGGTGCAGATAATTGTTTCTTCTTTGCCCCTCCTCTGGTATTCTTGCTGTCCAGGAGCCCAAACCATGGTTTAGCTTAGCATTCATGCAAACCTGGGCTCATGGTTTGGTTTGGGAGAGACAAACAACAAGCTGAGATTTGTATGCAGTGCTTAGCCCAACCCAAGGCTTAGCTTTCTGTTGTGTGATAGCAGCAGGAGCAGGGGAGTAACAAAGCTGCAGTAATCTTCTAAATGTGCTGTGCACATTTGTTTATTCACAATAAGCCATAGTTTGGCTGAATGTTATGTGTGAACTGAGCCAGTCATGGTTCCAGACAATCAGGCATACAATGGTTTAGTCCCACTTGTCTGTTTTCACTGTATATTTGGTCAATATGCCCATTTAAGTCCATTGGCCTCTGGAGGCAGAGAAACAGCTTTGGCGAAGGTTTGTCTATTTAGTCACCCCACCATGGTTAGCAGAAACCGTACTATCCAAGTCTACAGCAATATGGTTTCTGATTCTGATTTGCAGGAATTGCAAACAGTGGCTTGTCCAAATACTATACTTAAATCCCTTAACCATGTTTTGATGTCTGAGTTGCAGCGCTGTGTGTTTGATGTCTGTATTAAAGCGTTGGGTTCTTGCCTGAGCACTCTGCTGCTTAAGCACACATGAAGGTAGCAGGCAGTGGATATATCCTGGCCTTTGGATAGAGCAAATGTGTTTAATGTTAAGCCAAAAAAAGGTTGTGAACTGATTGTAGAACCGTAATAGCATTTCCTAAACGTATATGCATTGTTTCCAGTCCAGAAGTGTTTTCATTTTATACTTGGAGATATTCTTACTCAAGCACCCAGTGGGTGGCAGTGTGCTTGCTTTGGACGAACGAGTACATTGATTCTTCTTCTTCTCTCTCCCCCCCCCCCCCGCATTATTATTCTGAAGCTAGTTTCCATGGTAATCACTGCAGCTTTGATGCTTGTGGGGAAAGGAGGAGGGTGATAGTTCATTAAAACCAGAGCTGAAAGAAGCATGCAGCTACCTGAAGAGTAGCCTCCATTAAGCAGCTTTTTTTTAAAACTTCCCAGAATCTCTCTTGAAGAAAGAAATGATGAAAACCCTTTTAAGGGTGGTGGATCAATAGTGGAAGAGGGAAAAAAATACAGAAATGATTCTGTTTATCTTAGTGTGCCATGATCCGCTGTCTTTCTCCAGAGCTAATACAGCTTGGAAGAGAGACTGAGGTGGTGCTTTTTTTTTTTAAGCTAAATGTGTGTGTGTGTGTGTGTGTGTGTGTGTGTGTGTGTGTGTTTAATTAAAGGTAAAGGGACCCCTGACCATTATGTCCAGTCGTGGCCGACTCTGGGTTTGCAGGCGCTCATCTCGCTTTACTGGCCGAGGGAGCCAGTGTACAGCTTCCAGGTCATGTGACGAGCATGACTAAGCCACTTTTGGTGAACCAGAGCAGCGCACGGAAACGCCGTTTACCTTCCGGCCAGAGCGGTACCTATTTATCTACTTGCACTTTGATGTGCTTTTGAACTGCTAGGTTGGCAGGAGCAGGGACTGAGGAACGGGAGCTCACCCCGTTGCAGGGATTTGGACCGCCGACCTTCCGATCGGCAAGTCCTAGGCTCTGTGGTTTAACCCACAACGCCACCCGCGTCCCGTGTATTTAATTAGGAACTAATTCTTAATTAGAAAACTCTGGAAGATCCATGGCAAGAATGTAGACTGGTTATAACAGAATATCAAAACACTTATTTTTCAGTCCAACTTAGCTTTACACCTGAATCCTTGAGCTCATGATGCAGCAGGAAATATTGTCTGAAAACAGGGTACATAATTGCCTGGTTCAAATGTCACATGAAACCAAACTATGACTTCAGGGAATGCTCAGAGAGGGGCTTGCAGCTGCTTTTCTCCTCCCCAGTCCCTTTTGCGGTTGCGCTGAGCTCAGCCAAGCTTTGGTTTACTGAGTTGTCTGAACCGGGGGCTCATGATTAATATCTCCTTGCCCTAACCACAAGCTGTAACCAAGAAAAAAAAACCATTGGCTACAATTTGTGGTTAGCGAGGAGAGAGTTTAACCTCGAGCCTGGGTTCAGATGATATTCATAGCTAAACCTTGGCTTAGTATGGTGTGGTGCAGCAGCAAGAATTAAATAAGGAAGAACAAAGCAAGTACGAGCCCTCATGTGTGGAGTTCGCACAGTCCCACTAAACTGTGGTTTGGCTTCATATGATGTGAAGCAGGCCATTCATTGAATTAAAGTGCTTCAAAAGTTGACCTCCCGAATGTTGTTAGATTCCCAAATCCCATCAGCCCCAGCTAATGTGATCAATGGTGAGGGAGGATGTTGAATCCCAATATCATAGCATACTGTCCCAATTCCTGATCTAAGTCATGGTGTGGATGATCCAGTGAGCTGTGACACTCATCCTTTTCTTCTTGAGCATTTGGAAACAACTTCAAAACAATAGCTTTGATTCACGTCACATGAAGCCAAACTATGCCTGTCTATGTTGCACTGGGTATTTATGCCACAAATTAGTGGAAAGTGGAAGCTATAGATTACACTTTATGGTGGTGGTTCATCCAAGTGGAATCGATGTCTAGCGGATAGCATGGCATGCTCCTGAACCAAACCAGTGCAATGAAAAATAAGCTGCTTAATTTTCTCTATATCCCCTGGAGGCTTCTCAACTTGCAAGATACTCCACTTAGGAAATCATCACATGCAATGATGTTACAGTACCGTTTTCTGTGCAATTTTGAAAACGCTCTGTAGTGCAGTACATACCAGGCAGACTAGGGAGCTGTACATCTGGACGCTTTTAATTCATTAGAAGGTTAAGTAGTAGAACAGTCTCAGGCAGTTTCAGGGGAGAGAGCAAGAGACAATGTACCGGGGGGGGGGGTGGAGTGGCCCTACTTACCTCTGAAATGTAGGCCCCAACTGATTATTCCCAAGATAATGCAGCCCATTTTTAAAAAAAAATATTGCCACCCCTATTCTACTGACTGACCATGCATTTATTTTGAATTTGAGAATCACAATTTTAAAATAACTTTATTTATCGCTTTTCTTTTTCCTTCATTTTGTGTGGAAGGAAGGAAGGAAGAAGGATGCCTAGGAAGTTGCCTAGGTCAGGCTATTTATTCCCCTAAATCAAAATTCTCTACTCTTGAGCTTCATCCGCTCTCCAGGATTGCAGGCACAGGTCTTTCCCAGCACCAGCTACCGGGCCATTTTTAATTGGAGACGCCAGGAACTGAACTATGTGTCTTCTGCATGCAAAGCCATGCTCCTAATCCCTGATGATTCACCCAGTGATCCCAGCCCAGGAAAATCTTGCCTGGTTCTTTCTGCACAGACTCATTCCGGACTGTTCCTTGCTCGAAGCTGGTGTGCAGAGACAAGAGGAAGCTATGTGATTGGACGGGTGTCCTAATTGAGAGCTCCTGGGACACTCAGGACACCTGCTGGAACTGGGTGTGTGCTGCAGAGATTTCAGAAGGGGGTGAGCATGAAATTTGGGGGTAAGAGGGGAAGTAGATGCCTACATTTGGAACTTCCTCTGGCAGCCTTCAACTCATGGCTGCTTTTGCTTCTTCTTCTACTATTATTATTTATTAAAATTGGACTTCTTACCTGCCCTTCAACATAAGGTCCCAGGCCAGGTTAAAGGTAAAGGTACCCCTGCCCGAACGGGCCAGTCTTGACAGACTCTGGGGTTTGTGCGCCCATCTCACATCTATAGGCCGGGGGCCAGCGCTGTCCGGAGACACTTCCGGGTCACGTGGCCAGCGTGACAAAGCTGCATCTGGCGAGCCAGCGCAGCACACGGAACACCGTTTACCTTCCCGCTGGTAAGCGGTACCTATTTATCTACTTGCACCCGGAGGTGCTTTCGAACTGCTAGGTTGGCAGGCGCTGGGACCGAGCAGCGGGAGCGCACCCCGCCGCGGGGTTGCGAACCGCCGACCTTACGATCGGCAAGCCCTAGGCGCTAAGGCTTTTACCCACAGCGCCACCCGCGTCCCCAGGTTACAGCAATGTAAAAACACAGTTTAAAACATTTGCCTCAGAAGGATGGGTTGGGCCCCGGCTTTCTCTCTGTTTCTGTCTCAAGTGTCAAAGCTGGGCACCTGAGCTACATGAAGAAGTACAGTGGTACCTTTGTTTACTGAGTACAGTGGTACCTCGGGTTACAGACGCTTCAGGTTACAGACTCCGCTAACCCAGTAATAGTACTTCAGGTTAAGAACTTTGCTTCAGAATGAGAACAGAAATCGTGCAGCGGCGGCACAGCGGCAGCAGGAGGCCCCATTAGCTAAATTTGTACCTCAGGTTAAGAACAGTTTCAGGTTAAGAATGGACCTCCAGAATGAATTAAGTTCTTAACCAAAGGTACCACTGTATTGAACTGAATTTATTATTTCGGTCACAGACCAGTTCCAGCCCACATACAATATTAAGGAAGTAATAAAACACGATAGGGATACATTTGAATTTGCAATTAGGTATAACAGTGTATCTGAAGAAGTGTGCATGCACACGAAAGCTTATACCAAGAACTAACTTAGTTGGTCTTTAAGGTGCTACAGGAAGGAATTTTTTTTATTTTGACTATGGCAGACCAACACGGATACCCATCTGTAACAGGGACAATACAGATATAGCAACAGTTAAAAATATATATAAATTAAAACTTAGTCACTAACATATAACCTAAAATTATCATTTAAGGCCTTGATCATTATGATAGCACAGCTTGTTCCCTAAGTTTTATGGCAATCGCACAGAATTTGGCTACCCTCTGTTTACGAACTTAATCCGTTCCGGAAGTCCGTTCTTAAACCAAAGCCGTTCTTAAACTGAAGCGCCCTTTCCCTAATGAGGCCTCCCGCCGCCGGTGCGCTTCCACCGTTCGGCTTCCGTTCATAGACCGAGGTAAAGTTTGCAAACAGGGACACTGCTTCTGGTTTTGCGGAGTTTGTATACTGAATAGTTTGGAAACAGGGCTGTTCTTAAACTGAGATACCACTGTAATGCTATTCTAGTGGGGAGTTCTGGTGGGGGGGAGGATTCAGCCCCAAGACAGAGCTCCAGAAGTGAGTTTCCTCCCATCTTTAATTAAACAAGTTTCACACCCCCCCAATGGCCAAACCAAGTTCCTTTTTTTGCCACCCTTGAATTTTAGCTCCGCTTTAGATGTAGCTCTGTATTACTTGGCAATAGGTGGGGGGCATATTTGTTAGCTTGTCATATGAAATGAGCTTATAGATCTGTTGGGTTGGGATCACCTTGCCGTCACTATGCTGTAGTGGTTCAGGACTCTCAAGAAACTGTACTCCACCCCTACATAAATACTTGAACTCTCTCTTGGAGGCAGATTGTTTGAGATGACAGCAATTTCGCTCTTATGGCAGAGTGCTCTCTAACCCCAAATATCTAATTCTCCTCCCGCCCCTTCCTCACACTCTCCTCCCCTGTGCAGCTCTTGAGCTGCTGACTAGTCATACCGGCTGAGTATGCTTCACTGATGGAGCCATCTTTGACCCATTCATTTAAGGAAGAAATTGTCAAATTGTCTTACTTCTGACAAGGAAGTGTGGAGGTTGAACAGAAACGACACGGGAAGGTTCACCAAGCCTGGGTAAAGTGGAGCTAATTTAATAGCCAAACCTTTGCTCTATTATGTTAAATTACATTTCATGCATATCCAACTGCAAAATGGATCTGCTTCGCCTCACCTCTGTGACACCTTGCTTTTCTTATGCTAAAAAAAAAAAAAAGCGCTTATCCACTGTTTCCATTTCCCACGACTTCCTGCAATATCTGCCTAGTTCTGGAGTTTCACAGGCTTCATTTTTACTCACGGTAGGCACCTATAGACAACTACCATGTTGCCAGTGTGGGTTTCGATTGTGTGTGACGCAGGAGCATAGTGCCAAGACAATTTTATCCTGACCAGTTCAAGAGAGGTATTTGACAACTTTATTTAGGAAGCATATTAGTGTAACTTGGTTGCAGTTGACAGGTTCTGTGAAAATGAAGTAATGAAGCACTTTGGACAATCTTACTATCATCAACGTTTAGTGGAAGCGCATGTTGGTTATACTTTGGCCTGTAATAACCACATATGCTTTTCTTGTACTTCTGAATATTGTACGGGGTTCTGGGATGCCATAGCCTCCATGACGGCAAAATGCAGGACGCAATCTTCCAGGACTCAATCTTCCCGTTGTTTTTTCTTGCGAGATAGCAGCGGCCATTTTGGATGCCGTGATCTTATGCAATTTCACTTTTTTTTTGGGGGGGGGGGGTGTTTCTCAGAACAAGAGGGTTGACCTGCATAGTGTGTCGCCTTCCTTGCACTCCAAATAAACTCACTCTGCAAGTTTATGTCTCAAACGTAAACTATTAAAAAACCCCACACAACCCACTTTCTGTCAAATTGTGATGGGTATCACATTCCAAAGTCTAGAGGGATATTCCAGACCATTAAAGTATTTTGGTTCTGCCTCAGTCACAGACCAAGCTTGTCAGAAAACCATGGCAATAGATTCACTGAGGCTAATCTCCTCCCTCTTTATTTGTGTGTGGGGTGGTGGTTATCAGAACAGATTAGTATTAGTCAATTTTAAATTGGACCTAGATTGACTGTTTCCATATTCCATTCCATTTGTAGATAAATTTTTAAAAATGTTGAAGCTCCGTGCTTGAGGATTAGTAGAGTTAATTAAAAAATCAGGACTGCCATCCCTGGAGAATAAAAAATCTCAACACTTCTGAACTCTTTTCAGGATTAATCTTTTAAATAAGGCCTATCTCGTTCATTGTAATTGTTACGTGCAGAAGCATGTACACGTTTGGTTCTTATGTGTGCCAATTCATGCTTGGTTGCTTTTCAAAACAATATTTGTCATCAGTAGTACTGCTGTTGGTGCCATTGTCTTGAGAAATGATGATAAAAATGAACTGAGAATGCTTTTTAATTAAAATGCTTCTGAGTTTGAAGGTAAGGGAATGCAATAAAACATTACATTTCCTTTTTCTTTTCAAGTTTTGTATGTTATGTTTTTCATGGTGTGTTTCTTTTTTATAATTTTCATTTATCACAAATAAACATTTCAATCAGAATCATCTTTACATATCATATGTCGACTTTCTTCTTCCTCTTTCTGTGTTTCCTTATATTTCCTGCATATCCCAATTTAAACCTGTTTTATATTTTATTTCCATTTCATATATAAATTCAATACTGCACGTTTTTACATTAATCCTGCTAATGTCTTAATTTGTTTACTGTAAAACATTAAATTTTTCAACGGCAGCAGCAACAACAACAAATAATATTATCTGTGGGTTGCACAATATCTGGTTTTCAACATTGTGATATATAAACACACACATGCACACACACACACACACACACACACACACACATATATATATACACACACAAATACACAGTAGTGATATATCCCAGTGTCTGAAATAAGGTTGAAACCACATAGAGGCAAACAGTAGCATTGGGCAATATCTGGTTTTCAACATCATGATACATCACCAGCTAAAACATCGCAATATCCCGATATATCACGATGTCTGAAATAAAGATGGAGCTATGTAGAGGCATTGGCTGGTTTCACAATTTTTCCTGCATCACGATTTTTGTTCTTGTGATTTCTCTTCCCCCTGCGGGGGGCAGGGGAGAGCTAAGCCAGCAGAGTTAATAGGGGCTACAGGAATTAAGAGAAGCACTGGCAGGCGTTGTGATTTTTCCCACATTGCATTTTTTTGCATAGCACACGCGCACATCAGGATTCATGATATATTGCCAGGTTCAAAATTATGAAACCAATATCACAATATGGACTCCAAACTGGTTTTGGATGATATATCGATACATCACCCGGCTCTAATTATCAGGGATGGGGGAACGAGTGGCTCTCCAGTTCCTATTCATTTGTACAAGGCAAGAAAGCACACTTATAAACACACCGCTGCCGCCTTGAAGTAGTTCAAGTACAATGAAAATCCCACACTTCATGTGAATTACATCATTTCCCCCTCTTAATTTCATAATTTTAAAATGCAATGTCTTGTATCATAAATTGATGGAGAATGTTTGAAAAAAACGCAGGAGGAAATTTCAGTACAGCCCTGCTGCTCCTACAACAACTGCGCCACTTTACATTTCGCGGAGAGGTGACTTGTTAACTTCCCCTTCTGTTCAGCTTAGATCAGGGCGGCCCAACTTTTCATACTGAGTGGGCCACAAGAGTACTTCAGTATGGAAGCCGCAGGCCTCACACTGCCTTGTTGTGTAGGGGAGCCCTTGCGTCTCCTTCCCAAAGCCCAGTGCCTTGCTTACCAGGCTTTGGGAAGGCAGCACAATGGCTTGGGGAGAGGGCATCAAATGTTTCTGAGGGCCGCTGAAAAAGGCCTTCGGGCCTCACATTGGACCACCCTGGCTTAGGCCCTCTGGGACCAGTTTATCAAAGAAGATATATGTTGGGTTGTCGTGAGATACAGTGAATGCAGTGCTCAGTTAGTAAGATTGCTATCGAAATGCCTCACCAATTTGAGCCGCTTTCCATTCTTTTAGTTAAATATTGTCACTTTTGTACATTACCACTTAGAATGCACATAGTGCACAGCATCCCATCATGCGGTTCTCATTTACAAAAAAATAATATAAATGCCAATATAATAGCAGACAGTTGCTCATTGCAGCAGCGTAAAAGCACGTTTAACTTCTTTTAATTTCTTAATGGACCATAGCTGTCAACTTACAGATTTGAAAATAAGGGACCAGCAGCCTCAAAAATAAGGGATCAGCAGCCAAAATAAGAGATTTTCCTGGCACAGGTATGTTCAACTTCTGAGCCCCTCGGAGCCAAAGGCAGAAAGCCCATCCAGCAGCCAAACGAAGCTTCAAGCGGTGGTTCCCACAGCGCAGCAACCCGGCAAAGGGGATGCAGCAAGGAAAACCACCGTCACCTCTCCGCTGGGAAGCGCTGAGCAAAGGCTGCAACGTAGCCAAGCAACACAGTTGGAGCCTCCCTCCTCCCTGGCCGGCAGGGAGGGAGAGAGAGGAGCTGCTTCCTTTGAAACCCGGGAAATTTAAGGGACATCATCAATAAGGGAAAGCATCAGGACACGAAGCTGGGATAAGGGAGTTTCCCGCCCAATAAGGGACAGTTGACAGCTATGTAATGGGCATTGTCTTTTAGAGTTTTGCCCCTCCTTCCTACTCTAACCATGCCTCTAATAATGCAGCGGCAGTCCACAATTTTACCACCTAAGTGGGTTCTGTATAGATTTCAACTCTTCTCAGAGCGATGCTGAAACAATCAGATTTAAAGCGCAGCACCCTATTCTTTCATATTCCTGGATATGGCTTTTCTAGTGCTTCAGGTTGCTTTTTCTGGAATGGCTTCATGTTTGGACTAATCTGCCACACGCAGGAAACGTCTCCCTATGTCTCCTCCTGACAGTTCTAGCACCTGTCAGCATTTGTGTTAATATTTTATATCTCCTCTGGGTTGTCATTGGAATAGGACTTTATAACAGTTTTGTCTTGAAATCAAACATAATGAAAGCTCAGGAGTTATCGCCCCATACATATTTTTCCAGGTTCTTGACTTTCTTCTCAGCATTACTCTGCAATTTTCTTTTCCTTCCAGGGTCCTTATAATCTCAACAGCAAGCAATAAAATCTGTTTTCCTTTGCTGAAGCTGATCTTTCATATTCATTTAGGACATTCACTATCTTCTTATTTTATTTTCAAATACATTCTGTTGTGAAAATATGGATTTGAAGGAAGGCAGATGTCATTAATCTCCCCCCCCTCCCGTTGTACTGATCATAAGACAAAGTAGAGGCATTTATTGCCGGCCTTACAATTCTCCATACGATCAAAGGAGTTTCGTCATTTATGAAGATACAGAACTTTGAAGCTACGTGTTTGATTATGTTGTCCAGCTTTGCCTGTTATTAGTTTGTAATAATGACTTGTCTGCAAATTCGTTCAAAATTTCTATTCAATGTGTCTGTTTCGTAAGCCTATATTTAATAGGCTTGATTTTGCATAATGAAACCTTGGGCAAATATAATTTACTCCTAGGCCGCTTCCAGATACTATTGGCATACCAAATTTCAGCTGGTAATTTGCTCAGGGAAAAAGAATATTATTTGGTTATAGTTTTACTGCAGAACTAGAGCAGCTCAAGCAGATACATTGGCATGCGCAAATGACCCAACATCAATAAATCCAGCTAAATCAGGGATGGGGAACCACTGGATGCTGCTGTACTACAACTCCCATCATCCTTGAATATTGCCCATTCTGGTTGGGATTGATAGAGTTAGGGCCCAACAATACCTGGAAGGCCACAGGTACCCAATCCCTGAGCTAAAGCATCCTGGGTTGAAGGACTGAGATAGTATTCTGTTTGGGCGCTGCTTCTCATGATCAAGGGCAAGAGTACTGGGCTAAGTGGACTTTTGGACTACCTCGATATCAGACAGTTACTTTTATAGCCTTACCTTTTTTGAGTACAGATGGTTTAGTGGTTTTTCATTTGTATGCTGTGTGCAGGACCGTGGGAAGCCCTGTTTCCCCAGAACTACTGCCGTACTGCTTCCCTCAGGAAAACAGTTAACTATGGTCAGTGTGAGTTGCTTGTCAGCCAGAGCTGCCAGTCAGCCTCAGGGTCTGGTTTCTAATCCTGCTTTATATGCAAACTATAGTTAACATTAACCATAGTCACGATCATTACAGACATAACTCTTAGTCATGGTTAAGGTTGATGTGGGGAGTTCACTTGTAAAGGTGCTAGAGGGATAGATCTCATAATCCTGCAGCCTGCTTTGATTAATAAATTGAGAGTATTATATTTGTATGAGTGTAGGAATAACAGAGATGACAGGAGGTTGAATGTAGGTGAGCTGTGCAGAAGCACGCTGGCAAGCATGCTCCAAGCAAGCTGCTGGCTAGCTCTGCTGAGGCTCCTTTTATTAGCAGAAGTCAACAATTGGAAACAGTAGTGAAACCCCCCTGAACTTAACGTATTTCCATCTAAGCACATTTTCAGCATTAGCAAATACACATGTCAGCAGATGTTTCCCTCAGATGTCCCCCCCCCGATAGTTGATTATGTCTGCATCCCCCGTCATGCTCCAGCCGAGCGATATGTCTAACAAACAAATTGTGAGAGGACAAAAGGTCAGGGGGGAAACCTGTTTTCTAGCCAAGAAGGCAGAAGGTCAGCGAAAGCAGACGCAATGCTCCTTGACATACTATTGCATGTCTGGTGCAAGGTTTGCCTTCGCAAAGCGGAGTATTACCTCCACATATGAGTCCTGGTTCTTAACTGTACCAGCGAAGTCAATATGCAGCTGATTTAGAGAGAAAAATCCAAGGATAGCCTTATATCTGCTGAGCTGGAGGAAAGGTCTGTTAAGGATGTTGTGAAATATTGCTTCCTTGTGCTGGACCAAAGTCATGAACCACTGCTCTCATCTCAGTGGCGGTGGAGAATATTGCCCTAACTGCTTTCATTCCTCCCCTCACTACTCCAGATTAGAAGGTATCACCCTTTTGCCAAAGTTAAAGGAACATATTTTTGTCAAATGTTAAATCAGTGGAAAAGAAATGGTGTAACAAAGATTGCTCCCTGTTCAGGCGTGGGAAAGAGACTGTAGACGTGCAAAAGCAAGACCCTCATTTTATGGAAAGTTAATGGCTTTTGGTTTTGCCTACTGTCGTTTTGCAGCAAGTACTATTCCTGTCAGTGTTTTTAACTGACCCTTTGCCAGCTGGCTGCCATCCCAATCCTTGTCTGACCCAGGTATTGATCAAATTACAGATATGCCTTTGCGTAGATATGATGTGCTGAGTGTCAGTGTCCTATTGATCAGTTACGCAGTGTCTAGTTTGTACGTCTGCATTTTGGCGTATGTTTTGTTTTGTTTTTAAATAGTTAGGTTCAGTGCTTTTTTTCTTTAAAATGTTTAGGGGTACTCTCATTTTCCCACTCATATTGAAATATGGCAATGAGGCCAAACTTAGATTCATGAAATTTTTAGGGGTATGCATACCCCTGCATCCCCCAGAAAAAAACACCGGTTAGGTGTAGTTGGGAGAGATGTGGTCTAGTGCATTGTTCCCCATCATTGAGTCCCCAGATTTTGCTGTATTCAAGGCTCCCATCATCTCCAGGCAGCTAGGCCACTAGTGAAGGATGATGGGAGGTGGGAGGACAAGGCTTATCAATGGATACTAGCCACAATCTCTATGTTCTGCCTCCACTGCCAGAGGTAATATGCCTCTGAATGTTGGATGCTGAGAAACACAGATGGGCAGAGTGATGTTACACACATGTCTTGGATGCAGGCTTCCCACGTACATCTGGTTGGCCTCCGTGAGAATGGGACGCTATTTAATTCAACAGGCTCTTCACAGAATCATAGAATTGTAGCATTGGAAGGGACCCAAGGGCCATCTAGTCCAACCCCCTTCAGTGCAGGAATCTCAGCTAAAGCATCCATGACAGGTGGCCATCCAAGCTCCACGTAAAAACCTCCAAGGAAGGAGAGTCCACAACCTCCCGAAGGAGACTGTTCCAGCTCTCACTGTCTTCTTATGTCCATAGTCCATCAACATCTGGGGACCAAAATCTGAAGAAGGTGAGGATTCAGTGAAACCTTTCAAATTGTTCTGTAGGAAATGCGGTTATGTTTGGGTTAATGCTATCAAGGAGACTGTGACTGCCTGCTGTCAATAACCATGCAAGTTTAAGAGCTCCAGAACTGGGAACATTGCATATGATTGTTGGCTTCTGCAGCTGTAGTAAAGTCTTGCTTTACTACCACTAGCGAAAGATGAGAGCAGATGACTGCAGGGAATATCCTGCCTTAGTGTTCTGCTGCTTCTTTGTCAGACATAGCAGCAATCTGAGCAATGGTGACCAAGACGTGAGGGCTCTGAACTACATGTGTCTTCAGTACTGGGACAAGTAACCTAATGGAAATAGAAGTCTGACTCACAAATCTGTAACAGATTTGCTTTGCTTTGCTGTCAAGGTAAAGGAATCACAGTTTCAATGTAACTTAAGGTTTTGATAAACATCAAAAGGAGACCTTTATTGGGGTTCTGCATAGCAACCCAGAAGTGCCTAAGCAAAGAATCCTTTCAAACAATGGTCTACTGCAAAGGGTCACCATTTTTTAAAAGACATGGATATTTCAACGGGTTATAGACAGCCCCCCCTCTGATCACTTCTTTCCCCACAAGACAGAAGGAGAGAAGGTGCATGCAATTAATCTAGGCCTTTGGAAAGCACATAGAGCTGAAAAAAGTGTGTCGCTCATCCAATTTCCTCCTTCTGCTCTATGTACTTTTCAGGGGGCAAGAGGCAACTATCCTCATCACCTTATGATCAATGGGGCAGTGAGTGGGGAGCCTCAGATTCTTCAAGGACACCCTTGCAGCTATGGGAGCAACACTGGTGATCCCTGGTATACCGTTTTACTCCCTTTCCCATTCTCTTAAAATAAAGTATAGTTCTTGTTTGGTTACTTACATCAGAAATCACATGCATCACCCTCTTTTTCATAAGCTATGTGTGTGTAACACACTTTCTCCCTTTATTCAGTTATCTTTACACACACACACACACACACACACACACACACACACACACACACACACAGAGAGAGAGACTCATCCAAGCACCATTCTGTTATCCATTCTCACAGTAGCACATGAGGTATAGAACAAAGTAGATAAGCTGTTTATAACCTTTCAGCTTGTTGTCACAGCCGAAGATTTAGGAACCTGTACCCCACCACTCCTCATTAATAGATGGATGGTTCTGTTGCAGCAGAGGAAGGAAGGACCTTCACCTTTCTAAACTAGATGGAAGTGACACTGGACACATTGACGATTTGACTCTTAAAGCCAGAAAGAGCAAATCAAACATTTTCCAGTATTGCGAGACTTTCTATTTTTACAAATCATCCTTTTTTCTCCTTCTTCCCCTGAGCCTGGTTAGGAATTCTAGCTGTCAATCAAAGGCTGTTAAGATTCTGGTAGAGACCTCGCTTGCCGGTGTCAGCAGTTGCCAGCTGTAATGTTGTACAGTACGCTATTATTAACTAGGCGTTTTATACAAATGGTTTTGATTTGCTAAGATAAAAGCTTGGTGTTTTTGTGCATGCGTGTCTTTCTGTGTAGGTGTAGCAAATGCTAAGTTCCCTCCCCACAACCTGCTGCAGACATAAATGAAGCTTTTGCACACTTGACTGATCATGCAAGTTGCAGATACTTTTCTTCCCTTTTCCTATAGTAGACCTGTGCTTAAGAAATGCTTTTTTAAAAAAGCCATTATTACAAACCAGGTCTTATCTCCTATCTCTAATAGTAATACAGTGGTACCTCGGGTTACAGACGCTTCAGGTTACATATGCTTCAGATTACAGACTTCTCTAACCCAGAAATAATACTTCGGGTTAAGAACTTTGCTTCAGGATGAGAACAGAAATCGCACGGTGGCAGTGAGAGGCCCCATTAGCTAAAGTGGTGCTTCAGGTTAAGAACAGTTTCAGCTTAAGAACAGATCTCCGGAACGAATTAAGTACTTAACCCGAGGTACCACTGTACTTATTACAGCAGGAAAAATATGGCTTTTGTCAAAGTGTTAAGTTATAAGGCCAGCTTCAGACTTAAGGGGTGACTGAAACTGTCTCTCACGTGTTGTAGTGTTTGCCCTTTATCTGTGGCAATGATTTTTCAGCTGAGGCTTACCTAACATAGGGATATGACACAGTAATTACTTCTGTGCAGAACTTAGAATGGTAGAGTTGGAAGGGATCCCAAGGTTCATCACAGCTAAGGAATCCCTGACAGATGGCCACCCAACCTCTGCTTAAAATCCTGCAATGAAGGAGAGTCCACCGCCTTTCGAGTTATTTCGTTCCACTGTTGAACAGCTCTTGCTGTCAGAAAGTCCCTCCTAAAGTTTATGTTATGTGTATATATCAGGAGGAAATGGTTTCCTCTTTGTCCCAAAAGTTGTGTAAATAACTCATTCTCTCCCTACGTTTCTTTCCGGGCTGGTGCAGAAGTAATGGAAAATTCTGGTTTCAAGTTATGTGAACGAGCTCCAGTGAGAACAAGGCTTGCGTACACCTCCTCCTCTCCTTGTCTTTTGTGGATGTGAAAGGGATATTGGAAGTTGTGGGCAAACTACAGTAGTCCAGTGGCATCCATATTTGGAAACCTTTGGCTTGCTTAACCTTAACTATGGTTAAAGAGAACAAGCTGGGATCAGACAAAGATTCATTTTCTGGCTCGTTCTCAAACCACAATATTGGTTTTACAACTCCATCCCTTCTTTCCCAAAGCCAGAGAAATGCAGGCAGTAGGTTGTGGAATGGACCATGGATCTCCCACCATGTTGCCCCCTAACTCCCAAATTCATTACTTGGGAAATATTTCTTGGTCATGTATGACAAGGAATATAATTCATAGTATACTTATATTTACATATCTAATGTGCCTTCCCTTTTAGGATTACAGTGAGTCTTTTCTCTGGTCTCCAGAAATATTGACTTGGTCCATTTCACATGTTCAGTGAAATACCATGAACTTCATTTGCCCTTAATGTACATCCATTTATCTCTCATTTCCCAATGGATGTTGGGAGCATATTCTTAGCGCTCCACATTTATAGCTCCTAGCGCCGGCTTTCTCCATCCTTGCTATCCATATTGATGCTAGGTGCCCAGTTTGACATTTTTAAAGCTATTGATGGGGGGAAGGCATTGCAATGGCTGTTATGTAATTGAAATGATGACAAGGGCCTCCCACAAAGGTTACCCAGATGCATGCCATTGATTGCTCAATATTACTTTTCCAATAATGCCATAGCAGATGAGCTGCCAATTAACAAACTGGCTTGTATTGACTTTGCTTCCTCAAAACATCAGTACCCAGAGAGCCTCTAGGAAGACTCTGTGCTTTGCATGCAGAAAATAATAGGATTAAAATGTAGGAGGTTTTATGACCTTGAATTGGGCCTAGAAAACAATTAGCAACCACTGTAGCTGTTTTTAAGATCAGGTTAAGATGCTCATGGCCTGCGGCTGCTGCTAGCATTTTTGCTGCAGCATTTTGCACTACATCCAATTTCTGGACAGTGTTCAAGAGCGACCCTGTGCAGAGCACATTATTGTAATCTATCTTGGAAGTTACCAAAGCACAAATTACCCATGGCCAGGCTATCACTATACAGGGACAGAGATTGCAGGCTTTCACTTCTGTTTTTGATTACCACGGACTTGTGTTTTCTGAATGCTGCAAATTGTGGCTAATTTGCTGAAACCTAGGCTGTGTACACATCCTGCCTTTAAAGCACATTTGAAGCACATTCCCCCCTCAAATAATTTTGGGCACTGTAGTTTACCTCTCACAGAGTTACAGTTCCCAGCAACCCTTAACAAACCACGGCACTCATAATTCTTTGAGGGGAAGAATGTGCCTTAAGGTCAAATTGTGTACACCGCCTAACAAGTTTTCCCCTCTATCTTTCATGGGTGAACCCTCCCGCTGTTGTCCTTTAAAGTAGTATGTCATTACATAAAGCTTTTCACTGGGTGTTCTCCAAAGACAGTGGTCTTATTTCTTTAGTCTTTAAATTTGAATTTAAAAGTAGAGGTTCAGAATGATCTGTTACCGCAAGGTTTCATCAAGAAGTAGCAGTGAGCAGTCTGGGACTAACTCTTTCTCAGAAGATCTCAGCTGGGTCACTTCACCAGTGCAAGTAGATAAATAGGTATCGCTGCAGCGGGAAGGCAAAACTATGTTTCCGTGCGCTCTGGCTTCTGTCACGATGTCCCGTTGCGCCAGAAGCTGTTTAGTCATGCTGGCCACATGACCCAGAAAGCTGTTTGTGGACAAACACCAGCTCCCTTGGTCTGAAAAGCGAGATGAGTGCCACACCCCATAGTCACCTTTGACTAGACTTAACCATCCTGGGGTCATTTACCTTTACCTTTTAGCTTGCAAAGTAATTTATTTTGCAAAGACCTCAAACTGAATGAAAAGGCTATTGCATATGGATATGTTTTCTTATATTGCTGTGGTAGTGTGTGTGTGTGTTATTCATAAAAGAATAAGAAAATCCAGAGACAGACGGGAATCATTTTCATCTCTGAATATATTTTGCCTTCTCTGGCAAAATAGGGTAGCAGAAAAGATGGAAAAACAAAGTTGTCTGAGGTTGGAGTGTGTCTCATCTTTCCCCTTTCAGCTGTGACACTGTTTCAGTATCTGTTCTCTCTCAGTTCAGCATCTATTATCTTTTTAGGCTTACTTATCAGGACCAACAATGCTTGGACACGCACAGAATCAAGCCTGCCTTACAAGCTCGTAAACTTGCAACCACCTTGGATCAAAGTGCAGTCAAAGTTAACTGAAAATCTTGGAGAGAAATGAATTTTTACACTAGCCCCACTAATGAGAAAAGCAATCTTAATTTTAGTTATCTAGCTGCAAAGCTGAACCTGCTGTCCTGTTGCATTTGCCCTGTGCAACAGGCAGCCACCCACTTCTACGCGAATGAGTCTTTGGTCCAGTGGATATCAGTCTAGAACTGAAGCAAATGCTGTCTTTCCCTGCAAACTAGGCGACTCTGTAGTGACAGCGTACAATATCTGTTGATGAATATCAGGCCTTTACATATAAGACCTTTAATTTCCTAATGTTTTCTCAATTGGGAAAGTTATTTTTGCATGCACAGTATGTCCTGGGTTCAATGAACCATATTATCACAAAGCCAGCCAGCAATCTGCTAGTGATATTTCTTGGTCTGCAAGCCGTATCTGCAGCCCATAGGCTTTGCTGAGTGTTGACACTTCGGTAGCAATCTCATAAAGTAGCCATCTATGTGTTGTAAAATAGTACATCCCCATCCATCTCCTTGCCACCTGCCAGCCCCAATTTCTCCCTAGTACTAAACATTCTGGGCTAAGCAGGCATCAGGATGCCAGGCCCTCTTCAGGAGTCCTCTCGATATTCTTCCGTGTCCTCAAAGGCCCTCTAAGAGACTCAGCTCTGCCAGATCCCTGCCCAGTGCCGGTTGAAGGAGTATTGGGGCTGTAATGTTGTTAGATGCTATATTCTGCTTTCTTGGGAACTCAGAAACATAGGCCACAGCAGGGTTGGCCACTGTGCCCTCCAGATCTCATTGGACTCCCAGCTCCCATCAGCCCCAGCCAGCCTGGCCCATAGTCAGGTTGACGGGAGTTGCAGTCAAACAGTGTCTGGGGACCCAAGGTTGAAGAACACGCTAAAAATGCAAGAGCCAGTGTTGTGTAGAGGTTAAACTGTTTATTAAGAACATGGAGGCCCGAGGCAAATTCTCAGCCAGTTCTGTGGCCCATTGGGTGAACTTGGGCCAGAGGCCGTCTCATCATGCTAGAGAAGCAGTGGATTTTGCAGGTCAGTGGCAAATTCCCTTGTGGGAAATCATTATCAGCCTGGATAGCACAGCTGGTTAGGGTGTGGTGCTGATAGTGCCAAGGTTGGTGGTTCGATTCCCGTAGGGGACAGCTGCATATTCCTGCATTACAGGGAACTGGACTAGATTATCATCTCCAACTCTACAATTCTATGGTTTTATGAAACTTCCTGGGGCCACATGTCAGTACTAGGCAGATGGGTGCCAAAATTGAAAAGAAATAGAAAGAAAAATGGTGACACACACGCACACACCAAACATTCATTCAGTTATCTCTGCTCTCCCTTCTCTCTCTCTCTCTCTCTCTCTCTCTCTCTCTGCTGATACCTCTCATGTGTGGAGGGGCAGACAGGGTGACAATTTTGGCCACATAAACAATAGCACTATCTTCTAATGTAGTGGTATATAGGGTTACCACAGGGTGACTGTGTTGGCTGATTGAAATTTTTCTTTTATTCACGATTGGTAGGCTGCATGCTCTGCAAAACTATGAGTTTAAAAGAAACTAAGGCAATCTCCTCCTTCCTCACCCTGTGATAACAGAAGATGAAGAAGCCTTCATCATTCAGGGATTTCTGGGCAATAGACTTGAGGTGCTAAATTGCTTTCGGTTGAAGCTGATCCTTGCTGCATCTCAGGTGACAAAATATTCTCTTTGAAGCAAGGTTGTTCTGTTGCATTCGGTGTTCAGGGATTCTTGGCACAGCAGAGAATCCAGCACAGAAGATCTGAAGTTCATCCAGTATTGATTTTGTTACAGTGAAAGAGAAGAACAGGATTTTTAACTTCTTTCCTTACTGAGCATCATTCCAGCCTTTAAAAAGAACCCTTGAAAGGGAGAAGTAAAGTAATACCGCCAACAACTCAACATACCAAAGTGGAAGGTTTCTCATCATCCTAGAATTCCCTGCCCCATTAGCCACACACGCACACGCGCGCGCGCGCGCACACACACACACACACACATATATACCGGTATATATATCGTTTCGATCATAGATACATATATGATAGAAGAGAATGGCCCACCTGGTAATCATCAATTTCAGTTCTGGGTAGGAATGGATGTGTATCAATCTATCTCCAGGCTGTGTTGACTTTGCATATGTTCATTCATAAGTCAGTTCTGTCCTGTTTTCACATTAGTGATTTTAAAAAAAGAAAAACCATTAAAACCCATATTCAAAGTAGTATTTTATCAGA
Organism: Podarcis vaucheri; assembly: GCF_965113315.1. NCBI lineage: Eukaryota > Metazoa > Chordata > Lepidosauria > Squamata > Lacertidae > Podarcis > Podarcis vaucheri. Next base: position 105,502,918 of record NC_138760.1, read on the forward strand.
AAAAATAGGTATTTGAATAAATATGTTATCTTAATATACACATTTCTAAATGTATTTACTTGTACAAAATGCACATTTAATATATTTAGCTACATTTTTTTTGAGCTGATAACTGCATTGCAAAATTTGGAGAACTGCAGAATCAGAAGGATAATTATGCCCTGTAATTTGCCCTGCAAACAAGTTGGTACAAATGCTCAGTAAAGGCTGGATATAATTTAACCTCAGTGTGAGCCTTATGCAGGTAAATCAGGATGAATGAACAGGTCGCTTGGAAAGGCAACAAATGTCTCGTAACGCCTTACAAATGGACCAGAACACCCTACAAGTTCTGGTTGTGGACCAGAACTTACATAAGAGTTTTAAAACATCTGTGTTGCTTTGAATCCATTGCATCCAATTGCTCTTAAGTAAGTGCTCCATGCCTCTCTGCTGCCAGCCAGTAATTAAAAATAATTGTGTTTCAGGGTTTCCTAATGAGGGTCTGACAGCTTTGTTTAGATTCAGACCACCCAGAAGACAGACAAATGTCCCTGAACATGTTAGCAATGCAGAATTTGTGTGGCTTTGATAAGTATATTTTAAGGTGCAGCTTTTCGGAATTCACAGCAGGGTAAATTAATGCCGGAATGCAGCTTTGCCAAAATAAATCCCACCCACAAACATCAGATGCCAAGGATCTGGCCTGCAAAATATACCTAGTATTCTGGATTTGCATTGTGTGCAATACAAGTAATTGTGTTGGCCTACTCAAACTAGAATTCGAGGTCATCCAGTGTAACTGACTGGCAGGAGATGGAGGAAAGACAAAGGGCTCTTTCATAAATCTCGTAATTAACTTAGGGATTCACTGCTGTAAGATTTGGTGGTGGCCTGTAGCTTGCATATATGGATTTAAAAGGGAATTAAATGCATAAAGGAAAACCCTACCAACGTGTATTTTTGCCATTTGCCTGTATGCATTCTCTGGATTTAAAATGCAGGCCAAGTTGCTATTGATCTAAAGCAGGACTACTGCCTTCAAGTCCCATTTTGTGGGGTTCCTGGAGGTGCTAGTTGGCCACTTTGGGGAACAGGATGTTGGCCAATCTGTTCCAGCATCCTGTCTCTCTAACCTGTTGAGTTTTCCTAGGTTTCTTCTCTTTAAGTATTTAAACATTTGTTGACATCTTTTTCTATTTGGGAAACCTATGTTGTTGTTGTTGTTCAGGTTTTTGCTTCCGTTTTGTGTACTTGACTTTTAACCTGTGTTAGGTTTTAGCTATCGTGTTTCTGCTGTTGTGTTTTATTTATATTACTTCACTGTGTGCAAATGAGTGGAAAAGTTTGTACTGCTCTCTCCTTTGCTGGACAGAGATCTGTCAGGGATGCTGTGATTCCTGCACTGAGCAGGGATTGGAAGGGGTGACCTGCCAAGGTCATTTTCAGCTCTGAAACTCTGGTTCTAAAGTCACTTTGTGTGTCCCTGGACAAAAATGCAGTGTAAAAGTAATAAATCAAACATACTTCTTGTTCACCATAGATGCTGTGTTTGCTGTCAGCAGGGTAATTTCCCCTTTCCATATCACTGCACGCCTATGTATTTATCAAGCAGCAGTATCCTTTTTTATTAATAGAGTTTTATAGTTTTATGTTTAGCAACAATTTGCTTTTATTTAGCAATATCCTGCTGATCTAACTTGAAGCCAAGAAGAGGAGGGGAAGAAACAATGAAAGAGTCTCTCACCATTTTCTAAGAGTTAAGATTCATAACTGTAATTTGTTTATTGATTCCCCCACATCCCCGGGAGGGGGAATCTTGCTTATTGAGCAAATATTGAACATACAAGGGATAGTGAAGGTAGCAATGGAGAGAGCTGGCTTTGATGCCAACCAGGAACTCATGCTTGTGTTATCCGAAGGCCATCTTTTAAACTGTGTTGGGAGGTTGTTCATCAAAATAATAAGTGTCGTGGCTCCCGCCCAAAATATGTCAGTTTGGATGTGTATGTCTTACACAAAATTTTGTTCAGGCAAATAACAGTACAAGATCAGCAACAAACATGAGACTCAGGAGTCATGGTTCAAGAGTCCACAATCAGGGCAAGAAGCTCAGAACTGGACAAAAGCAACAAAGATGTCCAAACAAGTTTCCATGCCCTGCCCACCAAGCTTTGAAAGACAAGGTGTGGAGTGCTCATTGGCGAGAATCTCTTGCCTTGTGGGAATGACAGGATTGCAAATATAGTGGACCCTCTAGTTACCTACTGCTCTGGATACGTAAATTTCGTTTTACAAATGTGGCAAACCCGGAAGTGTATACTTCCGGGTTTCGCCGCATGCGCAGAAGCGGTGCTTCTGCCTACGGACTTTTTGGGCTGTGGACGGACCCCTGGAACAAATTTAATTCGTATCCGGAGGGTCCACTGTATGTATTGCTTTGGGGTGGGTGGGCCTGTTCCTATCCGCAAAAGCAGTGTCTGCTTCTAGGTGACAAGACTGCACCCTCTTGTTTGGAACCCTGTTCAGTCGCTGCCTCCTGCAGTTCTAACTCCCCATATGGCTGCTCCAAGCCCTCCCCAGCCTCCATGGAGACTTTGTGCACTGCAGGAAAGGTGGGGTGGGGTGGGGAGGAAGAACCAGAGCCTCTGCTTCCCCTTCTGAAGCAGCTGAAGTCGTTGCAGAAAGGGGAGATCCCTCCTGCTCCAACTGATGGTCCCAGCTGTTTCTTCCTCCTCCTGTGTCAGAGCCTGCCAATTCAGACCCAATCCAGACAGCACTGTGGGGCTCGTGGAAAGATTATGCTCTACAGACATCATTACAGAAGCTTGGCAGAGGGCACTTAATCAGCTGTTTCTTTTTGATTCCAGATGCCTTTTCTTCTAAGCTGTGCACTGAGCAAAAGAACACCAGCTAGCATAACTTAAATACCAGCCGAATACTTAACAGAAGTGGTTCATAAGGCTTCCAAACAAAGGATCATTTGTTGCTGCAGTCTGAAGAGGTTATTCAGCAAAAGCAAATTCTAGGAACAATAAATTTAAGATTTAGTTTATCAGCAAGTCATAGGGAGGGCAGTTGCTTGTGATGTTTGCACTCTTTTCATTGCTTATATTAGATTTTCTGTTGAGTACAAGTCCCCCCCCCCATTAACTTTCTAAATATTTAGCAAAAGATTACAGTGGTGCATGTGATATGCTGCTTGGATGTTCAGGGTGTCACTTGCGAGTGCCTGCTTTTGTGGTATCCCGTGATTTTTATTGGGTGGTTGCTTATCTATATAATATTTGCATGTCTGAGACCAAAATGCACCTACACATAGATGTTGGATGACTCAGCAATGACAAAACCAATTTTGTACTCGCTTGCTGTACTCTTTTTATACTGATTAATGAGTCTTTGGGCTTGGGAACTAAAAGGGAAATGTGGGTTATAGCATTGTGAGAGAGGGAGCAAAACATTTTCCCTGTACACTTTTCCCACAACATGCATGATTTTATACAACTCTTACTATGTCCCTTCTTAAACACCTTTTCACTAAACTAAAATGTCCCAAATGATGTAGCCTTTCCCCATAAGGGAGTTGCTCCATCCCTTTGATAATTCTGGTTGCCCTTTTCCGAACCTTTTCCAGCTCTACAATACCCTTTAGGGTGTAAGATGATCAGAACTTACACTGCATTCCAAATGTGTTGCACCATAGAGTTGCATATTTATGATACTAGCAGTTTATTTTTTAATTCCTTTCCTAATGATCCCTAACATTCCTTAGGTTTTTCCACAGATGCTGCATACTGACCTGACATCTTCATTGAGCTGTCCACTACAACCTCTAAGTCTTATTCCTGGTCATTCTCTCAGACCTCATGAGCACGTATTTAAAAATTAAGATTTTTATTTTGCTCAATGTACAGTGGTACCTCTGGTTACGTACTTAATTCTTCCCGGAGGTCCGTTCTTAACCTGAAACTGTTCTTAACCTGAGACACCACTTTAGCTAATGGGGCCTCCAACTGCTGCCATGCCACCGTTGCATGATTTCTGTTCTCATCCTGAAGCAAAGTTCTTAACCTGAGGTACTATTTCTGGGTTAGCGGAGTCTGTAACCTGAAGCGTATGTAACCTGAAGCATATGTAACCCGAGGTACCACTGTACATCACTTCCCACTTATTTGCACTGAATTTCAATTTGTCATTCTACTGTCCATTCACCCAGTGTGGAGAGGTCATTTTGGAGTGCATCCCAATATCGTTTTGCTTTAACTACCTTGAACAGTTGGGTATCAACAGGGGCGGCGTGGCGAGCGTCCCAGGAGGGTGGGGCGGCAATGTCAACCCCTCCTCAGGGATGACATCCGGGGTGGAACACACACCCCGCACCCCCTTCCTCCACCAGTGCGTCTATCTATATGCTTGTTGACACTTTCAAAGAATGCTTAGTGAGACAGAACTTATCTTTGCAGAAGCAATGCTAGTTCTGCTTCAGCGATACCAGGTCTTCTGTATATTTGGTAGCTTCCCAGAACAAAGCTTCAGCTAACTGGCTGTCAGGGTGCTGTCAGCGGCTCCCGACTGGTTTCCCAGGAAGGTATAAAGACAAGGAAAAGTTTCTTACAGTCCTTTTTTATTTCAATATTTACAGAGAGAGGCTATAGAACCCAGCCTCTTTGATAATGGCATTGTCCTGAGTGAATATCCCCCCACCCCCATCTCTCCCACTTCCTCATTCATCATGATCATCATCTCCTCTACGGGTGCTGCTACATGCCCCCTGTCTTTGAGCTCTTTGCTCTCCTACTTTTGAAGCTTGCCAGGTTCTGGGAGATGGAGGGTCTGAAATGCTTTCTAATGACATAGTGTCAGCCAGCTGCTGCTCCGGTTTTGCCTTCTCCTCCTCCTCTCCCATTATTTCCCAACTTTTCCTCTCATCTGCCTCTGAGCTGTGACCTCCTGCAAACCCCTGTTCTAAATCTACACTGTCTTCCTCTTCCTCCTCCCTGGAAGGGTCAGGATGAGGAGGCAGTCTCCACCATTCCTCCTCTGCCCAGTTCCTGACCCTGGCCTATAATTTACCCTTTTAAGTTGAACTTCTAGTGAAATCCTTCTTACCTCAGCCATGATTGAACAATGTTGAGCACTGTGTGTACCACTTAAAGTAACAACAAGCTGCACCCCCCAACACACACTTTTTGTGCTGCAGTCTTTTTCTGCATGATTATCCTTTGGAAATGACCTCAGTGTTGCCAGAATTCCATCAATATGTCATTAACAAGGGGATAAAGAGACCAACTGCCTGTTCCTTATAAATTGGTGTCTGCCCACCTGTCATCCATTGATTTGATTCCAAATCGCTGAGATGGCCCCAAGGCATACATATTCCAGGAGGAATGATCTGACAGACTGCAACATGGTGGTTTCATGTGTTTGACTCCCTTTCTTTCTTGGTTTCTTCAGTATCTATGATAAGGGTGATTTATTTGTGGCCCTCCAGATGTTGTTGGACTCTAGTTCCCATCAAACTAAGCCAAGATGACCAATGGCCAGGGCTGATGGGAATTGTAGACCAACATCTGCAAGACCATGGGTTAGCCACCCACGATTTATAACAATCGAAACCCAAACAACCTCTTTCTTCCCTCCATTGCTTCTCCATGATAGAGATACTGCTTCCCATTTATTTCAGTGGATTTGGGGACTTCCGGGTTGGCGCCTCTGGCAATGGCGGATTTCCTCCGATCGGGAGGAACCCGCTCCGTGAAAAACAGGGTCTGAACCACCACGGCGAGGCGGAGACCCATCAAAAACCACAGGCGGGAGAAGCCTGTGGACATGGGATTTGGCTGGCACCTTTGCGCCTCCCCTACTCGCGGGGAAACCCTGTTTTGGGGATCCGGAGCGACGTGGGGTGAGTGGCGTGGTGCTTTGAATCGACTGCTTCTTTCACGGAGTGAAGCCGCATTGCTGTTGCCGGAGAGCGCTGACTTTTTCCTGTGGACAATTGGACTTTAAACAACTACTTGTGAGTAAAACGGAAAATTGGATTCTTAAATACTTCAATTTGGCATTGAAACAGGAAGGTTATAAACAGGAAGTCCGCCTCCCGTTTTTGTAAATAGACTGAAGCAAAGACGTTATAAGTAAAGCCTTTGAAAGCTTTTGGCAAAGGATCAAATTTCCACCGGTTTAAAGATACAAAACCCCCTTTGAAAGCAGGAGAAGAGGGGGAAATTTTGGATCTAGTGAGCCTGCAGGAGAGAGTGAAAAAAGCAAATTACCACTGCTCTGAACCTGGGAACGGGCTGCCAGATGACGTTTGGAGAGAGTGCTTTTGACAGAACGGATTTGACAGCTAGCTAAACAAGAGTAAGATACTGTTTCCATTGTCCCTTTCTGCGTTTAAAAAAAGAAAGAGGGAAAGTAACTGAAATTTTATCTTTAATGTTTGAAATTGTGCTTGAAAGAACTGATACAAGTGGAAACTGTTTCCATCTAGAGGGAGCTTTTGAAACTGTAACAGGACTGTAACTGGGGATTTCCAGCTGCAGAAAAGGAGTTTGGGAACCAGAGAGCGACCTTGGACTATTTAAAAATGTTGATAGGAGAGGCCATTGTGACTGTTCTATGTAAGATAAGCTGTTCGCTGGGACAGCTTCACAAGAAGATGGATGATATGACTCTCAAAGTTGATAATTTGGAACAGAAAGTGACCAACTTGAGTCAAAAAGCGAATACTAACACAGAAATAATTCAGGACTTGGTACAGGAACCCATTTTGGCAGGACAAATGGTGGAGGAGAAGGAGGAGAAGGAGAATGCAGCTGTTGTTGAACATAAAATAACACAAGTGAGATCTGTGGATTTACAGAAGCAAATTGGAGACTAGAAGTTGAGGCCTTCTATGATTGAATTTAGAAAAAGCCAGACTCCGAGGAATGGATCCCGGTTTGGATTAAAGAAGGAAAGTTGGAAAGAGTCCTCTATGCAGGGGTTAACTGACTTTTGGGACATGGACTCGGGCCTGGAGGAGATTGAAGTTTTGGGGGCCTTTGGAATTGGAGGAATTTTGAAATATACCCGGAAATACTTTATGGACTGTAGTCTTAACTATGGAAATTCAGCTGATTTGTTCAGAAGGAAGGAAAGGATTGACAGGTTGGAATTTCCCCGAGATTGGCTCTTTAGCATTAAAGAAAAGGAAGAAGACCCACAGAAGGGACTTGGAAAAGAGTTAAGAGCCTCGGACATTAGATCACCAGGTTGATGGACTATATGGAATTGATGGAAAGGACTGGCAGAATCCGAAACCTGGGAGAGGAGATGGTGGAAGAAGATTGGAAAATTTAATGTTTATATATAGACTTATGGTAAAACTAATGAGTGATAGAAAAATGGTGGAATGATTTTTTATTTTTTATGGGCTTAACAGAAATGTTATAAGGAGTTAAGTATATATAAGTAATTTAGTTTTAATGGAAAATAAGGTTAAAATAATACGTTATTTACAATATCACAGAAAATGGAGAAAGATGGAAAGGATTTGCTGAAACAATTAATAGAAGTGGAACACAAAAAGTGAGATGTGAGGAGGTCGAGGAAACAAGGGAATGAAAGATAGAGTATGGAAAAGAAATGATGTATGTTTTCAAATTGTTTTTGTTTTGGGAGTGGGGTTTGTTTTGTTTAGCTTAATGAGTTTAGTTTTGAGTTTAGGTTGTTGTCAGCGCTGCCTCAGGTCCTAGCTCACAGAGGACCAACGCCAGTTGCTCTTTATAAACAAAAGTCTTTATTGTGGTTCATTGTTGGTTTGACATCCGTGGCGTGCAGTGCTACGTCTGAGTCCTTAGACCGGCGAAGCTCCGTCTGACTCCTCCCCGCCCATACACCAGTTCAAGACCCGAGCTTTGCCCCACCTTTTCCTCTCCTCCTTCTGCTCCTTTCTCCTCCGGGTCCTCCTGCCCTCTGGGGTTACCTCCTTCCTACTTTCTTCGGAGGCGGATTCTTCTGACTCCTCCCCACCCTTCCGGCGGGCTTTAGGACCTGGCTCCCAATCCTGGTTTTCTGCTGGCCCGCGCGCCTCCACATTTGAACTTGGCGCGCGCGCCCAGCTGCCTACTTTCCTCCTAACGGCTACACTGCTCCCCCCACTGCTTTCTCCTTCAGGGAGGCTGGCCGGACCTGCTCTTCCCTCCGCCCCCCCACTCTCTGACGGTGGCGTGGTCAGTCCAGCCTCTCTCTCTCCTCCTGCAGGAGGCTCTTGTGTTAACCCTTGGGATTCTTCCCCCTCGCTACGCTCTGGTGGGGAAGCTACCCCTGATTTCCAGCTGCCGCTTGGAGACTCCCCACTGGCCCCCCTTGCCCTGCCCTTGGGGGCCCCCTTCTGGGAATCCTCTGATTCGCTGGAGAGACTCATGGAATCTCTCTGATCGCTGGCATACCCTCCTGAACTCCCCTCAGATTGTTCCCCTTCGCTCTCCATCTCCTCCTTCCCCTGTGGCTCAGCCCCTGAGCCCATGACAGTTGTGTTTTGTATTGTTTACATATTGTATTGTAGTGTGTGTGTTTTTTCCTTCTCTTTGTTTTTCTTTTTTTCCTCTGCTGTTTTTTCTCTCTTACTTTTTTATCTTTCTTTGTAATCTATAAAAGTAATAAATATTATTTTTAAAAAATATTTCAGTGGATTTGGATATAAAAGGAGAGGGGGGGAATACTTTCCCAATTTTACTGGAACAAAATAGCACGGCAAATTTACAAAGAACACTGCAGAAAGAGAATTAGGAGCTTGTTTCCACCTTGTCACCATGAATCACTATCAGTTTCAGAACAGTGACCACAATGCTGGACTTTGACGTGGGAGGCTTGGGTTCAAACAATACAATAGTTCCTCATTCACAAGATGACCTGCACCACCAAGTTATTGTGTCCCAGGAAGTTGGGGATTGTAAAACACTCTGTTCTAGAAATTAATTTTAGAAAGAATAAATATTGCTTATCTTCATGGCTGTGTTTCTGAAAATCAAGGCAATGTTCCTGATGAATAAGGGGGGGAAACTTCTCTAGCCCTTTTGATTTTTGAATGTACACATATAACATTAAAAAATGTACCGTATTTTTCGCTCTATAACACGCACCCAACCATAACACGCACGTAGTTTTTAGAGGAGGAAAATCCGTAGGCATGCCACCCGTAGGCATTACCTCCATAACACGCACAGACATTTCCCCTTACTTTCTGGGAGGAAAAAAGTGAGTGTTATGGTGCAAAAAATACGGTATATCTTCTTTCTGTCTCAATATGCTGCAAAACCTGTATGGAGATAGTCTTTGCAGTTATTCCTTCACCCCAAGTAGAAGATGTTTTCACTACTTGCTTGTGTATTGTGAGTTCAGGGCAAGATACTAGCATGCCAATGCAACTTGATTGTACACAGAAATATGCAGGAATATGCAGCTGTCTCATACGAGGATTGAACCTACAACATTATCAGCACCAGGCTCTAACCAACTAAGCTATCTATGTATATGAGTGTCTGATAAGAAACACTCATTCTATTTAGGCTGTGCTCTGTACCTTTTTCTACAGATTGTCACGTTTATCAGGAAGAGCTTGTCCCTCACAATTGAACACTTTCTGCAGAGGATGTTGATTATGTTCCCCTTAGGCCTGGAAGATTCACAGGAAGCTAGAAGTTTGATGTTGGGGGGTGCAAATATTGTTTCTGTTCTTGTATACAAATGATACCTAATCTGATTCTGCCTCTTAAACATTTTACCCAGGTGGTTTTGAATTTGGAAATATTTCCCTGTCTTCTTCAATACAGTGTTCCCCTGCTGAAGATGGCTAGATATTTCATTAGCAGCGCTGGTTAATTCAGTGTCATTTCCATTCAGAAGTGCCTTGGATGCTTTTCTGATCGGCATTCAAATGGTTCATTATTTCACACGAGAATGAATTAATACGCAAACTTTAAAGGTTTTAATGCACAAACTTTAAATTACAGGAAGTAAATTGCTCGTCGCAGTCCTCATTATGCAGCAGGCATGAGGGAGACAGGAAATACAGCACTTGAAAATGCATGTTGTTAATCTTTCCTCTTTTCTTCTTTTTTTAAATCTTGGACATGAGTGAATCCTTTGTTAATTGTGACTCATGAAACGCACTGTTGAGGGCACTTGCTTATCAGAGGGATAAATTGATGTGTTAGTTCACAAGCCAAACTTAGCCAACGAGAAATTAAGACAAGTCTGGAGGTGAGAGGGATGAGCAGATGGATCAAAGAAATAAAGGTGGACAGTTTTGCTATGCCTTGAGCCAGGTAATATAGAGTGACAATGTGCCCAGTTCCCAAATATCCAGAAATGTGTCAGTGGAAATATGATTCCATTTTAATTAAAACTGCTAAGTTGAATAGAGCTGGGAAGGCAGAGCACTTGGCAGACTGATATGTTTTAGCTTGGATGAGCTCTGTAGACTTGTTTGTGTTGAGTTTTAAAGTAGGAATAAAAGAGGTGGTAGAGATATGTTCAGTTAGTATGCAAAACTGTATGCAATAAATGTGTTGACTCTTAGCCCTATTCTTTTTGATTGTAAATTAATTTAACTGATTTAATTATTGTACTTTTAACTTGCTGTAACCTGCCCAGGTACCTTATGATGAAGGATGGGCAAGAAAGCTAAATAATAATCAATGTGGTTAAAAAGTAAGAGTCTTGATTAAAAAAAAACCACTTTTCAAAAGTAATTGTTAAAATGTCACCTTGCATATGACTACTGTGTGTTTTGTTAAGGTCTAAATTGTAAGGCTTGTGTTCCCTGTTTTGAAGGGAGGCCATCCTGTCACTGAATGTCAAAGAGGAAGACCTCAAAGTCCCCAGTGCTTGCATGTGTGGACTCAAGGTTGACTCTGTGAGAGTGAGATTAAGTGTGGCCAGACTTAAATGAGTGTCACGCTTCTTAGGGATGCTCCCCTGGATAAAATGTGGAGATGTTGACTCTTCATTTCAGCAGTGTTCTTGCCTATGTAAAAGAGCAGAGTCTCTATGGGCTCCATTTTGGGTGTTGGCTGAATGAGTTTGATAGAAATGTTTCTTCTGACTCCTAATTGCCATCTGGCCTCATTTCTTTTTTCTTTTCTTTTTTAAAAAAGTGTGCTCACAGCACTGGCAACTGGTTGCCATTGCTGTTTTGAGGTCTGCCTTGAACTCTCACAACCTGTGTGTTTTCAATAGGAAGACTAGGGGTACCCAATGTGGTCCCCTTGAGGTGATGTCAGACAGGAAATCCCATCAGCTCAGCCAGGATGACCAATGGTCAGCGGTGATAGGACCTGTCATTCAGCGACCTGAGGAGGGCACCATGATTAGAGTTGCCATCTCAGACGGAACATGCCATATCTCCAAGTAATGATTAAAGTCAGCAGTCATTAAGTACCTCTGCTCTGTGCCAAATTATTCCATTTATTTTTGCAGGGCTGCAGGGCTTTCACTGATGGCTTGTTAAGCTTTGTTGGCAGTAGAGATGTGTGTGTTGGCTGTTATACAGTCCAGCTCTGTGCTTGTGTTGGGCTCTTTTCTCTTCCACATTGGTGGCAGAAATGGTGTACATAACAGACAACTTATTAGGTGTGCTTAAGGATGTGTCACTGAAAACAGGAGCTTTCCAAATAATTTCAGAACAAATCAAGTCCACTGTTTGCGTTAAAAGGCTGCTCTCATAGCGTTTTGCAAATCCGCCTCAGTGGGAAAAGTTCTGTGTGAGGAAACTTTTCAGAGAATGCAGAGCATCCGGGGGAAATTTCAGGCAAACCTTCATTTTTTTCAGAAGAGCTGAAGTATATTTCAGAAGCTAGAGTCAGAAATATGGCAAGCAGTAGAAGATTCAATTCTAAAAGTAATGATGCTTAATACATTTTGGGATATAATACCTCTCTTGCTGGTGCCAAGACACTTTTCTGTCAAGCGCTTGCCTGACAGTTCAATTACAGAATAAAATAAAAAATTCAAGTGGAGCAGGGTGCAACTGCAGTTATGGTCAGTGCGGCTGCCCTGAAGCTGGTCGGGTTTCTCACATGAAAAGCCTAAATCTGTTCATGCTCTCGCTGCCTACAAATAGCAGCAAATCTAGCAACAGAAGCCTGTCTCTTTGCTGCCTAGGGCTTTCTTTTGTTTTTAGTGGGAGGAAGATTATGTAGGCACTTCTTGATTCTGTGCTTTTAAAAAATAGTGGATGACTGACAGTCAGGCTGCTGCTTCAGTAAACCTCTTCTCATGTCATGTTTGGGTTTCACACCAAGAGATGTAAAGTGTGCATTTGGCAGACATAAGTACCATCTCCTTCCTTCCTTCCTTCCTTCCTTCCTTCCTTCCTTCCTTCCTTCCGTCCGTCCGTTACAAGCTTGGTAGATCAGGGGGATGCTGTGGACGTAGTGTATCTTTTGATTTCAGGATTTATAGCTAGTTGACTTGACTGAACCCTGGAAAAGAGGAGACTGGGAGGAGATACAATGGTGATTTTCAAATATCTCAAGAGCTGTCACATGGAAGATGGGACAAGCTTGTTTTCTTCTGTTCCAGAGGATAGGGCCTGAACCAATGGCCTCAAGTTACGAGAAAGGAGATGGCAACTCAGTATCAGGAAGAACTTTCTGGCAGTAAGAGCTGTTCGACAGTGGAACAGACTCCCTTGTGAGGCTGTGGCCTCCTCTTCTTCCTTGGAGGTTTTTAAGCAGAGGTTGGATGGCTATCTGTCATGGATGCTTTTGCTGAGATTCCTGCATAGCAGGGGTTTGCTCCATTTCTTGCATGAAATGGTTCTGCCTCCCTAAGCCTTCTAACCTTTACTTTTGTGCCATAGGTCTTTGTCATGGGGAAAGCCAAGAATGCCTTCATTGCATCCTTAAGTGAGAGGGAAGGATCCTCTACTGCTCTATGTATGCAGTTTATGTAGCACACAAAAACTGGAGCTTTCCTTTCTTAATTCACGTACAGTGGTACCTCGGGTTACATACACTTCAGGTTACACACGCTTCAGGTTACAGACTCCGCCAACCCAGAAATATTACCTCAGGTTAAGAACTTTGCTTCAGGATGAGAGCAGAAATCATGCTCCAGTGGCGCGGCGGCAGCAGGAGGCCCCATTAGCTAAAGTGGTGCTCTTGAATGTGGCGTTTAAATTTCAGGTTATTTTTAAAATTATTTTTCATTCTTATGAAGAGGTGTGATCTTAAATGTAAGCACTGTTGTTCAAGCCATAGTATCTGGAATGGGCTCTTTTCAAAAGGCGTGGCCATCCCCAAAGTGATTGTTTGGATGTGAAGCTAGGAGGGGAACCCACAGAGATAGAGAACATAGGACGCTCACTTCCCTTTCCTTGATCTAGCCCAGTGTTGTCTACACTGGCAGTGGCTCTCCAAGCTGTCTTCTGAGCCCTACACAGAGATGCTAGAGGTTGAACGTGGGACCTTCTGATTGCAAGTTATCTGTCAAACCAGTGAGCTTCCTTTCTGGAGTATTTTTGTAGCATCAGGTTGGAATGGACTGGGAGGTGTTGTTTATAGTCCATTATGATTTTGCTTATTTGCGATAACTTCGTGTTTTCCTCACATGGGCAGACGTTTTTGTATCGTGGCTCCAGAATTGTCTGGAACTCTTTTCAGATTAATCTTTTGGAGCTCTTTGAATGTTCCGCAACCCTGTTTGCTTTACTCGAATTGTGTTGGGTGTTCAAATATTGGAAATGCTGTGCATCTGTACACACCGAGAGCTTGTGCTAAAATATTGATGGGCTTTTGCAGACTATTTGGTGAGATGTTTGTATAGCGGTGCCCTTTTACTTTGCCTTGAGTGTTGCATTTGCAGAGGCGGGGGGTTGGGGGGATGGTGTTAAATGAAATTACCTCTGTTTATAGAATTCTCTTATTAAAAATTTGTTCGCTCCTTCTCTGAGCATGGAGCTGACTTGAATTCTATCTGAAGCTCAGTTGGAAAACTGATACAACCTCCCTGCATCACCTGGTGATGATAACATCTCTTCTCCTTCTTTCCATGCCCAGTATGCATAGAAAGGCAATGGGTTGTATCCCGCGGTGCTGTTCTCTTCATGCAGCAGGTTTTGCATAGGAATTTTTTTAATCCGCCAGCCAGTTTTAAACAGTATAGGGGTTGGGGTGGAAGTTCACAGTGTATTTTACAATCTACGTGCAGCCACTGGTAAAGTGTGTGCATTTGCAGTGTAAAGAGTGAATGGGTTTCAGGCATAACCTGATTGCATGCAAACAGCCCTGTCTCTGATTATGCTGCAGACATAGGGGCAGCGGCAGAGCAAGCCGATTGGGCCCAGGGGTGGGGCCAACTGGGGCAGGATGCTCTGCTGGGCCTCCGCAGTGTCTGCCTGCCTCCTTCCACTCAGCCACCCTACAGCTGAGGGGGAGGTGGTGGGCGGACTGTTTGGGGCAGCACGGAGCCTGCAGGTGCCCAAGCCACTGCGTCACTCCCAGGCCCCACAGTGAGTGCCGCCCGGCATTTTGTCACCCCCCTCAGTGGTGACACTCGGGGTGGCCTGCCCCCACCACACACCCTTCCTCTGCCCCTGCTTGGTGGATGCCCTTAAGTGAACACCCGCTATCTCATATCTAGCTCCCAAATAATGGGGATCTCTCACACACAGGGAATATAAGGGTTCAGCTGCTACTCAGGGTGCACAATATGGAGAAAGGCCAGAATAAGGCAACTTCCTCTGTTTTCGTTTTTTTAAAAACTGGGTGATGATGATGGTTTTATTATCCCTTTGATATGATTTGTGGGAATTGATTTCTAAATGAAACCAAATAAATAAAATATTATTTTCCTGCACTAGATCTCTTGACTATTTGACTATATGGTATAACCAAAATAATAACTGTGCATGACTGAAATGCTGTAGCAGGTGTTGAGCACAAATGGGGAATAGGTTTCCAGAATCTTGAAGGTAGTACTTTAGTTGCTTCATCCCTCTCTCTCTCTCTCTCTCTCTCTCTCTCTGTAAAATTTGGTTTGTAAATAATATAACAACATTTCATCAATGCCAAGAAGGAAATGAACTCCCAATTGTCATTTGAAATTGTAGGATTTAAGATTCCCGGTTAGCATATTTCATAAACAGAAGTGCGTCTCAATTTCCTTCCCCTAAAAAAAGTAAAAATGCTCTCCAGATATGCAACAAGATTTCCCTTCCATTAACAATAAATAAATACATAAAATTTTATGTCCTGATATTGCGAAGAGCGAGAGATTGTCAAGACAGTGGCACGGGTTTTCTGTTCTATGAATTTGGTTTAATAAAGAATGAGGATTGCTGTGGTGTAGGTTTTGTCATAATTGTGTTTCGTGCCAGTCTTGCTCTGGTATCTGTTGACTCTTTCAGTCTTGAGCCCCTGTCTTAATGCAAGATGCATGGTGTTGAACACTCTTTTTTTCCTTTCTTTAAAGTATACTTCTGTCCGTTGAGACAGGTTTTCCTCAGATCTAATCTAGTATCCATTTGTCTCTTGACTCAAGCAATTTAAAACTGTGCTCCCTGTGTACTCCCTAATATCAGCTTTTTAAATCCCCAGAAATCCTATCCTGTGCAACTTGCCATATAGACGTGGGATTGTGCACTTCCAAAGGTCAGCAGAAGCTCCTGAGGGGGGGAATGCATAAACAGAACAGAAATGCATCTTTCACTACCCCTCAGACAAAGGGGACGAAGGAGTGCTCAGATGTGGCTCCTTATAACTCAGTATTAGGAATGCCTGCTGGAGCATCATCATTTGCGTGTTGGTCTGTCGAAGTAAACTGCATTATCTTGAAAGGTCCAGAGAGAGAGAGAGAGCAAGCCAGTACAGCTCGGTGATATATTTCATCACACAATTGCCATGAAGCAATGTCATCACATGGCATGGGTTCAGTGGTGGGGAATCTCTTTAGGCCTAGCAGGCCACACCGTATGGCTCCATGAGGCATTTTGGCCAAACCACGCCCACCTGCCCTACTGGTAGAGGTAAAGGGACCCCTGACCATTAGGTCCAGTCGTGGACGACTCTGGGGTTGCGGCGCTCATCTTGCTTTACTGGCTGAGGGAGCCGGCGTACAGCATCTGGGTCATGTGGCCAGCATGACAAAGCCTCTTTTGGCGAACCAGAGCAGCGCACGGAAACGCCGTTTACCTTCCTGCCAGAGCAGTACCTATTTATCTACTTGCACTTTGATGTGCTTTTGAACTGCTAGGTGGGCAGGAGCAGGGACAGAGCAACGGGAGCTCACCCCATTGCGGGGATTCGAACCGCCGACCTTCTGATCTGCAAGCCCTAGGCTCTGTGGTTTAACCCACTGCGCCACCCACATTCCTACTAACAGCAGCCCAAAAGGGTACTGATCAGCTGATCAACGGTCCATTTTAAAGCATGGCATAATATATAGTGCTTTGAAAGGGGCTTCTGAAAATCCCTGTGTGTGGAAACCCCATCTGACATCACTGTGACATCAGGTGGTTGGGTCTGCTTACTTGTCAGACTTGGCCTGCGAGGGGTGAGGAAGGTTCCCTCCCCTGATGTAAAGAGATGCAGTTGTACCAAAAGCTTTTAGGGGACCAGCTTCGGTTAATGATGTAGATTTGAATTTGCATGCCTTGAGGAAATGGTGGTGGAGATAGGCAATTTTCAATTATTTCCCCCTCCTGACTTACACCCCTCTGGTGTCTGTACCGTCCCCCAATTTGCTCTGGATAATTGGGGGGACCTTAAGATTAGGCATGCGGGGAGGGGATATTCCATTGCTCAAGGAGAAACGAATGAAACGAATTGATTAGTGCTACATTCAGTGCTACCCATATAAAGCAGCATTGTTAATACAATTACTTATATAAAAACAATTTCAAGTCTAGTGCTAATGCCAACTGGGATAAAAATCTCCACTTCAAAGAGAGTCATTGGAGAATTTTAACCCCGACGGTCAGGGGTTCTTTACCTTTGTTTCTTGCATTTCAGGGAGTTGGACTAGATGATCCTTGCGGTCCCTTCCAGCTCTACAATTCTGTGGTTCTATGAAGGCTTCTTGAAAGAGCAACGTCCTGAACAGATGCCAAAAAGGCAACAGAGAAGCCACCAGCCTGATATGTAACAGGAGGGAGTCCCAAAGTAGCTCACGTTGTGGCAGGGGAGGAAATACTCAGATCCTATAACTTGCAATTTGCAATAAAGTGTTGTGTACAAACATTTCATCTTTACTTTTGAAGGTCACAGATGCCCTGCACAATGCATATTAATCACTATCATTATTTAATAGGGCTCTGAGTCACTGCATAATTTATATACAATCGCTTTATAATTAAAATGATTTTGTAATTTATTATAATTTATTATTGTGAATATGTAGTGTGCAGGCAATATGTGACCGTAAAATGCGAGGGGAGAAGCAAAGCAGATCAAATACGGGATCAGGTAAGCAAGCTTCTGGGTGCATCAAGATACAGTGGTACCTCAGGTTACATATGCTTCAGGTTACAGACTCTGCTCACCCAGAAATAGTGCTTCAGGTTAAGAACTTTGCTTCAGGATGAGAACAGAAATCATGCTCCGGCGGTGCGGAAGCAGCAGGAGGCCCCATTAGCCAAAGTGGTGCTTCAGGTTAAGAACAGTTTCAGGTTAAGAAAGGACCTCCAGAACGAATTAAGTACATAACCAGAGGTACCACTGTACCTTTATTGAGCTGGAAGTTCAAGAAGAGTTGCTGGAAGTAAAGTTAGATGGAACGTTAGGAGTGGATTGTCCGGAGAGGAACACAGTTTGTGTGTTATCTGGTTTTAGTCTGGTCATAATTTCTAAGAGAGGCACCAGTATTTTAATTTGTGTGAGGACCCCCCCCCCCCCGGCCAATTAATCAGTGGGTTGATTGAGGTGTAACGGGAATGAACTGTTTTTATTTTTTATTTTACTTTTCTTGTTTTATACTTCGAACTTTTATTTGAATTAAAATTGTGCATTTTATTGCTGTAACCTGCACTCAGATGTTATGGTAAAGGGGCAGGTGAGAAAAATAAATAAATAAATAAATAAATAAGCCCAATAGTACAATCTTTTATACAAGACTAAGTTACAAAGTGATGCCCCTTTTTCATAAGAAAGCATTACATATATTTCCGGTTTTCACAAGTCGTTATATTGCTTCTTTCCTCCAAAGCTTCATTTTCCACCTTAGGGCTTATGAATTTCTGCAAGTCTCTAATATAGTAAACATTTAAGGTGAATCCATATGTTAAAAACAGTTAAAATTAGTTCCAGTATGCTATAAAGGTAAAGGTAAAGGTACCCCTGCCCGAACGGGCCAGTCTTGACAGACTCTGGGGTTTGTGCGCCCATCTCACTCAAGAGGCCAGGGGCCAGCGCTGTCCGGAGACACTTCCGGGTCACGTGGCCAGCGTGACAAAGCTGCATCTGGTGAGCCAGCGCAGCACACGGAACGCCGTTTACCTTCCCGCTGGTAAGCGGTACCTATTTATCTACTTGCACCCGGGGGTGCTTTCGAACTGCTAGGTTGGCAGGCGCTGGGACCGAGCAGCGGGAGTGCACCCCGCCGCGGGGATTCGAACCGCCGACCTTTCGATCGGCAAGCCCTAGGCGCTGAGGCTTTTACCCACAGCGCCACCCGCGTCCCAATATGCTATAGTTCGTCTTATAGAAAAATCGTCAAACTGCAGATTAAGTAAAACCTTTTCTTAAAAAGTATTTCATTTATTCCTAAAGGGAAAAATATTTCCTAAGATCCTTTTGGTCTTTTCCCTGCCCCAAATACCATTTTCCCCCCACTGGAAAAACGTGAGGAGGATGGAGCCTTAAGGTGGGGAGGGAGGTTCATTTCTCCCTGGATTTTCTTTGCCCTTCTCCAGCTAATAGTTTTCATTATGTGCTAACCTTTTTCTAATTATGTAGGGGAAGTTGGTGCAGTTTCATAATTACAGTGGAACCTCGGTTTAAGAACAGTCCTGTTTAGGAACGATTTAGTTTATGAACTCCGCAAAAACGGAAGTAGTGTCTCGCTTTGAGAACTTCACCTCGGTCTAAGAACGGAATCCAAACGGTGGAAGGGCACCAGCGGCGGGAGGCCTCATTAGGGAAAACATGCCTTGGTTTAAGAACGGACTTCCAGAATGGATTAAGTTCATAAACCGAGGTACCACTGTATAAGTAAAAGGCATCCTGAATATTCTCAAATGTACACGATTGTTTTGTTTATTCAATGTGTTTTCTTCTGGAACTTACTGGAAATAATCTCAACTCTGAACCGTTGCTTTTGTCGTATGTTGTGTATGTTTTTGTAGATGTTATTACATAGACCAAGTGAAATAGTTTTAGAAGAGCATTGCGGCAGATGTCTTAAAACCCTATTCTTTTCCTTTTCCTTTTGGGTGAACGGATAGCTCAATTGTAAGGCTTAAGAGAGCCCCACTTGTTTAAAAAGATTTGTTAAAACAAGAGCAGGGCTTCATTCAAAGGTCATTCTCTATCCTTTTATCATTATCGCCATCTTCTGTTTCCCACTGTGACTCTGTGCTGCCCTTGTTCTGAGGGTATATGGCCAATGAATGCCTAAACACACAAACAGAATTATTTGTCTGTGCTACAGACCATTTTATCTCCCATTAACAAGGAATCGTGGCATTTGCTGTGTGTCACTACTTTGCAACCATAAATGTCAGGCCCAGAGGGGCTATAATAAAAGAACCAATTTACTTGGGTGGTGTTTGTGTGTGTGTGTGTGTGTGTGTGTGTGTGTGTTTTATCAAGGGGGAGGGGGTTATTTATTTGTTTAACTTGAATAGCAAGAGAGGACGAAGACAAGAAGTGCTGCAATTGTGAGGTGCTTCACCACTGAATTTCTCAAAGAACATTTAAAAACCCTGGAGGTTTTTAAGCAGAGGCTGGATGGCCATCTGTCATGGATGCTTTACCTGAGATTCCTGCATTGCAAGGGGTTCGACTAGATTACATTGCTATGCTTTTAAGATGATGACAACAACAACAACAACAACAAGCAAACCTCACCCCCCCACCCTTCCCATATTTCTCCTCCGTGCACTGTCTTCTGAAAATATATAAAATATTCTTTTTTTACTTTGCCTCAGCATATTGTGGAAAAGTGACACAGCCCATGCACCATGCAGGAATTGCCAGTTTACGAAGTTTGATAATGGTTTGGTTTTGTCAAAACGAGAACTTGCTTTCGGAGTTAGTGTTTGAAGCTGAGACTTTCATCAGCTTGACTTCTGTGGCTCATTTTGCGAAACATGCAAGTTATCCTGGCGATGCGCTGCCTGGAACACAGCTATGGTTTGGCTCAGTGTGTCCTCCAAACCCAGGTTTGTGGTTTGTCTATGTAAATTGAAGATTTAGAAGTCTGAAATGACTTGCTTCCTCCCTAGAGTTGTGCACAGGTGATCTCTCAAAGTGCTCCACCTGATTCGTGGAGAGAGAAATCGGATGGGGGTTGCTTCACCCGATTTCTCCGGGACGAGGTGGCCTTTCCAGGGAGGGGATGAGGAAGAATCTCAGAACATGTTTGGCTCAGCTCTATTTCCTCCAGCTCAGCTGCAGGAAATTCACAGTGGTGAAGGTGCCCAATAGTTGAAGTTGTAGCCCTCTGGCTCTCTTGTGTGATGGGTTGGCATGCTTTAGTTAAGCCAGTAGGTGGAGCAAAATCTTTAGCCTTTTTTTAGTCTATGGATGTTGTGTGCCCTTTAATTCTGGTTGGACAGTGGGTGGACCCTTCCTTCCTTCCTTCCTTCCTTCCTTCCTTCCTTCCTTCCTTCCTTCCCTCCTTCCTTCCTTCCTTCCTTCCTTCCTTCCTTCCTTCTCTTACTGTTGAAGCTTCATCAACAGCTGCTGGGCCAGTCTTCTTTCTTTGATCATATAATGTTGAAAAGCCTTGAACACCTTTTTTTTACTTACGGAAAGTTTCTGTAAGAAATTTCAATGACAACCTGCTCTAGTCAAATTTTTAAAAGGCACACTTATTTTTAGGTAAGCCAAATTCTTAAAGGATAGCTGAACACATTTATTTACTTCTGTAATACTTGGCTTCTTGGTATAGAGTTCACAGCATTTAACTGCATAGAATTGACTGTGTCTAGATACCTTCCTTTCTTGACATGCGGTAAGAAATGCTCAACAGTGCTGTCATTTATTAATATTAATGTAGGAATAATTCTTTTTTTAACCTTGTAATTATTCACCTTTTATGAGCAGCACGTTGAGAGTTCTGCCTTGACCGTCAGCAGATCCACACTTAGATATATAGACATTCATTAAATATGATGAATGTTTTAATATCTTGAACATTTTCACATGTGGGAAGAAAATCCACTCTGATCTGATTTCTTTGAGCTGCAAATGCAAATATAATACATTACTTTAAGCTCAAATAAAATATATAACAATGCTGCTTAATCCATGTCTGAGTTTGGAAAAAATAAAGCCTGGCAAAAATGTACCGTTGGAGGAGTATGGGTCTAGGGATGCTGCTCTTTTGGAATATCAAACCTGTTATTGGTTATTTCTTTGCTATTTCTTTTTTAAAAACCCTTGAAAAACAACAGTTAAAAATCATACAAAAGAAAAATTAGTTGAGATAGAAGGAGTGAGAAGCAGAGATTAAAATTTCGCTACACATACTTTCATTTCGGAGCTGCTGATAAATTAATTAAAACTGCCCCCCAAAGGCAGAGGATCACTAATTGGCTGCATTCACGTGTAACACTATGGAGGCAAGCTGAACAAAATGTTGGGTTTGAATCTTCCCACTCAAATGCAGCCAGTTGGGGGATTTCTGAGGGATTGGTTTCCCTTTCAAGGATGTTGTATTGCCACACTGTACAGCTCAGAATCCTGTCTTACAGCAGAAAAACCAGCTTCATAAGCCATGGTGTGAAGTGGTTGTTATTGGGGTTTTTTAAAGCAAACCCTAACTAAAGTTATTGTAAGTCAGGACTCCTGGTTTGTATGCCATGTCATGGCAAGAAAACATTCTTTGGAAGTAAACGTGTTATGTGTAGGAATTGGGAATGGGCTGTGGAGTCCATGAACTCAGCATGTTCTTTGTTTTTGTTTTTTAATATAATTTTTATTGATTTCTTTTTTTAACACAATATTTCAACGTACCAATAACAAAACAAACAAATTCTTTGCTCTGCTGAGCTTGTGACTTCCCTCCATCCCTTCAACAGGTTTTTTTATTTTCAAGTCTTTATATCGCACTTTATATCCTCACCTTCTGACCTTTCAATCCTTATAAGCAACTCTGTCTCTGTTGGTCTAGAACAGTGTTTCCCAAACGTTTTTGGGCAACAGCACACCTGTGTACTGAAAAAAAATCTCGCGGCACACCACCATTAAAGCCCCGCCCCGTGACGTCAGCGCGCAGCGTCACGCCGGGAGGGACGCACAAAAGTGAAAGTTTTTTCCCTCCCCCTTGCCGGGGAACCTCCAAGCTTTGGGCAGGCAGGCAGGCAGAGCTGGGAAGGGGGTTTCCAGGGGACACGGCAGCTCCTCGAAAGGCTTCTCTCAGCTGCGCTCAATCTTCCTCGGAGAGGATTTCCCCTCCGGTCCCATGCCTCCGTTTGGGGCATCGCTCCGGCTGCTCCCTCTCCCGCCGCGCAGAAGCGATGCCTCTCTCTGGCTCTCCCTCCGCGCAGGCTGAGGGAGGGAGGGAGGTGCGCTTGTGACCCGTCTCTGCTGGGAGACCAAACCCAGCGAGGCAGAGTCGCGTGGAGGCGCCCAGGCAGCGCTGCCGGCTGCGAGGAGGAGCGCCAGGCAGCAGCAGGAGGCGCGGCCTCTCCTCGCCGCCGCCGCCCCGCCTCTCGCCGCCCGACTCGCCCGCCTCCCTCCAGGCATCTCGCGGCACACGAGGCAACGTCTCACGGCACACTCGTGTGCCGCGGAACACCGGTTGGGAAACACTGCTCTAGAAGGTTTTAGCATATCATTTTTCGTTGCATAATTTAGGTCAATCCTGCCAGTGTCTTCACATTTTTACAATAATTAATCATATACCCTATAAATTTACTCCAGTCTCTTTGAAATTTTTGGTCTTCTTGATTCCGGACTCTGCCTGTCAGCTTGGCCTGTTCCACATAATCCACCATCTTCGTCTGCCACTCTTTAATCATTGGCAAATCCTGCAATTTCCATCTTTGGGCTAATAAAGTTCTTGCCGTCGTTGTGGCGTACATGAATAGTCTTTGATTTATCTTTGCAATTTCTTCTCCCATCAAACCCAGCAAAAATGCCTCTTGGGGAAGGTATATCTAAAAATCTTTTTCAACTCATTATAGATCAGTTCCCAAAATGCTTTTACTTTGTCACACTCCCACCACATATGATAAAAGTCTCCCTCTTTCTCTTTACATTTCCAACTCAGCATGTTCTTTGACCTTGCTGCCACTTATTTCATAGCACAAAACCATGGTTTAGCATCACATGCTAACACTGTTTAAAATAGGGTTTCAAGCTCAAAGGGGTGGGAAGTTCTCTTTCACCATCAAATTAGATATCTGAGGTAAAATCTAGACCTCCTATTGATAAACTAGTTTTCTGTATGCATAGATTATTATACAGAAAGAGAGAAACATCTTAAAGTGTTGTCTCCCTGCTTTCTGTCTTATTTCAAATTTATGTAACCTCAGTTCTTTATTCGCAATATCTGTCTAGGATGTAGTGTCTGTAAATGCAGTAGCATTTTCTGCCTATCATAACTCATAAGCAATGATAGTCTAATCTATGCGGTTAATCTTATATAGGTGCATTTCCATCACTGTTTTCAATGCCAATATGATCCACAGACACTGGCTCTATAAACAGTTGTGTGAAGATCTTGCGTTTGTCTTTAACTTCACTTCCAACTTATTTTTTGTGGAAGGTTTTGGTGTTGCTGTTTTTTGTTTCAAGATTGGATATAGTTTCCACATTCACTCATAATTGTTTTAAACTCTGGTATGTCCTCATTCAGTCATCTAATTCTGTAAGGTACAAGATCAAGCTATTTGAGGCTTTCTTCATAAGGAAGATGATTCATAGATAGGATCATTTCTCTCTCTCTCTTTATTCAGCACTACTACTTCAATTTAAAGGCGGGCGAAAAGAATTTCACACACTATTCTAAATGTGTGCTCCATTACGATGCTTGCTATTTTAATAATTTGCGTTTAAAAAAGAAACTGCTGTAGCATAATCTTCAAGACGGTCTAAAACGAGGAAGCATAAGCAAAGGATGAGACCAGAGACCCAGCATTCTGTTCTCTCAGTGCCCAACCGGATGCCCAAGGGAATCCTGCAAACAGGACCTTAGCCCAGCAGAATTCCCCCCCACTTGTGATTCCTAGTGAGTGGTATTTATCCGCACTCTAAGAGCCAACGCCTGGGGGCCAACAGGGGCTTCGGACACCCCAATAAAATATTTGAGGGGGCTGGGGACTTTCTAAAGTTGATGGGCATTGCCATTCAAATGGTGTGTGTACAGGATGGGGCTTTCCTGGGCCCCCAAATATTATATTCAAGTTGGCACCCCTGATCCACACCATAGATTTTGTAGAATGGCATTGCATGTAGTTCGGATCACTTGCACTTTTATTTATACCAAGCCCTTGCCACTTCCCTTGCAAGGTAAAAAATTGGTCAGCATCCTAATGAGGCTGAGAAAATGATGCAAAGGAAAAAGCTCTTTTTTGTGTGTCTGTGTTTGACCAACTTAGAGGTCCCATGGTGTGCTTCAATCTCTGAAGGCATTGCAGTGCACTAGCATGCTTGGCTGTTGCGCCTACAGGAGGTTAGTTGCATTAGCAGATGATGATGTGATGTACAACAGAGAAGCAAAACAGCTAGAAAGTGTTGTTTTCCCTTATGGTGATTCTTCTTTCACCAAATTCTGGACTTTACTCCTTGAGGTATGGTCTCAGTGCAGCAAGCAAAGAGAATATTTTGTGGCTTTGAATCAAAAGGAAAGGTTGGAATAGTGGGGAGAAGAACGCTTTTTTTCTGTTCTCTCCGTTGAAGCAAAACCTGCAAAATGAGTGCTCAATACAGCAGGAGTACAGATGGGATATTAAAATTCATTGCAATATCTCTGGGTGCCTCCATTCCGTAACTCCTGTTGCTGCTTCTGCAATAATCCCCATTTGACTGGAACGAGTTTTTTATATTCACTTGGAGAACGGAGTGTGCTTATTTGTTTCTGTTCTCTGCAAACAGTTTCCTCCACTTATTCATTATTCATATATTTTGATTTAAAATGCATCATACCTGTAGAAGGTCAGGGTAAGTGACTGCCTTTTAACTATTTTTTAAAGATGAAAACATTTGAAAGATAGGTATTTTTAAATGCACCGTTAACTTTTTGCATTACAGTATTTTATCTCGGAAAGCTTTCCTTGCCTTATATGTTTTAAGTGTTTCTGATTTACCTACCAAATCCTGTCAGAGGCTTCTTTTCTTGATTTGAATGCTGATATGTTGAGTTGGAAGAAGGATGCCTAGGCCCCAATGTGCATCCATACTGGCTATGAGAGAAAGCTGTGTAAAAATACAAGAACATGAGGACGGGGTAGAATTTTTCAGAAAGAATGAGACTTTGTAACTGCGCTGAACGGTAGCAAGTGATACTGAATTCGCAGTTTGCTCCTTTTGGTTCTGGTTTTCACAGAAACCTTGCACTTGAAGTCAGCAGGCCCTTCAGCCTGATGTGAGAGGAAAAATGGAACCTTATCAACATGGCTGGCTAGCAGGCCATTGTAGAAACTTGGCATACTGACTTGGTATACTGGTCTGCCATGTTGCACTCATTTCTCAAAGTGGGCCCTCAAGCAAGAGACTTGCCAGCTTTTCTCATCCTGCAGAACCATCCTTCCACTCACACTGCTTCAGAGGCTTCCACAGCGACCTGCTTTAGCCGTGAGGACAAATTTTGGAATGGTAGCTCTTCACTCCTGCTGGGTCAAAGGATCATGGGAGCCATGGTTTGTTCCCTTTTCTCGCTGCCAGAAAAAGGAGAATGTTCCCAAAGCCCCTGAGGCAGTAGGCACTGGAACTTACCCTTGCCTCAGTACTATCTCTGGTTGGCGGTGGGTTACATGCCCATCTGGGAACAGGGGACCCTTTTCACTTTGAGGAGTGCATTCCCTTCTAGGCAATTTTCTGGGGAACACAGGCTGATTTGTGGGGAGGCGGCAGGGCCAGGAGCGAAAGACGGAGCAATGAACATTAGTTTTACCTTTGTACAGCAGGCCTGTCGCAACACACACACACCCTCTCTCCTCCATCCAGGCAAGGAAAAGCGTGAGCAGGCTTCAGTGATGCATACTAGCAAAGTGTAAACACTCAAGGAAGGTACAAAACGGGGGCAGTGATTGTTGTTGTAGCCTGAGGAGAAGGCTGGGGAGGGATTGCAGCCTAGGGAGGATCCTGGAGGTTCACATTTCGGCTCCCAGGCCTGGCATTTTCCATTCCTGTGTTAATCCAGGGGTATTGGCAGATCCCTGACCTTGCTGGCCACTGGTTCCTGACATGCGCCATTAAAATCAGTCGCTGACCAAGGCCTTGTGATTCGGTGCCCTGTCACTTCTCTAATTCTACAGCACTTGCTCTGCTGTTGGTATTAAATACAGTGGTACCTCGGGTTACATACGCTTCAGGTTACAGACTCTACTAACCCAGAAATATTACCTTGGGTTAAGAACTTTGCTTCAGGATGAGAACAGAAATTGTGCAGCGGCCGCACAGCGGCAGTGGGAGACCCCATTAGCTAAAGTGGTGCTTCAGGTTAAAAACAGTTTCAGGTTAAGAACAGACCTCCAGAATGAATAAAGTTCTTAACCCGAGGTACCACTGTATATGACAAATAATGGTGGGTAAGTAGTTGACTAGGGATGCGGGTGGCGCTGTGGGTAAAACCTTGGTGCCTAGGACTTGCTGATCACATGGTCGGCGGTTCGAATCCCCGCGGCGGGCTGCACTCCCGTCGTTCGGTCCCAGCGCCTGCCAACCTAGCAGTTCGAAAGCACCCCCAAGTGCAAGTAGATAAATAGGGACCGCTTACCAGCGGGAAGGTAAACGGTGTTCCGTGTGCTGCGCTGGCTTGCCAGATGCAGCTTGTCACACTGGCCACATGACCCGGAAGTTTCTGCGGACAGCGCTGGCTCCTGGCCTATAGAGTGAGATGAGCGCACAACCCTAGAGTCTGTCAAGACTGGCCTGTACGGGCAGGGGTACCTTTACCTTTACCTTAAGTAGTTGACTGTTCTGCAGAGATGGGGTAACTCTTCTGCACGAGGGCGAATGAGCTATAGGAGCTAGGGAACTTCCTCTCTCTGTGCTGCTACGTTTAATTTAGAAAAAAATTATGTAGATGTACCTAATGGGTTATGGCTACCATTGTGCAGTGTAGGAAGGCATAAGTGGCAAGGAAGATTGATTAAATGCCTCACTGCAGCCTCCGTTATTAATCATTCCCAAAATCCATTCGTAGCGGGAAGAGTGGAAGTCAGTGAAGGGTGCTGGTACAATCCATAAACACTAAAAAAAGAATAACCACTGACAGAAAAATAACCCCAGCCCTTCCCGTTGTCGGTAATGGAAAATGCTACTTCTTCAGTGGGTACCCTCCAGTTTGCCAGTGAAAAACTGTAGCAAGATGGTAACTTAACATCTTAACATCAACCGGAACCTTCCAGGGAGAAAGGAACTCTGAAGTGTTGTAACAACAGTTATTTCATACTGAATAACTCTACAAAATAAGGCAATTCAAAGCCTTAAAAGGAACATTAACTTTTACAAAGGTTTGATGGGTTCATATGCCTTGAATGTCTTTTACCTTTGGTAATTACATCGCCTCAAGTATGGATGTGACATGTGACATTTCGCTCTTCATAAAATCAATGAGAACTGAACCCAATAGTGTGTACCTGGTTATGAATGCATTGCCACAGTGATCTGATAACTAAAAATAACTGTGCCTAATTATGTTTGTTGCGATGGGAAACTTTGAACCTGAAATTACCGCCATTCAGCTAAAAATGCTAAGCTGACAGGATGCATGCTAAAAGCTAACTTAATACTAAGAAACTCCTGAATATAAAATATTAAGCCACAGCTATTGATTATGGATTATTGATTCTGATATATATAACTTTAACAAAGGGAAAGTACAAGCGCAACATTATTGCTTTTTAAAAATTTTGGTTGGAAATCAGGTATAAATATAAAAGAGATGGCTGCTTTTGGGAAGCGGGTAAAGAGGGAGATGTTACAGCATAGGAATTTGTGGGGAGGGGGAGAGAAGTTTGTTGGTATAAGGTTTCAACTATTTGAATCTTACAGAAGATTCAAGCTGCAATCCTGTGTATGCTTACAGTAAGCCCTAGGCAACGTACATGGGAGTTACGTTCCAGAGATTGTGCCTAAAGCCACAATTGTGTATCGTCAAAACCCATTGGATTCAGTGACGGGTGGGAGTGCCAATGTCATTTTTTTTTTCTGGAACCTTGCTCGCTTTTTGCTCCCCTTTATTTATTTATTTCTGATGACACACAAGTAAAATTGCACATAAGTTGTGGCCGCACTGTAAAAAGGGAGCAGATGAAATACTTTGGAGAGAGGTGTGTAGGATTGGGCAATCAAAGATGCAATGAGCTCCTTTTTTAAAAGGGAAAATTGGCAAACCAAGGGAGAAAATTACCGTACTTCTCAGTGTATAAGACTAGGTTTTTTAAATTTAAAATCTATGTTCAAAGTTGTGGGTCGTCTTATACATGGATACAATCTCCCCCCAATTTCTCCATTTGGAGCCCACCCCCAAATATAAACATGGGGCGTGTTATACACGAAAAAATATGGTAAATCAGACTATTGTAATATCTCAAACACCTTAAAATATATGTTCAGTCCATTCCCCTTGGAATTCAGCCAGGTAGCTCATTACAAGTGTTACTTATTGGCCACAGAGCAGCAGCAGTAAAAAAGAAAGAAAGAAAAAGTGATGCCACAGGTTAGAAAGCTGTGTGGTTAAAACCACTTCCTCCACTCCTGGTATTCCTGTTATCCCCCTAGGTGTCTGCCTTTCTTCTTGATTGCTGCATCATTACTGCTATCATCTTCAGTGATTCCCCCCCCCCCATGAAGGGTATTAAGTCAAATGTTTAGATAGAGTAGTTAGAAGTACTGCAGTCCTCTTCAATGCATGCAGAAGGCCATACCCTCCAACATTTCTCCAATGAAAATAGGGATGTCCCATTCCATATTTATAATTTTACTATTTATACCCCACACATTTTAACTGGGTTGCCCCAGCCACTCTGGGCAGCTTCCAACATATATAAAAACATAGTAAAACATTAAGCATTTAAAAATAATAATAATCCCTATACAGGATTGCCTTCAGATGGCTCGGGGGTCGGATAACTCCATACCCTCCAACATTTCTCTGATGAAAATAGGGACATCGTAAGGTAAAGTAGGAGGGATGTGGGTGGCGCTGTGGGTTAAACCACAGAGCCTAGGACTTGCTGATCAGAAGGTCGGCGGTTCAAATCCCCACAACGGGGTGAGCTCCCGTTGCTCGGTCCCTGCTCCTGCCAACCTAGCAGTTCAAAAGCACGTCAGAGTGCAAATAGATAAATAGGTACTGCTCTGGCGGGAAGGTAAACGGCGTTTCTGTACGCTGCTCTGGTTCTCCAGAAGCAGCTTAGTCATGCTGGCCACATGACCCGGAAGCTGTACGCTGGCTCCCTCGGCCAATACAGAGAGATGAGCGCCGCAACCCCAGAGTCGTCCACAACTGGACCTAATGGTCAGGGGTCCCTTTACCTTTACCTTTAAGGTAAAGTAGGAAATTCTGGAATCAAATCCAGAAACCGGGACAACTTCTCTAAATCAGGGAGGTCCTTGGAAAATAGGGATATTTGGAGGGTCTACAAGGTCTGTATGAGAAGGTTATGAGCAAAGGGTGGGAATAAGGGCGGCTGTGTTGTTGTGCAGAGGCTTGTTAACGGATTTCTCTTGGCTAATTTCGCTGAGCACTGCTTGAGTGTGTTGCATGTGCTTCAACAGAAGAGGGAGTTAAGTGCTTCTGTGCTCTTCTGCAATGTGAAAAGCTGCTGGTTATCCCCCTTCTCTTCCAGTCCTTTTGGTTTGAGCCAGGCCAGTCAACGGCTGCAGGCAAGACGCGCAGAAATCTTATGTGCGTGTGTTTATTTATAAAACATTTGTATCCCGCATTTCCCGCACTTGTGGCGGCCTAGAACAATAATTAGAAAAAGAAAGTGTGTGGTGATCTTGTAAAACCCCTAAAGACTGCCAAATTAAAAGCTCTGCATCAGCTTCCAAGTGCCTTCCCAAAGGACATAGGTCTCAGAATCCCTTCTTACGTCTCTCCAGAATGAGCTTTGCCAAACCTCTTAGGGACTGTTCCATGAACCTCAGGCAGTCTCTGAAAAAGCCTGCTGTTTCCTGGTGTTGTCAGGGTCCCCTGCAGAGAATAAATACAAAGCAGGGCACCAGTGGAAGAACTTAATTGATGGAGAGGTATGTAACAGGCAAGGTGGTTTCTAAGACATGTGGGTCCTAGACCAAGCCATTTGGCCATTGCTTCAACTTATTCCTGCATTTAAGAGGTTGGACCCTTAGGGTTCCTTCCAACTCTACAATTCTAGAATTGCTTCAGTGAACCTTGCTGCTTTCTTCAGACTTTTCTTCAAAAAATAGTTGTTTAGAAGCACTCTTGCATCTTAAAATTGTTAAATAAATAGGGGGGGACGGGACGAATGATGTACAGTGGTACCTCGGGTTAAGAACTTAATTCGTTCTGGAGGTCCGTTCTTAACCTGAAACTATTCTTAACCTGAGGTACCAGGGCCTCCTGCTGCTGCTGCGCCACAATTTCTGTTCTCATCCTGAAACAAAGTTCTTAACCCGAGATACTATTTCTGGGTTAGCGGAGTCTGTAACCTGAAGCGCCTGTAACCTGAGGTACCACTGTAGCAACATTGGGTGTCAGCACTCCCAGCAGGGTTTGCAGGACCATGTACTAGAGGAAAATATATTTGGAATATTGGGGACTGAATAGGGCCAGCCCCCACCCTTATATACAGTCAGGCAGCAGCCTCTCGAACCAGATTTTGGTGTCACGAAAGGGTAGCAACTTTAGTTATTTAATTTGTTACGGGTCATCATCTGTTTTCATAACAATGAGCTGTTTATTTGTATACTGTACTACCTTTCTAAGCAATTACGCCCAAACTGCCTCTCAATGTATAAAACGCACAGATAGTAAAAGAATTCAAAAAACACATTATAACAACCAGAAATTATAATAATATCAGTAAGTAAATACACACACAAAAATCCCTCCCTCCAATACTGTATAAAGCAATTTATTATGATTCTGATTTTTTCTGCCAATAAGGGAGAGAGGCTCTTGTTAGATTTTCTGCCTCAGGTGCCACAATAATGTGCCTGGCCTTGGTGTTAGGTGGAGAGAGGGTTTGTTGCTCTGCCTCAGGCTGCAAAATGTATTGGGCTGACTCGGGCCCTAGGACTGGTTCATGTCCTTCTGTGAGTACAAAATGAATCAGCGCAGTGCCAAAATGAGGAGAGAGGCCTATCCTCTGCCTCACGCTGACCGCTTAGTAGACAGAGGCTATCAGGCAGATGGCGATTGAATTTGCCCCCAGTATGATTTCGCAATAAGATCAGGTGCCTTTGGGTGAGAATTGCGCTCACAGATTGCTTTAGGTTGGTCGTTCCAGAAAGAGCTTTCTTCCCTAGTTAATAGTATAAAATGGTTTGGTTGAACAGCAGGTGGGGATTGCTTTATTTTAGGAGGAAAGTCTAATGATTCTGAGGGAGCATTGGGGCTCTGGGGCTGCTGACAAAAGCACTGTTTTAATGGACACGTAAATTGGTGACAGCGATGGCAGGGAACGTGGCTGGGGGACGGAAACAGCGAAAGGGATCCAGTGTGAAGAGAGGTGGACTCAGGCTCTGTTCATTCTAGATTCTGATTATGTAAAAAAATGATTTTTCCCCTATTACTCTATTATGTAATATGTAAATCCCCTATTACTCAGGGTTGCAAAACATGGTTGGGTTCCAAAGTGCCACTGTCCCTTTCAGGAGCCAGCATTAAATGTTTATAAATACCGATCTTGCAGATACTTGGAGTAGGGGATGTTTCATTCTTTGGGGTGAGTTTCTAATGTTTAGGCTAGCAGGTGCCGGGGCTCCTTACACCTCTGCAGACATCCTCTCTCCCTGCTTGTGTATTTAATGCCCTGCAATTTGCTCCTGGTATGAGTTGAGTACACTTCCTTGGAATGAGCAGCAAAGAGGCCAGCAGTGTCACCGCCCACCCATTTCTCTCATTTAACTCTTAGTGTGGTGTACTGGTTAAGAGCTGTGGACTCGTAATCTGGTGAACTAGGTTCGCATCTCCGCTCCTTCACATGCAGCTGCTGGGTGATCTTGGGCTAGTCACACTTCTCTGAAGTCTCTCAGCCCCACTCACCTCACAGAGTGTTTGTTGTGGGGGAGGAAGGGAAAGGAGAATGTTGGCCGCTTTGAGACTCCTTCGGGTAGTGAAAATGGTGGTTGTGGTTGTGTAGCAGTCACACAGAGCCAGAGGTGACACAACAGCAGGCGCTGCACAGTGTTGCAGGCGGGAGAGGATGGTCAGGCAATGAAGACAGAAGTGTGGATGAGTCAAACAACTTTGGGGGAGGACACACACTCCCTGTGCTCAAGAAGTAATATTGATATATATATATCTAGTTGCATATATATCTACTTGCATATGTGCCTGTGTATTCGTTTAAACCAAATATCTATTCAGGCACACAAATAAGGAAATATCCCAAGCCACTCTGTGTACAGCCAACATATTTCCTGAAAGAGTAATCTGGACTCCAAGGGAACATTCAGTGCCAGCTCCATATTTTTTTGCGGGGTGGGGGAGCAGGCTTGGGCAAGATGCCCTCAGTGGGCCCCCTCCCTGAGTGGGTTCAGCAACCGTTCACATTTTGCCCAGTCATTGCCCCCAGAGGGAAAGCAGAAGGGAAGTGAAAGAAGCTATCTTCTTATCCTTCCACTCTTGGAATAGATTGTATGCCCAGAGATTGCAGGTGAACAGGCCAGAAGCCTCCAGTGGTTGATAGTGGATCCCTTGTGGAGATGGGCTTTGGCAGCTGCCCAGTTGTGCCTTCCACTTGTACTGCTACAAGTTTAGTAGCTCCTTATGCCTGCATGAGCTACTGACAGCTCAAATGTTATACAGTAGCTCTTTCCGTTTGTGACATCCAGAATCTTCAGACTTGGACCACGCAGGATGCTGGTCTATGCACAATGCACAACCTGCTGGTCAACGTGCAATGACTGCAGCAATTTTTGTACTTCTTATTACGGTTATTCAAGGGTGAATTCACCCATTTTGCTCTCTGCATGGCGAGTCTAGTTATATGGCTCCCAGTGACTGGCCTTTGCTTGGCAGATGCCTCAAAAGCCCCCACAAAGCTAAGGTTCTATCTATGGCAAGTAATTGCAACCACATGTGGAAATAAGGAGGCAAAACACAAGGGTTGGGTGCAATTGCAGGGAGGGTATACGAAGAGTGGCATTCTATGCATGCTTACCAAGGCACACTGAAATGTGCAGAATTTGCTGCCAAGGAAGCATGAATGGATTAGGCTGATGGACTCATACCAAGGTACCATTCAGCTAACCTTAATAGATGCTGTACCGATTTACGTGCCGAGCTTAAATATTTGATGGCCAGTGCTGAATAGGACTGGAACCTTTTGGCAATTTTTATTCCTTTGGCTGCTTGCCTTATCTGGGAAAGTGCAGCGCTGTTGAGAGCAATTTTGAAATAAAAGCTCAGTTGTGACACTGCAATGTAGAAATGTACAATATTGAGTTACAGGTAGCTGTATGTTTTCATTAATCCACCAGAGAATGGCACAGACTGGAAGCATCGGTGAGTCATGCCTCTTCATACCACGCATTGCCTTGTTTGTAGTCCAGAAATGTGCAT
Organism: Podarcis vaucheri; assembly: GCF_965113315.1. NCBI lineage: Eukaryota > Metazoa > Chordata > Lepidosauria > Squamata > Lacertidae > Podarcis > Podarcis vaucheri. The sequence continues at coordinate 105,536,974 of NC_138760.1, forward strand.
GCGCCATTCTTGTTTCTACTGTGTGCAGATCCAAAGGCTATGCACTTTGTCTGAAAGTGGGTTGATCTTGATCATCGTATATGACTTTGGATTGCTTATGCACAGTGAATGTTTCAGGGTCGTTGTTTTTTTAATGACAAGAACATAGAAAGCTTGGATAAGCCTTCAGTAGGTGGTGCAGAGTTCAGGAGAACTCAAAAGCTTCCTGGCTATTAATATTGCCTGGCTGTGGATTCTTAAATTTCTCTAATGAACCAGCATGGTTTCCTGTGTGTCAGTCTTGGGGTGCCCATTGTAGTGCTTCCTGATGGCTATCATTCACCCTGTGGAGCCAAGAGCTCAGAAATTATTCTACATCACCAAAAATAAATTGTGGTTGTTATTTTTTTGGGTGGGGTAGGGGAGAATCTGCCACTCACTCACAATTCATCAGTGTCCTGGCAATTCACCTCCACCTCACTTCTGTACCTTTTCAGATATTTCGGAGAATAGACATATAATGGCGATTCCCACTATTTTAAGAAATGTAGCAAAATTTGCGTTCTTCCCAGTCAAAACCCTCAGTGTCCTGGCAGCAATTGCAGAAGGAAGTATCCTGTGCTATTTCAGCTTTCCACATTTACTGGCGGCTTCCACTGTTTCGTGAAGCAGGTAGCAGAATTTCCATTATCCCCAAAGTATGTTTTGGTTTAATCACCTTTTTCCGCAGCCCATTGGTTCTCCCTGGTCATCACCCAGTGCTGATTTTCCCCAAGTGCTTCCCCTGTTTGATGTGCCTGAGGATCAGTTCTGATTCTTAAGCTTGGCCTAGATATTTTCATTTCAATCAGATAAATGCCCTCCTGCATTTGATCCCCTGGGCACCCTTTTCTCACTTCTGCTCGCCTCTACTCTTTGGTGTCAATTCTAGAGAGGTTTTGTAGGCATGCCTCTCCTCTCTTTTCCCACATCAGCTTGTGTTTGATGAGTATTCTTCAAAGAGAGGAAAGGAGGAGGTGAAAAGAGTTGGAACCAAATGCTTGTCTCTCTTTTTCAGACACCAGTGAAGTGGTGTGTGTGTGTGTGTCTGGCTCCCAAAGAAGCTGCAGCTGATCTGTTCTCTCCCAGTGAAAGAATCAGAGAGGAATCTTTATTTGCATCAGCCACTAGCTGTAGCAATAAAATAAAATAAAATAAAATAAAATGTACTGAAGATAAAGTAGGGACGCGGGTGGCGCTGTGGGCTAAAGCCTCAGCGCCTAGGGCTTGCCGATCGAAAGGTCGGCGGTTCGAATCCCCGCGGCGGGGTGCGCTCCCGCTGCTCGGTCCCAGCGCCTGCCCACCTAGCAGTTCGAAAGCACCCCCGGGGGCAAGTAGATAAATAGGTACCGCTTACCAGCGGGAAGGTAAACGGCGTTCCGTGTGCGGCTCTGGCTCGCCAGAGCAGCGTTGTCACGCTGGCCACGTGACCCGGAAGTGTCTCCGGACAGCGCTGGCCCCCGGCCAATAGATGTGAGATGGGCGCACAAACCCCAGAGTCTGGCAAGACTGGCCCGTTCGGGCAGGGGTACCTTTACCTTTACCTTACTGAAGATAAAGGTAAAAAACTTAACTGTACAAAATACATTCTGGAGCTTTACATCAATAATCAAATTATAGATCTTATTCTAATTGCCCCTGCTAAATGTTTTGCAGTTTCGGCTGTCCCGTGATTATCTTGATCTGCTAGAAGATATGAAACAGTAGCAATGGTTGGGAGACCTGGTACGGATAGCAGTAGAGGGGTAATAACCTCACTGCTCAAATTTTTATAAAGAGTGCAGGCTAGAAGCACATTGCCGCCATCTCCACATGGACATAAGCGTTTTTCCAGCGGAGTTTTTTGAAATCGACTCAAATACAGCTGAAGGCAGTATATTTAATCTTGCGTTACTGAAACCGCGTCTGAATTTTGGAATTGTTGCAAATAGGGTGCCAACGTCTCAGAATGACTATGTGGAAAATAATCATACCATGGACACAATTTCCCAATGTTCTCTCCCAATGAAATATTTATTCACACACTACAAAACAGTTGCTATGTTTTTCACTCCCACCTTTGCAGTGCTTAAGCTAGAGGTCCAATTTGCAGCTTGCCCAGAGTAGCAGTTGGTCTAAGAAAAGCACCCATACCAATAAAGCCCTAAATCTAGCACTGTTTGTTTATTGCATCCTATGAAAACAGAATCTCCCCCACCCCATCCATTTGTCTATAACACACGGCAGTGTTGCAGTTCTGTGCACACTTACTTGAGAGCAAAGCCTGCTGAACTCTTAAGTAAGCATGCATAAGACTATGTTGCAGTGCCCATTACAGAGCAATTCTAAATATGGTTTGGGATTGCAGAACCACTACCCTAACCAAAGCCTTGCAGCTTTAGATCAGCAGATCCATGGTTTGCTCTGCTGCGCGCGCGCACACACACACACACACACGACAGTCTGTAGGTAGTCACATTTCCTCTGGCAGCACAAATCAAGGAATTAGAAGTGTGCTGTTAGCATGCCAGACATTCTCCTGGACCTTGGTTTAGGAACTGGGAAAACTGTGTAAGTTCCAGATCTTACGTGGAATGATGTTATTCAAGCCCTCATTTCCTGGCCTTATTTTTACCTCTTTAAGCACGAGCACAAAACCAACTGCAGTCATGAACATGTTTTTTGAGAATGAATGATGTATGAAATTGTTTTTGCTTGCCTTGAATCAAAATAGCTTTGCTAGCTTGTGCTAGCTGGAAGGGGTGTGTGTGCACCCACATTTTATGTAAGAAAAGTGTCCGCTTCCGTGATATTTTAACTTTGTTCTGTGTTGGTGTATTTTGTGTGTGTTGTAACCTGTCCTAAAACAATTCTGCGAAGGAAGGGAGAATACGCATCTTTTAAAAAATAAATTCAAAATAATGCTGTGTAAGGCGTATCAGAGAAAACCCGGCACATCTGCTGTGATTCAGATCACGCTCCCTGTCCCGACAGAGAGACACAATTCAGAGATGAGAGTAACAGGTTCATTCTGTTATGCAACATTCAAGCCAGCCAGCCAAGCCATAATAATAATAATAATAATAAGAATATGAATAAGAATAAGAATAAAAAATTATTAGTACCCTGACCATCTGGCTTTGTTTCCCCAGCCACTCTGGGCAGCTCCCAACAGAATTAAAAGTGCAATAAAACATCAAACATTAAAAACCTCCCTAAACATTCTCACTAACCAGCACGATCTGAACAGAAATTTCTTCCTGATCTTAGATACGGCAGTCACTTAACAGAGCCTTCCCACCCAAGTCCCCTTCATTTTTTAAAATAAAAAAGAAAGAAAGAAACTGTGCAGACAAGAAGCAGGCCATTCAATACTGTTTTGTTTGTTTTCTTCCCCTTATCTCACTGAGCAGTGTGAAGCTTTGACCTGAAAGCCACAGGGATATTGCAGCCTGTAGACTGGCAGATGTAACATTCCTGACTTACATAAATCACTCTCTTTTGTCACTGCTGGCATAAGGCCAGTGAGTGTTCTAATTATTGAATGGCTTTTATAGCCCCATTACTTATAATCACTTTTGGTCTACAGCTGGGAGGCCAGGATGGAGCAGAGCGAAGTAATATAGCACAAAATGTTACCATTTGTTATCTGCTCCTGGGATTAGGGTTATGCCAGCAACAGGAGTCTAGATGCTTGATGTTGTGTTAATCTTTTTTTTTTTTAATGCACCAGAAAACCCCAACATTATTGGATGCTGCTGTTCTGAACAGGGTGACTGCATCCGAGCAGTTATCAATATATGTTGCGTATGATGGGATTGGGGTTTTTTTGACTGATGGCGGAATATGTGTTTTGATTTTGCTGTATCGGTTGTGTTTGACGGTTACGTTGGCCGCAAACGACCCACCCTGTGATCGTTTTGGCGAAGAGCAGAATATAAATTTCAAAAAAACAAATTAAATGGTATGTGCTCACCTGAAGCTTTCCACTTCACAAGGGAAACCGTTCTTGGCAATACCCAACAAATAAAATTCTAAAGGGTGCCATTTGTTCAAGCAGGAACAGCATGTATGAAGTTTCCTTTCTGTACCAGAACGTTTACAGTGGCCTGAATGCTGTACAAATCACTACTGTGCAACCTCTTAACTCACGGAGTGCCTCATTTCCTATATGTTCTCTTGCAGGGTTTCCCATTCAGTCCTAATATGGACTCACAGTGGTGATGTTTCTCATTGCCAAGCACCAAGGTGCAATGGCATGTAGAGAGGAGTCCCCCTCAGGTTTAAGTCATTTCCTCTGGAGTTAGAATCATAGAATCATAGAGTTGGAAGAGACCACAAGGGCCATCGAGTCCAACCCCCTGCCAAGCAGTTTTCAGTTGGGATGTCTTTATATGAACAAGCATGTCTCGATTAGGTTGTTTTAAAATTACAGTGGTACCTCGGGTTAAGTACTTAATTCATTCCGGAGGTCTGTTTTTAACCTGAAACTGTTCTGAACCTAAAGCACCACTTTAGCTAATGCGGCCTCCTGCTGCTGCCGCGCCGCCAGAGCATGATTTCTGTTCTCATCCTGAAGCAAAGTTCTGAACCTGAAGCACTATTTTTGGGTTAGCGGAGTCTGTAACCTGAAGCGTAAGTAACCCGAGGTACCACTGTATACATTGGAAGAGTACCTTTTGGGGACATCGGATTTGGATAAAGCAATGGGGAAATACTGAAGGAAGTAGTCTTCCGGAGTTCTTTTGGACTTTAAAATTCAAACCAATGTTGTGAAATTATATATGGAAGGTTATTGGGAACCAGTACTGAACCTTAAGTACTTGTGTGCATGCGTCAGACAAACATCACTGCAGCATCCTACAGTGTCATCTGGTGCTACTTACTTGCATCTAGTGCAGGGGTCTGCAACCTTTAAGACAAAAAGAGCCACTTGGACCCGTTTCCGAAAAAACAACAACAACTGGGAGCCGCAAAAACATTGCAACATTTAAAACAAATATAACACTACATATATTGTTTCTGGCCTTAATGCTATATATACAGGATCGTGCAGTCAGCTGTCAATCTCAAGAAAAAAGGACAAATTAATAGCTAATTAAAATATTTAATTTACAACCAGGTAACCAGGTTAGTGGGACTTTTGCTCCTGAACCTCAGTGCTCAGTGTCTGCACATCCAGGGCTGTAAGACGTCACCTTCATTTTCACACAGGCTTGCAAGCTGTCATCTGTGAGGCGTGATCGGTGCTTGTTTTTAATATAGTTCATGTTGGAGAAGACCTGCTCACATACATATGTGGAAGAGACCACAAGGGCCATCGAGTCCAACCCCCTGCCAAGCAGGAAACACCACCAGAGCACTCCTGACATATGGTTGTCAAGCCTCTGCTTAAAGACCTCCAAAGAAGGAGACTCCACCACACTCCTTGGCAGCAATTCACCAAACTTTCACCTGCTTAAGTTTAAAAAGGGGCTTCAAGCAACTAAAAGGGGGCTTCAGGCAACTAACTCCACGTGGAATTCCACGCGACCGCGACTGCATAATCAATGCCACAAAATGCCAAAGAAAATTAACCAGGGCCCCAGTGAACCATAAATCATAATCAGTGCCTGATGTAAATAATAATTAATAATGAGGGCCCAATGTCATCCTCGTCATTATAAAAATAATCCCTCTCTTCGTGCCGCCCAGCCTCCCAAGAAAAAAACCCCACTTCAAACGGTCACAAAGCACAAATTCCACGCGACCGCGACTTGCTATGCCCAATAATCAATGCCCCAAAATGCCATAGAAAATTAATCAGGGCCCCAGTGTACCATAAATCATAATCAGTGCCTGATGTAAATAATAATTAATAATGAGGCATTCGTCATTATAAAAATACCGTATTTTTCGCCCCATAGGACGCTCCGTCCCATAGGACGCACCTAGTTTTTTTGGGGGGAAATAAAGGGGGAAAAATTCCCTTTATTTTCCCCCCAAAAGCAGGTCGGGGAAACCGAACCAGGTCGAGGAACAGCGGGATGGCGGCGCTGCGCCTCCCTGCTGTCCCCCGAGCTTGTGGGGCTGGCCGATGCCTGCGGGGCGGCAGGCTGCTATCCGCAGCGTGGGGAGCCTTGCCGGGAAGTCCGGCAAGGCTCCCCACGCTGCGGATGTCTGCCTGGCGAGGGGGGCGCTCTGCTTTAGGGCGCCCCGCCCACCGGGCGGCAGGCTGCTATCCGCAGCGTGGGGAGCCTTGCCGGGACCTCCGGCAAGGCTTCCCACGCTGCGGGTGTCTGCCTGGCGAGGGGGGCGCTCTGCTTTACGGCGCCCCGCCCACCGGGCGGCAGGCTGCTATCCGCAGCGTGGGGAGCCTTGCCGGGACCTCCGGCAAGGCTTCCCATGCTGCGGGTGTCTGCCTGGCGAGGGGGGCGCTCTGCTTTACGGCGCCCCGCCCACCGGGCGGCAGGCTGCTATCCGCAGCGTGGGGAGCCTTGCCGGGACCTCCGGCAAGGCTCCCCACGCTGCGGATGTCTGCCTGGCGAGGGGGGCGCTCTGCTTTACGGCGCCCCGCCCGCTGGGCGGCAGGCTGGTCACCTCCGCCCCTCGCCTCCGCCCCTCGCCTCCTCCCCTCGCCACCGCCCCGGAGCCGCAGCAAAGGCTTTAAAGAGCCGCATGCGGCTCTGGAGCCGCAGGTTGCCGACCCCCGATCTAGTGAATAACTGTATACTCAAAAGAAAGCCACACTGAGTTCTGTGGGCCTTACTCCCAGGTAAGCTTGAGTGGGGATGTAGTGTTTTTATCTAAGCAGCCAGGGTTCCTTGGGATGACAAGATCTTTTTGCACCAGGTCAGTGAGGACCATTTGCTTTTTAAAATTCTCCCATATATACAGAACTCCCTGTGCACCTTTGGGACTGTATCTTTAGGTTTTCCCCTCAGTGTCAAACAAATTGGGTCAAATAAGTGTTGTTTATTTTTTATAATACATGGAAGATGGATCTTCCTCAGGAGGTTCTGGACTCTCCTTCCTTGGAGGTTTCTAAGCAGAGGTTGGATGGCCATCTGTCATGGATGCTTTAGCTGAGATTCCTACATTGCAGGGGGTTGCACTAGAATGTTGCTGTTTAGTCGTTTAGTCGTGTCCGACTCTTCGTGACCCCATGGACCAGAGCACGCCAGGCACTTCTGTCTTCCACTGCCTCCCACAGTTTGGTCAAACTCATGCTGGTAGCTTCGAGAACACTGTCCAACCATCTCGTCCTCTGTCGTCCCCTTCTCCTTGTGCCCTCCATCTTTCTCAATATCAGGGTCTTTTCCAGGGAGTCTTCTCTTCTCATGAGGTGGCCAAAGTATTGGAGTCTCAGCTTCACAATCTGTCCTTCCAGTGAGCTGCACTAGAATAGCCTTCCTCAAACTCGGCCCTCCAGATGTTTTGAGACTACAACTCCCATCATCCCTGACCAGTGGTCCTGCTAGCTAGGGATCATGGGAGTTGTAGGCCAGAAACATCTGGAGGGCCGAGGTTGAGGAAGCCTGCACTAGAAAGATCGCCCTTGGGGTCCCTTCCAGCTCCATTATTCTCTATGTGTTTTTCTGCTTCAACAATATTTCCTTACGTTCCTATCATTTTATGTAATTGTATTTTGTATAAATTATAAAAAATATCAATGAAATATGTTCTGTTTACAAACAAAACATTTAAATAGCTACCTTTCTACTGGTAGGATGGGGGGCATGGGTGTAGCCAGAATTTTTGTTAGGGAGGGCAGAACCTCAAATTTGTATTGATTTGTATTTTTACTTATGGGGGGGGAGAAACTGCCCCCTCTTGGCTACGCCCATGGGGGGCACAGGAAGGAAACAAGATCGGAAGGGGGCCATGGTTGGAAAAAGTTTGAGAAACACTGATGTAATGTATTCCAGATGGGATTAATCTTGAAGTTTGCTGCCTTCTGATTTAGCAGCATCTTCCACTTTTCTTTCAAGAAACATCCCATCTGTAGTGTCGCCAATGCATGATGTTCTGTATTAGCTTCCAGTAGCCTTCTAGATATAATTATAAAGATGCTGGTTTAGACTTACAAAGCCACAAATTGCTTGACCCCTGCAGGACTACCTCTCTCCATGTGTTCCATTGCGCGCGCTCTCTCTCTCTCTCTCAAAATCCTCTTTCATTAGCTTACATTGTGCAACAAATCTGTGAGTTCCGTTGGGTGAGGTAGGGAGCGTGGCTTGCTCAAGGTAATTAAAATAGATTAATAGTTGAAGAGGCATTTGAGCTTGAGTTCCCTACATTCATACCATTTTCTAGCTTCATCAAGGCAACTATGTAGCACTCAAGTGTACAGTGTATCAGCAGTTAGGAGAAATAGCTTTTCATAAAATGGTTTAAGCCAAATGGATGATTAGGGTTTTTGGTAGTTATCTTTTGCTTTGCATTCTCAGAGGTGTTCAGTCCACCTGCACCTAAAAGCATCATCATCATCATCATTATTTTTTAAGTGCTTGACAAGGTTTGCATGCAAATTTATTACTCTCAATGAATAAGAATAAGAATGTTATTATTTATCTGCTTCCCATCTGACTGGGTTGCCGCAGCCATTCTGGGCAACTCCCAACAAAATATTAAAAACACAAGGCATCAAACTTTATTTTTTTTTTTTAAATTTTATTATTAATTTTTATTTAAGAAAGATACACTCATTACATCGCTATACAAATATATACACCCATAAAAGTTTCCATCGTAGAAAGAAGTAAGAAAAAGAAAAAAAAAGAGAAAAGAATAACAAAAGGAAAAAAGAGAAAGACAAATATCATACAATATTACAAATACAAAACTTCCGTCCAACTCAGTTTTGGAATTACATAATCTTACATTAATGTGCAGTGTTACTAAAAAGTTATACGTCAATGCTTTTAGTTATCGTCAATTGATAAATTATTTATTCCCTGGCTGCTTTCAAAATAAATTAGAAATTTATTCCATTCGTCTTTAATTTTAACTGTTTTGTTTTGTCTTATTTTTTGGGTTAATCTCGCAAGTTCCATATATTGGTATAACCTCATTTGCCATTCTCCAACCGTGGGTAAATCAGAAGTTTTCCATTTTTGTGCAATTTGAATTCTCGCCGCCGCCATGGCATATTGAACGAAGGTTTGATCTATTTTCTTTATTTCTTTACCAATCATTCCTAAAAGAAACAACTCAGGGGTTTTAGGGAAATTATATCTCAGAATTTTTTTCAGTTCGTCATGTATTTGCTTCCAGAATTCCTTCACCACATCACAAGTCCACCAAATATGAAAAAAGGTCCCGACCTTGTCCCTACATCTCCAGCAGGTGTTATCAACATTATTATACATCTTTCCTAGCTTTACTGGGGTCAAATACCAGCGGTATATCATTTTCTCTAAATTTTCGCGAAGGGCTACGCATGCTGTGAATTTTACACCTTTTGTCCACAATATCTGCCAGTTTTTATACTCTATGTTGTGACCAAGGTCTTTTTCCCATTTTACCAACGCTCCCTTCACCAGGTCTTCCTTCGTGTCCCATTCCAATAGTTGTTTATACATTTTGGAGAGAAGTTTTTCATTACTCTCCAAAATTTCCGCCTGGAACCTTGATTTTTTTCCACTAAAGCCCACTCTCTTATGTTCGCCCCATAGAGCATTGATCTGATGAAAAAGCAGCCACTCTTTTATTCTGTCCTTCAACTGCTCATAGGGCTTCACCTTCCATCCTGCTTCTGTCTTCACTAAGAGGTCCTCATATGTACATTTTACTTCGTCCATATTTATTTTCTTACTTTTAATAATATCAGTTGGGGACAGCCACCCTGGGATGCCTTTTTCAATCAAATTTTTATACCTCTTCCACACCTCTAGTAATGGGCCTCTAATTATATGATTGGAGAAGCCTCTATGAGCTTCCCCTTTCTCTTGCCAAAGGTAGGCGTGCCACCCGAATCTAATATTAAAACCCTCCAAATCCAATAAATCTGTATTTTGGAGGGTGGCCCACTCCTTTATCCAACATAGGCAGGATGCTTCATAATAGAGCCTGATATTCGGGGCTGCAAAACCACACCTCTCTCTTGAATCTGTCAAGTATTTAAACTTTATTCTGGCTCTCTTACCCTGCCAGATGTACTTGGTCAGGGTTTTTTGCCAGTTCTTAAGGAAGGAGGTACCTTTAATAATCGGAATATTTTGAAACAAAAATAATAGCCTCGGGAGGACACACATCTTAATAGCAGACATTCTCCCTGTCCATGATAATTTCAGTCTGTGCCAGGTGTCCATATCTTTTTTGATATCCTGCCAGGCCTTACTATAATTATCCTCAACCAAATTTATATTTTTTGGTGAGAGCCAAATTCCCAAATATTTGACTTTGTTCACAATTTTAATACCACTTTTTTCTTCTAGTTGGATTTTATCCTGTTCAGTCATGTTCTTTATTAGAATCTTTGTCTTTTTCCTGTTTAGTCTAAAGCCCGACAGTCTACCAAATTCCTCTAAAAGTTCTATTATCCTGCTTGTACTGTCTACTGGATTCTCCACGGATAGGACCAAGTCGTCGGCGTAGGCTTTAAGCTTAAATTCCTTCTTTCCAATTTTTATCCCCCTTACATTTAAAGCCTCTCTTATTCTATTTGCAATTACTTCCAATATCATTATAAATAGCAAGGGGGACAGAGGACAGCCCTGCCTTGTACCTTTCTTAATCTTAAAGGGTTTAGTCAAATTATCATTTATGATCAACCTGGCCTGCTGTTCTGAATATATTGCCCTGATACCTTTCATGTAGGGGCCTTCAATACCTGCTTTCTCCAGACATTGTAATAAAAATTCCCAAGAGACATTATCAAAAGCCTTCTCGGCATCTACGAAGATTAATGCTGCAGGGACATCTATTCTCATATCTAAATATTCAATAATGTTTAGTATGTGGCGAACATTTTCTTTCTGGTGTCTGTTAGGGAGAAATCCTGCTTGATCTTTGTGTATATACTTTGTTAAGAGCTTCTTAAGTCTACCAGCCAAGATATCGGTGAAGATCTTATAATCGTTATTAAGTAAAGAGATTGGTCTATAATTTTTTACATCTGTTTTTTCTTTCTCTGATTTTGGGATCAAGGTTATATAAGCCGTTTTCCACGACTCCGGGATCTTCCCTCCCTGGAGGATATTATTGATCACGTCTTTAAGCACTGGGGCTAGGTACTCCCCTAACGTTTTATAATATTTTGCCGATAAGCCATCTGGGCCTGGGGATTTCCCCATCTTCATCCTACCGATGGCCTCCTTTATCTCATTTACTGTGATCTCCTTATTCAGATGTATCCTGTCCACCTCTGTTATATATCTCCTCTCATTTTGATCCAGGTAGTTCTTAATTTCGACACTGTTTTCTCTTCCTCTTTCATACAACTTTTCGAAAAATTGGGTAAACCTATTTTCTATCTCCTCTGGGTCTTCTATGATATTATCCTCTATTATTATTTTATTTATCACATTTTGTTTCCTTCTTTTTCTTAACTGCCAAGCTAATAGTTTCCCCATTTTATTTGCCGATTCGAAATATCTTTGCTTTGTAAATTTAATTTTCCATTCTATCTCCTGATTTAATATTGCCGAATATTGAGATTGAAGCACCCTTGAGGCTCGGATAGCATCATCATCTGTTGGATTTATGACCAATTTTCTCTCGTAATTTCTCAATTGGGAGAGGATATCCTCTTTCTTACATTCCCTTACCTTTCTTCTGTAACTGTTTTGTTGTATTAGCAGACCCCTCATCACCGCCTTACTGGCATCCCACACCACGTCTATAGGGGTTTCTTTATTCAAATTTAAATCTAAATATTCTTTTAGGGTACCTTTAATTTTTTCCCTCACCTCTTCATTATCCAATAGGTTCTCACTCATCCTCCACTTGTATTGTCCCTTCGCTTCATTTTTTATTTCCATGTCTAAGGCACAGTGATCAGATATTGTCCTGGGGTAAATTTTACAACTCTTCACCCTTAGCGAGAGTATTCTTGTCGTCCAGATCTGGTCGATTCTACCCCAGCTCTGATGGGGTTCAGAGTAGTGAGTAAATTGTTTGAGGGAGGGATTTTTGTATCTCCAGATATCAATTAAATCTAAATTTCCTTCCATATCGTCAAAAGATTTCGGCAATTTCCCCTTAGCCAATTTTCCTTTTTTTTCACTCCTATCCAGATCCGGCGCCGGGACGCCATTCATATCTCCAAGCAGGACTAGTTTGTGAATTTCCAGCTCTAATAACATGCTTTCTAGTTTCTCGAAAAATTCTGCTCTGTTTGAATTCGGTGCATATACCGTCACGACATTGATTTTTTCCCCCCGGAAATTTAATTGAACCCCTAGGATTCTTCCTTCCTCATCTTTGCATATCAGGGTCGGTTCCCACTTCTCTTTGACATATATTACTACACCTCTTTTTTTTCCCATCAGAATTAATAAAATCTACTCCTAACCTTTTATTCACCAGGATGTGTTTATGTTTCTTAGCGATATGTGTTTCCTGGAAGCAAATTACATCATACTTTTTGTTTTTTACAACTTTCTCAACTTTATTTCTTTTAACCTTATCGTTCAACCCATTTACATTCCATGATAAAAATTTTAGTGTATGTGTTATTTTTAGCCTTTGTCTGTTTCTAAACCTTCAACCGGGCTTGCGGGCTATAGTCTAAACGCCTTTGTCTCCTGAGGTTTCCCCCTCTTCTGCCGTCTCCTCTCCCACTACGGCCTCATCATCATCTTCCTCTGAGTCCCCTTGCCCCTTCCCCGCTCCACCCCTTTCCCCCTGTCTGCCCCTTATTTCCCCTTCCTCTTCTTCCACCCTATTCTTTATTTTGCTCTCTACCTTTCCCAAATCTTTTTCATATCTTCTCAGAAACTTATCTGCCTCTTGTGTGTCCAACAATCTAAACTTTTTCTCTTTGTAAAAAAAGCTTATCCCTTCCGGGAATTCCCATCGAAATGGGACCCCGTTTCTTTTCAATGCTGCTGCTACTTGTTTATAACCCTCTCTTTTACGAAGCAGCCTCACTGGTATTTCCTTATAGATAATGATAGGCCTTCCATCAATTCTTAATCTGTTATTATAACTCTTTCTCAAAATTAAATTTTTCATTTCCAAAGAATTAAAAATCACCAAGCAGTCCCCCAGGAATTTGCTTGCTTTCAGGTGTTTGGGCCTAGTCATTCTAAACACGTTATCCACAGTAGCAGCCATCTCTTCCTCCCTTATACCTAGCCAATTAGAAAGTTCTTTAATCATCTTCCCTCTTATATCCTCATTCCTGTCCTCCGCTACTCCCCTAAATTTAAGATGAAGCTGTTTTAACCGCATATCTGCCATGGCTAGGTTATCCCAAATCTTATCTTGGGAGTTACTCAGATCCCCCAGCTCTTCTTTAACCTTCATTGTCTCCCTTTTTTGATCCCTCATCTCTTTCTGCAGTTTTTTATTAGATTCCTCAATCATTTTGGACTTTGCGGAAAGATCTTGAATTTTAGTAGAGAGTTCGCCAACTGCTCCTTCTATTTTTTTATCAATCCTCTCCTGAACCTCTCCCAATTTGCTTTCCATATATAATGTATTTTGCTTAAATTCCTCCTTTATTCTAGCCCACAAATTGTCTAAGTCTTTAATTTCTTCCTGTCTCGACAGCTTTCTTTCTCCTGGGGTTCCACCCCCCCTCTTCCAATCCTTTCCGTCCTTTCCCGTCATTTCCTCCTATCACCTCTTAAAATTTTACTTCAACCACATTCTCAGAGGTGTTCAGTCCACCTGCACCTAAAAGCATCATCATCATCATCATTATTTTTTAAGTGCTTGACAAGGTTTGCATGCAAATTTATTACTCTCAATGAATAAGAATAAGAATGTTATTATTTATCTGCTTCCCATCTGACTGGGTTGCCGCAGCCATTCTGGGCAACTCCCAACAAAATATTAAAAACACAAGGCATCAAACTTTAAACATTTCCCTATATGGGGCTGCCTTCAGATGTCTTCTAAAAGTCAAAAAGTTGTTTCTTTCCTTGACATCTGATGGGAGGGTGTTCCACGGGGCAGGTGCCACTACCAAGAAGGCCCTCTGCCTGGTTCCTTGTAACCTCAGAGTGAGGGAAACACCAGAAAGCCCTGGATGCTGGACCACAGTGTCCAGGCTGAATGATTAGTATAGAGCAGTGTTTCCCAAACGTTTTTGGGCAACGGCACACCTGTGTACTGAAAAAAAATCTCGCGGCACACCACCATTAAAGCCCCGCCCCGTGACGTCAGCGCGCAGCGTCACGCCGGGAGGGACGCACAAAAGTGAAAGTTTTTTCCCTCCCCCTTGCCGGGGAACCTCCAAGCTTTGGGCAGGCAGGCAGGCAGAGCTGGGAAGGGGGTTTCCAGGGGACACGGCAGCTCCTCGAAAGGCTTCTCTCAGCTGCGCTCAATCTTCCTCGGAGAGGATTTCCCCTCCGGTCCCATGCCTCCGTTTGGGGCATCGCTCCGGCTGCTCCCTCTCCCGCCGCGCAGGAGCGATGCCTCTCTCTGGCTCTCCCTCCGCGCAGGCTGAGGGAGGGAGGGAGGGGCGCGTGTGACCCATCTCTGCTGGGAGACCAAACCCAGCGAGGCAGAGTCGCGTGGAGGCGCCCAGGCAGCGCTGCCGGCTGCGAGGAGGAGCGCCAGGCAGCAGCAGGAGGCGCGGCCTCTCCTCGCCGCCGCCGCCCCGCCTCTCGCCGCCCGACTCGCCCGCCTCCCTCCAGGCATCTCGCGGCACACGAGGCAACGTCTCACGGCACACTCGTGTGCCGCGGAACACCGGTTGGGAAACACTGGTATAGAGACGCTCCTTCAGGTATACAGGGCCAAACTGACCTAGAATTGTTATTTTCCCTTTGACAAAAAAATAACTACACGTTAACATTTTAATTCCCGAGGGGGTCAATGAATATGTGCACACATATATTTATATATGTGTGTATATATGTGTGTATCTGAAGAAGTGTGCATGCACACGAAAGCTCATACCAAGAACTAACTTAGTTGGTCTTTAAGGTGCTACTGGAAGGAATTTTTTTTATTTTGACTATGGCAGACCAACACGGCTACCTATCTGTACATATATTTATTGTATTTGTCACCTAGTTTTGTAGACTGCCCTTCATCACTTATTATAGTGATCTCAGATTGGTTTCCAGAATGTCCTGAAACAAACAACAGTTACAAAATATACAAGCTGATAAAGCAGTGACTGAAACTAATTAAGAAATATAAGTGCCTTGGCTTTCACCCTCGGGCACAATAGTTGAGACTCTGGACTCCAGGAAACCCAAAAGCTTTATTCCATAAGTCAGCACAGAGTCTCAGCATTAGCTCAGAATACAAGATGTACTGCTCAAAGATCCATTTGCAAAGTTCTAAGATGCAGAGCTAGGCTGGGTTAAACCACAGAGCCTAGGACTTGCCGATCAGAAGGTCAGTGGTTCGAATCCCCGCGACGGGGTGAGCTCCCGTTGCTTGGTCCCTGCTCCTGCCAACCTAGCAGTTCGAAAGCACTTCAAAGTGCAAGTAGATAAATAGGTACTGCTCCAGCGGAAAGGTAAACAGCGTTTCTGTGCGCTGCTCTGGTCACATGACCCGGAAGCTATACGCCGGCTCCCTCAGCCAGTAAAGCGAGATGAGTGCCACAACCCCAGAGTCGGTCACGACTGGACCTAATGGTCAGGGGTCCATTTACCTTTAAGATGCAGAGCTAGGCATGAGTTTAAGTGCTTCTGTCATGTTGGTGTGGCTGCTGGGGCTGTTTGTGACAGTGCAGACAATCATAATGGGTCCAATTCTCTTGACTTTCCCTTCTCCTCCAATTCACCAGGCTCTGCCAATCGGCCAACTGCCTACTCAGCTACCCTGAGAAACTCATTCTTTGGAGGTGGGATAGGACTCAACCAACTCCTCTTGCTGGAATGTCTGACCATGGCAGGCTGGAAATAGATAACCTTCTCTATCATTTTTGTATGTTTCTGTGTTTTATATTCTGTGGCTTCTGGGTGGCTTCATTTTTCAGTAGAATTTTGTCCTGCAGCCTTGAATGCCATTTGGCATTGTGGCGGCATATAAATCTTTAAACCAATTAAATCGTAGAATCTGTCCATAACTTTCAGTTGGAGATGATTCAAACTGCTACTGGAAAGTAGTTTATTGCAATGACAGGATTGAACGGAGGGCTTCAGACAGGAAAACTGCTGCTCAACCTATATAGGCTTAGGGCTTTAGTGCTTGCAATCTGACCATCCACTGTGCTGAGCTCATTATGGTTCTGGAACATAGAATCATAGAATAGCAGAGCTGGAAGGGACCATGAGGGCCATCTAGTCCAACTCCCTGCAATGCAGGGATATTTTGTCGAATGTAGGACTCAGACCCATGGCCCTCAGAACCGGTGAAGGTCCTGTGTGAGTGCCTGGAGGTGGTTGGAGGATGGATGGTGGCTAACAGATTGAGCTTGAATCCTGACAAGACAGAAGTACTGTTTTTGGGGGACAGGGGGCGGGCAGGTGTGGGGAACTCCCTGGTCCTGAATGGGGTAACTGTGCCCCTGAAGGACTAGGTGCGAAGCATGGGAGTCATTTTGGACTCACAGCTGTCCATGGAGGCGCAGGTTAATTCTGTGTCCAGGGCGGCTGTCTACCAGCTCCACCTGGTACGCAGGCTGAGACCCTACCTGCCCATGGACTGTCTCACCAGAGTGGTGCATGCTCTAGTTATCTCCCGCTTGGACTACTGCAATGCACTCTACGTGGAGCTACCTTTGCAGGTGCCTCGGAAACTGCAATTAATCCAGAATGCAGCAGCTAGACTGGTGACTGGGAGTGGCCGCCGGGACCACATAACACTGGTCCTGAGAGATCTGCATTGGCTCCCAGTACGTTTCCGAGCACAATTCAAAGTGTTGGTGTTGACCTTTAAAGCCCTAAATGGCCTCGGCCCAGTATACCTGAAGGAGCGTCTCCACCCCCATCGTTCTGCCCGGACGCTGAGGTCCAGCCCCGAGGGCCTTCTGGCGGTTCCCTCATTGCGAGAAGTGAGGTTACAGGGAACCAGACAGAGGGCCTTCTCGGTAGTGGCACCCTCCCTGTGGAACGCCCTCCCATCAGATGTGGAGGAAATAAGCAGCTATCTTATCTTTAAAAGACATCTGAAGGCAGCCCTTTTTAGGGAAGTTTTTAATATTTAACGCTGTACTGTTTTTAACACTTGATTGGGAGCCACCCAGAGTGGCTGGAGAAACTCAGCCAGATCTGTCCTTCCAGTGAGCACTCAGGGCTGATCTCCTTAAGAATGAATACGTTTGATCTTCTTGCAGTCCATGGGACTCTCAAGAGTCTCCTCCAGCACCATAATTCAAAAGCATCAATTCTTCGGCGATCATCCTTTATGGTCCAGCTCTCACTTCCATACATCACTACTGGGAAAACCATAGCTTTAACTATACGGACCTTTGTAGGCAAGGTGATGGGAATTGTAGTCCCCCCCCCAAAAAAAAAACACAGCTGGAGACCCAACTCTGGGAAACCCTGGACTAGAAAATCCTCATGATCCCTTCCAACTCTACTATTCTATGAAAGGTAGCTCCCATGTGGCTGTGACGGGGGTGGGGGTGGAAGGGCACCCTGTTCTAATTAAAGGAAAGCAAATGTACTTATTTTTCCTGGAAAACTCTTGGAGCACGTACGGTAAAACTGGAATGGGGGTGGCAGTGGGATTTGCAAAGGTATCTTAAATCCTGTGGGAGTTTGCATTAGTGGAACAATTTCATTTCAGCTTAATTATTTCGCGTGCCTGGAGAATGAATTTGCTGGGCCCTTGTGGGACTCTTGGAAGTGTAAAAATAGATGAGTATGTGACAAAGAGAAGTGTTGCTTAATTGTTCCCCCTCCCCCCCTTTTTTTGGGGGGGGGAATTGACTGATCCCATGCCCTGCTAGGAGCTCATTAGTGGGAATTCAACAGGACTAATAAAAATGTCTCTTTCGCAAATCCCAGAACAGTGATTAGTCCTGGAAGTCTCTAATGGAGTTCTGTTCCTATAGAAAAACTTAGAAGATCCTTGATATTTTTTTTAATTAAGTGTTTCAAATTCATATTTTTAACTACAGCACATTAAGTCCCTGCTGGTCTATGACCAAAATAACTAATGAGTACATTTATTGATGTATATGATTATGAACATAGAAGAAGAAGCTATATGTGATTTATATTCTGCATAAATTGTGTATGCTGATATTGCACAATTTTGCCTTTGAATATTTCACCTACTTGTACAAACATCTCATGACACTTCTAATATATTTGACTTAAAAGAAACCTATACATCCTTCTTGGTCACCAGAAAAACTGAGATGCAATTGCAGCTTAGGTATTGGGGACTATTAAATCAAGAAACCCATTGCTTGGTTAAGATACCGTTAATATGTGCGGACTGCTATTAGTTTAGCAGGCTGGTGTTGGAAACGACTTGTTAGGAAGCGTAGCCAATTCTTCAGCTTGTAATCTTTCAAACTTTCATTAGAAATGTTACTGTTTAAACCCACTGGGTAGATTTGGTCATAATGGGTGGTATTCAGCTAAGTTTAGACCCACTGAAATTAATGAACATGACTAAACTAGGGTTATGGATTTCAGTAGGTCTCCCTGAGTAGAACTTAGTGGTTTAGTGTACACCTTTGTGTACACCTTTGCCTTTCCTCTTTCCTCATTCATTTGTGTGCTGGTTTTGGTGCTTTGTTCTTGGTTCATTTACACCAGAGTTTTGTCTCAAATGGGGAGCTCTGGCTTAATGTCTGCTTATCATCTAGGACAGTGTTTCCCAACCTTGCGTCTCAGGCAGTTTTTGGACTACAGTTCATATCATCCCTGACCACTGGTCCTGCTAGCGTGGGATGATGGGAGTTGTAGTCCAAAAACAACTGGAGACCCAAGTTTGGGAAACACTCATCTAGGATTTGAAACCTGGAGGCCTGTCTAAGTTACAGCAGTGGATGTTTAGACTTTACCCAAACCTAGTTGCTGTGGAGGTTGCAAATGTCAGTTTATTTGAGTATTTCCCAACTAAAGACCAGGCAGCTCTGCTATGTTAATCTGTGTGTCCAGCCTTCCTTTTTACCTAAGCCTTGGGGCTGTGTAGAAGAAGAAATGCTCTCCCTTTTAAAATATTTTCCCCCATCATCATTTTGTCTATGTCATTTTCCTCCCAGTACAGAAAAAATATGTGCTATTGCCAGGAGAGAGGGTGATAATCCCTTTAGCACCAGCAGGAAGGAAGAAGGGTTGTAAAGCCAGGGAGATTTCATGTTTGCAGCAAGTTATTTTTGGTAATTAGCCATTTACAGAAAACGCACATGAAAGCAGCATACCATAATTCAGAGGAACTGCAGATTGCAAGTCTAATGTTAGCTAGAGCTGGCAATGTTAATCCCTTCTCTGCTCAATTTGTGATTTCTTTCTTTTTCTTTCAGGAAGTCGTCTGAACAAAGATCTGAGACATTATCTCAACCAGAGGTTTCAGAAAGGATCTCCAGATCACGAGCTGCAACAGACTATTAGAGATAACCTTTATCGCCACGCTGTGCCTTGTAAGTAGCTAACAATTCATCTAGTGAATTTAGTATAATAAAACTAAAGACAAACAAACAACCTTTTGATGACAGCCAATGGGGCTGCTGTATGGAGACCTGGTGTGTTTTTTTGTTTAATTTTCTTACTAGGAGGAGATGCTTGCTTCCGGTGGTGGTTGAGAAAATGCTGGATTTGCTTTGTCACCAGTTGCACAGAGTGCCTGGATGGAGAAGGTTAAGAAATTAGGGAGCAACAGCCTAGTGGTTAAAGGACATGGTTTGCCTATAGGAGGTCCCAAATTAAATCCCTGACATCACCTGTTAAAAAGATCAAGTAGCAGGTGATGAGAAGGACCTTTGCTTTAAACCATGGAAGGCTACTGATGACAGTGGGCTAGATTGAACAATTACCTGGCCCAATATTTGGCAGTTTCAAATGTTCCATGGTGAATGTGGATCAATGAAGAGAGCTTCATAAGTTCCTGTTAACAATATGAAAAATGTTGGCTCAACGTTTGACTCAAAAGCCGTCTTTCACCCCAAACCAATAATTTGGTTACTTTCTCCCCCATATACTTGGATATCTGGAGGGCCCTTCAGTTTGAACCAAAATAAATAAATAAATGTATAAAGGCAGGATCACAGCCCTGCAAATTGGAAGCTTCTCAATACTTAATCCTGACTCTTCTGCAAAGTGTTATATCGCCTTTCTCTTGACAGGCCAGCTTTTACGGAGTTGGTGTTAAACTTTAGTTCATCTTCCTGACGTTTCCTTACCTGCTAACGTTCATGTTTTATGTGATCTTTCACACAGCTTAAAAGCCACTTCTGGAAGTGTTGCAGAATCTAGCATAGGTTTAGTGCTCATCTCTGTTTTAATTGTTTCCAGAAAAAGACAAATCCGTTTGCAACCTTGTCAGCTCAGAAAAATGCAGGAGTTTTGTGTTGTAACTTTCCCACGGTTTTCATGATCTGCCGCTCATGTGACACAGTTTGGGGTGGTATCCTGGCATACAGTTCTTTCCTGCCCTTTAAAATTCAGCGTGATGTGGTAGTACAGTGGTACCTTGGGTTACAAACTTAATTCATTCCGGAGGTCCGTTCTTAACACGAAACCATTCTTACCCTGAGGTGCGTTTTCGCTAATGGGGCCTGCCGCTGCGCTGCCGGCCCGCGATTTCCATTCTCCTCCTGGGGCAAAGTTTGTAACCCGAGGTACCACTTCCGGGTTAGCAGAGTTTGTAACCCGAAGTGTTTGTAACCCGAGGTGTTTGTAAACCAATGTACCACTGTATATTGATTTAAAAGGCACCGTTCCATAATGCAACAGGTACTGCAATGTAGAAGGAATGTTATAACAAAAAAAACCCTATTACAATAAAGCCCCACACCTGAATGGAGCCATATTACTTGCACAAGCAGAATGATCTATGTTCCCACAATGCAACTTGCTTACCTTTTCCTCCCCTCACATGCCTCTGTACCCACCAAATCTGCTCCAGAGGGAGCCCCCAGAGTACCGTATTTTTCCATGTATAACACCCCCCCTATTTTGGGGGACTCCAAATTAAGAAAATGGAGGGGATTGCTCAGACTTGTTCAGCTTTTTTGGGGGTGGGGGGGAATTGCCCAGGGTTGTTGAGCTTTTTGGGGGAGGGATTGCCGAAAATTGCTCACTAACATGCCTTGTCAAAGCAACCAATCATCGATCTGCTCGCCGCTGGCAGCCACCTGCCCAATTGCCGTAGCGACAGCCAATCGACACCAACCCTTGACACAGCCACCAATCTCCCACCCAATCACTACTGACAATCTCCTGCTCGCTGCACCAACCAATCCACAGTCCACCCTATGCACTATCTGTGTATAAAACACCCTCCAATTTTTCACATTATTTTATAATTTTTCACATTATTTTATAATTAGAAAACCTCGTCTTATACACGGGAAAGTATGGTATATTTTGGGGAGCGCATCAAAGAGGGGAGGCAGAAAAAGGAGCAGAATTCCATTGCATGAACAGAAACACTCCACTCGTGCAATTACCGTACTTTCGTAGCATACAACCCAATTAATATTTTAAAACTTGTTACATGTTTCAGGCTTTTATATGAAATTGGGTATTTTTATCGTACAGTGGTACCTCGGGTTAAGTACTTAATTCGTTCCGGAGGTCCGTACTTAACCTGAAACTGTTCTTAACCTGAAGCCCCACTTTAGCTAATGGGGCCTCCCGCTGCCGGCGCATGATTTCTGTTCTTATCCTGAAGCAAATTTCTTAACCTGAAGCACTATTTCTGGGTTAGCGGAGTGTGTAATCTGAAGCGTATGTAACCTGAAGTGTATGTAACCCGAGGTACCACTGTATTCTAAATGTGTTACTTTCCTTACCCCTTTTTAAAGGCAACATGGGCTACATATCTTTCTACAAAAACAAGACGCTGAATTGTTTTCATGTGGTCAGCTGTACTTGGTGTCAGATTTTGAGGGTCTGAAGAACTTTCGCTATAGGGAGCCGTGTGCCCTTTGAACCCCCTGGATCTGCAGCTTGTTGCCGCCGACTTTCTTGCTGCATCATCTTCCTCTTCTTTACAGTTCCAGTTTCAGAAACGACGAATAAAGCAAAACGAGCCTAAGTTCTGTTGGAGCATTTTTCTGCGTTGCCAAGGTTACGTTTTGAAATGCTCTCGACTTGAATCTTTTCTCTGATTTATTGGACTTGACTGTGAGCTAAACTACTTTGCTTGCTTTTTAATCTCACCCAAGGCCTTGATTATAGAATCGGGTGTGTATTTGGGGGGGGGGGTGTTTAGCAGGGAGATGTTGGTTTTTTTAATATACATTTTGCAATTCTGTTTTTAATGAAAGGAAAGGGAGTGGTGACACTGCGAATGGGAGACGATTCTCTTCTTGCTTTAAAATGAACATCTGTATTCATGCCTCGCAATTATATAACCAACAGACAAACCTAGAAGGGGGAGTTGGTTGTTATGCAATACTTACCTTTGTAGAGCAGTTAGCTGAATAGCATTCTCTCCTTCTCCTCCTCCCCCTCCGCCCTGGCGGTTTTTCTGCAAAGGAGCTTTCCTGTGGGCTTTGGTGATAAAAATGTGCATGCTTGAAACTGAATGAAGCTACTGTATGTATGGCTGTTTGGTACTTGGAAGTGGTGAAGTGGGGGAGGGCAGGGGGAGGGAGGAGATTTTTCCAGGGCTGAAGATTAATCTGGCTGCTGCATACTAATATTTTTTTATTCCTCGATGCACGTGATCAGAAAATCCAGTGCTCTGGGCCAATCTCTGTTGCTAATGGATTATGAAGTCTTGTATTTTGAAAATGGAATTCCCTGCTGATTATGTGGTAAACATGTTAAAGGCTCACAAGGTCACTCAAACTGAGCATGCCTTGACTGCCTGCTGATCCTTATTGCTGCAACCAGAGGACTCTGCTGAACGGACGACTAATGGCCCAAAATGTGTAAAATGGGTCCTTTCCTCTACGTCCACCCCACCCCCCCAGTCATTTGAAATCCTCAAAATTCGGCTCTAAGTAGTGCAGTTACATGTTACATTGCAAAAGTCAAAAATCAATAAAACCGCATGTGTAGCAGGGAAGAAGGGCTGGCTGACCACCACAGAAATGCTCGTGGAACAATAGCTGTTTTCAAAATGAGCAGCTCACGGCATTGATCAACAACCCCCGCTGCCTTTTTCTGAATTAGGAAGGAGCCGCCATACTTAAGAAAAACAGCCACGGCCAAAACTGAGCAGCCACAGGCAGCTTTACAGTTCTTGCAGTGATCATTTGGCTTTCTTTAGCTGTGGTAGAGGAGCAGTCTAATAGCCGGCCTACCTTGATATATTCCAGCCTTTAAAAACTGCTCCCAGAACCTACAAAGAAAAATGCAGCAAAATCAACTAATTCTTTTTTTAAAAAATGCAGCTGAGTTGCATCTCCGCATCTGGGGAAATGACTTAAAAGCATATGTTACTGTGTTTAAATCAAGTGTGAAAAATGGCAAAGGAAAGACAAACGGGCACTTTCTGAACCAAGGCGATACCACACCAGCCTATCTGCAGTTAAGCCCAAATGAGGTGTCGTTTTGTTGCTAAAGTGTAGAAGAGCTTATACAGTGGTACCTCGGGTTAAGAACTTAATTCGTTCTGGAGGTCCGTTCTTAACCTGAAACTGTTCTTAACCCGAGACACCACTTTTGCTAATGGGGCCTACCGCTGCCGCCGCACTGCCACGCAATTTCTGTTCTCATCCTGAAGCAAAGTTCTTAACCCGAGGTACTATTTCTGGGTTAGCGGAGTCTGTAACCTGAAGCATCTGTAATATAATAATAATAATTTATTATTTGTACCCCGCCCATCTGGCTGGGTTTCCCCAGCCACTCTGGGCGGCTTCCACAGAAACCAAAAAACACTAAAATGTCATACATTAAAAGCTTCCCTGAATAGGGCCACCTTAAGATGTCTTCTGAATGTCAGGTAGTTGTCCATCACCTTGACATCCAATGGGAGGGCATTCCACAGGGCGGGCGCCACCACCGAAAAGGCCCTCTGCCTGGTTCCCTGTAGCTTTGCTTCTCGCAGTGAGGGAACCGCCAGAAGGCCCTCGGCGCTGGACCTCAGTGTCCGGGCAGAACGATGGGGGTGGAGACGCTCCTTCAGGTATACTGGGCCGAAGCCGTTTAGGACTTTAAAGGTCAACACCAGCACTTTGAATTGTGCCCGGAAACGTCTGTAACCCAAGGTACCACTGTAGATTCACCTGTGTTGCCATTTTGCAACCTGAGGGCACGAAACAGAAGGCCCTTTTAGTACAGATTCTCTCACGCAGGTGCTACTAGGTTTTCATTATATTGGTTTTATTAGATTTGTGTACTCGATTTTTGACTACAATGAGTGAGAAATTATCCAAAGGAGTGAAAATGGTGAGAGGTAGTACTTAGGGTGATCTAAAGGTAGGGGAAATAGAAAAGGTTAAAAACAGAGGGATTCTAGTGGAAAGTCGAAAACAGAAGTAAAGAAAACTGCAGTGGAGTGGGAGAGTGAGCTTAGTGTGCAATGGGATAGATAAATATAGATACAGTGGTACCTTGGGTTACAAACGTTTCAGATTACAGACTCCGCTAACCCAGAAATAGTACCTCGGGTTAAGAACTTTGCTTCAGGATGAGAACAGAAATCATGCTCC
The DNA here is from genome assembly GCF_965113315.1 of Podarcis vaucheri. Classification (NCBI taxonomy): domain Eukaryota; kingdom Metazoa; phylum Chordata; class Lepidosauria; order Squamata; family Lacertidae; genus Podarcis; species Podarcis vaucheri. The sequence continues at coordinate 105,561,812 of NC_138760.1, forward strand.
GGCAGCGCGGCAGCAGCATGAGGCCCCATTAGCTAAAGTGGTACCTCAGGTTAAGAACAGTTTCTGATTAAGGATGGACCTCCAGAACGAATTAAGCTCTTAACCTGAGGTACCACTGTAAAAGCCTTACTGGAGAAGTGTCTGTAGGATCAGACTGCAACTAGGCCAGTGGTGAGCCTATTATTTATTTGAGACTATTCACATTTCCAGTATGCATATTCTATGCAGACAGATTCATCTGCTTTCCAAGTGGTGCCATGCGCTGTGAAATCCAACTTGGTGGCTCCCATAGGAAGGCTGTATGCTCAGATGAACTCTGGGTACCATTATAATCTATGTCGTTGGTAGTATAAAAGCCTCGCAATTACACAACCAAGCAAAGATTATTAGAGCTTCAACTCATATTGTTAAAGCCAAGACTTAAAATGGTGCATTGGAGTTGAGAGCACCCCTCGTGTATCGACGCTGTATGACCTGTTCAACATGCAGCAGCTAAATATGAACATGGATGTAGGGAGAAGTCCAGTTCCCAATCTGAAGCCAAAATCCCAAATCACATTAACAGAGGAAACCATCTTGAGGGTAAAAACAGCAGATACAGTTTGTGCCATTGTGCATAAATGCAGTTAAGAGAACAAGTGAAAAGGAGGTAGAATCAAAGGAAGACAAACCTTGCCCAAAGTGCGGGAGGACACAGCTTTCCTTTTTCTGCTTTTCAGTCAAGTCCTGCCCCCCACCCCCAGTTTCCCTCCTCCCAGTGACCTCAAGGTACCAGCTCCAAGGCTGGCCTAGCCTCTTCTCTCCCCTAGTCTTTCCAGAGGCATATTCTCTCCTGCTCCACCCCACCCCATGGAAATGTTTTCTTTCTGCTCTTGCAGAGGAGGGTCAGCTTCAGAGGCTTGTACAACTGCAAGGAGGATGCCCGCATAGCAGACTTCCTGCTCCGTCCAGAGATCCTCCTCTCTGCCTGTGGTAGAGAAAGGACCACACTATCCAAGCCCCTAGGACAGGCATCCTCAAACTCGGCCCTCCAGATGTTTTGGGACTACAACTCCCACCATCCCTAGCTAACAGGACCAGTGGTCAGGGATGATGGGAATTGTAGCCCCAAAACATCTGGAGGGCAGAGTTTGCCTATGCCTGACCTAGGATGTATTTCTGGTGGCAACAGAATTGAAGACTAAAAGTTGCAAAAAACATTATCCGTGCTCGTTGTTTCATTCCGTAACTCAAAACAGGGAAACAAAGTTCTCAAGCTTTAGTTCTTAAACCCCAAGGTTCTTAAGCGTTATCTTAGGCCTAGCTCTTGTTGAGGGAATAAACCTGTATTCTATGTAAATGTGTACAGACATTTACTACCTCAGAGGAGTATTTCAGCTCACACTGGTCCCTGCCTGTCCACATTACCAATGAGGGAGAAAAGCTGGCCGTGTTTTGCACACTGTAAACTTGCCGCACTCGTTGTGTAAAGACTCACTTCTGTTTCCCTAAGATGTTTGCTGCATTTCTATCAATTTGTGCTGCCGCACTGAGCTAAAACTGGTTCATAAGTTCAAAATGCGAACTTCTTTCTTTCTTTTTTGAAAATAAGAATCTTTATAAGTTTTATATCCTGTTGGTTTCACCCAACTATTTGTTTTTGCCTTTAGCAGCCACCCATATTATATTTTTCAGCCTAGCAAACCATTTCAGGTTTAATTTTTCGTTATGTTTTGGGGGAGGGGGAAACCCATCTGCTGACCAGCATCACTGAAGAGCAGCTTCAAAGTGGCCAGAGATTAAGAGAATACAACAAAAATCAGAGCAAACACTTCCCTGAAGTTCATCTCGAAAGTTTTTCTTTATCACTTGCCAAGCAGCGTTCCAGTAAGTAGTGTGGGAAGATGGCTGATGGTTTTAGATGCCTTTGTTTCTTTATTAATTCCCAGTGCTCTTCAGTTTGCTCCCATAATTACGACACGCAAAGGGCTTCCAAAGGGCTTTGTCCTCATTGTGAGGAATCTGCAGTGGGTATTCAAGTCGTCCTAAAAGGTATTGAGACTTGAAAGCCAGTGGCCAAGAGGGAAGAAATTGCAGCTTAATGCCGAGTTATTAGTGCTCTTTACAATATCAGACGTAGTAAAGATATGCATCTCAAATGTAATATTCCATCAGCAGAAAACAGTGGCATGCTCTCTCGATTGAATTCTAAGCACCAAGAGGGAGTGGGAGCTTTTTTTTCTTTTTTAGCTGTCTCCCAAAGCCTAATCATGGAGTTCCATCACGGGAAAGACTCTCCTCCCTGCAAGAGAGGGGAGTGGTTGTGGCCGGGAGCCGGACTCCACCTCAAGCAGGGGGCATTTGCCCCCTGTCTCCCACTCACCTGGCTGGCGCCCACGCCCACGGCCAGGCACCTAACCAGGTGCCTTCAAGGGGGCGTGTACAGCAGCCTAAATTGCTGCGGCGCCAGCCTCCCAGCCCTCACTTTTCGTCGTCCCGTCGCGAATCACCCACCCTCCACTCCCTTAGAGCAGGGTTTCAGTTTCTTTTGGCCTTGCTATGGACCTTAAGTTGGTCGCCCTGGTTGTCCGGGGGGCCTGGTAGGAATTTTTCCATTTGGCATTAGGCTTTTTGGTTTTTTCGCCTACCTCGTAGCAATTGTCACAACTTTCGTGGTATTGGTGGGTAGGTTAGGCATTGGAATAATGTGTTGTGGTGTCGAAGGGCTAGGTGTGGCCATCGCCTGCGCCTTCAATTTTTGGGTATTCCGTTAAAGGAATCCGGCGGTCGTGTATTCTGTCCAATGCCTGCGTAGCGGGAGGCCATGGCACGACCCTCGGTGACATCAGGGGAGAGCCTATAGTTGGATTAGCATTAACAGGCTCCACCTACTGGTGAATAAATCCCCTTGTTTTCCGACTCACCCACCCCTCTCCGAGTGGGTGGAGTCAGCTGACGTAATCCAATGCCTATGCCAATACCTTTTCACTTGCTGTAATCAATAAAGTTGTGGCCTTTTCTTGCCCATTAACCTTATATCACGTTTCCTTGTGTTTCATTCCACTGCGCGGGGATCGGGTCCTCGAACCACAACATGGAATGGGTTAAAGCAGGGGTAGGCAACCTAAGACCCGTGGGCCGGGTGGGGCCCAATCGCCTTCTCAATCCAGCCTTCTCAGTCCGGGAATCAGCGTGGTTTTACATGAGTAGAATGTGTTCTTTTATTTAAAATGCATCTCTGGGTTATTTGTGGGGCATAGGAATTTGTTCATTTTTTCCTTCAAAATATAGTCCGGCCCACCACATGGTCTGAGGGATGGTGGACCGGCCCACGGCTGAAAAAGGTTGCTGACCCCTGGGTTAAAGCTTCATATAGCCATCTGGGGGAAAAGTTTTTTTTATGAGATGGAGTTCAGGAGCAGTTTAGAAGTAAAGGAAAGTGTGATAGCTTAGCAAAGATCAACAGCTGGTGATGGACCCTTTTATGCAGTTGGTTTCCACTGTTGTCATGCTGTTTGCCTTCCAAAAACTTATACCTCTCCCTCCACAAACACCTACTTCTGCATCTTCTCCCTTAGCTTATGTTAGCTTGGATATAAATTTGCCTAGTTAGACAGCCGTACCTTGGAAGCCAAACGCCTTGTGAGTCAAATGTTTTGGCTCCTGAATGCCGCAAACCCGGAAGTGAATGTTCCGGTTTGCAAACGTTCTTTGGAACCCGAACGTCCAATGTGGGTTCCGCGGGTTCCTACAGCCAATCAGAAGCTGCGCCTTGGTTTCCAAATGTTTTGGAAGTCGAACGGATTCCATTCGACTTCCAAGGTACGACTGTAATGTATTTCCATAGTTCCATACTTAGTTAGTTGGCATAGTTAGCCCCATTGATCTCATCGGAACCCGATGTCGCATCAGAATACTTAGAGCTGAACTTTAGTCAATGTATCCAAACAGGATTTGGGTGGGAGGGTGGTTTCTGCACACCACACCCCAAACCCAGTGTTAGGTTATAATATTGCCTAATGAATGTCAGCTTTCTCATGTACTTTCTCCATTTGTTTTAATACTGCCTCCCAGTTTCTCACAGTTTAATAATGTGGTCAGCACGCTATTAAAGTTTTCTCCATTGTCATATGGTTAGGAATTTACGAGCTGCTCCAGATTGAAAGAAAGTACTTCAGTTGCTTGATTCCTTAAGTTTTATGGCTGAACTGCACATTAGTTGCCCTGGTTCAAGAGAATATTGCGAGTGTGTGTGAAAGAGAGAGAGGGAGAGAGAGGTCCAGCTGCTAAAAATCAATTAGCACATAAAGCAAATATTTTCAGTTCTGCTTCTGTTAAAGGTGAAAATAAATCTCTCTGCTTAAGTCATAACACTCTGGAAATATCCATAATCAAAGACTTGTCCTCCTTGAATAATTACGGCCTTGAGTTATGAAGTCAAGATTGCTGGGAAGTTGCCAGAGCAGATTTGTTTAAGAATGGAGGGGGGGGGGGGTTCCTCCTCTGATAGCCTTTTAAGAATTGCAATGTCCCGCAATGCAGTTAATTAGTGATTGAAGAAGAGACACATCTGTTTCAACGAGAATTGTGAAAATTATTATTATTTGAGTGGGAATGCATAATAAATGGCCCTTGAAGGGCTAATGCATCTTGAAAATGAGACGTATATTGTAAAATGATCAGGTAGATATTGGCCTGGTTTGCATGCAGATCTAAACTGTTCTGTAGCCTCCGTGCTTGGATGTCCCTCTGCCCCTGCTCTGGCACAGCCATAAGGAAAAGTCTAGAAGCTTTTTGTGTTCGGTAAGCCATGGTTACAGTTATGTCTGAGTCCCGACAAAGCCCTTATTTGCACGATACAGTAAGACAAACTAATGCTTACCAGGACCGCATAGGCTCTCAGAAAGGAGGTTGAAAACCAGGCCAAACAGTGGTCAGCACCAGTGCTTCTCCCCCCCCCCCCCGAAAAATAGGTGCCGGTACTCACCATTAGGGACGTGGGTGGCGCTGTGGGTTAAACCACAGAGCCTAGGGCTTGCCAATCAGAAGGTTGGCGGTTCGAATCCCCGCGACGGGATGAGCTCCCGTTGCTCGGTCCCTGCTCCTGCCAACCTAGCAGTTCGAAAGCACGAAGTGCAAGTAGATAAATAGGTACCACTCCAACGGGAAGGTAAACGGCGTTTCCGCGTGCTGCTCTGGTTCCCCAGAAGAGGCTTAGTCATGCTGGCCACATGACCTGGAAGCTGTACACCCTTGGCCAGTAAAGCGAGATGAGCGCCGCAACCCCAGAGTCATCCGCGACTGGACCTAATTAATGGTCAGGAGTCCCTTTACCTTTTACTCACCATTAAGTTGTTACTGTAAGTGGCACACCTTTTAACAACCACAACAAAAGAGGTGCAGGTACTTCGTACCCTCGAGTACTCCAGGGGAAAAAAAGAAGCACTGGTCAGCGCTAACTGCAGTTTAGGGGAACTAGCCAGCTTCAGACTGTTCTTAATTATCTTGTCTTGTTCCCCCTCTAAATACAAATGACAGTTCTTGGCTTAGACAAAGTGAGTAACCACGCTCAGTTGAAAATAGATGCAATCTATTTCTTGCAGTTGTACCAGGAGAGGGGAGGGGTTTGTATGCAAGACCAGGCTTGTTCTTAAACTACCTGTCATGATCCGGAAGTCAGATTCCTCTTATTTAGGGTGAGGGGGGATGAGGATGAGGACTCAGAAGCCGAGAAGGGGAAGGGTAGGCAGACCCCAACCCAGAAATGCTTTGTCAGATAAGTTTATGGTGCTAGTGGCCCTCTGGTCCGAGAATGTAGCATTGCTATCTTCAGAGGACTGCTTCTCAAAGACCCCAGTGTCTACCCTGCTTCTTTGGAATAGAAGACTGGGAAATGGAATGTGGTCTTTTAAAAAGCACCTTCTAATGAGGGTGAGGCTGGCAATAGGGATGCAGGAACGCCAGAGCTCTGATCTCCTATCGTTGGGGGTCCCAAACTGTGGCCTGCGGACTTCGTTCATGTGGTCCATGGCCTGTCTGCTTTATGCATTCATATTGCATGTTTATTGCTGATTTGTTTCTTACATTTTCATTTTATCGCATTGCAGATTGAACTCTGTGGAATTCAGACTGTAACGCAGTGAAGCACAACACAGGAAAGCACACATAACCAAGTGCAGTGTGTTACAAATGCTACAAGAGGCAGAAAAACCTCTAGACTGCCAGGACCCTCAGCGATATTCATATGGTGCATGGGGGGGGGAGAAGTGTGGGAGCCGCTGCCCAATAGTCCTGCTTGTCTTCCAACTAAATTACATGTTAACATTGCACCCGAATGCAGCCGCTAGAGACATGCATAAATTACTTTGCATCACAGGCCGCAGATATTGAGCTCGCTCAACCTTGTAAATAAGCTGACAAAAGGAAGTCACCTGCAAATTTATTTACTAGTCTGCTGCGGACTAGCAGAGAAGGGCCCAGTGCATTTCTACACTGGGTGCAGAGGAGAGGGGTTATGTTCTCTCACAGCCCGTTTGGTTCCTATGCCTTGCAGGGAGGAGGGACAGAGTGCTCCATTCATAGAGTGCAAGAAATTTTGCAGCCATAGGTGATTCCTTCCTTCACCACTGCTGCCTCTTCTTAACTCCACCATGGCTCTGTCTCTCTCCAACCTGCCCACTTACCCATTGACTCCTGCTAACACAATGACAACACTGTGCCTCAGCTGCTCCGCTCTGCTCAACTTCACTCTGAGAAAGGGGTTGGGGAGCCGGGGAGGGGGGGAGGCTGAGGTGTGGCCGGTACTGCGGCTACATTAGCAATAACAAAATAGTTAACAAGTAAACAGGTGGGCAGGGAGAGAGGAAGAGTGAGAGCAGGGCTGAAGAAGGGGGCCAGGTATGATTCTAAAGAACCATATGGAAGCCTTGGTGTCTGGATGGATTAGCGGGCTGGTCAGATGAGATGAGCTAGTTAAGAGGGGCCGGGTCACTAATTTCTCGCTGCCCTTGCTGCTTAAGGAGATTGCATCATTTGCCTCTTGATAAGGCCAACTCTGGCCCTCCTCCCCCAGGAACCCACTTAGTCTCTTGCATAGAATCCCAGATGTTTCCCTGCATGCGGTTCCTTGTTGCCTATGGCTACCAGGTGAGTGCTTCAGTACAAGGATGAGCTCAGCCATAATCCAGGAGTTCGGAGAATGTGAAAAGAACGCCGTTGGCAAACTACATTTCTTATTAACTCTTTTTAGAGGAGTTTGGTTTGTTTCAGCAGCCATGCATGGTGACTTTAATGGCTGTGTGTACACAGCCGTATGCCAGCATAGTTGGTGGCATTAGTTAGTTGTTCATTAAAATTATATCCCTCCCCTCTTCCCAGAGGAGCCCAGGGTGGCAAACTGTGTTAAAATAATAAAAAAAATAAAAACGCATTGAAAACAATTCAAATGCAGATGTAGACTGCGAAAGATCTCAACGTCAAAGAATTGATGGAAAGAGGAAAAGGTAACCTTGTCTGTTATTCAAGAGAAAGGAATTCCAAAGGGTAGATGCTGCAGCCACTAAAGGCTCTCAAACCCTCAGTGAGTTAGGGACTTGCCCTGCATGCGAAGACAAGCTCTGGTGGATTGAGCGAACTAGACCAATAGTCCAACCTTCAAGAAGGTGGATTCTGCATGTGCTGTAGAGGGAAGGGAGGGGTGGATGGGGCTGGTCAGCCTGGGAAGGTTGCTATTCTAGGAAAAGGGAAACTCTTATCCTAAACCTCTGCTACCTTGTGGCTATACTCATTAGTGAGAAAGGCTTTGGGAGTAAACCCCACACAAATCTGGAATGTAGTCCTTAATGGCATCTTGTAACTCCTGCAGCCAAGCTGGTGCCAAATGTCTTGATCCGCTTTCCTTTAGAGCACATCAGCAAGCCCTGCTGTACCTCCTCGCCTTGCTTCCCCGCAGTAGCCGGCCTTGATAAGGCTCCCTGCTGGAGCGACGTGAAATGCAAGGAAGTAGTGGAATTAAAGGAAGTAGTGGCTTCACCCATATGTCAGGAGTGCTCTGATGGTGTTTCCTGCTTGGCAGGGGGTTGGACTCAATGGCCCTTGTGGTCTCTTCCAACTCTATGATTCTATGATCCTAATAAAAATATGAAATAAACTTCCATATATTACATTTAATATATTTTCAACTAATTTATGAGTAGTTTAAGTGATTTACTAGTCAAGTTGCATCTGCTTCCCCACTCAGAGGTCTGTGCATGTGCATGTAAGTGGAATCTGTGCATGCATAAGCCCCACTGAGTTCAGCTAAACTTACTTCTACTTTCCTGGGAGTAAGCCCCATTGAATTCAGTAGGGCTTGCTTGTGAGTAGACACACATTTGCTTTCACTGCTTACTGAGAAACACCCTCCCCATCATTCTCACACAGTACCCAACCTCCCATTTCAGCATAAGGCAGCTGGCTAAATATTCTCCCCTCCATTTAAGCCCCACAGGAGCGCCCCCCCCATCTCACCAACTCTTCCTTTATATCAAAGGGAAGGAGGGAGGGCAAACAAGCAAAAAGATAGTCTCCTTTATTTTTTAAAAAAACCCCTTTATAATATGGAGGAGAGCTTGATTAGGAGGGAGGAGGGAGAGAGAAAATAAAGCTGGAAACACCATTATCTCCTAAGTATCTGTAAAGTATCAGTTCAGCTGAGCTACCTCCTGGGAAGCTATTAAGTCTCCACCTTTTGTTCACCTGAATATATTGCCTTGTTCAAAATGTTTATCATGATGATGTTATTTTGATACCGGTATTCAATGATATGGCGATTTATTGCACAGCCCTAGTGCTAGATTGTACGGTCCCATCTCAGAGTTCCCAGAATCTGGTTTCCACTTCTGAATGAATAATTTTTTCTGAAAGCACTCACATATGTTGCTTAATATGCCATCACTTACCAGTCAGTGACTCAGCTGAGTGGAGGAACATTCTGCATGAAGAATACTGTATTTGGGATCATATTAGGAAACGGTTTAAAATATTTTTGGGCTGCGTTTTTGTACTCTTACTTTGTAAGTGATGCTGAGACATTTGTGTAAAAGGAGGAATAAGTTTAAACAAGCAAGCAAAACATAAATAAAGAAGGCTATTTGTGCTGTCTGGTCTTTAATTGGTATCTCTCATGCAAGTCATCGCTCAAATGCCGCAGCATCAAGTAATAAATATGCATGTGTGAATCCTCGCAGAGAGAAGCTTTCTTTCTGCTGCAGGTTCTTCTGCTTGCATGGACGCTCATTTGCTTCTGCGCGTTCCTTGGTGGTTTTGTGTCAAAATCCAGTCCTCACCACACTCACTGGAGAAAGAACCCAAGGTGATTGTTAAATATTATCCAGGAGAATGTAAAGTGAGACGAGAAGGCGAAATACTGACCCTTTAATCTGAAGCAAACCATCTGTGTTTGATTTCCACATCTTGCTGAGTTTTCAGCTAATGTGAATTCACAGTTTGTTTCTCCATTTGGTGCTCCCACATGCTAAGCAAATTGGTTCCAATATGTGCTGATGAAACTCAAGAGAGGTCTGATTGCAGAAGTTAGCTTCTGCCTGAGAACATTCGTGTTTCTAGCTTGCCATAAACTTCTTGTTGGTTGGAGATCTGTTGGGAATACCTTCGTCCTTGACCTAACTGGGTGAAGTGAAACTGTAGAGGTCTAAGGTGGAGACAATTTGCTTACATGTGCTTACGCATCTCCCAAGTTGTCTATGCTGCTGCTGCTATTATTATTATTATTAATTTATTTCCACAGCAGGTTTCCCCCAGCAGAGTTCTTTAAAAAAATCGCAGTGTCCCCCTGAAGTATGCTGAGTTGCATTTTCCCTACTCTTATCAGCTCCCAAGTCTAAGCCCCAGACTCTGTAGCCCTGCATTTATATAGAAAGAGTCAGATATTTGTCACTAAATCCTGGTCCTGTTATGAGGTGACATCCATTCCTGAACAAGTACTTTTCTAGCTATACCATTCATGTGCCAAACCCACACACTAATGGCACTTAGGGCTGCATTTTCCAAATATAGCTGCCATATGGAACAGCTGCCATGCAAAGGACATTTAAAGTGTCTGTGACATGACTCCTTTTTTGTGTGAGAAGCAGCCCTTAAATAGTATTCTCCCTAGCTGCTCCTCCAGAGACATTCCAGAGCCTGTGTTAGCTTTTGGAACTGTTTCAAGGCTCTTTCTACTTGAACTGGCATTATGTGATAAGAGTTTCTTTCATTCCTGTTGCACCATTGCGTGTGACATGTAAAGCTCCTTGCTGGGCCTGGTAAATTTTGCAGACAACCAGGCACCTTTGGGAGGGCATGTATGTCACACTTGGCTGATAAGCTATAGGGCAGAGCAACTTCTAAGGAGGAGCATGTGTTGGCTCTCATAGGACTTCGGGCCGGTGAGAATCTGCATATGCTTTTGGAGTTGGACAGTCTTCTCCGGCCTATAGCTTGAAAGTCAAGAACAACAAACATGGAGGTGGATTGGCACCCTAAAGAACGCCCACATTGTGGGATGCCCTCCCATCAGTTTGGGTGTAATCTTCGACACCTCCCTTTCCATGGAGGCGCAGATTGCAGCTATAACAAAGGCGGCATTTTTCCATCTCCGCCAAGCTAAGCAGTTGGCTCCTTACCTCTCTCGCCCTGACCTAGCCACTGTGATCCACGCGACAGTCACCTCCAGACTGGATTATTGTAACTCGCTCTACGTGGGGCTGCCCTTGAGACTGACCCAGAAACTCCAGCGGGTGCAGAATGCTGCAGCGAGACTCCTTACGAGGTCTTCGCTGCGAGATCACATTCACCCGGTGCTATACCAGCTGCACTGGCTCCCGGTGGAGTACAGGATCAGGTTTAAGGTGCTGGTTTTAACCTTTAAAGCCCTATATGGCCTAGGACCCTCGTACCTACGGGACCGCCTCTCCTGGTATGCCCCACAGAGAAACCTACGGTCTTCAAATAAAAACATCTTGAAGGTCCCAGGCCACAGAGAAGTTAGGCTGGCCTCAACTAGAGCCAGGGCTTTTTCGGCTGTGGCTCCGATCTGGTGGAACACTCTGTCACAAGAGACCAGGGCCCTGCGGGACTTGACATCCTTCCGCAGGGCCTGCAAGACAGAGCTGTTCCACCAGGCCTTTGGCCAGGGCACAGCCTGACTCCCTCCCTCGGCAATCTTCGCAGAGCTCTGGCCCAATGGTTGCTAGAGGCTTGAATTAATTAATTTTTATAATGAATGATTTTAGAATGTTGTTTATGTTGTACTTTTGTACTGTTTTATTGTTGTTAGCCGCCCTGAGCCCGGCTTCGGCTGGGGAGGGCGGGATATAAATAAAATTTATTATTATTATTTATTATGTCAAGGAGATGAGTAACTATATAACCTTTAGAAGGCATCTGAAGGCAGCCCTGTATAGGGAAACTTTTTAAGGTTTAGTGTTTCCATATACAGTCAAACCTCGTTTTGTGGACGGGATCCATTCCGGAGGCCCGTCCGCAAGTCGAAAATGACACACATCGAAGTGCCACGTCTGCACACACGCTTCTGTGCATGAGCGAACAGCAAACCCAGAAGTAACCAGTTACAGTACTTCCGTGTTTGCCGTGGACGTTCGCCGAAGCGGACGCAAGTGGAGGCGGCTGCAGAATGAGGTTTGACTGTATGTGAAAGCCGCCCAGAGTGGCTGGGGCAAACCAGTCAGATGGGTGGGGTACAAATAATAATAATAAAATTATTATTATATTATTAAGAGAAGTCAGGAATTCCAAGCAAGTGGTCACATGAAAGTGGGCCCATCTCTCTAAGACTTGGAGAGGCATTTAAAGCAGGAGAACTGGGAAGTTTCCAGGAGAGCCAGATTAAGAAAGTCTGCACATGAATGCCAGCAGCACCACTTTTGCTAATAATGTGGGTACAAAGTATGCCTTGATTTCCCAAGAGGCTTAGTAAATGAGCCCACAACTAGGCACAGATAAGTGTGACTCAAACATCAGAAAAGGCGAACCCAAGGGTCAGATCGGATGAATAAATGAAGCTACCTTAAATTGAGTTAAGGAATTGGTCCGTGCAACTAGGGTGTCTTTCCTGTCACCTGATCTTTTAGTAGGACATGTCAGGGATTGAACATGGAAACTTCTACATTCAAATCATGTATTTTACTCATTTAGCTATGGTTACTTTCACTATAAATGAAAGGAATGGCTGTTCAGAAGCCAACACCCAATTCTCATGGGATGCTAAGAAATGTTGGTAAGCAGGTAGGACCCTCACAGTGGATCCCATATGGTTGGCAGAAGAGGACATGATCTTGCTACAAATGGTCTGTAACCAGGAAAATCAAAGCGATGTTCCAGGGATAGGCAGTTCAAGACGTGATGGTCTTGACTGCAGGCTTCTGTATGAGCTTGTCCCACAAGTGCTCACTGCCCTGCGTCCTTCCCAAATCTCTACAAGAGATTTAGGGGGACTTAGGGCAGGGGCGGAGGAAGTTCTATTGTAAAAGTGAAAATATTTGCACGGATGGAGCATGTTAGTTGGCTAACCACTGTTTATTCAAGCCCACATTTCACTGAACCATGCTCTACTTGGAAAAATAAAATCTTTACCTGCTTCTTTTTGCCGTGGTAATGCTATTTACATGCACTTTAGACTTTTGTAAGCCACCTTGAGGGCAATGTGCTATGAAAGGTGGGTTGAAAAACACACACTCAAGTTTAAAGAAAGAGAGGATTATAGCTATTGCTGATGTACATGTAAGCAAATTTCAGGAGAAAGGCAAAACAGTCGTCTTGAGCATAACCCTTGACCAGCCTGATATAGATGTTGGCGGCATTGGCGGTGTCCCCCACCTCCACCCAGCTTGGTTTCTCCCTACTACTGACTGTAGTTAGGGTGCCAGCAGCATCAGTGGAAAATGTTGCCATCTTGTATGCCTGGGAATACTGCAGGCCAGCATTAGGGTCATGTGAGTAGTTGCAAGCATCTCTGGACTTGTGGAAGCAAGGTGGTTGGAAGAACTAGGCACAAAATTAGTAATTAAGTATGCATGTGTGTCTAGAAGGGACGCGGGTGGCGCTGTGGTCTAAACCACTGAGCCTAGGACTTGCCATTAAAGCGAGATGAGTGCCGCAACCCCAGAGTCGTCCACGACTGGACCTAATTAATAGTCAGGAGTCCCTTTACCTTTACCTATGTGTCTAGAGGAGAACAAAGCATTTCAAGACTGTTGGTCTGCAGAGATACAAGAAAGTTCAAATGAATATTCGTATCTGAAGAAGTGTGCATGCACACGAAAGCTCATACCAAGAACTAACTTAGTTGGTCTTTAAGGTGCTACTGGAAGGATTTTTTTTATTTCAAATGAATAGTTTGACATGGGGGAAGAGGAAGGGCTCCTGTGCTTTTTGTTTGCTAAAACTTTCTAGTACAGTGGTACCTCTGGATGCGAACGGGATCCGTTTGCATTCCTGAGTAGAACGCAACCCGCATCTCTGCGTCTGCACATGTGCCGGTCGCAATTCGCCTCTTCTGTGCATGCACTTGACATCATTTTGAGCGTCTGTGCATGTGCAAGTGGCGGAACCCAGAAGTAACGCATTCTGTTACTTCCAGGTCGCGTAACCTGAAAACGCTCAACCTGAAGCGACTTTAACCCGAGGTATGACTGTAATGTCCAAAAGTGCCCCTGCCCTCTTGTAGTGATATTTTCGGTATTGCCCTAAAAGCAGGCGAAAATTGCCTGCCCTTTCAGCCTGAGGGCAATGCTGATTTTTGGATTTCTGCACCTCAGTTCTAAGGGCTGCTACCCACCTAGTTATTCTCCAGCTCCTGCAGCCAGTCCAGTTAATCAGCCTTTGAACTAGGATTGATTTCCCTCCTCATTTTGATCCCCACTCCTCCATTAAAAAACACTGAACTGATTGTAGAGTAACGGATGGAGATCACCCCAGATGCACACACCTGCTTGACTCTTCATGAATCACAACAATAATTAGATAACCTTGCAACCTGTCTCCATCATCAGCAACACCATCATTATTTAACGTCACGCACATGCCTAAGTTTCAGCAAATGTCCTTCTGGGAAATGAGAGTTTGAGAGAGGAGCAAAATGTCTATGAAGGAAAAAAACCAAGAGAAAAAAGAATGCCTGGTTTTGGCCTAAAAATAAATCCGGGGAAGGGGGTGGGGAGAGAAACTGAACTGCTGCATTTGCTACAGACACATGCATACATCTATATTCATTCTCTAGTTCTGTTGCCTTGCAATTGAGGGCAGTACCATTTCAACACTTCCCTGGGCGTCCTCCCAGACAAAGGCAGAGAGAAAATTAAAAGGGAGATGCGGAGAGGGGGGGAAGGGGAGGCTGAAAACCCCTCCGTAGGTATTTCACATTTCAACACACACAGGTGCTTTTTAATCCCCCCTTGGCCTACAGTGCCGACACCTCAAGGAATAGAAGGAATTGTGATGTAATGCTCTTTTTCCCCCTCGCACTCCCGGCTTTAAACACAGATGGAAGTTGTTGTCATGTGTTAGAAATGTCACCAGTAATATAAAAGGCAGGCTCCTTCTTTCCCCCTTTTCTGTGCTGTCAGCTGCCGCCGCCACCTTATTCTGTCTCTCTCCCCGCCCCACCTTCCTCCAAAACCCTCTTTTCTTTTTTTTCTGTCATGTGGCAAAAGCTGTGATGCATGTAAGCATCGGCCACCCCCACCTGACCCCCTCCCACTTCTGAGTCTTGCTTTCCCTGCCTTCCTGCCTTCTTCCTTTCCTTCCTTTTTATTTTTTAAAAAATAAATCCCCCTTTTTTTACCGCAGTACTGTTGAGGATCCTTACATGCACAGGAGAAAATATCTCACAAAGGAAGGATTAATCTGGTAGCGGTGCTTGAATTGCGAAGGACCCAGGCAAGTCAGAATGCTGGTTTGTGTGTGTGTGTGTTTGTGTGTATATGTTCTGGGTGTGGAATGCTCTCTGCCTCTCTGTGTGATGCCCAAGCAAGAGATGCTTAAAAGCAGCAAGTGGCGGTATTTTTACCGAGCCAAAAGCCCAGGTTCTTCCTCCAGCTCCAGGGGGATAGGAGCAGAAGCTAGAAATGGGGAAATTTGGGTTGTGATGGAGAGAAAGAGAGGCAGCTGGAAAAGGTGGAGGGTGGGGTGGGGGGGAGGAGGTACAGCCCCTCTGCCACCCTGTCTGAGTTCAGCTTGGGAGGACAGATGGCTAGTGCTGCTTCTCTCTCCCCCCCCACTCTTCTCTCTCTCTCTCCCCCCCCGCCCCACAATTCATCAAGCAAGCTTTACGTGAGGCCCATTCGCGAACGGGTTGCGCTGTGAAAAGCGGGGTCAATGGGCACGAATAGGTTGAGATCAGGACCAGATGCCTGCTGAACAATGGGGCTTTTGAGCGAGATGCAAGGGGAAGCGTGGCGCTCGCTTTGTCTTGCCTCCGCATTGCAGGTTGGAATCGGGCAGCTATATTTTAATGAAGTGCATTCCGAAATGTGGTCGTCAGTCTGTAGCGGGGGGGGGGCTTCCGCACACCCCCTCCTCCTGCCAGGGAAGGGTGGCGCGGGGGGGGGGGAGACATGTCAAAAGCGGCTTGGGGTTGCAGGGGGAGGAGGGCGAAGGAAGCCCAGCAGCCCAATGGATTGCACACTGGAAGAACAATGCTGTCTCGGTTGTTGTTGGCGGTGGGGGGGGGGAGAGGCAAGGGAGGGGGGCAGGGAATCCATCCCTACATCCCCGTGCATTTCAATAGGGTCCGGCAGGTGTTGTGCAAAACTATTTCCTTGCGCTGTGTTTTCCCCTGCAGCGTAGCCAAAGGATGAGGGTGGGGTGTGCAAGGGAATTCCTTGTGTGTGTGTGAAGCAATTCAGTTGGAATAGAAAATGCTGTTGCTCTTCAGGCATCTTTGTGGGCTTTGGCTGGGAGAGAGGGGTGCAAATATCAGCCCCCCTTTTTAGGTCTCCTGTGTGGTCTGTATATATATATAGAAATGAGGAGCCTTTGGTTTGTGGGGAGGGATAAATGTGTGTGAGAGAGACACAGCAAGGAGCACTTACAGAAAGAAGCTTGGATCTGTGAGGGAGACAGCTGTGAGCTGCTACACTGATCGCCTGCTTTGGGTGCCTGATTCTGGCAAGCAAATTATTGAAGCGGGAAGAGACTGGATGCTTCCTTAAAGGGACAGCAGAGGCTTTAATTTGCGATGCATAATCCTATAAAAGCAGTAGAACCAGGAAGGCTGATATCAGTTAGGAATGCTGGGCTGGTGTTGTTGCTAAGTAGATCTGCTAACATAGATCAGGGTTTCTTGTTAGCCGAAGAATTAAAACCACGTCTTTTATATATGCTGTTCTTCTATTTTTACTTAAAAAAATAAATTGCCTTGTGTTTTCACACACTGAACGCTGTGTGATCTAGAATTCTCACAAAGATATTCATGTTAAATAAAACATTATCTCCTGGTTCCGTTCAGGATGGGGTTTTGGGGGGTGGGGGTGGGGTGAGGGAGGGCAATTTCTCTTTGCCCTATGTAGTAATAGGTATGTTAACCAGTTTTATAATGGGTGATTATAGGAGGAAAATGTGTGTATTGCTGTGTGTTGACATGTCTCCTCCCACTTTCACAAATGCACGGTTGCGACTCTGAGATATTATGAGCATTGAGTTCCATTCTGCTGTTGGGGAAAGACCCGGAATGGCAAATGGGCAGCTTTGTTCCTGCAGCACAGTCTCTCCCCCCCCCCCCCCCGTTAAAAACAGAATTCTTCTTTGCAAAGCTTGCTTAACAGGTTGTACCTATACTGAGGATGCCTATAGGTAATTGGATGCTCAACAGGGCTTATGCTGCTTTCAGTTATGAACATTGCATGTATTTATCAAGGAAACATACGGGACTTTTGTGTGCATTAAGTGCAGTGGAGAAAGGAAATGAATATATAGCCATGCATGGTAATGTCTGTTGGTAACCCTATGCACTCTGTTTTCTATGTGAATTGAATTCACATAGAAAAAACAATGCAGAGTTATGACCGTAGCAGACCACTGATGCTTCCTCATTGGTCAGCACTGAACTTACCATCAAGGGTGGTATTCTGTCCCTGCACCGCCACCCCCGCTGCCTTGTGAGCTTTGCCTGTGAGGATGAAGATTGATCACACCTTTCTTCTAAGAGATGAGTGATGATTTGTGGATCATATTGACTTGGTGAGACTAGCTCTGATTACAGCCAAGCCACTTGAGATCCTCTGTAATCAAATCCTGCACATCTCACTTCATATCAACTAGTACTGCTTATTGACCACCCTGCTGAGCTACTTAAATATCATTCTTGTGTGCAAGCAGGCAATATTTCCAAGCGTGATGTATTTTTAATGCTGACACCCATGGCAGTGGCTTCTCAAGATTAATAAGCCCTTGCCTTTGCACATCTATTTCTTAAATGCTTTGCATTTAAAGTGGAAGTGGGTCATAAAAAGGCAGGCATGGCGGGCAAAGCTGGGGTGGCATATAACAAGCTGCTTTATGGCGACCTCAAAAAAAATTATAGGGTGCTGTCCATCCATCCACCTATTTGGATTTCTAGACCTTCTCTATCAATTGTGTTGAGCATTTATTCATTTAAGATGGTAGCTCGTTTGGCCTCAAAAGGTAGATTAGACATATTCATGGAATACAGCCATTGTATCTATGGCTCTTATCCATGATGGCTATAAGATGGCTATATAGCTCCAGTTATATGCTGGCTCTATTTTCAAAGGCAGTATATCACTGAATATCACTTGCTGTGAGCAACTGGGGGACTCCGTTGCTGTCAAGCCCTCTTTGTGGGCTTTTTGAAAACATCTTCTGGACTATTTTGGGAAGAAGGATGGAAGACCTGTTGGACCTTTGGTCTGCCCCAGCAGGACTCTCTACTCTAGTTCTTAAAACAAGCATTGAGATGGAGGGGACTAAAGCGAGCATTAAAATGTCCTAAAGGAAACGTGTATAAGTTGTATAAAAGCAAACTAAACTAGATGGCAATTTAGCATTTGCTTGGACCTGTGACCCCTTTTATGGCCTCACTATGGACAAAAGCCAGACAGAAATGTTTGGTCTTTGGGCTAAAACCACAGTTGTAGTGGATGTGCTTCTACTTGCCGCTGGTATCTCAAGTTGGCAAATGAATGGTTAACTCAAGAGGGGATTCTTTGTCAGTCTTTTAGATCAGGACAAGATAATAGTAAAGGGGAGGTAATTATGGGTATGATAAGCTGGAGGGCAACTTTAAGAATAGGCTATAATTTGCACCTTTAATTGTGCAAGGTATTTTGAAGTTAAGACTTTGAAACTGGTATGCTATTGTAAGATGATCCCATTGACTCATACCTATCAGGAGGTGGGCCGTGATTTTCCACATGAATTGAGCAGTAGTTAAAATGAACTATATTACAGTCATCTGCCCCTGTTGACTGACATATTCTAGTGTTTTTGCAGCATGGTGTTATCGGAATGTGCCTGCCCCGTTCTTAGCATTCCAGGTGCAGCGATGAATTCTAGGATGACCTCGGCCACATGAGAGTGCAAAGCAAAAGTTGGACAAATGGTTTCTTGCTTACACCACATATTTACCCTGCATCTTTTCCTGAAGATTCTTGAGTTGTGAGAAAGCTTTCAAGGGGGCAGGGGCAGAGATTTCCAGAGCTGTTGTTGTTTAGTCGTTTAGTCGTGTCCGACTCTTCGTGGCCCCATGGACCAGAGCACGCCAGGCACTTCTGTCTTCCACTGTCTCCCACAGTTTGGTCAAACTCATGCTGGTATCTTCGAGAACACTGTCCAACCATCTTGTCCTCTGACGTCCCCTTCTCCTTGTGCCCTCCATCTTTCCCAACATCAGGGTCATTTCCAGGGAGTCTTCTCTTCTCATGAGGTGGCCAAAGTATTGGAGCCTCAGCTTCAGGATCTGTCCTTCCAGTGAGCACTCAGGGCTGATTTCCTTCAGAATGGAGAGGTTTGATCTTCTTGCAGTCCATGGGACTCTCAAGAGTCTCCTCCAGCACCATAATTCAAAAGCATCAATTCTTTGGCGATCAGCTTTCTTTATGGTCCAGCTTTCACTTCCATACATCGCTACTGGGAAGACCATAGCTTTTAACTATACGGACCTTTGGTGGCAAGGTGATAGGAAGCTGCTTATCTCTGTGCTTTCATTGTTTCTTTGAATGGCCAGAGTGACACGGGTAATTCAGAGAACGACATGGGGAGCAACCCTAAACTCCTGGAGAGAGCAGCTGAGGATCATATTGAGTACTGTGGACCTCCTTCTCCATTGGTGGAAGGAAAAGTCGGAGGCCTTCCCAGTGCAGCCGTGGCCAGCTCTCCTGGTGGCACTTCACCACCAATGGGGCTGTGTGGGCAGTGGGTATGTGGAAAGAGTTACAGGTATGTGAAAAGCTGTTGGGGTGGCATTGAATCTGATGGACTACTCCAGTACACCCCTAGAAATGCTGAAAAGTGCTAAACATGTACAGATGGTGACTGTTTCGCTTGGGGGGTTCTTTTCCTGGTCTCCACACATGCCGGCAGAGCATGTATAAGAGTATCCCATCCCGTTCCATCTCTACCCTGTTCTGCCTTATTCTGGGTCCAAAGGGACCCACACATCAACAGTTGCACATCAATTGGATGCCCCTAACATAGTCACTACCTGTATTTAAATACCAGTTACTGGAAATCACAAGAGGGGAGAGCGCTGTTTCTGGGCTTCCCATGGGCATCTGGTTGGCCACTATGAGAACTGGAGGCTGGACCAGTGGCGTAGCGTGGGGGGTGCAGGGGGTGCCGGCCGCACCGGGTGCAACATCTGGGGGTTAGGGTTAGGGGGCGCAAATCCACGGGTTAGGGGGCGCAAATCCACAGGTTAGGGAGCGCAAATTACTTGCCTTGCCCCGGGTGCTGACAACCCACGCTACGCCACTGGGCTGGACTACATGGTCTGAGCCAGCTAGGCTTATTTTGCAACTGATGAAGTTATTTCCCCTCCCATTGGTGTAAATTAAACATTTTCTATGAATGCAAAAAGCAGGTGTTGTTTTTTTTTTAAATGGAAAACTCCCACTCCCCCTTCACCATGGAAACTCTCCTCACCCTTTCTGATCACCATAGGTCTGTAGATCTGTAGTTAAATCAACATTTCCTAGAAGTAAAAGCAATGAAAGAAAAGCAATTGGTGGCTTTCGAGTTTGAAGGACATGGGTGATCTACTGTGAAGCTGTGTATTAATAATAATAATAATTTATTTATACCCCGCCCATCTGGCTGAGTTTCCCCAGCCCCTCTAGGCGGCTCCCAATCGAGTGTTAAAAACAATACAGCATTAAATATTTAAAACTTCCCTAAATAGGGCTGCCTTCAGATGTCTTTTAAAGATAAAATAGCTACTTATTTCCTTCACATTTGAAGGTAGGGCGTTCCACAGGGCAGGCGCCACTACCGAGAAGGCCCTCTGCCTGGTTCCCTGTAACCTCACTTCTCGCAATGAGGGAACCGCCATAAGGCCCTCGGCGCTGGATCTCAGTGTCCGGGCTGAACGATGGGAGTGGAGACACTCCTTCAGGTATACAGGACCGAGGCCGTCTAGGGCTTTAAAGGTCAGCACCAACACTTTGAATTGTGCTCGGAAATGTACTGGGAGCCAATGCAGATCTCTCAGGACCAGTGTTATGTGGTCCTGGTGGCCACTCCCAGTCATCAGTCTAGCTGCCGCATTCTGGATTAATTGCAGTTTCCGAGTCACCTTCAAAGGTAGCCCCACGTAGAGCGCATTGCAGTAGTCCAAGCGGGAGATAACTAGAGCATGCATTACTCTGGCGAGACAGTCTGCGGGCAGGTAGGGTCTCAGCGTACCAGGCGGAGCTGGTAGACAGCCGCTTGGGACACAGAATTAACCTGCGCCTCCATGGACAGCTGTGAGTCCAAAATGACTCCCAGGCTGCGCACCTGGTCTTTCAGGGGCACAGTTACCCCATTCAGGACCAGGTAGCCCCCCACACCTGCCCTCCCCCTGTCCCCCCAAAACAGTGCTTCTGTCTTGTCAGGATTCAACCTCAATCTCAATCTGTTGGCCGCCATCCATCCTCCAACCGCCTCCAGGCACTCACACAGGACCTTCACCGCCTTCACTGGTTCTGATTTAAAAGAGAGGTAGAGCTGGGTGTCATCTGCATACTGATGTATGTATTAAATAAGTGTGAGAGATTTTTAAACAAAGAGTTTCCTTAGACTCCAGATCTTGTCCTTTTTCCTGTCAGTAGCTGATAGAATCCCAGAAGGCTTCTTAACATATCTGATAAAGGTGATTCTTTGCAGCTTGGTGTAAACTAAGTTTAATCCACATAACATCAAATCAGCTTCCGATAATTAGTGTTGCGGGAAGAAGTGCTTTAATTGCAGAGGGAAGGAAGGGACAAACCTCTGTTAAGAAAAACTCCAAGAGAGACGAGATTTCACAAGCTCTATTGCTGGAGTACAGCTGGGGAGATCAAGAACAGAAATGATAAATTTGGTGAAACTGAACAAAAGACACCATCAAGGGTGGCTATGGAGTCATAATCCCCAGAAGTTAATTATCATTGAATAAATATATGTTGAGGAAGTTTAAAAATTATTTTCACCGGACCTTGCGTAGAGGGTATGACCCAAAGAACCCATAAAATGTTACAGCTTTATTTAAATACAGTGCTAAACAAACCTCATTGCTCAAAATAATATAATTCAGAAGTGGTAACGCCACCTTAGAATCCTGAAACCTATTTTCAGAGTGCCCACAGCAGAATCAAAAGGACCATATCCTGAACATTCTTTAGGCTGGGAGCGGATGCTTCTACTCCATCCCACATTAAATAACAAACAGGTGTTCACGCCTTTCCAGATTCTATCAAATCAACTATATCTGCAATCAGACAAACACACTGATTGATCGTAAAAGTGTATGCTACTTAGATTAATATCCAGATTCGTAAATTCAGACTGAGCATATACCCTGGTGAATACAAATAGCATGCTGTGGTAAAAGCAGGCTTGTCATAGCATTCAGAGTGTCTCAAAAAGGGGCCGGGACACAACAGCACAAGGGATTAATTCAGCAATGCAAGCTGATTAGTTAGCTCAGGGTTCTGACTCCTTGCCTGACAGTAAGAATGCTTACATTGGATTTTAGTCATTAAAAAAAAAAGGGAAAAAGAAAACCAAGTCCTATCAGTGTGGCTCACTTTGAAGATCCACTCGGGTGCCTTCCTTGACAGCCTTTCATTCACTCCTTGCCACTGTGCCTGGGAAATAATTTATGCAACAAATGCCTGCAAAAATAACATGCATTATAATTTTTTTTAAAACCTGTGCTGTTGACAAAGACGGTTGGATGTGATGTGTTGAGAAATGTGGTGCCATTTCTTTGTCACTCAAATCTTCTCCTGAAAATCCTCTGCATAGATCCCCCTCTTGAATATTCTAGTAGGTATGATGGCTGGTTTCACTTTGTTAATCCCACATACGCTCCCTGTCTGCAGCTAATCCTGAGCTGCTGTCATTTGCATACAGGAATGAGTCAAACCCTCACCCTATTTTTAATATCCATTAGAATTTCAGAAGGCTGCCGTTTTCCACACATATATTATATTGTCGTCGTCCTCCTTAATTCATACTTTCAGGTTCCAGTATAGAACCAGAACGCCATGTTAAAGACTTTTGCTTGAAAATGGATGAAGAAAGCTTGCTTATTCTAAATGAAGATAGGGTTGCGGAAGGTTGGTTTACCAGGCTCACGGCTACGTGAAAACCACTGCTGGAACTATGTCAGGATTCGTCCCATTCATTTGAAGCTGATTGTTGGAACGCAAACTAATTTCACTTGTGGTTTCACTGCATCGAGGAGTAACACATTGTGCAAAGGAAGTTGGCTTGGTATGAGAAACTGTTCTTGGATGCCAGTGTATGTAATATTGTAAGAATACATCAATACACATCCATGGATCTCATAAGCAACAACTTTTCTGTCAGGATTTTCATTTTTTGAAATATGGCAACCCAGCCTTGGGGGAGGCTCTTGGGCTGGCCTCCCAGCACTCCTCATTATCCAGCCTATCCCTGACACAAATCCGGTGACAAAGGTAATTCGTGGACAATAAAATGGCTCAATGGTGCAATGAATTGCCAGGCAATGAATTGTTCATCGAAAGGAGACAGGAAGAAGAAAAATTGTGCCCCAAAAGCAGGAGCTTTGGGCAAAGTCCTATGAACCTGCTTTCTTTCTGGATCCATCTAACACCATGTTGTCTTCCATGACTGACATTGGCCCTCTGGCCTCCCCAGCAGAAGTCTTTCCTATCGCCTGCTACCTTACTGCTTAGCTGGAGATGCTAGGAGTCAAACTGGGGACTCCACCCGTGAGCTATGGCCCTTCTGAAAGTCCTGTGTCTCAGTTGGGCTTTCTATGACCATCCCAATAAGACTTACTATGGAGCAAGCCCTTACATAAACCATATCACAAGTGCCAAACCCCATGTACCTGAAAGTGAAGCATCCAAGCTCTGACACTCATATTCCAACAATGTCTTGATTTTTATATCCTTGTGATGAAACTGAGTTGTATGTGTTTAAAATTCCTCTCAAAAGCTGTTGAGTCTTAAGATCTTAAAGGAGATGCATCCTGGTGTTAAGGCCTGATATCCAGACCTTTTGAATGCAAATTTTCAGTCCTCTTGAGATATCCAAAGCATAATTGCTGATGCTTCTTGATCCCTGTAGCTTAATTGCAGTTTCCGTTATGAAAATCTTTTTAAATATAATTAATATCTATTCAAATATTTTTTGGTTAGTTGCATATGTTTATAGGAACCTGAGCGCTTACAGATGTCTGGTGTAATTTTTATTTTTAAATAAGAATTGGTTTATCACATATTGCTTAACCCCTGACTGACCAGGAAGGTTGATGCTCCTGAATGGTCTGGTCCCTGGTCATGCAACTATGGTTTTCCTGGCATAGCAAGCAAGAGTTAGTAAGAGGATTGATGTGAGAAATGTGTCAGTGCCTTTCTTGCCTGACAGCCTTATAGAAGACATCTGAAGGCAGCCCTGTTTAAGGAAGCTTTTAATGTTTGATGGACTACTGTATTTTAATATTTTGTTGGAAGCCTCCCAGAGTAGCTGGGGAAACCCAGCCAGATGGGCAGTGTATACATAATAAATACATTATCATTATTATTATTGCCTGTTTTGTGTTTTTTTTTTTTTAAATCATAAGAATGCAGAGTGAGCCCATAATGGAGGCTGTAATCTTAGGGATTCCAGTCCATTTTAAAAAATGTTTTCCAGTTGAGATTTCATGTAAAACTGCGGGGTTCTAGAGTTGAAGTCCTGAGGCAGCTGAAGAGTTTTCTGACGGGCTTTTCTCATGCTTAACGGTGTGCTAGAGATGTTAAGAATAAACTCATTCTCTGGGGAAACTTAAAAGAAAAAGCAACGTAAATTATCAAATAAAAAATAGGTTCAGATATGTTCTACTTATCAATGGACAAAACTCACCCATTTGTCATTCAGAATTGTCTAGGTCATGGGATAATTCTCAGAAAAAGCTCACCTATTCCTCCCAGGTGGTTTTTCGTCTTTTTCTAGACAGGAGATTTCACAATCCCTCTAGGCAGCATGTTCATACCTACAAGAGGAGTTCAGCAATGGAAATGAAGTTTTTTCTTTTTAAACCTGTTGTTCAGTAAACCTAAAGTGATTAAAAAGAAATAAATCTGATCTTCACTGAATGTAGAAAACAACTCCTTCCTAACATTTGGTTCTAAAATTGTATTGAGATTCTGAGCCACAACAGTGATGGTGATGATGTAGCAATCCTTACAAGAGTCCTGAAAGGTATGCCAATATTATTATCATCACTTTATTTCCAATAGGGAGCCAAGACTGAAAAAAATATTTGCAGAGTCCATACCTATGGTGACATTTGAAACTAGAACTCCAGTTTCACAGCCTGTTCTTATTTATTTCTGTTCTTCCTCTATGTCTGTTTTGATAATGCTGTTCCTTAAGCCTTTGTCTCTCATCTTTTACGTCACTGGAAACTTTTGGCAACGTGTTCTTCACTTCATAATAAACTGACCACCTTATTAAAGTTTTGTAAATATCAAATACTATATTAAATATAATACAAGCATTATAAAATATAACATTACCTATTATTAAAGCCTCAATAAGCACTAAATGCAGATTTCCCAGTGTCCCAATTAATTCTGTGTTTCCTAAGCAAAACAAAAGCTACTTTTCGCTCTGTGACTCAGCTTTTCCACTAGTTAACTTGCCACAATTATTTTTCTATTTGTCTAACATCCTAAGAGAGTGATATATTATTATGAGATGTCTAATGTGCTGTTCTCATGTTGTGTGCATCGGTTTAATTAGTTTTTAACCTTTCAAATAAATTATTCTAAAATGGTGCATCGTTATAAGTTGATGTCAGGCCAAAAGATTGTGTTCAGGAACCCATCCAAGCTATAAAAGCTGGTGCCAGCTGCATTGATTGCCAGTTTGACGTCTTCAGAGTTCCCCAGTTTTATTGTAAATTGCCAAGATGTGTGCCACTCTTGTGTACGGATCTACTACACTTACGGCTGAAAGTGAATATTACGCTCTGTACCCGAGGTTCATGTATGACATTGACGCCCCATGTCCTTTAGTCTCCATTGGAGTTGGACAGTAACTATCAGCAAATCAACAGCTGATGCTGCTTTGATAGAACACTTCTACATTTTGTACCAAACTGTGTGAGGCATTGAAGCATTTCTCCTGTGAGAAACTTTTGCCCCATTTGGGCCGTTTTCGTTTAGAGCATGAGAACATAAGAATAACCCTGCTGGATTCAATCACCAAGGGGTCAGCAAACTTTTTCAGCCGTGGGCCAGTCCACTGTCCCTCAGACCTTGTGGGGGCCAGACTATATTTTGGGGGAGAAAATGAATGAATTCCTATGCCCCACAAATGACCCAGAGATGCCTTTTTAAATAAAAGCACACATTCTACTCATGTAAAAACACCAGGCGGGCCCCACAAATAACCCAGAGATGCCTTTTAAATAAAAGGACACATTCTACTCATGTAAAAACACACTGATTCCTGGATTGTCTGTGGGCCGGATTTAGAAGGCGATTGGGCCGAATCTGGCCCCTGGGCCTTAGTTTGCCTACCCATGCAATCCACCGTCCTATTCTCACAGTGGCCAACCAGTTGCCCATGGAAAAGCCCACAAATAGGACCTGAGCAAAAAGACAAGTAAGAAGGGACTTGGTCTGCTGCAGTAAGTAGAGTGGGTGAAGTGTTTCTCCTATTCTCAAAATGCTCGCTGCCCAGGGATCCTTAAAATTAATTTCATAAACAAGTAACTCAGTAAACAGAACTCGGGGCCATCTGAATGTTGGAAGGTTCAGTTCAGGAAAAGAAAAGTACTTTACACAGTGCACGGTTAAACCGTGGAGTTGACTGCCTACAAGTTGGCCACCAACTTGGATGACTTTAAGAGAGGACTAGACAAATCCGTTGAGAGCAAGGCTATCTTGTGGCTACTTGCCTCCACTGTCTGAGGCAGTGTGTCTCTGAATACAGTTGCTGTGAATCACAAGTAGAGAGATCGCTGCTACACTTAGGTCCTGCTTGTGAGCTCCTTTATATTCTACTGGTTATCTCATAACAGACAGAAGGCATCCTTTATGAAAGGCTGTAAAGGCAACTGATTTGAGTTGTGTCACAGTTGGCTTCCTCCCTTGCCTTGCCCTTTTCAAATGCCAAAACAGCCCCCCCCCGCGCCTACAGGTTCAAATTGGTTTCCTCCATGGATTTTCATAAACAGAAGAATTGTGTGGACATGGCTTAGGAAACAGTGGGTGAATTCTTCTCTTCCCCACTCCCCCGTCTATAGACATGTTTGCAAGGATTTAACACTTGAGAAAATTAGGCTGTTGGAAAGTATTGAAAATGAGCCACACACAACAGGCAAACAATTATTCCACTGTGTCTCCTGCGTTTTAATTTCTGACCTCCTTGGAAGACAAGAGTGTGTCATTCAGACATGCTTCCTGGGAAATCTTTTGGGAATTTGTTAGTATTGGCTCCAGTTTTGGAAGGTTTGACAAACTATGACCGGTATTATCCTGCAAGTTACACACTGACTGGGAGCTTTGTGCAATCCCTTCTTGTGTTTCAACACTGTATTTTTAAGCTGTTATGGAATAAACCTTAAGAAGAAGAAAAAGAACAGTTAAACAGGGATAAAAACACAAGGATTGTCTGGAATTTGTACCTGCTAAGCTTGTCACTCAGGGAATTTGATGGAGGGCTTGTTAACCACCTCAAATTTTGTAGTTGCCACCAGTTTTCTCCTCTTGGATTCTGTTCCCTGGGTTGGGGACCTTTGAAGGAGGTGCAAGCCAGGCAAGAGAAATTGTGTGAATTATAACTGTGTATACATGCGTGGGTCTGGATGGGAAAGGGTAGGGAAACTCATGCTCTGCTAAAAATTACCAGAATGGTAGAAATGAAATACTAATCAGTGCAACTGTCACATTTGTTTCGAGGTTGGGGGGGGGGGGACACACTCTGGAACACAACCAGCTACCAATAAATTGTAGATTGCATGCCTGTGGACAGTGTCCATAATGTTCTTAATATTTTGTACAGGATTAGGATTTTGGGTTTTTAATGCTGATTTAATTCTAATAATATATAAGCATGCCAGTGAGCTTTTATTGAGAAACTGGAATAAGAGCATTGAGCCACAGCTGTGCATAAATAAGCAGTTCACAAACCTCTTGAGACCCCTGAGTCATCTGGCTATCCAATTAGAAAATGCGGGTTCCTGATTGAAAGATCCCTGGGTAACGGAACATGAAGCTTGAGTGCTGCCTTTCTAATTGCTCTGAAGTTTTTTTTTTTTAATAAAAAATAATTATTATTGTGGCACGGCAAAGAACTTTTAATTCCATTTTATCTTTAGACTTTGTAGTAGCTATTTGATTGGAAGCCTCTTTATCAGAATTTTCCCCCATTTATCTCTCTAATAATTCCTTGTGTTTTTATAGTTTTATTAGTTCTGTGGTCTTTGATGTCTTCAAAGGCTACGCGTACCAGCCTTTTAAGAAGATCTTGGTAAGAAATTGTCACTGATGGCAAGAATTTTCTCTGCCTTCCTCCCCGCTCTGTTTGCTTATAGTTCTTCCAAGCCATGTTCGTTCAGATGATAATGTCTGAATCTCTTGTGCTGTCTGAGGCGGTATCTGTTAGCCTTTTGTCTTGACTAATCAAATACAGATATTTTATAAATGATGGATTTTGTGCACTCGTTCCTTTTACACAGTTCACTGCCTCAGTGTTTGGGGACGGGGGAGGAGCATTTGCTAGATTTTGTCTAACTAATCAGCTGCAGATTCTTTTCAAAAATATGGATCAATCAGTTTGCTATTTCAGTGTGAGGGTGCAGAGGAGGAATAGATTTCCTATTCTACATCTTCCACACCCCATTAGTTCTGCCAACAAAACTGATAGAAGCAAATGTCAAAGGCTCCAATTAGATGCATATATTTTGAAAAATGCTGACAGGCCCAGGGTGCTAAGGAAGACTACCAGACTAGTATGTTTTTCCAGTGGTTTTCTGAACTAGTCTTCTCTGTCATATGTAGTGGAAGTTCAGTGAAAACGGTAAAGAGACGAAATCTGGGTGTGGCTGTAAATTCTCCCCAAATCCTACAATGAGCTGCATTTTGGGGCCATGAAAATTGCCGTTGTAAATAAGCACCCCCCCCAAAAAAAGCTGCTCATTTTCTATAATTATATGCAGACAGAACTTTCTTTGAGATCCCTTGGGTCACCAAAGTGGCCGGTCCAACATGCATTGTGGCTGGCATGGGCACAAGGCAACAAAATTGAGCCGGAAGAGATGCAGCGTTCAGCAATAATGCACACTCTGTTATTTGGAATACTGTGAGAAGGAATTCTAGGCAGGGTTCCACAGATTCTGGTTTGGCTTGCTAGCGAGCTACCATATTTTTCCGTCTATAAGACGCCCCCATGTATAAGACGCCCCCTATTTTTGTTGCTGTTGTTTAGTCGTTTAGTCGTGTCTGACTCTTCGTGACCCCATGGACCAGAGCACGCCAGGCACTCCTGTCTTCCACTACCTCCAGCAGTTTGGTCAGACTCATGTTTGTAGCTTTGAGAACACTGTCCAACCATCTCGTCCTCTGTCGTCCCCTTCTCCTTGTGCCCTCCATCTTTCCCAACATCAGGGTCTTTTCCAGGGAGTCTTCTCTTCTCATGAGGTGGCCAAAGTATTGGAGCCTCAGCTTCAGGATCTGTCCTTCCAGTGAGCACTCAGGGCTGATTTCCTTAAGAATGGAGAAGTTTGATCTTCCTGCAGTCCATGGGACTCTCAAGAGTCTCCTCCAGCACCATAATTCAAAAGCATCAATTCTTCGGCGATCAGCCTTCTTTATGGTCCAGCTCTCACTTCCATACCCCTATTTTTAGGGACTCTGATTTAAGAAAATGGGGGAGATGGTCCCTGTGTATAAGATGCCCCCAAATTTTAGGGGGAAAACCTAGTCTTATACACAGAAAAATACGGTAATATTTGTAGCCGCCACCAGTCTCAATCTCTTGGTTTCTGTCCTTTATGCTGGGCACACCAAGCAAAAGCCCACAAGCAGAGGAAGACAACTCCTCTCCTCCAAGGAGCTGCCTGAGCAGAAAGGATGTATTCCTTCCCATATGCGAGATTTCTCTTAGAGGCACCAGGAACAAACTGGCCTTCCTTTGAATATCTTAATAAAGTAGGGCGAGAGGAGGTAAAATAAGTGATGGGAAGAGAAGCCTGTAATGTCATATGTTTTTTAAGTCAAAGCCCACAATTTGAATTAGGCCCAGAAGCTTAGGGTAAACGGTAGAGGCAGCTAAGTGACATTCCGTATCTGCTGAAGTTTCCAGTGCCACTCTTTATATATAGCAAGCGCGGGTGTTGATTTTTCTCATGAATAATGGCAAGATCCCCATTTATAAGAAGAGCTCTAACAAGACATGCCACTGGCTCATTCACTAACAAAGGTGAATCAAGAAGCATCCATCTTCTTGAGTAGGATACATAAGGAAACCCAAATAGTCAGTGATTTTTTTTTAAAATAGAAAAATAGGTGTCGGTACTCACCATGAAGTTGTTACAGCAAGTGCCACACTTTTTAACAACAACAAAAAGAGGTGCTGGTACTACATATCCTTGAGTACCCCCTAAAAAAAAAGCACTTCAGATAGTAAACCCTTCTTTAAATGGTTCCAATGGGGATCATTCTCTGCCCTTTATATGCCATTAGGGGCGGTGGTGTCAAATGGACATAAATTTTATTGGGCAGCGGGATGGTGGCTGTGACCTAACCAAGAGAGCCCTGAATGCCTGCATATGCAGAGCCTGTTTGCTTGGTTCGCTTATAAATAAATATTTGTTTTCTCACATGCAAGCTTCTGCAGATTTAATTGACTCTCATGTGATTAAGCAGATACGTTTTATTTAATTGGTGGCTGCCCTAGTTTGGGACAATGCAGACGTCTACTACAGAGTAATGCACATGTGATAATTTCCACGATCTACAACTCAGTAGGAAGAAACACCTGAACCAGTTTTGGGGTTTGCATATCACTTACCTTTTGTATCCCTCCTGGAAATGATAGGGCACCTGTCCAACAGCCACAGTACTTGGTTTTTTCTTCACCACCAACTTGGCACAAAAATTGAACATGCTCTCCTTTTCTACATCTAAGTTACAATTTTGCAATTAATATGCTGATATGGGCATTATTTAACATAAAAGCATTCTCCCAGTTTCCTTTTATAATCCAACTCCAATATTTTTAAAAGTTTGCACACACACACACACACACACACACACACACGTTTGTGTGTGTGTGTAATCTTAAGAACCCGACACCTTTTTGGATGCTCTTAAATCCTTTCTCTAGCTGCAAACATCACATTATTATCCTTTGTGGAGCGGTCTTTGTATTAATAAAGTTCCGTTTTTCGCTTCTCTAAAAAAATCACTATTGGTTATATCAACTTGAAGGGCATGTTGGAAAATGAGAATGTCATTATCTCAGTGGGGTTCCTTTGGTATAAAATATTTAAAAGTAACTCACTCCCATTGAATTACCTGGTGACCTGTTCCTTTAGTAGCTGCATGATTTCCCCTTATTAAGCAGCAGCCTGTTGACAAATTTCCCGAAATTTTAAAAGTATCTGACTGCACTAAGGCCCAAACCAGATATCCCCATTATGACAAAAACTCTTTGTACGGGAACACTTTGATCTGACGATTCCCATGGGTGCTTTCATAATGAGGGACCGACTTAGAGTGACTGTTCTGTGATCCCCTTTTCTGCTCAACCTTATTCCTCCGTTAGGAGGAAGTGGGGGGGGGCGGGGGACTGAGGCAGTGCACTGCAATAGTATTTTGGCTTTTTCAGATTGCAAGAATTTACACAGTGGCACACTGCAGAACCACTGTGGCAAAGGTACACAAAGATGGATGCAGTGACTCCAGAATATAATAAAAATTCCTACCTCAAATCATAGCTGATGCACTGCAGCAGTGTGCCATCCCCAAAGTTCCAAAATAGAGTGGTCTCAGTAATCAATATGTTTGGCCCCATATGTAGTGGTGAATGGTCAGTGGCGATAATGGCGGGCAAGAAGAGATGGGGGCGCTCAAGAGAGGAGGCCCATTGACACAGCCTTACCCACAAGCACCACAAACCCTGGAACTCACCCTGTTCCCAGTCACGTAAAACAAAGGTATATAACAGGGGTCAGCAAACTTTTTCAGCAGGGGGCCGGTTCACTGTCCCTCAAACCTTGTGTGGGACCGGACTATTTTTTTTGGGGGGGGAGAACGAATTCCTGTGCCCCACAGATAAAGAGAAAGATGCAGCAGCAACTCTCTTAGAAATGATTGTTTCAAGAAATGACTCCCAAAATGCTTGGAAGATACGACCATTGATGACTAAGAATCACGCAAAGTGTATGCTACCTCTAGTATCGGGGACGGCATGCCTCTGAATACCAGTTCCTGGGGAACACAAATGAGAGTGTTGTAGTGCTCATATCCTGTGTGTGGGTCTCCCATAGACATTTGATTGGTGTGGCACTAAACCAGCAAGGTTCACCTTATGTTCTCAATACAGGTGTTGACCAGAGGCTTTTCAGATTCCCCAGCACTTGCCTTTCTCCTGGCACCAGGTAGCAATTTATTTTATTCCCCCCAGGCCTTTTTAGTGTTTGTTTACATTTTATTTTATTTTATTTTATTTATGTGTTGTTGTTAACAACAACAACAACAGCAAACACTTTCCACATACATATCCTAAGGTGATTTGCAGGTATATTCTTTAAAACAGCTAAAATAATTTTAAAAACAGTACAAGAACACCTTTTTTAAAGCAACATAGAATAATATAAAAAAAATTCCTTCCAGTAGCACCTTAAAGACCAACTAAGTTAGTTCTTGGTATGAGCTTTCATGTGCATGCACACTTCTTCTTTGACTATGGCAGACCAACACGGCTACCTATCTGTACATAGAATAATATAAACACCTAAGCAGAGACCTTTTCATCTCTAGCTGGAAAAGCTTGTTATGTTTTGATTTTAGTTGCCTAAATTTGTTCTCCCCCTGCCCCAAAGCTGTTGTGGACGCTGCAGCTATGGATGCTATGGCTGAAAAAGTGACAAATATTAAAAAATAAACAACATTTCCCCAGGCCAGATTTCCTTCAGGCTGAGGTAGCTGGGTATGGCCTGTCTCTTGTTGGTTTGGATGTGAATTAGGTAGTCACAGGTTTCAACTATACCTGCTCTGAAATGAAGATAAAACTGGAGCTGCTAGTTAAACTTTAAGAAGTGGGAGAAAGATCAAACAGTGGCTCAGTGCACGTCACAATAAACTGCGTGTAAAGGCTTACTGAAAACAAGCAATGTGCTAAATCGCAGAAACATAGTCCATCTATCTCAGTATGGTCTACACTCACAGGCAGTGGCTCTAGTTTTCAACAACGTGATATATCACCAGCTAAACATCACAATATACCAATATATCACAATGTCTGAAATAAGGATGGGACTGTGTAGAGGTGAACAGTAGAGCTGGGTGATATCTGGTTTTCAACTTTGTGATAGATCACCTGCTAAACATTGTGATGTACTGATACATCACAATGTCTGAAATAAGGATGGATCTGGTTTTCAACTTTGTGATATATCACCACTGAACATCACAATATACTGGTATATCACAGTGTCTGAAATAAGGGTGGAGCTATGTAGAGGTATTGGCTGGCTTCACAGTTTTTACCCACATTGTGATTTTTGCATAGCACACACACGCAATGTTTCGCAATATATTGCCAGATCAGAAATTATGAAACCAGTATCGTGATATGGACTTCAAACAGGTTTTGAACGATATATTGATATATCAACCACCCCTACTCTTCAGAATTTCTGACAGAATTTTCTCCCAGCCCTAACTGGGAATGCTGGGGACTGAACTTGAGATCTTTTGTATGATATTCAGTCACTGAGCTTTGGTCCCACCCAGAAGTTACACTGCCTGGTCACATCTGCTTTGCTCCTACACTGGTGCAAAAGAGATCGACAAGCTATGAAGCTTGCATAGGGTGATGCCTGAGCCTTTGTTCCTTCCAACGTAAATGTACCATTGGACGTCACGGTGCCACCCTGATGTCCAAATGGGGCCGTGTACGTGATTTGTGGCTATCTTTCCTTGACAGCGACAAAGAATTGAAACGAAAAAGAGACAGAAATATCAGGAACATCAAGGTTAGAGTTGAAACAACTTAGATGCAGGAGAAAAAATAACAATTACCCAGATTAAGTTATAAAGTTTTGAAAAGTCGATTTTACTCTTCGTTGAAATGTTGAGATTTTGGAGAATTAACTCACTCAGCAGTTTTATTGTAATTAGTAATAACCAATGATGATAACCTGCAGTGAAATCAAGGGAATAAAACAAACAATGCCTGACAGAGCCACTTGTCTATCCTGGGGTCTTTGGAGATTCTTAACCTGAAAGCTCTCTGCAGCTTTGTTTCCTCCCCTCATCTTTTTTAATGGCCATTAAGTCTGAATGCTGGTCTCCTCCACCACCGCCACCCGCCTCAAGGTGAAGGCACTGCAAACTTTTGCAAAAGAGAGTGGCCCATAGATTACAAAGAAAATCCATTTAATGCAATTTGCTGCCTCAAACGTATAGTTTTGAGTGTGTTCAGTGAATCGCCAGATGGTTCAAATGGTCCATTGTATCTCCTGGATATTTTATTGTAGGAAATAGCTCTCGGGAGAATTTGGTTGTGAGCTTGTACATGCTATTATATAGCTGGATTCATCCGTGTCTTTTGTGTTTTGCTGTTCAAGCGTTTAAACTGTGTGAGATGGGCGTAAGAATAGATATTTTTTTCCTGCAGTTTGGTGAGACACAATCACAATTCATTTGAGGTTCCTTCTGAGTTGGCATTTCTTAACACTGAGAAGGTGGTGTGTTTTCATCAGCATGAGTAGAATGGAGCAGTTACTTGAGAAGAGGGCTGCCTCAGTGAATAAACTTGCCAAAAGGAGAATTCCAAGCCATTTGCAATGCTATAGAGTCTTGTCTCCTCTGCACCAAAACATCAGTTTATGTGCATAAATCCCACATTTAATCTCATGGTTTTGTTCTTTTTATGTTTCCTCTTGGCAAAATGTTGAGTTCTGCAAGATGATTTCAGAGAATTACTTACTCTACCAGGCAAGTTGACTTGAGAACTCTACCAGGCAAGTTGACTTGAGAACTGATCAGGCAGTTAGAAGAAAAAGTGGTCAGCTGTGTGGAATGAATGAATGAATTAAAAGCACTTGTATCCTGCCCTTCATCACAAAGTGATTGCAGGATAGGGTCCTGTAAAGCCTAAAACCATCACATAAATTTAAAAACAGCACCATCAAAACAATATCAGATTAACAGGTGCCCAGTACAAACTATGTCAGTACAAGCCTGATTGAGGTGTTAATATGCAACAAAAGGTTGGCTATTAGGATGAATACACAGTGGTACCTCGGTTTTCGAATGTCTCCAATCATGAACATTTCGATTTTCAAACGCCATAAACCTGGAAGTAAATGCTTCAGTTTTTGAACACTCCTTGGAAGTCGGACATGCCACACTGCTTCTGCTAAGCGCAAGATCCTGAGGCCTAGCTGTCGGCTCTTGAGTTTTCGGTTTTCGAACGTTTCAGAACTCAAATGGTCTTCTGGAACAAAATATGTTCGAAAACCGAGGTACCACTGTACAGTGGTGCCTCGCAAGACGAAATTAATTCGTTCCGCAAGTCTCTTCGTCTTGCGGTTTTTTCGTCTTGCGATGCACGGTTTCCCATAGGAATGCATTGAAAATCAATTAATGCGTTCCTAGGGAAACCGCCTTCAGACCAGGTCCGGGGACAGTCTGTCCCCGGACCTCTTCTGAAGGCTGGGGGGGGGACAAGGGCTTTTCTTTCCACCCCCAGCATTTAAAAAAACCCCGGGACAGCGGAGGACTTCTCCGCTGTCCGGGGCGATTTAAAAGCCCCTGGGAAGGCAGGCAGGGGGGACAAAGACTTTTGCCCCCCGCCAGCCTTCAGAAGAGGTCCTGGACCTCTTCTGAAGGCGGGCGGGGGGCCAAAGTCTTTGCTCCCCCCCGCCTGCCTTCAAAAGGTGTCCCCGCTGCGGCAGGAGGTGTCCCCTGCCCCCCCGCCCGGCTTCGGAGCACCGGGAGAAGCCATCTCCCTGCAGCCCCTTGCTGCAAAAGACGTCGGGGGAAGCGGGGAAGCGAAGCGTTTCGCTTCCCGCTTCCCCCGGACCTCTTTTGAAGCAAGGGGCTGCAGGGAGATCGCTATCTCCCCCCAGCCCCTTGCTTCAGAAGAGGTCCGGGGGAAGCGGGAAGCGAAGCGCTTCGCTTCCCCGCTTCCCCCGGACGTCTTTTGCAGCAAGGGGCTGCAGGGAGATTGCTATCTCCCCGCAGCCCCTTGCTTCAAAAGAGAAGACCAGCTGTCCCGGGGCAAGCTTCGTTTTGCGAAGCAAGCCCATAGGGAAATTCGTCTTGCGAGGCAACTCGAAAACGAAAAAACCTTTCGTTTTGCGAGTTTTTCGTCTCGCAAGGCGTTCGTCTTGCGGGGTACCACTGTATAGGCCACCTGGTACATTGGTTGCAACTTTCTTAGGCATTGCCCAGCCGCCACTCACCCATCCGTCTTCTGTGGCATCTCCAGAGTGAAAGCACCGCCCACATAACTCCCTATGAGGAAAAGGGTCGCTCTTCAAAGCAAGGCATTCTGGGAGGGATGTTCTCAGAAAGTGCTGCTGTGTTTATAAATTCTTTGCCCACCCAAAAAAACAGAGTTAAAGGTAACCAAAGTAAATTTAGAAAGCCGATTCCTAGCCATCATAGCAAAGCACAGCAATTCAGGCATGCTGACTCAGAATGTCAATTCAGGCCACCTCGCTTGGAATGCCTTGCTCTGAGGAAGGGTTCAGGATACCAGATTTAGACATAATCCAGAATTATATCTTGGAATAATGTCATTTCTATATTTTGAAGTGCAGCGTTTTCTGTGTTCTTCACGTTTTCCAAATTTCTGGTAGAATTCATTATGAATTAAAATTTCAGGTGATATTCACTCATGCACTCAGATAACTTCTTCACTTTTAGTGGGGGATGAAGTTGGGATAAATGTCCCAGAATAGGCACACCTTGCCACTGTCAAGTGGTAAATGCTGAGGGAGGAATGGTAATTGAAATGTTAAAGACAGACATTTGCTGTTCTTCCAAACCTGCAGAGAGGCTTTTCCTGTCATAGTTGATTAGGTCCTAGTGACTAATTGTAAATGCTTCCATTGGGAAGACACTGAGAGCCACAAAATAAGTTTGTGAGATTTGTACTATTAGAACAAGAAACAGAATGCATAAATAAAACCTATTTCTGCATGGTCTCATAGCCTGGCAGACTGTCCTTTTCATGTGTTAAGATAAATCCACAAAACTCTAATGCAACCATTTTTAGAGTTCAGGTGTGAATGGGAACAAAGACATTCTTTCCTCTAAGACTGACAAAGTATAATGACTATCACAATGGTGATGTTCAATAAAAGCTTGTGAAAACCAGACTTCCTTTAAGAACAAAACAACCAGCAGCAGCCAAATCCAAAAAAGGAAGTGTGTTTCAATAAATGACTTAAATCTGTCATTAAAAGATTCAGCACACAACTTTTGTACAAGAAGAACAAACTCCAAATATTGATAGAATGAGATCAGTAATTTTAGATGTTCCTTGACATTATTAAATCATTAGTTGTTCCCTGATATTATTAAATCATTAGTTTATGATGCTGACACCAAGCTTCTTTGCTTTAGCAGCACGTGAGACTGTTTCAGAATAGCCTTGCCCCTGCCCCCCAAGTCTTGATTTCTGCAAATCAAGAACTCAGCCATATCAACCAGTTAAGTTTGAAGGGAGGCAGCTATAAGAAAAACTTGGCATTAACAGTTCAAATATGTGCAGTTAGAGTTATTATTCTGGTAGTTACTATGATCCCTGTGCAGTTTCTACACACGTGGGCACATGTATTTGTTGAATAACATATCTATTAAGGATCAATTACAGCTTCATCCAGCATTCAGATTGGGCTTCTTCGCAGTGATGCATCTTGGGTTTCTTACAATGCGAGTCCGCCATTGGCTGCTTCTGTTTTTCTCTGTAGCCTTTACAGTTTGCTATTCATTTCACTCTTGACCTAGAAGGCAAGGGTGAGATTGCTACATACATTCCACAAAACACTTGCAACCAGTGAAGTCAATGAGAATTTTTCCAGTGAGGTCAGTGGGTGAAGTCTTGGCAGATCTCCGGCTGATTTCAGCAGGTTTAATATTTCAGCCTTGGGAGTATAGTTTTGAATACATCAGATTTTTCTTAAAGTAACTGTGGAGCAACTAGAGCTAAATTCAGTCGGCAATAACTTGATCTGTAACTTGATCTGTACCTAGGAACCTTAAAAAGCCTATTAATTTATATTCTTGATACTGCTTTGAAATTATTGTTGGCAACTGTCTGTCACAGGAGACAACGGAGGAGTGTGCCTTGCAGGTGAAGTCGAACTGTTGAAAGGTTGCAGCGCCTGCTGTGGCTATAGAAACTGAGTCTGGAGAGACATGTTTTGTTGCAGCTGGGGAAGGCGAAGGCATCTGGTTGTGCTGCTGCAGATGCCCCGTGGCGTTTCTTCTTTCTGTCCTCCTCCCAGTGGTCATTCCACCTCTGGTCACTGCTATGGTTACACAACCTGATTGTTTGTCTCCCCTCATGGTGGGGTTGATGTTGTCAGCCTTCATGTCACTTTTGCAGACATCTTTGTAATGCAGTTGCAAACCCAGAATCTATTACTTAAGGTTGGGCGTATACTGACTGCGAAAGTGGTGACCATGGTGATATTGCAAAGAGCCAATCTAATGTAGAAAGTTGTCTAATACAACCGTTGGCATCATAAAATGTAACCTCCATACAGTGGTACCTCGGTTTAAGAACAGTCCAGTTTACAAACTATTCAGTATACGAACTCCACAAAACCGGAAGTAGTGTCCCGGTTTGCAAACTTTACCTCGGTCTAAGAACAGAATCCGAATGGTGGAAGGGCACCGGCAGCGGGAGGCCTCATTAGGGAAAGCACGCCTCGGTTTAAGAACAGACTTCCGGAGCGGATTAAGTTCATAAACCGAGGTACCATTGTATTGAAAAGAAAATGGTTAGATATTTCTTCTTCACATATGTAGGATCTCCTGCTGTATCACTAAGTGGCCCTACATCAAATAAAGTTGGGCAGCCTGGATTGTTCTTGATTTCTCCCCAGATCTGTGCCAACTAAATAAAAATTGTGCTTTTTAATGTCCACAAGGATAAAGTATAAGGAAGGAAAGCTATTTTTTTTAAGGGATGGGGAATCTCATTAGAGCTGAATCTCATTAGTTTCTGCCACCATAAATATTACTATGAATTGTATTCAGGAATTGAGCATGTGTCCTCTTGACATCAAGACAAAAAAGAAACACACAATGGATGCTATATTTCATATTAAATAACTTAGAAGCATAGAATTTTGTAGAGTTGGAAGGGTCTTCTAGTCCAACCCCCTGCAATGCAGAAATCTCAACTCAAGCATCCATGACAGATGACCATCCAACCTCTGCTTGAAAACCTCCAAGGAAGGAGAGTCCATAGCCTTCCAAGGGAGTCCATTCCACTGTTGGACAGCTCTTACTGTCAGAAAGTTCTTCCTGTGTTTTTTTTAAATAGGAATCTCCTTTCTTGTAACTTGAAGCCATTGGTTTGAGTCCAATGCTACCCTCTGGAGCAGAAGATCTCTGGGCAATTTGCTATAGTTTCAGACTCTCAGTTGTCGAACAATCACCAGCAACAAAATGATTTTCCCCACTTGCTTTAGGCTGCTGAATTGAAGAGATCTAATCAGGTGTGGACTTGGCTAAATGAAAGGATTTTGCTCCTCAAATCGCTGGGCTCAGAATCTCCTCAGAGGCATCTTGTGTCTTTCATTCTCTTGCGGCTGCATCTTGGGGATCAAGTAAAAAATAAAGTAGTTCCAAGAAGTCAGGAGTTGCCCAACCATGTGATTGAAGCCCCTTTCTATATTCCTTTATCAGTGTGGTTGCTGCTGCTTCTATAGCTGTTCCCACTCCAGTATCAGAATATCTACAGACATCTGCCCACATGTGTTGCTGCTTTAGCATGGTCAACAACCCGCATTAGGTGATGCCTGGGGTCCCTGGAAGCTGCACCCGTTGTGTGGTTGCTATAGCAACCCTCACAGGCAGAAGTATTTAGATGCCCATTTACTGGAGTAGGAAAAACCTGATAACATTTTTTTTTAAAGGTCTTTGTTTCTGGAATAAGAGAACTATTAGGTCCCTTGTAATAGACTGGAATTCAGAAATGTTTAATGTGCTTCTCTGGGAAATGGATTTTCCACCTCAGTGGTGGGTGTCTTTTGGCTCAAGAATATAAGGTTCAGGGGCTGGGGAAATGTTTTCAACTCACATCCCCTCATGAGCAACCCTGGGCATGCCAGTCTTGGTTGGGTCCAGAGATAAAAGTATAATGGATGTTACTCTTACCTTTGTACCATTGGCGACATAGCATAAGGTTGCCAGATTTTTTTCAGTGAATCCAGGGACGCTTTTGAACTTCAATTGATTTTGTATGGGGACTGATTTGTAAATCCGGGGACTGTCCCCGGGAAACGGGGACGTCTGGTAACCTTAACATAGCAGCCACACAAAAACAGAGATTCCTTCAGACACACATCCCATTTCCCCATCCATGACAGCTAGAGGCGTCATCAGGATCACGTTTCAGCCAGGAATTTGGCCCTGAAGGCTGGGCTTTCCCATGCTTGTCCTATGGGATACTTTCTTTTACTGCATGGCCAAAATAGGTTTTGGAGAGCCCCAATTCGTCCCATCAGCAGTGCACCCATGATGCCACAAAAACGGTTAGCTCCGCTTCTCGTTGTTTGAGTTCACGTGGCAATAAACCCAACTTGGAAGCATCTTGTACAGCAGACCTCACCCAACCCGGTGCCCTCCCTGATACTTTTGCACTACAATTCCCATCGGCCCTACCCAGCATGGCCCCTGATCAGGAATTATGGGAGTTGTAGTACAAAACTTCTGGAGGGACACCAGGAAGGGGAAGACTGTCCTTCTGTAGGATCCTGTGGAAACAAAGTATGCCTGTTCTCATTTCCTTCTGATCAAGCTTTTGTGGAAGGGCACTTGACCAAAATATTGTTCGGCCCTCAGCACGCATCTTTCTGTGTGTGTTTTTATACTCTTTGCCTAATTAAATGGGCTAGAAACAAGTTGTGAGACATAAGGAGTTCTCTCCCTTTTCTTCGCATGACTGCGCAGTTTGCTGACATCTATATAAAAACCTCTTAGGACGGGAAGAAAAATGTATGGTGAGTGGAAACCAGCGTGAGAGACTGAAGCAACTAATTTGTAGGTTATTGGGTTGAATGCTCAGCTCTGAATGCCCTATCCTTGTAATAAAAGCTATGCAGTAGAATGGTTTGCACACCGTTTAATATGAACACAACACCGGCCGGATGCCCTGTCCATACCCTGAATACCTTCATTTTTTGTCACTTGGATCAAAAAGTCTCGTGGGCATTCTCTTTCATGGTAACTTTTCTGCAGGTAATTAATTTCCTAATATGTTCCCAGGAGGGTTGGGGAGAGGGGAAACTTCTTCCTGGCAACGTCTTCTGATAGTATCTTTATTTGAATGTGTGTATTAACAGAGAAACTAAAACAGAAGGAAGTAATAATTTGAGAGTTGCACAAGCTTCTGCTTTGGTTATTCCAGTATAGTTCACTGTTTTGTGTTTGCAAATACAGTTTCCATTTGATAACTGTGGAATAATTAGGAACACTCATCAAGCAGAGATGTGGCAGGCAATCACCCTCGCTTTTTAGTTTCAGGTGTCTCTTGAAGATTTTTATTTTTTTTTTAATGCTGACAGGCCTAAGTAGTTGTTCAAAATTTTCTTGAGTCACCTGTCATCTTAATTGATTCTAAAAGTTTTTGTGTTAGTGTAGAGTGCCCTGATGTTTTGTGAGACGGCAATATATAAATACTAAAAATAACTTATCCTGAATCCAACGAACGCCATTAAAAAAAGACTTTTCGAAATTTTATATTGTGGTACGTGTGGGGGGGGGGCGACTTTAGGCAAGACCCTTTTCTGGGGGGAAAGCACAATGAATGTCCTACTCAGAATCACCTATTGGCAACTCTGAATCAAGGCCCTATTTTGTCCATATAATTCGTTGTATTCTAAAGCAGAGTTAACCTGCCACAAAATCCATGTGGCTAGCTAGCTTCCTAGTTGGTCTATATTTAGACCGCCTATAAATAATACTTGGAGTGGGGTTGGCTTTTGCTTAATTTGGATTCCTCTTCTTCTGCCGTACAGCTCCAGCCCTGCCATACCATCCTTATTAGGGAACCTCCTATCTTAAAGGTAACAGCTCAGCATCTCCTGATATTCTATACTTGCTATTGTTCATTTCGCTATGCTAGCATAAATCATCCTCTAACTTCAGTGACAGGGAACTTCATTTGTCTGCATTAGAGGACTTATCCACAAAGTAAATGATGTAGTGGATGAAGAGGAGACTTAGAACAAAGGAGGCATTCGCTATTAAAAATATGTAAAATATGACAAATAGAGGGAATGACTCCACTCCTCCCATAAAGACATTTAAAAGGATGGAATGTTTTGCAGTCAGTGGCCCAGTTTGGATGTACTGCTGAGCCAAACCTTGGCTTAGCCCTAGTGAGCAAACGTGTAAGTTCTCAGAGTGAATATCGAGGCCATAAGTGCTCCTCCTTCAGTCCTGCTGCTGCTATGCCGCCCTGGGCCTAAGGCAGTGTTTCTCAAACTTGGGTTTCCAGCTGTTGTTGGACTACAACTCCCATCATCCCTAGCTAGCAGGACCAGTGGTCAGGGATTATTGGAGTTGTAGTCCAGCAGCATCTGGGGACCCACAGGTTGAGAACCGCTGCTCTAGGGGCTACGTTTAAACTGGACAGAGTTGCAGTCCAAGGATAATAAGCATGTAGATGTGTACACACCTGTGTGGGCTTACATGCTCCTACATGCATGGCCATGTAAATTCCTCATACTCTCCTGGTCTGTCCCACAGAGAAACTTATGGTCTTCAAATAAAAACATCTTGAAGGTCCCAGGCCACAGAGAGGTTAGGCTGGCCTCAACTAGAGCCAGGGCTTTTTCGGCTGTGCCTCCGATCTGGTGGATCGCTCTGTCACAAGAGACTAGGGCCCTGCGAGACTTGACATCTTTCCACAGGGCCTGCAAGACAGAGCTGTTCCACCAGGCCTTTGGCCAGGGCACAGCCTGACTCCCTCCTTCGGCAATCTTTGCGGAGCTCTGGCCCAATGGTTGCCATTGGTTTGATTTGAATTAATTTTATAATGAATGATTTTAGAGTGTTGTGTTGTGTTGTACTGTTGTACTGTTTTATTGTTGTTAGCCACCCTGAGCCCGGCTTTGGCTGGGGAGGGCGGGATATAAATTATTATTATTATTATTATTATTATTATTATTATTATTAATTATTATTAATTATTATTATTATTATTATTTTGTTTCTCTCTTGAATATAAACACACACATTCTCCATCCACACATAACTGCCATCTATACTGGTACTTGACTAGAACAGCGTTCCATACCTTGTGTAGATTATGAACATAAGGTGATACCTGCTGGATCAGACCAAAGGCCTATCTAGTCCAGCATTTTGTACCAGCCAGATGCCCATGGGAAGGTAATAAGCAGGCCCTGAGTGCAATAGCTCTTTCCAGTGGTGGTGCTCAGCAACTAGAGCTCAGAGGGAGACTGACTCTGGTACTGGAGGTAATATAGACATCATGATTAGCAGTCATTGATAGTCTTACCCTAATACTCTTTTAAAGCTGTCCAGGTTGGCAACCATCATGACATCTTGCAGTAGCAAATTGAATTGTTCAACTATGCGCTGTGTGAAGAAGTACTTCATTTTGTCTAGCTTGAACGTCTCGCCATTCAGCGTCATTGGGTGAGCTTTAGGAGAGGAGAAAAAGTCTCACAATACACTTTCTCCATACCACCACTTGGCTCATTAATCATGCTGATATCCTTTGTTATTTACTATTTATTTACTTCCCAAGGCCCAAATCTCTTGGACTTGATGGTGCATAGTCTGCAGAATGCATCTCTGTTGAGCTGCTGTTATTGTTGATTTGAATAACCCACAAATGTTCTGGAGAGATTTGACCCTCTTGACTTCCCCTTTCAACCCAGTCCTGACATTTCTGAGAATTTTCCCTGCTTGAAATAAAATAAAATGTGACTATGTTGGCCTTTTCTTGGGGAGGCTATATAAGCCAGCAGAGGGGCAAAGTTTCCCTGTTGCTGCAACTACTCCATTGGGCCCAGACCTGCAGACAGCTGCCTAGAAGCTAGAAGTGTACCTATGTATCTAGAGCACTGCAGAAGCTGCTGTGAGGGTTTCTCTTGCCAATAAAGGGTTAAATATCAAATTATAAGATAACTTTGTTATTTGGGATGGGCCATGACACACCAATTTTGGTGTCATTTCAGTATTAGACAAATACTCTCCCCAATATAATGTCACGAATTTATAAGTAGGACCGATCATGAATTTATCTGTTCTACATGAATTTTAGTTTTGCTTTGATTCCCATTTCTGCTATTTTGCTTTGTGGTGGCTTTATATATTATTTTTTATCATCTCATTGTGTGTTGCTCTGAAAGTGTTTAATGTGAAGGGTGGCGTAGCTTTCTAAATCAACAATTGGTTAGAATAATGGATATATTTTATTTATTTTATTAAAGAAAAAAA
The DNA here is from genome assembly GCF_965113315.1 of Podarcis vaucheri. Classification (NCBI taxonomy): domain Eukaryota; kingdom Metazoa; phylum Chordata; class Lepidosauria; order Squamata; family Lacertidae; genus Podarcis; species Podarcis vaucheri. The sequence goes on from NC_138760.1 coordinate 105,606,421, forward strand.
TGTATATTGCTTTATGTAAATATATCACAGCAGCTTGGAAAATTAAAGTAGAAGCCGCTAACTAAAACAACATACAATACACTAAAACCCAGGTAGGGCAAGAAAAGCAAAAGCAATTAACACAGCAAAGCAAATATCAAGTACAGGCCAAACAAAGTACACTTGTTCCTTCAGAATTACTGTTTATTCATATGCAAATTTAGGCAATTTAATTGGTTTGATTACCTTTAATTGGGCAACAGCGCTATTTTCCACCCCTTGGAGCAGAGGCAAATTTTGGAATAATTCTTCTGCGTTTATGTCACTTTGAGTCATTCCGTCTGTCTTTTCTCTCTCTGGACCAAAATCCACAACTGTAACACTTTATGAATGGCTCGTTTTACAGTAGCCTACATATATTCTTGTGCCTCAAAAGGTATCTCATGCTTGATGTCATTATATTGGACATGCACCAGTCTACCAGGCTTCTAAGTTGTTATAGATAGCAGCATAGACTTCAGGAGTTCAGGAGAACAGGCTATTTTTAAAGCTAACCATCTAAAGCATATAGAAGTGCGTATTACTTTTTGGTTTTAATTTGGTTCCACGTAAGTTACTTATCTACTGCTCTTCAAGCTAAAGCCTCTCAGAGCTAGTTACACCCTTTTTAAAGACAGCCAGATCAATGAATGTACAATAAAACAGTGTAAGACCAATTAGTCAAAGGATTAAAAATTAGATGAAAACAGTACTAAGGTGTAGTGGGGGGAATCTGAATGCACAGGTGTTGGGATGGAGAAGGAAGTCTTCACTGGTATCTCCCTGAGAACAATGCCGAGTTAGAATAGCATAAGAGGGAAGACCCTGTCTTGGGTCTTCCTCACCCCAGTTTCGCCTGGGCCAAGGCAAGCCACAAGTCTTGGTTTGGATGTACAGTGGTTCTCAAACTTAATCTGTTCCGGAAGTCCGTTCCAAAACTAAGGCGCGCTTTCCCATAGAAAGTAATGCAAAATGGACTAATCCATTCCAGAATCTTAAAAACAACCCCTAAAACAGCAATTTAACATGAATTTTACTATCTAACAAAACCATTGATCCATAAAATGAAATCAATAATCAATGGACTGTGCTATAAATAAGACAGTATTGTAGATGATAAAAATTAAAATTGATTCCTCCTCCCTTACCTGCACTGATGATAGTCATTGTTTGGATGGGGGGGCTTTTATCCATTTCTGCAGTCACAATCAGTAGCTGAACTGGGTTCCACACAGTCACAAAAACAAATGAACTGAAAAAGCCTCGAAAACGAAAACGCAAAATAAACAGGAAAAACAAAAGCACCAAATTTAATCCGTTCCGGAAGTCCATTTGACTTCCAGAATGTTCAAAAACCAAGGTGCAGCTTCTGATTGGTGCAGGCGCCCCAGAAACAATAGCCGACAGCCGCACCAGATGTTCGGCTTCTGAAAAACATTTGAAAACCAGAACACTTACTTCTGGGTTTTCGGCGGAGAACCAAGGCACCACTGTAATGTTAAATCAAACTATAGTTTAATCCTGGATAGCACAGCAGCAGCAGCAGAAGGAGCACTTCAGCCATGAACTTTGCACTAGGAACCTATAGTATACACTAAACCATGGTTTGGCTGCATCCCACGATTGACACAATAAGTGAGAATCCCTTTTAAAGTGGGATTTGGGAAGCTCTTGCAAAGCAGATGTTGATCATGGCTTGTTTGGGAAGTGTTTGGGAAGGCTGAGCACACAAGACTTAGGTGGTGGTGAGGGTCTCTGTACTGTTGTCATTTGCCTCAAAGCTTGCAAATGTCATGAGCTTTTTAAATAACGCATAGCAAGCAGTATTAATAAAACTTCCTGAGGGGTTGTGAAAAAGAGAGAAACCAGAATGTGTGTTGAATTATCATAATTAGGCAAATGTCTAATCTTAAGTCCGCTCAGTTATGATTATCGCTAGGAGAGGAAAAAACCCCTCCACACTTTTTTCAGTTTTGATATTCACAAAGATTTATAACCAACTACGTGTGCAATAAAGCCTCCTTGCTCATTTTGTTAAACGAACTAAAAATCCCTCGGTAAATGGAACCTCACATATAATTGGGTACAACCTGCTCTGACTTTCACCTGCAGGAAAGACCTTGATGGGCAGAAAGTGTGTGATGGTTTCTGTACAGAAGGAGTCTGATATAATTACCCTTCATGGGTGAGGTATCTTGCTCATCTCCTGGGAAGCCCATATTTCTGAAAGATCTGACAAGAATTTATGGTAGTCTGCAGTGACTAGAATCAGATGTTTCTTTATTATTGTTAATTGAGCCCTGTGAGAATGTGGACTCTGCCTTTATCTTACCTTCACTTGTCTCTGAGCTGATTGAAATGCTAAAAAAAGAATCACATGGTGCAATTCTTCAGGGACTGGACCACATAAGACTGCAGCTGGGGGAGACGGCTGGTTTGATCGCTCTCCCTACATCTGACTGTATGCAGAAAACTGACATGCCAAGGGAAAGGCTAGGCTTGGGACACACTTGCTAGCTTGCCACAGCCAGGAAAAATCCATTGCGTGCTCTTTCTGAATGGCTGAATCTCCTATTAGCAATATGGAATCAGGCTTACAGTGGGGCAGTGGTGACTGAAAGTTTAGGGCACTGCCCATAATGGGGTATCACCCATGTGGAGATATTAAAATGTGTCAATTCTTCCTTACAAATTATCAAGATAAAAAAGATTATGATGGTGGTGATAATATATTATTATTTGAAGGTTCAGGGAAGTTTTTAATGTATGACATTTTAATGTATTTTAAATCTTTGTTGGAAGCTGCCCAGAGTGGCTGGGGAAACCCAGCCAGATGGGCGGGGTACAAATAATAAATTGTTGTTGTTGTTGTTGTTGTTGTTGTTGTTGTTGTTGTTGTTGTTGTTATTATTATACCCCGCCCATCTGGTTGGGTTTCCCTAGCCACTCTGGGTGGCTCCCAATAGAATATTAAAAACACGATAAAACAGCAAACGTTAAAAACTTCCTTAAGATGATACCCAAAGTTGAATGTGGGCACCCTAAATTTTGCTTGTTTCTAAACATTAGTAAGGGACGCGGGTGGCGCTGTGGGTAAAAGCCTCAGCGCCTAGGGCTTGCCGATCGAAAGGTCGGCGGTTCGAATCCCCGCGGTGGGGTGCGCTCCCGTCGTTCGGTCCCAGCGCCTGCCAACCTAGCAGTTCGAAAGCACCCCCGGGTGCAAGTAGATAAATAGGTACCGCTTACCAGCGGGAAGGTAAACGGCGTTCCGTGTGCTGCGCTGGCTCGCCAGATGCAGCTTTGCCACGCTGGCCACGTGACCCGGAAGTGTCTCCGGACAGCGCTGGCCCCCGGCCTCTTGAGTGAGATGGGCACACAAACCCCAGAGTCTGTCAAGACTGGCCCGTTCGGGCAGGGGTACCTTTACCTTTACCTTTAAACATTAGTAAGTCTCACTGTTGGGTTTTCTTAAAAAAAACCCCAACACAGTTAGGAAGGGGGAAAGCAATCGAAGATAATAGTTTCCATTTTAAGTTTCTCAATTTATCTTTCTAGAAAAGGTAACAGCAGCAACTTAGTATTCAAGCATCTATTTCGCAACTCTAATTCAGGTGACCACACCTGAGTACCACAGCTGTACATTCCCAGCATTCAAAAGTAGAAAATTGGGTTATTTTTATTGATTTATGTAAAATATTGAGTTCCTTGTATGATAGAAAGCCAGCTTTGCTAACGAGTGCTTTGAATTCCAGGCTTTAAAGCACAACTTTCTGTATACTGTCACAATTAGATGTCAATTTTTTTTGGCATATATTTGTTGCTGTGTAGCGTTGTTGTTGTTGTTGTTGCTGCTGCTGCTACTGCAGTTATTTTCTATCTCGCCTTTCCTTCCACAGGAGCCCAAGGTGGCAAACAACAAAGCAGTAAAATAATACAAATAAAAATACTATTCAAACAAATCTCAAACACGTAAAAAGAATTCTGAAAATATGTAAAAGCTTATGACTTCAGTACTAAGTGTGTGGAATTCTTGTTTCAAATAAATTGCATTATATGTTAAGGAGAGCTTTTAATGGTTGACAGACTATTGTAATTTTACTATTTTGTTCGAAGCCGCCCAGAGTGGCTGGGGAAACCCAGCCAGATGGGCGGGGTATTAATAAATAATAATAATAATAATAATAAATATTATTATCTGAAATGAAATACAAATATATCCACAAAACATTGTAAATGAGAGATCATAAACCACTGCTAGAAAATTAGGATATGTTTCTAAATAAATCACACGGTATCTATGCCAGCAACATAGGATAGTTTGTTTAAACCTAAGGTCTGTGATTTGTTTATAATCCTCTTTAACCCATGCCTCCCTTTGATTTTCTCCCCATCCCAGCAAGAAACATTTCACTTGTAAGCTTCTTGGAGCCTACGTGTTGTGATTAAGTTACCGTACTTAGGAAACATATCATGTGCATTGATGGCACTCTATAAATGGCATTAGCAGAGATTCAGAATTCACCAGTCTCTGCTGAACAGGATGGCTATATACAGGTTTTACTTTATGTCAGGAGTAGAATGTGTGAAAGGGTGGAGGGGATGAGCACCCTGGCTCTATCTCCACCCCACTCCATTTGATTCAATCACCTTCCAACTCATGGAAATCTTGCGATGTGGGGGAGGCTTTTGGATCCATGGAGGTTCATCTCCATTTCAGAACCCTCCAGGGTTCCAAAAAACACAAGGAGCTTCCGTGGATAGAAATAAATAAACAAACAAAAATGCTTGCTGCTGCAGACATCTATCTGCCTTCCACACATTGTAAATATTGCATTTTAATGTAGTCTGCCCTGGGACCTTATGGTTTTATGGTGATGGAAGGGAAATAAATAAATAAAATAAAGTTGGAAGTTTATGAAACAAAAAGCTCTCTCTCACACACTTTCTCTCTCTCACACACGTTTATTTCCCAGTATTTGTAATGGCTGCGTATTCTGTATCTATTCTGTAAATTTATCTGCAATTTATTTTAAAATATTCAGCAGTAAGCAGAAGACCTGTTTGTTAGGCCACCTGTAGAGTTCAGAGTTGCTTTTTCATTTCACAGCAGTCCTGTGTGTTATTTTTGGCTAAAGAGAAAGCAGCTTGCCCAGGGCAGTAAAGGAGACTGTGGCTGAGGCTAGGTGCGAATCTCGCCGATCAGAAGGTCGGCGGTTCGAATCCCCATGATAGAGTGAGCACCCATTGTTCGGTCCCTGCTCCTGCCTACCTAGCAGTTCAAAAGCCCGTCTAAGTACAAGTAGATAAATAGGTACCACACTGGCGGGAAGGTAAATGGCATTTCCGTGCGCTGCTGTGGTTCGCCAGAAGCGGCTTAGTCATGCTGGCCACATGACCCGGAAGCTGTCTGCGGACAAACGCCGGCTTCCTCGGCCTATAGAGTGAGATGAGCTCGCAACCCCAGAATCCGTGACTGGACCTAATGGCCAGGGGTACCTTTACGTTTACACACCCAGTGCATTATACAGAAACCCTAGCCAAATGTGTCAAGTAAGCTGTGCCAGCGTTCATCAGGCTGACCGATGTAAAAACCTCCTTGCCAAATTCAAAATGCATATGGAAACTAGGCAAGGGCCATGCTGTTTGCTTCCTTCTTGAAGCACGTCATCATTGTTGCAACTAGCGAAGTAGGGCATCAGCAGGTAATAGACCTCCTGGATCCATGATTACTTATCAGTATTCTGTGCTGGCAGGATGTCTCAGGTGCCCCACAGCTAAGCAAAGCAAAAATCCAAACCATATAGGAAAAAGTACTGTTAACCATCTGCATGCAGTTGATACAGATGAAATGAGACTTGTTTTTTTATAAAAAAATCAGTCTCCAGGGGGTACTGATGCTCTAAGGCTCTTTGTTTTTGATGACGGGCACAACAGAAGGCCAGCATCTCTTGTTCTGTGCTGTTTATTCTGTGATAATGGAGCAGAGGACATCGGCTCCTGTTCCAAACTATATTTGGGGGCCCTGCAGCCCTTTGAACTATGTGCTGCATGTCCTTTGAACTATGTCCTGCATGTCAGTCACAGCCAAACTACCCTTTCCAGACCCAATAATTCCACCCGTCTAGCGCTTTCCAAACTGGCAGATGATCTGTATTTTATGTTTTCCTGCAGTTGAGAATATTGCCACTCTTCCTATGAAGAGTGGGAATCTCCCAAGGGAAGAGGGGACAGAACAGCCACTTTTTTAGGTAGTTAAACTGCTGGTTCAAGTCTTCTTAAGTGTAGTCCTAGGGCTTGGGCATGGGTTGCTGTTTTAAAAAAGCTATGTAAAACATCCAATAACATGGCACACAGCTGTATGCACATCAAAGGCATATTCTTGGCAATCCAAAGCAAAGCAAAGCTAAAAATGTTATGTACGCATTATAGAAATTTATAACCCAACCTTCAAATAGAGTTGGAAGGGACCTCAGAGCCCAGCTAGAACAATAAGAGCATTTAGGAAGCACACAACATACTAGGGGCTAGAAGGACGAGGATCAAAAAGCTAAGGTAGAAGAAAACATAATGCCCCTAAAGCGATAAAAGAGTTTAGATTAGAAGGCCTAGGAATGTAAAAAGCAGGCCTAGTGTCAGTTGTGAGCCAGGTCAGACTCTGGCAAGGGCCCAGTTCTGACTTGGAAGGGGTTCTCACTCTGACTCAGCTACATCAGTGTTCCCCAACCTTGGGCCTCCAGCTGTTTTTGGACTACAACTCCCATCATCCCTCGCTAGCAAGACCAGTGGTCAAGGATGATCGGAATTGTAGTCCAAAAACAGCTGGAGGCCTAAGGTTGGGGAACACTGGGCTACATCACCGGTCTCCTCAACTGACCCAGGTGCTTTTCAGCAGCAGGCAGCAATGACCGGGAATGATACGAGCAACATCTGGAGGGCACCAGTTTCCTCACCATCCCTACTTTAGCTGCATCTGCAATGCATAGGAGTGGGAGAGTCACTAAGGACATCTGTGAATGCACAGATGTGATAAAGGAGGCAGATGTAGGAGGGCCGAATATTCGTGTGGGGTCTTTTCTGCATGAGACATTGCTCAAGCCCCTATGAAAGTAAATTTAGAGGGGCCGGATTGCTACATCCTGTGAAAAACTCTTGCAGTGGTGTCCTGGTTCTAAGGAATCTTTTAAGGTTTTCTCGGGTGTTGCTGCTTGCTTCATTTTCACTTCCAAGTGGACGGTCCTGGAATCAGCGTGTTTTTACATGAGTAGAATGTGTGCTTTTATTTAAAATGCACCTCTGGGTTATTTGTGGGGCCTGCCTGGTGTTTTTACATGAGTAGAATATGTGCTTTTATTTAAAATGCATCTCTGGGTTATTTGTGGGGCATAGGAATTTGTTCATCTCCCCCCCCAAAAAAAAAGTTCAGCCCCCCACAAGATCTGAGGGACAGTGGACCAGCCCCCTGCTGAAGCTGTTTTTAAGTTATTTTCATTTTAACTTTTGTATCCCGCTTGTCACTAAATGTGAAGGTAATAGATGATTCCCACATTTTCTCCCATCCAGAAACTGACCAGACCAAGATTTGCTTAGACTGTATGCACACTGCATGGCACATTTAAAGCACTGTAATGAACCCTCAACAGAACTACAACTCCCAGCACCCCCAACAAATCCTTTGTCGGGAAAATGTGCTTTAAATCAGCTTCAGTACCGTGGTTCCATCATGTGCTTTCAGACCATACCTTGGATGAACTAATGGCCACCACCGCTTCTTATGGTAGTAAATTTAGTGTGCTAACGTAGGTTCAACATGTATCTCTGCCATTCATTCTTGAGCAAGACACCGTAATTTAGTTTAATTTCCAATGGATAAAACAGGAATAATAGTGATGTACTTCAAGAGTGTGTTGTTTAACATCAGGCTGTAGAATGCTTTGGGGTTGTTGTTTTTTTAAGTGTTACAGTTAGAATTCCTGATGTGAATAATAATGGCCATTGCGAAAACATTTCGGATGCGATCAGAATACGTTTAAATGCATAAGTATAAAAGCATCTAAATCAATCTGCTGTTCTGCAGCATATTTAATAATTACATATTGAAAGGGAGTTATCAAACATACTGTCAACTTTTAGTAGAGCTTTTAATGAGGGCTATTTAGTTGCTATTCATTATTGTTTAAGCAGTGCTGTTGCTGTGAATTTGAATGAGAGCAAAGAAACAGATTTTCTTTCTTGGTGGCAGTTGGTGATATAGTATGTTGGTGATAACATACTGTGAAGTACAATGCTGTCAACAACTTGAATGGTTCTTGTCTACAAAGTAGCATGGAAAACTGGGTTGTATTAAATGCTAGTCCTACTCAGAGTAGGTCAATTAAATGAATTGACATGACTGCTGTAGGTTCGTTAATTTCAGTGCTTCTACTCTGAGTAGAACTTAGTTGGCTACAAGATTAAATCACAGTGATTAAAGAACAAAAGCATTGTGGTTCTATGGTAGCTAGCCATCCATCTGGAATTTTCTCCAATGAAGTTATCCCAATTCTTTTATATGTATGATCAATATTATAAATAATATTTTTTAATACTATCGCTACAAGTCTCTCTGGTCCTTTGACTAGAACAATAAACTCCTGAACTTGAAGAACATGAATGTATCATGTTTAGTTTCGCCACAACTTCAATGATCTTAGATACGGAAGGTTTACATGTGTGCATTCTTTTAAGAAAGGCACAGGAGTGATCATCTCTGGTCTAAACCGTGGTTGAATGAGCAACTAAGAGTTTAGCCAAATGAAAGCTTTCCTGTACTGCAGATGTGGGACCCTTCCCAAGTTTTGAGGCTCCACATCCCATCAGCCCATTAGCATGGCTTGATGGGAACTCTGGTGCAGCAATATCTGGGAGACCAAATGATTCCCACCCTTTCTGTAGGCTAAGTATCCTTCCATTATCAAGACAAACTCTAGTCTCACGTTGTTGTTGATGTTATTTTATTCTGAGCTCTGGCTGATCCTTTGTAGTATTTCTCTACCAGTTAGTGAATATAACTCAAATCCACCCAAAGTTGTCTGTTTCAAAATGCTATTTGCAGTGTGGTGGGACTAGCCAATTTCAGTATTTTAAATTTGCATAAGAAAATTCAGACAGACTTCGTTTTATTTTCTTTCTCTTTTGACCCCTGGCCAAAGATTTGATCATCAAGTGGTACTCCTGCTGCCTGCCACTGCTCAAATTGTTTAGGGCACTAGTGAGATCCCTCCAGCGCAGCGGGGGTCCTAATTTGGCCCAGGAGGCTGTTTTTACCCAAGCCACGCCCACTTGCCACACACTTGACAACATATACAAAATCTCCACTTAAAGGACTTGTTGGAAATGGAAGGTGCTGAAAAGATAATAGAGGGCTTACCTGTCTGATACAAAACCTGCCTTGAGATTTTGTTTTTCCTTTGATGTATATAAAGCATTGTAGGGATAATTTAAATAAAGTAATGGAGACAAATAATCTCAGCTTGCAGAAGGCATCATTGTAATGCATCTGACTCTTTCAGACCAAGGTCCCTAGCCAAAATCTGCATCTCCCTGCCTTCTCCCCAGCCCTCCATTTCATGAGGACTTTTCTATCCTGGTGTATTTATTCTCCATTATTAGCCTGTTTGCATTGGCTTCTGAGGCCAAGGGTATTGATAAGCTGATCACCTCCTTTTCCTTTTTTAAACACACACACATGAGAATGCTATAATAGGGTGCTTTGCACCCTCAACAGATGGGGGCTGTGCTTGTTAAACAATAGGCGCTGCAATTCAAAGATATTCAGCAAAATTTATTATTTTGACATAGGCACATCCTGACCCTACAGAGGCTACAGAGCCAAGGGTTGGAAAAGAGAGCTAGCTGGCGGGCTCTGCAGCGGATGTGCGCAACTTCAGATACCGCAAGGCAAAAATCAGCATGCATAGAGATTTGCCTGTGGCATAGGAGATGGCCTCTGGGAAATAGGGTCGGAAGGGTGCGCCTTTCACTCCCAGCCTCTCTTCAACCTGATGTTCCTCAAGCCCACAGATTCCTGCATTGCAGGGGGGGGGGTCGGACTAGATGAACCTTGGGGTCCCTTCCAACTCTGTGTGCCAGATATTTCAAGGCCAGGAGGATGGAACCGGTACAGTGGTACCTCAGGCTAAGTACTTCATTCGTTCTGGAGGTCCGATCTTAACCTGAAACTGTTCTTAACCTGAAGCACCACTTTAGCTAATGGGGCCTCCTGCTGCTGCCGCGCCACCGGAGCACAATTTCTGTTCTCATCCTGAAGCAAAGTTCTTAACCTGAAGCACTATTTCTGGGTTAGCGGAGTCTGTAACCTGAAGCGTCTGTAACCTGAGGTACCACTGTATTTGGAATGAGTCAGGTGATGAGTCTCTCCCAGGAGAGAGGAAACCTGATTTCAGCCTCTCGTCAAAATAATAATAATAATGACAACAACAACAACAACCTGCTGCTGCTGCCGCCGCTGCCTGTTTAATAGGCTGTCTTCACCTATCAGCCCAGCCCAGAGCTTCTCCTCTCCCTCCACCTCCCAGCTGTGCCGCGATTTGCTCCGTGGCCGCTGTGCCAGAAGAGCCTTGTTGATCCAAAGGCCATGTGGAGGTAGCCGGGCGCTGCTCGCCAGAGGGACGCGGCAGGGCCGGGAGAGGCTCGCCTCGCAGCAGCAGCAGCAGCAGCAGCAGCGCTCGGGGTGTGCGCGCCCACCACCGCGCGGGGGCTCTGGGCAGGGGGACTCCTGGGCTCTCTGCCTGTGGGCTTAAGAAAAAGAAGCAGCTGCTGGCGACCGCTCGCTCAGATGCATGTAGATGAGACGGTGGACGGCGAAAAGCGGGGAGGGAGGAGGAGGGGGAAAGGAGGGACGTGAAAACCTCGCCGGGTTTTCTCTCTCTCTCTCTTTCCTCTCCGCGTTACCTCCGGAATCTCTGCCTCGCGCTCTCGCCGGTGAAGTTGCGTGGAATCAGGTAAAAAAACCCACAACATTTCCCTTCGCGAATTTTTTTTTTTTTTTTGGTCAATCTCCTCGTCTGCTTTGCTTCCGATTGAGTGACGGGTGAGCGGAAGGCACGGGCGAAGAAGGCGGCTGCGATGCAAAAGGAGAGCCGTGCAATATCGGCCAGACCTTTCTCCAACAGGCAGGCGGGCTGCAGTTGGCTGTCGGCAGCAAAACTTTGATTTAAAATGCGAAAGGCTCTTTGCCCTTTTAATGAGCGGGGAGGCAGCTCTGGAGTGGCCGTGGGGTGTGAGGGGTGCTGGTGATGTTTGCCTTTTCCTTTTGAATGCTGTGCTGCTCTAAATAAGCCCCAGTCGGTAAGTTCTTGTTTGCATCTGTCGATGCACCAGCCAGCCATGTTTTTCGTGCGATTATCTACTGTGTTGCCTCTCTTGCTGAGAGAAGCGAGGATGCTCACTGCTCTCCCGGAGGCAGCTTCGCCCAATGCAATATGGGGGAATCGCAATATTCTACTGGTGGCTTACAGATGATACAGATGCACACACACACACAATATTTTCCAGGGAGAATGAGGAGGCAGCAATATTTACATGGAAGGGGCGAGATGAAACAACCCCCTCCCCCAGCGATCTCCCCCCATTCCCTTTCCTGATTCTTGTACGCGGCTATTTAGTTTCCTTCCTTTGCATTGTGCTTGCTTTAAAAAAAAATAAAAATAAAGATGCTATTTGAATGAAGCTGGGTGTCAGCTGGGGAAAATGGAGAGGCAGGCAGGGTGAGAAGGGGGGCCTTTTGTGTTGCGCGCTATTGTGCGGTCCCTTTCCTTCCCTCTCCCTCTTCTCTTTCTCTCCCCACCCCCTTCAGCTTCACTAGAGAGAGCACCCCCTTGTGAGTTAACCGTCCATTGCCTGAAGAAACAGGTCTGCTGACCCTTGTGGTCTGGGGAGAAGGCTGGGGTAGGTTTTGAGTCACAATATCAGAAGGATGCGGAAGGCGGCTCAGAAACTGTAGGCTGGGAAAAGGCTGTCAACTTAGCCAAAAGTGTATTATGTGAACCTGCCTCCCCTCCTCCTCCTCCTCCTCCGCCCTCCCCATTTATTGACAAGCTGTTCTCTTGGCTTCATGAGCACTGCATTTCTCAGGTTCCTCTTAACAGCAGACTCTGCCACGGTTTTTCTGTCCTTCCTGGAGTGGTATTTGATGTGGCTTTAATAAATCAGGCTCGAAATCACCTGGTAGTTGATTAAAAAAGAAGTGCAATTTTCTCCTTATATTTCAGCATAGTGTTTGAAGATGTCACACCTCTCTCTCTCTCTCTCTCTCTCACACACACACACACACACACAGAGAGAGAGAGAGAGAGAGAGAGAGAGATGTGGTATACAGTATTTGGGCAGAAGCAAGCAAAAGGATCCGATATTGAACTTGCATCTGTGGAGAATGCCAAAACTCCCAGCAGTCTGGCTCCCTCCACCTTCTGGGTGTGAACGATTCTGTTGCCACAGGCTCATCACTGAATGCTAAGCAATCGCCAATACTTTGCTTCTATTTCTGGAATGTCAAATCTTTGTTCCCTGCTTGCAATAAATGCATTCAAAGGCAAATGGGTGAAATGCAAAGAGCTGCAATTGTATAGTAAGTGATTTTTGGTGTGTTGTGTGTGTTTTTGTAAGGGGGAAAAATGACACCACTGTGAGAGATTTCTGGGGAGTGACTTTTTTTTTAGGTTTCGCATGGAAAAGAAATATTTGGCTTTGGTCTAACACGTTAGCATGAGTCCAGTTACAGATAGGTAGCCGTGTTGGTCTGCCATAGTCAAAATAAAAAAATTCCTTCCTGTAGCACCTTAAAGACCAACTAAGTTAGTTCTTGGTATGAGCTTTCGTGTGCATGCACACGAAAGCTCATACCAAGAACTAACTTAGTTGGTCTTTAAGGTGCTACAGGAAGGAATTTTTTTATTTTGACGTTAGCATGAGGTTAGCCTTTAAAGAAACATAACTTTTGATTGCTTGTATGTTTTTCACGTTGGAGTTCTAACCTTCTTTGGCGTCGCTTCAGGGAACAAGAGGGTCCCAATGATAATAATGCCAGTATGTACCTATTTGCAACAGCACTGGAACCATTCAATTTAATCAGAAGCTTCCACATCCTTGGAAGATACCTTTACAGTTGCACTTGTGCTTTGCAATGGCAAATGTGCTTCTGTTAAATGTTGTGGGAGAGAGGTAAACCTCTCCCCAGCTGCCTCTCTTCCACTATAAACACATAATTAGGCATTGGCAAAAATGCATCCCCTCCTCCCTTCCATAAATGCAGAACACTAAGCTGCTTTCTCATTGTACTTGCTGTTGGTACAGGAGTGGTGTGAATGTGTGTTTTTGTAAGAGGGGGTGGGGGGAAGGGAAGAACAATTTACTAAGAGCCAATGCCCTCAGGGATGTTACCACACTTGGGGCCCCCTTCCTTCTCCTTTGTTTCTGCTTGGCTCTGGGCTGAGGACAGGTGTGGAGACTGCCCCATAAGCCATCTGCCTTTGTGGTAATTACAATTGGCCCAAACTTAAACAGTTTTCCTGTGTTTGTATCAAACCTCTCAGAAAGTGATAAAGGACTCCTCAGGGGAGTCATAGTGATGGACAGAATAATCACAACCAGCTCCTTGATAGGTCTTCCCACCCTCTTCCTCTTAAAATGCCCCATTTGTATTGCATGTCTTTCCTAAACCTGAAAGTACTATGGTCGGTTTTGTGTGCCCCACCTGCCCCACAATACCATGTGGGGGTTGGTTAGCACTTGAATCTCACAGTTCCATTTTCTCATGATCCTCGCTTTTGCTTCCTGGTGACCTCTCTTCAGGGGACCTTGCATCATATCTCAATCCCACATCCCGTTTCTTCCACTGTTTTGCGCTAAATGTTGTGTTTTGTTGTTGTTGTTTAGTCGTTGTGTCCGACTCTTCATGACCCCATGGACCAGAACACACTCCTGTCTTCCACTGCCTCCCGCAGTTTGGTCAAACTCATGTTGGTAGCTTCAAGAACACTGTCCAACCATCTCGTCCACTGTCGGATGCTCATTTGAATTGCATGTCCTTGATTCTTGGTTTTCTTTAATTTATATTGCCACAATAACTTGGCAACATGGTGTGTCACACTTGAGAATGGCTAGGATTACTATTCTTTTGACCTCAAACATATACTGCCATGTCTGAAGGGCATTGAATGAATTACTAATGGTGTGGTGCGTATGGTAGCTATGCGCTCAGAAAAATAGTACCAGGTGATCTGTTCACTCTTGCTCAAGAATGGTATTTATTGTTTATTAGTTGGAGGGATAATTGCCTTTTGGCTCTACGTGTCTGGGATGTGTGTGTTATGTTTAACTGAACCAAAGTGATAGATTTAAGTCCAGATGTGCACTGGTTAAAGAAGAAAACCAGAGTGGCCAACATGAGAGCATCAGGGTCTCTAAACTCATTCTCAGCTGCCGCTTAATTTCTTGTAGCTGGAAGCATCCCACCCCCAATGTCTGCTTAAGAAACTGGGAGTGATCCCAGCTGGAATAACAGGGTCCCTGGCAAGTGATGGGAAAGGAAAGGGTTCTCCACTCCTTACCTGTATGAACCCTTTGCTCCTTGAGATAGAACTCATCTGCTCTTGCTTCCCTTTAATTGACAAATTAGAGCAGTTCCTAGAGTTGCTGAGAAGCCTAGCATGATAATGGTCAGAAAAAGGGAAAATGAAGACTAAAGTGGGGAAATAAATTAACTAGAAATGGGAATTGTACTTAGGCTTTTGTTTCATGCTCTTATTTAACAATTTGTGGGCATTTAAGTCTGAGATTGCAGAATTTCACTGGGCAATCCTTTGCCCTATAGTGCTTCATTACCAAAGACTGAAAAAATATGACATGCTCAGCCCTATTAAATCTCAACTACTTACACACCAGCTTCTTCTGCAGAAGAACTATAGGACTTGTGTGTTGCTGATTTTGGAGCACGCTCAGAAACTCTAAGCATTACTGAACCATAATGTTTAAACCTGGAGGATTCTGAATGGAAAATATTGCTATAGCCAATGTGCTACTTCCGTGCATCTTCATCCTACGTGGGAAGCAGGCCTCAAGTGAAGACACTCAAAGACACCAATACGTAGTAGGTTGCCCATCACGGGATAACGGAATAGCAATTTTTTAGGGAATCCTGCACATGGTGTTGAATATACAGTACTGACTTTTCACATGAGAGAGTCTTTAAGACAGGATGGGAGAACTTGTTTAGCTCAAGGGCCATGTTCCTATTTGGTCAACCTTCTGAGGGCTGCACGCTGGTGGTAGAGGCAAGAGTGGGTGAAACAACGGTTGTACATTTCCCTTTGTGCAGTTGGCTGCTTTCTGCACGTGCTGATATACACCTCTGTATCCCCCATTCAGAAAAACAAGAAGGGTTTTGAGGTGCAGATTAAAGGTAAAGGACCCCTGGACGGTTAAGTCCAGTCACAGGCGACTATGGGGTGCGGCGCTCATCTCGCTTTGAGGCTGAGGGAGCCGGCATTTGTCCACAGACAGTTTTCCAGGTCATGTGGCCAGCATGACTAAACCACATTTGGCACAACAGAACACTGTGACGGAAACCAGAGTGCATGGAAACGCCATTTACCTTCCCGCCACAGCGGTACCTATTGATCTACTTGCACTGCCGTGCTTTCAAACTTATAGGTTGGCAGGAGCTGGGACAGAGCAACAGAAGCTCACCCTGTTGTGGGGATTCAAACCACCGACCTTCTGATCAGCAAGCCCAAGAGGCTCAGTGGTTCAGACCACAATGCCACCCGCGTCCCTTGAGGTGCAGATCATAGAATCATAGAATAGAATCATTGGAATGGACCACAAGGGCCATTGAGTCCAACCCCCTGCCAAGCAGGAAACACCATCAGAGCACTCCTGACATATGGTTGTCAAGCCTCTGCTTAAAGACCTCCAAAGTAGGAGACTCCACCACACTCCTTGGCAGCAAATTCCACTGTCGAACAGCTCTTACTGTCAGGAAGTTCTTCCTAATGTTTAGGTGGAATCTTCTTTCTTGTAGTTTGGATCCATTGCTCCGTGTCCGCTTCTCTGGAGCAGCAGAAAACAACCTTTCTCCCTCCTCTATATACATCCTTTTATATATTTGAACATGGCTATCATATCACCCCTTAATCTCCTCTTCTAGAGAGGCCTAGAGGGCCACATCTGGCCTGAGGTTCTCTAACCAACTTTAAGATCATTCTCATATAGTAGGAGTTTTATATTTTTAGTACCATCTGTATACAAAAAGTGATAGCCCAAGGAGCCAACAATCTAAAACAGATTTAGGGAAACAACAGAGGAAGGCAGGGGGTGGGGGGCAGGGGAAGAATATGTGATCATTTCCATTTTTTGCTTTTTGGCTTATTTACAATAAGGTATAGTGACTTGGGGATGACGGTGACAACTTGAGAGGAAACAGGAAAAGGGAATCCAGGGGAAGGCGGAGAATAGGGATGAGATATTTGGACCCCTTTTCACAGCATACATAGCCTAATGTATAGTACATAGGTTCATATATTTAAAATAAAATTTGAAAGCACTTATGGGGTGGCGTGATGCTGACATTTAAAGAAAATAGGGCATTTGGAAAAAAAGCTTCCAACTAATTATGCCTATCGAGACATGAAAAGAGCCGGTGTAGTAAAATCGCTCACCATCCAGTTGAACTCCTATTTATGTCATAGTAAAACTAAGCTACCACTTCTCATTCATTAATTTTTCACATGATGGAAGCTGTAGCTCAGCGATGGCCGGCACCCAGTTCAGATGCCTGATCTCTCCCCACCCTGCTAATAATAATAATAATAATAATAATAATAATAATAATAATAATAATAATTTATTATTTATACCCCGCCCATCTGGCTGGGTTTCCCCAGCCACTCTGGGCGGCTTCCAAAAGAATATTAAAACACTATAATACATCAAACATTAAAAGCTTCCCTAAACAGGGCTGCCTTCAGATGTCTTCTAAAAGTCTGGTAGTTGTTGTTCTCTTTGACATCTGGTGGGAGGGCATTCCACAGGGAGGGCACCACTACCGAGAAGGCCCTGCCCCCTGCTAGATTTCTCTGTCTCCTTCCCCCTCCTCAAAGGCACAGTTCTGGGGTGGGCAAAGTCCAGCACCCTAATGGGGATGCAAATTACCACATCCCCAGTTATCAGACTGGCCATTTGATGAATGGAGGGTGGACCGTAATTTCTCCTTCTCAGCTGATCTTAGCTGTGTATGTTTCTGCCTGCATGTGAAAGTAGAGGGAGAGAGGGCGTGTGCTCTACCCACTGCCCTGAGAGCTAGCCGAGGGTGAATTGGCTGGGGGTGCGGAAAGGGTAAGCACCCCCTGCTGTGGGTAGTTGAGAGATTGTAAAGTTCTGACCCAAATTGTAGCCCAACCGCTTACTTACTGGCTGCAGATGCTTTCCAAAATTCCCCCACATCTCAGAATTGCATTGCATTACTCCTTCCTGAAGAATGCTCTACTATCCCTGCTATAATTGTCTCCAGTGACAGTCTGCCATATAGCTTGTTAAATTCCAAAACATAAACCATCATGTGACCTATGATACCATCTGTTACATTGCACTACCAAAATGATTTCCCTTTACAAAGCAAATCTCTTGGTGGCTGTAAAGCTAGATAGTGTCCCCTCCTCCCTTATACACATATATGCTTTCCCCTGCTCATCTCAAAAGAAAGGTGTATCTGTTACTAAAGACCGTAAACATGCACACATTCCCTAACCTTAACTGTCTAAATTGGGGTTTAATTCAAAATGAATTGTGTGCACGCACTTGTTGGTTTTAAGAGAGGAACTGTCTCTTTCGCCACCTCATAATTTTTTTTATTAATAACAATCTTAAGAGGCATTTGTACTGCTGAACTATTATTGCTTGATGCCCTTTCTCTTAATACCATTTGGTCCTTTTCACTGTTGTTTTGCCCAGATACAGGAATGAAAAATCATATTGAAAAGAAAATCATTAATGGTATATGATTGACTGAGGGCAGCGGGTTTGTTTGGCACTGAGAGGCACCAGAGATTTACTTCCCTAATTCAGGTGTTGCAATCCTGGCCTGGGAATACACAATGTGCCCCCCCCCCCAATTCCCTCCTTTCCTTGCATGCCTGTAAGGGATTCTTATTTTAGGCCAAAGCAGTTTGTCATAACATCCAAACCAGGGAAACTGGGAGTGCTCATACCACACACTGGTTTGTCAAACCAGGTTGTCTGTCTATGCATGGCACATGGCTGATGCAACATACAGTGGAGTTCTGGACTGTTGGTGTGACATCTAGACTGGGCCACTGTGTGTTTACGATTAACATCATTTTAATATTATTTATGTCTTTGTCTTTATTTCATAACATTTATGTACTGCTTGATTGTTATAAAAAAACAAACAAACCTCAAAGCGGTTTTACAAAAAGATAAAACAATCAAATTGAGAGATTGTAAATCATAACAAAAGTTAAAATACTAAAACAGATTCAAATGACCTCAACTTCCTAGGCATCAGGGTAGGCTTGTCTAAACAAGAGTACGATGAAGGGCAAAGCATTGCGAAGCACAGGTGCTTCCACACTAAATGGCCGAGTTCATATTGCACCAACACATTGTGGACAATTCTGAAGAAGTGTGCATGCACACGAAAGCTTATACCCAGAACAAACTTAGTTGGTCTCTAAGGTGCCACTGGACAATTATTTAATTTTTTTATTTATTTCGACTGCGTCAGACCAACACGGCTACCTACATTGTGGACAGATCAAGATAAATGGCAGAACCCATATTCCCTTGCTTGCGAGTGCAATAGTACCATGAGATAATTAAGTAGCAAACTAAAGGCAGCTACGTTAACATGTTATCAATATAAGATAATATTTGGTAATGTTTATTTTAAAAGTCCAAGGGACAAGACCCTTCTTTACGTTTGAGTAGATGCTAGATTTCCACTGCTCTCTCCTGCCAGAGCTCACCCTCTTCATTTATATATAAATATATTTTTTGTTCTCCCGTGAAGCAACTGCAAACAGCATTGATGATGCAGGCGACGTAGCGCAGTGTAAGCTCTCAGAATTACATTGCATACCCTGTGGATCACAGTCATAAAATATTCAGCCAAGCACTGCAGTTCACAGCTTTCTGTTCGCATAGTACAAGCACATCCCTTCTGTACTTCCCTCCCCCACCTCCCCAACACCCCACTGCTTTTGAGTTTTGGAATTAAAATAACTGGAGGCTCTTATTAATAAAAGCAGCAGCATGGGTTTTTGTTGCAGGTGCCATGGCTTCCTCATAATTTTGGATTGTGTCTGTTGGTGGGGGAGATCCCACACCAAATGAATTATTTGTAGTGTGCTTTCCCCCCGAATGGCTTTTGGTGCATTCACTCTGATTTTCTGTTTTCTTTGTGTAAGAACAGCCCTTCTACTAGTGGCATTGGGTGGCTTAGCTTACACACTGTTCTTGCCTGCTAATTTCTCCACACTTCTTTGCGGTCGGGGTAATTCACAATAGCCGCAGTGTTAATAAGGAAGAAATAGCTGACATGATTAGTATGGGAGATAGGTTGGGGATAACACGCACGCACAACACATATTCTATAAAGTATAGGCCATTTTTTGTGATAGCTTAGAAATTCAGGTCTATTGCCACCCTGGGTTTCAGGTCAGCTTCTTGTAACCCCAGCTTTTTTCCTCCAACTTTTGGCAGCTGTGATGAATGGCTTGTCAGGATACAGAAACTTACCTTCTGATGCAATCACACAAGACAATTTATTTTACAATATAAGCAATACCTCTTGGGGTTTGCACTGTCAGCCGGTCTCTTATTTAAACTTTTCTCAGGAAGTTGTAGACTTGCGTATTTATTCCTCTTTTGTGGGCAACAGTATTTTTCTGTTGTCAGTGGATGGGCTGCTATATTCAACAATCCCATAAATATATGTAATGGTAATATTAAGTTATGGGAGACAAAGTGATGGCTAGGTTAGATGGCTTTCAAAAGGCAATTACACAAATCTGTAGAGAATGTGTGTGTGTGTGTGTGTGTGTGTGTGTGTAATAGCAGCATAGTATCATGGTAGCAAAATTAAAATTGTATTCAGCAAAGTTCTGCTTAGAGTAAAGGTAAAGGGTAAACGACCCCTACTTAGAGCAGACCCAGTGAAATTATTGGACAAAAGTTAGTCTTGGCCATTAATTTTGTATGGGTGTACTCTGACTTGTATTGACCACAACCCTACATTTAGAAGCTTTGGACAACTTGTATACCAGAAGCTAAGGATGAGTAGCAAAAGAATGACAATAACCTTTATACTCAATTTGTGGTTTTTTTATTTTTTAAAAAGCTTCTGTTAGGTGTCAACAAAATAGGATTGAGACAGAATCACTTGTCTTTTTAGCACATAGTACTAAGTCATGGTTTAACGTTAACCATAGTTAATAAAACATGGTTAAAGCTGAGGCACCTGGGACAGTCACTGAAACCTTGGTTTATTACATCACAGGATAGTTAAGCACAAGTGAGAACAGCCGATCCTTGCAGGGTTTGAATTTTTAGCTGCTCATCCATTACGGCTCTGTAGTGTTGGGGCAGTGATGATTTCTTAACCATAGTCAAGGGGGCAGTCCAGAATCACATCTGACTCTAGGCCAGGGATCAGCAACCTAAGGCCCATGGGCCACAAGCGACCCATGGGGGTCGTTTAACCGGCCCATGGATCCCTGCCGCCCGCTCGGTTGGCTCCCATGCGCTGCGCTAAACTGGCGTGGAGCAGAGCGGGGACTGCCTTCTGCGATGCTGGCTGGCTTCCCATTAGCTGCAAGAATCTCCTGCAGCCAATGGGAAGCTGCACACGCCTCCTCCGCACCGGAAATAGTGTTTGCGCATGCGCGCACTCGGGACCACCGTGGCATCTGCGGGACCGTGAAATGGCCCAAGCCACACAAAAAAACTTTGCCAACCCCTGCTCTAGGCTATGGTTCATGTTAACAAAGGTTTATAATCCAACTGCTAAGCTTAGTTAATGAGTGACCTTTAACTAAACAAAGGTTTATTAACCATAGTTAATAAACCAAACAGTGTACTGGGTTGACACGAAAAGCTTAAGCTATGGTTTAATAAACCATAACTTAGTGTTATATTCGAACCAGGCCACTGAGTTCAAAGGGACCTTGGAACTCAGATGGACCAACTTGTATGTTGAACTTGCTTTGTTGAACTTGCTATGTTAAAAGAGAGACTTGGAACATGGCCATTGACTCTCGTGCCACATCTGCATTCTGGGGAATGATGCAAATATTTGGGCCCAGATTTTAAACTGTACTATTGGGGCGGGTGTGTGTGTGTGAGAGAAATCTCTTGGTAAACGTAACGTGGGGAATTAATTGACTGATGCAGCCTCCCCCCCCCCTCTAAGAAGTTTATTTTCCCCAGCTTACATTGTGCCTATTGTAACTTATTCACGAGCAAAGTTTCAGAATAATAAAAAAAGTCTAAGTGAATATGACCTCTAGTTGTATTTTGGCAGCTGCTATGTTTATTAAAATGTTATGAAATTTAAATTATGCCCAGTAAACATATGTAAATTAATGGTGACCTTATAATGTGTCCCTGTGAGCCAAACAGGTTGCTCACCTTTCATGTGGTGGAAATGGTTATCGTTTCTCCTCCCCCCCCCTTCTATAAGCAGAAATTGTATAATGTGTTTGATAAGAATAGTGAAAATGTTTAGACCACCAAGGGTAGTTAAAAAGTGCGTATGAGCGGGTGTGCCTCCCTTTAGCAGATCCTGGAGTTTCATCTTGAATATACCATATTTTTTGCTCTATAAGACTCACTTTTTCCCTCCTAAAAAGTAAGGGGAAATGTGTGTGCGTCTTATGGAGCAAATGCAGGCTGCGTAGCTATCACAGATGCCAGAACAGCAAGAGGGATTGCTGCTTTCACTGCACAGCGATCCCTCTTGTGGTTCTGGCTTCTGAGATTCAGAATATTTTTTTTCTTGTTTTCCTCCTCCAAAAACTAGGTGCGTCTTGTGGTCTGGTGCGTCTTATAGAGCGAAAAATACGGTATGTTCTTGTCTACAGTCATGCTGCCAGGAGTTTTAGCTCAATCTTAACTGTTTTCTCCATCAGAAAGAGAGAGATGGGGGGTGTATTTAGGACTCTGCTTTCTCTTCACTGAGACTCTCTCTAGCGTTTAACAGTGGCAACAAAATCGCCTGGCCTATTTTCCTCAGACAAAATAATCCTGCCCTAGAACATCCGGAGAGATTGCACTGGAATTCTGTGACACACACTTAGGAGGATCTTGCTTCCAAGGGTATGAATGGGATTCGAGACTTGACTAGTAGCAAAGTAATGAGTGTCTATAAATAACTCAGCATAGCTCTGCCAAGCAAACACTGGGATGAGATGAAGTCACAACTGATCCGCGGTGCCAACCCTACTGGGCAACCAGTTGTTTCCATTAACAGCACAAATTCCTGGCAGCGATAGAACTTAAATAGAGCAGTAAGTAGCACACGTAACTTGCGCAAGCTTATTTTGTAGAGAGGTGAGCTGCAGTCATACGAAATGTGTCATTAATAACCATTTCATACCGAAATAAGTTGCGGTTGGATGGCTAGGATAGCTGTGCCCAAATGTGGCTAATTTAAAAGTCTGTCCCTTTCTTTGGAATGTCGGCAGCCCATAGCTGTTGATATTGTACTTAAATCTAATTCTGGTAATTTCTATCTAATGTGTTGCAAGCTATTTTTGTCAGTTGTGATTTCCAGGGCAGTAAACTATTGGCATGCAAACTAAGGAATTTCTCGATGCAAATCTTTTTAAAAGAGTGCAGCTTAAACGGGATAACCCATTGAGAGAGATTGTTAGATCTACCTTCTCTGCTTGGATTCGTATTGAGAAATGTTACCCCAAAGTCCATTAAGATTAAGATTTTGTACATGCAGCTCAACAATAAATAAAAAAACTTATCGTTATTAACTTTTTAATTTTTTACATAAAACTATTTAGGAATAAAATGTGAATTGAGATATCAGATGTAGGTTGGATTGTTCAGCTTTCAGTATTTGTTGGAGAGTGGTGGATCAGAGTGATTTCAATAGCACTTACTTCCAAGTGCACAGGTATAGAATAGCAGCCTCAATTAGGAAAGAGTGCTTAGTGAATACACTTAGGATCCTTTTAATTCAAGGGGTGTGCTTGGAGCTGTGCTTAAAACTGTATTTTCCTGAAATACGTGTGTTTTTGGAGAGTACTTGGTTTGTGTTATTTCAGTGTGATTATTCTTAACCATAGAAATTATAACATTATTTATAAAAAAGAGGAGCAAATATTAAAGCCATGTTAAAGAATGCACTGAGTTTAGAGATGATATGAAATATTAATATTATTATTAACAACAACAACAATAATAATTTTATTATTTCTACCTCACCCATCTAGCTGGGTTTCCCTAGCCACTTTGAGCGGCTTTCAACAGAACAATAAAAACAGAATAAAATTTCAAACATTAAAAACTTCCCTAAACAGGGCTGCCTTCAGATGTCTTCTAAAAGTCAGATAGTTGTTTATTTCCTTGACATCTGATGGAAGGACGTTCCACAGGGTGGGCGCCACTACCGAGAAGGCCCTCTGCCTGGTTCCCTGTAACTTTGCTTCTTGCAGTGAGGGAACTGCCAGAAGGTCCTCAGGACCAGTGTAATATGGTCTCGGTCCCAGTCACCAGTCTGGTTACCTTCAAATGTAGAGCGCATTGCTGTAATCCAAGCAGGAGATAACTAGAGCATGCACCACTCTGGCGAGACAGTCTGGGTGCAGGTAGGGTCTCAGCCTGCGTACCAGGTGGAGCTGGTAGGCAGCTGCCTTGGACACAGAATTGACCTGCGCCTCCATGGACAGCTGTGAGTCCCAAATGACTCCCAGGCTGTGACCTGCTCCTTCAGGGGCACAGTTGCCCCATTCAGGACCAGAGAGTCCCACACACCCGCCTGCCCCCCGTCTCTCCAAAACAGTACTTCTGTCTTGTCAGGATTCAACCTCAATCTGTTAGCCATCATCCCTCCTCCAACCACCTCCTGGCACTCACACAGGACCTTCACTGGTTCTGATTTAAAACAGAGGTAGAACTGGGTATCATATGCATACTGATGAACACCCAGCCCAAATCCCCTGGTGATCTCTCCCAGCGGCTTCATATAGATATTAAAAAGCGTGGGGGAGAGGACAGAACCCTGAGGCACCCCACAAGTGAGAGCCCAGGGGTCTGAACACTCATCTCCCAACACCACTTTCTGGACACAGCCCAGGAGAAAGGAGCAGAACCACTGTATAACAGTGCCCCCAGCTCCCAGCTGTAGACAGGTCTGAAACACTTGGGGCTCTATTTGCTTCAATGACCGTCTATTTATTTAGTTATCTATCTATCTATCTATCTATCTATCTATCTATCTATCTATTTATTTAAATGTTTATACCCTGCTGTTTTAGGACAATTACTTACAAGGTGGCATGAAGACTTAAGAGAAATGCGGCAGGTGTTAGAAATTAATAAGATGCCGATCAAAATAAAAATGTCTAGAGAGTCTTTAAAAATCACAAATGAAGGGTCATGCATACTTTCTGGAGCACACTTATGTACCTCCTGGGGGAACATATTCTATAGGTATGGGGCAACCTTTGAAAGCATGGGAAACCTGTCTCTGGTACCTATTAGTCTGACTTAGGGGTGGGGAAGTGGATCAGGCCATTGTTCCCCCACTCGCTTGCCTGGATGGAGCTAGTGGTGTGTGTATGTGGAGAAACATCTCTCATTGGGATGTGGCCTACTCTGCCCACATTTGCCAAGCACACTTTAGTCTCTCTTCCCACCTACCAACTGTCATATGCAGATCCCAGAAGGTTGCCAATGAGGGAAATGCTTCCTGGGGCTGAAGCAATTGCCCCACCCCAGTTTAGCCATACAGAGTGACTGAATCATCCAGCTCTGAAAGTTGAGTCGCCTCCCAGCTAGGCTGTATTTGATTGGCTTGGCAACTACTGACAAGAAGCTGCCACCTCTGTGATACCTCGCCGTAACAGTTTCAGCAACTCATGTTATCAAGGGACAACGCTGCGAGCTTCAGATACAGGCAATATGAGAGCACTCCCCGAGTCCCCTACTGAATCTCTTATTGGCCCTCACTCAACAGAGCTGAACAACAAAATGCAATGAAATTGCTAAAACCACTTTTTAACCCTGCTACCCTGATGCATGCTATATCTCCATAGGGATTCCTTTCGGCCCCCTTGTTATAGTATATCCCTGTTGTTTGGGTCTGCCATTCCTCCAAGCGTAAGGACAGCTTACATTGTCATTCCTTAGTTTTCTTTCACCAAACCTGTGAGTTAGCTGCTTTATGTCTGAGCAAGTTTTGAAATCTGGTCTCCTTAAGTCTATACAGTGGTACCTCGGGTTACACACGCTTCAGGTTACAGACTCCGCCAACCCAGAAATAGTACCTCAGGTTAAGAATTTTGCTTCAGGATGAGAACAGAAATCGTGTTCCAGCGGCGCGGCAGCAGCAGGAGGCCCCATTAGCTAAAGTGGTGCTTCAGGTTAAGAACAGTTTCAGGTTAAGAACAGACCTCCGGAACGAATTAAGTACTTAACCCGAGGTACCACTGTATTTGATATTGTATCCACCTGGATCTCAAGCTATTCTTGACTCTAGAGACTGGCATTTCAAAAACTAACAAACATATTGTGGTGTGAGCTTTTAAGGACCAGAGCCCACTTTGCCAGATGTGTGAAGGAGAGAGCAGGCTGATCCACTGCTTTGCAGAGAGCAAAATGAATGCAGAATCCAGCCATATGAATGCAAGACCCAGCTAGCAGCTACTGGTGATGGATAGCAGGATGAATAATGTAAAATGTGCAGAGCAGAGAGAGCTGGTGAAGACAGTGGCCTAGAGTGAGTCTGGTGAGCTAGATTGACAGGACTGCAGCCTTCCATTCCTTGGGTATAAATGAGGAACTGAATAGGGACAGCTTCTTATTATAGTGAACTAGCCACTTCCAGGCCCTGTGTGCATAGTCTATTAAGCACTTAAAAACTAGCTGTGTGGAAAGTTTAGTCATGCGTAATCTAGGGACACAGGTGGCGCTGTGGGTTAAACCAACAGAGCCTAGGACTTGCCGATCAGAAGGTCGGCGGTTCGAATCCTTCGGAGGAGCCTTCCGAAGGCTGGCGCGGGGAGAAGGGCTTTCCGCCCCACCGCCAGCCTTCGGAGGAGCCTTCCGAAGGCTGGCGCGGGGAGAAGGGCTTTCCGCCCCACCGCCAGCCTTCGGAGGAGCATTCCGAAGGTTGGCTCGGGGAGAAGGGCTTTTCTTCCCACCGCCAGCCTTCGGAGGAGCCTTCCGAAGGCTGGCGCAGGGAGAAGGGCTTTCCGCCCCACCGCCAGCCTTCGGAGGAGCCTTCCGAAGGCTGGCTCGGGGAGAAGGGCTTTTCTCCCCACCGCCAGCCTTCGGAGGAGCCTTCCGAAGGCTGGCGCGGGGAGAAGGGCTTTCCGCCCCACCGCCAGCCTTCGGAGGAGGTCCGAGGACAGTGGGGAAGACGCGCTGCGCTTCCCCGCTGTCCCGGAGATTTCCCTATGGGCTTTCGTCTTGCGAAGGAAGCCCATAGGGAAATTCGTTTTGCGAAGCGCCTCCAAAACGGAAAACCCTTTCGTCTAGCGGGTTTTCCGTCTTGCGAGGCGTTCGTCTTGCGGGGCACCACTGTAAGTGTAAAAGAAAACCATGATAATTTGTAAATGAAAAAGGCTAGGGGGAGCACCCTGTCTCAGGGCGCAGACCTGGCAAAGGAGGTCACCACCAATCCCAGTTAGGGATGTAAGCAGGCAGGAGTTTCTATCCTGCTCTGTGTTTCTTGCAATTAACGCTGTTTCAATTCCACTGCAGTTTGGCTTCTGCTGAACCCTACATTCACATGGCAGGCAGCTGACAACAGAAGAGGTCAGCCCATGGCAAGGTCTGCCCCTTTCCTCTGCCTCCAAGGGGTAGGATGGGTTAGGATCCCAGTTTCCTTGAGATGTTCACCAAACGCACACTGCTACCTCTCTGGTGTTGTTCCCCGGCCCACCTAACATTGAGAATATCGAACAACCTGATAGGCAAAGATAGTGAGCAGCAAGAGAAAAAGATGACTCCCATGGCCGGTTCAGTCCTTGCTAAAAAAATCCCTGCTCAGACTTCTTAAAGGATGAGCAAGTGAAGTCCACATTATCAGCCATAGGGCAGGAAGATGGGTAGCCACACTGAGAGAAGAGGGGCAGAGTGAGCCATGCCTGTCCCAGTAATATGTACGTGTCGCCATGCAACATTGGCAATGTTGGTGGCTTTATTCCATCCCAAAGGGGAGAGGGGCCAAACGTGTGCCCATTTGAAGGTGGGGAAATAACAAATTATGTCAGAGCTGCTCTGACATATGTTTACATTTGTGACAATGCCTGAATCTTGCTTGCCCAAGGCTAATAAGTTGTTGTGGTGAGTTCATAAGCATGAAGTCTGTTCAGTGGTATAGGGATCTCCCTGTCAGTCTTGATTATAAACAAGATGCTTTGTGGTTTTGTAATAAAGCATTGATACATCTAGAAGAAAAATGTGTGGTTTGGGGTTTTGTTGGAGGTTTGTTTTTTGTTTTTTTACATTTAACATGCCTACTCTCAGAAGTTGATTCCATTGTTTCAGATTTTAATTTAATAGTGGTGGTCTGTGTCATTGAAGAGGGTGACCACGTGAGCCACTTAAGTCCTTATATAAGAAAGTGATTTCTCCTTAATGCGCGTACAGCTCTAATTTTATTGATATATTTGTCCAAAGAAAGAGCAATTTAAAAAAAATTCTGTAGCGCCATTAATGAGAATATAATGAAACATATCCGTAAAATGAGCACAGGAAAAAGCAGTAAGTGCTATATTGATTTTTATTTTCAGAGGCTAATCACTGCAAATAAGGTTTGTGGGAAATTGCATAATTCACTCTGAAGCCAGCTCTGAATACCACATTCAAAAGGCACAGAGGACCAAAGGCAGAGATCTGAGCCTCATGATGCTGATACACTGTGAAATGTTGTTGCATGCTTTGGGAGAGCAGAGGATGCCTCTCCCTTGATATTAAAGCGCTGAAACACAACGGCAGCCAGGAGAGGAGGAGAAAGAGAGCAGACGAGATTCATGATATTGCATTCCCATCCCAGACTAGCTGGCTGGATGAGCTCAAATGTATCTAAGAAATCTGAAGAGGTGGAATTGTGTGCTTATTCAAAGCAGGAATCTCTTAAAGACAGCAGAAGTTTAAATGCTTAGATTATAATCAGTTCCCCCCCTTTGTGAACACTCTCTTAGGTACTCCGGATATTATATATTTTCTCTCTAAATTTCTTTGCAGTGTGATTGCAGATCTGATGCTCTTCTCCCCTGTTGTTGAGCTTCCTTCCTCTTGTCTGCGGTGCGCCCAGTAGTTAGTCAGCAGCAGCAGCTGATGATTAATGTCAAAGCTAGGAGCAAACAGCTGCTGATTTGATTATTACCGTTTCATCTCATAGCCTTCAGAGCATTATCGGTGTATATTTGCTCACCTCGGGACACTTCAGTGCAGTACTTCTGTGGAAGCAAGTGGTGTTGTGTGTGTGTGTAGATATGGTTTAGGTATTTCCCTAAAATAAGTATTCTTTTTCAGTATTATTTTTTAAAGGAAAAATAAGCTGAAAGGCTTGTAGCAGGGGTAGGCAACCTAAGGCCTTCTCAATCCGGCCCGTGGACAGTCCAGGAATCAAAGTGTTTTTACATGAGTAGAATGTGTACTTTTATTTAAAATGCATCTCTGGGTTATTTGTGGGGCCTGCCTGGTGTTTTTACATGAGTAGAATGTGTTTTTTTATTTAAAAGGCATCTCTGGGTTATTTGTGGGGCATAGGAATTTGTTCACTTTTTTTTTTCAAAATATAGTCCGGCCTACCACATGGTCTGAGGGACGGTGGACCGGCCCATGGCTGAAAAAGGTTGCTGACCACTGGCTTGTAGGTATGTGAATGGATGCCATTCTGCCTTGTGTTTTCTGTTTGGGACTGTTAGAGGCAGAGGGGGGTGGCTTTGAGGCAGCATATTAATAAATTAATTGTACAAGGATGCCATAAAAGGACCGGATTCATTATACATCGCTTGTTGTAATGCTTTCATTATAGCAAATGCATAGCATGTGGAAATAATTTGCATGCAGATAAGGGAATCCACACAACCTGCATAATTACAGTATTGCATAGAGAATGTTACCGATAGGAACTGAAGCTGTTATTGGAAGTATGCTCTTGTGGCTAATTAGGTTGCCTGTGTTATGTGTCAAGATGATAGACAGAAAAATAATAAGGATTTTCCCCAGTACGATGGACATACCATGTGCATTGACTTCAGCAAGACCCTGGACTGTTCAAACCATTCTTTAAAAAACATAGATATCTTAAATAAAAAGGTGTAAGTGCTTTTAATAATGGATGGAGTCGTCTAGCCCATCAATGTGAAGCAGAAACAGAACTTGAGAAATGGTGGAATCACCGATGAGGTGTTTTGTTTGCTGAGCAGACACTATCACAAGATCAATAGCTTGAGTAGTGCTTGTTGAAAACTGATTGCTCATGTGTTGAAAATATGTTTTGTCTCAGATATTTGTGAGACAGTACAAGAAGTATTAGTACAATTAAGTGTGTGTGTATTACAGTTTTTGCCAGATTTGAAAAAAATTCTGGTGGTGGAACCTACCACAGAATTTAGGGGAGGTTTAGGGAATTCATCAGGGCACGAATTTCATTCAGGAATGGGTCAACAATAAAGTGGATCTTTGGAGAGTAGTGTTGGTTTTCTTCACTGGCAGATCTTAATTGGCTGCTAAATCCAGGCTTCTCCTATGGCATTCCATTGCACTTTCATTTACCGCAGGAATGGCCAACCTATGGGGTCCTCCTGATGTTGTTGGTCTGTAATTCCCATCATCCTTCATCATTGGCCGTGTGGTCTGCAGCTCATGGGAACTGGAGTCCAACAGCTTCTGGAGAGCCATAGGCTAGTTGCCCTAATGTGGTAAGACTTTTGAGTTGCTCTTCTTCCCCATCTCACCGTAATCTGAAAAGGTCTAGAAAATATTGAGGGGGGCATACGTAACAGATAATGCATAGAAAGTATTTGCAAAAGCTATAGGCATTTCTTCAGTTCCTAACCAGGCAGACTTGGGGACCATACAGCTCCTTTCCCCCAGGATTGTGGAGCTTCCTGGCCTTCGGTTATGGCGTGATCAACTCCCGCCTGGGAACCAATGTCCCCACTCTGGAAGGACGTGTGGGTCCAGAATTGGCCTCCACAGTCACTTACGGACTCATTGTTAAAACCATGTTTATGGAAGAAAATCTTACTTGGCTACGAGTGATCGCCAAAGAAGAAAGAGGACCTGTATTCTTAAGAAAATTTCCTTAGTTGTTTTTGAGTACAAATGGGTTTTTGAGACTTAAGCAAAAATAGAAATACACTAACACTTTCTATTCTTGTGCAAAACCTTCTTTAGCATTCTGAACGGTAGAATAACATTAAATTTGTATTTCATCTCAACATTATGTGCTAGGAAAATTCCTATTCTGAATCGGGTAATAACGAGGTTTGGGAACATCATTATTCAGCAGGCCCTGTCAAGATCTAGTCTGGATCCATCCCCACCCTCCCACCCATACGGCAGTGCTAGAAAGGCAATAATCGTAGCCACAGTGGTCAGATATCTGTCTACCATTTAGTGTTGTGTTTTTCAGTTACTTGAAAGGTGAGATCAGTATTGGAACTGATTTGTAGACATATTTTGACTTGATAGCCAGTTGAGTTGTTTAAGCCTCAAAAATCCAGTTTCTTTTACAGTGGTGCCTCGCAAGACGAAATTAATCCGTTCCGTGAGTGTCTTCGTCTAGCGGTTTTTTCGTCTTGCGAAGCAACCCTATTAGCGGCTTAGCGGATTAGCGCTATTAGCGATTTAGCGGCTATTGAAGGCTTAGCGGCTTAGCTGCTAAAAGGCTAGTAGCGGCTTAGAAAAGGGGGGGGGAGCGGGAAAAAATCTCAAGACTCGCAAGACATTCTTGTCTTGCGAAGCAAGCCCATAGGGAAATTCATCCTGCGAAGCAACTCAAAAACGGAAAATCCTTTCGTCTAGCGGGTTTTCCGTCTTGCGAGGCATTTGTCTTGCGGGGCACCACTGTATTTGTAATAAGACTTGAGCTGAATCTAGGTTTCATTTACATTTTTTTATCCATTTGTGTCATACAGACGTTCTTTGTTTCTTTAATAATGTGTTGTTCCATAAAACTGTTAATAATAAGAAAAAAGCAACAACTGGGCACATCATGGCTGCAAGTTGGCTCTATAGATGAAGCTGCGTGTGCCAGTTATTATGCCTGATGCCTTTAGGAACGATGGTTCTGCCTTTATGATTGAGCTATAAAGGAATGGCAGACAGAAATGCTTTTCCTCTGGCTATCATGTGGTACAGCAGGTGAGTCACATTTGTTAATGGAGAGGAACTGCAAGGGGTTATAGGGCATCTGACAGTCGCAGGCTCTTGAAGCTGTCCATTGTTGAAGGTGGTCTGAAAGGAACAGTGTTTGTTTCCTGCTTGTCAACCTGGCAGGTGGCTTCAGCATTTTCCAAATACAGCTTCACAAATCAAAGAAGTTGCTTTGACTCCCATAGTTGATGCTTGCAAAGAGACAAGGAAGCAACTGTGGAATTTTGATTCATTTGTGGATAGTTTGCTGGGTGTAACCAATTCAAGTCCCGCAAAAGAAAGCACAAGTAGATGATGGAGAAGACCAAGGTCCTCCTTCTGAAACCTCTCCAAGCGACTGGGTGGGTAGTTATTTCATTGTATGGCTTAGTGATACATATCTTAGTGATATGTGTGCGCCTTACTTCTTTGAGTAGTGATGTTGTGACTGATGACCAGTGGAAATGCCCCACTTTCCCCATAGTTTTTCATGGTCCCACTTGTAACCAATGCAAACAATCCCAATGTCACAAATAGACTGAGGAATCTGAACTGATTCCATGCAGAGGATTATCAGGAAAGGAATTGGAATGAAAACAGCCAATATTATAATGCCCTTACAGAAATCTATGATAGAGACACGTTTAGATATGCAGTTGCAATGAGCAACCAGCTCTGTACTTAATTTTTGTTACTCTAACAGAAGCTAAAGCAGTGTTTATTGCTTGAGATTCTGATTTTACTCTGCAGACTCTGTACTAGGTTCATAACCACATGCATAGAAATGACTTTCTGGTTTAAAATATGAAGTCTAGCCTTGTGGATCAGACACTTGGCCAGTTTCCTAGGTGGCATGCTTGAAATGTTAACAGGAATGTTTGTTTCTCCTCTCTGTGAATGTGTTTTCATTATTTCATCTGTGTCTGCACAGAGTTGGATTTTCTTTCCTTGCTGTATAAATGCTGGGAAGTCCATCAGTCTGTTTGGCATTGACAAATGTCATAATAAATGTAATACACTTTTTACAGCAGTTAGTCCCCATTCTGGTTAAAGCATTTCCTTGGTGGGGAACCAAATAATGCCTGGACTGCATAATTGCATGCAAATGTGAGCACACCCAGTGTTTTCCTATTGTTCTGGCAAGTTCCCTTTCCAGCAGAAACTTGGCGCTGAGGTGCAGTGTAGGGGATTGTATCCGACTCCCTGTGGAGGTACAGTATGAGGTCAATGCGAAGGGAAGGATGCAATGTCCTGGTAACCACAACTGCTTACAACACAACATTCCTATACTCTTCCTGCATTGCAAGGAGTTGGACTAGATAATCCTCAGGGTCCCTTCCAACTCTACAATTCTATGATTTCATACCCTCCAACATTTCTCCAATGAAAATAGGTTGCCCCAGCCACTCTGGGCATCTTCCAACATATATAAAAACATAATAAAACATTAAACATTAAAAATACCACCTTCCCAATGCAGCTGAAGATGTCTTCTAAAGGTTGTATAGTTACTTATCTCCTTGGCTCAGTGGGTCACATAACTCCATAACCTCCAATGAAAGTAGGAATGTCCTAAGGAAAAGCGGGACATTCCAGGATCAAATAAGAAACTGGGACGGCTTCGGCGAATTTGGGACTGTCCTTGGAAAATAGGGACCCTTGGAAGGTCTGTGATTTGTGAACTTTAAACACACCCACTTGCAAGAAAGCTTGAGAACCCATCTGGTAAAGCAGTAGCTTCCTGGCTTAACTGAGGTACATGGAGGCCTGAGCAGGGGTCTCTTGAGACTGCAACAACTTAAATGGAGGAGGGGAATTATCTGATTGTTAAGATGTTTTGACCCCTTTAAGCCACCCAAGGCATGGCCATCTTCTGAGAAAGTTCCACAAGATACCAGAAGGGAATCGTAAGGATTGGATCCTCCTCAAAGTCCTCCTCAAAGCAGACCCACTAAAGTTAATAGAATTATTCAAACTTAGGTTGATTGATTCCAGTGGGTCTATTCTTGAGTAGAACTTAGCTGGGTGTCACCCAAAGAGCATAAGAGGCTGGATCAGCAGAAAGGCCCATCTAGTCTAGCATCCTATTCTCACAATGGCCAACCAGATGTTCATGTGAGCAACAGCGCTCTCTCTGCTTGCGGTTCCCAGCAGCCTGAGACCGCGGAGGCCATAGTAGCACGTAATCATGTATGGGCCGCCTGTCCTCCATGAAATTTGTCTAATCCACTTTTAAACACTTTGGTTGCCGTAGTTTAATTATGCCCTGTGTGAAGAATACTTTGAACATCCAGCTGCATGTTCTAGTTTCGTGTGAGGAGAAAAATAGCTTTTCTCTGTTCACTTTCTCCACACTGTGCATTGTTCTATACCCCTCTATGATGTCCTCTCTTACCATTTTTTCCTAGGCTAAAAAGCCCCAAATGCCATAACCTTTCCTCGTAGTGGAGTTCCTCAAACCCTTGATCATGATGGTTGCTCTTTCCTGGGGTGATGCCTGCCAGCTAGCGTTATATGAGTACCCTTACAATCCTGTCAGAAAGGACTTTTCAGCCTCCATGCATTTCTTTGTTGAGCCTTACCATTCTGTTTTATAGTTTCGGCTGACCTTTCCTAGAGAAAGGAGTGCTGTTGCCTCAGCCCGGGGTACTTCATTTCAGTAGTGGAGCTGCATCAGCAGTTTCCTCCTAGTTCCATGACTTTGCTGCCATTGACCTTTTAATGTCACAATTCAGTGAGGAATGTGCTGTGGAGATGTACAAGTGTTTCCCCATCAAAACTACTTTCCACTTACATAAATGTGTGACGCCGAATTCAGGTTCTTAGGTCCCATAGCCCGCGTGACATTTGAGATGCCCTCTAACGCTTTAATTAAACCATATTAAATCTCATTCAGTAATCTTACAGTGCTATATGGTGGTGCTGAGAAAATGATCCCCAGCCGTTCTCGAATGCAAAGGTCCATAAAACCTCTAGATGTGTTCCCCACTAAATCCTTCTGTGTCCTTCACTTCATTTCTGAATCGTTTGTGGAACAAATTGGTTATTTCCACACAGCAGCAGGGCTCCTATGAATGCAGCATGCTTAGTTTAATAATAGTGCAGATCCACAAAATTCGCAGACCTTTGAATAACCCATATCTATTGGTATTGCTACCTTTTCTTTTCTTCCAAGGAACTATTAAGTGACATGTAGCGATCACCCTCCCACCCCCAATTTAATAGAATCACAGAATTTGTAGAGTTGGAAAGGACTCGGAGTGTCATGAGTTTTGACTTCAGTTGGCTAGACTGAGCCATCGGCTCAGTTTCTGAGTTGTTAAGGTATGATTGCTTGATAGTCAACGGCTAGTCACTGGCATTCTTGATGGTGGTATGTGGTGTATTTGTGCGCAGTTTGAATAAATGGGAGAATGTGTGAAACATGGGCATTGTATACCCAGAGAAGATGTTGAATGTGCATGTACAGCATAAATTTACTACACAGACTCCACTTGTCTGATGCTGTGTTGCTTTTCAGCCGATTGATTTTAAGCTGATTTTATTAACTCTTCTTCTAGTCCCCTCCCATAAAAACAAAAGTAATTTAATCGAGAGTAATATTAGTTAAGTTCAATTCAATCCGTCGGTTTCCAGCCTTCTAATCGGCTAACACGGGTTCATATCCTCCTCTGAGAATGAAAATGAACAATCTATTCATCCAGTCTTTCCTCCATTCATTCTCATTTTGTATTTATCATCTCACTGATTGGGCACAATTGCTGCCTGCAGAATTGGCTCAGAAAATCTCTAAAAGGTTGTTGGCTTTCCTGAAATTCCTCCTGCTTCGCCAAGGCTTTGGACAGAAGGTGATTGACCGGGAACTCTGTTGGTGCAATGTGATCCTGGGAAACGGAAGAGCAGTGAGCATTTTTGAATGAACTCTGATATGTTGCATATATGGGAGTGGGGAGTTATTCACTGTAGAGGAGGAGGAGCTGGAGTCTGTAATTCAACGAGGATGGAGAATCAACACAAATTATAAGTTAAAAGGTAATCTTTACCTATTCCAAACACTGGTTGTGCCTACTGAACACTATGGAGCATGACTGACTGGACTGAGGGTTGTTGTTTTTAATGTAGGTAATTGTTTTGGTCCTAATCTTCCGCCAAACTTCTGAATTTTCAAGCAGCGCAGGAACCAAGAACCTACTCAGACACTTTATCCCTGTGTGAGTGGTAAGGAAGGACCATACAAGGCCACTCTTGATTTTCCTTCTAGTAAAATTTCTGGGAGGAGGGGTGGTCTGCCATCTCCAGTATGTTGAAGTCCATTTGCTGTTTTATCATGGTTTCTGTTTTCCAGTACTGTTGGGAAAGCAAGTCACTGTTAAATAGAAATAACGCTAAACTGCTTTATACGAGGACACCAGTCCCTGCCTTGTATTTCCATTTACACTGATGTAAGACTGTGGCCTTGTTAACTTTGCCTACAAAGGACTATGAGGATAGAAAGCATATAAATACCTCTTGAGTTTTGACACATTGGCCTATTACTTCATTATTCATTCTGGTGTTTACAGTGATGTTGGCTATAATTAGAAACAGGAGGGATCAAAGCCACGAAGGCCTGATATATTCAGATTTAATTCAGCCGCTCTTTCATTTGTGCTCTTATAGAAACAAAGCTTGTCCAACTGTGCTTTGTTGGTTCCCACTGAACTGGAAAGAAAAGAAGAAAATGTCTTGACAAGAATCCGAAACTCTTACTTGTAATACTATTCAAGTAAATTATTACCAAGTGAAGCTTGTGGGAAGGAAGGCTGGAACAAGTCAGTATTTCCCCCATTCTGAAAGATTATTTGTGCTTCTGGTAGTCGCTTTCAGACTGTGTTCTTGGGGAACCAGGAATCCTTCAGAGCTTAGCTGGGGCTAAGATGAGTCATAGCAGACAAGCTCACCTTAAAAATAGCTTGCCCATCTCTTCAGCCTTCAGGTGAATGCTGGATGTGTCTAAGGCACTCTGAGGTCGTGCGTCATAAGGGTGAGCCTCACAGGTCTGGCTAGTTCCTTACATGAATTTATCACTCAGAATGTGACCATGATAGATGCTTAGTGGTCCACAGACAAGCTACAAGTAGAAAGTTTGAAAAACATTAGCAGAGGATGATGACACCTTTGGGTTGATTCCATCAATCGGTTTTACTGGGAGGTGTGACTGGTACATTGAGGGTCAGAAGGTGAACTAACACTGACAAGTGGCCTTGGTATCTGGGTGTTGTTGTTTTTTTAACTCTTCATTTTGTCTGCCCTGTTGTTTTTGACGTGACTTACCAGTGACGCTGTGGGTTAAACCACAGAGCCTAGGACTTGCCGATCAGAAGGTCGGCGGTTCGAATCCCTGCGACGGGGTGAGCTCCCGTTGCTCGGTCCCAGCTCCTGCCAATCTAGCAGTTCGAAAGCACGTCAAAGTGCAAGTAGATAAATAGGTACCACTCCGTCGGGAAGGTAAACGGCGCTCCCGTGTGCTGCTCTGGTTCACCAGAAGCGGCTTAGTCATGCTGGCCACATGATCCGGAAGCTGTACGCCGGCTCCCTCAGCCAATAAAGCGAGATGAGCTCCGCAACCCCAGAGTCGGTCACGACTGGACCTAATGGTCAGGGGTCCCTTTACCTTTACCTACTTGGGTGAGATACCTTGAGCTATTTGCATTGAAATTTCCTTTCTGCAAAACAAAAACAAAAGCTCTCTGCTTGGATAACACAGCCTGGGTCTTGTATGGTAATGGGAAGGGGATGTTGAGGGTTGGCTGGATCCTTTCAGCATTTGGTTTTGAGTTCTTCCAACCCTGCTTCTCTGTATTTTTCTTCGAGTGGAGAGCTAACTATAGCAAAGTGTACTGAGTAAAATAGGGCAAGCCTTGTGCCCTATGTTCCATGTAGAACAGAAAAGGGAAATACAGTGGTGTCTCACAAGACGAAATTAATTCGTTCCGCGAGTTTTTTCGTCTAGCGAATTTTTCGTCTTGCGAAGCACGGTGTCGGAAAAGTTTTGGAAAAGCTTCAAAAATCGCCAAAAACCTCAAAAAAGGCTACCACACCGCGTTCTATGAGTTGCTCCTCGAAGTCAAGTCACAACTGTATTAAGGGTGTTAAGAAAAAGGAAACAAACTTGCAAAAAACGCAAGACATTCTCGTCTTGCGAAGCAAGCCCATAGGGAAATTCGTCTTGCAAAGCAGCTCAAAAACCGCAAAACCCTTTCGTCTAGCGAGTTTTTCGTCTTGCGAGGCATTTGTCTTGCGGGGCACCACTGTAGTGTGGGTGGAATCCAACATGGCGCTAAATTGTTTTGTCAACATAAGGATTTCTGCTTCTGTAATGGAACATTCACCTTCTCTCTCCCCCCAGCCCCCCAAGAGCACCATCCAAATCTGTTCTAGGGTTTCACCCAACTCTCTGAAGTAGACTAGAAGAGAGCATGGGCTCACACCAGGGGGAAGAGATGGGGTGAAAGTCGCCTTGCGGAAGTGGGAATCCCTGCACTTGTGGGATGGGTTAATTGAATGCCGCCCTGTATGTTTAGGTAAGGCTGAAGTGAAACGGAAATCTTCTTTAAGTACTCTGTGACTTGGGCATTCTGCTTGACGGCTTTAACTCCCACAGTTAGCCAGTGGCAAGATACACGCCATGTTCTGCTCTTAAATCCTCGCAGACAGGGTAAGACATTTTCAAGCATTACGAATCAAGTTCATTTTCAGAGATGTGAATAACTCAGATTGCGCCTGGCATCCGGGCTCCGGAAAACGGAATTCTCCTGTGTCTTATGTCA
The DNA here is from genome assembly GCF_965113315.1 of Podarcis vaucheri. Lineage (NCBI taxonomy): Eukaryota > Metazoa > Chordata > Lepidosauria > Squamata > Lacertidae > Podarcis > Podarcis vaucheri. The sequence goes on from NC_138760.1 coordinate 105,644,871, forward strand.
AACTTTTCTTTGGCAGAGGCATCTAAGCTGGATTCCTAGTGAGAGTTTGGCACTCTGATCCTATAGATGTGCTACAGCTGTGACAGCAAAAAGAGTAGCTCGCGTCAGTTTTAGCTATAGTGGTGTCCAGCACTTGACAAGTGAGGCAAAGCTATCAAATTCCACTGTCTCTTATTTACTGGAAAATGTGATGTGTGCAGCATTGTGTGGGTGGAGCTGATCTGTGGCTGCTGAACTACGCTTAGGATGTATCCATGATATGTGGACGCAGCCATGTTAATCACCCGAATTCTGCACCAACAGAGGGGCGCAGGCAGCTGTTTGGCACTACTTTGTCATTTACCCAGCAATTTTCTGGGTGGACAATGCTTTGGTTCCTTTACCAGTTGGCTACACTGGTTAGTGAGCACTGGTCTATAAGTATCACATTTACTTGAATGGATAATTTATTAGAAATTATTTGCTGACGAAGATTCATCTTTGAAACAGTTGACTTAATCTGGAAACACTGTTGGTATTCCCTGACAGCAATTCATTACGTTGACTATTTCTTGTTTATGGACTTATACATACATTATATAATGATGTTTATGATTTGTAAATTTTGGGTTATATTCTAACTACGAACAATAATACATTTACCATCCTTTATTAGCCACGTGTTGCAGCTGTATTTGAGCAGATTGGTTCCTTTATCAGCATGGGAAACAAACCCAACTACCCCAAAGTGGATCATTCAGGAAGTCACTGAAACAGAGCAGCAAGTCTCTTGCAATGCACCTTCAAGTTGCTTCTTAAAAAATGCTTTGCATGCATTCTTGGCAATCTGTACAATTCCTCTGTAAGGTAACTGTGACGCTATCCTTGGCTTCAAGTTGGAAACCTTCAAGTTTGAGGTATTGACATGACCAGTTGAACAATGAAGTTATGGACCTGGTAATGTATTAGGTTTCAGATACGTTTTGAAGGAAGACTAAGGTGTGTGCCATCTCTCAATTTAGCTATTATGAAAGAGTCTAGATTTCTTAGAGCAAGAAATGAATGGCTTCTTGCTTAAATTATGAAACAAAACAAAAGTACTTTCACAACACTTCGCAGGAGGAAATTGGTGTTGTCTTGCAGGATGTTTATTATTCTTGACATTTACCTGCCAGTTCTTGATTTTCAACGCCCAATGATTTTGTTGAAAATACGTTTTCATACAGGAAGCATTGATCTATTGACTATTCTATGTGCAAAACTGAAAATGCTCTTTAGCAATTATTGTATTGAACTTTATTGCAGCTCCTCCAGCTAAATTAATGAAATCTTCCAGACAATAGATTTATTTTCCATTTATTAAGAAGCTCGATGGAAAATGTACTCCCTCTCCCAGATTAGTCTCACAACAGGCATACTTCGGAGATATTTTAGGTTCCGTTCCTGACCACCACAATAAAGTGAATAAAGCAAGTCACACCGTTAGTTAGTTAGTTAGTTAGTTAGTTAGTTAGTTAGTTTCCCAGTGCAAATAAAAGTTATGTTTACACTATACTGTAGTCCATTAGGCCAGAAGGGGTGGGAGTGGGAGTGGCAGGGGGCTTCCTTCCCCTGAAAGCAGCCAGCCTGTCTTCAGCTGCACCCACATCCTTGTAAGGAGGTATGCCTGTATTGGCCCACTGTTGTTGATAATGATCATAGAATAATAGAATCGTAGAATTGGAAAGGACCCTGAGGATCATCAAGTCCAATACCATGCAATTCAAGAATATGCAACTGTCCCAAATGGGGATGGAACCTGCAATCTTGGTGTTCACCCAGTAAGCTTCATGGCTCTCCTTTATCCGATCTAATACATTTGTTTGTTGGCTTTGAATGTGTGTCATTACGGGGTGTGTGTGTGAGAGAGAGAGAGAAGTTGTAGCTGAGCATGATTCAGAGGTAACAGAGAGCCTGGAGCAGCATTTCCCAGCCTTTCGCTTCCTGGAGGTATTGGACTACAACTTCCATCAGGCCCAGCCAGAGCACGGCCAATGGTAAGGGAAGATGGGAGTTGTAGTTCTAGAACATACTGAGGGCACCATATTTGTTACTTCAGTCCCTACAGTATAGGAAACTGTTTAGTAAAGATGCCAGGCCCAAATCTTTTGTGGTTGTGTCAGCAAAGGTCCTCCCTTGCCTTCCCCACCCCCACAACCCCATTGCCTACATGGAATTTTTCCTTAGCAGATGTTTAGAAGCATTAATAATTGTGTTTTCCCCTTCACCTCTAAAAGCTGCCTAATTTGGCTTAGCAGTCAGAGTGAAAAATAATAATTAATGTGACTCATCCATCTAGAAAGTGTAACACATAACACAAAATGAATTGAAATAGTGCCCCAGAAATACAATGTGTTATATGTATCATGATATAATTTTTCCCTGTAGAAGGAAGTGATGCAAATGAAGAGAGTTATCAGCTGATGAATTAATTTGCCTCTCAGGATGCCTTGTACGGTTTCTCCCCCCCCAAAAAAACCCACCTTATTGTGATTTAATAGTTGTAGAGATATTTATTTATTTTTTTGTAGCTAAAAATGTAGAAGAATAGCGCAGCCCGGAACCAGACTGTAAATAATTCATTTTGCACGTAAAGTGTTGGTATGTTAAAGCCTAAGAATAGTGGATTATAGCAGTAAATTCCTACCTTCCTGCTGTTCCACAACACTCAGTTGTTTGAGCTTACACTTAAAGGGGCCACCTACAGAGAAATCTGCACTCCCTCTCTCTACCTTGGGTGAAATTAACTTCTCACTGCAGAAAGATATACATACTTTCCCACATTCCATGTGAAACCTGGATGTGGCAAGAGAGTAAGCTAAAGTAATTCGTTCTTCCCGTCACCACTTCTTTAAGTCCCTGCAGAACATGTCTTAAACCTCTTTTGCTCCCAGCCCAACCATATGCCCATGTGCTAGAGCAGGGGTAGGGAACCTGTGGCCAATCACATGCTGTTGGACTCCAACTCCCATCAGCCCCAGTGTGGCCATTGGTCAGGGATGATTGGAGTTGTAGTCCAGCAACATGTGATTGGCCACAGGTTCCCCACCCCCCTGTCTAGAGGTTTACTTTCTATTATAAGGCCCTTTCACTTTCCCACTGCTGGGGGAGAGCAGGGAGACTCATTCCCCCCCCCTCCTGAATCAGTCCAGTATTAGCACATCTCTTTCCCTGTTTACCCAAACTGCAGTTTTCAAGTGGCAATAAATAACAGTAATATCAATTGTCAGGGGTTCAGAGACAGAGGCACAGGTGAGGGAGGAGACGGAGAGCGACGAGGAAGAATCCCAGGACAGTGAGGAAGAGGATGACAATGACTTGAGATCTTCCATGAGTCTCTCAAGTGAATCGGAGGATTCTCAGGAGGGGGCGCCCCTAGTCAGGACAAGGGGGGTCACAGGGGGGACCTGCCAGGAGCAGGGAAGCAGCAGGGAAACCCCGAGCGGGAGTGGGAGATCGGGGCCGGCTTCCCAGCAAGAACGAAGGGAAGAGAGGGGGGTTCCCAGTGTGACACACGGAGCGGAGCAGGAAAGAGACAGGGGAAGGAGATCGGGGGAGAACGTCCTGCCGGAAGAGGCGGAGAGTAGTACAGGGAGTAGTGTAAGTGTCAAAAGGAAGGTCAGGGGTAGCGAGCGCGCGCCAAGTTCAAATGTGGAGGCGCGCGGAAATGGAGAAAGCCCGGAGGAGGAGCCCAGCCCCAAAGCACGAAGGAGGGGGGAACAGGCATCTGAGGGATCCGCTTCAGGAGAGAGCAGGAGGGAGGGAACCCAGGGGGGCAGAAAGACCCTGCGGAAAAGGAAAGACAGGAAGAGGTGGTCTAGCACAAGCCTCTTAAGTTGGTGTAGAGGCGGGACCGATTCAGAGGGGACTTCAAATGTCTGACGTTAGAGACTAGGGGCTGCGCGCCTCGGTTGTGGAACCAATAATGAACTGCAATAAACATCCTTGTATATAAGAAGAGCTTGGCGTTGGTCTTTTGTGAGCTGAGACCTGAGGCAGCCGCTGACATCAATGATATTAAAATTACTCACGATATAGCTCGAACAATAAAACCCATCTCAGCCATGGATATGTACAGCATCACTAAGTAAAGCTCCAGTCCTATCAGCTTAACCTCAGCAACAAGATCTAATACAGCTGCAAAGGTCTTGAAATGCTTCCATAAGGTGGCCAGACTCTGGATTTAGTAAGCCAAGAGAAAATAATCCAGTGGAAGAGTGTTCTGTAATTGTGGGGCAGTCACTGAGGACATGATGGCATACTTCCTGATGCAGGTGAGAATGCTGGCAAAGGTGGTATGTTTATTAATATCTAAGATTAGAATACCTAATATCAGGACCACAATACCTCAAGGACCACCTCTTTCCATATGAACCTACCCGGACCCTGAGATCATCTTCTGAGGCCTTCCTTCATGTTCTTCCTCCTTGAGAGGTCTGGAGGGTGGCAACATGAGAACGGGCCTTCTCTACAGTGGCTCCCCATCTAGGGAATGCTCTCCTCAGGGAGGTTTGCCTGGCACCTTCATTTAGGTGCCAGGCAAAAAGGTTCCTTTTTGACCAGGCCTTTGGTTGACCCGATTGACATCCTATACCCTTTTAAAATGTGGCTCTTTTTTGAGGGGCATTATTGGGTTATTGTTCTTATTTTGATTTTATATATTGTGATCTTTTTGTGAACCACCCTCCGGGTATAGGGCGGTATATACATTCAATAAATAATAAATATAATAATAATAATAATAATAATAATAATAATAATAATAATAATACCCACAAATGATCTTAGTAATTGCCCTTAATCATGGGAGAAGAGGTAGTCTCTTATTGATAATTAAAATAGAAAGTGTCTGCATAAGGAAGAAAATCTTGATAAAAACAGTTCTTTGGCAAGCTGCCGCAGTTGCTTGTGAAACTCCCTCGTCGTTGTAATTCAGTTTGGAGTATTGAATGTGGAGAACTACGTAATTGCTTTTCTTTCTGCCCTATCCAACTTCAGTTCCTTTAGTCTTGCGCAAGTAGAAAATTGCAAGTTATCTGAGCCAAGATGTACAATGGCTTCCCTATGAATAAGAGCCAAAAGGAAAGGAAGAGAGCAGATGTCCGTCTTGTTGAAAATTGGCATGTCACAGGAGCCACAGATTTGTAAGAAACCAGTGAGGTTATCCCAGTTGGAAGTCCATTAAGTTTATAGCATTTCACAGCTTCTGCACTGTGGGAAGAAAGCGCACTGTAGAGAAGTTGTCTCTAGTGTTCGTTGTTCAGGAATAGGAGCGCACTGAATAAAGGCAGCCCTATAAATATGGGTTGTAAATATGATGCTGTGGTGTCAAGATGCCAGAGACGACGAGAATGTCAAGTCTTCAGTAAATAGTCTCGGTCTACATGTGCGGTAGACTGAGATGAGTGGACAAATGGACAATGCTGTTTTGGACCAGAGGCAGGGAATCACAGCTTTGAATGCTCTGTTACAAAATCCCCTTGCAAATAGACAGCCAGCAGGCAAAGTGCTGGCTTCTGGTTTGAAGATTGTTGGGGTGATTCAATTAACAATTCACCCCACCCACCTTAAAAATATGAAAGCTTTGTGTCAGGGCATTGTCTGGGTGTTCCAGGAGCTGTGGGACCCAGCCAGTAGTCAGGACTGAAGAGCAAGTCAGGAAAACCAGGAGGAAGCTTCAAGGAGCAAGGGCAGGAGTCAGGACCAAAAGATAACCAAGGATGCAGGAATGTGCCAGAGTTCAGGAACACTTGGCAAGATTCAGTTGATACAGGATAATTTTTATACCCTTTCCTGTCCAAGAAGATTCAGTGGTTATGTTGGATCGGAAGAGTCTGTCAAATGTTGGAAGCTTCTTCTCTTAGAAGACTGCTGCCTGCAACTCTGCACTTCATCAGATGGGGCAACTTCTAATGCAGGCATGTCCCAACTCCCAAGAGACTGTGATCTACTCCCAGTATAAAAAAACTGGCAGTGATCTACCCATTGTCATTGGAGGGAGGAGGAGTGCGTGTAGGGTGGGTGGATTGCCCAGAATTGTTGAGCTTTTTGGGGGGAGGATTGCACAGAGTTGTTGAGCTTTTTCCGTAACTTTTGTACACGATAAGGATTGCAGGATCAGCCGGGGATCTACCAGTAGATCGCGATCTACTGGTTGGACATCCTTGTACGGATCAGGCAACTTCTGACACAGTGCCCACCTGCACTATGCATTTAAAATAGTAGAATTCCACTTTCAAGAGTTGTGACTTCCCCCAAAGAATCTGGGTAATAGTAGTTTGTTAAGGGTGCTGAGAATAGTTAGGAGACCCCTGTTTCTCTCTCTGTCCCGTCCCCCCAAGCTACAGTTCCCAGAGTTCCTTGGGGAGAGTGATTGGTTGTTAAACCACTCTGGGAATTGTAGCTCTGCTCACTATTCAGTATAGTTTGAATTTCCCTTTAATCACGTTGGTCATTTTCTTGTCTGTTTTTCTGTAGATTGTAAAGGTGATCTCAAAATACTCTTTATCCTGTAGGTCAGGTGACAGCAAGGTTTATCTTGCCTGGGCTGGATCTGTCCCTCAGAGATCCGTCTGTGGGCCGGATCGTGCGCGTGTGTGAGCGTGCGCACCCACGATTTTCAGCATCTGCATGTGCGCAGACACAATTTTTGGCATCTGCATGTGTGCAGACGTGATTTCCAGCGCCGCAGAAGCAAGTCCTCACGTTGCGCTGCGCCGGTTTAGCTCAGTGTGTGCGCGGGCAACTCAGTTTTGGGGTGGCTCGGGGGCCAGTCAAATGACCTCCGCAGGTTGCTTCCAGCCCATGGGCCTTAGGTTGCTGACCCCTGCTCCAAGTCTTCCTGGAAAGTTAGTGACCTCCACTAATCACTTTGTGCCTGCCCTTTGCCTTGGTAGTTCCTTCCCAGTCAATCCATTGTTTGTTGTGTATTACATAAAGGAACCTTGAAAGTCTACATCTCCAAACAAGTCTTTATGGCCCTAGAGTTAACTAACATGCTTGCTTTCACTGTGGCATTGCTCTGTTGCACAACATTTGGTTTTGATATATTGTGATTTATTGGTTATTTTATAAATAAGGAGCTTGTGTAATGTCTTGGACAAGGTGTCAGACACTAGACGTGGAAACCACTGGGTGACCCCCAGGGCATAATCACAATGTTTCAGCCCAGCCTGAGAAATCAGAACTCTAAACAGGTACACCCAAAGACATTTAGCAAGGGGTTACCAATGGGGTGCCTGTGGGCACACATATTAATATTAATAGTATTATATAGTATGTTTTGACTGGTGCCCAGAGGATTTTCTCACCACCACCACCACCACCACCATAGGCATGGAAGAAACATGCTATTGTAACCAACATAATAGATTGCAGTGTGTGCTTGGGTTTGTGTGTGTGTGTGTGTAGCCGCAATAGTGTTATCTAGTTTGCATATATGCCCACGACAAACCCAAAAAGGTTGTCAACCCCTTTGATTTAAGTGATCCTAAATGTCTAGATTGCACTCTTAAGATCTTTTGTGATGTTGAAGGGAAATCCTGCATTTCAACTCTTGGATCATGCAGTTCAGTCAAAGCTATGCCCCTGCATCTTTTTGTGTGATCTGAAGGGAAACCTGCAATGCACTCCTTAAATCATGCTCTGCATTCACTTCTGGCCACTTAATATTGAAGGGAAATATTTGGTGTCTTGCCCCAGGTGACCATTTAGAATGCTTGTATGGTTAGCTGGCACTGATTGCAAAAACATGTTAGGAATTATGAGGAGTAGTAATTTATCTCACACCTCATCCTAAAAGCCTCAGGCCAGGAAGAGTATTTTTTAAAAAATAAATAAAAGAAAACCTAGATCTAAAATGCATGTTTAAAAATGAATTAAATCTATATGAACCCTGTTCCACTAAAAGCTTAAAAGGAGTTAACTCTGTGACACTTATTGTGTAATCCCTTGACTTCTAATTGCTTTCTGTCACAAGGTAGCATTTATTTGGCATATTATTTTGCTGGCAGTTAAGTGCATCCATTCTGCACAATGCTGGAATGGAAACTGATGTTGCTGTTACTTACAAAGGATGTCTAATGTCTAGACACCACGCAAACACTTTTCAATATCTTAACTTTCTCCCTTGTTTACAGCGTGCGCATTGTTCACCATGCAACGGTCATTCATAATTTGGGGAGCAGTCCACAGTCAAGGTGCACATACAGGGTTCTGGTGTGGGGTGATAGTGTGACATTCCAGGGAGCATTGAAGTTCTGGTACAGGCAATCTCTTTCCTTCCCCACATGACAGTGACTAGACTCTCACAGATCCACACTGGATTTGTAACCTGCGGGGTGATTTTGGATGGCGAGAGCTTAAGGAGAGTTGCTGCTTTTGTTCTCACAATTATTCTTTTTTTTCCTGCAGGATGGGATGAGAGAGATCCTGCTTTGTATCTCCAGCAGGAGATTGCTAACTAATTTACCGAACCTTGCACACAGGAGCAGGCTGTAGACATAGCCACATGCTAGGTTCTCTGTACATTAACAGGTGCTTGTTGGCTGGGTTGGAGATCCTCAGAAGAAACTCTCTTTTAGAGGAGAAGCAGAATTCAGAAAGCTTGAGGAACACTACCAAACACAAAGTTAAACCAGAGATCTGTTTACATCGAAAGAAAGTAGATTTGGTTGAAACACTCCAAAATATTACACAAGTTCAGCAGTGCAAAAGCTGGTATATTGTGGGTCTCGTAATTAAACGCAGAAAGGTAGTAACAGGGGCCAAGGAGAAAATCTTGGCTTTCCTTCTAGATCAGTGATCTAGTACCAAGCCATGACTTCTCTCCCTTCCAGTGATACCGTTGATTTTCCTATTTCTGTCGTAGAACTAATTTTCCGCTTCACTTTGTTCTACTTTAAGCGACTCAGTTGTAGACCATCTAAGACTGCTCACCGACCCAACTCTTGGCTTGAAACCTTATTGTTCTAATCGGTACATTCAACTGGTGGCATTCTATAGCTTGCTTGCTTTCAGGCAAAGTTCCAGGGATATAAATCTAACAGCCCACAGTTGTGATCACACCATTGCCACCATCTTCCCACCCTGAGGGTTCTACAATGAAAGAATTTGTAGGTACCTGCTTGGGGATACTCCCGATATGGGTATGTTCCTTTAGGAGCATGAATTGTAACAGACAACTCTTGGGGTCTGTGTTGTCTCTGCAGTTCTACAACATTGTTCTGAATGTCCATTACATAAATATTCTACCAGATTATAATTATTGTTATGCATCGTCGTCGTAACAAGCCCACCAGTTATTTGACCTAGTAACAGATTTAAGGGTTTACTTCAGATGCGTGCGTGTGTATAATAGCCCTGGGAAGGGTTGTTACTTTATTATTATTGTGTGTGTTGACAGAATGGAAATTCATTGCTTACTTCAGATTGCTTTGTGGCTTTAGAATTCATTGGTATCTCGTCTACAATGAGGAGCAGTGTTGGATTGTGTGCTGCCATGAAATAATAATAATAATAATAATAATAATAATAATAATAATAATAATAATAATAATAATTTGTTATTTATACCTCGCCCATCTGGCTGGGCTTCCTGTTATAGACTGGGACAATACAGTTGTTTCTGCCAGTTCACTGTTCCAGAAGGAAGTAGCAGGTACTAGGAACTGTGTGTGATGAGGAAATAGAAAGCTGCCCATGTTGCTCAGAGTTGTCTGTCCTAACTGGCAGCTGTCTGTACTGAAATTGGCATGGTTTCAAGCAGGAGACTTTCCCTGTCCTACCTGGAGATACCAAGGATCAAAGCTTCTGCTTGCAGGGCCTGTGCTGTCCACTCAGACCTGTGACCTGTTCCTTTAGGTGCAATGATGTACTCAATGAAGAACTCTCAGGGTATGAAACAGCACTCTTTACAAAGGTGTGAGCACTTGCTGGGGTGTGTGTGTGTAATCTTTCCTCTTAATTTTCCCATTCTGCCCAATCCTTCCCCCAAGCTGGCTTTTGTGTGTCATTATCAGGTTGGATCCGGATGTGCAGCAGTGGATTGTCCCATTTCCCAATCAGCTTTGCACCTTTTCTCCCTGCATTGCTTGGGCCTTTATTGCAGGATTTCCCTAGGTTCTCTTTAAAGGGATTGCCATTTCATATTGTCTTTCTTCTCCTCTGATCTGCTTGGCTAGATCCCGGGACAAAAGTGGGCTCTGCCAATCAGGTCTGGAGGAAGTGGAATCGGCATATTCCTCGTACAAAGAGAGGCAGGCTTCCACTGTGTTGCTTTAACCTGCAGCGTGATGACACATTACAAATCCAAATAAATATATAAGCAGATACAGTGGTACCTCTGGTTATGTACTTAATTCGTTCCGGAGGTCCGTTCTTAACCTGAAACTGTTCTTAACCTGAAACACCACTTTAGCTAATGGGGCCTCCCGCTGCCGCCGCACCACCGGAGCATGATTTCTGTTCTCATCCTGAAGCAAAGTTCTTAACTGGAGGTACTATTCCTGGGTTAGCGGAGTCTGTAACCTGAAGCGTATGTAACCTGAAGTGTATGTAACCCGAGGTACCACTGTAGTCAAAATGAGTGGACTGGTAGTTACCCAACTGTTTTTAATACTCCAGATCCTGTATAATGAATATCACACGTTTACTTTTTTGCCCTTTGCTTCCCCTTCTGAACTATTGCACTGGTGTGGTTGCGATTAATTTGTCAAGCCTGACTTTAGAGACCTGCTCTACAATCTATTCACTCAGCTTTTAGGGAAATTAGGATCAAGTAGTTCTCCTTGCAAAGGGACCAAACTGACAGCAGTTTACAATGTATGGTGGACATTGCTTGGAGGGCAAATGCCCTTAGGAGCCTGAATTGCCTTGGAACAACAGCTGTTGTTCTTTTGTCATTCACAGTCCCTGCCAGGAGTCAAGGAGGAACAGAAGTCTCCCTTCTCCAGACAGCAGCTGTTCCTCTTCATTTGTACACTGGGTTGTAGAGAGAAGCGGGTAGCAGCTGACTCCTCTTCCCACCTGCACATAAACAAGTTTGCATGCATCGAAAGTGAGGGGAAGAGGTCTGGGTTGGAGTCCAGAATCACCACCCACTCCCACTGTTTCTGCTATGGCTTTAGCACTGCCAAAGTTGAGCTGCTGTTTTCTTCCTCGCTGTAGAATGGATCCACTTCTTCTTCTGTTTTGATGCAGTCACTTGTGAAAATTGGAATAGAGGAAAGAAAGATACTACAGGGTGCCAACTTTTGAGGGGTCCTTGGCACATTTACAAACTGGAGAAATTGTTGTGGGCATGAAACACACAAACCCTTTCCAACTATATTGGAGTGGGGTGGGGTTTCCATGACTCTTTGACCCAGAATGTGACCCGAATCTATGGAGCAAGACTTCCTTGAGGAATCCTCTTGGTTTAAGCTTCTTAGAGGGCCTGGATGTGGGTAGGCAAACTAAGGCCCAGGGGCTGGATCTGGCTCAGTTGCCTTCTAAATCTGGCCCGCAGGCGGTCTGGAAATCAGCATGTTTTTACATGAGTAGAATGTGTCCTTTTATTTAAAATGCATCTCTGGGTTATTTGTGGGGCATAGGAATTTGTTCATCCCCCCCCCTATAGTCCGGCCCCCCACAAGGTCTGAGGGACAGTGGACCAGCCCCCTGCTGAAAAAGTTTGCTGACCCTTGGGGTAAAAAGTGGCCCAGCAATGCAGGATCTTTGGGTTGTTAGGAACACAGTCGGTGTTGTCAAGAGTTCTGCGTAGAGGTGTTGAAGCTGGGTGCATTTTTCAGGGTTTTGTCACAGTTTATTGGGATAGTTCTGATTATGTGTCACAGGTAATTAGTTCATACTTGTGCCTGGCCACTAATCAGGTTGCCTTTTCTGGAAATATGGAGCAGGTTGTCTCTGTCTGTTCCATTTTCGTGTTGCCGTCAGCAGATCTGCAGAGCTCTCTTTCTCCCTTGCCTACCATTTAACTGTGATTTAGGTGACAGATGCAAAAGAGGCAAGGCAGTCTTTCCAAATTATCAGATGACATGGCTGAAGAGGGTGACCTTTAAATGATACAGGATCCCCTGAGCTGTTGAAGATTTTCAGAACCACAAGAACATAATATCCAAGTGGAGATGGAATGGGACCCTCTCAGATGATTCCAAGTTGGATGAGTAAAACTATGTCACTGATTCAAAGAAGTCAGTAGGGAGACACACCCAACTACACTATATGTAAAAATTAAATTTTATACTTTTCGAGGTCTGCATATTATGGCATAAGGCTTCCTGGGAGATAATAGACAAAATAAATCCATTTACCATTGTTCTACACAGCTTGAGAATGCAAACCTTACTAGTTTAAATTGCTGTCATCCAAATTAATTCACTCTACCAACCACAGCCAAAGGTAAAAGGATTATTAAAAATATTTAAAAGCACACAAATGGATTGGAAGGGGCCTTTGGTGGGCACCAAAAGTGAGTTTCTGGAGGTACCGTGGTACCACCCTAGGACACAATTTTTTCCAGAGGGTTATTGTTAGGACCTCCCCTCCACCCAAAAAATGACCCTTGTCTTTCATCTGGGTAAAAGACACTCATGCCTTTAATTTTCTTCTGCTTAAGAAAATGTATTTGATAGAGTACCATTCACTTCTCCCCACCCACTTACTTTAATAATTAGTTTTTAAGTAGTTATGTGTACGTTATAGGCATAATGGCAGAGGCTGATCCCCAGGAAAGACCAACTGATTCAAGAAATGTGTATGTGTCTATCCGAGTTGATCTTCTTAAAATTTGCCTGGCTTATTTTGGGTTGCGGCTTCCAGGTTTCCAGTAGGAGAAACTCTACACATATTGGCAGAGTGGCTTCAGATTGCAGCACAGGGAAGTAACAGTTATCATTTATTAAATTTATATCCTGCACTTCCTGTCAAAGGAGCCCTGTTTTTGCAGGTGAAAGTAAGGTGACTCCTAGATTACCTGGAAGACTTTAGGTATACTGGGTTCATCCCAAAGAGTTGGGAACGTTTACAATATTTTACAAATACAGGCCCAGTTCAGATGATCTTTTGAGGCTTCGTGTCCATGTGGTTTACGAAGCCAGAAACAAGGGTTGGGACCAAGTTCCCTTCCTCTCCTCCTCCTCTTCGGTTCTTTGGAGCGAAGGTCCTGGCTGAAGTCCCCTGTTAAATCTCTGCTGGGGAACTCTGGATTAATGTCAGGTGACAAACCAGTACAGGGGTCAGCAAACTTTTTCAGCAGGGGGCCGGTCCACTGTCCCTCAGACCTTGTGGGGGGCCAGACCAAAGAGATCTTTCAGACAGGGGTGTTAAAGACCGAAGGACAAGACCAGTACCAACAGCTCTTAAAGAAGCCCTCAGATGTCAAGGAGATAAACAACTATCTGACTTTTAGAAGACATCTGAAGGCAGCCCTGTTTAGGGAAGTGTTTAATGTTTGCTGTTTTATTCAGTTTTTAATCTGTTGGGAGCCACCCAGAGAGTGGCTGGGGAAACCTAACCTAACTTGTCCCAACTGCCCCATCGTAAATTCTCTAACTGTTCTCATTTGTTCATGCACATCCCTAAACTGCGTTCTGAAGACTGTTCATATGCTTTAATTGTGGTGCAATATCAGATAATTGTTTTAATATAATGCAAAAGTAATTGAGGTGACTGAATGCAGGCTTCTTGAAGTGTTGTTCTAATATTACAGTAAGCAAGTTTCTGATTAATTTAGCCTCAGGGTGTCAACTTTTATTAAGCAACCTAACAGGAAACCTTGCACAACAAAAGAAGTGCATAGCTGAGAAAGAGCAGAGAGAGACAGTGAGCAAGAGCTCTGATTTTTCAGAATAACTTTCTGACTGTGGTCTAATTTTGGATTCCTTTCAAGTGGTTAGCTTTTTAACGAAGTTACTTTTGCTTGGGAACACGTTCTTATTCAAAGTTTTATCATTCAAACGGTTTCAAAATTTTGCAAAATGCCTCACTGAGCATTTTAAGTGCTTTTCTTTTCTTCAATATCTGATGTTTTAATTTCTCTACTAAATTCCCTATTAATTTAGATCGGTTTTTGCTGAAAGGAAAACTCGAAACTGGAATTTCTCTTTGACAAAACTACTCCTTAAAAAGAAACTGTTTGTGTGAAATCAGTTGCTCAACTGGTTTTTATCTCAAAACCTTTCAGAGTAGGTAGAGTCGTGGCCTCTGACACTGTTCTTTAGAAATTAATAGTGAAATTTGGGTTTTTCCCTGTTCAGGAACTCAGCAGAGAAAAGGGTGAACTTATTGCCGATGTAAAGATTGCAGGGGAAAAGAGACTGAATTTGGTTTGCCTGTTTTTCTGTGTCTCCTCTTAAATAACATTGAACAGGAAAACCCTCCTGAGTTGGTAGTAAGTGTGGTTTGTAGTCATTGTGTACACCCCAGATGGTTCATAAAAACCCTTTGAAATGCCATCTGTCAGGCGTGTGTCCAGCCGGCAGCCTGTCATTTCGCTACAGAAAAGCGGAGGCAGGAATTCCCTTGCCCCTTGTTTTCTTTACTACCTTTCTGAATTGTCGTTGGGAACATTTGCTTAGATGCAGTGAAGCCGAGAGTAATCCTTGCGCTACGCAAAAATGCAGAATGTGGGCGTTTGCAGCCCCGTTGATCCCACAAAATGAGAGGGACTTGCCAGTGAAACTATATCTTAGGCTACAGTGGAAATTGGTATGTTTTAAGTTACTAGCTTCTTGACGTTACAAGGCTCTTCTAGGTGCATTTATCTTCAGAGCGCAAGTAAAAAGCCAGATGAGACGCAATGGGTCATCCTAAGTGTGAATGAATAAATCAACATCCTGGGCAACTCTTTGTTCTCTGAGCATCCTGGATGAGCAATGGACTTAATTTGTGCCTGTAAGAACAAACTCCAACTGATTCAGATGTGCTTGTTTTTGCTCTGAGCACTCATTGCTGAAGTAGAACATGGAAACTTTAAAGCCCTACAGTTGTATCTCAGTAACAGTGCAAGTGTACTCTGCCTTGGTTTGTGAATTTCCCCTCCCCTGAAGGATGTGTGGTGTGCGTGTATTTTGGTTGTATGTAGAGAAAACTAATATGTGTAGCTCTTCCACTGAATTTAATGGCAGATGGATGCACTTAGCTTTCCCTTAGTTATATTTAATGGGTTGGATCCAGAGAAACACTGGCTTAAGGGAGTAGGCATGGGAGGTGATTTTTTCACCCCTTCTTCCTCCCTGGAAAGACTCTCCCAAAGATGAGGGGTTCCTGCCAAATGGGGTGGCCTGGGGTGTCAAGAGGAAAGGGGGAGGAATTTTCTTAAAATAAGGAGGAACGAGGAAGCACTTTCATTGAGAAGCAGCTCATCTTCCAGCCTCCCCTTCCATTCGTATTCTTTTAGACCCAGCCCATTATATCTAAGCCCATCTGAATTCATAATTCTTACAGAGTGTTTTAGCAGACCACCCTACGTTGATAGAAAAGAGCCTCTGCAACATTCAGATTTCAGCATCCCCAGAAAATTAAGAGCAGTTGCTTGAAACAAGTAGAACTATTCAAATGCCTTAGAAAATTAGTCTGCAGTTTTGACAGATGTGTTGATGTAATGTAAACAAAGGCGGAGAAGGATGATAAAACGTTAGTAATTGTCATAAAAAGACAGATGGAAAATGTGGGGGTGGATGCCAATAAATATTTCATGCAAGTTCTGGGTGGTTGAGGAAAGCTTTGTGAAATCGAATAAAGTGAGTTTTCACCCAAGTTCCCCAGTATAAGTTGACTTGGAGAGGATATGGAATTGGTGAGAATTTGTATGGTGCTTCCCTGCAAAGGCCAGAAATGGATTCAGTTAAAACGTATCTTGCAGACACCTGGTCCAGAGCCAGGGCCGGACCACCCATGAGGCAAGGTGAAGCAACTGCCTCAGGCAGTAGGACCCACAGGGACAACAGATCCAGCTTCCAAGAAATGCATCACCCGCTGCTGCGAGCTTATGCCATTTTGCAAAAAATGCTAATTTTTTAAGGCACTGCTAGACTCTGCACTGTGCTTGGTGTGGGATGGTTGTTGTTGCAGACACTCATGTATGATGCTACTTCACTTTGTCTTTTTCCTTTGGTACGTGGCCTCTTTCCCCAGAAGATCGTGGTTTCATTTCTCTCAGTAATGTCTTGATGCGATGATACTTGTTTTGTCCTGATGGTGGTAAGGAAGCCTGAAAAGTCATTTTTGTTACCCTTTTTTGTCTCCCCTTAGGCACAACACGTCCTCCACGAGAAGGAGAAGTGCCTGGTGTGGACTATAACTTTCTGACTGTGCAGGAGTTTCTTGAGCTTGAAAAAAGCGGGACTCTTCTTGAAGTGGGAACCTATGAAGGTATGTCGTAGTACTGTGGGCTCAACGAGATCCCCGTGATGAAGGACAGCTTCTAGAAATGCTTGAGGAACTTCTTTGGGAAACTTAGGGCCACCGCTTGCTTTTTATAATGGCACCATTTCAATCCCACCCCCTTTAAAAGCTTTAAAACAGTGTTTTGAAAGGTAGGAATTAACATGGCAGTGTTGAGGATTTTATGGTATGGTATGGTATGGTATGGTATGGTATGGTATGGTATGGTATGGTATTTTTTACCATTCTTCATCAAAGATAGATCCCAAAACGTTACACAAAACAGAACCCAATTCACAACAATAAACAGATTAGGAAATTATTAAAAAGCAGCAATAAAAGAGGGATCTTTCTATGCAAACAGCTGCAGTACAACATGGGAATAATATTAAACCTTTCAACAACAACAACAAATTCCCCTCAGGGCTGCATGAGCAAACACTTCTTATTAGGCATAAGAAGCCCAAAAGTGTAGGGGCCATCCATACTTCTAAGGAGAGGGAGATCCACATTCAGAGGGCCACTATAGAGAAGACCCTGTCTTATGTCACTGCACAGCCATCATTGAGTATAGTGTCCCCCCACCTCCCGCCATTTCATGATCTAGATTGGCTAATTTGCAGGGTTGGGATGTGTTCCTTCAAATACCTAGTCCCCAAGTTATTCAAGTCAAGCATGCCAGCATTAACACTTTGAATTGAGCCTTGTTACGTATAGGCAGGCAGCCCACAGAGATCCTGCAAATATGCCTGTGTGGGTTCATCAATAAGAGCTCTGGCAACTTTGACATTCAGTCCCATTCAAATGCCTGCTGAAGTTAATGAAGACCTATTGCTTTCATTATTTATTTACTTATTTTGGGTTGCCTGGGCGGATGCTGCACTAACCACTTTGGATGTATTGGTTTGTTAATGGTGCTGCAAGCTGCTTTGACAAGTGCTGCCTTTTATTTTATTTTTTTAAATAATATTTATTGAAAAAAGAATTTTTTTAAAATTACAAAGAAAAAAAGACAAAACAGAAAAAGAAAAAATAAAACCATCATTTTCAAATTATCCACTTTCATTACCTTCTTTCTATGACCTCCTCCTCCTCCCTTTTCTTGTATCTTGATTAATAGTTGTCACAGCAAATCCTTTCCATAATTCATAGTATTCTGTCATTGCATTAGCTTACTCTATTTTCATCTTATCTTATAAAAAACCTTAAAGCTTAAGACTTAAATCTTATTTTTACCAACTTCTCATAACCATTACCTTTTTACCTAATTCTTTAAACATTTTTACAAGAGCCAAGTAATTTCATTTCAACATTTTTCTAACATTCATCAATTTTATAAAACATTCCTAATGAAAGAAAAAAGAAATAAGAGCAATCCAATCTTCTTCCAGCGTCCCTTCCTCCTGGTCCCGGGTTTGTCAGTCCTTTTTATCCCATTAGTCTGGCACATTAACCTGGTGATCTTATATCCGAGGCCTTCAAGTCTCTTCCATGTCCCTTCCGCAGCTCTTCTTCATATTTTCCTTTCACTCATGGGAACTCCAGCTTGGTAGTGTTTTTGACCCTTTTCAACAAATCAGCCCCTTTCTGTGGCAGCTGCAAGCTCCCTAGAATTAGTTACAGTTTCGCAGTCCCCCTCTAGGGGGAAAACTTCTGGTTGTTCTTTCTTTTAAGGACAATAGCAACAAAGTTTCTTTTTTAAGATATTTTGTCAATATTTGTTCCTTTAAAATGCGAAAGGAAACAGTGGAATCACAATGTTACTCTTCTTTTAACTGTCTGTCAAAAACATTTGTCTCTGGTCAATGAGCTTCAAACGTCAATTCTGACATCCCGCTCCAGCATCAGGACGGTGGAAAGTTACTTTACTTTAAACTCACTTCTGCAGGTTTAAACAGTCCAAAAAAGATCCCCCTTCTTCTCCTGCTACCGAAGGGTGGTTCAACGATTTTAAATGGTGAAAACCAATCCTTTGAAAATGATTTTCTAGGCTCTAGTTTACTTGTCTTTGCTTTCTTCTGACTACAAGGAAACGGAAGGCTGACTTCCTGTTTAGACCTTCCCATTTCAGTACCAAATTAAGGTAAATTTGAAGTCCAATTCCTTTCTAATCGCCAGTTCTTATTTGAAGTCCAATTGTTCAATGTTTAAGTACTCACGGGTGATTATTTTAGATGCCAAATTGTCCCAGGAAAAAGGCAGCGCTCTCCGGCAACGGCTATGCGGCTTCGCTCCACGGAAAAAGCAATTGACTCACAGCACCGCGCCATTTCCCCCTCTTCGCTTCGGAGCCCGTTAGTGGGTTCCTTTGCGGGTTGGGGGGCGCTAAGAGTGCCCGCCGAGTCCCATGGTCACAGGCTTCATCCGCCTGTGATTTCTAAGAGGGTCCCCACTTCGCCGCAGCGGAAAAGACCCATTTCGCGCGGAGCTGGTCCCTCCGGTTCAGAGGGAGTCCGCCATTGCCGATGGCGCCACCCCGGAAGTCCACCGGCAAGTGCTGCCTTTTAGACTGCAATCCTTTACACACTTACCTGGGAGAAAGTTCTGTAACATTTAGCGAAGCTTTCTTCTGGGTTGAGTTGAATGGGATTGCTTTTTGCTAGCCTGAATTAAGCCAGTGTTTGAGCTTTTCTGACTATAAACTTAACTTCTTAAACTTAGGGAGGTTTCCTAGCTGAGATTCGGAGAGGTAATGACATTTGTCTTTTTAATCTACAGAAGAATGCAAAAATTGCAGTAAAAAATGCTGAATTGTTGGCTGAGAATTGAAAATATACGGGTCCTGTGCCCACCCAGCTATAGGAGTTTATAGTTGACAAGTTGCAGTGATGGGAATCACTAGTGACCTGCTTTTCAAGTTTGTTGTGAGGATGAAGAATTGTAAAGAATTGTAAAGCTTATTATTATTATTATTATTATTATTATTATTATTATTTATTTATACCCTGCCCATCTGGCTGGGTTTCCCCAGCCACTCTGGACAGCTCCAGCAAAATATTAAAATACAATCATTCATCAAATATCAAAAACTTCCCTAAACATAGCTATTGATACAATTGTTACAACTTTAATGACTTACTCAGCATCTTGGCTTTTGACTGCAAGTTGGACATCTTTATTATTTTCAGGATTTTCTAATGGTGAGTAATAATATTAACAAACAGTAAGCATGTGTGTATTTGTGTGTGTAATGCCCTCTGGATGTTGTTGAACAACAATTCCCACCACCCCCCAGCCAGTCAGGGATGATGGGAATTGTGGTTTGACAATATCCAGAAGCTACCATGCTGGCTGCTGATGTTCTAGAGGCAGGACAAGAAATGCATTTATAGATTTTTGTCAAGTCACTCAAGGCTTCTTTGTATCACAGTAAAGTACCACCCCATCCAAGTTTATTTCATTTAAGAGTATTTTAAGATGCTATGATTCATCCTCCGGGCATGCAGCATAGATTTGTCAAGGAGAGGGAGAAGTTATCTTTAATTACTTCTGTCGAGGTCTGTTCAAAATGTAATAAGGTGGCCTTTTAAAACAACAAGAAGTCATACATTTTGAACAATGAAGATTTAGTTCTGTTCGGAAGCAATTAACAACTCAGTTGCCTTAGGAATATTAGTCAAGGGTTCCATTGTGTTTCAGAACCTCATGCTCATTATTTTTTTATCAATAAAATAATTCAGGCCTGAATTCCAAATTTATGAAACTTTGCAAATACTTGCAGACAACCCCTAAACCGACTCACTCCAGTTTTCATGTTTACACATGAAGTTGTATGCATAGGATTGTTCGATTGTGTGCTCTGAGTTTTTCCTATTCTTTGCAAATAATGGAGGAGCCCTGAGATAGTTTATTGTTTATTTTATTTACCATTTAAAAGATTTTTTTTAGGCTCTCTCGTTCATCAGTTTGATGCCAAGGTAGTGTACAAAGCAAGGCCAAATATACAACTATAAAATATAACAACTGTGGAAATACTGGCAAAGCAGTAAACCACCGCCAGAGAAACTACACGACTGAGATACAGCTGTTATGATACAGTTATGGTATCATAACAAAGAAGGCTTGCTCTTTCATTGAAACATAGCATGTAGAAGCTTTCTCTGACAGATCTTAGGACACGGACAGGCTGCTATCAGGAGAGACAGTCAGCTACTTGGGCCATTGAGGGATTTAATAGTTGAAAAGTACAATGGGGGGAGAGAGGGGGGAGGGAGAGAGGGAAGAACAGAGATGGGGGGCTGCTGTTCTTTCATTTTATCGCCTAGTGGGGTTGTGTAAGCATCATGTGGATAGGTCCTTTGTTTATATATACACAATCAAATTGAATAATTTCCACATAAATCATAATCAGATCTAAAATAAAGATACAAAAATTAATATCAATAACAGCAACAGCCTTCCCCAACAACCCCGCCGTAAAAACCCCCAATAAAGGTAAAGGTAAAGGGATCCCTGACCATTAGGTCCAGTTGTGACCGACTCTGGGGTTTTGGCGCTCATCTCGCTCTATAGGCCAAGGGAGCCGGCGTTTGTCCGCAGACAGCTTCTGGGTCATGTGGCCAGCATGACTTAAGCCGCTTCTGGTGAACCAGAGCAGTGCACGGAAACGCCGTTTACCTTCCCGCCGGAGAGGTACCTATTTATCTACTTGCACTTTGACGTGCTTTCAAACCGCTAGGTTGGCAGGAGCAGGGACCGAGCAATGGGAGCTCACCCCGTTGCGGGGATCTAACTGCCGACCTTCTGATCGGCAAGTCCTAGGCTCTGTGGTTTAACCCACAGTGCCACCCACTAACCAATACCCCAGCCCAATAACTGAGCCTTTGTAGCAGAATTGATCAGGACCCCACCCTCCCAAGGAGCAGGTCTTCCAGAACTCAGAACCAAGATGGAACAGATTAGGTGGTTGTAGATGTGGCATATATTGCATAGCGAGGCCCCAAGCCCCACCCCATTTCTTAGGTAATGAAACACACAGACACCAATATTTTGGGTTAATGGGATAATTAAGGCCACGACTTTATTGGTAACAGATGTGAGCAGTATTGGCTTAGGCAGTGGAACTGAACCAACTATATCCGACTCCTGCCCACCATGCAGGTAGTCTCATAAGGGTCAACCACCAGTAGGGGGAGCTCTGTTGATGCACATCATCTGTGAGCTCCCCCAGGATCACCGATGGGGTTGTGGCATGGCCCTAGCCCATACCCGGGCTTCGGACAGGATCCACACCCCCGGATCCCATTAACGGAATACGCTTAAAGAGGGGGGCAGGTGAAGGTCACAACCTCCCCTCCCATAAACCAGGTTTACCAATGCCTAACCGCCAAACCTTACAAAGTTGTGACAATTGCTACAAGGCAGGCGAAAACCATGTGGCTGGTGCCAATTTGCCAAGTGGGAAAATTCCTACCTGGCCCCCGCAACAGGCGACCAACCGCAGTCCATAGCAAGGCCAAGATGGTGAATGCACGAAAATATGGCGGGAGGGCGGGAGATCTGACGCAGGAGGAGAAAAGGAGATTGAGCCCCGGCTGCGCAGATGTTTAAATCAGGTGAGCCACATTCCCCGGTCGACCAGATTGGTTGGCCGTGGGTCGTGACGCAGCCGGGACTCCCAATGACACAGGTGGCATCACCATGTCCCCTGCTGTACACAGAGAGTGCTGATGGCCAGCCTGCAACTCCGCCCCCCTGGGAAGGTGAGCGGTTTTGTCAGGAGCAGAGCAATTAGTTTCCATTCATAGCGTAAGATGTACTTACTAATGTTTCTATACAACAGATCAACTCAGTACAGTGGTACCTCAGGTTACATACACTTCAGGTTACAGACGTTTCAGGTTACAGACCTCCAGAATGAACCCGAGGTACCACTGTAATCCAAATGGCCCTTTAACCCCATTAGATCACCAAGATCTAATTGCAGTGGAATATTTTATTTTCTCCGTATGCTTATGCTCTTCTCCTTATGCTTATGCTCTTTTAAAACTTTTTTAGGCAATGCCAGTGTGGTGTAGTGGTTAAGAGCGGTGGACTCGTAATCTGGGGAACTGGGTTCGCGCCTCTGCTCCTCCACATGCAGCTGCTGGGTGACCTTGGGCCAGTCACACTTCTTTGAAGTCTCTCAGCCCCACTCACCTCACAGAGTGTTTGTTGTGAGGGAGGAAGGGAAAGGAGAATGTTAGCTGCTTTGAGACTCCTTCGGGTAGTGATAAAGTGGGATATCAAATCCAAACTCTTCTTCTTCTTGATAGTTTTCTTTTTGAAATAACATCAGTGTTGTGTAAGTTCTACTTTTAAAAGGTGTTGGTGATTATTATTTCTTTGGTCTTTATTACTTTTCAACTTATTTCCAACACAATGCAATTTGTCCTCGACAAGGGTTGGCAGTGGCCTTTTAATTTCAGAAAGTTGAAGTTATGATGAATGCATTGTTGAGATTTCATTTTGTCCACTGAAGGCCACTCATTCCACCCGCCGTGAGAAAGGAGCTATTATGATTCTGTGTTGTTAGAAAGCTGAATGCTGCTCACTGCAGCACTGCTATTTGGGCTATAATTTAATGGTCTGTGGATTCCTGAGATAATATTTGGGGAACTAAGGTTTGGATTCGATATCCCGCCTTTCACTCCCCTTCAGGAGTCTCAAAGCAGCTAACATTCTCCTTTCCCTTCCTCCCCCACAACAAACACTCTGTGAGGTGAGTGGGGCTGAGAGACTTCAGAGAAGTGTGACTGGCCCAAGGTCACCCAGCAGCTGCATGTGGAGGAGCGGAGACGCGAACCCGGTTCCCCAGATTACGAGACTACCGCTCTTAACCACTACACCACACTGGCTACTTGGCCTTATCCAAAGGGGCCTAAAGGATAACAATAAATGTGGATCTGTATAAATGGCGTCAAAGGGTAAATTGTGAAACCTAATCCACTCACTAACTTTTGATAAATTACAGTCCTGCAACCCAGCAACCAATCTAACAGATGGTAAACAATTTTCTACTCCATCAAAACCTTACAAATTATCTTTGGCTGGAACCAAACGTTACCAAAGACATGAGTGGAGTTTTTTCCCACCCCGACAGTTAACTGATTGTCCTTTGCGGTGTAGAGAAAATGTTGATGTGATGATGCCACATCACTTACTATGTTTTTATATACGTTGGACCCAGAGTGCCTGGGGCCACCCAGTTAGATGGGCAGGTTACAAATAATAACATTATTTTGTGGTCCCTCCTATGATACCTGTATTAATGGTTCTACACACCTGCTCATCAAATGTTTCTGAATTGCTATCCAGGCATTGAAGAAGGGAGGGGCACATGTACGGTGTCCATTTAGTCCAGTGTAGCACAGGGGAATCTGTCGGCTTCCAGAAGTTTCCGGACTCCAGCTTCCATCATTCTTGCCCATTGGGTGATATTGGTTGGGGCTGGAGGGAACTTGCGAGTCTCAGCAACGCCTGGAAGCTCACAGATTCCTGATCCTGGACACAGTATTAAAAACCTGGTCTAGTGTTACGTGTGAGACTCCCCCCCCCCCCAATGTGTGTCCTATGCTATGATCTCCTCTGTTGTCGCTTGAATCTAGTTGAACTTTGGCTGGATGTATATGGCTAGAAACTGCTGTGCAAATGGTCAGATGTAAGATGTTGTGGGTCTGTTTTTTGTTGCTCTTGGTTGAAGAAACTCAGTCTCAAGCAAGCTTGTCCTGACATACTTTGGGAACCGCTGTATTACCGTATGAATCATGGGTGCGGACTTCCCAGTAGAGTCGCAACAATGTGCAGCTGGAAGAGAAAAGGTGTTCAAAGGCTGGAGAAAGAGTCCTATTTGCCATGAAACAAACACCCCTCTGTAGCCTGGAACTTGAGTGTGTGGAGTGCCACTCATTGATTTCTGTGGGCAGCCTGCAATGAGAGACTAGGATGAGGCCAAAAGGTTCAGGGGACCCTCTTTGTCAAGAGAGATTTTGGGGTGACTTGTGGGTTTCTTTGGGCTCTGGCTGAGAACCAGGGTGTGTGGGCTGAGTCCTAAGGCAGAGCCAGGAGCATGAGAGGAGGTGCCTGGGAAGGCACATTTGAAGTTCTCTTACTGATACCTGTATATATTTATTAGCATTGCATAGATTTCCATTGAGGCTTCATATTTTGTCTTTTTAGACTCATCCCACACCACTTAGATCTATTTTATATGTCAGGTGCTACAGGTACATAAAATAAAATAAAATAAAACGAAAAATAGTATCAAAGGCATTCTAACTGTGGCAGATTAATATCCGATAGATGCGGAATGGGCTCCAACTGTTAGGTGTTTCTGCCAACAATTAAAAACTTATGTTGTTACCTGAGCTTTTTCTGACCATATCAGTTCTTAGCATTTCTGGCTACTACAAGTCATACTGTTTTATTTCTATATTGTATTTCCACGTTGCGAATTGCTCTGAGAGCTACAGATGAAGGGCAGCAGTCCATACATGTAATTTATTATTCTTATAAATGACAACAATAATATTTCTGCTTAATTAATACGGTTTTTGTGTTATGTTTTCTTATATGCTGCCTGTTGTATTATTTCTGTAAACTGCTTTAGCATTTCTGTGAAATAAAAGGTGGCGTCCAAACGATTTTAATAAATTTGTTTAAATAAATAAAATCACTTTTGCATACAAAGCGAAATGCAAATACATGTGCAAACCAAGAGAATGATTAGATATGGATTGGGCATTTTTATTAGGTTCTCTCCTCCAAGTACAGTGGTACTCGGGTTAAGAACTTAATTCGTTCCGGAGGTACGTTCTTAACCTGAAACTGTTCTTAACCTGAGGCACCACTTTAGCTAATGGGGCCTCCTGCTGTTGCCACGCCGCCGGAGCACGATTTCTGTTCTCATCCTGAGGTAAAGTTCTTACCCCGCGGTACTACTTCTGGGTTAGCGGAGTTTTTAACCTGAAGTGTTTGTACCCCGAGGTACCACTGTAGTGCTGTGTTTCCTTGAATGCCTTTTCTCTCCTCCCCCTTCCTTCCCCTTGATCTTTTCTTAGCTTTGAAGGAGTAGGTCTCCAGGCGGCAGGTTGATTTGTTCTACATGCGCTTTGCTTTGACTGTTCTCCTTATTTGCAGTGGGTGTGTTGTGCTAAATCATAGGGTGGCGCTTGTGCTTCTTAAGTGGTTGACTGAGGCAATTTACATTATTAGGAGGTGAAAAGAACAAATGGGATACAATGGAGGAGGCTTTGGAATCAGGATAGCATTCCCATCAACATTCATCACATACAACAGGCCTCTGGATCAGCTCAGCATTTTAGCTGCCAGATAGTCAAAGTTAGCAAAATAGGAATAGATAGGTAGCCGTGTTGGTCTGCCATAGTCAAAATAAAAAAAAATTCCTTCCAGTAGCACCTTAAAGACCAACTAAGTTAGTTCTTGGTATGAGCTTTCATGTGCATGCACACTTCTTCAGATGCACACGAAAGCTCATACCAAGAACTAACTTAGTTGGTCTTTAAGGTGCTACTGGAAGGAATTTTTTTAATTTCAAAATAGGAATGTTTCATTTATGAGTGATAGAATTGCCCCCTAGCCAGTTTTAACCTGTCCTTGCATCCAGGGGCCATTTACCTTTACCTTTTTACATTTCCATGCCATTTTAATTTTACGTATTTATTGCTCCCCCCCCCGCCCCATAAGCTTCCATTTTTTATTTCCCCACCACCCTCCTATAAAAATGAATACCTGAAAAGGGATGAATACCTGAAAAGGAGATAGCCTTTAACAGAGGATGAAGCATGATAACTATTCCACCAGTTAGATGATTATCGAGAAAAAAGAAACAGAATAGACTGCCTCCGAGAAGGTTATCAAGGCTTTGCTGTGTATTTCTTCTTGCAGTCAGTGACATATACACACAGCAGTGAAACATTTGGCATCTGTTTTGACATTTGTGTCTCCACCTTGTTAGAAAACCAAACTTAACCTTTAATTACTGCTGCTGACTGAAGCCAGGTTAACTTCGTTCCCTCTTTTGAAAGGGAAGCATACTGCTTATGCTCTTACGCTCTGGTTGGATCCTCGTCTATTTTTCCGTGATGTTGAATTATGATGTAAAAGGTGATTCTGACATTCCTAAAAAGTCTGTGGGGTTACAGGTTGCAGAACTTCAGTGGTGACCAAAATGGAACCCAGAACTGAACAGCAGCAGCAACAACAACAACATGTTTGACTGCAAATCTAGCAGTAGGAATTTGTGGAGTAAGCTAGGAATCTTGTGTTGGGAGTATTCTAAATTTCATTTGTTCAACCCAGCCCAGGAATGGGAATCGGGATGTAGACTTCCCAACCTCTTGTTACCGTTGCATCATACCATTTTGAAAACTTGTTTTGAAATTTGAACAATGAGTGCAGTGGAGGGCACAGTGGAGAGGAAATCTACTGTGGAAAACTCACTGCTTTGGATACCAACCCGTTTGTTAACTACAGCTTCAGAGTCCTGTTGAAACATATGGGAGCTGAACGAGAGCAGCACTAGAGGGATTATGCCATTTTAGGAGAAGCCTGCTTGGAGATTTTTTTCCGAACAGGCTTGTCAGCCTCAGTCTCCTCTATAAAACAGAGCAAAGAAAAGATCAATGAAGTGTTGGTCCTTCCTTCCTTCCTTCCTTCCTTCCTTCCTTCCTTCCTTCCCTCCCTCTCCCCACCCCCTGCCTTTTCTGGCTTTATATAGAGCACAGAAATACCTTCTCTTAATAAAAAGTGGGTCTGCCGTACCTTCCTTATTCCCATTAAGGCTTTTAGTAGAATAAGTTGTTTCCTTTGTATCAATAATGCATGTATGTGCATTCAAGATTCAAAATGAAGGATGAGTTAAAGGTGCTGCTCATCCTGTGGAGATGAAAACTTTATGCTTCATTACAGAGATTTGAACAGGGTGGATTGAGATTTGGAGCTGTCCTTTAAAAGCAGATTGGGGCCGTTGCCCCACAACCACCTCCACCCCACGGTAACTTGGAAGTAAACTTCCTCCCATGGCCTGAACCTGGAATTCTGAATTTCTCTAAGATGTTAAAGCCAATGTGGTGTGGAACTGAGGAGAGTGTTGGCCTGGGAGCTGGCTTCAAATGTCTGCTAGGCCATAACTCTCAAACACTATATCTTACTTAGTCTGGCCAAGCTCACATGGTGGTTGTGAGAGTAAACAGGGGGAGTCCTTTATGTCCTCCTAAGCTCATTATAGAAAGGAAAGAAGAAAAATGTAATAAGAACAATGCGTTTGCTGTTGTTAAAAACACACACCTTATTAATACTCCCTAACATTTTCAGAACACTGTGAATATATTAAAGCATAAGACAGTCCCTGTTTGCAGGCTCACAAACTAGTGGACACGATACACGAGGAAAAAGGAATGGGAAAAGAAGAGGAAAGAATGCACCAGATACAATCCATCTTTGTGCTGCTGCTTTTTCAACATATGTGGCAAAATGAAGCATTCTATCCCAAACTGGACTCCTTTTATATATGAAAATAATTCGGAGCTGATAGCTTGATTTTGACTTAGTTACGCAACTAAGAGGTTAATTCAGAGCTGAAGCACAGCAACACCATGCAACATTGTGCAGTAGATCTTGTTCACCTAAAACGCTGGCAGCAGTAAAATCAGGCAATATTACAAATCCTTACTCAGAGTAAGATTCCCTTACTCTGTGATATTCTCAACGTCTTGGATCTGCTAAAGGGTTTTATTGAGACAACTGTAGTTCTTCCAAACAACGAACCTCTGTTTGTACAGTAGATATTTCTAATAAATTTTAAACCTGACTCTTTAACTCCTCTGTGCTGTTTGGTCCAGGGTTCAGTGAAGGTATGTACAGGGAAATCAGGCTTGTACCCTTTCCCCTCACATCTTCAACTGGACTTGAATTTTGTACGTAGGTGGATAGGAATCCTGCAAAAGATTGAACCCCCACTCCACCTCTGACCTCATGCCGTCTCACATGAGTTTCATTTCTTCCCTTTTAGGGGGAAACTGCGGCACAGTATCACATCTTCACCAATGTTAACACTTGTTAGCTTTAAACAAGAGAGTGTGTGGCCAAAGTGTGTGAGCAAACTCTGGTTTGCCTACATGCTGTATATATAAACCACACCTCTCTTCCTCTCCACCAAAGAATCCTGGGAACTGCAGTTTGGTAAAGGTGCTGAGAGTTATAGCTCTGTGAGGGTTAAACTACATTTCCCAGGATTCTTTGCAGTTGGGGGGAGGGGACTGTGACGAGGGTCAGAAAGTAAAACAATATGGAAGTGGGATTTTACATATGGATACGCGCAGAGTTCCACCCAACATTGGGGGGGACGACACACACCTCATTGTGCGTACATGACGTCACACGTGTGACACACACGTGTTACATGGCATGTCTCTGGAGGAGGCGTCAAAGTCTTGTCTCTCTCTGCCCATCCATGTTCTCTGAAGGACCTGTAGCCCTTCAGATGTTTTGGCCTACAACTCCCATGATCCCTAGCTAACAGAACCAGTGGTCAGGGATGATGGGAATTGTAGTCCAAAACATCTGGAGGGCCGGAGGTTGGGGATGCCTGAACTGAGGCCACATCCACACCCTGCATTGAAAGCATTCTTACTTCACTTTAATAGTCATGGCTCCCCCCAAATAATCCTGTTGTTTGTTAAGGCCCCCTACCCCACACCCTCACAGAGTTACAGTTCCCAGAGTG
Organism: Podarcis vaucheri; assembly: GCF_965113315.1. Taxonomy (NCBI): domain Eukaryota; kingdom Metazoa; phylum Chordata; class Lepidosauria; order Squamata; family Lacertidae; genus Podarcis; species Podarcis vaucheri. Next base: position 105,673,996 of record NC_138760.1, read on the forward strand.
GTTCAATCCCTATTCCCAGGGACCCATGGAAATTGTAGGTCCAATGGTGGTCTAAGTTTAAGGATTGGCACCTCGTATGCTTGACTCCCCTGTAAACCTGCTCTGATGTAGGTTTTGTTTGCAGTGTCCAAGTAATTGTGTGTGTGTGTGCATGTCCGGTGGGTGTGCCTCCAAAAATGTGTGCATCGGATGCCTTTTGTCCCTATTCTCCCTGACCTAGACAAGTCAAAAGCCTGCCTTGGCAAAGCAGAGGCCACGTGTTGCCATTCCCCTTTTCTTTTGGCAAAGTTTTCCCCTTTTTTTGGACAGCACTTTATTTAAAAAAATAAAAAAAATGTTTAACTGCTACCCATTGAGGATGCCTATTAAAGCAGGTCATGCTAGTCTTCCATCGCTTTTCTGGGTGATGTTAAGAACTGAGGGTTTTTTTATTTATTTCATGCAGGGCTCACTCTCAATCTGGCACAGTATTATGTGGGTGCTTCCATCTCTCTCTCTCTCTCTCTCTCTGTGTGTGTGTGTGTGTGTGTTTCAAAGCTACTAATTGAAATTCAAATGTAATGAGATGAAGGCCTAACCCCCCCCCCCGCCGCCCCCAATTCACCACAGTCTTCTTTTGTTTTAATCCTTGTACGCCTGGTGCACCTCAAAAAGGCAGGCTTTGGTTCTTTGGTTTTAAAATTCAAACATGAATAAGTTTCACGAAGGTAAAACAGCCGACATCTTTTGAATGCTTTTTCTTTCAGTTGCTGGGCAGGAAGGGGTGGGGGTGGGGGTGGGGAACAATATTTGTTCCTGTTAACTAAGAACGAGAAATGGCTTTGATTATGGCGGGTGGAGCTGAGGAGGGGAGTGGTGGTGGTGGGAGAGAAAAGAGAGAAATATTTAATGACACGAAATCTGCAAAAGCAAACAAACACGCAAATGTCTTTCTGTTGCCTAGGTAACTACTATGGAACACCCAAGCCTCCCAGCCAACCCCTCAGTGGGAAAGTGAATAATACTGATGCTTTGCAAAACCTCCAGTCCGGCTCCAAGCAGTCGACCCCCAAGCGAACCAAGTCTTACAATGATATGCAAAATGCTGGCATAGTGCATACGGAGAATGAAGAGGAAGATGATGTCCCTGAAATGAACAGTAGCTTTACAGGTAACTTATTTGCTTGCCTTTGTATAAGAAGGAGGCGACCAGTGGGCGGGGGTGGGGGAAGGAATTGGGATGTGCAAATTGGTGGTTCTTCTCAAGAAAATTCCTGTGCATACATATTCACAAAATCTTTAGCATCTGGGGGATGCACAACTCACCGTTTGCTGCTTTCCCCCTTCCCCTCAACAAAAGTCTGTAGTTATTACTGTTAGGAATTTTCCTGTGTTGACAATATGAATGAGTGTGATCTTAGCAGAACCCATTTCTTTGACTTGACAGTTAAGGCTTTGAACCGCAGCTTTTGGCAAAGCATGTGAAAAGAACTTCAGGTAGCTGCCTGTGCAATCTCTTGACTTTTCAGCTATCAGATAGGCTAAAAATAACAATTGGAAGTTGGCACCTAGCTGAAACGACTGTGTTTTTCTCATCCCTGCTAGTATATTCCTTTATCAGCTGAGAAACCTGTTGCAAGAACCAGCTGACTTCAGATCCCTTACTTTCAGAGTTAGATATTAAAAATATCCTGCCATTGATTAAATGAAGGGCAAAATATTTAGGAGATCTGCAGGGTCTTATGATCCTAAGCACACATCTTTGGAAACAAGTACTGCAGAAAGCAGTGGGATTTCTGAGTGAACATGGTTTGGACCAGATTGTATGTTTAATTGATTGAGGTCACATTAAATAGGACTTGAATTTTCATTGGGCATTTTATGTGGCTGCAATCATGTAAGAGCTGTTCGACACCTATGGAGGTGGTGGACTCTCCTTCCTTGAAGAGTTTTAAGCAGAAGTTGGGGGGCTGTCTGTCGTGTATGTTTTAGTTGAGATTCCTGCATTTCAGGGGGTTGGACAAGATGACCCTCAGGGTTCCTTCCAGCACTACAGTCCTATGATTCTATTATTCTAGTGCAGTAGCAGCAAGACTGGAAGAGGAGTGCAGTGGCCCCGATCTTCATTTTGGGAACTTGCACCTTTGCTTGTTTGCAAGAAGCAACTTTGCCATAGGCTGCATTCGGATGTAATAGTAAACCACTGTTTAGCATTATGATAATGAGCCTAGTCCCTTCCTCGGTTGATGTGCCCCCCCCATCTTTCCTCTAGCACAGGGGTCAGCAAACTTTTTCAGCAGGGGGCCAGTCCACTGTCCCTAAGACCTTGTGGGGGGCCAGACTGTATTTTGGGGAATAAAATGAACGAATTCCTATGACCCACAAATAACCCAGAGACACATTTTAAATAAAAGCACACATTCTATTCATGTAAGAACATGCTGATTCCCGGACCGTCTGTGGGCCAGATTTAGAAGGCAATTGGGCTGGATCTGGCCCCTGGGCCTTAGTTTGCCTACCCATGCTGTAGAACAAGTAAATGTGTATCTCATCTGTAGGTTGGTCAAGTAGCCCTGTGTGTTAGTCAGGCTACGTGGTATTAAAACCTGATCTTTCCAATGCGACATGCTTCCATTTCTAACCCCCCCCCCCTTGCAAAATTCCTGTATGGTTTGTAACAACCCAGTAAGAAATATGGATTAAAATAAATACAACAGACAAGGGTGAAAACAACAGGACAAGACAGGCATATAGTTACAAACTATACAGTAATTACCCTATGTACTCGAGTATAAGCCGACTTTTTCAGCACATTTTTTATAACCCCATGGCTTATACTCGAGTGAGGGTCCTTTCGGGCTGCTCCTTCCTCCTCCGCCGCCTTTGCCGCTGCCCCCACCACCAGGTTTGTGGTGTGGTGAACCAGCTTATACTCGAGTCAATAAGTTTTCCCAGTTTTTTGGTGGTAAAATTAGGTACCTCGACTTATATTCGGGTTAGCTTATACTTGAGTATATAGGATATATGCCTCCATTTCCGAATGATCTAATAGTCTTTGTTACTCACTGGTTACTTCAGAAACAGCCCCAGCTTGGTGGATCCAGCTTGCATGGGTTTTTTTTTACGAAGTGTCTCAAACAATTATGGAAGCAAGCAGGGTGAAAATAGTAATGTACTACTGACTAATAATCACTATGTCTAATTCTCTCTCTGTGTGTGTGTGTGTCCTTCTGCAGCAGACTCTGGTGAACAAGACGAGCACAATACACACAGCACAAGAGATTCGGCTCCCCCATCTGTGAATAATAGCAGTATCACCACTGTTCCCACCACGGAACCTTCTCAGAAGCTCCCTCAATACCTACCTCCTTGTGCAGAGGAAAACTTGGGTCCTCTGCCTGAAAACTGGGAGATGGCCTATACAGAAAATGGAGAAGTCTACTTTATAGAGTAAAGAGATCATTTTCTTGTGTGTTCTTTGTACTTGCAGATAAACAAGAGAGGGGTTGAACCTTTGCACCATTTTTGAGGCCAAACTAGCCACAGCGCGGGCAGCCTTTGGGGCTTTCTTCTACTGGTTGGTGGTGGTGCTGGAAGTGGCAAGGAGTTAGGCAGTGGATGGCTAAGGGCTGCCTTTCCCCTGGGGCCTGGAGGTTTCTCTCACTTGTGACTTAGAAGGGTATTGCACTGAATGCCATGCTACTAACCGCCACACATTGAACTGCAGTTTAACCGTAACTCATTCGCGCTTATTTTGAAAACAAAAGCATAATTGTTGAGGAATTTATTTAGGAAACACTATTGTCTGCAGCAATCAAACTGTTTTGCCAAACAAACCAGAAGCTAAGTGAACCCCTGTTAAATTCTCTGGCAGGTCAAAGCATCAACAGTTTGGCGGTAGAGGGTAATGCATTGCACTTCTCAAAAGTTAGTCATCATTTCCCTCAATAGCAGACAAATCATAGTGTGGCAAGCTAAAAAGTTGGCTTCTCATTCACCACAAGGCCCAGAACCTTGTGAAGTTCTGCCACCGTTTGTCTTAGAAGCATCTTGTTTTCTCACTTCTGAAGGCTATCCAAATATTGTATAAAAATCCCTTTATCCCCTTGGGAAATAAAATGTTTTGTACCTTGGCAGACCCCTTTTACTCCATTATTGTTAATTTGACTTGCTTGCTGGACTTCTATGCCCCGGTTTACCAGTTAGAGATTAATTGCCCTGGAGTGCACAAAAGAATTAAAACGGTTTTTGCCTTCTGTATTGCGAGGGTGGGTAAAGTAGTGTGTGAAACAGCGACCTTCCACTCCAGCTTTCCTATCGCCAATAATCTATGGCAGGGATTGTGAAGCCCATCCTTTGAGAACGGGTCTGCTGTTTAGGAGTGAAGTCTTCAAAGCTACATGCCCCCACATAATTTCAGAGGAGGGTTAGGTTGTGTTGCAAACCCCCTTTGAGACTTGCGGAAGGAACTGTGCCATGCTATTTAAAGTGATACTGGAACCGGAATGCTATGTAGTTCCCTGATTGTCAGCGGGGGCCGTGTTTGAGCCATCGAGATTACTGAAAGGAAAGGAGGTGAATGATGTATTCGCTGCAAGAATTAGAATGCCACGGCTTTAGATGTGTCAGAAAGGTGACCAGGCAGATTGGTGGGGGTAGGGCAGTGGCGTAGGAAGGGGGGGTGCGGGCTGCCCCGAGTGTTATCACTGAGGGGGGTGACAAATGGCAAATATATGGGGGGGGGTTAAAAAATAGGCTCACGACACTTTTTTTGAGAGAAAAAACAATTCCTTCACTCACCGCACCCCCCTTCCTACGCCACTGGTAGCTAGGTGAGATGAGGGGCACTGGGCGCCACACCGTGGGGCCTGCAGGGTGCCTGAGCCACGCGTCTTTCCTGAGGGGGAGGCGGTGGGAGGAATTTTTCAAGCAGTGTGGGGCATGCGTCTACCCACTGCTTCAGCCGCCCTACAGCTGAGGGGGAGGCTGTGGAGAGGCTCCACGCAACATGCCCTGCCTTGGTTCACCCCGCCCCCCAGCTGCAGGATGTGTGCACTGAATCGGGGCCCCGAGCAGCTAGCTATGCCGCTGGGGTAGGGGGAGCAGGATCATTGAAGGGCTGTGTTTACATCTGGCCTATCATGCAGTGCCATCCAACTCAGAGGAGTGCCATGTGCACATTGCTAGCTCTGGACCTGGCACTTTTCAATACTGCCTTATCAGTGTAAAAGGCATTTCTTTAATCCGACCTGTGTCTTGGAGCTCGGATAGATCATGAGACTCTTAATCTCAGGGTTGTGGGTTCAAGCCCCACATTGGGCAAAAGATCCCTGCATTGCAGGCGGGGCGGGTTGAACTGGTCCTTTCCAACTCTACAATTCTAACTCATCCCTCAACAATTTTCAAGTGGTCTGTAAGAGGAAAGATTTGCCCCAGATCATTCAGGAACACAGTCTATGTGGGTAGGTCCATTCAAATGGGCCCACCACCATTGCATCTTCAAACATCATCGTTTCCTTTTTCTCCCTGTATTTTCAGAGACTAGACTGGAAGCCATGTCTTAGAAAGTTTAATTCTTATGCTCCGTTCTAAATGAAAATGGATTTCGCTCAGATGAGTCAAAGTGGTGGCCACAGGCTATTTTTCTGTCACTGATACTTTATTTTTAACAAAGGTCTCTTTTTCTTTTTCCCTTTTCTTTTCGGTTTGCAGCCATAACACTAAAACGACGTCTTGGCTAGACCCACGGTGCCTGAACAAACAGCAAAAGCCTCTAGAAGAATGTGAAGATGACGGTAAGGGAGTAAGCGCTAAAATGAAATCTGGAAAACATTTTACCTAACTTAAGGTTGCAAAGGAATGAGTGGAACCGGGTTCTCCTCTCAAAATCACAGCTGGTTCAGTGAGGCCCAGATTTGTATCATAATGCAGGTGGGGGGGCTAAACTATGTCCTTGGTACAGATTTCCCTTGCTGGGTATGTGCTATGTGTACCAGAAGCATTTTTTAAATGGCAACATGCAGGACAGAATCTTCCTAAGTTCTAGGTGGCATAATTTTTGTATATCCCCTCAGCTATAGAATTCTGGCCTCTATAGAGACTCTAAAGGCAGACTTAGCTACAATGGCATTCTCACCATCCTCAGCAATTGTCCAATTCAGCGAGCTCAGCTTGCTGTTTTTCCTTGGAGGTTTTTAAGCAGAGGTTGGATGGCCTTCTGTCATGGAGGCTTGAGCTGAGATTCCTGCATTGCAAGGGGGTTGGACTAGATGACCCTTGAGTCCCTTCTATGATTCTATGATTTTTCCACTATAATCACCTTGCAGCTTTTCTGAGCCGGTTATTATTACTTTTTTAAAAGAAGCAGCAGCAGCTAAAACCATAGCTACAATTATCCTGCTTTGAAAATTACTCCTTGGTGAAGCCACTGAAAAAGAAGAAAAAAAGGAAAAGACAATTTAATTCCATCCTTATAGAATCCCACAATTAGTCTTAAGACACTGTATAATACAGTGTATGGGATACTGCAGCTTCATCACTTCATTTTGATCCAATGGCCATTATTGCTTATCTTAGTGAAAATAAAAGGTGTGTATATATACGTTACTCCAATTTTGCAGTGTTATTTCCCAGCAGTTATTGAAATCATACATCAGATTTGATATTTGCACCCCTTGAGACCTTCAGGATGCCAACTCAAGAAACCCAACTCAAGAAACCCGGCTACTTTAATTTAACTTCGGAGAAGAAAATGGGGCATGTAACAGCAATTTAAAAAACAACAACAGGTAGAAAGTTGAGAGGAGAGAAAATGAAAGGGGCAGCAACACATGCCTGATTCTTAAGTTCATTTTAAAACAAAATGAAACAAAATGGTTAAGCACCCTCAACTTAACTTGTAGGTCAAATTGCTATGTGTCAGGACCAAACTAGAGGTGATGGTGGCAGGCACAGTTATTCATACACTTCCCCATCCACATATGAATCGGGTATTAAGGCAGCGCTGGGGCAAAAGTGATCTGGGAGAGGTAAGGTGAGGAAAGCCCAACTGCATGTCCCATTGGAGCTTAGAATTAGACGCTTACAGCCAGGGCTGGCCTAAGACATTTTGATACCTGAGGTGGACCCCAAAATGGTGTCCCCAGGGAAGAAGATATCAGGGAAGATCCACATGAGGAACAAGCGGAAGGTAGGGAAAAAGATCAACATTGACCGCCACCTGAGGCAGTCGCCTCAACTTGCCTCATGGGTGGGCTGGCCCTGCTCTCAGCCCTATTTATACATAACTCCAGCAGGCTTCTGAATAAACAGAAATGATACTGCTACTCTCACATCTAGCCTGGCCCTTAGCTGATCGATGCATTAACAGTTGTTCTTCAGAAACTAGCAATCGCAATTCTTTTGAATTTGTTTCCAAAATGGCTTTTTAAGAAGCATTTCCGTTATATTGAAATTTGTATTACACCAGCCTGTGTGTGGGAGGTGACCCTCCAAATAATGCACTCCCCACATTGCCCTACGCTAAGTACTGTATTTTTTGCTCTATAAGACTCACTTTTTCCCTCCTAAAAAGTAAAGGGAAATGTGTCTTTGTCTTATGGAGCGAATGCAGGCTGCGCAGCTATCCCAGAAGCCAGAACAGCAAGAGGGATTGCTGCTTTCACTGCGCAGCGATCCCTCTTGCTGTTCTGGCTTCTGAGATTCAGAATATTTTTTTTCTTGTTTTCCTCCTCCAAAAACTAGGTGTGTCTTATGGTCTGGTGCGTCTTATAGAGTGAAAAATATGGTAGTTTCTTTAACCCCAGCCTCCAGACCACATTTTTATGAGAAGCCTCAAGGCTGCAGCCCTGTACTCCCTTCCCTCGGAGCAAGTCCTGCTGAATTCAGTTGGGCTTACCTCGGCATCGACGTCTCCCGTCCTCTTGCACAAATTGGCCATTCCCATTTCAAAACTAGGGTAACAAATAGGTGGTGAACTCCAGCAAATAGGCACAATTAATATATCCCAGTACAGTGGTGTCTCGCAAGACGAAATTAATTTGTTCCGCGAGTTTTGTCGTCTTGCAGTTTTTTTCGTCTTGCGAAGCACGGTGTCAGGAAAGTTTTGGAAAAGCTTCAAAAATCACCAAAGTCTTTAAAAACCTCAAAAAAGGCTGCCACACCGCGTTCTATGAGTTGCTCCTCGAAGTCAAGTTACAACTGTATTAACGGTGTTAAGAAAAAGGAAACAAACTTGCAAGACATTTCCGTCTTGCGAAGCAAGCCCATAGGGAAAATCGCCTTGCGAAGCAGCTCAAAAAACAAAAAGCCCTTTCGTCTAGCGAGTTTTTCGTCTTGCGAGGCATTCGTCTTGCGAGGTACCACTGTATTATCATTTTTAATGAGTAGACGTGTGATTGTACAGCAACTCCTTTATTCAGCAAATTTACTTTCTTCAGCCTATGGGGTAGCTAACGAATACATTCATCGGCAGGGGGTATAAATGTCAAAATACTTAACCATTGCTTTATTTTGATGTGCACCGTGATTTTCTTCTTTTTAAATTGTGAAGGATGTCCTGTGGAGCAAATGAAGGGAAATCCTTTTTTTAAATTATTATTATTTCCAACTTTGAGTATGGGAATGTGACCTCAGTGAAATAACACTGGGAACTTTGCATGGTTTACGCATATGAGTATATAAAGGTGTGATTATGCTTTATATTGAATCAGGCCCAGTAGGTCAGCCTTTGCAAATCTGGTGCCGTGCTGATGTCTTGGACTGCAATCTGTGCTGACTGGGGCTGATCAGAATTGTAGTCCAAAACATCTGCGGAGCAACAGGTTGGTGAATCCTGCAGTAGTTCAGCTAGTCCACTGTGGTCTCCTCTGACTGACCCTGGTTCTCACTGGTGTTTCCCAGTGATACTCCTTGAGATCTTTGAGCTAGATATGCCAGGAATTTGCTCTGGGTTGCTACACATGAAAAAGTATGTTATTTGGGCCCTCCAACTTGGGCAAGTGTTTAAAAATCATGCAGGTCATTTTTACAGGTATAACCATTAGAAAAATATATAACTGGACATAATTTTTGGATGCATTCACTGTCTGCCATATGGCAGCTATCTATTACCAGTTTTGAATTAATCTAACCACAAAATACAAATCTTTTTACGTTGATGTATCTCATGTTTGGAGAAATTCTGAGATTCTCTGGCTGACTTGTGCTAAACCGAATCCATTATTCTTTTATCAGTCATTTGCTTGCAAGTTTTATCATCTTTCATTTGCTGGCTGCAATTTTGTTTCTTGACAAAATGACATCCCCAGTCATTCATAACATTGTTAGCAGATGGAAATGGTATGCAATAAGTAAATGGATGATCAAATTACGCTTTATTTAATAGAAGCTCTCTGCAAGTGGTTGTCCCTTAATGCAACCATAAAGTATAAAGTAGGACTTTATACTTGAGGCATGTAGTTTCTAGAGTAGGACCAAAGTCCAATATGCAGCAATCAACACGTATATCGAACTCTCGAAGCACACCTGAATAACTGAATATTATCCAATTATTTGGCTTTGAAAAGGTAGCTGGATGGGTTCACCAACCTATGAGCATGGGCCCTGAGCAGTCTCAATTCATTCTAATGAGGTTCTGCTCTTCTTTAAGAACAAGCTGAACTGGACTGGGGTTTAGTTGTTAATTATCTGGGGACAAATGAAGTGGTCGTTTAATTTAGATAATGTAATAGTTGAAGGTACACCAGCTTTCCTTTTGAGGCTCCAATTCCTTGCATGTGCAAGGGCTCTGAGTTAAGCACTGGAGCTCTGCCTAGTCACAAGGACTTTCCAAAAGGGATATGCAGGCAGAGTCATCTTAGACGAAAATGAATGGGAAGCCCAAGTTCTAGATTTGGCAAATTAAACTGACAAGACCAGACGGCCCCCATTGAGCCAGGGGGTGGGGGTGGGAGGAGAGCAGATCCATGTTGTTAGCCTTTTGGAATGCAAAAAATAAAATAAAAAATATTTTCAGTATTATTGTCAGTGGCCACAGTGTCCCTCCTGACTAAGGTGTCGTGGCGTATGGGTTTGGGCTAGGTTGGTAGAAAACCTGGTGTTGGTTCTGCTGTATACTGGAAGGAATTTCTTGCTTGGTGCTGGTGTCTGAATTTTTCTTTTAATTTTTTTCTATCTCACTTACTGCTCTTCCTTTGGAGAAGAAGGGGTACACACGGAGGAACTGGACAGTGAACTAGGTAAATCATCCATCTCTCATTTTTGCACCGTTGGTTGGACTGCACCGTTAACTGCTTTAACATCCTTTCCTTTGTATCACTTTTTTCTTCTTTTAATTTCAAGCAAGATCTAACATAGTCGTATCCAAAGGTGTTTTCTTTTCTTTCTTTGTTTGCTTGTTTTGGCTTAAGCATGTCATTTTCAAGCAGGGTTGTTGCTGTCCAGTAGATTTGTGGAGCCGTCAACCCTTTTTTCCCTACATGACTCTGGGTCAAATCCGGCTAAGTCATTGGACAAGCAGAATGACTTCAGCTCACATAATGTAAACTTCTCTGCCCTCTTCTGTTTCTGCAAGCCCCCTCGCTCTGCCCCAAATCTGCTCTGTATTGTTGGGGAAAACCCTGGAGCAGTTGGGGTTGTGTATGTACAAGGAGATGGAAGCACCAGTGCAGAAACGGGAGTCATTCCACTCACTTAATGACTTGGTTGGATACAACTCACTGTTTGAAAGTGTTTCTGTGCTACAGGACATGTGTATATGCTTCTCATTAATGCTAACCACTATTGCTTTTATATTCAGTTCACATTTGAAGTTGGGTACTTGATTTGTGAATCTAACAGTAGTCTGGAATGCTGCCATAATAGTGTAGGGTCCAGTGCTTGCATACAGATTGCTTTCTGCCATGACTCAACTTTGTATCATGCCCTCTTCTGCACCCACTTTTTTTTTTGGGGGGGGTATCTGTGTTTCACACGGCCTAAACCGCACCTGAAACTGCCAGAACTCTGTATATTTCATCAAGCTTGCTCTTAGCATTGGGGATTAAGAATCCAGAACCGATTCCAGAAATTAGGCAGAATCTGGATTACAAGCCTGGTTCTATTTCCAGAGTATGGCCCTTTCTAACCCTGATGAGCTAGACTAGATCTGCAGCTGGCATGCTTATGATGCCATCATCGTATCTCTGAAACCATCAGGCAATTATATCTTATTGCTTCGTCCCCCATCCACTATTAGACACTTGATTGCATTTGGATGTAATGATGGCTAGAAAACCATAGTTAGGGAGGTTTGTTTGTGAATGAATTGTGTGCTTGTGTTCGCTTCCCAAGCAGGCTCCGCTTTGTTCTCTGAGTGGGGAAAACAAACCGTGGTGTGGCTGAGTAGCTCCTGCAGCTGAACCAGTGCTTGCAGCTTGTTCGAGATGGCGTGTGGTTTGCTTCCCGACTCAAGGAAGGGAGGAGCAGAGAGTTGAGTGCAGCATCACACACCTCCTCCACAGACTTGATTTGCCTAACTATGGAGCTGGCCAGCGGTTTGTCCAAACAGCTCTCCCGGAAGTCTCTTGGTTGTACGCTGCAGTTAGTCCTTCACTGATACAGCAGCCACGAGTGTAGCCTTTCTTTAAAGCCTATTAGGAAACATGGTTGTCCTACAACATGTTATCACCCTTTCAAAATGTAGCTCAGCAGCTGCAGTGTATGAAATGGCAGGCTGTGCACTGTGCAGTGCCTTAGTATTCAGACACATGCATTTGTATGTGTGTGTGTGTGTTTACTAAGGATAAAATGCATCCAGTCCCACTTAGAGAATGAACTTTTTCAGAATCCGAGGTGGAAGCTGATCCCTTAAGACTGACAGCATTGGTAGCTTACTCTAACAAAATGTTAACAAGGCAAATATAAATACAGTGGTACCTCAGGTTACATACGCTTCAGGTTACAGACTCTGCTAACCCAGAAATAGTGCTTCAGGTTAAGAACTTTGCTTCAGGATGAGAACAGAAATCATGCTCCGGCAGCGCGGCGGCAGCAAGAGGCCCCATTAGCTAAAGTGGTGCTTCAGGTTAAGAACAGTTTCAGGTTAAGAATGGACCTCCAGAACAAATTACCGTATTTTTTGCTCCATAACACTCACTTTTTTCCTCCTAGAAAGTAAGGGGAAATGTCTGTGCGTGTTATGGAGCGAATGCCTACGGATGGCGGGGGGATCTGCTGCAGTCGTGAGCAGAGGATCCATGGTTCCCCTTCCTTCCCTCCTCCATGGCTCTCTTTGAAACAGCAAAGCGGGAGAAGAGCCGCTGAGTGGGGAGGAGAGAGGGACAGAGAGCCTGGTTACAAAGCACGGATCCACATGGATCCTCAGGATTTTTGCACAGGGTCACCCCAAATTCACCATCAGATCACATAGCATGTCCATGGCTACAGCTTGCACCAAAAAAATCACACACCCACTGTTGCCTGGGGCCGCAGTGGTGCAAAAACGTGGTTACAAAGCATGGATCCACATGGATCCTCAGGATTTTTGCATTGGGCTACCCCAAACTCACCGACAGACCACATGTCTGTGGCCACAGCATGAACCACAAAAATTATACATCCACTGTTTCGTTTAGAATATATTTTTGTTCTTGTTTTCCTCCTCTAAAAACTAAGTGCGTGTTATGGTCGGGTGCGTGCTATAGAGCGAAAAATACGGTAAGTACTTAACCCGAGGTACCACTGTAGAGCAAAATAGTGATACACTTAAGACAGGTACCCGAAAAGAGGAGCTGCCTCTGGCACTTAGGGTTATGGGATGGTATTCAACAAACTTCTTTTTTCCCCCTCAGAGTAGAAGCATTCAAATCAATAAACATGTATACTCAATAAACAGATGTACTCAGAGTAAAACAGAAGTTGATTTCCACCGAACATGTTTTAGAGATTTGGGATACAATGCAACGTTGTGCTTTTACAAATGTTCCATCTGCACAAACCTATCTGCATATCAGGCATATCCGCTTGCCAGATGGAGCAATCCCCCTTATGTTCTGAGGGGTTCTCCCACCCCACCCACCCTGAGCCAGTTTCAGGGGGAGCAGAGGCAGGGAAAGCCCCCTTGCGCAAGTGGAAAAACCCTCGCGCAGATCTTCTGCTGACAGGGTTTGGCGGGCTTTTGTTCTGTTTGCTTTTGATATTCATTGAGCCTTCTACTTCATGAACAATTCTTCTTCCATACGCTGAGCAACAGGCCTGCTTTGCAGCATGCACCCTGGTGTCCGAAGCACTAAACTCTATGAAAGGTGAAAGAGACGGTTCACGTTTCCAAACGCTCTAGGACAAATGTTGGAGAGCTGCAGCTGGTCCATGGCTCTCTGGCAGCTCAGCTGTGCGCCCCTGACTATTTGGAGCTTGTACTACTTTATCATTCACTCATCTGTTATATTTCTAAATATACATCCCAAAGGGATCTCATGGTGCTGTGCAGCAAGCAGTAAATACTGTAACACGGCATATATATTAAAACATGGGTAGGGAAACTAAGGCCTGGGGGCCGGATCCGGCCCAATCGCCTTCTAAATCCAGCCCATAGATGGTCCAGGAATCAGTGTGTTTTTACATGAGTAGAATGTGCCCTTTTATTTATTCGTGGGGCGTAGGAATTTGTTCATTCCCCCCCCAAAAAAAAATAATCCAACCCCCCACAAGGTCTGGGGGACAATGAACTGGCTGCCTGCTAAAAAGGTTTGCTGACCCCTGTATTAAAACCAACCTGAGGCCTGGGAGCCGGATGCGACCCATTCGCCTTCTAAATCCGGCCCGCAGACGGTCCGGGAATCAGCATGTTTTTACATGAGTAGAATGTGTCCTTTTGTTTAAAATGCATCTCTGGGTTATTTGTGGGGCATAGGAATTTGTTCACCCCCCCAAAAAAAAAATACAGTCCGGCCCCCCACATGGTCTGCGGGACGGTGGACCGGCCCACGGCTGAAAAAGGTTGCTGACCCCTGCCTTAACGGTTAGAAGTCATGGTGAACAAAGCAAGGCTTAGCCCACCCCTTCCCATATGCTTGACCATCTTTTTTAAAATATGGCAGTGTTTACATCTGCAAAAAACAACAACACTGATACAATCCTGGCCAGTCTGCTTGTCACACATGTTACTAATTAGCGATAAGTTTCTTCAGGGTGAGGACAACCAAAAATGCCAACGTCACTACCTTCTGTGTGTTTGCGCATGGGCAGAAAGAAGTAAAGTAACATATCAGTCAGTCAATCTCAGTTGGTTAGAATGTGGTGCTGATAGCGCCAAGTTTGCAGGATTGAGCTAGTCCAGGAGGTGATGCCCAGATGATCCTCAGGGACCCTTCCAACTATGTTTCTGTGATTCTACGAATCGTTTTGTTTGTATGCCACCTTTCCAAAACCAAAACCACGCTCAAGGCGGCGTACCACATCCAAAAATTGCATAACTACAAACAGAAAAGTAGTCGTAAACAAAACATCAAAAAGTACACAACAAAATTGATCAATTTCCACATAAATCATAATAAGATGCAAAATAAAGATACAAAAAAGAAACAGCAGCAACCCCACCAATAAAACCCCTGAAACAATACTCCAGTCGACGTATGACAAATTTATTCTCCAACTGGCTTTGCAATTTCCCCAATGTTGCGTGTGCGTCTTTTCCCCCCCTAAGTGCGAATTTCCAGAGAAGCTGCATGCAAACCTGTGCACACCTGTTAAAATGCAAATCATTCAAGGCAGAAAGAAAACAAAAAAAAAAGCTTCTTTTTTTTGGTAATGTTTTAAGTGGCAACCTTTCACCTCGGTGGTGGATTATCAACAACATTGCTTACAATTTCAATATTGATGTTTGTTTTTGGAACTTAGCACTTGTTTGTCAAAATGCTTCAGATCAAAAAGGGAAAGAAAAGGCAGGGACAAATCTCTCCAAGGTGAATTTTAATAACATTTTATTTGGTACATTTTTTAAAAAAAAATGACACAGGTACTAAACACAGAGACCCAGAGCTGATTTCTCTCTTCGGTGACATTCCAGCCAGCTTCAACTTCCACATTTTGGAAGTACTCTGGACACATAGACATTGATTTTAAAAAAGGTGTAATATCTTTGGAAGCACTTTTAAAGCCCAGATTTTAAGCTCACATGTGACTCTAACAAAAGGGGGGGGAACATATTTTGTTCGATTTTCTTTGGTGAAGGATTACAGAGCAAAATTTGGGTCTTCTGAGAGGCAATTTTATTGCCTTCTAATGCTGTACCCGGAAAGCCATTGTTTCTGGTCTGCAGAAAAGACCAGTTTATCATTCTTGCCAAGTGTTTCCTTTCTTGCACATGCACCTCCAAACCACTCCTCCTCTACCCCCAGTCAGCGCTGGCTTTCATTTCCTTTCTTTATATCTCAAGGAATCCAAAGGTGCTTCAGAAGGATAGCATTAAAAAAAAAAAAATGTGGGTGGGGGAAGTTGGAGGGAAACCTGCTTTTTATTTGCAAACAAGGAACATGTGGAGCAGAACTCATTAAATAATTTCTCTTGATTTTCAGCCAGTTTCCGCATTGCAAACATACATTTTGAGTAATTAGCCCATGTGTGTTTATAAGGGTTTCATTGCTGTTCAGTCTGGAGCTGTTTGTGTCCTTATGGCATTGTAGCTGGAGCCTGTCGATAGCACACTGGATAACTGTTTCATGTTGCGCAACCGTTTGATTGTACAGGGTACCAAATAGGGTTTGGGTGTTTTTTCTTTCCTTTTCAAGGCTGCAATCCTATATGTGCTTCCTGGGAACAAGTCTTATAGGGACGTCCTTCTAAGTAGACATGCATATATGATGTGCTGTTAAAACTAATGCTCGTTTCACAAACATTGCTTCTTGCTGTGGTCTTAGAATAATTCTCATGCTGGTTATTTTTTACCATTATAGGTAAGCTCAATGAAACGGTCTGATTCTGAAAAAGACACTGATATGCTGAGCATAGAGTGTCTCCTTACTCTCTCTTTCTTTCTTTGAATTCACCCTATCAGTTTAGGAAGAACCCATGGTTAAAACCCTATTTGGAGTGTGCTATGTCAGAATTCAGGTGGGGAGTGTGTGTTTTAATATTCCCTGCTGAGGATGAGAAAAAGGATGTTGGACTAGATTAGCGTTTCCAAAACTTGGGTCTCCAGCTGTTTTTGGACTACAACTCCCATCATCCCTAGCTAGCAGGACCAGTGATCAGGGATGATGGGAGTTGTAGTTGGAAAAACAGCTAGAAACCCAAGTTTCAGAAAGACTGGACTAGATGGATGTTTGGCTTGCTCCAACAAGGTAATTCTTGTTTTGTATTCACGTCAAAAACTCCCTGCCTGTGAAAGCTTGGCTTATTGAGGAGTGTAGCTCTGATCCAAAATGTTATTGGACTGCAACTCCCATAACCCTTGCTTGCTCAGGCAGCCAAAGTCCAGCAACATGTGGATTGCACCACATTAGCTAACTCTTAAGAACCTAACATGTTGGAGATGGTTTTAATAAATGTTATATATGTATGTAGCTTTGGTTTTTTTCCAGTGTTTAATTGTATTTTTAGTGGTTCTTATTTTTGTCTGTAAGCTGCCTTGAGTGCCATCGGGGAGAAAGGCAGGGTATAAATAAATATATTACAGTAATAAGATGAGCCTGCAGGATCAGTTCGGTGGCTTAGCATCCTGTTTTCACAGTGGCCAACCAGATGCCCTTGGGAAGCCTGAAAGATGACCATGACCATTGTGCACACTTAGGAGTCCCAGCAAGTTTGAACCAACTTTTGCTATACACAATGGGTGGTCCCCCCCCCATATGGGAAGTGTTCAGTCAAGTAACCCTCCCCACCCCTACCTTCTCAAGTGGAGTATCAGGAGCTTTATTCAAAATGAAACCTCTCTTAGTCCTGGCTTGCGATGTTCACATAAACTGGGGAAAGCAAAAGTGATTCATTGGTAAAGGTTTCCTGTGAGCTGGAAGAATTGCTCTTATCATTCAGACTACACAGCCCACACAATTGCCCTCATCTGTATTGTGTCCACAGAGGACAAATGATGGATTCGTGTCTTCTGAGGTTGTTCATGGCTGCCTTTCGGAAAAGATGGCACATCCCATCCTCCTTAAAGCTATTAGGCACTGTACCCAAGTTAAGCTTTTTTCCCCCTTCTTTTTTTTTAAAAAGATAGCAATTTGCTTCTGATAAGTAGAGCTTCTTCAGAGCAAATTTCATGTTTTGGTGCCTGTGGCCCTTTTGACGCGCCATTCTCTCTTATCGAGAGCAGGAGAAAACAAAACAGACAAGTTAAAAAAGCAAACTCCGATGTACGCTCAAATGGTTTTTCTTCATTGACTAATTATGCTTATAGAAGTATTTACGCCTCCAGCTTTGCAAGCCTGCAGGCGTGGAGCTCTTAGCTTTTCCTGAGCAATCTTCCTTTTGCTGCGTTCCCCCACCCCCCTCAGCCCGCAGTTGTAAAACTGAAAATTACTTTAAGGTGCGATTAAGGGATAATGATTTTGTGACAGGTTTTGTAACATGATAAAATGACTGCACGTGCACTGAGATTTATGCTGTCAGCACCGGGATTCTGATCCCTTTCAGTTGTGATAGAAATGTGAAGTGCTTAGATAGAGCTAAGAGACAATTGTTGCAAGTTGGGCCACATTAGCAGTTTGCTAGGTGCTGCAGGAGGACTTGCCTTTTTTTGGGGGGGGTGCTCACATGGACATCAGCTGGGCATGTTGAAAGACACCAGATCATGTGACGTTGCTGGGAACGCTGCCCCTATTTTGCAATATAATTGTGTTACTTTCTATTGTAAAGAATTTCAAAAATCTCGCTCTGCAGACATAGCTAATGAATATGAGCCTGTTGTCATTTGATGCTTGTTTCAGGGCCCTGTTACCTTCTGGGCTCCGTAAGCCTTTTTGCCAGTAAATGTCCATCCAAATGCATTTTGACAGCCATAACAAAAACTTCTGAAACCGAACTAAGTGCTGCGCGAAAGCTCCCAGGAGATTGACCTGTGAAAGCTGATGCTGTACCTTAGGACTGTTGGGCTTGCATCCAGCGAAGTTATTCCTATTAGTGGCAGGGCACCTCACTTGCACAAAATGACATGCCTCCTGTGCATTTGGGGAAAGGGATCACCAGGAGAAGAAAACAAGAAGTTCTGTTGCACAGGTGGGAGTCCTTTGCACTAAAGGAATGACATATTTGCATCTTGGTTCATTTTACTGCAACAGACTACCTTTTTGGGCAAAAGAGACTGTGTGTGCCTCACCCTTTAAGCTGCACAATGTGTCCTGAGAAGCCATTTCCATGAATGTGTTGTCCAGTGAGTGAATAGATTGTTTTAAAAAGCGTATTCTTTAAAGTTGCATGCTCTAGGATAATCTAGGATTGCAGCAAGTGTTATGTGAAAACGTAGTTGGGGGCAGCGGGGGAGGATAAATCTGCAAGTGAAAGTAAAATGCTTTAAATAAGTAATATCCATTTGTTTCCAGAACTACCTACTGGTTGGGAAAAGATTGAAGATCCTGTATATGGTGTCTACTATGTAGAGTAAGTAACTTTGTCGCCGTAATGATTTTTATGTGACCCTTAACACGCTGCAGATAGCAGCATCCAACCACTGTGTGGAAATCCACTAGAGCTGGGCATTTGTCACTGGAAATTTAGCCACCTTGAGTGATTTATCGTTAACAGGCTGTGGTGCTATGTGCCAATATGTAGCTAGCAGCATAAAACTGCAAATACTTGGCTCTTTCTGTAGTATGGATGCTTGAAAAGGGAAAGAGAGAGAGGAGGGTACCTCATGCATTGCTCTTGTGCACCCCCTAGTGATAATTAAGGGAGAAAACACAAATTCAGCCTCAGAGAAGGGAAACTCCATTTCCTGTATGCTTTGGAATGATATACTAGCGGTCTGGTGTAAGCTGTTTAATGAAAACGTGTATTGAAAAGAGTTGCTGTGAAATGAAGACAATACAGACCTCAGTTTTAAGTCCTGGGTTCCTAAGTAAATGCCAGTTCAGAAACATTGCCTGCGTCTGAAAAGCAGGGGCACAGGATTCGCAGATTCACTATCTGAATATGGCAGCAAACTGGCATTCTTAATGACAGGAATCTTCTTAGATTAACTGAACTGGGTCACAGTTTGGGGCTGTAATTCCTGCTTCTGCTAGCGTTGCAGTGTAGCCAAAATGACTACTGTGACTTTATTCCAAATGTGTGGAAACAAACATTACCCAGAATGAATCCTGCAGTGAGCAGTTGCTTAATGGGGGGGGCAGCATTTTTACGACTTCCTTCTCTCCCCCACCCCCCAATTCTGCCTTGCTCTTGATTTAGACGGCAGCTCTCTCCCTTAAGAAATTGAGATTCCATTTTAGTTTCATTGCTAACACCCACAAGAATGCATATTTAATTATATGTACGAATGAATAGATGAGCTTCCTGGTATCTCTCAGCTCACAGTGTTTTCTTTAGTTGGAAGAGTTAACCTTTCATGGTGTATGTTTGTTGTTTTAACTCATGCCCTCGGTGCCTCGGACTCCAACGTTAGCAAACCGTATAATTAAAACATGACATTTATTTTGCTGGAGACATCAAGGGGAAATATTTATCTTTTCTCCCTCTTTTTCCTTTTCCTTTTTTTTGCTATTAAACACCATACTAAGAAATCTCTCCAGTATCTTCCAACCCACTGTGTATGTGTGTGTGTGTGTGTGTGTGTGTGTGTGTGTGTGTGAATAATCCATTTATATTAAGTCCTCTGCTTCATTGAAAAATTGGCTGGCAGCATGAGAAAGCAGCATAAGAGAAACAATGGTTTGGGATCTAAAGAGCTGGTCTGTAGCATTGGACACATGTGCTTGGGCCTGTTAGTTCTTCCCTTTCCACAACACTCCCGTGGGCCTCTGGAAAAGTTACTCTGGAAGTCAGGGACATCTTTGGAGTGTTTTTCAGCCTGGCATGAGGGGCTGCTGTGGAAAGAGGAACTACACAAACATTGCACAAGTATGTACATGTTTACCTCTGGAAGTTGTTGTTATTATCATCATTCCTCCCTAATTTGCTAAGAAACGTTCAAGGTGGCTTACAACCCAAAACATAAAGCAATAGTAAAATACATTACAATTCCAATTAAAATAACAAATATTGACATACCACGCGTATGTTTTAATTGTATTTCTATAATTGACACCCTTCTCAAGGCGGCTTACAACATAAAAAGTAGCCACAAACACATCAAAAAGCACACAACCAAACAGAATTAAACAATTAACCACATCAAAAAGCACACAACCAAACAGAACAATTTCCACATAAATCACACTGAGATCTAAATCAATAGTGCAAAAAAAATTAGCAATAACAGCAACACCCCCTCCTGCAACAAAAATCCTGAAACGATACCCCAGCCCAAGAGTCTGTTCAGTAGCCTCAGTTTTTGTAGCTGGAGTCAGTCAGGGCCCTGCCCTTCCACTCCAGGTGGGAAAGCCTTGTAAGGCAGGGGACTTACAAGATCTTCCAGGACTCTTAGCCAAGGTGGACATAAGAACCAAGCTACCCCATGCTTCATAATTGCCACGGAAACTATGCCAGAAAAATCACGCAAAGGGCTTTTGAAAGAGCCAAGTTTTTCCCAGCCACCTGAAGTTTTTCCCAGGCCACAGCTGGGAAATCTTTACTGCTGCTTTGTTTACCAGGATCAAGGGATCTAGAGAAAGGCTCTAGGCCAGGTATGTCCCCGGGAGGTTGCAGTCGATCGCGGCCTCATTTTTCTTTGCTTTTGCCTAAGAGCACTCAGTCCCGGCCCCTCTCTCCTGCCTGGATTTTCTCCTGATATCTGTAGCTGAAGGCTGAGTTTCACAGCGCTGTTTTAGTGAGCGACTAATCCTGTTCCCCCTTAAAAGCCCCCCCCCAACAGAACCCCAACAAAATGGGCATAAAAAAGGTCAACAACTTTTACCTGAACCCTTAAAAACAGGGGTAGATCACTGTCAGATTTTAATTCTGAAAGTAGATTGCAGTCCCTCAGGAGTTGGCTACCCCTACTCTAGGCGATGATCACAGCATGCAGGGAGGAATGTATGGGAGAAGGCAGACCTTAAGTTACTCTAGTTCCAAGCCCTTTGGTACTTAAAATGTTAACACCAGCTCCTTGAATTGAGCGCAGATAGAAAGTGGTAGTCATGCTAGCCACATGACCCGGAAGCTGTCTGCGGACAAATGCCGGCTCCCTCGGCCTACAGAGCAAGATGAGCGCCGCAACCCCAGAGCCGTCTGCGACTGGACAAATCAATGCAAATCTTAGAAAACTGGCATGGTAGAGTCAAAATGGCTAGCACTTGTCGGCATCCTGGTTTCAAGCTTTGTAGCCATTTTCAAACATTTTTCGGTGGCAACCCCACACAGAGCGTGTTACAGTGGTCACATCGTCTGAAGGCCATTGGAGGTATGTCTGACTTTGTCAGGGTGGGCTGGTTGACAAATCAGTTGAAGCTGGAACAAGGAACCTTTTGCAACTGATGCCACCGGCACATTTAACAGCGCTGGGTGAAGGAGCACACCCAAGCTACGAACCTGATCTTTCTGGTGGACTGTAACCACACTCAGAATATGCTCTACCTGCTTTAGACAGTACACAGACTGCCAGCAGTTCTGTTTTGTGACTGCATTATGCTTCAACCTGTTCCACCCCATCCAGTCTTTGATGGCTACCAATGAGCAGCAACTTTGCAATGAGAGAGAGAGAGAGAGAGTTGGGTGCCATCAGCATACTGATGGCTCTGCATCTCAAATACCTAGATGCCCTCTCCCAGCAGCTTCGTTTAGAGGTTAAACAGCATTGTGCCAGCAAGACAGAGCCTTGCAGAACCCCATTAGCCACTGGCCAAGGAGAAGAGCAACAATCTACCAGATCCACTCCTTTGGGCCTGTCTCCCAGCAATGTGACTTCAGCACTGAACCCCTAACATACACTCAGAAGGATGCCCATGGTCGATGGTACCAAAAACACTGGGAGAACCAACAGAGTCACACTTCCACTGTAGATCATAGAGCATCCATATCAGTTTCCATACCAAAAGACCAGCAGGCTGAAATCTATATATGATAAACCCATATGTGCTTGCTTTACTTAACACAATCACAACTTTATGCTGGTGGTGTTGGCGGGAGGACAAATGAATGAATGCAGAGTGAGAGAAGCCCACTCTCCATTTATTTAATTTCATTTTCCCACACACCCAGTGGCTTTTCCTCACTTACTGGGCTTTGGGAAGGCAGCACGAGGGCTCCAGACAGCGTTCCAGAGCCTGTGTGCATCCTTCCTAAAGCCCCGTGCTTTGATTACTGGAATCTGGGAATGTCACAGGTCTCAACATGACCTTCCCGCAACCTTCCCTGAGCCCAATAAGCACCCCTCAGCCTTGCAGGGGTTCCTGACTGTGCACAGTTGTGTGCCTTTGTGCACAAACCCCCACAATGGAGCCCTTGTGTAAGTGGCAGGCCCGCCGTCGTTCATTTCACCAGAAAACTCCTGGAGCTAGAAAGGTAGGATTCACACAATTCTGCTTTTCGCACCGTAATTTCACTTCTCCCCTGATACCCATACCATTTGATTCTTCACTATATTGCTTCTGTTCTGGGATAGCTTTTTTCAACACACGTTATTTAGATAGGGAAAATATATTGCAAATTTGATGAATAGTACGAATGCATGTTCAGGATAATACAATCCCAAGCCTGTCTATTGCCATTTCCTCCTTTGAATCCACAGTTGGTTTTTTTCTCCTTATCTGGCCATTCCTACCTGCAAGTAGGATCAACATATATGTAAGAGTTGTGTGGATGATGAAGATAGCAATAGGTCTGATAAGGTCATACTGGTACTTTTTCACTTTTGCCTTAGTCTTTTTTCTAAAAAAAATGACCGAATATAGCCACCAGGCCTATTGCTCCTGACTGCTACCCATGAACCCGAGAACCTCCATGCCAGTGGCAGTTTAAGCACACGGAGAGAATACTCATTTTGTGTACGCATTCATACCCTGCCATAATGCATGTACATCCACATGTACCCTTGTATCTCATTTTCCTAGTAGTTCAACCCATTATAAACACTTCAGCTGACTTTTCTGGCCTTTTCCTGCCTGTTCCAAGGCCTTCGTCCTTGTAGCCTATTTTGAGGAAGTGCCGAGTGCGGTTAAGAGCTAAGACAAAACTTTTATCACCATTCACTCACTGTTTTGCATTTGTGAGATTTGGATTATCTTCAGCTGGCAGGCTTCCACATTTGTTGTCCAAGATCCATTTTCAGTATAGGATGGTAAGGCATTATTTCTCACACTGAGGTTTTGGAGAGGCGTCTAAACATTGTTTGCATGTGTGTGTTTGTGTTTGTGTGTGTGTGTGTGTGTGGTAGGGAAGAAGACTTTTCAGTTAGTCAGCTTTGTTGCCTGTACAGCTGCTTCTCATATACCAGGGATGGGGAGCCTTTTCCAGCTTGAGGAACACCTTGCATTTTGGGTAACCCCCAGGGGTGGGCAGGGCCAGAGGCAAAAGGGGTTGGAGCAACAGGTGCATGCAGTTGGCTGCATCCCAGCCATGCAAATGCCAGCAGTTTTAACACCCATACATGTCTCCACATGCAGAAAACAAGAGGCATCGTCATAGTTTTAAGGACACCTTCTAGCCAAGAGAAACAGCTTAGAGAGGGCATGGAGCAGGGCAGATGAGCAGCGTAGCCTGAAGCGGGGGGTGGATATGTGGCCTGGAGGTCTGCATTTGTTCCCCAGACCTGAGCCTTGCAACCCCTTCCAGCAACCCAATGGAGTACAAGGACTCACTGAAGGCCAGCTCCAAAGCATGCATAATAGCAATATGGGGGGCTTGCTAGACTTAGATTAGCAAGGTCTTCCCCAGGAGGCATTATCTGCATTTGAGCAATATGTACATCCTCTGAAGGAGTACTTCATACTTCACAAGGCTGGCGCTTTCCAAGACCAGGAACAACAACATCCTTCACACTGACACCAGCTCATATGTTCATAATATGCAAGTCCAAAACTGGACTTGAGCCTCCCATGAGAAGCTGCAGAAGAGCCAACAACGGCTGTACTACTCATCTGGTGCAGCTACCAGGGGAGGTTTGTTTTTTAGCTGGAGGAAGGGAATGGACTTTTTCCTTCCAGTTCCATCCATCTATGTGCCAATAGGGAAAGCAGTTCTGCTCATTCTTCCTACTTGCTCTGCATGGCCCCACTTGAGAAATGGGAGAGAATGACAGAGTTACGAATAACCTTACGTGTTCTCACCCACCATTGTCTGGGATGGAAGGTGTGGGTCACAGCACTGGAGTCCCACAGAGGCTCAAGAAGGGGCTGCTGGCTTGCAGTGACACGGAGACTCATGAATCGGCCCAAGCCCAGTGCTTCATAACAGAGAGGAAGCCTAGGAAGCATTTATTTCTTTCCCATTTATTGCACTCATTAAATTAATGTTGCTCTGTCAAATGCAGCCCCTCTCCCTAATAGCTTTTTTTTTACGTTGCGAGCTTCTATTACGAGCCGAGCCAAAAGAAATCTGAGCTGGACCCTGTGAGTGCAATGCTGTTGTTTGATAATAGTTTTTGTTTATATATTCTATAACTGCTACAAGGACTGGAGTCCAGATGGACATGAGGGTAAACTTTGCATTGGGCTCAAGGTTTGTATCCAAAGAATTAATGTGAATAACGCACAGGCACAAACACGGGAGCAATAGGGGAGGCCAGTCTTTCAGCATTTAGCTTATAAGGAAACCTGCACTGCTCTTATACTTCGTGGCTCAAAAGCTGCCAGGGTGCCCTTGATGAGGTGCTGGCAGCCTTGTCTCCTCCCTGCCACGGTGCCCCACAGCCTTGGCAAGTGCAGTGATACAGGTGCCACTCCAGCCATTCACACAGTGCCTTAAACCTGTTCCATCGTGGTGCTTCAAAAAGTCTAGGGCCTGATCCTACCCACCACTGCACCATCATAGCAGATCAGGCTCTAAAATTGCATCTGATTGCATCCTGCCGATCCCCAGGTTTTCGCACTTTCCCATTGTTTTCAATGGAGCTGTGCCAAAGGCAGACAGACACCAATTGTGTTTCTTTTTCATTGGGTCATCCAGGCACGGCCATGTGGTAATTCAGGAAGTGCCAGTCGGACTCTAGCTCAGGTTCGTTGAAAACAATGGAGCACCCCAGGGAAAATGAACATGCTCAGAAGAACTCTTGCCTTTGGAATCACGGAGCTGTGTTTTGTTTTTGTTTGTTTTTTTAAAGTAACCTATAAGCGAGATCTCCAAGTGGCTGTAGCAAGACTACTAATGGCTTAAAGTTATTGGCTTAACTTTTTGATAACAGAGTTGCTTTGTTCTTCTAACCTTTTCACAGGTGTTTTTAATTTTCGGCCATCCATCCTTTATTTATGTGGCAGACTTTGGAGTCCCCATATGCTGATTTTTTTTGGAGATTTCTGCTAGGGTTATTAACTCGCAGCGATAGTGTCTGTGGCTTGTTTGTGGTCTTTCAGCTAAGCCTCTCTGCAGTCTGCTTTTGCAAAGTTTATTCCGGAGCATTTATAAGCAGCTTGCATGTACTGTGATGATACAGCATGTTGTTCAGATATCTTAGAGATATCACCGCCGTATTAAACTCTGCTGAACCCAACAATGGCTGCACATCTGAGAATCGGATGACTGTCTTGCATGGACTCTTCTGCCTTAATATCATTGTTCGCAGATAAACTGCTACTTTAGCGTATTTGAAAGAATTAGCCTTACCTCTTCAAGATGCCATGCCAGATAAGAAGCTGTGAACATTTCCCCACCCCTTTAGAGCAGCTTTCTGACACATAGTCCACAGGTCTTGCATTTGACTTCTCTCCTCCCCCTGCCACGTTTCTGTTAGAGGAGCCTTTGAGCTTGCGTAAGGTTTCTTTTTCTTTTTCTTTTCTGTTTTCGCCAAGTATTCCCTTATTTAACGGCGATCTTTCTTTTTAGCCACATCAACCGGAAAACACAATATGAAAACCCAGTTCTGGAAGCTAAACGGAAGAAACAGCTTGAGCAGCAGCAGCAGCAACCACCACAACCACCAGAAGGTTGGCAACTACTCTGCAAAATTGTCAGGGTTGAAATATTTGCTAAACACCACATGTACTTCCTTAAGGTTTCGTATTGTTTAATTATTGAATTCCTGGCTAGGCCCAGCTGCCCTTCCATACAGAGCCAGGCGCAGTTGAAGAGAGATAACAGTGCATGGACAGAAATACACCAGAACTGATTAATAATCCTGGCCTGCAAAAACCAGTCCCAATATAACTACATTTGCCTCTATTATGAAATATATGCAGCCTTTGCAGTGTCCCCGTACAGAGTCCTGCAAGTTGTGATTTATCTACCAAGAGTACTCTTCTGAGAGCATCCACAGGCAGCTTAGCACAAGCCAGCGAAATGGCAGGTTCCCAGAACTGCGTACCACGGGCTGTAACCAATATTTGTCACTCACAGTTTGTTTTGCAGAGGCAAACCATGAGCCTGGGTTTGGACATAATGCTAAGCCAAACCACGGCTAAGCCCCAAACAGCAGAATCAGTGGGGAGTGCAATAGCTATGATCTTCACTTTGGGAACCCACACGTCTGTTCATTCACGTTGGCATCGCATTGCTTGCATTTGTGCAAACTGAGCCAGCATATTTACTCTACTGGTTTATTGGGTTAGGATGCATAGTAGAATACAGAGTATATGTGAATAGACACTGACGGTTCAGATATCCTTTTTGTTTTAATGTGTAAATGCTTCAAGCAGCTGACCATTATTGCAGCACCCAATGACAAAATTGCAGGCATTAGGAAATAGAACAAGCAGGAAGCTGTCGTTGAAAATGGCTGGCCCTCCCTTCGGTGTCTGTGGATGAGAAAGAACTTGTCTAGTTCCTCAAGTTGCTGCTGTGTGTTCACCATAGGCAAACCAGTGAATACTTTCAGGGGGGAAACTGATGTGTGCAACTGCTTTAAAGCACAGAGCTGCTTCAGAAGTAATGCAAGTGCGACGGAAGGCATTCTCTCCTGTGTGGATTTCAGTATCCATGATCTAAAGTTCCAAATGCAAAGGATGCAAACCCATGTGGGTGTTTGCGCAAACCCATCCTCTGTGGACAACTGAGAGTTGGCCAAAGAAAGATCGGTGATTGCAGTGAGCAGAGTCCTGTGGCACACATCTTGCAGGCAGGAATCACTGGCATTTCCAGGTGTGTGCTGTTTGTTTTTTTAAGTCATATCAGGAAGAAACATCTTTGCGAGAGAGCTTGGAGAGCAGCTATCACAGGTGGTAGGACCAGGCTAGATAAAGCAGTGGTTTACCTCTGTTTGAGATAGTTTCATAATCTCACATGTTCACAGATGAATTTGAACTATAATCAGCTTAGTTGAACTCAGGCACATCATGAGGAGCTGCAATGGGAAGGAGAAGCTGTCCCCACCTGCCCTGATGTCCAGAAAAAATGGCAAAGGCAGCAGACAGCTCGGTTCCAGGCATTGCCTGGTTAATGGGCAAGTTGTCTCTAAGCCAAGCAGCACTAAGTGCCTCTCCTTTCCTTACAGTTATTGTTTATTTCATCTGTTTGAACATGTATACCCTTCCCCACCACTCAGGGCATTTTACAACGTTTAAGATTACGATGTCATCAACATAGCCAGTATAAAACAGAGCCAAGGAGACTGGATCATTTTTTTAAAAAAACAACAAGCATAAAAACATGATCTGCCACATACAACAAAAGCTCACTCTCCTCCATAGATTTGTCTGAGATTCAAAATAAATGAAGGCCCAATAAAAGGCAAGGCAATTTCAAATGGGAGGTTGAACGAGTTGTAACGTGCACTAAAATGCTGTGTGTGTGGCCTTACAGTGTAAGCATGGGTGGTTAACCCTAACTACTGCATCTGTCTCTCCTCTGTGACCACAAATATCCATTCGCTAGTCAGGCATTGCCCCTCATTTTCCACACTCCCAACATGTGGTTAATCTTGCGTTCTCATCCTTGATCACATTAGGTGAGGATTCCAGATTCCAGATGTTGTTGGACTGCAAACTCCCACCATCCCTGACCGTTGGCCACACGGGCTGGGCCTGGCAGATTCCATCAACATCTGGTTTAGGGAGATGGATCACGTTCCCCCCGTAACTTCCCATGGTTGGGCAGGCTCTGAGAGACTCCCATTGTGACAAGTCTTCTGTAGGGTTGCAAATAAAGTTGACTAGGCACTTGAAGAGCCATCATGGTCGGCATGTCGAGTCCTTCTTGATTGCTGATTTTCCCCTGGTGTCAACAGAGTAGAAGCCAATGAACGTCTGTTTTCTTTTCTCAGAATGGACAGCGGAGCACCCGCCACTTGCCCCTCCTGCCGTTCCAAACCACACTCCCAACAACCAGGAGACAGTTCGAGATGCTCCAGTACAAAGTAAGTTGCTGTAATACATATTTCTCTTTCGCACGAAGAAGAAAATGAAAAAATGATTCAGAGAGTGTCATTATCAAATAAGATTTGCTTCCTTGGGGGTGTGGTGAAGTGCTCAGGGAAAGGTTTTGCCTGATTTTCAGTTAGAGGAAGGGTCTTCTTAGCTCAGTGGTAGAATCGTAGAGTTGGAAGGTGATCCCTTCCAGGAATCTCAACTCAAGCATCCATGACAGATGACCATCCAACCTCTGCTTAGAAACCTCCAAGGAAGGAGAGTTCACCACCTCTTGTGGGAGTCTGTTCCATTGCCAAACAGCTCTTACTGTCAGAAAGTTTTTTTCCGAATGTTTAGTCGGAATCACCTTATTTGCAACTTGAAGCCATGGGTTCTAGTTGTACCCTCCAGAGCAGGAGAAAACAAGCTTGTTCCCTTTTCCATGTGACAGCCTGTAAGATATTTGAAGATGGCTGTCATATCTCCTCTCAGTCTCTTCTTTTCCAGGCTAAACATACCCAGCTCCTTCAAGCGCTCTGTGATCACAACCTTGTGAGGGGGTGTGGCTAAATAATAATAATAATAATAATAATAATAATAATAATAATAATAATAATTTATTATTTATACCCCGCCCATCTGGCTGAGTCTCCCCAGCCACTCTGGGCGGCTCCCAATCAAGTATTAAAACAATACAGCTGCCCAGGGTGACTGGGGCAACCCAGTCAGATAGTCAGATAGGTGGGGTTTTCCTCACTTACTGGTCTTCGGGAAGAGATCAGGAGGGCTCCAACAGCATCCCAGAGCCCTCACATCGCCTTCCCAAAGCCCGATAAGCATGGCTGTGCCTTCCTTACCAACCTCTGGGAAGGAGATGTGAGGGCTCTGAGAACATCCCAGAGGCAGGCAAAAAAGACATCTGCTTGATTACTGGGCTCTGGGAAGATTGTGGGATGCCAGTAAGCAGGCTTCTGGCTCATGGTGGTTTCCAGAGGTTCCTGACTTTGCACAATTTTCCTTTTGTGCACCAACCCCCGGAACTGAAGCCTCGCACACAAGTGCTAGGTCCACACCAGTACTTTCTCATGCCCAATAGCTGTGACTTAACAAGAAGTGCTAGTGCATGTGACTGTGCAAAGAAATCTCTCTCGCACAGAAACTAGCTTGGGACTAGCTTTCTTCCTGTCCTGAAGCTTTTCCCTCCGCCCCCAAACAAATACACTGGTGGAGTTATCCATTGTATGAGAAGCATGAAGATGCTGGTAGCTTGTTGCTCTCAAGCGCAAGGAACTTCTGTGCGCTTGCCTTTCTCACGCTTGTTCGGCACACTTGCCAATGCCTCTTTAGGACACGTTGAGTCAGGATGGTGGCATGTGTTGAGCCCATTCAGAAAACAAGTTCAGCATGTGCCAGTCCATGGAAAACGTGTTGAGTTCAGCTCATTGAAAAGAACCATTGTGTGAACTGGGGCCTAAGCTGCACAGGCTGAAACACTTGGGAAAAATGAAGTCAGGTTGGAAAAGGCACAAAAATAGTACCGACTCTGCTGCCTTCTTATTATTTTATTAACATATTTTTATTGCTGGTATGTAAAGATGCAAATGGCAAAATTGCTAATGAATTTAAGTGAATAAATACATAACTTATCTCTTCTTCAGAGGTTCCCCATGGCATACTCATCTCCTTGCTTGGTGATTTTATACTTTCAAAAATCCATTCAGGCTCAAAAATAATTAGCACCGCTTAAAGCTTTGGTGTTCTGAGTCACCCTTGAGAGTCATATTATGTATCACCTTGTCGTCTTGGCTGGTGTGTGCAAAAACCTATTTTTGTAAATACCAAATTCACCCTTGCGGTGTTGAAAAGTATTCTCCTTCGCTGTGTGTAATTCTTCTGCAGCTTTCAATTCCATAGCTGTCCTGTGGGGAAGACGTATTTGTCATGGCTATTTGCGAGGGGACAATGCCAACATAACATTATCTGCGGTTTCTTGGTCCCTCCTATGCATTTTGCCTGTGCGTGTTTCCAAGCAGTTCATCCTTGTATCCCCTTCTCACTTTTCATCAGATATGATGCTCTCAGTTTCAGCTGCACAAAGAACAAAACCATTCATCTTTCTTGATTCTTCCATGAGGCTGCAGCCCTATAAGGCAATGGGGGGGTGTTATTTCTAATACTAGTGTGCAAATTGGTTCCTACGGATGTTGTGGTCATGGGTGGGGTTGGAATTAAAGGGGAAAGGACTCCATAGTTCAGTGGATGAGCACATGGATAAGGGCCTAGATTCATTCTTCAGTGCATGCTGTAATATCAGGAAATATCTCAGCTCAAGAACGTGAGGAGCAGCTGCCAGACAATACTGTATCTGATGAGCCTGTGTTCTGACTTGGTATAGGGCAATCTAGCATGAGCTAAGCCATTACACTTGCCATATTCTTACACCTGCTATGTCTGTAAATGTATTCTGAGCCAAGCTTTGGCTTAGCCTGTGCCTGGGTTCATGGTTAAGCTCTCTGCAGACTAACCATGACCTGTAACCAAAAGCCAACCTTGGTTATTGCTCATGGTTAGTTTGAAGAGAGCTTAACCACGAGCCCTCCTAGCTCCATACAGTATGGTATCAGTTTATTGTTCTAGCCACAGGCAACGGCAAACCCACAGCAACAGTACCAATAAAACAATACAGATTATGTGTCCATAATGTGAGCCAACATCCATGATGTAATTCAGAGGTTACCAGAGCCACCAGCAAAGTCAAATCCACCTTGATTTTAAATTAAACCTCGGAATTGCCACAATAACTGCAGTGATTTTAACTAACACCTTTCACCTGATTTTATTTTATTTGTAGCTAGTGCATAGAGGGACAGTCTGTGTGTTACAAAGCAATTACTGTCACTCAAAATAAACCATCACACACACACACACACACACACACACACACCCCCAAACACACACACACACACACACCACTCCTTAGTTCAATGTGGCAACTAAAAGCAACAGAGGGGATCAAAGAGGAGATGCCAATCAATCAATCAATCAATCAATCAGTCAGTCAGTCAGTCAATTTATTGTGCATAGCCTTTACAATGTACAGCAAAGGGCAAGGCAAGGGTTTGCTCTGAAATCGCACAACATACCCTATAAAAGTTTACAG
Source organism: Podarcis vaucheri (assembly GCF_965113315.1). Classification (NCBI taxonomy): domain Eukaryota; kingdom Metazoa; phylum Chordata; class Lepidosauria; order Squamata; family Lacertidae; genus Podarcis; species Podarcis vaucheri. The sequence goes on from NC_138760.1 coordinate 105,705,640, forward strand.
CATAAAATTTAAAAAATTAGAGAGCATTCACATATCCGGAATGAGCTTCTTAGCTGCCAGAGCTAATTTGGTTGCCAGGTGTGCAATCTCTAGATCTTTTATCAGCTAAAAATTCGACTGTCACCTCCTGGGGCGATTAAGAATAGATTATTTTTTTAAAAATCTCTGGGCATTGTATATGGGGGCAAATCCACAGGTAGCACATAATATCCTTGATTGCCTCCATAAATGCATTTGCGTTCCATATGGGGAATACCCCTCTTAAGTATGCTGATGGCATCTGCTGGAACCTTAGTTCAACAAATGCCCTACGCAGTTGCAGGAAAGTCAGTGTCTCAAGGTAGTGGGGCCTTGAATGGTTGATCTTAATTTGGGGGTACCAAGTAGAGTTATGGGCAGCTACAGTGGATGTTCTATCTTGATTGGCATCCTGGTCAAAGAGCCAATTTCTAAGGTCATGTGAACTGAGGGCCAAATATTTCTCCATTTGGAGATTGTAAGCTCTGAGCTTATTGTAACACTTTGGCGCGCCAAGCCAGCTGTCCTTGGATACCCATGAGTTTGCACTAAGCCATAGTTTGGCTAAGTGTGATGTGCAGGCCAGGCCTTTGACGATAACCGGCTGTACTTAATAAGGTTGTCTTCCTTTAAAAAGAAAAGCACTTTTGCAATTAAGATGTGCATTACAGTGGGAATTAACTTGTATCGCTGCCCTTTAATTTCCTTTTGGATTGGATGTTACTGTATTAATTGCTGTAACAGTTCCAGCCGAGGAGAGATGGTCGCAGCGATGCATTTTAATTGAGCCTCCTTCTTGGGGGAGAATGTACTCCCATCTTTTGAGCTTCCCAGGAGTTTCTCACCTGCCTGGGGAAAAAAGGAGCCCTCTGAAGCTTGGAAGCTTGCTCATCCTTAGAAGTGAGTTCATAGTGTTGCTGCGAAAGGTTAAGAAAAGGGGGTAGTGGAGAGGCGTGCTTGTCTCTTTTCTCTTCTTTCTTTCCTTCCTTGGCATGTTTATAAACTTCTGAAACTTCCACAGCAGGAAAGCCGTTTTTCACACGGAACCCATCTGAACTGAAAGGAAAGTTCATTCACACCAAACTGAGGAAAAGCAGCAGGGGTTTTGGTTTCACCGTCGTCGGCGGGGATGAGCCGGATGAATTTCTTCAGATAAAGAGTTTGGTGCTTGATGGGCCTGCAGCACTGGATGGCAAAATGGAAACAGGTAGTGTTGTCAGTCTGGCTTCAAAAACACTCCCCAAATGCTTTGCGCTCATGTAATATTAGTAGGTTTGGGCAGCTGGTGTGGCCCAGAGAGTAGAGGTTTTTGAGCTTTTAAACCGTGAAGATCTGAGGTCAAATGGCAAGTTAAGACACAGAATTGGTAGGGTGGGGTGCGCCTGGTGTATCGGTTTGCTGTGACCTCAGTCTATAAAACAAGGCTAATAAAGCCTCCTTTGATATAAGTGTTTTAAAGCACTCAGAAGCGTGCAATAATTTTTTGGCCACTTGATCAATGAATCTCTGATGCTCAACAAAACAAGCAGGCTTGTCACAGTGTTGTATGCTTGACAAGTAATATGTTGTACCTAGATGGGATCCATTTGAAACATGGCACTCTACTGGAAGGGGTTGGCAAGCATTTCATGACCCCTTTTATGTAGCTCCTAGACATCCTCCAGATGTCGAGGGACCACAGCTCTGATTATTGGCCATCCCTGATTATTGGCTGGGGTTGATTTGACTCATACCGTTTTACGGGAGGCTACATTCCAGCCATGTAAAAGCTCCACACACTTCTTTCTATCCAGGCGAACAAGGGGATTATCACAGTTATAAGGCGGGTTTGGGGGTTTTTTATTTTGGGGGGGTGTAATTGAAGAGTTTCTAATCAGCAACACTGAATGGCAGTTAAGTGCGTTGTAGTCGTCTGGAACCCAGCTACTTTGTTCCAGAAATTAAAAGAAGATTCCCCTCCTTTTGAAGTTATTTCTCAGTAAGTTAGTCTGCACTACCACCTCTGCAAGTGCCTGTGTCTTCTTATAAAAGTTTCATAGCGCTGGGGATATTTAGGGATTCCCATCTTAAATCAAACTTACGGTCAATATTTCATCCTTCACCTTTGTTTTTCATGGTGTTTCTACTTTAAAGATAGGGAACCAAGGATTCAGAGAAATTCAGGTCCGGACTCTTTATTCTGCCCATTTGACCACATTGGCTTGCTTGTCGTTCGTACAGAACTCCATTTTGGTTTTCCTGTGATTTTCCTCTTCACAGTTGCTGTTAAGAAGTCATTAAAAAGTCTGAGGCATCCAAAGACAAATGCACTTGATGCTTCATGCCCAATAGGTGTGCGCAGAACGTTTCTTAAAACAGCCACCACCCACGACACAAAATTTAAAAACCATAAAAGTGTGGGGGTTTTCAGACAGCTTGTGACATAGCAAAATGTGTTGAGTGTTTGCTGGTCAAATGCATGTTTAAAAAATATGACTGGAGATGCACTTCGGCAAACCTAAGGTAGTCCCCATGCCATGATGTGCTGATGCAACAGGCTTGGGCGTTGTAAATTCACAGACTTCTCATCCGCTTGCTCCCTAGGGGACGTTATCGTCAGCGTGAATGACACGTGTGTGCTGGGCCATACGCACGCTCAAGTTGTCAAAATCTTCCAGTCGATCCCCATCGGCGCCAGCGTGGATCTAGAACTCTGCCGAGGCTATCCTCTGCCTTTCGACCCCGACGATCCCAACACGAGCCTAGTGACCTCTGTGGCCATCTTGGATAAAGAACCGATCATTGTGAACGGGCAGGAGAACTATGACTCCCCGGCGAGTCACGGCAGCAAAACGGGGAAAGTAAACGGGATGAAGGAGCCCAGGCCCAGCAGCCCGGCTGAGGTTTCCTCAAACGGATCCCACGGCTACCCCAATGACACCGTCTCTTTGGCTTCTTCTATAGCGACGCAACCTGAACTCATCACTGTACATATAATCAAAGGGCCCATGGGCTTTGGCTTCACTATAGCAGACAGTCCCGGGGGCGGGGGACAGAGAGTGAAGCAAATCGTTGACAGCCCAAGGTGCCGAGGCCTAAAAGAAGGGGATCTTATAGTGGAAGTCAGTAAGAAGAATGTCCAGAATCTAACTCACAACCAAGTAGTGGATATGCTTATCGAATGCCCGAAAGGAAGCGAGGTGACACTGCTGGTACAGCGAGGAGGTAGGTGTGGTGTGTATTTTCTTTTTGTTCACACAGAACAGCACGGACTTAAAAGCAGCCTCTCCCAGCCAGGTGCCCTCCGGATGTTGTCGAACTTCAGTTCCCACCCGCTGCCAGTGGTCAGGGATGATGGGAGTTGTAGTCCGACGATTTCCTTGGTGATACCAGGTTGGAGAAGCCTGGCTTCAAACATATATGTCTGAATACACACAGCCACCAGAGACTGATGGAAACTGATAGTCATTTGCCTCTTCATTTGGATCATTGTTTTGAAAAACCCTGTAGAAATATAACAAAAGATGTGTCCCTGGTATTCTAAGCTTATTTTAGATATGGAAGAGACTCGAGTCAATATGGCTCAGAATTGCTGAGAAGCGTTTTCTCGCAGAAAGTCGAATAGTTAAGCAAGCTCAATATTGAGATTCTTCATCATATACTTACAAGCCCGGCAGTTTCGATTTTTTACTTTATTTTAAATGCATCCGTACCGATGCATTAGAAAAAGAAAATGACACATAGTATTAATCTTCCCATAGCAAACTGCATATGGAAATGGGAATCATGGTTGACATTTAAACTTCCTCATTATATATCCTGGGTATAATGAGATGGTGTGATCAGAAACTGCAGGTATCCAGTTTTAATGAGAATCTGAAATGATGAGTCAGCTGGTTTTCGATTTATTTGTTTTTAATTTATCGGTCTCATTTCTGTCTTATATTTTAGTCCCGTATCAGTCGATCACCTTATTGCAGAAACAAAGGAAAGGAATTGCTATGACCTTGCTTTAGTTGCCATGCTCAACTTTTTGCATCCCCAGAAAGGTGGGATTTGATTTAAATCAAATCGAATCGATTACAATCACGATTTAACTCATGATTTAAATCACTAGTCAGTAAGACTTGATTTAAATCATTAATATTTTTTACAGAAAGACTCATTCTTGCTGGTATAATCTTAATATTTACAACCAGATGAAGGTTTCATTTCTGGAATAATAAATTTCCAGAGTAGTTTTTACAGTTATATCAAAAATTACTGATTTGGTTATACTATTAGAAATACATAGACCGATAATTATGAAATTATTGTGAGGTTTAATAAGTTAACTGTTTATATTTGGGCAACTTTTCTGCTGTACTTTATTGGAAGGAGAAAAATAATCATTTTCTTAGTAACAATTGAAACAATTCATTTAACTAAAACAATAACATTATAGCATATGTATCCATGTTTGATAACTGATGTGGTTAAACAATTTTTTTAAAACAAACAAATCTTAGACTGCATTTTAGCACACATGAAAAACTTAAATCCTTATTTCTTGATGAATAGCCTTTGGACTATAATGCAACTTAAATAGAAAACTATCTTTAGATAGATTTTTTTCATCCAAAAGCATTTTATTTTAAAAATCCAATTTAAATAAAAAAAATCTGATTTAAATAAAAAAATCTGATTTAAATAAAACAATCATTTTTCTTTTTAAAAAAATCATTGATTTTTATGCACCCTGCTTTGATGCTCAGTGCTTAATTATGCTTTCCACCTGCTGGAAAAGTGATTCAGTACTTTTCTGAGAGGAGGGAGGGCTAATCACCTCCGAGCTGTGTCTCTTACCTTCTCATAACCTGCCCAACATTAGCTGTCTACATTCACATGATCACAGCCAGGACATACACATGCAGCTTTCACCTACATGCAGTCCTTTTGCACCTGCTTCCTGGGAATAAGCAGGAAACAAACTAGGAAGCTACAGGTGAGCTTAATGTGGACTTCCAAATCTAGGCTTGTTCGGAAGCCATTAATCCTATTTTTTTCCACTTTACGCATCCTGAGAAGCTGTGGTTAACTGCAGCTTCTTGGTTTATCTCCCCACTTCCCCAAAGGGAAGAGCGAAGAGGGAGAAAAGGACTACGTTGTGAGTGGATGAAGCTCATCCTTACTTGTTGAGCTAGAATTTGGATGCACGAAGCTTTGCTCAGCCTCGGAATCACCCGGCAAGTTGCCACAAGGACTGTGCTCCTACAGACTTGCTGCACCCATGGGTCTGCAACCTTTGGGGGCTTGTTCCATCCCTATTTAGGAAATCTCTGCCAACCGTTTCACTTTCTCCCAGCAACAGGGCAGGAAACATGCTGCCATGTTTACAGGGGCTTTTTCAACTCCAGGGCTTTCTTAACTCAGGTGTATACCAGGTGGGCTGTTCCTGCCTGCCTGTGCTCTATCATAGGCAATCCCACGTCCTCTTTACGCAATGCATACCTTCTGCGTAGCTCAGAGACTTTAGAAATCATCGGCACAATAAATTCATCTGTTCTTGACATCAGGACAATTCACAACCCCCTCCCCCCAAAGCAGCAATAATGGCTTGACCCATCTCAGTTTTCTAGTGTTTTTGATGATTTGGTAACTTCTATGTATACTGTATAGGGGACACGGGTGGCGCTGTGGGTTAAACCACACAGAGCCTAGGACTTGCCGATCAGAAGGTCGGCAGTTTGAATTCCCGTGACGGGGTGAGCTCCCGTTGCTCGGTCCCAGCTCCTGCCAACCTAGCAGCTCGAAAGCACGTCAAAGTGCAAGTAGATAAATAGATACTGCTCCGGCAGGAAGGTAAACGGCATTTCTGTGCAGTGCTCTGGTTCGCCAGAAGCGGCTTAGTCATGCTGGCCACATGACCCGGAAGCTATATGCCGGCTCCCTCGGCCAATAAAGCGAGATGAGCACCGCAACCCCAGAGTCAGCCACGACTGGACCTAATGGTCAGGGGTCCCTTTACCTTTACCTATGTATACTGTATGGAGCACTTTCACAAGGTTGGAGAATAGACAATATGGGCTGGAAGTCACCTTGCGATGACTCCATTCCAAAATGGGGAGAGGATATTATGACAGATTTTATGAGCTGCTAATGGTGTCTGCCTCATTTTTTGCGTGCATTACTGCCTTTGCATGAAGGCAGGCTGGAGAGTTGGCACCTGGAATATAATTTGGCATAGTACTGTCATGCACACTAAGCCTGAGCTAACTAGAAGAATAGGCAATTGCATATACAATTTGTATTGTAAAAAATTATATACGCACACACAGAGCAAGCCCAAAGTTTTGAAATGATTTTTGTGGTTTCTAGACTTCCTTTATTACTTGTGCTTCTGGCGATCAAAGCAAAGAGTAGCAAAGAGAAACGAGTCTTTTAGTAGTTGTATAGGCAAGGAAGCATTAACTGATGCGGCTCATTTCTGTGGGGATAAGAAATATTTCACCTTCTGAAGCACCCAGTTCCCCAAAACTATTTTAGGTTACAGAGTCCTCTTCTTTTCTTTTTACAACCACCGACTGTTGCCTGTTCCTTTTCTAGAGCCATTGGTCCCTGATATGGGTATCAGTATTCATAATTTTGCTACGCTTCTGAGAAGTGTGTGTGTGGCTCCACCTTTATGACTGAACTCTTTCCCCATCTCTCTTGAAGGAGATGATTCTGTGGTTGCATTTCCCTCCTTCTCCCTCTGCTGTCCACTGAAGAGAGTGCCGGGGAGACGGCTTGATGTCAGGCGTTTATTTTATTAACACGCTGCTTGTGTCCATGCCGGCTTCGGCAGGCGTCCTCTGCTGCGTGGCACAAAAGGCTGGTGTTCAGAGTTGTCGAAAGACTTTGTCAGCGGTGGTTACTAAGGCAGAAAAATATCAGAAATGGATGAGTAATAGATTTGAAAAGCTCAGCCAGCTCCGAGCCGCTCGTCTGCTCTTGACAATTATGCCTGATTGTTAAAATGCAAGGCGCATAGCCAGGGAAAGAGCAGCCCGTAAAATATTTACTACAATGCATCTTCATCTGGAGCTGTGACTTGCAATATTAGACTTGCTTGTGCCCACAGACCCTGTCAGGTTAAAGGACGGGAAGAGGAAAAATAAAGCACCGTGTGAAAATAAAACCCTATAACCCACAATATTGTTGCGTATGCTGTCTCAAAGTTACTCATCAAATAAAGCGAGGTTTGATTCATAGGTTACAGTAAGTGCCTGAAAACAGAACTATGTGGGTGCTGTTTTGGATAAAGCAATTCTCTTGTCTTGTTTGTTTGGTTTCAGCTATGCTGTCATGTTTCCACAAAAACGAGGAGTCGAAATGTATGACTGAACTTTTATTGAACCATAGAGCTAGCTGCTTTTGTACCATCAGCAGCCATGTGTTCTGAAGTATCCGTTGCATCAAGATTATAATGTATGAATCAGACAATTGGGAGAAGAGTTTGCTGCCACACTTTTAATGCACTGTGGTGCTTCTTTATAAACAGCCATGGCTTCCCCCAAGGAATTTTGAGAGCTCTGGGTTAGACTAGATGACCCACAGGGTCCCTTACAACTCCACAGTTCTATGATTCTATTATTTAAATTGCAGATACAGTATCTCATACCATTTCCTAAGCTTGCACAATTGGCACGAAGTTTGGAAAGCTGGGAAGACTGTTGTAGAAAATTAAGCAAATAGGCAATTAGTATAATTGAGATGGAAAAATAATTTTAGCCCGCAGGGAATATGGTGGAAATAAATTCTCTTCCATTTGCATAACACTGTTGTTGTGCAACATGTGCAAAATTTGGGTATGCAGCTGTCGGCTGGTTATGTTGGCGGTTTGTTGGTTAAAAGTACCAGGAAGTGGGAGAGGATTTTCTTTTGAGTAATCGATCAGATGTTTTAAATAGACCCTTGAAATGAGGGTAAGGAAAAGGTGGCCAAAGCCAGTCCTGTTTCTGTTGGGTTATACAACAGCAGCAACAAAAAACCAAGTTCTCTGAACAGACCTCAAGGATTTGGTGCCAATTCCATAGGGCTAGTTGTGTTAAGTCATTGGAACTCCCCTCTCAGGGGGAAAAAATACCCAGAATTTCATAGCACCTTAAAGATCATCTGATTTATTGTGACATAATCTTTCATGGGCTAAAGCTCACTTTATCAAATACATCTGATAAAGTAGGCTCTGGTCCATGAAGGCTTATGCTACAATAAATCTGATAGCCTTTAAGCTGCTAGAAGACCCTGTTCCTGTTCTTGGTGCTTAGTGGACAATACCATCTAGTTTAAACAAAGTCCTTGCTAACACTGTTAAATTTCAGTAACGGGCCCTTCTGCAAAATAATAACAATTCAGTTATTATCTGTGTTTTATTGCTAGGCATTCCCTAGCCTTGTGCTGGTGTTTTATATCAGATGTGATTTGATATAACACAAGGTGGCACAGCAGAACCTTATATTGTGCATTAAACAAGGCAGATTTAACTAGAGATGATATTCTCCATTCTCCCAGCTATTCCTTACATGCCGGTAACTCGAGCAGACGTTAAATTGTCTCAGCTAAGAGGACAACCATATTTTATCCTGGCTTGCTGAGAGCAAATTGCCATGCTATACTCAGCACAAGGGGCTTCTGTGCATAATTTGGGAAGCATGAAATACTGAGGCCGCAGCTGAGTTTGGTTGGAAAGCTTGCAGCTGAGTGATTGATTAAGCATCCCCGTAAATGCACGACGCCAGTAGGCTCAGGGAGGTGCCTAGGCATAGCTGTCAACGTTTCCCTTTTTTAAGGGAAATTCCCTTATTCCGAATAGGATTCCTCGCAAGAAAAGGGAAAAGTTGACAGCTATGTGCCTAGGATTCAAGGAAATGGCTGTAGTAGTTGCTCAGAGTGAGTCACGGGACCCCTAGTGCGCATCCGTTGTCCGGGGAAGGCATAAATGGCTTGCAGGTGCATTCTGCTTCTTCAGAATGGCTCTGCAGCGTCTTGGGATTTGGCTATTACTGGATATTTGAATTTAACTAGTCACATTTCTGAAACGCCTTGGTTTAATTCTTCTTCCCTGCCTCATCTACAGGACGGTCCTTTCCCTTTCAGCAGAGGGCTAGGAAAATGCAAATACGAGGAGGCTCGCTTTTGTTTGCGGTTGCTGTTTGTGTCGCTTACATTAATATAGGCTAACCATTGGGCCCTCCATATAGGATCATAGGATTTTAGGGTCAGAAGGGACCATCAGGATCATCTAGCCCCTGAAATGCAAGAATCTTTTGCCCGTGATCTACCGTCATCCTAACCTTTGGCTGCGCTGGTTGGGGCTGATTGGAGTTGGTGTCCAACAGCATCTGAGGAGCCACAGGTTGCCCATCTTTGTGCCCAAGCTTTAAGCTGATATTGTGGCTTTGTGAAAAGTGGGAGAAATTTCTCTCCCTCCCCCCCTCCCTCTTGGGGATTACCTGTTGAACAGACCGGCTGCAGATGGAGTTCAGGCAAGACGATCCCACTTAATACAACACATAATGTATTGTGTTCAGCATCGTAAGATGTAGTTAGCTTTGATGCCTTTTTAAGGAAGACCCCCCCCTCCCCAATTAATCAAGTTAATGGAGCATGGATACCTATTAGCAATTAGTCATAATAGGTGGATTGCAACTCCATGTTCTGAGGCATTCTCCTCAGTCTGGTCCCCTGCAGACGTTGTTGGACTTCAGCTCCCATCATTCTCAGCCAAAACAAGCAATGGCCAGGGATGATGGGAGTTATATGTCCAAAACACCAGCTTGGGGAAGGTTTTTCGTAAGCAAGAAATAAGTAGATTCCATAGGTAGAGGGAGGCAAACAACCAAGAAGGGCCTTGTGTGCTGTCTGAAGCCTGGCCGCTGTTGAAAACAAAGTTTTATCTCATACAGTTTAATTGGTAAACTGCTGCCGCTATTTTGCCCTTCTCATTTTTTCCCTTTTGGAGTTGTCTCGTGATAATAACATGAATGAGAACTCCAGGAAACAACACTTATCAGAGCTTGGCCTCTGTTTTATTTATGGTATATCAGTAAAAGTTATAAAGTGGGTATTGTGAGAATTTTTTGAAAGCCCCTTTGAGAACTTATTGGGGATATAAAATGGGATATACAATATTTTCCCATGTATAAGACTAGGTTTGCCCCCACCCTAAAAAATAAAGTACAAAATTTGGGGGTGTCTTATACACTGCTAGATCTCTCCCCATTTTCTTAAATCTGAGTCGTCTTATACATGGGGGCATCTTATAGATGGAAAAATACGGTAATTAGGTATTCTAAATTAAATAAATAACTAAAAAGACAGCATGTGCCTTAACACAAAGATGCTGTGCAGCCTGTGATTTCACACACTGCAGCTGCTGAGGTGTATTTTGAATGCTGATAATATATTCTGGGGTTATTTTGTTTTTCTGGTGTCTCTTTAATTGAGGGGAAAGAGGCCACACCATAGTGGTAGAACAAGTCCTTTGCATGTAGAAGACACCAAGTTCCTGGTGTCCTGATTCCTGCATAAACCAACATCAGGTGCCCTTGCTTACAGGTAAAGAAGTTGATTTTTATTATAGCAGCCTTACTAGTGCAAACTCCATGACTAGGAAGGAGCAAAATCTAGTCTAGATGGTCTTACAAGGCAAAGGAGTAATATCTACACATCCAGTCTAGGAGCAAGGACCAAGATTCAGGAGTTCACAATTAGCAACTGCACAGGAGCTGTGAGGTTGTTCCAACAAGTTTCCCTGCCCTACCCACCAAGCTTGTAAGCAGAGGTGGCAAATGGCCAAGCTACGCATGAAAATCCGTGTCCCTGTGGGAATTCTTGGCCTGTAGGTGTAGAGTCCCTGAGAGACAGCACGTCCCTTTCTGAATCCTCCCCCCACTCTGTCAGAGCAGGCCATGCCCCTGAGCAGTCCTCATCCTTCACATTTAGGGAAGAAGGCAGGGAGTCTCCTGCCTTGTCAGTAGATCTGAGAACATCCAAGGGAACAGGGTGGGGGGCATCATCACAAAGCCTGTGCTGTGTAGACTCCTTCCAAGTTCTCCTCCTCAAATGCCTCCCACTCCTGGTCTGAATCAGAGTGCTCCATGGGAACCGTGACCCCCTGCATCAGGGGAAAGATCTCTGCATGAGAAAGTAGAGTCACCACCAGCCAGAAGAGACAGCCCTGGAGTAGATGGAACAGTGGTCTATCTCAGAATATGACAGCTTCATAACAAGCACCCCCTGGGATTTTTAAGCTGTTTTGGACAGTTTGTTGCATAGTGTACAGCAAGTGGCATACTCACCTGTTGCTGGGTGAGGCCTTGAGGCAGCTAGCCTGTGTGTCCCTAAGCAAGTGTGCAAGCAACTGTGTCCCTCCTCCACCGTGAAATATTAAAGAGTATGCTTCCATCCTACTTGAGTCCAACACATCAGTGGTTTGAGCAAAGCAATGAATTAGTGAAGCACCAGGTTCAAGACAGGGCTGACACCTGGATCCAGGTACAAGCATGAGTAGCTGCTCCGTTTCTGTCCATTCCTGCCTGGTCTAACTGTTTGCAACTGGTGCGAGAAGAGAATGATTCTAAGCACACAGAGAAGGAGACAGCTGAAGTCAGTAGATGGTGATTCACAACTCGTATGTTGATTACCTTGGTCTTTTCCTGTTGAATATGAACGGCATGGTGGAAAGATAGCCATTTCCCTGCTCCATGTAATCACTAGCCCTTCAATGAAGAATTATTTGCAAGAAATTGTTCTTTCAGCTCAGTTCCACTGATTCTACACCTTGAAGATGCAAAAAATAAAATAAAAATCAAACTTTGAGGAGTTCTGCGCTCTGGCTTGGGATAAGTGAATGTAGAATTAGAACCAGAAATGAGTTGCATTCATGTATGTTTTGGGCAATCTTCTGGGCCTGCATTCTCTTGACAAAGCTAACACTGTGCTTCATAAGTTATGATGTATACATTTTTTTATTTAATAAACACACTTCTAAAGCACTTACTTGTGCAAGCAATCAACCCCCCCCCAAAAAAAACCCCCCAATCCATTCAGACTTTCTGTCTTCTTTCCCCCTCTTTTTATTTTGTACCAAGCCTGGAGTCCTTTTGACTTTCACAAAGTCCTTGAAATGGGGCTTTATTCATCTAATCTTTTATTAAAATTCTGCTGGCAACGTTTTATGCAGAGTTAGTTTAGTATCCTCCTGCCTTCTCCACCAAAGAGCATTATTGACCATTAGTGTTAATAATTAAGAGCTCCTTGTTTTGCACTTGGAAGTCAAACATATTGACGTGCATTTCCTGAGTCACAGGGAGCTTACATTGGCTCCATGGCCACGTGGTGAGAGATTTGTTTTACACTTTTATTGTCTGTCTAGAGTAAGATGGATGCCCCTGTTTTAAAAACACATAGAAATGTCTCCCTTTTTCAGGTACCCAGGGAAGCTGAGAGGCATCCCTTATCTCAGAATGTACCCAGTGTTCTAACTTTCTGTAGAATCGCCAACCCAGCTCTGTTTGCCTTTCATGTTGAAGTCTTGATCTGCCAATACAGAGGTCCATGAGCTCTCAGGGTTGATTAGTTTTGCATTAATATCAGGAAAAGGGGGCATTCAAGAAGGTCTTAAGTTCCATTGGTTAATGAGCTTGATTATTAATTACTTTAGGTTATTATATTGGTAGCTGCCAGCATGATTCATGGAACTCCAGACTGACCATCTATTTTAGAAAGCAATAAAAATTCCCCGTTCAGAGAGCAGCACAAATGTTGTGCAAAGGGGATTTATTAATATAGCAAGAAACTCTGTAGCTGATAGTTTCCCCCCGTAATATAGTAAAACATCAAAGTCATTATGAAACAGTAAAAGTATTACATATGAAATGCTTAATAGCGCGTGATTATCCTTTTTCCCAAAGTGTCATTTGCTAAGTAGAAGAAGCTGTTCCCAAACACGGCTTTAAGAGCACTGAACAATGAGAGAAATGTTTTGGTTCAGATGTTTATGATAATCTCAGTGATAATTAGTTTCATTTAAATGCTCTATTCCCTTCTTTTGGGAGGAACCCTGTGCATACACGGGATTCCTTTAACTGATAGGAATATTAAATTAGTCTTGGGCATGAATTCCCTTTTGCAAAGAAAGTAAGTTTTAACATATTACAATGATAGCTGAAATGAATATAGCCTCTATTTTATTTTTTTATTTCTGTGAGGAGCTGGATCTGTTTGTAATTATTTGCTGTGAGACTTCCCGTCCAGTAGAGGGCACCATTTCGATTCACTCATGTCTCCATTTCTTTGTGCTCCAACCACCTCTATCTACTCCTAATGCTTCTCTCCTACTACAAAAGGACCATGGCTCAGTGATAGAGCTCATGCTTTGTATAGTAAAGGTAAAGCGACCCCTGATCATTAGGTCCAGTCATGACCGACTCTGGGGTTGCGGTGCTCATCTCACTTTATTGGCCGAGGGAGCCGGCGTACAGCTTCCGGGTCATGTGGCCAGCATGACTAAGCCGTTTCTGGAGAACCAGAGCAGCGCATGGAAACACCATTTACCTTCCCGCCAGAGCAGTACCTATTTATCTACTTGCACTTTGACGTGCTTTTGAACTGCTAGGTTGGCAGGAGCAGGGACCGAGCAATGGGAGCTCACCCCGTTGCGGGGATTTGAACCGCCGACCTTCTGATCGGCAAGTCCTTGGCTCTGTGGTTCAACCCACAGCGCCACCCACGTCCCTATGCTTTGTATACACGAGCCCTAGTTCAGTCCCTAGCATCTCCAGGTAGGGATAGGAAAGACTCCTTCCTCCAGTGTTGGAGGCCCACTGTCAATCAATGTTGACAATCCTGAGCGAGATGGACGCAGTGGGCTGACTTGGTAGCTAGTAGCCATGGCTAGTCTTATCCACCATGAAATGGTCTAATCCTCTTTTAAAGCCATTCAAGTTCATAGCCATCACTGCCAACTTTGGGAGTGAACACCATACTTTTTATTTATGCGCTGTGTGAAGAAATCTTTATTTTCTCCACCCTGCATCTTCCAGCATTCAGCTTCATCGAATGTCCGCAAGTTCTAGTGTTGCGAAAGAGGGTGAAAAAGGTTTCCCTGTTCAGTTTCGCCATGCCACGCTTTTCTGGAGTGTAATGATCCTGCTGCCCTTTCAGTTTCTACAGCACACCCCTTCGGGTCATGTTGCAGGCTAGCCTTGATGAGAGATGAATGCAACTTTGCAACAAACGATAGCTTAGCACACTATGCATGCAATCATTATCAAGCTGGACATTTATAACATCCTCCAGGGTGAACATTTTGCCATGCATCCCTGTTAAATCAGAGAATGGGGAGGAACACCAGAATCTCCAAACTTAGTGATGATGATCAACTTACTATATAAATGCTAAAGTGAGTTTTCTTGGGTAGGTGGCTATATTCCCCCAAGACAATGACTGATGGCAAAGGGAAGGCTAAGTCTCATCTTTCACTGCATGACATTTACAGCAAGTTACCTTCTTGCTGCTTGCTAATGAAATCTTCTCGGGGAGTTTCTGTTTGTTACTCTAGCAGAGACAGTTCTAATCCGTGGCATTCATTAGCTTAAAAATACTTGTTTGTGAAACCTATCCCCCTTTCAGGATTGGTGACGATGCAGTTGTTAACCTTGGGCTGTATCCAGTGCTAATCCTACTCAGAACAGACCCCCCCCCTGAAGTTAATGGATGTGGGTTAAACTACAGAGCCTAGGACTTGTCGATCAGAAGGTTGGCGGTTCTAATCCCCGCGACAGGGTGAGCTCCTGTTGCTCGGCCCCTGCTCCTGCCAACCTAGCAGTTCAAAAGCACGTCAAAGTGCAAGTAGATAAATAGGTACCACTCCGGCAGGAAGGTAAACGGTGTTTCCGTGCGCTGCTCTGGTTCACCAGAAGCAGCCTAGTCCTGCTGGCCACATGACCCAGAAGCTGTACGCCGGCTCCCTCAGCCAATAAAGCGAGATGAGCACCGCAACCCTAGAGTCAGCCACGACTGGACCTAATGGTCAGGGATCCCTTTAGCTTTTTACTTTGAGTAGATCTTGATTAGATACAACCTTTTGCATATTTATTTCTGCATGTTTGATTAAGGGATGTGCTCAAGCAGAGTACACAAAGGAGGAGGCGCAAGTGCAATGCCTTCCTAATGTCACTGGACAACAGCTTCCATCATTTGTGATCGTTGGCCCTCCTTGCTGGGATTGATGGAAGTTGTAGCACAGCATTTTCAGAAGGGCATCATGTTGCTACCCTAATAAAGGACAGCAGTGTCTATGGAAGTCAGCTAAAGAAAGGCAGTGTTATTACTGCCAATCTCCAAATGCACAGGGAAATCCTCAGCTGTGGTTTCTTGTTGGCTGGTACTGCTGCTCCTTGTCCTTCAGTTGAGAATACACAATGCAGATTGCGGCACATTTATTTCCTGACTCGGTCCTTGGCAGCTGGAATTACACTTGTAAATATGCCCTGCTTTTAAATTAGAAAGCACCACTCTATAGGCAAGTATTAACAAGAAAGTCTTCTCCAGGCTGTTCCTTGTGATGGTATGTTTGTCTGGATGCAAACCGCCTGTGTTGTATATGTGTGTTTTTCATACAAATCTGTGTTAGCTTGTTTTGGTAAGAAGTCAATTACTGCTTGTTCTGCAACAAACTCTGCCAAAGAGCAAAACCCTTGCAAGATTCATGGGCCCTTGAAATGCCAAGCAGTAGCTTGTGTATATTTCCCACCAATTTTCCCCAGCTATTTTCATTGGAGGGGGGCAGCTGGAATTAATGGCAAACACTGAGAGGGAAGGTTTTTTCAGTCATTCATGTTTATTACATTTTAACATTTAATAACCCGGGTGCCATAAGCAAATCCCTTGTTCATTTTAAAAATGCAAAAGTTTTTCTTTGCTGCCATATTATTATTATTAATTAGGGAATATCTCATTGCTGAGATTACTCTGTCCAAATGAGTGACCAAATGTGTGTGTGTGTGTGTGTGTGTGTGTGTGTGTGTGAGAGAGAGAGAGAGAACACAATTCTATAAAAGGTGAATCCATACATGTTTATAGAATATTAGGAGTCTATTGATACCCTGGTTTGGTGCTTGGGCAAACAGTTTCAGAGCAAGACATGTCATAGTCTGCCCAATTTCTCCTTCATTTTCTCCCTCCATTCATGATTGAGATATCAAAAATGGCTCTCACTCCCCCTCCTGCTTTTGACAGAAGTGTGTGAAATAACACAGGCATACTAAATGTTTCTAAACTAAATAAAGCATTCAGAATTACTGGAACAAGGGGGATTTTGTGCTGGGCATCTTTAAAGTTTAACTTGCTTTTGGGGGGGCGGGGGATAGAAGGGAAAACTTCCATAATGTGTTTATTTGGGGGATGAAATTTACAGGCAAGGTTACCTCTTCAGAGTGCATGAATTCTGCCAGGTTTCAGAAGGATAGCTGCAGTGGTTTTCCTGCAGTGGCAACCATTTCAGTTTTAGGGTGTGCGTGTATGCGTGTGCGCGCATGCGCGTGTGTACACATACACACACAATCTCCCTGCTTTGTGGGTAATTGTTCTTAAATTTTCAGAGATGCCCCTGTGTAAGAATCCTGAAAATTGTGAGACATATAGGTACATGACCTTTTGTGCTAGGTAAAGGTAAAGGGACCCCTGACCATTAGGTCCAGTCGTGGCCGACTCTGGGGTTGCGGCGCTCATTTTGCTTTATTGGCCGAGGGAGCCAGCATACAGCTTCCGGGTCATGTGGCCAGCATGACTAAGCCACTTCTGGCGAACCAGAGCAGCGCACGGAAATGCCATTTACCTTCCCGCTGGAGCGGTACCTATATATCTACTTGTACTGCGTGCTTTAGAACTGCTAGGTCGGCAGGAGCAGGGACCGAGCAACGAGAGCTCACCCCGTTGCGGGGATTCGAACCGCCAACCTTCTGATTGGCAAGTCCTAGGCTCTGTGGTTTAACCCACAGCGCCACCCGTGGCCTTTTGTGCTAGATACTTTTAAATATTTTTTGTGGGGAAGAGCTAAAAATGTTTAGCTTTCTGGGTACAATCATCCCCTCTGATTACAAGCTTGACTTATGAGTCACAACCATTCCTGCCACTTTGCCCTCTGTCCATAACGGTGGTGGCTTCTTCTCCCCATCATCTCACTCGGATGCTATCATTCGTCAAGAGGCATTCCTTCGAGAGCCAGTGTGGTGTAGTGCTTAAGAGCAGTAGACTCGTAATCTCGGGAACCTGGTTCGCTTCCCTGCTCCTCCACATGCAGCTGCTGGGTGATCTTGGGCCATTCACATTTCTCTGAACTCTCTCAGCCTCACTCACCTCACAGAGTGTTTGTTGTTGGGGAGGAAGGGAAAGGAGAATGTTAGCCGCTTTGAGACTCCTTCGGGTAGTGATAAAGCAGGATATCAAATCCAAACTCTTCTGCTTTCAGCAGATTCCGGCCTGAAACTTCCCCGCATCCCCCTGTCTGGATTGCCAGTTTACCTCGAAGTGCTTGCAGTGCTCCCCATTTTGACTTGCACCGCCTCATAGAGAGCCCACTTTTTCTTGAGCAAGCCACCCATCTCTCTTGAGGCACCCTGCTTGCTTCTGGGATTTATCCAATGCATGAAAACGTTCTGAGAACGTTACTATTTATGATATGTAGAAAGCATTTATAATTTACACGACACCTCACAGTTTTAATCAGATTCACTGATCATCTAATTCTATACATATGGGAAACTGCAACTGGGAGGAACTTATAGAGGTGGAACTTGCACTGAATTTTGCTGCAACCTGGTCCAGCTCTTTAGATAGTGAGTGGCTTATGCTGGCTTTCCTAGAATTCCTTGTGATAGTGTGGTGGACATATGGTTTCGTTTCGGAGGGCAGCAAACCTTAGTGCCAACCATGCTGGCGAAGGCTGGCTTAGATAAAGGCAGCTCAGGTGCCAATGTTCTGTTCTGTTCTGCTTCCTGGTACGTCAGCTGTTAAAGTTGAACAGACTCTTGGAGACAAGGATTGTTCCCCCATTGTAGAGCTGCAAGCTTTCTCACAAGCAAGCAGCAGGTCAATGAGTCAGTTCACACACTTTTTCATTAGAAGTTGTGTTAGGTGTCACACTGCCCCATAGGTTCAGAGCAGGTTGAGATGACCCTGGAAACAGAAAGGTAAACTTTGAAAAGGAAACACAGCCAAAGGCAGCCTTCTACAATCTTGTGCCCTCCTGATATTGTTGAACTACAACTCCCATCATTCCTGGCCATTGGCTATTTTGACTAGAGCTGGCGGGAGCAGTAGTCCAAAAATTTCGGAGGGTGCCTAGTTGGGAAAGCTTCTTCAAGGCTTAGATTTGTCCCAACCATCGAATCTTTGACCCAGAATGTCTATACAAGAACCTAGCTAGCTAGCTAAATCAATCAATCAAGCTGAGAAATGGCTTTTCAAGCATTTCTCCTTAATTTCAAATTTCCCTTTTGGGGGCCTCCCCTCCCCATCCCTTTTTGCCCACCGCACCATACCTTTATTTTTCCTTTTTTGCTGTTTTAGATTTTCTCCAAAAAAAAAATAATCAAATTGTCAGGAGTATTGCCTTTCCTTTTTGGCGAAAGCCAACTGTGTGTTCATAAAAGTGTGATTTTTTTAATTTCTCATTTAAACAGATAATTTCAGTAAAGGCAAGTGAGTGCCATATGAGGAGCATGTTACCAAAATAAAGATGGCTGACTCCCGACTGGGGAAAGTGGGGGTGGCGAAGTGTGTACGTGTGTGTGTGTGTGTGTGTGAGTGAGAGAGAGAGAGAGAGAGAGAGAGAGATGTGTTCCTCAGTTTGTAACCATTTTTGAAGTGTGCCAGAAGTATCTTCACATGTGTTTTGTGTGGAGAGGTTGTGAAATTTTCTGTGTGAAGGGTTTGTAGGTTTGCAGGTGATGGAGGTGTGTTATGAAGGGACCTGCCCGAGCAGGGGCCTTAGTTCATTAGAGTTTATCCCCCCCCCCCCTGTAAGTGGGTATAGGCTTGCCACCTAAGTAAGGAGTTGAATCTTTGAAACTTTACATACACCAGTTGAGGGGAACTTGTTATGTAGGAAACGACCTGTTTGTTGCCATGATTAAGATCTACAAATGTGCTCAGTACTGTTTTGTGGTATGCTTCTTTTTTAAAAAAAATGTTCACTTGCATCTTTTGTAACATAAGATAAATTTGGAGGTGCTTTTTTTGTCTAAAGCAAGTCAAGAGGCCTTCCTAGCTAAAACAATATACGATGCCCAAATCCATACTCCTTCCAGCTCATTTTTAGACTTATTATTATAACAGATCCATGAAATTAAATTTTCTGCCCTCCTCCTCAACAGGGCTCGTGTGTAATTAAATTTCATTTAAAAAAACAAAAAACCTTGACTCTTTTTCTCAAACCAAAGGTTTTTTCGATCCTAGAATTTCGCTCTGAAAGCGGACTTGAAAATTTTGTGGGGACTGAGAATACCCTTGACTAGGAAATAATAATGAGGGAGGCTCCCCATCAGTCCCTGGCTGGGATTGTGAGGTCTAAGGTGAAGTGAAGATTATTATTTGTGTGTGTGTGTGTGTGTGTGTGTGTTGCAGGGTGTGTGTATTATGTGCACCTGTTGGAGTGGAGTAGCTAAGAGTATGACACAGGACCTCTATGTATTTGGTTCAGATTTTACCTCCAGCTTCAAATTTTCCCAGGTGGACTTGGGCAACCCATTCTGTATGAGCCTCAGTCATTTCATCTGCAGTATGGGTAACAGCCCATTTTAAGGATGTTGTTAAGAGACAGTGAATGTGAGCTGCTTTGCATAATTTATATGCAAATGCTCACTATTATTAGCAGTGTCATCTGCAGCTTTCAT
This sequence comes from Podarcis vaucheri, assembly GCF_965113315.1. NCBI lineage: Eukaryota > Metazoa > Chordata > Lepidosauria > Squamata > Lacertidae > Podarcis > Podarcis vaucheri. Next base: position 105,725,556 of record NC_138760.1, read on the forward strand.
CAGCTGAAGCTGTTGTGTGTAGACTGTCCATCACTAGTGACTTGTCAGAAGAATTGAACCTCTGAGTGTGTATATTTAAACCAAACCCTTTGTTTTCTTTTTTGGATGGTGCTTTTGCTTTGCTCCTTTTTGTGGGCCGCCACCTTTGCTTTCCTTCTAGCGGCCTACTTTGTGGAAAGGACCCTTGACAGGTTTCCTAAGTAAGACGTGGCTCCAGCAAACAGATTCATCTGTTGCATGTGCACTCCAGTAAAAATAAAATAAAATAAATGAACATATGAGCTGGAAGAGGGTGGGGCAAAAGGAAGCCCTTATTGGGTGATGTTTAGACAGTGTTAAGCTTGAAGGTGCACCATGTCAACAAGAAATTTTGTCAGGGGCCCACTTGTATTTAAGGAAGATCATTTATAGACAAGTATCTCAATTACTGGCTAATACCAGACATAGAACATTTGCAGTATAATACAATACTTTTAGTACAACTGCATCAGCGTATAAAGGGCCATTCTAGTTCAGCATTTCTCATGTTTGGCTCCTATATAGTAAATATTTGATATCATGGGCCAGCCTTGTGCTCCTGTCTATCAGTGATTTCTAAGGTTTTAGAAATCTGACTACTCCATATTGATCCTAAAGATCTATTATAGATCAATAAGTCAATACGAATTTATTGTGGACATCTGACATCATGTTGCACATCACCAGAAGCCATTCTTCACACACATTATTATTATTATTATTATTAATCATTATTATTTATTTTTCATTCACACAACATGCTTCATTCCCTGCGTAGCATTGGATCGTGAAGCATTAAAGGAGCAATAGAAAGAAAAGAGAGCATAATGTTATGTGTGTTTTTTAAAAAATGGGAGCAGATTTCACACTGTTGAGTTGCTTTGCAGTTTTTAACACATAGTTGAAACAGCACTTCTAGCTATTTGCTCCACCACAGTTCCTGTTTCCCTGATTTCTAAAGTAATTTGTTTCTTACCTTCTCACATCTGCTTAGGGACATTGTCTTCCTTTATTAAGACTCATTTCCCTTAAGCATGAACTCCATTTCCAATGGGACATTGTGCTACCAAAAAAGAAAAGAAAATGCCAATGGCAGGGACTGGGAGACTCCTTTTATCCAGTTTCCCCACTGTCAGAGAAACAATGATATGCGGCAGTGTTCCGGGTCTGTCTCCAAAATGTAAAATCTCTAGGCTTTCCCTCTCAGCATTAAATGCTTTCTCATTTGCATTTTCATCACCATTAATGCCCAGGAGAGTGAAAGAAAGAAAAAAATCTCTCCCTGCCTCTGCTCCCTGGCCATCCATTCACCTCTCCCTATCCAAAAATAACATTGCATTCATTGTGAATCTGCTGCACTCTTAACTAGTTGATGGTGATCGCTGCCTATAATCATGCAGACTGGACTTGGAAGCAAACTTAAAGGGTTTGCCAGGAGCATCTGTATTTATAACTGACCCTTCTTAGAGATAAACCTTACCCTTCTTTGTTCTCTTGCTTCTGCTTTTGTATTCCTAAGCTTGTGGTGGGGAAAACATACATACACCCCCACCCCCCAAAAAGGCTCGCGTTATTTTATTTTTTTAAGTATGTAGAAGCAGATCATCTCTCTTATCTGCCTGTCTTAATCTTGTGTTTCTGCACTACCGTTCCAATTGGTCTGATAAATTTGACACGCCGGCCGTGTCAAAAGGTAATATCCTTGGCTTAATTGTGAGCTAAATCCCTCTTAATCCAGGGGAGCGTTTGAGATTCTGTCCAAGTGTTCAATTTCCCATGCCGCTGAGGTCTGTGAATTTCTTTCTCCAGCCTCCAGGCTGCTGCAGCACAAGTCAGCATAGCTAATGCAGATAGATCTCCTCCCTTCTCCAAGCTCTCTCTCTCTCTCTCTCTCTCTCTCTCTCTCTCTCTCTCTCTCTCTCTTTCCCCTCCCCACTCCGACTCACCCCCCCCCCCCACAAACCTCCAACGCTGTGCTTTGATTCGATATGAACAGACTGGCAACTCTGATGCTAGAGCAAAATCTGACATAACTCTGCAGATGGCTACGTTCGGATGATACACCTAGGGATTTCTCCCCCCCACCCCCCTTAAGGAAGGTAAGATTTATATGCTGCTAATGGTTTGTTGTTTTTTTTTCTTCCCCCCCTCCTTGTTGCCATTTTTTCCCCAGGACTGCCAGCCCCTAAGAAGAGCCCAAAGTCGGTAAGCACTTTTACAGAGCTACTATACCTGTTTGATTATTTTCTTGTCGGAGGCATGGGTGGGCGTTTCTGGAAATGCGAAATAAAAAAATATATACTGTGTGGGTCCGTGGGGCTCCCCTTCTTTTCCCTCCTTCCCCTCCAACCCCACCCTGGTGGTTGTCATTCCGTTTGAAAGTTGCGGTTCTGTCGCTGCACTTGATCGCTTTTGCATGGCTTGTGCTGAGCAGGGGTTAGCTGGGGAAGAATGCGGCGCAGGAGAGGATTTGTCCAGCGAGCTGGAGGGGATGGGCAGACGGAGGGGTGTGTGGGCTTGGACGGAATTCAGCCTTACTTCTGGTGGACTGCTCTTCGCAGGCATTTAACTTGCCCGTGAAAATGCCATTGTTTCCTTCTTGGCACAATTGCGTGTGGAGACTCCACCTCCCTTTCAGATGGCATCCGCTAGCAGCGGGCTGCACTCGTTTTGAGCCTTATCATGCACTATATGGTGGATAATTGGGGGAGAGGGAATTCCTGAAGCTTGTTTCCTAACAGCAGCAACAGAGGCGGGAGGCGGGGAAGAGAACCCTTTTTGTAACGCTACCAGTATCATCCTAGTTCCCTGCCTGAGCCTTTCGCATGTCCGACGGTCTCTTCTGCTCTCTGTAGGGCATCCTTTGTTGTTTATTGGCTTTGCCTGGGTTTAGCAGCGTTATGCTGCAGGTGTAGGTTCCCCCCCTCAAACCGCCCCCCCAGCCCATTGCCTTTTTAGAGGAAAGATGGAGGGCTGCGGGAGTGGGGGGGGGAGGGGAGAGAATCAATATTCCCCTGTCCGTCCTGATCTTGTTTCTCTGTGGAACGGTTACCTGGTTGACACGCCGGCTAATAGCTTGTAGGCTGTTGTCCGAAAAGTACAATTAAAAACAGAGGACTCTGCCACTCCAGGGAGTGACACAGATCAAGAAGCATTATAGGGAGTTAACTGGCTGCAGAGTGAAAGTTTGAAGAGTGTGCAGTGGTGGGGGAGAAGCAGAAAAAAGCAAGGGGGGGGCGGGGAGCTGTAACCAACCAGTTTTCCGAAGATGGAGAGATTGTTGCGGTAATGCAAGATGCTGTAAAACTTCCCTGGCGGTCGGCTCTGGGGCTCTTCCTGCACCTTTTACGATGCCCCACCTTTTTCTGAGAAGCAACCCAAAGAGGAAGGCTGAGCAGAAGCCTCCTCCTCTTGATATACATGTTCCCCCCACCCTCACCCCACCCCCTCTGCCCATGGAAAAGAAAAGAAAGCCCCGAAATAATTAATGTGGTTCTGCTGGCTTAGGGCCGCGCTGATTAAAGTCACATGACCCCGGGCCTCTACTATTGTCAGTTTGCATTAACGTTGGCAAGGGAGGAGAGCGCCGTTCGCGCTCAGCCTCAAATCCCACAAATGTCAAACCGTATGGGGTTTACTTCTGTGTCACAGTCAGGGAGGAATTTAGCCTTTGGTTAAAATAGAAGCCAGTGTGTAAAACATGTAGAAAGCGTATTTGGGAAGAGGAGAGATAGCTGTTAGCTTTCAAGCAAAACAAAACAAAAAAAACAACCAACATTGGGGGAAGGGTATCGGTTCCCCATCTTCTTCCCGTCGTCCTTGTCTCACTGCCCCTGTTAATTAAGCCGCATCTAATGAATGGATTAACAAGGTTGATTTGGAAAAAGAAAAGCGGGAGAGGAAAAAAAGCAGTCAACTGCAATCAACTTATAGAAAATCTCCTCCAGTCATTTGGAGTTGCCGTGAACCGGCCTCTCCAGTGAATGGTGATAACATTAGGAGCTTTGAAATCCTGTGTGTGGATCCTAAATCCGTTTAGAGATAATCCTCCCCTAGTGAACAAAGAGACTGTTTACAAACAGGTGTCGTTCTGTAGCCCTTTCTCTTCCCATTCCTCCAACACTCTTCTCTCTCTCTCTCTCTGGCTCTCTCTCTCTCTCTCTCACGCACAACCTCAAACAGAATTCAGATTACCTCAGGAGATTGTATGGGATTTTTGTTTTAATATTATTATTATTTTGGTCAGTAAAGGAAAATGGAATCCTTGGATGACACATTGCTTCCCTCTTCCTCTTCTTCATTTCCTTCACAATATTTTGAAACCCCAATCAGAGCCCATCCTCTTCTAGGAGGAACATCCCCCCCCCAACATAGTTTTTCCTTGTTTAAAAAGAGATTTCTAAAGGGGCTGTTGTTCAGCTAATGTTATAATGCTATTGTGTTGAGGGTGTTGCTGCTTTCTTTTCTAAATAATACAGTGCTTAGAGACAGTGGTATCCTGCTGTAGAAAAATGAGCAGGTCCGCACCAATCCAGGGCACTTATATCTTACTGAGATGAAATCACACACAGTATTATATTCAGCAATCCATTGTTTGTTTTTAAGGGAGAGGTAGAAAAATAATAATGAAGCTTTGACGTTGCTGAACGCTGTGAGCAGCAAATTGGTTCAAGTTTTCTGTGGACATGTTACGCCCAGTGCCAATCCATGTGGGAGTTCCCTGAATCCAATTCTTGAAAATGCCATGAAATATTTCCACTGGCTGTTGCTATTCAGAGAAGCCTGCATGTTGACAGCTTAGTGTGATGACGCAGACCACGCAAATGCCAAGCGTCAGCCCTCGGAAGTCCCCTGAGGCTTCTTACGTGGTCTTGTGGTCGTGCTCCTTTTTGCCTTACACCTTTCCGGTTTTTCTCCAGGAGTCCCTTAAAACACTAATTATTTCTTGATCAATAATAGATTAGCTCCTTTGCTATGAGCAATGTGTAGACTCCCTTTGCGGCATTAAAAGGGGTCCACCCCTCCGTCCTCCTCCTCTGAATTAAATTCAAATAAAGTTCAGCTTGACCCTTCCTTTGCTGCCCCTGCCACTGAGTGATCTGCCATAAGCCTGGTTCACACAACATCCTAAGACAAATAGTGACCTAGTGAGACTGCATGGACTTGCAGCCTCCCAGAGAAGCTTCCGCCGCCACTTTGCCCTGGTTCTTGTGACTGCTGTGCTGTGCTAAGCCAAGGTTTGATTTCGTGTGTTGTCCATGCGAGGACTTGTGATGAAGGACCCCCTACTCACTAGCCATCAGCTGGAGCCAGGAGTTGTTCATGGCCACAGTTTACTGGTTAACCAAGAGTCCTAAGTTGGAAGATGCACCAAGCCAAGCCTTGATTTAGCTCACCGCAGTGTGGCAGCAAAACGGACTAGCAAAGGCGCTGCAAAGCCCTCTCTAGGAGCCTGCATGTTTGTGTGGCCTCACTACATCTGGGGTAAAGGTAAAGGTAAAGGTACCCCTGCCCATACGGGCCAGCCGTGTCCGACTCTGGGGTTGCGTGCTCATCTCGCTCTAGAGGCTGTGAGCCGGCGCCGTCCGAAGACACTTCCGGGTCACGTGGCCAGCGTGACAAAGCTGCAGCTGGCGAGCCAGCACCAACGCAGCACACTGAAACGCCGTTTACCTTCCCGCTTAAAGCGGTCCCTATTTATCTACTTGCACTTAAGAGTGCTTTTGAACTGCCAGGTGGGCAGGAGCTGGGACCGAACGACGGGAGCTCACCCCGCTGCAGGGATTCGAACCACCGACCATGCGATCGTCAAGTCCTAGGCACTGAGGTTTTACCCACAGCGCCACCCGGGGTAGAAAACCATTTTTCAGCCATTACCTTCTGGGAGCTGCATACTAGTGGTGGGCAGGGCCAGAGGCAAAAGTGGGCAGAGCAATGAATGCAGATTTTTTTTTGCCTTGGTGCAGAAGGCTAGATTCTGTACACACTTAAATACGCCGCTGTTTCTTCCATCCAGCCAAGCAATAGCCATTACCAAAGTTCAAGGAGCCAGGCAAAAACACTCAAGTACAATGTGAAACAGGACCAGTGAGGGCTCTGGCTGCAGAGGGTCTATGGCCTGGGGAGAGGGCCAAGGGCCAGAGAGAGAGGTTCGGAGGGCCGTTAAGCTAGGGATTCTCTTAGCACATCATGTGAACTGGGCCATATTTTGCAGGTAATGATTTATCACTAGAAGGCCAAATTTGCATGTAATGTATCGGTATGGTTGATGCCAGGGCACAAACTGTGTATGTATTGCTGTTGGCCTCCATCTGTCTCAAGAGGTGGGGGGGGGGTCAAACTGCTGCCTTAGCAGCACCAAAGTGACCTCCCCGGGGCGCAAGCCTGGGCAGTGTGTGTGGAGGTCCTGGACTGCCCAGGCAATGACCCTCCTCTTGGCCTCGCTGATGGGAAAGCAGAGCTATATGTTTGGTTGCAAGAGTTGCCGGAAGGCGCCATCAGCCATTTTAGGGACTCCACTCCAGATTTGTGTGGGGTTTACGCCTTAGTCTTTTCTTCTCCTGAAGATACCTTGCAAAGCAGTGGAGGTTTAGGATCAGAGTTTTACTTCTCTTAGATGGGCTGCCTTCCCAGGTTTATGAGCCCCATCTGCCCCTCAGTTCCCTCTATGGCACATGCAGAAGCTGCCTTCTTGAGACCTTAAGAAGCAGGCTTGCAGCCTAGCAAGTATACCACTGCCAGGAAAATACGGTTCCAGTAAATCTCATAGAAGCACCTGTCTCCTAAGGTGTCCTATCTACCCCTGCGCACCTGTGATTTCAAATTAAGTAGCAAGATTTTTTTAAGAAAATAAAAGATGCCTGTCGAGACATCAACATGCGGAAGGATCATTTCCCTTTATCATGCATGTGCAGGCTGTCTCTAGCCAATCAGCGGTGGGAAACATTAAACCCACACCTCTTTATCTGGCCCTTAGGATGCACCCCAGGCTGTGACCCTCCCCTGACTCCATCCCACTTGCTACGTGCCCTCCTGGAGTCTTTTGTCTAGCCAGAATGGCCCCTGGAAGATTACCCACAAGGGAATGTGGCCCTCAAAAAAGTGAACAAGAAGTACGATATTAAATTTTCCTCTTCTCCAAGAGGGTCCACGAGCCTGTTTTAAGACTGGCAAGCTGTTGTGGAATACCCGCCTGTGCCAATAGCTAAATTCCCAGCTGCCACGATCCAAAATATTGGTGTCAGCCCATTCCACAAAGACCCAACTGTCTTTTGCTTCCTATGAATGAATGGGTGTGTGAATGGAAGAAGAAAGATCGTGGCTGCCAGTCTGAGACCCCAGCAGCTGGGAATCTCAGTGCCGATAGTTCTTTGCAGCACAGGAAGAAAGGAGGGTCCGTAGGCGAATGAAAAACAACCAAGAGTAGTCCACCAGGAACTATATACCCAAGACAGCTGACGATCTGGGGGAAAGAGAGCTGTTCAAAGAGGGCTGTTGCATTATCAGTTTGCAACCAAATTCTACTAAGGGAGACAATGAGTGGGGAAGGTAGCTTTTAGAAAATATGTTGCACCCCTTCTCCTTTCTCACAATGTTTATCATGCTGAAAGTGGCCTTCATTTGAATCTCGGTGTAGTCACTTGCTAATATGTCTACTGAGCCCTCATCCATTCTCCTATAGATGCTCAGCTCTGCTACGCTTTTCTAGGTAGCAGCATGTTTGGAATGTATCACAACATCAGGCAAAAACTTCTTTAGCCCAATAATTTGTTGCAGACCTGTAGGGTAGCACTGCTGCATGGTTTCAGCTTACAGAAAGGAGAAGCATTAGAGATTTGGCTGCAGTGTATCTTGATTCCATTCACTTCTCCCCCCCCCCCATCCCAGTCAAAATCTCTGGTGACACTTAAAGTACACAGAAGGTTACCAACATCATTACTATGCAGAAGCATAAGAGTTGAAGGGGACCTCAGTGGTCATCTAGTTCATCTTACTACCAATGCAGTGGTTTGAAGGGTTGTAGCCAATGCTCAGCCAACACAGAATGGACCCACTGACATCAACGAGCATTATCAACTGGCATCTATTACATTCATTGGGTCTACTCTCAGTAAAAGTTAGTTGCTTGCAATCCTCCATATTTGTCTATAGCTTTTGCACGTTGACAAATATGTTTATGATATATGTGTGTGTACACAGATAGAGAGAGATGAATTCATGCCACACTCCCCTAGTTCCCATAGCATGGTCACATCACAACTGGACTTGAGCTTCCATTGCACCCTACCGTGATTGGATGATGCATGCTGCTCCGATGTTGGCCAACCACAGCATCGGGCATTTGCCAATGGGCAGCACCCTTAGGGAGGTCCGCTGCCAAACCAACCAGGCCTCTCAGCACTTGGCAAAGGAAAGGTTTGCACTTGCCACTTTTAATTCTCTGACATCCCTCCTCTGGAGCTTGTGACATAGTGTTGCTCCAGAGGTATATGGGGGAACTAAAACGGCCAGAGTCGGCTGCAGTACTTAATAATATGACAGGCGGTTTTGCTGCTGCTATGCCCACCTGATATTGTTAAGGGTGGACCCTCCTTCAGGACACCTAGGGTCCTCTAATGAGTGCATGCTAACTGCTGCTCACTTGTCTCCATAAACATGAGTGGATACCCCTCACTTAAAAAGCAGAAAGTGAAGTGATGTTCTTAGGGACCTTGTTGAGTTTAGGGAACAAATCCCTCTCCCATCTCTGATACTGGGCAGTCCATCCTTTGCTGACAAAGCCCTCTTGGGCACCCACAATTCCCTTCTTGCATCTCCTGTGGATTCCCACAACTATGGGCTCTCTTCCACTCCTCAACCATGGTGGGTGTGTACAGTATATATGCGGTCCATAAATATACAAAATGAGAGAAACAGGGTCTTGGATGAAGTGAGATGACTAGGCGTGACAGTAGATTAGCAACCTTGGAGACAGACAACTTGTCAATTTTATCTGCAGACCGCACTTGATTATGTGCTTTGTGGCAGAAGTGAACTTCCTTAGGTCAGGGTTTGAAATAAGAGTCCACAGATCACAACTGGATATCTGGCACATCTGAAAGGATTTCCCAGTGTGGACATGAGGAGGCATTTCTTCTCTCTCCTAGCCAAGTATAAAAATAAAATGACCCTTTGCACTCTTCCTTACATCAGTAAAAGTAAGACAGACTAGTAGCACCTTATTTAAATACTCTAGTATTTCTTAGGTGTTTCCTGTGCCACCCTTTACAATAGTGGCCCCTTCCCGTCCATATGATGCATCTTGTGAGGTGGGATAAACCACTGTGGCATCTTAGGGGAGCATCCGCTTTGCATGCAGAAGGTCCCTGGTTCAATCCCCAGTAATCCCCGATTGGGCCTGGCCACGGTCCCTGCTTGAAACCCTGGATAGCCACTTGCAGTGTGGATAATACTGAGATAGATGTACCAGTAGTCCGAGTCAATATAACACAGCTTCCCATGTTCCCCTGAAGATTTATATGTGAAAATTCAGTGAATTGTTTGGCATTTCCACATTATCTTAATTTTTAATTTCTCTTAAGTATGGTTTCTGTTGCTTAGTCTTATGACACAAAATCTAGATTTGCAGATTTCAAAGAAATGATCTCTTGTGAGAGGAAAAACACATTTCATGGATTTATTTATGCAGCTGTATCTCTCCATTTCCAATTTAAGGAAGTTTCTGCCTTGACTGTATAAACAGGCTGCTGCACACACACAAAAAGGATCTCCAGCCTTTAAAAGCAGCTTCTCTTTTCTCTTTATGTCCAGTGTGGGTGCCTAACATCTAATACGGCTGACTTTAAAAGGGACAGTATCTAATAGGAGAAATGTTTCTAGCCCCCCAGAGTGCGTACATGTCCCACTTGGAATGCATGCTAAAATCATTCTAAAATAAAAGCTTGCTATCACATGGGCAAAGTAAACTGTGTCCCCTTTCACCCTTTCTAATGCTAGATTCTGCTGTGTGGGAAGGACCCATGAAATGGGCCCCACCCATAGAGGCAGACTTTTCAGTGTTAAGTAGCCACATGAAATAAACCCATGGGAAAGTGGCTGCCATACCACTTCAGCAGCGTCTCAAAGGAGAAAAGCCTCACATGGTGTGTTAAAATGTAAGCCCCTAGTTCATACTGCCTTAAAAAATATTTATTTTTTATTTATTGGATCAAAACCATATCATTTAGTACACCCTTGAGTCGCTCAGAGGCTTGATGTGGTGCAGGTACACCCTTCCCACCCCAAAGATAAAGTGATGTGTAAGCTGCATGCTCCAGGAAGGTTTTGAGCTCATGGTAGCTCTGCTGATGCAGCGGTGGGGGAAGAATGATGCAAAGGGTGCCTTAGTGTGATTCGGCCCTTCTGTGGAACAACCAGCTCACAAGTCATCTGGCCTAAGTCACCTAGAGCAGTGATGGCCAAACTTGGCCCTCCAGCTGTTTCTGGACCCATCATCCCTAGCTAACAGGACCAGTGGTCAGGGATGATGGGAATTGTAGTCCCAAATCAGCTGGAGGGCCAAGTTTGGCCATCACTGGTCTAGAGGTAGGTAGCCGTGTTGGTCTGATGTAGTTGATTTTTTTTAAAAAAATGTTCAGTAGCACCTTAGAGACCAACTAAGAATTAGTTGGTCTCTAAGGTGCTACTGGACATTTTTTTTAATTTTTAAAATTTCGACTACCTCTGTTTTGTTTGATTGAAGGGAAGAAAGACTCTCTGCAAAGGAGAAGGACAGACACGGGGTCAATCTGGACCAGTGGAACTGAGCTGGCAGGTAGATTGGTCTCTCTTTCCTTCTCTGCCTCCCTACTTTCCTTCAGTAAAGGGAAGCGAGAGGGAGAATGAACATCTATCTGTTCAGTCTCTATAGTGATGCTGCTACTGAGAGAGAGGGAAAGGTAGACTGAGGCTGTTTTGCCCCTTGGCTGCCCTCTTGAGAAACAGCACCTGGGTCCTAAAAGTTGCCTGTGTGTGTGTGTGTGTGTGTGAGAGAGAGAGAGAGAGAGAGAGAGAGAGAGAGAGAAATAGTTTCTTCACTGTATTTTGGAGGTGCAAAAGAGAGGGAGCAGGATGAGGGAGAAAGGCTCAGGTAACTAGATTGGTTGAACAACTGCCTCCACCCCAATTTATCTGCAAGGCTGGGCTAATCTTTTACTTCCTATTTTGCTACCCAGCTTTCAAAATGGCTGAGAGCGTTTCAAACCATCTTTCTGATCCGGTCATCCTGAAATTTGGCATATGCAATTATAGATGGTGGTTTGTTCCCATCTTTATAACTCCTGTGGCAAGAGTGTGGACACCCAAAAGGGTATCTGCAGTGTCTTATGCTAGTGTACTTCGATGAAAGAACATTTGTCTATATCTGAAGGTGGTTTTCACAGTGTTTGTCCCAAACTTCCATATTATTGTTCTTAGCCAAGTGGGAATTAGCCATATTTGCTGGGGAAATAAATTGTCGACAGCATTAAAGCACCTGAAAAGCACGGGTGGAGAAATCGGAGATATCACACACGCTGCTCAAAATGTCATTTGAAGTCGAGAGTTAATTTCAAATTCAAGTCACTTGAGAGTATATCATTTTAAAGAAATGCCATTGGTGGGTCAAGAGTTTCAGCAGACATCAATAAAGCTCAATAAAGCGTTCCAAAGCAATTTCTGCTCTCGGGAGTTGCCACGCCCCTCCAACCAACAGCTATATTCAAAACTATTGTTAAATAGAACACAGCGTTTTCGGTCACAAAGAGCTTCTAGTGAAGTGGCGGTAGTCAACGCTACTTTGCTTTCTCTGCCCAGCTCTGCTCCTGCTTGCTAGTATTTAGTATAGTTCACGCAGAGGCTGTGGAGGAAGGGCCACATTGCATGTTCCACTGACATGTGTAGCTATCTCTTCATTTTTCACCTTAATTAGCTACCACTGCAGCAAGGTGATTCTTACTGAGAAGGTAGAGAATGGAGGCTTATCCCTTCCTCGCTCCACTGAGATTGGAACAAATGTTGGGGAATAGCATGGAGGTTTATCACAAGCAGGGCCGGCCCACCCATGAGGCAAGGCAAGGTGACTGTCTCGGGCGGCCGGATTCCTAGGGGCAGTTGCTAGTTTCCTCCCACCCCTAGGGAGGAAATGGCAGGGGATGTCCTCTGGAGTCTCCTAGGGTCTTCACCCTCCCAATGTGATTCCAATAGAGTCCCTCACCCTTCCCACCGTGACAGCTTTGATTCCCACTTCAACCATTGGGTAAGGCTGATTTGTTCCCAGTCTAGATCTTCACTCACCCCTTCTTCCCTGGTGAGGAGAGGCACCATTTTGTGGTTCACCTCCAGTGCCAAAATGTATTGGGCTGGCCCTGATTATATGTGCCAACATTGCCCGATGTCCTGCTGAGATGGGCTGGATGAATATTTCGCTCTATTTGCAGATGCTCCCCTAAAGAACAGCCAGAAAAGGAGAGGAGACCTATTGTAGCCCACAAATAGGGCTGCAAAATTAGAGGCCTGTTTTCCCTAAGCCCTGTTTTTTTGTTTGTATCTCTTGTAAAAGAGGTCTTGGTTCCAGCCTGCAGTCTTTGTAATTTACATGTGTTTTATCTGTTGGGTGCGCGTCCTCTTCTGTTAATACGAAATTATGTTTATGCTTTGAGGGGACGTGAAGAATATTTGAGCAGTCAGATGCTTAATTTAGTATTTTTCAAGCTCTGTTGTTGGGAATTCTTTGGAAATCCTAGCTAAGTGTCCTCAAGAAGATTAGTGAAGGCACGCAGGCTTCCCTGAATGACAATTTGCCTTTTATTACTGCTCTCCGCTTACAAGGAGTTGCTGCAGGAAAGTATTGGGAGCGTTGTTGAGCATGCTGTGTTCCATTGGAAGGTGACCATGTCCGAAAGGAGTGTTGAGCACTCCACATGAGCTTAAGCATTAAGCATACCTCAGGGAAATGTTCTGGAATCCTCCGCAATGGTTCCTTGGCAGATAAATCAGCGATAGACGGAGATTTCCCGAGTAAAGAGTTTGAAAACCACTGGGTTGGTTTTTTAAAATAAAAAAATTAATGGGAATTCTACTTACTATTTGTAATTTATGTGATACTTCTCAATACCTGCATGGGGCAAATGTTTTAATATGGGGACATAACGTTGCTCCAGTACTGGCTTATTGTAAAGTCTTGTGACCTTAGAAAAGGGCACAGGTCAACCACTTCTAACTTTAAAAAGAAGATAGACAATGTTATGTAAAATGTATTGTCCAAAAGTTGCAGTTATCTAGAGTTGTCAAACATTATTCCCACAACGAAGTTTTTGTCTGATGCTTCATGCTCTAATAGAAATCGATGGAAGTGAAGGGAAATTGAGACATGGGAATTTAAATTTCCCACTTGCCCATTTACTGGAGCTTAGGTTGCAAAGAATTTTGGCATGCTTCAGTCTTGCAGCAGTTTTAAGTACAGTATTCAGCCCAATTTCTCCTAACTTCTTTACTCCCAATTTTGGTTTAGAGTTATTTCATCTGTTTGGGAATTTCATCTGATGTGGCTCTTGGTCCATTTTGTTTCTTGCATCTCCATCACAGCTTGCGTGAATTTGCAACCCCCTTCTTTGGACCTGGCTGCAGGTCCATTAGTATGGGGCATGGCTTTCACATGGAGGGTGCATGTTGTGTGTGTGTGTGTGTGTGTGTGTGTGTGTGTGTGTGTGTCTAACAGAGTTTCCCTAGAGGAAGTTGAGTTCAGAACAGAAAACAAGGGGGGCCTGTATCTTTCAGATTAATTTCTAGTAATGGAGTTTCGTTTGTCCACTTCTTCAGGTTCAGCACAGGTCCTGGTCAACCTGTCCTTGGTGGCAGGCAAAAGGCTGTGCTGCATGCATGAGAAATCCTGAATGCGCATGAGCATGCATGCATGTCAAAGGAAGCATTTTTATTTATCTGGTATTGTCCAGTTCTGACTGATGCTCTGCACCGCTGCTAGATTTTAGATTGTGTTCTTAACTGGGGGCGAAAACATATGGCGATACTAATGCATAAGGAAACCTTGATTTGTGTTGTGTCGGCATATGAAAGCTTGCATGGTTTTCTCTCTGTGTGTGTGATGAATGGCTTTCCCTTTTTGTGCATCCCCCTGTCTCTCCATCTGCCTATCCTTGGGGAAATTCACCTGCTCTCAGCACAAACTGGAAATGGTAGAAGCCCAAGGAGGGACTTTATGTATTTACGCAGGAGCACGCAGAAATGCTGAACGTAGAGGAAAAGCAGTGGGGGAATGGCTCAGTTGCAGGCCATTAACCTTCTTGGGATTCCCCCCTGCCCCTCCCCCTTCTTTTCTGGCTTCCTTCCTTACAGCAACCACTTGAAAGGAAAGACAGCCAAAACAGCTCTCAGCACAGCGTCTCCAGCCACCACAGCACCCACACCGCTTCACCTGTCCGCAGCACCCAGGTGCTTCCCGACTACCCTGCCACCGAAGCACCAGCTGCGGAGCAACCAGACAACGCTGGGCAGAAGAAGCCAGATCCATTCAAAATCTGGGCCCAGTCCAGGAGCATGTATGAAAGCCGACGTGAGTATCAAAGGAGACTTCATTATTTTGGCAGCTGCTCTAGATCATTGCATTCTGTAACTCTTGGTTTAAGGGGAGTTCCCTCTCTCCTCCCCTAGAATGGGGGGGGGGATAGATATGTCTATTCATTTCTGGATAGGATGAAAGTGAGCAAAGCTGAGCATTGCTGAAGATGGGCATGGGGTGGGTGAATACAGTGCCAAGGAGCCAGAGAGACCAGCAGTTTACATGTGGTTGACATTAATCATTTTTTGATGGTGGTGAAGGAGCTTTGGCTTCTGTCAGCCTGGATGGCTCAGTTGGTTCGAGCATGGTGCTGATAATTCCACGGTTGCAGGTTCGATCCCCATGTGGGACAGCTGCATATTCCTGCATTGCAGGGGGTTGGACTCGATGATTCTCCTTCCAGCGCTACAATCCTATGATTCTATGAACTTTGCGGCGCAATATGCCAGTATTGATATCTTTTCTTGTTCTTCAGCGTTTACTTCTTTAAAAGAAATCAATTTCTGAACTGGGAAATGTCAGACAAGCATAATATAAGAGGTCGCACCAATTGCTTTCCAAGCTTTGTGCTGCAGACACTTGTGGACCCAATCCTTCTAAAGCTCTTAATTCATGAAGTAGTTGAAATATAGCCTCACAGTATTGTAGTATGGCTTGGCAACTTGTAGGAATGTCATGCCCTTTCAATGCCTATTCAGTTATTCCTTCATTCAGAGAGTGGGAGAGAGAGTCAGTGCTTTTTTCTAAAAAAAAAAAAAACTTTTAGGGGTACTCTCATTATCCTACTCGTGCTGAAATACTGCCCCTCAGCGAGGCCTAAGTTAGATTCACAAAATGTTTAGGGGTATGCGTACCCCTGTGTCCCCCCCTGAATAAAAGCACTGTATTAAGTCCTTTAAAAAGTTTTCAGTCTCGCTGTTTGCAGGTATAAAGGTTAAGGCCAAAGGAATAATTTTGCTAAATTAATGACAGCGCTGCCTAGCTGACCCACACGCTGCCAAACCATGCTCGCCTTTATCGTTGTGCGCTATTTCAACAATGCAGAGGTCGAATAGATACAGTAAACAACTTTTATTGTCGGTTATTAATAGATGCACCACACTAATAATTCATCAGGGTTTTGATTTGCCTCCGAGAATACAAAATGGGTTTCAATCAACCCCCTTTTCTTCAAAGAAAATCAACCTCCTTTTCCTCTTCAGTTGCAATCTGTAGAGCATTAGTGACACTAGTAGAGTTATGTGGCATCCCGTAGAGTGAAGCAGCTCTCAAGCAACCTCCCATCACAAAACGCTGCTCACCTTGTAGACTTGGGGTTTCTGCATAGTTTGGAGTCATCTGAGTGGCTGAGCAGCTGAATCGGTTACATAAAATGTCATTAAAAAAAACAAAAGGGAAGAGCCTGGAAGCAGAAGCTTTGGGAAAATACTGGAAAATGTATTTTAGCAGCATGATATCTGGTGTTTCTTCTGTTTTCCTTCACAACATTCATTTCTTTTCTTATTTTTCTGGGCATGGCATGGATACACAACCCATCCTCACACGATCTTCTGCTCTCAGGAATTGTTTTCACAGAATCTCGTGCCCCCATTTTGTTCATGGGGCTACTTTTGATCTAGCAGGGGCATCTGCTAATGTAAGACGAGAGGGTTCCCCCCCCCCGATTCCTCCTTCAGTCCTCCCTGCCACCTTCCAGTCCATCAGCCCTATGAAATGGATATTCAGATGGGGGGTGGGCGGGCTGCAGGGAGCTGCATTGAAAGAGAGAGT
The DNA here is from genome assembly GCF_965113315.1 of Podarcis vaucheri. Taxonomy (NCBI): domain Eukaryota; kingdom Metazoa; phylum Chordata; class Lepidosauria; order Squamata; family Lacertidae; genus Podarcis; species Podarcis vaucheri. Next base: position 105,741,937 of record NC_138760.1, read on the forward strand.
TGGCAAAGAAAGAAAGAAAATCACATCTCCTTCTCATGCATTAGTGGATGCCTCTGTTGCACCAAAAGCCATGCTTCAGAATGGTAGCATTGGATTTCACCCCATGAAAATTATTGCAGTGACTGGCCTCTGTGGCCCACAATAATAGCATTTTTAAATTCTTAGAAACAGGCTGCCTCCTACTTTTTAATGCCGTAGAAGTCATTCCAAGGAAGGGAGCTCTAATGTTGGTTTTGAACCTTGCTGATCAGCCACTGAGGATTCGCCTTGTCAAAGATGAGCAGGGTGGCAGCTGTTCTGTTTATTCACAAGTAGGCTATCGCTTCATCTTATCGGCTGTGTCTTGAGTGCCCTTCTCATGCTTTACTAGTGCAACACCTTTTTTGTACGGTGAGAAGGATTAGGACAAAAGCAAAACTAATTCTTGGGCTCTTTGAAAGGCAGAATTGAGTTTGGGTATGTAGAAGAGGTCTGGGCAAAGGGCTTCCTTATCTGCCTGAAGAAAACAGGTCTCCTAACACCACAGTGCCTCCAACTCAGCTGCGCTCTGAGCTGATGTAATGGCCGCTAGAAATGCCACTTTGAAAGTTAGCCACAGGGCGATGGAGGCTAGTGGTCCAAGAGCCACTTTGGTCAGGGTGGTCAGTACCTTATGTAAGTTCCATGACGGACATCCGAGTGCTGGATAAGGCACCAGCAAGGACGCCTCTCTCAAAAAATGTGGTATGTGCAGATGACAGGGAAGCCTGGCCTAGTTTGGATAGCATAGAGGAAAGGGCATTTTTAGGTCGTCAAGTCTTGTTCAGGTACAGTCCGGAGGAATATTAATAGCCAAGAGATTCCTGCTGTGGACCAGTCTATGTATTTTCACTCGCATCACTGCGCAAATGCTTTGCAAGTGGCTGGGGTTTGGGGCAGGACGGTTCTTGAAAACGGTGGAGTTCCTCCCATTAACGTTAAAAGTTATTTCCACTTTGGGGCTGAAGAAGGTGGAGCAGACTCCTCCAGGGCCACCTTTAGAAAGAAAGGGGGTTCTTGCACTCACGGTGGCTTCTTCTAAAGTGATTTCTTACCCAAGCCTTTTAAGAAACCAACTTTGGCAGAGTGGGACATAAAAGTCCTCAGCAGCCCCACATTTCAAACTGCAGACCTGCATGGATGGATGAGCTCACTAAAACCTTGGAGAGAGATCAGCACGTCATTTCGATGCATTCAGATGCAGTGCCAAAACAACCCAGCGAAAAGAAGGGAGAGATTGCCCTCCAGCGCCTTTGTGGTTCTACCAATTTCATTTGCAGATCAATGGCTTCCCTTTCCTGGGGGGCCAGGGCCTCTCTAATGCGGCCTCCCCAGCCTATGGCAGACTTAAGGTTTGGATGGTGATAAGTTTGGGGGTTTACTTAGGAAATGAATGAGGGTCTAGGAAGTGGGGTTTTTTTCCCTGATACCACTTTAGATGCTTCAGTCTTTACTGCCAAAATATGTAGTGGCCAGACAGTATCTCTGGTTGACATATTGGACTGTAGATAACAATTTCAGGATGCATATTATGAAAATTATGCATTGGCTGCCTACTGTTTAGCAGCAGGGAAATGCAAAACAGTGAAATATCTGGACACATGCAAGCCCTACAAGATAATACGGGAGGGAATAAACTGCCCTTTTGCCATTTTTGGTGGCGGCATCACTTGTGAAGGTTTTTGTGCTCTTGTCCTACTACTTCCACTGCTCTGGATTTCCCCCTCCCCCAGCTGGATGCTCACATTGTCATTGTCTGTGACCCCCTGCAGCTATTCAGTACCAACTAAACAGTTAATTAGAAATTATCTAATTAGTCATTAGGATTAGCTCAGCAGTATTAACTGCTGCCTGTTCTGCCTTTTTAAAAAAAAATTAACTTGGGAATGTGCTGCAGGACACAACTGCTTCCTAGCCAGTTCACCAACATGGCAAGTTTTATGCATTTCAGAGGCACTCCGCAGGTTTGCTGCATGTGCAAATTATTTTATTTTATATGTGCAAACAGTTTGGAAGCTTTGAGTGACTACTTATTTCTGAAGTTTTGCATGCATCCCATACCCTTTTTCCGTTGGCTTCTCACTGTACCACTTGACACCTTGCACTTCACTGTCCTTCGCTAGCTTACGGTGTTTGGTTGGGGACCAGCTCCTTTCTAGTCTACTGCAGTTGCAAACCACACAACTTCGTATCTTACAGATAAGTTGCTTAGAAATGGAGAGGTGGAGAGGTATGATTCTCACTGAAGGTGCAAGAAGAGCCCAGGTTGAAATCAAAGATGGGACTTCTGGCTGGCCGCTATAGGAAACTGATTGCTGGATGTACTAGGGCCCTTCTGAACAACCAGGCCATTCCATGGGTTTATAGATTAACTTAAGAGGAGTACCTAAAATATGAAGACCCAGGGAAAGGTTATCCTTCAGAACATTGTCTTTGAACCTCCTGAATAGGCAGTAGATCAAGCACTCCCAGCTAGCTCCACAAAGCTAGGACCTGGAGTTCCTGATAAAATTTGGATTCAGCCCTTAATTCACCATTGTCTTAAAGAGCTTGATCCCAAACACATAATTTTCTAAAAATGAGTTGATTAAACAAAAATCAACACCATATACTAATAAATTACCAGTGCCATAGGTTAAATAAGTCAACACCAGTTCAGTAATTCCAAATTTTCAGGCAAATTTCAGAGGGTATGGTAACCTTGACACGCACGTTTTACTATTAATTCAAGCACTGTGTGTCTAAGATGAATTTCCCCAGTTGATAATTATTTGTCAGTGGTGATTAATTTTGATTTGGACAACAATCCAGAAGGACACCAATTTGAATTTTGAGAGTTTTCCTGTCACCAGCTGCCTCCATGCAGTCTTCCAACTATCTTTCAAACACCGTCACATTTAAGAGACTGCAGACGTTCACTGAACTGCAAGGGTCATTTCTCTAGAGCTGAGCACAAATGGCCTCTTGACATTTGTCAAGCCATTTTACCAAATTTCTCAGTGGGGTAGAAATTCTCCAATAGTCTTTAGGGCTGGGGCTCGCCATTTGCCGTTGCGGTAGCGCAACTTCCCTGTCTTTCGGTCTCTCCACCTCTTTTTCCTTCTTTCTTTGCTGCTGCACGTTGGACCATTTGGAACATCCTCCATGATACTCCAGGTCAAATCTCATTCCAAGTTGCTGTGTTTGTGTGGCAGGGAAGGGTTGTTAAATGGTTCCTGCCATTAAAAAAAAAAAATTGCTGGAGAAAATTCTGCAAAGTGGCCTTCTTTTGCAAAGGGGGTGATAAAAAAAAAAAAAGCCTTGGCTCAGTGTTCATTTCACAGCTGTCTTTCCTTTAAGCACTTCTCAGACTTTTGAGTTTTAAAAAAGGCATTCTGAGCACAACCTGACTTCAGCTAATGATAGGGAAATTCTTAACAAGCAGAAATCATGTGTGGGTGTCCTGCTTCTGCCCCACTGTTGCCTTGGTCATTAAGCCAACATTCAGTTGAAGCATTTCTTGTTAAAAGACGGGCTTATTGCTTGTAGCCTTTTTGTGAGTTACACCTATCCATGCAGGAGATCTGCATTGGTATTTGATGTTTGAAATCTACCAAGGCATTGGGAGATAAATCATATTAAGGATGCTGTCTTCTCTGCAAAGGCAAATGAGCCTGTCCTCGAAGGGTGAGGAGCAATGTGCCTCTGCCTCCATCCTGGCAGTCTTCCCAGAAGTGACTTTCACTCACAGTCCTTTCCTTATTTAAGACGGAGATACTGGCAATAACATAATCCTGCGGAATAAAAATAGTGGCTCCCTCTTTCTTAAAGCGCCAGGCAGGTTGCAGAAGTACTCCTGCGCAAGAACAAGCCAATCTGCTTCTGATGGACATGAGCTGCTCCCACAGAAGCAGCTGGCAGTGCAGGATTCAGCCCCAGGAGGCACTTGAGAGACCCCGTTTAACAGCACAGCTCTAAAGTGGGCTGAGTTTGTTTGTTTGTTGTTTAAGGAGTTTGGATCATGTGGTTTTCCACATGCCTGCTTTAGGTTCAACTGTCTTCTCCTCACTCACCCTTCTCCAACCCCCCCCCCCAAAAAAAAAATCTCTTAGTGCCGTTACTGTCTTGCTGGTGTGAAATTGACAACCTGGGACATTGTTCATGACTGCAGGGATTAAGATGCTACTTGGTTCTTTAACTGTAATAGGAGGATAGATTCTAGGTGGGATCAACATACATCTGAGATTGGAAGAGCTATCAGAGAAGCTGGCAGTTTTAGTGGAACCTGTCTAGTAAATATTTGCACCTAAACAAAGCCAGACATTGAGACCTAGGAGGGAATTAGGCATTGGTCCTTAGGATGCTCCAGGGCCTTGGAGGTTCCAGGAGTTTATGGTGTGGAATAATCCAAGGACAGCAGGAGCACGATTTCCTCTATATCCAATGCCCAGGCTAGGAACACTGCTGCTTCTGCAGCCAACCTGGAACCAGGCACACTCAGGTGAGTAGGCTTTGGGGGGAACCCCAAAGTCTGCAAGAGCAAAATAAAAGAATAAATAAATTAAAATGGCCAAAGGAGTGGACAGAATCCTGAACAATGAGCACCCTTGCACTGCAATGATTGTTGCAGGTCCCACTGATTAATTCATATTTCTAAGACCTTCTCCAGTGCTTGAGCCATGAAGCCTCATCTCTTTGCTGTTTCCTCAGTTGAACACACAGGACTATATCTTACTTCATGTCCTACACATGAAGTTGGTTTATTTGGCCTGTATTCAATTAACCTGGTAAGCTAGCAAAAGGCAATTCAGGGGCTCCCACTAGTGCTATGGGTCTTTCCCCCCCCCCACCTTTCTCCACGCACAGACTGCATGCATCTCCCCCAAAGTCACTCAGCAGAGTCAGGAGAAACCCCAGAGCAGCTCAAGGGAGGCAGGGAAGAGAGGGGAGAAGATTGCTCAGAAGAGCATCATGCTGAATTCATCCCTTGTGGGGGAATCCTTTAATGGCGGAGACAGAAAGAACTACCTTGCTTTAGACTTGTCTCAGAGACCACGGTCATCTCTGAGTCTTGCAGTGCCAAGATCTAAATCACAGTTTAGTCACACAGTCCGTCATCTTCAGTCAGTCACAATTTTCCCTCAGTGGAATGGGAATAATTATTACTACCTAGTCTGGATGTGTGCCAATCCTATTGGAATGTTGTAAAACTATGCTAAAGCCCATGCCTTTAAAAGAAGACAAAACAAAGAACCTTTTTCTTCCATGAACCTTGTCCGCTAAGATGGCAGCTTCTAAGAAATGGTGGGCTTGTGATGATAAGCTGCTGTTTGCCTTCTTCCCCTTAAAGTTCATGCCACCTGTTCTTTTGCATACCTTCATACTGCTTTAAAAATCCTATTTCTGTAAGTGATAATGAGTGACATAATTCTTGGCTTGATCATTTCCAAGAAGTATCCTTTACCTATTCAGAGATTAAGAGTTCTCAAGAGAATAAGGCAAATTTAGGGTCATGAATTTTAAAAGTGGACCTATATCTGGGGGGAAAAATAGAATATTCTCCTCTCTCATTTATTGTTTTAGTCTTAAACTTCCTTGAGGATTGCAACAATCTGTTGTTGTGCTGCCTGCCTGCTTTGCGGAGCTGCTGTATCCTACGCATGGCCATCTGTCAAAACAGCAGTGACAAAATGAATTAATCTGAATTGCAGATGTGTTAATGAGCCCCTTTGAAGGGCTTAAGCATGTTTTAATTAAAAGCAAAGCAGAACAGGGTCGAGGCTTTCTAAAGCTTTTAAAATATTGCAGGTTTTTTAAAAAAAATATTTGGATTTTATTTTCAGTCACACAATAGATAAAAAGCAGCACATGAAGCTATTCCTTCATCCACAATTAAATAGGCGTGGGGAAAATGTGAGCACCATGTAACTAAGGAAATGCTGATGAAGCAGCCTTTAAAAATGAAGTAATTGTGTAACAGGGGGGAGTGTTTACCCATTTTATGGCTAGGAAACAAAGCACCTACATTTAAACACCCACAATCTTTGTTAGTTTTGGCCATTTTACCAAAAACAGGCCTCTGTTGATGACCAAGAGGCAGAGTTGTTGCAGAGCTTGCTCATTTATTTTTTTACTAGTTCATTTCTAAACTTTGGATCATGGTTGTGTTATCTAGAGGTCTTTGGGCCTTTTCTGTTCCTTATTTCTATATGATTCCCAGGCATAAGCTTAACATAGGTTCAAGTGTAAAGACTTTAAAATTGCTCTTTGTGACTGGCGGGCCAAAATATATGTATTCTAGCTACTGAGGTACAGTAAGAGCTTTGAGGTACTGTTAAACATTGTTTTATTTTGGGTACACTAGGGTGGCCTAAAGGGTGAGAGCTCAGGTATCTCTCCCTCAAATAACAAACTCGGGTTGTGAGTGCTGATGTCATGATTTGAAGCCAAAACCCAGAAATATATTGGAATATTTGGGGGGACCCCAGTGATGGCAGAAGTACAAGCAGCCTGTTCATTCATTCATTCATTGGGGTGGGGAGCACAACCTAAGGTAGGAACTCTTAAGAGCTCTGTGCATGACAGCTAAGGAATGTTGACTGCCATTTGGAAAGGGAAATAGTGGAGTGTCGTGGAGGAAGGCATGGCTGACCGACAAGAACCCTGAATAGGAGTGGTCCTGATAGAACATGAGGATTGGATGTTGTGTTGCAGGTCACACTTGTGTATTTTGATCCTGATAACGGGAAGCCACATTATGTGAATATCCAGTATGCGCACCAATAACAAGACCTTCATGCTATAAGGAATTGTTGGTTAACTTTTAATACATGCATTGTCTTAGACTTGCATGAACACATGTGCATTATGAAATAATAGTAGAATCTGATTTTCAACTACCACATGTATTTGGTTTAAGCAGATGCTCTAGGGACACAAGGCAAGACTTTACTCAACCTCCTGCAGCTACTGGTTAGCTTTAGTTTTAAAAGTAGCACAATAAAGCAGCAACTTAATGAAAAGTATTCAGTATAATTTTCTTGTGTGTATAGGTTTTGTTTCCTAATCCACAAGATAAGTCTGTTGTCAAATGTCTATACACTTAAAAAAAAAGGCAAATATTTCCTAGTTTTTCTGAAACCCAGTTTGAATGTATTTACAATGATGCATATTCAACCATTTCCCACATTAGATAAGGCCAGTATTGTATACACCTGGCAAGACAGGTAGGTCTGTTCTAATCCTTAGCAGCTGCAATCTTTTCTGTAATAGTAAGGGCATGAAAGCTGAATCAGAGCTGTTAACAGTCAACACTAAACTGAAATGAACAAACAAGAAAACAAAATCCCATTAAGCTTTGCAAAATGTTAAAATTAATATTCACAGCTATGTCACCTTCGCCTGCGACTGGACTGAGCAAGGGTGAAAGAGAGAGAGAAATCAATTCCACGAATTTTGGAGAATGTAAGAATGAGCCGAGAGCTTTATATCTGTCTTGTTGTCCATCTTGTGGTAGTGTCTGTGATTGGGGGGCAATTCATACGGGTCAGGTGGGGTTGGAGGGTGAAGCATGATGGGCACTGACGGTTTCATATGCCTTCTTCAAATGTTCCATTGCCAAAGAGCAAGATGGGGTAATCTAGCAGAAGGGAAAAATCTTGTTGTGTTGTGTAAGCTTTACCTGAATAGCAATTGGATAGGGGAGGGTTACCTGTATCCATCTGGGATCATTCTTTCTCATCAGCTGTTCAAAACTCTTTCTATTACTTTTGCAATGAAGCCCTTGAGAGAATGGCAGTAATGAGCCAACACGGATTGCCCTCAAGCCACCACTGGTTTTAGAAATGCTACTTATGTCACGGGGCGAGGTGGGGTTAGAATTAAGAAGTAGTTGTGCTAAAACGCACAGCAAAGTCCCTTCCATTAAAAAATTTTTTTGTGGGGGTCTGCAGTCAAAATTTTAATTTAGTTAGATTTGAATTAAGTATTTTATGACAATTCACAGCAGCCTCTGAGTGTGCTAATCAGTCTACAAACACTGATTTACAATTTGATGAAAAAAATAAATTAAAATAACCCCTGCGGTGGTAGAAAAGAAATCATACTGTGGTAAATAGGCAAACAAAGGGATGGGGGTGGCGCTGTGGGTTAAACCACTGAGCCTAGGACTTGCCAATCAGAAGTTTGGCAGTTCGAATCCCCGTGAAGGGGTGAGTTCCCGTTGCTCGGTCCCTGCTTCTGCCAACCTAGCAGTTCGAAAGCATGTCAAAGTACAAGTAGATAAATAGGTACCACTCCAGCGGGAAGGTAAACGGTGTTTCCATGTGCTGCTCTGGTTCACCAGACTGTATGCCATCTCCCTTGGCCAATAAAGCAAGATGAGCGCCACAACCCTAGAGTCAGCCACAACTGGACCTAATGGTCAGGGGTCCCTTTACTTTTACTGTGTTCAGGCTTCACAAATGTCTTCCGATTTATGTGGCTAGTTTTTGCCGCTGCCACATGTTGCATGCTAGGCTCTATATTCAAATATAGGAAAAATGCCAGTCACGTGTTTGTAAGATACATAGCAAGAGCAAGTCTTGTGCAACAACATCCAGTGGCTGATCTTCAGTAATCCTATGAGTTCAGGATCACCCAGTTTGCCCAATCCTAAACACGCAGAAACAATATGTGCTGGTCAGAACTGGGAATGAGCTTTGGTTGGCTGGCAGCCTGATCAACTCCTAATGTCAGCCATCAAATTGGGCCAATCAGTGCAAAAGTCTTCAAAAAGAATTTTGTCCCACTTTTGTTTGTGTTGTGCCGTATGTTGTGCATGTGTGTGTTTGTGTTTCAGAGTGCTGTTGTCCTCTTAACATAGCATTTTGTTCAGAATGCAGTTTTGGATTATATCAACCTTAATGAAAGAAAGGGGGGTATTAGAAGCTTCCTTGCCTTGTTCCCTTGTACTGTATTGATTTAAAGCCCTGGCTGAAAAGTATAGCTTCGGGGTCACACATGCTGGCTTTTCGATTGGATTGGATTGTTTCAAACCAAATTTATCATTAAGTGTTCTAGCCATAGGGTACAACAATTAAAATTCACAACAGCAGGGGGATAAACAATAATTGTGCAGGCAAAGCCGTAAAAGAAAGATTCCATGAAATACACAAGGATCGATGAACGAATCTTTAAGTGGAGTGAGTGACTAAGCATACAAATCCTGAACAGTAATACTGCAGCAAGAGCACCCTTCTTAACCTTGAAAATGTCAACTCCCTTACATAAAATCACATCCGTATGAACAAAAGTCCGTGTAAACTGTCACTGTAGTCGTCGTGAAACAAGCTGCCCTGTTTACCAGACTGCTACCTTTACAATTTAAGAATAGCTCTCTGATGAGCTGGAGCCCCAAACAGAGGAGCATTGTTCGAAATGAGATCTAATTCATCCTCTCCAGCTTGAACCTTACAAAGATCGTGATGATAATGTGGTATATATGTCGTTCAAGAGAACAGAGCCTGAAACAATAGATTTGTATCTGAACAAGAAACAGAAGGCAACGCTTTGGCTGCGGATGGGAAGCACTGTAGAGTTGACAAATGGAAAGGTGTGAGGAGATGCTGAGACAAAAAGTGTTCCACGCTGGAGTGCCCAGCAGAAGCTCTTTTTCCTCTATCAGACAAGCTGTGTATTCTCAACTGGTTTGGCCCAGGCTCCGACGTGAGTCACTGGACAGAACCTTTGCCATCTAGCTCTGGTTTCTTTTGCTTTGGTTGTCTAAAGCCAGTGATAAATACCAATTAACTTAGGATGCGGTCCACCTCATGTCAGAGGTTAGTGTCAGAGTTCGCCAATTTTAATGCAATTGAGCTTGCATTGTTTTCACTGCGCTGCCGCAAGAAGGCAAGAGTCACCGTTTCCAGCAAACCAGCCTTCAAGCAACTAAGGCTTAACTGAGTCCAATTATGGTCTTCCGCGATATTTATCACCTTATTATTCTGTAATTGTATTTAGAAGATTGTTAAGCCATGGCTCAGTGCACTAATACATGGGAGTTTTAAAAATATTTTAGCTTAATAAACACTGATCAATTAAGATGAGAGTGCATACAAAATGTGCAGACAGATCAGTAGCTGTAAAACATTGCGAAAACTAGCAGATGTCTGCCTTGTTTCATTTCTATACTTTTTGTTTATGCATTTGTTTGGTGTTCCTACTTGAATAAACCCTCTGCCATGAGCCATTGAAAAAGGATAGCAGCTCCGAAATCTCAGCCAGACCCCTTTTAGGGAGGTTAAACTGTGAGTTCAGTTCTGACAGCATAGCACCTGCTTGGTGTGATATAATCAACAATACATGGAACCCACAGTACTTGTATTTAAGCTGATTTAAATTCATTAGCTTCCCCCCAACATCCCAGTCAAAGTACAGTAACTTGACTTTCTAAGTGAAAATGTTGAGAAGCTCCTTGGTGCTTCCATGAGCCAGGTGTGTTCAGTCGATGGCAGCTTTCATCCACAGAGCTGATGGGAATTATAATGCCCCTTCCGATCGTCAGGAGGAGGGGGGGTTGCGGGTTCACGACCCAACCCACTCTCGCCCTCGCGAGGCTGGCGCCAGCCTCGCGAGGAGGTAGGGGATTCCCTCAATTTCCATACCCGGTTGCCCAGCCAATCGGCTGGCGGCAGGGGCGGGCCTTCATAAGGCCACTTAAGGTCGGGGCACCCCTGGGCTCGCCCCTTTACAGGCATGAAGGTATTGGCGGCAAGCCGCTTTGCGGCTCGGTGGCAGTAGGCATTGGCCGGGGTATTGTCATGCAGATGTGGTTGGGGGGGAGGAGCGCCATCACCTCCCCCAATGCTTGAAGGGTAGTTCGTTAAAGGACTCCGAGGGGCGTCGCCTCGTCCGAAACCTACGGAGGCTAGGGCCTAAAGCGCGCCCCCGAGCGGTAACCCCTCGGGGAGCGCCTAGGGATACGCATCTCGGGTGGCTCCCCCTGTTGGTGTTTAACCCTTCCCGGTCAGACCGGATAGTCGGTTAGGGGCCAATGCCTAAAGCCAATACCTTTCTTTCCTGTAATCAATAAAGTTGTGGCCATTTTCGCCCATTTAACCTAAACTCTGTGTCCGTTGTCTTTATTTATTCCACCCGTGGGGGGGGAGGGAATAACCACGCAATGCCCCTTCCGATCGTCAGGAGGAGGGGGGGTTGCGGGTTCACGACCCAACCCACTCTCGCCCTCGCGAGGCTGGCGCCAGCCTCGCGAGGAGGTAGGGGATTCCCTCAATTTCCATACCCGGTTGCCCAGCCAATCGGCTGGCGGCAGGGGCGGGCCTTCATAAGGCCACTTAAGGTCGGGGCACCCCTGGGCTCGCCCCTTTCATCCCTGGAAGCGACGCGGTTTCCCACCCACCCGCCCTTTAGGTTTTCCCACTGACATTGCTATGGGCTTCGGCTGGTCGCCGCAAGGGGCCTGGTAGGAGTTTTTCCATTTGGCTAATTGGCTGATTGTTGAGCCACTTGGTTTTTTCGCCTACCTCGTAGCAACTCGTCACAACTTCTTGGTTTGGCGGTAGGCATTGGCCGGGGTATTGTCATGCAGATGTGGTTGGGGGGGAGGAGCGCCATCACCTCCCCCAATGCTTGAAGGGTAGTTCGTTAAAGGACTCCGAGGGGCGTCGCCTCGTCCGAAACCTACGGAGGCTAGGGCCTAAAGCGCGCCCCCGAGCGGTAACCCCTCGGGGAGCGCCTAGGGATACGCATCTCGGGTGGCTCCCCCTGTTGGTGTTTAACCCTTCCCGGTCAGACCGGATAGTCGGTTAGGGGCCAATGCCTAAAGCCAATACCTTTCTTTCCTGTAATCAATAAAGTTGTGGCCATTTTCGCCCATTTAACCTAAACTCTGTGTCCGTTGTCTTTATTTATTCCACCCGTGGGGGGGGAGGGAATAACCACGCAATGGTATGATTGTGGATCCAACAGTAAGCAAAACCTGCTTGATGTCATGAATGTGGCAGAGCACGGAATTGGAAGTACACCCCCATCTAGAACAGGTTGATCTCCATCTCCTTGAGATTGAGTTTCAGTTTATTGGCCCTCATCCAGACAATTACTGATTCTGGGCACTGGCTCAGCACTTCAATGGCCTCTGCTAAATCCAATGAAAAGGAGAGAGAGGTGAACATTTTAAACATCACAATGGCTCCTTTTTCCAAATCCTCAAATCTACCAGCAGTTTCATGTAGGGACAAGATGGAACACTGCATTTGAGCCATCTCTCTCCGGTTGGTGTTTCATTTAGGATCATTTCAGTTTCTGAATGAGTCTTTGATCATGGAGAAACAAAAGAGACACCTGGAAATTCATAGTTGACACAAATTCTACTGATACGATGCTGGGAACATAGATGCAGCTATTTGATGTTATTATTATTAATCAGGCCACCTCTCACCATAACCCTGTGCAGATTTGATTATGAAAGCTTCAAATTTAGTTTCACAATTGGTGCGACTTAGTGCTGGCTCATTCTGCTGGTGGACCATAATACAAATTGATGAGTCAATCATGTTTTAATTGTCTTTTGCCTAAGTATTATTTTAAGTGGAGTCTTAAAGTGGAGCCTGAAGTCTTTCACTTCCTCTGATTCATCATTTCACAGATTTGGGATAGGAGTGAGTACCATTGTACTTTGTCCTTGATCTAGGAAAATTCTTTGTCACAGTCTCAAAGCACATGCTCTAGGATCAGTGATGGCCAAACTTGGCCCTCCAGCTGTTTTGGGACTACAATTCCCATCATCCCTGACCACTGGTCCTGTTAGCTAGGGATGATGGGAGTTGTAGTCCCAAAGCAACTGAAAGGCCAAGTTTGGCCATCACCGGACTAGATGGACTTCTACATTTTGGACTCCTTTATCTGGGCTTTCTCTGATTGGACAGCCTTCAGGGTTGAATGCTGTCTTTGATAGGGAGCTTCTCCTTCAGCTCCACTAAGCAGAGCAGTTGCTTTATTCACATTATTTTACTATAATCACACATATTTAACACATGTTTCTGGCTTTCAAAAATTATGTTGAATGTATTTTGGGGTCTTGAAAATAATAATTAAAAGAATGTGTTTATGTTTGTGTTTTAATGGAAATTGGATATCTGATCTTTTGAAGAGTTGTTTCTTTACCTTTAAGTATACATCATGGAAAAGTTTTACACATAGACATACCAAAATTAATCAAAGTGCTACAGTCCCCTACAACCCAATAAATAGTAAATGTATTTGAAGTTGTCCCCTGGTGTTAGTTCGTAGGCAAAATTAATTTTGAATTTTAAAATAATTAATAACCCAGTTCAAATATGCATCACCTTTGTTAATTGCATTTGACGCTTAGGGCTTTGGTGCATTTTACATTTAATTGTTGACACCTTCTGGAAAGTCTGTGCAACTGGCTTTTACAGTAGCTTATCTCTATATTTCAGTGGTTAATGTGGTACCTTGAATGGGATGTTTGGCCCATAGAGTAAATCCCTTACCCTAGAAAACTCTGGCCAATAATTGGCAAATATTGCATGCTGTTGTGAAAACAATCATAAAGCGCCACCATATACCATAAAATTCTTCTATAAATATTTCCTTTCATCCATAATTAGATAAAAATCGAAGCACACCATGCTAGGAAGAAAAGTTTAATGCAACGCAGTGTGTGGCAGCTCTGGAAAAGGCAAATGCCATCCTATGGATCATTAGGAAAGGGGTTGAAAATAAAACTGTTAATAATATCGTAATTCCATTATACAAATATGTGGTGCATCCACACTTGGAATTCTATGTTCTGGTTGCCACACCTCAAAAAGGATACCGTAGAACGGGAAAGGTTTCAGGAGAAGGTAAGCAAAACCATTAAAGGGATGAAGCAACTCCCCTATGAGAAAAGGTTGGAGCACTGGGGACTCTTTAGAAAAGGCGAGGAAGAAGGGACATGATAAAGGTAAAGGGTAAAGGGACCCCTGACCATTAGGTCCAGTTGTGGCCAACTCTGGGGTTGCGGCGCTCATCTCGCTTTACTGGCCAAGGGAGCCTGCGTACAGCTACTGGGTCATGTGGCCAGCATGACTAAGCCGCTTCTGGCGAACCAGAGCAGCGCACAGAAATGCCCTTTACCTTCCCGCCAGAGTGGTACCTATTTATCTACTTGCACTTTGACGTGCTTTTGAACTGCTAGGTTGGCAGGAGCAGGGACCGTGCAACAGAAGCTCACCCCATCGCAGGGATTCGAACCGCCGACCTAGTGCTAGGCTCTGTGGTTTAACCCACAGCGCCACCCGCGTCCCAAAGGGGCATGATAGAGCAGCATAAAATTACGTATGCTGTGGAGAATGTGATTAGGGAGAGTCCCCCCCCCTCTCTAGAGTCCAGCGCCATCCAGTGAAACTCCTACTGCTACAACTTTTTGACGTTAATATGATGGCCAGGACATGCTCTTTTGAGGTCACATAATGAAGCCAGCTTGCTGAATGTAAGCAGGTCTGGTCATGGTCATTGGGCAGACATGAACTTTACGCAAGTAATTTTTTAAAACAAATGCAGGTGTATAGAAGAGAGAAGCTCCTAATAATTTCATTGGGGCTTACGCAAGAGAGGTTTTGCAAGGGTTATGCCCAGTTGTTCCAGCTATTTATAGCATTATTCAATAGCAGTAATGCTGACAATAAGAAATAATGTCGCGCAGATGTCAATTATTGCAACAGCCGTTGCAGCGCAGAGCTCTTGATTTGTTCTCCTCTCTCCGGCCTTATGAAAAGAAAATCAACTGTTTTATGTTACTAATGGAGTTACACTCTTTTATAGACCCTCATTTGTATAATGACAAAAGTCTATTTGCTCGTGATTTCCAAAAAGGACCCTGGATTTATTACTAACAACAGATGAGTTCTAATACTGCAGTGCTAGGCAAACGTCTGATTTGCATCCAGTCGCAAACCTAAAACGAAAACTATGCCTAATAACATGATTGTTCTGAAACTGTTTAGCATAATCACAAAATCCCGAAAGGTGCTTCAGTATTTCTTGGTGGCGGGCCTCATTAAAGTCTGTAAGCAAAAGAAGGAAATATCCAGTAAAGCAGCAAGAAAATATTGAGGAACCACATTCCCGGTTTAACACTAAAAGATGACTTCAAAACTATGGATCTGAGAGATTAACAGACCTTACTTTCCTTGCCCAGGATTCTAATTTCCCAGTGGATCCTCTAACCTCCTCCTCATATTTGCACTTCTCTTTTGCAGAGAAAATAGTAGGTTGCATTTTGTTCCCACTCCTCTCAGTCTTTTTTTTAAATATACTTCTAGGAAGTTACAAACCTGGTGCCTTCAGGTTTGTGAGAATATTATATCAGAAGGGTGTTATAGCAACTATACCACCAACCTAGAATCTCAGGTTGGTGCTGTTCTAAACCAGAAAAGAGGAGCGGAGCAATGGCACAAAGCAAATGCCTCAAAAGCAAGATCATTGCTTTGATTTGTCAGCTGCAAGGGCCGAGAGACAGCGAGGTTACTGGAATCCCCTTCATCTGGTGTGAAGAGTATTCAGGAATCCAGGAATCCCTGGCATGTGCAGGCAAGGGGCAGGATATGTAATGGACATGTACAGACAAATGCAATATTGTTTTGACATGACTTTATCTGGTACCTTGAGCCAGATATAAATAAATAAGATATAAATAAGATATAAATAAAAAGTACATACATAAAGATTTATTTCCCGTGCAACCCTGTGGAGCTTGGTATGATGCAGAGTTCCTCCCAAGATCAAAGGCAAGTTGTTGGGTCTTTCCTTTCACAGCTGTCCCCCATCTGTCCAGGGAAATCCCCAGAGGCCGAGCCATTTTATAATAGGACATCATAGATAACTACACATGCATTTTGAGAATTATGTAATGTGGTGCCATTCAGCGTAAGTAAAATGGTCTGCTTAGAAGGGGATTTCATTGTGTATATGTGCTTTTTTTTCCAAGTCAGCTCTGTGGTAAAGCATTAATTCTTCCTATTTTCTTGCAGTTCCAGATTATCAAGAGCAGGATATTTTTCTATGGAGAAAAGAGACTGGATTTGGATTTAGGATTCTTGGTGGAAATGAGCCTGGAGAACCTGTAAGTATTTTGACGTTTTTAGGCTTGTTTTACCTTTATTTATCTCTTTACCTCGGAATTTCCAGAGCCGCATTCGCCAGAATACGTGTCCAATAATATTTCATCTGCATCCTTTCAGCCACTTGATTTTAAAAACAAGCAAAACCAGAACAGAGTGCTGAGCTATGTTCTGAATAGCTAAGGTTACAAAGAGTGTTGATCTTTGTTCACATAGAGGTCTATTTCTGCTATCAACTGGCTAAAACCCCCGAGCTGTTTTGCAGCAGCTACTGACCAGAACGTCAACAGATGTTAGCAACTTTGGGCTGCTTTGATTTAGGTCACACTCGAGCCAAGGCTTCTGATCTTATTACCAGTCCCTTGAGCTGAATAAATACAGTCTCATTCAGCAGGACTCTCCAAGAAAATGAATGTCATGTTAAATAGAGGAGGAAAGGCACAATCATGGGTAAAGGAACGGAAGTCTAGAGATTTGCGCTAGTAATGATCTGCTGAGCCTTTCCATGAATCTCAGGATCAAAATTCTAGAATTCGTTTTCCCCGGGCAAAGTCATACAATACATATATTCTTTGAAGAAGGGTGTTCATAGGGAAATATGAAAGCGACTTGTATCAAGTTGGGCCAATGCCCCATCTAGCCTAGTTAACAGCTGCTCTGGCTGGATAATTAATTTCAGTGGTTCTACTCCGCATTGGACTTAGCTGGCTATAGCCCAAAATTTGTAGCTGTCATTACAGGTAATTTGTAAGATGCCTTGCATGCCTATGGCTCTCTTAACTGTGTTGCACCATGGGAACAGTAGTTCATGGGAGTGGAGACATTCAGAAGAGGGGGGGGGGAATTCTCACTTTGTGAGAATGATACAATGATGGGCTATTTGCTGGCATGCCATGAAAACTGCCGCCTACACAGAAGCCTTCATGAGAGCCAGCATAGTGTAGTGGTTAAGAGTGGTGGACTCGTAATCTGGTGAACCAGGTTTGCTTCCCTGCTCCTCCACATGCAGCTGCTGGGTGACCTTGGGCTAGTCACACTTCTTTGAAGTCTCTCAGCCTCACTCACCTCACAGAGTGTTTGTTGTGGGGGAGGAAGGGAAAGGAGAATGTTAGCCGCTTTGAGACTCCTTAAGGGGAGTGAAAGGCGGGATATCAAGTCCAAACTCTTCTTCTTATTCTTCTTCTTCACATGGTCAGCTGATATCATCAACTTGTGTGCATGTGTAGAGGCCTCTAGGTTCCTCTGTCATTGTACCGGGAGTGGGGGCAGTGCAGAGATATTCCTCCTGTATAAATAAAGTTAGGGCATACTTTTGCTAAGGGGATAATGACCCTGTTGGGAAGCTCAGAGAATATGTACTGCTTCCATGTTCAAAGTTTAGGAAAGTAAGGTACCTGACCAAAGTATGGCACTGACTGACCCTTTGGGCCTTTTCTGCCATCCCTTCCACATTGTTGCCTCACTGGTATCATCCATCTGGGTCCGGCCCTTTGGGCACATCTGACATGACCCAGATGTAGTCACGTAATAGCCTGGATTACATTGGTCCACTTGGCTAGAAGATGTTTGGATATAGACCAAGGGCAGGGAACCTCTACCTTGGTGGGCAAATGCAACCCTCCAGGCCTATCTATTTGCTGCTTGGGACTTTCCCCGGTCATACCCCAACTCCATGGACCCACAACTTCCCAGAGTATTTTTCCCAGCTGAAATGTGTCCTTAAACCTCTGGGTTGCCTGGGTGGAGAGATGTGAGCATTTGGGCATGTCTAAGCAGCCTCTGATTTATGTATGGCTGGAATGTCCCCTACGCCCCTTCTTCTGCCCCCTTTTGCACTGGTGTGCATCCCCTGGTTACAGTTGCCCACAAGGGGATGCAGTCCTTGACCCCGATATAAGGTTCCCTGGCTGTGGACAGTCCTGATTTGGTGCTGTGGGATGAGATTTCACTTCTTCCGCAATTCTGACAGCGATTCTTCTCTCGCACCTGCACATGCTTCTCGCAGATTTACATTGGTCACATTGTGCCACTGGGTGCTGCAGATGCCGATGGCCGCCTGCGATCTGGGGACGAATTGATCTGTGTAGATGGGACCCCTGTTGTCGGGAAATCTCACCAGCTTGTAGTTCAGCTTATGCAACAAGCCGCCAAGCAAGGCCATGTCAATCTGACTGTCAGGCGCAAAGTGGTTTACACAGGTAGGTTGCAATGTGACTCGCAGGATTTTATTTTTATTTTATTTTTACTCCTGTCTCTGGATGAAAGTGAACTACTTTCTAAAGATCAAAAGCTTCAGGTTCTAGCAAAAAATAGCAATGCACCGTTCTGTTATTTATATTTTGCTTTTTAACACCCAGTTGTTTTTTTTGCTGGTTTTTGTTTGAGGCTTTTCGAACACGGTATAAATATAGGCTGAAATGTTTTCAAGCTGAGAAGTTGACTGCTGGTGATTAGAAGAGATATGTTGCCACTTTCCAAGGGTTTCCCCCCATTGGGTTTAGTTTCCATTTACCATTTTAAAGGATAATCTCTTATAGGATAAAAAATATTGTGAAACTGATAGGCCTGTAAAGTGGTAATCATTTTATAGTACTACCTGCAAGGGAGCACATTATTACCTAGCCATATTATCCAAATCCTAATGTTGGATGCCGATGGTTCTGCCCTAAAAAGGACCTTGCTGGAGCTGACTAAACTACATTTAGGCCATAATCATGTACACACTTGCCTGGATGTGTGTCCCATTGAGCTCAGTGGGTCTTATTCTGAGTAGATATGCGTGGGATTCCACTATTTATCCAGCAATCTGTATCCAGCAGATGTTTCGGAGAAGCCTCCCTAGCATGAACAGCCACCCCCCAGTTGTTCCCAACAAGTTTCCTGCATATATGACTGTGTGCTAGTGCTAACCCAGAAGTATAGGAAGTGTTCCTGGTGTCAGCATGGCATAGCTCAATATCAAACATCAGGTCAATTGGATTGCATGATCCGTGCTGGGCCCCTATTGAAGTGTCAGTATGGACTTGGAATTCCCAGTGGGTGTGGATTTGGGAGGATGATTAAGATGGGCAGTGTATAAATTATTATTATTATTATTATTATTATTATTATTATTATTATTATTTATTTCCCCAATGGCATTCTCTTAATTTTGCCTTTGGACCTATAGGAAACTATGTTTTAGCATATTCAGAGTCAGTGTTGATACATTTCCTCTGCATAAAAATAATAATGGAGGGATAGCCGTGGAAATTGTTAAGGCAGAATACAAACCCCGATGCATGATTTTGTGCAGAAAAGATTCATTAGCAGGGACAAGCAGGCATCCAGACTCATGTCTGCATATACGGTATTTCCTGCAAAATCTATATGAAGGAAATTTGCCTTCTGATTTTTAACATACCTCTCACGAATTTCTGCGCAGTATGCCTCCATGGAGGAAAAAAAAACCTGGCATACAATTTGGCTATAGTGTGCCTTTTCTTTCTGATGTGGCCATATTTAGTACTAGTGGTGGTTGCTTTTCTGTACATAATTATTTGAAGTGATTTTACAAAATAATAATAATAATCAAGGTAAAATACCATAAATAAAATGTGTGAAAACAAAACAGAAACAAGAAATTGGCATGAAAAGTCGTAAGTAAAAGTGTGATAACCCAGTGTTAATCAAGCATGAAATCCACCACTAGAAAAAAACCTAAATCCCCAGTTAAATATTTTCTTTCCTGAATAAATAGGTCTTTGTGCTATCAGTGAGTGCAAGAAGTGACAGAATGTGCCCCCCCTCTCTAGAGAAAGAGTATTTCATAAGGTGGGTCATCACTTCTGAACAGACTGTGCTCCAAGCCCCAGCTGACAGAACAGCAGAAAGAAGGGACATATTTCAAGGAAACCTCAGATGCCTTCAGGGGTTGTTGTGGAGGAATACATGGAAGAAAACACTCCCTAAGATAGTCTTACACAGTGGTACCTCTGGTTGCGGATGGGATCCGTTCTGGAGGTCCGGCCAGATCCTGAAGTTTTTGCAACCAGAGAGACCGCTTTGGGGCATGCGCGCGCGGCAAAAACCCGGAAATATACTCCTGGGTTTGCCACTTACGTATCCTGAAGTTTAACCGGAGGAATACGTAAGTGCAGGTACAACTGTAGTATGTAGACGTTGATATTTCCCTCACATAATCAGAAATTCAGCAACTCGTTCAGTTATCTCTTGGTGTTGAGAGATGATTGTCTCTTTCCAAAACAGTTCCGAAAGCAGAGAACGAAGTCCCCTCCCCAGCCTCATCTCACCACAGCAGCAACCAGCCTGCTTCTCTGACAGAGGAGAAGCGCACTCCGCAGGGGAGCCAGAACTCGCTCAACACCGTCAGTTCCGGCAGCGGCAGCACCAGCGGAATCGGCAGCGGAGGAGGTGGGGGCAGCGGTGTGGTCAGCACTGTGGTGCAGCCCTACGATGTGGAAATACGCCGTGGAGAGAATGAAGGCTTTGGATTTGTCATCGTGTCTTCCGTTAGCCGGCCAGAAGCTGGAACGACGTTTGGTAAGTGCAGAACGTGCTTAGAATTGCTTTGGTTCTTTAATCGGTTTTCTTGGTGGCTGGGGCTCTTTTACCTGCGCTCATAAGCGCCTCTACGTTTCCGAGGTATATAAACTAGCTTGGCACACCTTTGATTTGTGCATCCCATTGCATACTGCAGGCTTCCTCAACCTCTGCCCACCAGATATTTTTGGCCTTCAACTCCCATGATCCCTAGCTAGCAGGACCAGTGGTCAGGGATGATGGGAATTGTAGTCTCAAAACATCCAGAGGGCCTAGGTTGAGAAAGCCTGGCATAGTGGGTCCCATTTCGATGGGGAGTTTTGTCTTGCATTGTCCTGTATCGAGGCAGCTGAATTCAGCAACTCTTTCGTTATAACCATTAATGGGTGAGGTCTTCTTCATTTCACTTACGGTGTTGTATCTCACGAGTAAAACTCAACTTATTTATGACCAACCCTGAGGCAACACTGTGAAAAGAGCCTGAGTTGATTTGCCTCTGTACAGTGAGAATAATAATTACAGTTACTAAACAGTAATTGCAGTTCATGAATGTACTCCCTATTCTATTTAATTAATATGTTTAATTGGAAAGTCAAGCTTTGGGAGTTGTTTCCCTCCAGGGTCTTGTTCAAAGCTGTATTAGAGGAGAGGGGCTGTTTTTGTTTTTTGGAAAGCAGACTGACATTTTGAACTCTTGAGTAATGACAGTAGTAGAAGAGGTTGTCACTCACTGAACTCTTCTCCAGCGACAAAGCCTGTAGGCCTGAGTTTAATGCAAGTGCCCTCTCTGACAGGTGGCTATCCCTGGGAACAAACGGTGCTTTATTCTATATATGTACTTGTGAATAACTCTGGTTTTTTTAAAAAAATAAAAAATGGCCCTTTCACATTTATAGACATAAAAAAATATTTTGTTAAAATACTAATTTAACTGATCTTCAGGATGCACTCCCAAGTTCCCATTAAGTGAAACATGCCGACATGTAGTGGGCCCCGTGAAATCACTGAAGGTAATGCTAGACTTAAATTTTGTTTGTGATACTTTTACGGCCCCTTCTCAGTATCTCTGCTGTCTCTCACATTATGGCCACCCTGTGAGTTTGGGAAATGCCATTTATTTCAAGCTCTGGCAGCCAATAGGCATTCCAGATAAGGAATGGCTCCTGCTGTTCCAGTGAGTCTTAGTTTAACATTTACCACTATAAGCACTCCATGCGGCCAGCATCACATTTCAGACGTGCTTCACCCCCACACCAGCATATGTGTGTACATTGTATGTATTCTTGCAATCTGGATCCCCTGTGGGTTCTGTGCTGACATGGTGCCCTTGCCTGGGGGTAAGGCATGAACATGATGCCAACAAGTGGGATGCTTGCGCCAACGTACTTTGTCTGTGGCCGTGTCTTACGTGTCTCTTCAACATTCAGCTGAGGACCGTAGATGTGACACACACACAGCAAGTCCTTTCCATTCAGGTTTTGTTTCTCCAGGCACCAGAGAAAGCATAATCTAAATTAACTCAAGCATCCATCAATGGTAATTAGCTGCCCCATACATCCTAAATGTGGCACGGGGATGGAACTGGAGGTTCTTGGAAGGAACCCCCCAGACATAAAAAGAAATAGGAGAGCTTCTTTCTACCCCTGTTTTTATACCTGATTCTATTATATATTACAGCAGAGTCTATTCAAATCAATCTCAATGTTGGGCTAGGGAAGAGCTTCATTTCTTCCGTTATCCAGCTCTAACTTGTCTAAACCTAAAACTTACTATAATAGACTTTAAAATATGGTGTGCTTCGTTGCATTGCTTACCCGGCAATGTTTAGTAATCCTGCCTGCAACATATAACATGCATTTCAGTTAATTGTGACAACAGGGGTTCCTGAACCACTTATGCTAAATGGTCCTTTGCAAATTCCGAGATATAAGAGTTCCTCTGTCCCCAGAGGAGAGAAAAGCACATTTGGAATTGCATGGGATAGCCATTCAGTTTTGAAAGGGCCTCTCTGACCATCTGTGATGGCTATTAAGAAACCATCATTGCAGATGAGACGATGAAGCAAGTACAGTTACGGAACCAGTCAAGACACACCAAATGGGTAGTAACTCTGAGGTGCAGGGGCCTAACATAAGGAGACAGTCCTTCCTTGTGATGGTGTAGCACATGAGCACCCATTCCACATATAGATGTATTTTTTTTTACTCTAAAACTTAATTAACCGTTGTAAAATGTATTGGAGTGGTCTCTTAAATAAGAGTATTCCAAAGCCTCTGCTTGCCCAGATCAGCCAGAATAAGAATGATGAATGTGATCATTTGTGAAAAGATAAATTTTCGTGGCTAGAAATATGAACAATGTGGAAGCAAATTTATGTCTTGACTTGACTCCCCCCCCCCCTTCTGCTCCCCAGAAAACACTTCTCCCCTATATTCTGCATGAGATGCTTGCCCTTAGCTACAAAGTGTGTGACTCATACCCATAGGGTTCTTTGTATCGTTATTCCGGTCTCACAGAGGTGGTCTGCTGAGATGGGTTGAGCTACTTCAAAATTGTATTCATTTAGTTGTCTGGGTGTGTTAAGGAATTAGTCAATAAAAGTTACTCTCATGTGACAAAGCCAGGAGTGGGTGATACACACCAATGTAAATTATATAACGACCAATTATCATCAGTTATACTGCCTTCTGTTAGTGAGTAGGCTTTTCCTCATGTTGCCATTTTAACTCATCCTTCATTGTGATCTTTTTGATAAAGCACAGCATAAACATGTGTTTCAAACTACTAATAAAAATGCAGTGCAAGCATATCTTTGGATGAATGAATATTATTTCCAGCCACTTGGAAAAAATTACGTAGGTGTGATGGATATGACCACATTCAGATTCAACTGCACCCACTTACTAAATGCTAGTCTCTATATCTGCCTTGTGCAACTTTTGAGAAGTACACGCGAATGTGGAAAGGAAGTGTTGTGAAAGCTAAGCAGTGTCAAGACAGCAGATTTTGACTTGAAAGTTCTCGAGAAGTCAGATCTGGGAATCTCAAACAGAGCTGGTATTCTGAAATTAAATTTCAACGGTAGATTGGCGAAAATAGAGGCAAGTGCCAGAATTGATCTCCAAGCCAGAGATGAGAAGCAAGAACAGTACAACACATTAGGTCTTGCTGAAAGATGAGTGTTGTCAAGATAGCCAGTGGCCCGGGCTGAATCAAAGCAAGGAAAAAAGCCAGAATCCTGCAGCCAGTTAAGTCCACTTCTGGACCCCATTAAAGTATATATCCATTAGATTAGTAGTTCATAAAGTGATCACCCTTGTACTGAAGATAAAGTGCTGTTGGTTTAAAAAAGAAAGAAACTAACAGAATGACCAAAAATATTGCTCAGCTCTCTCTGCTTCTTCCCCTGCCCCCACTCTTCTACTTTTAAGTTATTATAGAACAGTTATATCACAAAAATATTTGCATTTGTTGTCCAAATGCAGTACCAGCCTCGCATTGTGGAGTGAGTTGGGCTTACGCATTGGACTCTTAATTGATGTGATGGCTTTGCCTATCGTTAAATCGTTGCAAAATTTCTGAAGCCAATTCTGCGAGCCTGAAAGACGCACTGTTTTTTGCAGTATTATCAAAATATCACTGCGATTTAACGTGCATTGAATAGTTAAAATCTGAAAGCTATTCTTCTTCATCCTAACAATATAGTAAGAGGCACCAAATTTATTTTATTTTCTTGATTGGCTTGTATCCAAAACGTTTGGACAACTGGGCTTGCCTGCCACCAGTGGAAATAAGTTGCTATATCTCCACTTGTGCTAACTCCAAAGTTTTGCTGGAATGTTCTATGTATTCTTTCTGGTATAAGATACTAGAAGGCATATTTCTAAAATAGGTTTCTGTTAACTTTACACTGTATATCACATTTTAAGTACTTTTAACAAACCTCTTGTCACACATTGCTCCCATTTTAACAGATTTCAGTCTCCCGTTTCCTACAACTTTTGTTACCCCCTCATAACGCGACATGGTGCCAGTGAGTAGCATATTGAAAATCGGAGGCAGTGGCTCAAATCACACTTCAGCCATAGCACCACCGGAAACCCTGAGCTTTTCACTGTTTCTCCACCTTCAGTTAAAATGGAGGTACAATAGAGAGAGAGGAGGGGTGGAAATGCAACAGCATGACCTAATAGCGTTGTGAGGATGAATGGAACAGTGGGGGAAAATTGAGAAACTTTATTGTTCATGGATTTCAGGGTAGGTCAGTTAATACTACCTTTGGAATATACCTTGATTTAGGCTGAATCATCCCCAGTGATTTTGTAAAGTTGATCACATGGCTGCACAGTATTTCCTGACAGCTGATCCCTTCGGGTTAAATTCTAGTAAAGGTTCTAGTAAAGCAGTGATGGCTAAACATGGCCCTCCAGCCCTACAACTCCCATCATCCCTAGCTAACAGGTCAGGGATGATGGGAATTGTAGTCCCAAAACAGCTGGAGGGTGAAGTTTGCCATCACTGGAGTAAAGGGAACAAGTAGCCAGCACTCGACCCTTAAAGTGTTCATATTCTGCTGCAACAAAGAAACCAGAATTCACCTGTTTGTTACAATTCACAATATGTGTTAGGTGGAGATAGGAAATAAAATACATTCATCCCAGATCACTTGCTCGTTTTCTCTTGCGCTCTCCAATACCAGCGGTGGGGAACTTGTAATCCTCCAAATCTGATGGGACTTCCAGCTCCCATCAGCAACCAGTCCTTGTGGCCCGTTGGCAGTGATGGTAGAATTGGAACCCGGCAACACCTGGTTATGCCACAGTTCCCACACCTAATTCTAAGCACAAACACCTGGAAATGAGTTCCATGGAAACCAGTGGGGCTGACCTTAAAACAAATAAATGCATTTAGATTTTTGGCTTGCAGTTGAGAGGTGTTGTGGTCAGGTTTGGGGATTTCCCACCCACTCTTTACCAAGATTGCAAAGGGGAAGAGTTATCAAATGGTTTGGAGGCAAGTGGCTTTGGAAGGCCGTGGGTGGAATTCGTCATAGCGCTAAGTCTCTCATTCCTTTGACACAGATTTCTGCTTTTGCAATGAAGTCCTCCTCCCCTCTCCTTTCCCCTGCATGCCCCTTAAATCTGTTTTAGGGGTTCCCCCAACCTTCTGGAGCAGATTTGGGGAGGGTGCAGTGCGCACGCAGGAGAGGGGGTGGGGAAAGTCCCGTTGCGTAAGTGGAAACCTTTGCGCTGATGGGAGGTTGTGGCTGAATGCCGCCCCATATATTCCAGTCCTCCTGTCCCTTCTGTAGTGACTCTGCTCCTTGCCTCAGATAGTTACCTCAGAAAGGAGGGGAAAACATCACCCAGTTCCCTTCTGCTTTTATCCATGCTGTGTTCATTTTATAGTGCTGATTGCTATGAGTTTTTTTAAAAATAATCAAACAAAACTTCCTTATTCCTTGGTAGACATAGAATTATTGTCTTTCAAAATGGAGAAAGAACAAAACATTGGCAGAAGCTTTAGCAGGCACTCACTGAGATGACGATGATAAGATATTACAAGCTTAGGAAAACAATAGAGAGTTGCATTTCCATACAGCAGCAAACCTTGAAGTTTGCAACTAAAATCCTTTGTGATTTTATTTTGGGGACCACAACTCATCTGAAGAAACTGTGCAATTCTCAACCATGTTAATGGGAGAGATTTTTTTGTGTTTTGGGGGGGGGTGGCAGGGAGTGGGGATTACTGAGGAAGATGTAGGAAATGCAATTTTGTGAGGCTTACTTTGCACTCCCAGAGCCAATTGCCAATGTTTTGAGCACTGGCAGCAAAGCTATCCTTTAATAACTTTTGCTTGATGCATTAATTAATTAACCCTTAACCTTCTCTTTCCCTTTTCAACCCTTTTTCTCCTTTCCCCCTTCACCACGTTCCCAACGTATGTAAACGATTTGTTAAACAAAAACCAAAAAACATGCACACGCACACGAAATATATATATATATATATCGCAATATCAATACAAAAGCGGGCAATGCATGTGTGGCCATGCCTCACAAAATAGGTCGAATTATTGAGGGGAGCCCAGCAGACCGCTGTGGGAAGCTGAAAGTGGGGGACCGGATCCTGGCCGTTAATGGATGCTCCATCACCAACAAATCACATTCGGACATCGTCAACCTAATTAAAGAAGCGGGAAATATGGTTACTCTGCGCATTATCCCAGGGGATGGTAAAGTATATATTCTCTTAATTTTTCTCTACCCGCCCTCTCCACTTCCCATCATAGTTGGTCATTGCTTTTTACGGGCTTTTGAGTTGCTTTGAGCTACACCGACGTAGGAGATTGTGGTCCGAGCAATTCTAAAGCCCTGGGCATATTCTGAGAGAAACTTGTGCTGTACTGCTATTTATTTATTTTCCTTCTATAGAAATGCTGCAATGGGCAGGTGGGGTTTTTTTTTGGGGGGGTAGACTTTGCTCCCACAACATTGTGTCTTTTTTTGTGTGGGAGCTGAGTAGTGTATGGAAATTTTCTAGTTGAGTGGAAGGGCTCTTTACAGTTCTAATTCCTAGCTGGGACACCCTTTTCCCTCACACTCATTGTCCATTTCTTTCTCCCTCATTGGTGTAGAGCAGGGCTTCCCAAACTTGGGTCTGCAGCTACTTTTGGACTACAACTCCCATCATCCCTAGCTGACAGGAACAGTGGTCAGGGAATGATGGGAACTGTAGTCCAAAAACAGCTGGCGACCCAAGTTTGGGAAGCCCTGGTGTAGAGGATCTACAAGACATCTCGGTGCTTTCACAGTGCCAGTCATGTGCGTTTTGGCACTAAGCGATCAGATGCGTTCCAAATAGCCACTCCAAAAGCATGCTCAGTGCCAATTGCCTGTGCATGGTTGGAGATATGAACCACTGGGGATCTTCCTTCCATCTCAGCAAGGCCATTTAAGCATTAGGAATATTTTGGGATGATTATCAGAAATCGGGGACATTTGAAACTTGCGGAGCATGTTTTAGATGCATCTCCTAAAGAATAGTTCCAACCATTTGGATGTGTTAACTTGTGGTAATAACTCTAAAGCATTTTACCAACCTACAGAAGCTGGTACGGCATTACACGCCCTGGAAATCTCAACTTTACTTTAAAAAAACCAAAACCCTCTTTAGTCCTCATGGTTGCTTGATAGTTCAACTGAAAGCGAAAAGGTACATATAGGGAGTACATGGAGCAGGACTCAGCTCAGACATGAGAGAGGAAGCTTATATTTTTGATCCGGTGCAATTTGGTCCTTTGCAGTTTGGTGAACCTTCATTCATGACCACTGTTTCCTTTCCATCTACTTGCCTACTGACTACAATCCATATACTCAAGTCTCACCATTTCTCCTCCTTACTTCTTTTATTCTTTGTTAACTTGACTCTTAAGAAGCAGAATAAGTAAATTCTGAAGCAGTTCTTGGATTGTTACAGGGGTGTGACATCTTTGTGCTGGAAGCACAACACTGTATTGACTTTGAGACTACAATCCATTAGGAATGTAGTTGGAATAAACTCTACTCTTTCTATAACATACTCAGAATCATCTGGAAAAGCACTAGATGTGATTCTTGTGGTCCCTTACTCCATTGAGAAGCCATGAATCACGCACGCTCTTTCTGGAGAATCACTGACACCCCTTTCCCTTCTGTTTGCAGTCTTAAAATACCATCACTAAATCTAATTGTACATCCTGCATGTTTTGAATCTGCTTTTGTCTTAAGGGATGGCTGCGCGAGGATAGCTGGCTCTCATTCTCTGCCTTTTGCTATGTGTAATCCGGAAGTTTTATGTGTTGCAAAGGAAGGTTAGGAAGCAAAAGGGATAAGCGCCTGTTGAAAAGAAGCTTTGTTTCTTCTCTTTAGATCACTCTAAAAGCTTTTCTATAGTCACGAGAGTGCTTGCTTTTTAGCTTCAGAAGATAGAACCAGATTGAGGATTTGTAGTCTTACGGACAGAGCACAGGACAGAAAGTTACATCGTCATGAGTTAGTAGGGTAGTATATTTATTCAGCAAGTTGCTTCATCATATCTTAAGATACTGTTTTGTTAGATGCGTTCTTATTTTGGAATGTGCTTACATATTCCAGATTCTCAGAGGCCCATAAAAGTTAAGGTATTTCATTTATTTCAGAATAGATGCTACAGAGAAAAGTACCATAATTCGGGTGTCCCTTGATCTCAACGGGATGGTGTTGGTGGGAAGGAGAATTTGTCTGGTCACCTTACTCCAACTCTGCTTTTACGTGCTGCAGAGTGATTAAACTGACACACTTCTACTTTTGTTGTAAACTGCCCATGGAATTCTAAGAAAGAAAGAAAGAAAGAAAGAAAGAAAGAAAGAAAGAAAGAAAGAAAGAAAGATTATGTTATATGACTGATTTATAAGCTTCAAAATCCATGTATATCCCTAAGAAACATATTTAGACCCTTGACTACAATTATCCCTGTCATGGATTCCAAGAAAAGGCAGATAACATGGAGGAACTTGAAAGTAGCGCTGTGCCATATTTTCTTAAATGTATGGCATCATATTTGGGGGGTGAAGCAAGGGCCTTTTAGAGTTCTTCCATGTTTTCTCTGAAATGACTTTGTTACTATTAGCTTTGTCTATGTGATGGGGGGGGGGTCATCAAACAGACATGTCACCCCTGTTTTCAAAAGCCCCCATGAACAATTGCTGAAAGGGCAGCATTTTCACAGACTTGAAATCTCGGATGGCTTCTGAGATTTGAACTTTATAAGTTTGATAGGTAGGGTATAAACATTTCAAATAAACTATATCTCCATAATCGTTGGATTTATTTACTTTGCTTCATTTATGCACCACCCATATACACAACTCTGTCCTCACGAGTGATTTGCAAACTTATTAAGAAGCCCAAAATACAATCCCAAAATGGTAAAACAATGAATCAAATTATTAGCAATGCAGCAAGGCGGAAAGAACTTAATAAATTACCTTTTTTTCTGGAATAGGCACAAATGTCCACTTGCCCTTTGGTGTAATGATACAAAATATAATTTAGAAGCATACATTGTTTATTTGTTACATTTTTACCCTGTTGTTTCTTCCAAATGGAGTCCACCCCTTATGTCAGAACTACTGGCACCTGCCCTATTAATATCCTTCCAAGTTGTAGAGACCTTGATTAATCAGAGATTTGACAGTTTGTATCTTAGACTTCTGAAGACATCGGGGGAAATTAACCTCTGTATTTCAAATGATTTTATTACACTATGCCAGAAGTCAATAAGTTGTCTCAAAGATCGATTCAGTTCTTTAAACAATTCAGCAGACTTAGGGTTGCAGCCAACTAAGATCTTAAAGTCGATCCCTTTAAATTAAAGACCACAATTTGGTCATGCCTATTGACTTCAATGGATCTACTCTGGAGTAGGACTGTCGCTGGATACAACCCTTGCTATTTTCTGAGACTATTCAGCAAATGTACCATTTTACTATACATTAACAAAATAGTCAGAGCTGCCAGTCTGGAGTTTTGCCAGTCAGACCTGTATTGTAACAAATATACATGTTCAATATACTTTCTGTTTTCAAGTCTGGAAACAGTAGAGAAAACAAGGATTTGTTTTCATTTGAGGCAAATATTATCCTTATTCTGAAATATTCATGAAATTTTTAAGAGACCAATTTTTGTAGAGAGTCCAATTTTGAAATTGATTGCATATCATGGGGCTGCTAAGATGCTCTCTTAATTAAACTGGTTCATATCCAACTAAGTTATACTCAGAGTAGACCCAGTGGAATTAAAGGGCCAAAGTTAGTCATGCCCATTATTTCAATAAACCATCTCTGAATAGAACTAACACTGGAGACAATCCCTTGTGTGTGTGCATACAAACCAATTCAGTTGTTGAGGACCTGAATTGCCTGGATATTGTAGGGCAACAGCCACCAAATGACTTCTACCATGGGTGTGGCCTAACACAAAATGGCTGCTGGCTCCCAAACAGCCGAAAAAAGAATTGTTGCAAAAACTTTTCATCACTAACATATAAAAAATACCTGCGAGTTTACTAAGGGCTGGTTGAGTCAATCATATAATTCACTTGATTTCTTTAGCTGATGACTGGCAGCTAGTTAATAAACTCATTAAAAAGCAGTGTGCTTGAGGTGCCATAAGATTCTGCATTTCTGATTTTCTCATCTATTCCTGCATGCCAGTGATGTTGCAGTCATGAAGTGAAGAACGACCCTGGCATTTCAGATCATGTACTCCGTAACAAGCTGCTTGACGTAGTCTGCCAGCCTCTGTAAAAACTAGCTGAACCTCTTCCTCTTTCAAAGGCCCCTCTTCTCTCTCTTGCATGCTACCATTGCAATGAGGTCTTAGTTCTCCTTCCTGGTGTCTTAGTTCTCCTTCCTGTTCCTAGCTCAGTGCTGTTAAGGGAAAGAAAGTCCTTCCCCCAAAGACCAGCGGAAGAACAGGCAGGCATGTCTCTATGTGTGTTTTTGTGTGGCTGCATGTCTGTTGAGCACTCACACGTGCCAAGACATTGGCCATGCCCTTGAAGGGTTGGCCAACAGCACCCCTGCTTTAGAACGGAAGAACAAAACACATTTTCTCATTCTTTACTATCATTGTTCATGGCATCCCTTGCCTTTACTATGACTTAACCAGTTTGGCTACAGTCACCTGTGTGGTTTTATCAAAGACACCATAATAATACATCAGACAAGATGATGTCAAGGACAAAATCACATAGGTCACCAAAGCCAATTGGATTAAGTGACTGTGGACTGTTATTTTTTAATAGTTTATCTATTTGAATACACACTTCCATAAAATATACCATAAGGGAGCAAGGACAGGGAGGGCAAAGAAAAAAAGAAGGGCAGTGATGGCTGCCAAACAATACCGAAACAGTGTGAGTGTTCAGCAAAGTATTTTTTCAACAACTTGGCTGTGTGCATGTGAATGCTGCTTTTGAAAGTGAATGTTGAAATTAGGGAGCGTTTGTCTCAACCCTTCATAGAATCAGCTTTTTTTTGTTTTTGAAAAGCAGCTCTTGAACATTATGAAGTGTAACAAATCCCTTTTACCAGCTGTATCATCAAGTCAACAGAAAGCTAAACATGCTGATATTGCTCAGTGTTTCTGTTTAAATCGGGAGTCAAATGGTGAGAGTGAGTCAAAAAGTGACAAAGAAATGTCTCTGGATATGCCAGAATGACAGCCTCCCCACCCCACTCGTGTGCTTGCAACCATGAGGTCTAAAACATCTTGTGAGACAAACTGAATATTAAAGATATCAGGATCACAAAGCATCAAGATCACAGGATCACAAAGCATAAAAAGCCCTAAACAACCAGGATAAAAACCCAGACATACAACTAAAATTGATGCTGTATGCAATTATGTGTTCACTGCCATGATGGAAGAAGGGGAAATTCCACTATTATTTTCATACATACACTAGTCCCCTCCCACCTTACTAATATATTAAGGCTTCGTAGGCAATCTGTTAACCAGTGTGGTGTTAAATAAATACTCAGTGGGGCAACCACTTATATAATTCACTGTGTGTTACTGGATTATGTGAGCTGGTACAAATCTTTGTTGGGCAGCGTGTTGTTTAAAAATGTATTTGATGACTTTGGGTTACTTTGGCCAAGGGAAAGCTGTGTGTGAATCATTATCACGAAAATAGCCTGCCTTACAAAGCGCATTGTTTTATTTTGCAGAATCCTCCAATGCAACCTTATTGACCAATGCAGAAAAAATTGCTACAATTACAACCACACATACTCCTCAACAAATGCCGCAGGAGACCAGGTCAGCCTAATGTTCATTTCTGAAAGTGTGTTGATCTTCTCTTTCCCCTTTTACTTCTCATGCATCTTCCTAACCATAACACTGACGCTGTTCTCTCTCCCTCTCTACTCCCCACCTCCGCATTCCTTATCAATTTGAACAGGAACAACGCAAAACCAAAGCAAGAGTCCCAATTCGATTTCAAACCACCCACAGCCTCACAGGTAAGGGTTAGGGTTTGTGTCATTTATGCTGTCCCTTGCATGCCTGCAGGAAATCTTTATTGCGGACTGGGGAACCAGTGGCCTTCTAGAAATTGTTCGACTCCCACTCCCATCACAGCTAGGGGGTTAGAGAGACTTGTACAGCAGCAACATCCAAAAGGCCACACTGCTTCCGCATCTCTGCCCTATGTCCTTCCTCCGTCTAGCTTGTCTGAAAAATATAAATCACCAATTAATGTACTCAAGTGCACTAATGGTGCCCCAACCATATTTGTAGTAGAGATGTGTTTGTAGCAGACAAAGCTTACTCATGATTGATGAGGAGGGTGGTGAATATTCTGTGATGATACTATTCATGGTGTGTTTGCAAGATTGCTTCAGTTTCACCATGGTGATAAGTTGTGTTCCAAGCCCTACATTTAGAAGGTAAAAACTCAGCGTCGTAAAAGATCCCTAGAAGTAGCTCCCTTGTCATCCCTTCCATAGGTGGTTTTGTGCATGTTTCATTGACTGTTATGGCCTCACATATCTGTTACCTCTTCTGCTGACAATTGCCATAGAAATTGCTGCAATTGTTCCCTGTTGAGTGCTAGTTTACGATATGGAAAGGATAAAGGAGGAAGACATTTTTGTATCTTTCTTAGCTATGTATTCCTCAATATATAAAACAATAATAATTAGAAAACAGGATATATGATGTACCCGCAGTATGCCTAAGGATCACATAGGAGACTTCCTAGCAAGTATAAGTACAGTGGTACCTTGATTTACGAACTTAATCCATTCCGGAAGTCCATTCTTAAACCAAAGCCTTCTTAAACCAAGCCGTGCTTTCCCATAGCAGCAGGGGACTCAATTTACAAATGGAACACACTCAACATGTTCTGTTTCCAAGGCAAAGTTCACAAACCAAAGCACCTGCTTCCGGGTTTGCAGCATTCTTAATCCAAGTTGTTCATAAACTAAGCTGTTCTTAAACCAAGGTACCACTGCAATGACTATGTAGTTAACTTCAATTCTGTATGCAGAATGAGATTAATAAAGAAAGGTCACTGTCGTTTGCTCTTAATTTGGGATCCTAAATTGGGTCTTTAAGAGCAGATAGATTCCTTCTGAAAACAAGCCTGATGTGATGCACTTTTCGTATTAACCTAAAAATAATGATAATTGTAATCTCTTTCAAATTGGTTTCAAACTGCCTCTTATTACTTCCCTTCTAGCCGGACCAGGATTTTTACACAGTTGAGCTTGAAAGAGGAGCCAAAGGGTTTGGCTTTAGTCTACGAGGGGGCCGAGAATATAACATGGATCTCTATGTGCTGCGGTTAGCGGAGGACGGTCCTGCTGAGAGATGCGGGAAAATGAGGGTATGTCTGTAAAAAGAAAACATTTTCCATGAGCTCCCCTTTTCACTAGATCTAAGAAAAGTCTGTTGGGAACCAGAATCTCTGCCCCCAGCTCCCGGCTCTTTCTCTTGCTCTGTTTGGGGGAGGTGTGGGCATGGGGAAAGAGGATGGTCTCTAGGTACAGTGATTTTTAGGGCCCTGAGAGAAGCTTCATGTGTGGCCCGTTATAGAATGGACAATGCAGGAATGCTGTGCCATACAGTTCTCTGCAAAACCATCATATGTTTGAGCAGTACTAGTATGTACAGTGAAAGCAGTGCTTTTGGTTTCTGCCCCCTCAACCTTCTGGGGCAGATTTGGGGAGGGTGGAGGGCGCATGTGGGAGGAAAAGAAGGGAAGAGTTCAGTTGTACAAGCAGTTGTATTCAGTTGTGCTAAGGAAAGAAACAATTATCTGACCTTTAGAAGACAGCCCTGCATAGGGAAGTTTTTAATATTTGATGTTTTACTGTGTTGGGTGTTTTGATTTGTTGGAAGCTGCCCAGAGTGGCTGGGGCAACCCAGTCAGATGGGTGACATAGAAATAAATCATCATCATCATCATTATAAATAATTGTGCTAACAGAACAAGGGCATTGGACATTGCCCAAATTCATGTTCTTCCAGCATTTTTCTTTAATCATGGATTGTTTTGTTACGGCAGATCGGTGATGAAATCCTGGAGATCAATGGAGAAACCACAAAAAACATGAAGCACGCCCGAGCCATAGAACTAATTAAAAATGGTGGCCGCAAAGTTCGCCTGTTTCTCAAACGTGGAGATGGCTCTGTACCAGAATATGGTGGGTCAAACTATGAAAACATTCCTTTTCTTCCTCCTGGCATCACACCATGAATGATATGTCTCAAGATCTGAAGCGGGGATTCTTTTCTGTCCCCCACCCCTCTCTCTTTCTCTCTTTTTTTCCACCAGTGTCTTACCAACCTTGGCAACAAGTGGCTTAATTGCCTCACTTGTGCTGAATTTTCTCTACACATTTTCATCCTTTGCTTGCTACTATGGACTTTTGTGGGGGCACAGTGTACAGGCAAGATCATCTTCAAAGCAGTATTTTTTGGTGATCAGAGAGGGCAAAAAAAAACCCCCAGAGAGACAAAAACAAAAACCTTACTATCCTGTCCGACCAAACAAGGAATGTTTCTTGAACTGTGCCAAACTCTTTCTCAGCGGATGAATTGTTTCTCTCGTCTTCTGATCAATGCAGAAATGGGAATCCTGTATTATACTTCTGAAGCTGTAGCCTTTGTTTGGCTTTTGTCCTTGGCTGTTGTCTGTAACCGTAGGCATGAATTCCAAGATGGTGTCTGGGCTTTTACTGTCCCCTTATATTTATGTAAATATTTATAAATTTATTTTTTAAAAGTATGCAATACAATATATATATATAAATATAAATATACACACGCACTTGGACCCCTGCCACCTTCTTTAATGTTTGTTCGTTCACAACTGTGTAAGCTATGAACAAATTCAATTTGCCATTCTCAGTGTTTTGTCATGTCCGGTGAGATCACATAAAATTTTCTTGCCAAGGGTTTAAAAACAAATAAATAAGGTCAATGTTAAATGACCCTCTTTTCCCACCACTGTATTTGAGTTCCCTAGGTAGAGGTTTTGGGTGGCTTAATATTGTATATAATGTTACGCTGTCTTATTTATTTGAGATAATTATTTGAAGGTATGCCCTGGATTGTGGGGTTTTCCCCAGCTATATAACAGGTTTCCAACCAGTTATGAGTTATAAGCACATAAATGAACAGAGATATCCTTTATGCTTCCCCATATTCGGGATAATAATATATCAATAAATTATATTCCTTCCATCCCAGTGTGGGAAATTACAATGGTCCCAACCAGTCTCCCTTTATTGTCCTTCTCCCCCCCCCCACAAGCTGAATGGAGGAGGGGTTGGTTGGTTAGCACAAGGCCACATGTGGATGGGAGCGTCCCACATTTTAAGGGTCACAAGCTGGACTTTTTAGAGTAAATTTGCACCAAGTTGAACTGATCTTATGAATGGTTGAGCGTGTGTCCAGGTGTCAATCTAGCTTGTCCTGAAAAGTTGAGCTTGAGGTGTGAGGAGTTACAATCTAGGCCAGCCCTCGTCAGCCTTGTGCCGTCCCAGACATAGACTAGAACTTCCTTCATCCCTGATGGTTGGCCTGGAGGAGACATGGGGGGTACCAGGAAGGCTGATCTAGGCCCGTAGATCTAGGCTCAAACTGTTTATAAGGCCAGGTCTAGAAACACAATCGCCTCAAAAAGTCAAGCTAACATGTTGACGTTAACATGGTTTAAAAAACAACAACTTGTGAGATTCTTCCCTGAAGGCAACACAGAAATGAGTTCTTTCCACTGTTCTGTCGGAGGCAGCCAGGTGCTGCTTTGGCGTGAAGTAGCAATGCCGCAAGCGCTGGGATGGGATTTTTTTCCTTACACACAGAGAGAGAATGTCAGAGGAAGCTGTAAGGCTGCTTGCGGACACACTGGAGTGCTTTTCCCCAAGCTGGGCTGGTGTTGATATCTCCACTAAACACCCCACACTCCAATTGCTAATTATTTGTTTAAAAAAGGAACAGTGCGAATGTATCAAACATAGGCTCATCGTCTATTTTTATTTATGACACACTCAAGACCGTGCACTCAATTGCCCGCAAAATTACACTGGGCCCGAATAGCCTGGCTGATTCCACTCTATAAATTCAAATCCATTTGTAGTACTTAATGAATCGAAGCTCTTTTGTGTTTGCAATTCTCTTGTACAAACCACTCTGTTAGCCATCTTTCAGCAGGACTAAAGTTGTGTAATGTTCTTTCTTACTCTGTCTTTTCTTATGCTCTTTTGGCTGTAAAGTATTGTATCATATGTTAAGCATCGTAAATATATCCTGGGTTGTTTTTTTTCCTTGGGGGGGGGGGGGAAATATTGCTTCACATCTTCAAGAAAGTCTGTTGCACCGAGGATGAAAATCCCAACACCAGGGCATGGGGTGGGGCAGCTTCTTTTATTTTCTTTGTCTTTTGGCTGCACGTAACAAATGTTAATCACGTAACCAATTCCATTTCTGACCAAGGGGCTTTGCTGCTGCTGCTGCTGCTATGTGCTTGTAACATTCGGGGGGCTTAAGGCATCTACAGTTCGCTGCAGTCACTAACAAGTTGCTTCGAAAAAATAATATGTTAGGTTCCGATATTTTTCTGACTTGATTGGAACGTGCTTCTCTAACGAGGCTGTATATTTTTGTAATGAGTTTTGTACTTATTTTTAACGTTGTGATCTTTCGTGGGCTTCTTTTTGTCGTTGAATGTTAACTGGTTTTCCTCTAACATTCTGTCTCACTTTCCAATTATGTCTCTTTCTTCTCCGTCTTTCTCTCTCTTCCTCTTTTCCTCTCTCTCTCTCTCTCTCTCTCTCTCTCAGAATGGATGCTTTAGTTGTCTGGGTTACCTAATCACCTTTTTTAAATGTTTAATTATAATATGTCGCTTTAACAACTGCTATCTCTGCAGCCTTATATCTGGGTGATCCGGACTTGGGGAAAAAAATAAACTTTTCTTTATTCTAAGATAAAAACAAATGAAGATTTTTTTTTCTTTCCTCTTTATTATAGGGTATCTAAACATTCTACTTTTCTCTTTCTCTTTCTCCTACTTTTCTTGGTGCCGGGCTCTTCCTTCCTCAGCGATGATACCTCCTAATATCGCTGCATGTATGAGAAATGACAAGCTCGGGGAGTCTTGCTTCTACCTTATGGGCCATAATCAAACTACGGTTTGTAGCTAAAATCAATACTAGGTGTTTCTGTGCTGTGGCCTAATTCTCTCACATTGCTTTCCGCTTTGCTATACTTCTGTATACACGGCAATTCATTCTGAGCAACCTGCAGTTCCTTGAATTACTGTAAGTACACTGAGCAACACGGTCTCCTACTGCGGACCACAAGATACCAAAATAAGTTGGCATCAATAGAAGAGAAGAACGTGGTCCTCCATATTTTTATTTTTTTGAAAGCCAGCTGATAAGATGAAACTTGAACATGGTTTCCACCTAGAAATCATCAAAATAATGGCCTGCACAAAACCAAAACTAAGCTGGTTGAGCAAGACAAGAGCTCACATCTCAGAAGTTTATTTAATATACAGGAGGAGAGAAAGAAGAGTCTTGGACTCTAAAGCATTTGGTCATTTTAGTTTTCCTAAAACACCTGTTGGGCACATGTTGGGTATCTTGATATAAAATCCATAAAATTGTCTTATAGAAGACATCTGTGTATATATAAATAACACACACCCCTCAAAGCAACCTAACTGCAATAGTTTGTCATTTTTATAATAAACAATTCACAACCATCCATTGCAAATGATGTATCAAATTTTAAAATTCACTCTAGCACCAATTCTTTGCTTTTCATATTGCCATTACAATGTCATTGAGCTTACATCATGTACATTTGTTGCAAAGGAGATTTTAATATTCCTAAGAGCTCCATTCTGCACATCTAAACAGCTTTCCATTGCTTTAATAAGATGAGATCCTGTCCTTCTCCATTCCCCATCCTCCTTGCTGCCTCTCATTGTGTGTGTTTAAGTTGAGTCATTGTGGCAAAACCAAAATTGTTCCCACCACACTTCCATGATATATTGAAACTAACTGGAGTTAAGCTGTATGCCTACTGTTTCCAAGAATAGGAACGCAAGGGTCATAGTATAAACGCTACGCCATTGAAATCTGTATCTCCAAGGCACATCACTCAACAAGATGTTTGTACACTTAAAAGAAAACCATAAGAATAAAACACTAAGCTTTCCAAGAAGAGCGTTTCCTCCCTGCCTCCCAATTTTTCCTAAAACAAATAAACACACTCCTTTTGTTTAACAGACATTTAACACAGGGAGGTGGCAAAAAGGAAAGGAAAAGGATATGGAGATATTAATTGGATATAATATTATTAATTCTAAAGGAATTAGGGTAGGGAAGGGCCATAACTCAGTTGTGAGGAGCATCCTTGGCATGTAAAACCTTGCAGAACACTCAGCATCTCCAAGCAGAGCAGGAAATACAGTGGTACCTCTGGTTACAAACTTATTTTGTTCCGGAGGTGCATTCTTAACCTGAAACCGTTCTTAACCTGAGGTACCACTTCAGCTAATGGGGCCTCCTGCTGCCGCCGCGCGATTTCTGTTCTCATCCTGAGG
Source organism: Podarcis vaucheri (assembly GCF_965113315.1). Lineage (NCBI taxonomy): Eukaryota > Metazoa > Chordata > Lepidosauria > Squamata > Lacertidae > Podarcis > Podarcis vaucheri. Next base: position 105,781,251 of record NC_138760.1, read on the forward strand.
TAAAGTTCTTAACCCAAGGTACTACTTCTGAGGTAGCAAAGTCTGTAACCCGAGGTACCACTTTATAGGGCAAACAAAGACTTCTGTCTAAAACCCTGGGGAACAGCTGCCAATCATTGTAGGTAATACTCAGCTAGACGGCGTATACTTGGCATAATATGTAAACATATTCTCATTTGAACCTGAGAAAGTTTAAAATTCCCCCACTCCTGATGTAGAGGAGACCAGAATCTGGCCTAAGATGGCCCCAGCCAGGACAAATGGCAGTGCTTATCTCCAGCCCTCAGCCTTGGTGGTTTCTCTGAAATTAACGAACGCTTCAGTTAGTCTCCTACTGACTGCTTAACAGTTGTTTGTTTTTGTCACTAATGAAGCCTGAGGAATGAATGACTGGTGTCAGACTCTTAAGACGAAGGTGCCGATACCAAACTTGTTTGTTGTCTTTTTTTCAGACCCCAGCAGTGACAGGAACAGTCCAGCCACAGGTTCACAAAATGTATCGGAAGTGAAAAACATGCCATCTGACAGACGACAACACTCATCATTGGAGCCCAGTTATCCACCAGATCTTCACAAATCATCACAACATGGAGACAAGCGGATATATGTTAAGGACCCAAAAGGCAGCAGAGAGTTTGGCAGACAATCTAATGAGCACCACACATGGAATGGAACTTCTAAAAACAGCAATAGCATAGCAGGCAGGAAAAAAGACAGGTCCCCAGAAGTCAGGAGAGACCGGCAACCGGAGAGGATGGTGGTGATCAATGGACAAAAACGGAAATCTCCCGAGAAGAGGAGGGAAGGGACCAGGAGTGCTGACAACACTTTGGAGAGAAGGGAAAGACACGAGAAGAGGAGAGACTTTTCTCCAGAGACACGGAGGGAGAGGTCACCAGCCCGCAGGAGGGATGGCTCACCAAGCAGAAGAAGGCGGTCGCTCGAAAGGCTTATGGATCAACGAAGGTCACCTGACAGGAAGAGGGAGAGCTCCCCCCCTGAAAGGAGGGCAAAGTCAACTGACAGGAGAAGGGAGAGGACCCCAGAACGGAGGAGAGAGAGGTCTCCTGACAAAAGGAATAGAGATGATAGAGTGGGTTTCAGGGAGAAGGAAGAGCGCGCTCTAAAATACGACACTAATAAAAATAACAGGCACCCCCCTGAGCAAAGACGGCGACCCTATAAGGAATGCAGTACTGACCTCAGTATCTAGTGGGTTTTGCAAGCTCAAGATACAACTGCGGCCTTTCCAGCATTCAGCGTTCCCAAGAGTGCGAAGGTAGCAAACTGGGAATCCATTTTAGTTCCCCACATCCGATGCCTCCAACAGCAACAGTGCAAATGAAATCTAAATCATGAGAGTTTGTGCAAGTCTTGTGCCTGGTTTATGACAACATTAAAGTATTTTCCAATGTATTCATTAAAAAAAAGTCGCCAAATGTTAGTCTTGAAGGATTATGAAAGTTGTGTTCTTCCATAATCAGTAACCATAATGAGCATAAAACCTTTCATTGATAACTTTTTGTTTCATTGTTGTCCCTTTCCTAGTTACTTGGAGGGCGAGCCAACAACAGTTAAGGGTTTTATGACCAACCACACTGATTTGCTCTCATTGCGATTCACTGCAGTGATGTTATGTAGGATTTCCTAAAGGATGGGTTGGAGGAAGAGTGTTCTTATGAAGAGTAGGTTTATAATTAAATAACCGAGAACTACTGTGGTAGAAGGGTGTGTCCCCCCCCCTTTACATATAAAGAACGTATTGCTAAAATAAAGAACTATTTGAAGAGACTACTATTAGGATGAAGGATATTTATACAAATCCACACAGCACAAGATGTTAAAAGGAATTTATAGTGTGTTCCATGAACAATATGTACTTTTGGGTCTCCTTTAAAAGGAAGCAAGGTGGCCAAGGACTGGGAGCCATTGTGTCACACATGGGATCAACCATCTTTTTCTTTCTTTTTTTTCTATCTGGACACTGAATATTTCACAAAGGCAGCACCACTGTGAGTCTTCTTCGACTGGGCGGATGAAACGAGTCTGGACAATATCATTTGTCTACTCTGAAGGGAAATTTATATTAGTTTTGGTTCCTGAGTCAAGATGCATTTTGAGGAACAAACGCTCCTTTCACAGACTGGGTTTTAATGCCTTCAGTTCAGGCTATATGTTTTTATTACTATTATTGCCAAATGGAGCTGCCTCTCTAGGATTCTGTTTTTTGTTTTGTTTCGTTTTTCCAATTTGCTGGTCCACACTTACTTGAGACAAAAGAAGTGCATTTGCAAAGGAAATGTGATGTGTCGAGGACTGTTAAAAGAAGCAGTGGCTGGAAAGTTTGGCTATGGGGTTTCAACACCAAGTATATGCTGTACTTCTGGACTGTAAAGAATGGGGAGAAACCAATACAAGGTTCTATTTTTTTTAATGGCAAGTTTGTGTGGTAGGTCTGCTGTAGTACTGATATGAGATATTAATGGATTACTGCCTAGCTGAGCCAAAATGTTTGCCATTACCATTGGACCACTAAAGGTTTAAAGACTGCTGCTTTTTTTTTTTTACAGTGCATTGATGTGTACATGTATACTGTTTCACCATCTTTTACACACACACACACACACACACACACACACACACACACACGTAAGGATTACAAGTCTATCACTGTTGTTGCCATGGTACTGTAAAGAAAAAGGAAAAAAAGAGATGGCCAATCATTGTGTGTACAGAGTTTAAATTGTAATTAATAGAGCCTGTTGAAAACAAAACAAAAAAACTGTTGCCTTTTTTCTTATATAAAAGAGACTTTATGACAAAATTTAGCTGTGGGGAATGTGCTAAGTGTTTATATTTCTGGGGAAAAAATGGAACAAATTGATTCATGAGGATATATTTTAATGTAAACTGAATCAGGTATGTAAAGCTGTTTTAAACAGGAGACTGTATAAGTAACTGAAGCTTTTGTTGGTTTGAATATCATATCTTTCCTCATGGTTGGGGGGGAGGGGGCTGCCTGTTTGACCCTTAGGCACTTGTGTGCGGTCTGTGTTCTTCTTCAGTCCTCATTTCTTGCAGTGTGCTATAGTCATAATGCTCTCTCTTCTGTGTCGATGAAAAGCAGTCTGTGGGCCAATCTTTTTTATAAAACACTATGCATATATAAATACTACATTGTTCATAGCTTTATTTGACTTAATCGGGTTTATACATGACATTAGTTATAAGTAGATGTGGACTTTACCCAGTATAAAATTCTTTCCTTGGGATAAAACACAATGTATATGATGTAGCTACTAAGAAGGAAAGAGTCTGTGAATGCTATTTTTATTATCAAATAAAGATTTCCATACAAAGTAAACAATATGGCTGTAGTGGTAAGATGAAGAAAGTCTGCGGTACGACTCGCCCAGGTTTGCCCTGCTCTCCTTATATAGTACTTGACGAAAGAAGGATGCAAGACTCCCTTAGGAGGTACGAAGAGGTTTGTATGTGGGCATCTTGGCTGAACCAGTGGAAGACCAGCAGAGTGTGTAGTTGTGTTCCCAAATCACATCAAACAACAGCTTTAATAGCCAGTGGTAAGTGTAAGGGCCATAGGTCAACAGTAGAGTGTCCAGGGTCATTCCTGGCTCCAGGGCTGTCTGAAAACTTGGAGAACTCCTGCCAGAAGTCAATTCTGAACTAAATGAACCAATGGCCTCGCTCAATGAAAGGCAGCTTTCTAAGTTTCCTCTTGTATGCATTTTCCTTTCTTGGGTTTGTGTTTTAGTGACTTTCTGACTAGGATCCCTAATCAGCAGGGCAACGTCTCAGTTGATCTTGGATCCATCCAGTATACAATGGAGTTATATTGCTGGTGCGAAGAGGTCTAAGCAGTGCAACCTGCCTGGGGAAGGACCACATCTAAGTCCCTTTGGAGAAAAAGCATGGCATGAGTGGAATAATGAATTCGACCACACATTTAAATATATTGGGTTGGCTACAAAGCAGTAATTGTGTGACAGTTTTCTTATGATTTTATGAGCTACACTGATAAAAAGGTCAAAGACTCATTCAAATGCTGATGGTTATTAAGAGTAGGTCCAAATGATTATTCCTTTTCTTTCACATGGAGGAAGGAAGATAAATGAAGCCCTGATGGACACATGCACCCTGTAAGACAGTCTAGTCATCCACTTCTCCCATAGAGGTAGCTTCTTCTTTCTCAACACAGCTCTAATTTTATAACATTCAAAATTTTAAAGTGGTTTTCATCCAATATGTCAGAGCTGCTGTTAGTGGGGGTTAATAAAATAAAGTTGAAATACTAGGTATGTCAAGGTAATTACTCTCTGTGTATGAGTGCATTTAGAATATTGCAGGCTGATAGCATTGCTTGATGCTATTTTTTCAGTCCTCAAGTTTTGCACAACTGGGGTCACAATTTGCTTTTATGAAATATGTTAAGCATGCTATAAGCCCAGGAAAGATCTTTTCTGCATCTTTCAGGCCTCAGTCAGGGACTTTACTCACACCCAAACGTTTTAAGTGAACTCGTCTCTTAAGATCCCTATAAACTTGTTGCCCAACATTAAGATGCTGAAATCATGACATTTCCAATAAAGAATGATTCTTCACAACATGTGAGAGTAATTCAAAGAAGCGGGGCCTAGCCTAAATAGAAAAGCACTTGGGATAAGGCATTCCACAACTTGGTGATGCCAAACACTGGAATCTTTTTGTCCTCAGAAGCACCTTAGCTGGCAGAAGGACACACAGAAAGGCACATCCAACTAAACACACAGGGTGGATAGAGCCAAAAAACCAAGGAGATGGTCCTTAAAATATTCTGGCCTTACATTAGAGACGGGGGATCCATGCCCTCCAGGTGTTGACATCTGGAGGGCTATAAGTTCCTCATTCCCATCTTAACAGTCTGGGACTGCAGCGATGGTATGGTGAAGGACCAGAGCTAAGTGCTTTGCATGAAGAAGGCCCCAGGTTCAATCCCTGGCATAATAACAACAACAACATTTATTTATTTATTATTTATACCCCGCCCATCTGGCTGGGCTTCCCCAGCCACTCTGGGCTGCTTTCAACAAAAATATTAAAATGCAGCAATGCATCAAACATTAAAAGCTTCCCTAAACAGGGCTGCCTTCACGTGTCTTCTAAAGTCTGGTAGTTGTTCTATTTGACATCTGAAGGGCGGGTTCCACTACTGAGAAGGCCCTGTGCCTGGTTCCCTGTAACTTCTCGCAGTGAGGGAACTGCCAGAAGGCCCTCGGCACTGGACCTCGGTGTCCGGGCAGAATAGTGGGGGTGGAGACGCTCCTTCAGGTATACTGGACCGAGGCCGTTTAGGGCTTTAAAGGTCAGCACCAACACTTTGAATTGTGCTTGGAAATGCATCTTCAGTTAGAAAGATCAAGTGGACCTCTGCCTCTGGAGAGCTGCTACCAGTCAAAGTAAACAATACTGGACTACGTGGGCAAAATGTCTGGCCTGGCATAAGCAAATTCCTAGGTTCCCAACCAGCATCTTTAATTGTGGTTGGAAAAGAGCTCAAAAGCTGGCAGAGAAACGGAGTGACCTCCAGAACAAAAAATTTGCCAGTTCCACTCGAAGCTTCATTTGCTTGATTAGTGCTTCATTAGAAATGGGTAAGTTCTGAATGAAGAGTTTTGCATGACTCAAAGCGTGCATAAATGGAAAAATAAAAGAGAGTGTGGCTCATTATTCTGGGGTAGAGCCAACTATAGTAGTAAGTACTTAATTCGTTCTGGAGGTCCGTACTTAACCTGAAACTGTTCTTAACCTGAAGCACCACTTTAGCTAATGGGGCCTCCTGCTGAAGCAAAGTTCTGAAGCGGAGTCTGTAACCTGAAGCGTATGTAACCTGAGGTACCACTGTACAATTCCTAAGCTTCAGGGCAGTCAAACGTTTGGTGGTGCTCTACCTGTTGCGCCAATAGAAGCCCAGAAGGCTCTTGCAGTACCCCAGTCCGTTGAATCAAATATTCTAATGCAGAATTATATATCAAGATATTTGGTTTGCCAGTGAGTAGAGCCTTGACCACCATCACTGACACACTTTTTTCAATAAGCTCTATAACCAGTGTGGTGTAGTGGTTAAGAGTGGTGGGCTCGTTATGTGGTGAACCGGGTTCGCTTCCCTGCTCCTCCACATGCAGCTGCTGGGTGACCTTGGGCTAGTCACACTTCTCTGAAGTCTCTCAGCCCCACTCACCTCACAGAGTGTTTGTTGTGAGGGAGGAAGGGAAAGGAGAATGTTAGCCGCTTTGAGACTCCTTCGGGTAGTGATAAAGTGGGATATCAAATCCAAACTCTTCTCCTCTTAACGGCTTTTGGTAGATTTGTATTTGGAGTGGGATGTGTACTCATTTCCTAACCCAGGCCAACAGTGACTACACCAAAGGGGTAGCAGCACAAGACAGAACCCCCAAAACCAGCAGAAGCAAGAGTCTGATTTTTTTGAACTCCATGGTATAAATCTTAAACACAAAAACATTTCAAGCTACCATCTTAATTCAGGGAACAATATTTAAAAAAAAGAATACATGAAAACGATCAAGAACTTCAGTTAAAAATTCTTCTCATAAAACATAATGAAACGTATAATGATCAAACAATAATTCAACAAAGAAACAAGGACATATTAAGAACAAATATATCAAGGATCAATGTTTCCCTCAAAGAAGAAAAGTTATTTCAGGAGCTGGACAATTAGGATAGCAGATGGGTTGCAAACCTATATAGAATCCGTCTGCAGAAAGGAACTTGAAATCAAATATAAGCAAACATTTATCCTTTCCTAGATTCAAAACAAATGCTGAACTTTATAAACCATATAACATAATAACGCCAAAAAAATGAAATAGTATTACTCACTAAGGGAAAAAAACACCAACATCTTTGCTGCTTTATTTAGCAGACTTATCTTCCTAAATCGGTGGTTCCCAATTGGTAGTCCACAAACCCCACAAGGTCTGCATAACTCACCCAGGGTGGTCTGTGGCCCCATTTGCATAGCAAAAACTACCATAGAGATCTCAAAAGTCTTGAAAGTAGGGGGTCAATTCCTTGGCTTTTGAAAAACTGGGGGTCCACAGTACTTAGCTAACTGGGAACCACTGTCCTAAATGAAGCCCTGTGTATATAGTGTACACAGTATATAATTCTATTTGGCCAATTATTTAAGGACTGTCCTTCCATCTCTACTTATGTTGGATCAAAGGCTGTTATTTTGATCTTCAATCTTCTCTAGGTCTCTCAAAATCAGTGCTTTCAAAAAATCTGAATTGATAGATATATCATACCAGAAGGAAGAAAAGCTTAGTCATCTGCAAATGGTCTATAAGCCACAGGGGAGGCAGCATAGTGCTCCCTAAATGGCATGTTCCCAATAAAAGTAAATAATTAAATTTAATTTTCAATGCTTAATGTCTAAACAGAAGACTTAAATATATACCTTTATTTAAAACATACTGAGTCTGAGTAACAAGCAACAATTCGGTTGATTAGAAATCAAGTCTCTCTCTCTCTCTCTCTCTCTCTCTCTCTCTCTCTGTGTGTGTGTGTGTGTGTTCCTGGTGCAAAAATTCAAAGCTTCATGAAGTTGCTCCTGTCCTTTGCTAGAAAAGATCCCTCTGTGGGTTCTTACTGAAAAGAAAAGAAAGGGAGATAAATTGGAAGCAGATGCTCTGTTGTTGTCATCTGAGAAAGCACAGTCTGAATCCTCTATAGGTCATCAGAATCCACAAAGGAAAGATAAAATGTGTGTACTGACCGGATTCTTCTTTAAAGAAATTCTGATAAACACTATTATCCTCCTAGTCAGTTTTGTGTCTCCGCTTCACATTTTTTCCATTCTTGTTTTTTTTTTTATAATAATTTTTATTACATTTTTTCCAAATTACATAGAGAACAAAAAAAAAAGACAGAGCTAAAGACAAAAAGGAAGAAAAAACAGAAAATCTCAACCATTTCGACAACTTATTTCAAATTTCCCTTGGACTTCCCCACATCTCCCACATGAGTGCATTCTTGATAATAAAATTTGCCAGCAAATTATACCCTTATTTCATGTGTTTCTTTACATTTTCAGTTGCAATTTAAGTTTAAATCTCTTATTCTCCAATTACTCTAAAAATATAACATAATATCCTTTTTACCCGTTTAAACTTTGATTCTTTCATGAATATTGTCAGTTTCATAGATAATAAAATTTCATTGCTGGGGCTAACGTTCCCAATCATACGACGTCTTATGTTTCATACAACTTATAATACTTCTGCAAATAGTCTTTAAATTTTTTCCAGTCCTCCTCCATTGCCTCTTCTCCCATGTCTCGGATCCTTGCAGTCATCTCGGCCAGTTCCATGTAGTTCATCAATTGCGTCTGCCAGTCCTCCAGTGTGGGCAAATCTTGGGTCTTCCAGTGCTTAGCAATAAGGATTCTTGCTGCTGTTGTAGCATACATAAAAAAAGTTCTATCCTTTTTTAACACCTTCTGGCCGACAATGCCCAGAAGGAAGGCCTCTGGTTTCTTGGGGAAGGTGTACTTAAACACCTTTTTTAACTCGTTATAAATCATTTCCCAAAAGGCCTTCAATCTTGGACAAGTCCACCAGAGGTGAAAGAATGTCCCTTCAGCCTCCTTACATTTCCAACATTTATTATCAGACAAATGGTATATCTTAGCAAGTTTGACTGGGGTCATGTACCACCGGTATACCATTTTCATAATGTTTTCTTTCAAGGCACTACATGCCGTAAATTTCATACCGGTGGTCCATAACCTTTCCCAGTCTTCGGACATAATATTGTAACCGATGTCTTGAACCCATTTTATCATGGCTGACTTAACTGTCTCATCCTGAGTGTTCCATTTAAGCAGCAAGTTGTACATTCTCGATAATACCTTGGTCTTTGGTTCTAACAACTCTGTCTCAAGTTTCGATTTTTCCACCTGGAATCCTACCTTTTTATCTAGCTTAAAAACCTCATTAATTTGGGCATAATGTAGCCAATTTTGCACCTTATCCTTTAGTTTTTCAAAGCTCTGCAACTTCCAATTACCTCCAATGTTTTCTATTATTTCCCAATATTTTGGCCAGTGTGCCTCCATATTGGCTGTTTTCCGAGCTTTGGCCTCTATTGGTGAAATCCACCTCGGAGTTTTACTTTCCAATAAGTCTTTGTATTTTTTCCAGACCATATATATTGCTTTCCTGACAATATGGTTTTTGAACATTCCATATGTTTTCCCCTTGTCATACCACAAATACGCATGCCAACCTAACGAATTGTTAAAGCCTTCCAGATCTAGGACATCAGTGTTTTCCAATAAGATCCAATCCTTCATCCAGCAGAAGGCCGCAGCTTCATAATATAACCTTAAGTCCGGCAGGGCAAACCCCCCTCTCTCCTTTGCATCAGTTAATATTTTAAACTTTATTCGGGGCTTTTTGCCCTGCCAGACGAACCTAGAGATATCCCTCTGCCACTTTCCAAAACATTCCACTCTGTCCACGACCTGCAAGGCTTGAAACAGAAACAACATTTTTGGCAAAACGTTCATTTTTATAACTGCAATTCGGCCTAACAAGGATAATTTCAGTCTTGACCAAGTTTCAAAGTCTTTTTTAACCTCTGACCAACATTTTTCATAATTATCTTTGAATAGATTCAAATTCTTAGAAGACAGATTGACCCCCAGGTATTTCACTTTTTTAACAATGTTTAGTTCCGTTTCCCTCTGGAACCCCTCTGTTTCAATAGCCGTCAAATTTTTCCCTAACACTTTGGTTTTTTGTTTGTTCAACTTAAAACCCGCCACCCGACCAAATTTCTGAATCAATTCCAAAACTCTTTTTGTACTAGGTTCTGGCTCCTGTAATGTTAAAACCAAGTCATCTGCAAATGCTTTCAGTTTATATTGTTTCGCTCCGACCCGTATTCCTTGTACCTGCCGATCCTCCCTTATCATATTCAGCAAAACCTCCAGAACCGAAATAAACAACAGAGGGGATAGGGGGCACCCCTGGCGTGTTCCTTTTTCAATATGAAGTTCTTCTGTCACCACATTGTTCACTATCAACTTAGCTTTTTGTTCTGAATAGATTGCCTCTATTCCATTCTCAAACCCCCTTCCCACTCCCATCCCTTCCAAGTTTTTCTTCATAAATTTCCAAGAAATGTTGTCAAAGGCCTTCTCCGCATCAATAAAAATTAACACTGCTTTGGTATTAATATTTGTTTGTAAAAGTTCCAAAATATCGATAATGTTCCTAGTGTTGTCAAACAAATGTCTACCTGGGAGAAAGCCTGCTTGGTCCTTATGAATTACTTCATTTAATACTTTTTTAAATCTATTTGCTAAAACATCCGCAAATATTTTATAATCCACATTTAGGAGTGAGATGGGTCGGTAGTTCTTAAGTTGAGTCTTTTCAGTTTCCACTTTGGGTATCAATGTGATGAATGCTTCTTTCCACGTATCTGGTGCCCTCCCTCCCCCCATAATCTGGTTACAAACCTCCATTAATGGTTGTATCAAGTAGTCTTTTAAAGTCTTATAATATTTGGAGGTGAGTCCATCAGGGCCTGGAGATTTGCCTAGCTGCATATTCTGAATGGCATCCTCAATTTCCTGTTGTGTTATTTTACAGTTCAAGATTGATCTCTTTTCTTGTGATAATTCTGGAAGGCCGTTTTCTTTCAAAAATTGTTCTATCTCAGTCGCATCCTCGGATCCTTGTGTATACAATTTTTTAAAATATTTCTGGAAACACTTTCTAATTTCTCCCGGTTTCTGAATGTTCTTTCCTTCAACTTCTAGATTGGTAACGTAATTTAATTTTTGTCTCTTTTTCAACTGCCAAGCTAGCAGTTTCCCACATTTATTCGCCGACTCAAAGGATCTTTGTTTCATTTGTTTAATCTTCCATTCCACTTCTTGATTGATCAGTTTCGCATATTGTGACTGGTGGAATTTAATTTCTCTTAAAGTCTCCTTTGATTTTGGGTTTAATCTTAATTTTTTCTCACCATCCCTTATCTTCTCCAATATCTTATCCTTTTTACCATTCCAGAACTTTTTCTTGATCGTATTCTGTTGTATCAGAAACCCTCTCATAACAGCTTTACTCGCGTCCCAGATTATTCTTTTTTCCACCGAGGTATTCAAATTAATTTCAAAATAGTCCTTTAAAGCTTTTTGGGCCTTCTTTACAATCTCTTGATCTCTTAATAAATTGTCATTCATTTTCCATCTGAAGGAGTCGGCAGTGGTTAGTCTCATTTCCATTTTCAAAGCGTTATGGTCGGAGCATGTCTTTGGGCAGATTTCTATTTTTGTAGTCTTAGGTGCCAGCCCTCTAGTTGTCCAAATTTGGTCGATTCTTGTCCATGACAGATGGGCCTCAGAAAAGAAAGTTCCTTCTTTACCAAGGGGGTTTCTCGTCCTCCATAAATCAATTAAATCCATATTGTCAGTTAATTCGAAAAAGGTTTTTGGTAGTCTTCCATCTTTGGTCAAATTCTGGTTCTGTGACTTATCCATAAAAGTAGAGACAACCCCATTCATATCTCCCATCATAATGATGTTAGAGTAGTCCAGATAGTCCAGTAATGTCTCATGCAGCTTCTTGTAAAATTCTGATTTCCCCTCATTTGGTGCGTAGATTCCTAATATCAATATTTTCTCTCCTTGGGTCGATATTTCGATAGCCAGGATTCTTCCTTGTTCATCTTTGAACAAGAATTTTGGTGAAAGGTTCTCCTTGGCGTAGATCACCACGCCTCTCTTTTTAACTCTGTCTGATGAAATAAATTCTTGGCCTAGTCTTTTATTTATTAACACCTTCTTGTGTAACCTGGTCACATGAGTTTCTTGCAAACAGATTATATCCAAATTTTCTTTCTTTAGAATATGGAAGATCCTTTTGCGTTTTTCTGGGGAATTCGCGCCATTAATGTTCCAACTATACAGCTGCAGGGACATCCTGTATCGATCTGTTGTTACTCTTTATTGGGTGTCTTCTTTTTTGTCCGGATCCGAAGGTGGTGGCTCTTTCCCAGACTCAGGTGGTGGCCAAATAGCTGCTGCTCCTTTCTGCAAGTCTTCTCCGTTGTCGTGTAGGAACTTCTGGCTATCCTCTTTCGTTTTGATTTTTATCTTCTTTCCTTTGTATTTGAATGAAAGACCTTGTGGAAACTCCCACCTGTATGGTATTCCGTTACCTCTCAAAAGTCCAGCTAGGTCAGTATAGTTAGATCTGAGATCCAATAATTGCTTAGGGATGTCCTTGTAAATTTGTGCTCTTCTGTCCTGTATCACAAGTGCTTTGTTAAAATGTAGGTCAAGTAGCTTGTCTCTCTCCTGTTTAGTCCTTAAGATGATCAAACAGTCTCTAGGCCTGTCCTTTCCAACAACTCTTCCCAATCTAAATGCCGTTGTTATTTTAAAGTCTGTGTCTTCATTAATACCCCAGAATTTAGAGAATTCTGCTGTTAGAAAACCTATCAAGTCCTCTTTCTCAATCTCTGGGATAGAGCGTAATCTCAGATTATTTTCCTTGTTTCGCAGTTCCACCAAAGACAGGTAGGCCTGCTGGTCTGTAATATGTTTGTGGAGGGGTCTTACCTCTCCTTTCAGTTCCTCCACTCCTTTTGCTGCGGCCTCTGCTTTTTGGTTCGCAGCCTCCGCCAGTTTTCGATTTTCAGATGTTGCGTCGTTTAGATTTCCAATGTCTTGTGAGTGCTTAGCCACCTGTTCTAAAAGTTTGGTAATTGAGGATGTGGCTAAATCAATTTTTGCAGTTTGGTCATCCACTTTTTTGTTCAAAATTGCAAATTGTTGTAGCATTTCCTCTAACAAAGTGTTAGACCCTCCAGATGCCATATCCTCACCTGTTAATTGTTCAGCTTCTTCAGCTAGAGTTGTTGGCGAGGGTGCAGTCTGCAAGACGGCAGGGACTGAAGATCTACGTCCCTGAGAAAATAGGGTTGTTTGTGTCAGTTTGCCTTTCCCTGCCTTCGACGCAGCTCTTGTTTTTACTCTGTCGCTCATTCCCCACCTGTCTTTGGATTCAAGATCAGGCTGTCAAAAATTTCCTGGGAAAGGCAGGCCTTGGAGTAAACAACCAAACCACAGAGAGACAAAGCAAAGTTGGTTCCCAGGAAATTGTAAATCCCAAACTCCACTAGAGGGAGTACTGTTGCAGTTCAGGAAGGAAGAAACAAAGTTTCAGTCGCCATTAAAGTTCCTGCAATTAAATAAATTAACAATAGTCTTTGGGGAAGACCTTTTCCCTCAAGCAGAGCTCTCACAATGTTGCCACAAGTCTCTTAAAAGGTGCAAAGTACAGTTGTTAAATTGTATCCAACAGTGATGCCTCTAAATAACCATTTCAGATTTGTAAGTGTATCTGCAAAACAGCCTTTTGTCCCGCTGCAAGTCCGGGGCTTGGGTTTTTAAAGTCTTTAGAATTTTTTAATAAGTTTAGCAGAGGAGGAAGTCCCCATAAAGAAAGATAGAATCAGTCCCAAAGAAATAAAAGTAACTTGCCTTTCAGTTTCCAGCTTCTCTAAGCGTATGATTTCTCTTGGTTTAAAGCCCTTCTGTGCTGCTTCCAGCCTGTCAAATCCTTTGCCTTTGATCACTAAGCACCATCGGGAGACGGACTTCCTTTTTCTCGTCTCCCGCTTTCAGCCAAATTCTTAAATTTTGTAATCCAATCTCAGGTAGATCTTACTCACGAGTAGTTGGTCTGTAATCCAATGTAGAAGGAAGAAAGGTCGGCGCTCATCCGTAACAGCCGCGTGGCTTCACTCCCGCAGAAAGAGCGATGAATCCACAGCACCGCTTCCCCTCCGCGCTTCCGGAGCCCCTTACGGGGTCCCTTCTTCGTTTTGGGGGTTGCTCTTGGTGCCCGCCGGATCCCACGGCCACGAGCTCACTCTGCTCGTGGTTTTTCTTAGTGGGTCGTCGCTTTGCCGCAGCGAACGACCCTTTTCTGCGGAGCCCCTCTTCGCAGCGCGAAGAGGACCGCCATTACTTGTTTCGCGCCGCCTCCGGAAGTCCCACATTTTTTCCATTCTTGGAGGTGAGAAAAACCCTAGTTAAATTGACTCCAGTGCACCATAAAAGAAAGATTAAATGTGGTTTAAGATCTTCACTATCCGTCTCTACTCTCTGGGTCCTACCAAGTTGAACACACCCACCAGTCATACATTGCAGCAATCTAGATACTTGAAATAAAGACAAAAAGTAACACCAAGAGTGTAAGGCAAGGGGTGGGGGAACCTTTGGTGCACCAGATGTTTCTGAACTACAACTTCCACCAACCCTAACAACCATGGCCAGGGACGTTAAGAGTTGTAGATCAGCAACACGGAGGATTAAAGCTTCCCTACACCTGCTGTACAGGGATCTCTTTACTGGAGCCCCACGTCTTTTGTGCCAATAGGCAAACAAACTAAGTCATTGTGGGAAACTCATTCAATTTCCTTGGGGGACCTGCTTAATCTTTTCTTCTTCTTTTTTTAACGAGCTGTTTAGTCATTTCAGCTTCCAGGTACTTGAAGATTAGCCTGGCTGTGGAAGAAGAAGAAGAAGAAGAAGAAGAAGAAGAAGAAGAAGAAGAAGAAGAAGAAGGTCAAATCTGCCGCAACAGGTGCAATTGCAACAATACCCAGCATGGAACTGCATTCCTATTAGTGTTTTATTCCTTCCCCAAAAAGCATTAGAGAATAAGAAGTTCACTGCTGGATCAGACCAGAGGAACCGAGGGAGCTGCCATATGACAAGTCAGACCATTGGTACACCTAGCTAAGGATGATCTGCAACAGTGAACTGGCTGTGTCTTTTCGGGTTTTCAGAATAGGTCTTCCCCCACCCTACTTGGAGATCCTGTAGCCTATCTGAATCTGAAGTATGACATGGCCCTCCCCACACTTACATTCATCTACTCCAGTATTTTGCTTCCCACACAGATGTCCTACTAGTTCAAGAGTGACTAGTAACTAGGATTACTAGTAACTAGGATTACTCTAATATGTAATGCTGTACTGTTTTTAACACTGATTGGGAGCCGCCCAGAGTGGCTGGGGAAACTCAGCCAGATGGGCGGGGTATAAAGAATAAATTATTATTATTATTATTATTATTATTATTATTATTATTATTATTATTCCATGGCACTGCCTGCACTTGGAAGCTCTGTTCTGCTTTTGTGTAGCTATTGGCAGTTCTGTCCTTTGTGAGTTTGCCTAATCCCCCTTTCCATCGGAGTTTGCAACCATCACATTTTCTGCACAGCCACTTCACTATGTCAAGCAAACTAGTGTTTTCCTGTCCCAGGGGCTTGATCCCCAATAGGCTTGATATTTGCCGCACCTCCTCTGCCAGCGCTGCCACTATGTAGTGCTGGTGCGATAAATTGCTGGTATTCCAACCTAGATTCCCTTCCTCCTCCTGTACCTGCTCCTTCCGCCAGCCACCTGCTCAGTTTGCTGCCAGCAGCATTGATGGTGGCCGAATCTGCTGTGACGCCAATAGCGTTGTCCTGGGGTGTTTTGGCAATCTTTGCAGGAGCACTTCCTGAGTGCTTGGAGAGCACTGGAGCAGTTCTGAGTGCCTTGTTCACCACCACTGACAAGTTGTCCTCAAGATTAAGGGGGCCTGGTGCACATTCCATGCATGCAACATTGCCTGTCGTCATGTTGTCCAGGAGGTTGAGCGCTCTGGAGGAGCCAGCCACTGAAGCTGCGCCACACTTGGTTTCACACTCGGCCTGTGTGGTGTAGTGGTTAAGAGCGGTGGACTCGTAATCTGGTGAACTGGGTTCATGTCTCTGCTCCTCCACATGCAGCTGCTGGGTGACCTTGGGCTAGTCACACTTCTCTGAAGTCTCTCAGCCCCACTCACCTCACAGAGTGTTTGTTGTGGGAGAGGAAGGGAAAGGAGAATGTTAGCCGCATTAAGACTCCTTCAGGAAGTGATAAAGCGGGATATCAAATCCAAACTCTTCTTCTTCCTCCACCTCCTCAACATAGAGGGGGCCTGGCCACCTTCCAACAAATTTTGAAGAGGCTGAAAACACCTTGGCCCCCTAGAGTTGGCACGTCTGGCCACTGATAAACTGACCCAGGTGAATGCAGTTGGATTGAAGCCTGCGTAACTCATTGAAGAAGATCTGAAGAGCTTAGGTAAAAGTAAAGGGACCCCTGACCGTTAGGTCCAGTAGCGGACGACTCTAGGGTTGTGGCGCTCATCTCGCTTTATTGGCCGAGGGAGCTGGTGTACAGCTTCCGGGTCATGTGGCCAGCATGACTAAGCTTCTTCTGGCGAACCAGAGCAGCGCATGGAAACGCTGTTTACCTTCCCGCCGGAGCAGTACCTATTTATCTACTTGCACTTGACATGCTTTCGAACTGCTAGGTGGGCAGGAGCAGGGACTGAGCAACCGGAGCTCACCCTGTCATGGGGATTCAAACCGCCACCTTCTGATCGGCAAGCCTAGGCTCTGTGGTTTAGACCACAGTGCCACCCGCGTCCCTCTTCACCTGCGTCCCTTTCTGAAGAGCTTAGCAGATGCCATATTCCTTGCCATTGCAACACTGGGGTGCGCTGTTTGCGGTCCCCACAGTAGTTACACCCATTGCTGGCAGAGGAGTTGTGGTGAGCTAATGCCGCCCATTCCTGATGTAGTGGGACATCCATTGTGGCCCAGACTCAAAAGCCAAATCGCATATTCATTCTCCTCTTCCCCCTTATACCTTGTGAAAAGCTCATTTGTCACTCCATGTTTTTGAAGTGCATTACAAATGGTTGAGATTCTACAATATATTTTGTACCATATGCACAGTTGGGGGTTTTTTATGTTAAATGTGTTGCTGAGACCACCTGCACATTTCAGGTATTCTCGGCAGTTCGTGGCGTTAGCATTTGTATAAAGCCATTAAGCAATTGCTGAGGGGATGTTTGATCCAACAGGCTCTCAAGAGTTCTATTAATTCTAGTATTTTTAACCTGGTGCAATATTCCTTCACATTTTTCCAGCAGGAGACAGTTAAGAAGCTGTAAAATGCCTATTAAGGTATTCCACACACACCAGAATGGCCCCCCTGGGGACAAAGTGATATCCAATGTGTTTTTAAATGCACCATTTAAAAAAGAGGAGCTGCCTCACATAAAACCAACGTCATTTTAAGAATAAAAGGTGCTTTCTTCCTACACCACAAAGACACAGATCCTAAATGGCATATGGGTGCTGAATTACTCAAGGAACCAACAAAAATGTCAGGATCAATGGCTGTGCAATTTTAATTCCGTTCTAAATACTACGTTCGAAGGGAGGGAAATGGAAAGCGATCTGTTGGAATAATTGCTCTGATTGGTGAGGGAAATGGATTTCCTGTTGAGCTCTGTGTACTAGCTTATGAAGAGAGCTTTTGTACGTAAAATACAAGCCTAGTTTCCTGTCAGGGACTGAGTAGATGAGGAAGAATGGTGGAGACCGCCAACCCAGGCATCATCTAGAGAGAAGGAAGGGGCAGATATCATAGACCTCCAGGAGTGGTTTGGCACAGGGCAGACTGTTATGTACTGAACTGAATCCTAGAACAATAGAATCCAGAATGCAGCAGTCTGATTGGTCCCCAGGAGCTACCCAATCCAGCTCCAGGTGGAAGTGATTGGCCTACGGGGCAGCCCGGAATTAGCCAATCATGCAGGGCCCATTGTGTAAAAATGTATATGTAGCTACATGTTTTGGGGAAAGATTCATTTATTGTTACTACGAGCTGAATAAAGAGCATGAAATTCACACTCGACTCCGAGTATATTTCACAGACCTCAGAAGGAGATGAGGGCAAAAGTTGGGAAATAACGGGAGAGGAAGAGGATAGCATTCAGCAGGCAGAGCCTGAGCAGCAGTTGAATGAGATGCTGTTGCTGGAGAGCATCTCAGAACCTGTAAGGTAAAGGTAAAGGGACCCCTGACCATTAGGTCCAGTCGTGACCGACTCTGGGGTTGTAGTGCTCATCTCGCTTTATTGGCTGAGGGAGCCGGCGTACAGCCATAGTCATGTGGCCAGCATGACTAAGCCACTTCTGGCGAACCAGAGCAGCGCACGGAAACGCTGTTTACCTTCCCGTCGGAGCGGTACCTATTTATCTACTTGCACTTTGATGTGCTTTCGAACTGCTAGGTTGGCAGGAGCAGGGACCGAGCAACGGGAGCTCACCCCGTCGTGGGGATTTGAACTGCCGACCTTCTGATCGGCAAGTTCTAGGCTCTGTGGTTTAACCCACAGTGCCACCCGTGTCCCTAGAAAGCATGAGACAAGTGGGAAACTCCTCAGACCTGTGCTTTCCCAGTATGGGACAAGCCAAAGTATGGACAAGCCCTTATTTAGTATATATGTGTATATTTATGTTCTTTTATGAGGTATTAGGTCACCAGAAGACAGTATTATTTTCTTGCCCGAACCTTTCCTGTCACATTTTTCTTCATTATATTGCCATAATCCATCTCTTCCTTTCTACTCCCCCTCCCACTTTGTTTCAAAATTTCCTCTCCAAGCCCCTATTCATTCCTGCCCGACGAATGGCTGCTATCCAACTGGGCTCCCTGACTCTCCTCTCAAACCCTTTATTCCTGTGCTCAGTTCTTTCGCCGATCTCATCTTTCTTCGCTTTCTCAATTTGACCACATTACTCCTCTCAACTGCTCCCTCCACTGACTTCCTCTTCCATTTCATATTAATTTTTCAGGTTCTCCTGACCTTCAAGTCTCTCCATGGCCTCACTCCTCCTCATCTTTGTTCCATCCTTGCATCTTTTTTCTCCTTGCCTGAACTCTCTTCATTACTACTATTATTCTGAAACTGGAACCATCTTGTTAAAAAAACCTTTTGCCACCCACCTCTCATTTCACATTTGCATTCCTTTCATTTTCTGCTCTTCCCTGCCCCCCCTTTTTGCCGTCTCAGTTTTTCCCTTTTCAAATTATTCCAGTCCAGTTGTGGTTCTTTTTAATCTATCAGTCCCAGCATTTGGCAGAGTGCCCTCTCTCCCCATTCTTTCCAGTCCATCTCTTGTTCCAGCAGGAAGCCTGTCTGTTTAAGCTTTGCATCATGCCTAGCACATTGAGCGCCCTAGAAATAATGATATATGTGGCAGTTGGCAAGATGTCACCTATCCACCCGTGTGCCACCCACAAGGGCCAACAGATACCATCTGTCCTTTGGGAAGGGAGAATAGAGTGAGGGAAGCAGGCAAAGGAAGCACTGGGGCCTATTCCAGTCAGGCTGTCACCTCGCCTCAGGGCCTATTTTATTTTATTTTATTTTTGTATATAATTTTTTATTAAATTTTCTGTTTTACAATATAAAATACTCGTTTTTACATCCTTAAGATATCAATGACTTCCCTTCTCTTTCCATGGTTCATTTTACATATCATAAATGCCTGCATATTTTACAAAAACTATACCATTCAGTATTCCACTATTGCATCCATCAAAACTTATTCACACTGTTGAATTTATCTTAATGGTGCCAACGTTATTGTACACAATTATTTCCCATATATTCAATGAACGTTTTCCAATCTTCTCTAAACGTATGTTCTTCTTGTTCTCTTATTCTATATGTTAAGTCTGCAAACTGCGCATATTCTGACAGAATATGCCTCCAGGCTTATTTTATGTATTGGTTCATTTATTCATTTTTGTATTTTAAAATTGTAAACAGCCCTCAGTGCCTTGGCAGAAAGGCGATACAGTAAGCCCGCAACTTACACTTCTTTAATGCCTTCAGTTTTATGTGTTTGGCAATTTAATTTTTTTTAAAAAGGGGGGGGGCAGAAAGGGGGCAAGTGTCTGGGAGAAAATACTTTGGCAATCCCACCCGCCATTGAGCCCAGTGTGTTTTGACTACGCGATTTTGGCTTTAGGCACGATCCCTGGAATGCACCTCCTGTGTAAATTGAGGGCATATATAAGGAGGAAACAAATAAGAAGAAACCATGAAAAAAAAAGAAAACACGAGCCCAATATTCAAGCTGGCTTTCCTGCTACTCAAATAATGGATGAGGTTTTGTACATTACTGTATTTTGCTGCTCACTTCGGGTAATTTGATTAGTCCTGTTACCTCAGATCTCCTTCGTACAAGTGCATTGTAATGTTTAGCCTCCTTTCTTCATGTCCATTTTTGATATGCGACCTCTAGCCAATTCCTTTTCTCTGGCACATTCTTTGTCTTGATCAGCCTTATTGCAGCCTCTAATTGTTCATTCTCTCTGAGCCCTCTCAGAAGTCTTGCCTCAGACTTTAATGCTGATGGATTTCAAACGGCAATCATCAAAGCGTCCGTTATGCCTCGAATGCTTTTGGAGCAAAATCCCAGCGTCATGTAAGATCAGGAAGAGGAGCGGAATCAAGGAGTTGCATTGATTCAAAACCTATTTTGGATTTATCTGAAAGATAACCAGCTGCTTTCATTTGCACAAAGTTCAGCTAAGCTTCTGTAATAATTACTTTACTCTGTTTGTATATGTGAGCATACAGGAAGAGCTACTTGGTGTGCGAATATTTGAGAGACCATACAGACATATTAAAGATGCAATGGACTGTCAAAAATGTAGGCAACGAAAGCCATAGTTTTGCCAAAGCTTAATTTGAAGCAGGGCTTGCATAACTTGTTTTGAGTAAAGCACGTTTGCATTCAGCCTGGCCAAGTTGGTTGGATGTGCAGGCAGAATCCCTGGACCATTGTTGTTGTTGTTTAATCGTTTAGTTGTGTCTGACTCTTCATGACAGCATGGACCAGAGCACACCAGGCACTCCTGTCTTCCACTACCTCCCGCAGTTTGGTCAAACTCATGCTGGTAGCTTCGAGAACACTGTACAACCATCTCGTCCTCTGTTGTCCCCTTCTCCTTGTGCCCTCCATCTTTCCCAACATCAGGGTCTTTTCCAGGGAGTCTTCTCTTCTCATGAGGTGGCCAAAGTATTCGAGCCTCAGCTTCAGGATCTGTCCTTCCAATGAGCACTCAGGGCTGATTTCCTTCAGAATGGAGAGGTTTGATCTTCTTGCAGTCCATGGGACTCTCAAGAGTCTCCTCCAGCATCATAATTCAAAAGCATCAATTCTTCGGCGATCAGCCTTCTTTATGGTCCAGCTCTCACTTCCGTACATCACTACTGGGAAAACCATAGCTTTAACTATACGGACCTTTGTTGGCAAGGTGATGTCTCTGCTTTTTAAGATGCTGTCTAGGAACGTATGAAGGGCTTAAGTGTGGGAAACCGAGTTGGCTACATGCAATCCGCAATAATCTCACAATTCCTTAGTGTAGTATTTCTTAGGTCAGGAAACAGTTGCAGAGGTGATATGGTGAGCAACAACTATTTATTGAGTAGAAAAGCTGCATCCACTGTTTCTTGAGCTTGGGTCTCTGGCTGTTGTTGGACTTTGACCCCCATAATCCCTAGCTAGCAGGACCAGTGGTCAGCGATGATGGAAGTTGTTGTACAATGACAATGTCGTACTACTCCAGGTCTCTCCTAGAGTAGTACAGTGAACAAACCTCCCAGGCTCTATCTGTGTGACCAATATTCTCTGGCTGAAGGTCATTTGGGAGTTTATCCTATAGCAACAGTCACATCTACAACACATAGGCCCCCCCTCACCTGAAAACTTCTACCTGAATGCTCAAAATCATTGTCCCTTCCACAACCCATAGATGTTTGGCATGATCTGTGGCTGGAATTCTATTGGTTCAATGTTTCTGATAGGTAGGCATTAATCTCAGGGAAAGACCAAGGTGAGAATTATTTATTTTGTTTGTTTGTTAAAGGCATCTATGTACAACCCTTCACAAATGCTTATCCCTGTGTAGTTTTACAATGCAAGTTAACATCAATCCCATAAAAGTAATTATACAGTAAAATACTAAACAAATCAATAAAATGATTAACTCAATTAAACAGCAATTTAGAACAGCATTGGGCAAAACTTCAGCGTTTAAAGTACAGCTTCTTTTCAGCACTTAAAGATGGGAGCTCATTAAAATGCCTAAAAGGGGGTGCCTGGATGGCTTCTTGAGGGAGATAGAAAATTCCCCTTCTTTTTGCCACCTGCTTTATCTTGGATAGTGGTGGCACACTGAGAGAGGTGCCTCAGTAAAATATTTTAAGATTCAGGCAGGTGGAGATGAGAGAAAGAAAAGCACATTTAGAAAAGTCCAGTGTGCTGGGGAAACTCACAAGGAATGGATAGTGTGTGCGTGTTCAAATTTGACAGTCCTTCTCATTCTGTAGGACGTGAAGTGCTCAATGTATCTTGGCAGTAGGTTTTTTTTTTAAGTTTTTTTTTTGAAAGCTGAAATATTTTCTGCCTTGTAAATGAATTTTCATGTTCTTACTACCTGGGGTAATTATTTATTCACTTTCAAGATTTTTCTCCAAACTTACAGTTTCATGATGAAGCACTCAAGGTAAAGTAACGTTATCAAAATTAAATACTCACACCAGTGGAAACTGATCAAAAAAGTACATGGGAGGTAAAGGTCTACAAACAAACAAACAAAAAGTAATCTAATGGTGATAGAAGTCTGATAAGGACTGGCTCAATCAGCTAGGTTGGCAGGGGCAGGGGCAGAGCAATGGGAGCTCACCCCGTTGCACGGATTTGAACTGCCGGCCTTCTGATCGGCAAGCCCAAGAGGCTCAGTGGTTTGGACCACAGCGCCACCTGCTCCCTTTTGATCTACTGTATACTGATACAGAAACTGAACACACAAAAGGACTACTTCCACTGAGCTCAGAGTTTGGGTGGGATCATATGGGAGATGACCCTTAATTCTTGGATGCAACACATTTAGGTCTTCAAATGCAACTGCCAGCATTTTGAATTGTGGCCAGATGCAGACTTGCAGCCAGTGAAGTTGGCATGAAAGACTGACTGCTTGCGTGCTCCAAGCAACCCAAATTTACAGCCTTGATAGCTCAATGTCTGCTATCAGAAGGAAAACTGGTAAGACACTTGTGGCGTTTGTCCGTTCTTTGGAAAATGTCTGTACAGGGGGAGAGAAAGAGTTAATAGGTAGACCAATTGAAAAGCCAGAGGCGGAGCCTACCTGTTTATAAAAGAGTTTAGCTGGTTAGTTAGTTGATTGGTTGGGAAAGGCAGTTGGGAGCGCAGTTGGCAGACAGATGGAAATAGAGAGACAGTTTGTGCAGTTGGTTCTTGTGTGAGGGGAGGTAGAAGAGTTAGAAACAGAATAAAATAAGAGGGTAAAGGGTAACAGCGTTTCGAATGCATTTAAAGTTTATTTGTGTTTGCAATAAACTACAATCTTCATTGTTAACTTAAGAACCTGACTGAGACTAAGTGATTTGCCGGGGAGGACCTGGTTGGTGGCAGCGGATTAGTGGTGTACGGGTCAATAGTCTGTGAGACAACTGGGGGCTCCGTACGAATGCCACAATACTCATTAAGGAAGATGCATATTCAGAAATACATTCGAAAATGCGATGCATCTGATGCCTCACTAAGCGTATACTGTTTCTTAATTCTTTTAGATGGATCTTCAGCACCTGGGAAGCTTAGGAATCCATATGGATTTACTAATCCATTTTTTCCCTGTCGTGTTTGCCAGGCCTGACAATGTTCGTGATATCTGACTCTTGTCAGCTCATTTCCCTGGCAACAACTGATTTTAGACCCTCTGAAGTTGCAGATTCCCTCAGAAATTCAAAATGCCTACTGTGTTCTGCATTTTTCTTTTTAAGATAAACTTTACAGGGGTGGGGGCTCTATATTTGACAACTGCTGATTGCTATGTGCTGTTAATTAGCGTGAAGATAAAATGCCTGTTTCCCCACCAGCTCTAGTGTGCTGCAGTTAGCGGGTCACTCCATATTGCATTAGATCTTGGGGAAAGGTTAGAGCTCTGCAGAATGTTCCTTAATTTCTACATTCACTTTGAAAGTTGCTCATTTGATGTAGCTAAATTTCTAAGGGAAAAATACATTGCCAAATATTGGCGTTCTTTCGATATTCGTTGATACCTCGTCGTTCTTCTGGCAGCTGCTTGTTCAGTGTCAAATTTCTCCTCATTGTCCTTCTCCTCATTTGTCCACGCTGCTGCTTAACCCTGTTGGCTGTGATGACTCATCCATAATGCCATCATGTCTGATGGGGCATCACCAACATGGCCATGTGACTCTCCATAGCCAGTGGCATGAGGGGATAGAGTTCTTTTTTCTTCTTCAAAATATAGTCCGGCCCCCCACAAGGTCTGAGAGACAGTGGACCGGCCCCCTGCTGAAAAAGTTTGCTGACCTCTGGACTAGGGTCACCTGCAAGTAACATGTTTATTGAGCATTCATTAAGACTTCTTTACACCAAGTTTCCAGGGACGTTAGATGACACTGGCTGTTTACTGAGCAATCATTATGATTTGTTTACAGGGAGGTTAGAATGCGTTGTGTCAAGAAAGTGCTTATTCCCCTCACTTTCCTTATTGCATAAAGTCTGGAGTTAAAGTTGTGGAGAAAATGAGTTTGTTGTGCAAAAGTGCCAAATCAACTTTAATTGCACAACCTGGACTTGCTGGTATATAATTGAATCACACACCCCCAAATGGGAGGCCTGGGTTGAAATCTCTGTTTGTCTATGATGCTCACGTGACCCAGTTCCTATCTCTCAGCCTGTCCCAGCTCACAAGTTTGGTGTGTGGATAAAATGGAGGCAGGGGAAACTATGTATGCTGCCTCGGTTTCCTTATGAGGAAAGTCGAGGTACGAGTGTAGTAAATAATAAAGTAACACTGAAACTAGGTGAGCGGTCTCATTCACAATGAAAATCTCCTGTGAATACCACTATGCAACATTCATGAAAATAAACACTAAATGAGGTGATTAGTTGTGGTGGTCAGACCCCTCTGGGCTCAATTTGTGTGCTTGGCTAACTGAACTATTTTCTTGAAATGTCACAAAATAAATTGGTTATTTATCATCTCTGTTACAAGGACTCTTTTAGGATCCTGCCATGGTTCCAAGGATGCCACTGAGAGCATGACAGATCCCTTCCCCAGATGCCCTCAGATCTCCGTATCTGGCTGTTGTGGCTGCAATGGCAACAGCATACCTCTGGATTTCATTGATTGGGTGAATTTATATCTTATCCTTCCCCAGGAAGGAGCCCAGGGTGCTAAACAGATACACAACTGAATAAGAAAAAGAAAGCCAACACACACACACACACACACACACACACACACACACACACCTTGCAGTTAATTTAAAACATTAATCCATCCAATGATCTTAAGCTTGCCAGGAAGCGTATTCTACGGCCACCGAGTGTCTGGGTGAACAATAATGTTTTCAAATTCACCCTGAAGCCCAATAATGATGAAGAGAGGAACACCTCATTAGGGAGGGCTTTCCACAACACGGGAACCACCACTGAAAAGGCTCTGTCACAGGTCAGTGCCAGCTGGTGGCAGATACCAGTTGTTACAGAGGAAAAGCAGGAACAGGATAGTGCCTTCGTGTCTTGCTTTTGGGCTTCCCAGAGGTGTCAGGTTAGGCACTGTGAAAACATGATTCTGTGATTAAATAGGGCTTTGGTCTGATTGAGGAGAGTACTTATGTCCATATGCACTAGGATACTGCCTCGCCCCCTACTCTCACAGTCTTCTTAACATTTTATTTACTTACTTACTTACTTACTTACTTACTTACTTACTTACTTACTTATGGTGTTC
Source organism: Podarcis vaucheri (assembly GCF_965113315.1). Classification (NCBI taxonomy): domain Eukaryota; kingdom Metazoa; phylum Chordata; class Lepidosauria; order Squamata; family Lacertidae; genus Podarcis; species Podarcis vaucheri. The sequence continues at coordinate 105,807,050 of NC_138760.1, forward strand.
ACCTGGAGATTTAAGGCTTCCCCCTGCCACCTGGGCGCAGGAGGCGGGGTGCAGCCCAACCTGGGAACTTCAGGTCAGCCCTAGAGGGTCTGCCCCCCTATTTGCCATTGTGAGAACAGTGGTCTCTTCTTGTGTTCAACTCGTGCCTGTTTTATCTATCTAGTGTTTGAACTTCTTCATGTCCTTTATTGGCAACTGAAACGCGCCTTTTATGAGAATCTCGCAGACAAATGGCAATAGCAGTGACGTGAGCTTCAATAGGAAATGGGATGTGTTGATAGACAAATGGCAATGGGGCAACATAATCTTAAGTAGAAAAGGGAATGTGTTGAGTACATATATAGGCAGAGCTTAGCCATAGAATGAAGAGAGTATATTAGTAGCTCTGCACTGTAAAAGATGCAAGGCTGCATCTGTCATGCTTCATAAGGCTGCAAAAGCTATTATCCTTTTTGAAAGGCAACATATTTCACAGGGTGGAACACTCAGAACATCCTTGCTGTGCTGTGTGCTGTTGAAACAAACTCTTCCACACTCTCTATTGAATCTATCTATCTGGGCTTGGCTAGATGTCTTTCAGCCGCCCTGCAGGTGCTGTGGAACAATATCTCGCACCATAGGTTTGCATTCTTCAAATAAAGATTTGCTCCAGCCATATGTTTACTGGCAAATGCGCACTCTGGTGCAGCTGCTGGTGGAGTTTGCAGGACTTTATGGGAGAGCTGCAGAAGTCCCACTGCAATATGACAAACAGAGCAATTCTTCCTTGGAGTTAATGTCTGCAGCATTGCTAGTAAATCCCATCACACTGCTTTGTTGGTGTCGCCAGTATCTTCTGTCTCTTACAGCATTGCTTCTGTTAGGGATATACACTGAATATTGTTTTATGAATACCATTGTCTTGGCCCTTCATCTAGAACAACAAACTTTTGAACTTGGAGTAACAAATCCCATCACACTGGCAGAATATGATGACACACCAGCTTACTGGATTTGATCTGGATTGATGGTGGAACCCTGATGCTGGCAAGTCGGATGCCAACACAAGGGGTGCGTGGCATTGCTTCACTCAAAACTTAATTGGAACCAGGCCTTTTCCAAATATAGTTATGCCTGCAAAAGAGGTGGCGAATCATTCCCACTGGAGGCAATGGAGAAGCCCAGATAACTGTCCTCCTTCGCATCCCAGCCACTTTAGAGGATAGCTTGCTGACTGGTTCAGTAGCTTCTTGAACCTCAGCACTGTAGGTGTATGTAAAGTCCAAACAAGAGAACACAAGCTATGTTTCAAGATGTCTGGCACAGGTTTACCTCACTCTGCACAACTGCATACTTTAGTAATCAGTGGTGTCCAAACTTTTTCCAAAGAGGGCCAGATTTAATGAAGTGAAGGGCCGTGGGGGCCGACCAAAGTTGTTGTTGACCTTTTTTTAAAGGATTGAAGTTGTTGGGCTTCTTTTAGGATTGAAGTTGTTGAGGTTTTTTTTTTTTAAGGATTTTACCCCAGGAAATAAACTGCCACAGGGGCCTGATTAAACCGACTGGCGGGCCAGACTAGGCCCCCGAAATGGTCTTTGGACATGCCTGCTTTAGTTGATGGCAAATATGAGAAAACCTTATGTATGCAACACCAGCAGCAATAATACTTATCACGAAGTACTGGAAGACACAAGATTTACCCACCAGGGAAGAATGGCAGATGAAGTTGATGGACTACATGGAATTGGCAGAAATGACTGGCAGAATCCGAGACCAGGGAGAAGAATCGGTGGAAGAAGATTGGAAAAAGTTTAAAGACTACTTACAGAAATACTGTAAAATTAATGAATGTTAGAAAAATGTTGGAATGAAGTTATATGGCTTTAGTAGAAATGTTATAAGGAATTAGGTATAGATAGATTAATAGGGTATTAAATGGGAAAATAAGGTTAGAATGTTGTCAGGGGTTCAGGAGCTGAGGCACAGGAAAGGGAGGAAACAGAGAGCGAAGGGGAGGAATACGAAGGAAACATGAGCGATGACGGCGGCCCGAGATCTCCGAGTCTTTCCAGTGAATCGGAAGATTCACAGAAAGGAGCGCCAGTGGTCAGAGCAAGGGGTGGCTTAGGGAGACACCCCAGGAAGAAGGGACCAGAGAGCGCTCAGAGAGCAGCAGTTGGAAATCGGGGCCAGCTTCCCCAACAGGGCGCAGTAGGGAGGAAGGGGGCCAGATATCGGGATCCGGCGACTCGCCACAGGCGGGAGGGCTTGAGTCAGGATTGGCCACACCTCCGTCGGGGAGTGAGGAAACGGTCAAGAGGAAGGTGAAAAGTTGGGCGCGCGCGCCAAGTTCAAATGCGCAGGAAGGCGGCACAGTAAGCAGCCCGGAAAGGGAGCCAGGTCCTAAAGCCCGCCGCAAAGAGGGAGAAGGGTCCGGGGGGTCGGCGTCGGAAGAGTCCAGGAAGGAAGAGACCATGGGGGGCAGAGGGACCCAGAGAAGGAAGGAAAGGCGGAAGAGGTGGAGTAAGGCTAGAGTATTAAGTTGGTGTACAGGAGGCGGGGACTCAGACGGAGCTTCGCCGGTCTAGCTTCTAAGACGTAGAGCTGCACGCTGCAGCTTGGAAATGGAAACTGTAACTCAATAAAGACTTTTATAAAGTGAACGCTGGCTAGCGTGATCCTCTGTGAGCTGGGATCTGGAAGCAGCTCTGACAGTAAGCTCCGTCTCCAGTTTTGGCACCAAAAGCCTCGCAGTGTGAGCAGGCGCAGCGAGGGGTGAAGATTGGTGTCTCTTCGCGAGCTCACAAAAGTCAGAAGAGATGACTACCGAACAGCAGATTACAGCCCTGCAAAATGCAGTGACACAACTAAACGCAGAGATACTCGCATCCAGGAAGAGGGAGGAGGACGCAGCTGCCGCCTACAAGGATCTCCAGATCAGGTTGGAAGTGCTTACAAAGCAGGGGCAACCGGGACCCAAATCGGAGGGAATTGGGCTGGGGAGAAGAGGAGGCAGTCTCGTATCTCATTTCGATGGGAATTTGCAGCAGTACCCCAACTTCCGAGCAGATGTGCAGTGTGCGCTACAACTGCTGGACAGAGACTTTAGAGATGAGCAAGAGAAAGTGGGGTTTATCTTATCCCATTTGCATGGAGACGCCAAAGCGTGGCTGCGTAATCTGTGGAGAGATAAGGATCCGGCGCTCCAAAACGTGGATGCCTTCATTAAAGCGATGGATGCGTGCTTTTTATCAAGTATAGACGTTGATATCGCCAGAAAAGAGATACATGGGCTGAAGCAAGGGAGGGCCAGTGTACGGCAGTATCATTCCCACTTTTTTGCACTGGTCAGTGCCCTGGAATGGGACAGAGATTCAGCTCCGGTCAGAGACCTTTTCTGGGAAGGATTGAATGGGGCAGTGAAAGACGAAATTGCGAGGGGGGAGAGGCCCCGGAGCACTCAGGAGATCGTTCAGAGGGCGCTGTCGATTGGGGTGCGTCTAGAAGAACGTCCATGGAGCAAGGACAAAGGGCGTGGAGGACGGGAGTTGGCGAGAGGGTTTCCCTTCTTTCCCAAGGATGCTGCGCGTGCGCAATCCATGCATCCGCCAGGAGGGGGAGCGGAACCTATGGAGGTTGGAGGTGTCAGGGCTCGGTCAGCGAACAGAGCCCTAGCGTCGGGAGCAGTCAAACCGAAGCCTCCTAGAGGGAACCGGAAGTGCTACCTCTGTGACAGTCCTCAGCACATGGCGAAAGAGTGTCCCCAGAGGCTCCACAAGCACACTGCAGCCTCCGCAGCGGTCACAGAAGCAGCTCAGCACAGGGAACCGCAGCAGGGAAACGACGGAGTCTGGCTGGAGACAGAGGCACTGGGGCCCAGCCAGACGAGTCAGTGAAACAGTCCCCAGAGATTTTGCAGCCCACAGACCCCCTCCCGCCCAAACCAGTAGTGCAGCTTACCGCATCGCTCCAACTACCCAATGGACTCACGATGGACGTGCCAATTACGATTGACTCAGGAAGCAACGCGGACTTTATAGGGCAGGAGTTTATCGAGCGGCACGATATAAAAGTACTGCCTGCCACGCTGCCCCTGCAGGTCGTCACGGTGGATGGCAGAGAACTACTAGGGGGGCAAGTGGTGAAGCAAACGCCACCGATGGTGATGCGAATTGCAAATCACAGGGAAGTCATCAGTTTTAATGTCACACAACTGTCGGACATGCCTATTGTATTGGGCATGAGTTGGCTGGACAGGCACAGTCCAACGCTGGCTTGGTACCAGCGACAGCTGATCTTCGGCTCCTCTTATTGTGCAGAACACTGCATCCTGCCCAGGCAGGAGGGGGAAGAAGAGGAGTCACAGCTGCAAGTGGGCACGCTGCAAACGGTCCCCCACAAATACGCAGAATTTTTGGAGGTTTTCTGCGAGAAGGAGGCGGACAAGCTACCCCCCCACAGACCATATGACTGCAAGATTGACCTCCTGCCAGGGGCGATGCTACCGAAAGGGAAGCTGTATTCCATGTCTGAAGACGAACTACAGGAACTCAAAGAGTTCATAGATCATAATTTGGAGCGCGGTTTCATCCGAGAGTCCAAGGCAGTGGGGGGCAGTCCTGTATTCTTTGTAAAGAAGAAAGACACGCCCCAAAAAAGACTTGTAGTGGACTATCGCACCTTGAACGCGATGACCAAGCCCTCGGATTTCCCCATGCCCAGGATCGACGACCTCCTCGCGACGGTGCGCAAAGGACGCGTGTTCACTATGGGAGTCGGAACTTAAGAGGTTAAGTTGTTCCCATGATGCCTCAGCATTCTGACGTTAGCTTTGGAAGCTGGGAGGAGTTTTTCTGTTCTGTTCCTCTCGGTCTTTGAGAGAGAAAGACGCAGTTTGCCATGGCTGCGAGAAGTCCTGGAGTTTTCTGAGAAAATGATGAAATAAAGAGCTGTAAATGGACATTACTGTGCTCTGTGTATTTGTCGGAAGCCAAGTGACAGCTTGCCGCTGTGTTTTACTCTGCTAGGCGTGACGGAACGGTGCTGATTACGCTGTTGAATGGGAAGCGTGCCAGACCGCTGTAAAGAGCTAATTGGATCGTAAATCAATTAGCACGTCACCCAATCAATAAATCTACAGGTTATGGACCCTAAATTACTGCTTGTAAAGCTGTCACTGGAGGCTGCCGGAATGTTTGAAGTTTGCGTTCGGAGGCAGTGAAGCTGACCGAAGAGAAGGTCTGTGTCTAAAGAAAGCAAGCAAGCTGAAAGACGCTGTGCTGTGTTGCTGCAGTGATGAGAGCAGCAGGAAATCGGTTTTCTCCACGGAGAGGGGCCAGAAGAGCTGGTGATCTGTGAGTACAGCTTGGGGCGCCTGGGGAGAACGGGAGAACATGGCAGATGGTCAGGAGGTGTTTCAAGCTCCGTTTGAACAGCTTGAAGAACTCACCACCCAAGCGTGGAAAACCTGGGCAAGAAGGGTGAGAGCGTGGTTTTTAGCCACGGAAATTTGGGACATTTCCCAGAGGGAACCAGTTCAACTGGTGGACAGAGATGACAGAGATGCAGGAAAGCTGAAATCTGTTTCTCTGGAGGAGAAATGCAGAGAGAGAAAGCTGTGAGAGCTGAGATCTGCATGTTGACAGCAGGTGTACATGCTAAATTGCGTCATCACCTGGAAAGCGTTGAATCTGCGTGTGAGGCCTGGCGAGTGCTGAAACATCTGTGTGAAGACTCAGCAGGAGGCCAAGGGCAGATGAAAGCTGAAAGCCTAGAGATGGCTGGAGCCCCTGTTCCTGATGATTTAGCCTCAAGGAGTGCTAGTGAGCAAGTCGGGGGGGCGAAGAATTCCAAAGGCAAGTTTAAGAAGTTTTCCACTGTGCGTGCTGGAGTGGAATGTCAACAAAGCAGGTTCCCAGAAAGCCTCAGTGGGAGCCAGGCCAGAGGGGGCGGAGCTGGCAAGGAGTGCTTTTCCGGAAGAAGGGAGGCCAGACCAGCTGGGAGGAGCCCCGGGCAGAATTTTTCCACTGTTCGTCGTTGCTACGTGTGTAATTCCACAGAACATCTGCGATGCAATTGCCCCCACCGGAGCAAGGAGGCAAGGCAGGATGTTGTCAAGGTCAACTCTCATGGGAACCAGTCGGGTTTCCATGGCAACCAGCCTGGGAGAGCAGCCAGGCGTGGGACTGAGGCTGAGAGACGTGACAAATACCAGGAGGAGATTTACCAGATAACAGCCAGTATGGCGTTGTTTGAAGACAGCTGTGGGACAGGTTCAGAGCTTTGTTTTGTAATAGACTCTGCAGCTAATCGCAACTTGATTCCAGAGACCCCTGCTGTCGAGATGTGGAATTGCAGAGCAGTTCCGGCTGGGAAAACTGTACTCTTTGCAAATGGGCAGAAAAAGAATGTAACTAATTCTGTACATGTGCATATTTCTGTTTTACAGGAGACGCTGGAGTTTTGTACCGTTCCTGGGATGCACCACTGTCTTTTATCTGTGCCTTATTTGTTAAAAAAGGAGTTCAAGGTTTGTTTTGAGGATGATGTCTGCACAATCTCCAAAGGAGGGAGGATGCTTGCCAAGGTTAAAAAGGGGCAGAATGATCTCTTCATTCTTAAAACGTCTCTGGAGGGTGAGGGGAAGGTTGAGAAAGCACAAGCCCTGTGCGCTAAAATTCCCGCTCATGTGTCATGTGCCCATGTCTGGCATACTAGGACAGCTCATGGTTCTTTAGAAGAACTACAGACGCTGCCTGAGGTCGCCAAAGGTGGTCACATTGTAGAATGTGGATGTGCCGTGAAATGTGAAGCATGCAGACAGGCAAAGGTAAAAGGGTGCAGTTATCCAAAGGTGGAGAGGGTAACCACAAAACCTTTTGAACTGGTTCACATAGATCTGTTGGGTCCTGTAAAGGAACCAAGTCTGGGAGGGTCAAGGTTTCTGCTGACGATGCAGGATAACTTTACGCAGAATACCTGGACTCTTGGGCTCAAATCCAAGGAAGATGCAGCTCAGCTGATCAAAGGATGGATTGAGGAGGTGGAACAAAGGTTCTCCACCAAAGTGCAAGCAGTCACAAGTGACAGAGGTGCTGAGTTTACAGGTTCTGCTTTGCAGAAGTTCTTTTGCAAGAAAGGGATACGTCACACAGTGACTTCACCCAATCAGAGGGGGGAGGCAGAGCTCAGGTGTGAGGCTCTGGTCAGAACTGCAAAGGTGTTGCTGGAAGATTCTGGGTTGCCACCAAAGTTTTGGCTGGAGGCAATCAGGTATGTGAGCTTCACCTGGAATCGTACCTACAATTCAGTGGTAGGTGACACACCGTTTGGTTTGTTGCATGGCAGGAAACCCCAGGTTCATTTTCTGCGCAGGTTCGGTTCGCATGCATCTGTGCCAGTGCCTGAAGTTTTGCAGGGGCCAGATGGATCCAAGTCCCGGAAAATGATCTTCTGTGGGTATGAGCCAGCAGCGCGTGCATGGAGGTTTGCGTTCCCATCAGGTGATCAGAGTAAGTTGCTGATCAGTAAACACGCTGAGTTCTATGAGCAGGATAAAAGGTCAAAAACTGCTGTCATGCGTGATGTGCTCTCAGAATGTCTATCTGATTCTGAGGAGGAAGGAGAGGCTGAGTCTGCTGATGACGATCAGGTCACTGACCAAGGTCTGGAGCAGGGTGGGGCATCTCCACAAGTTGTAAAGAGAGAGGCCAAGAGTGAGCCTAGTTCTCCGGTGAGTGTGATGGAGAGGATTCGAAGTCGTTTTAAGTCAGAGGGGGAATCCCGTGATGCTGAGGACACACCTGCTGGTGATGGGGAAGCATCTGAGTTTGTGCCCAGGCGATCCAGTCGCACAACGAAGGGTATTCCACCTGAAAGGTATCAGGCCACAGGTGCGTGGGTAAGTTTCGCACAGTGTGAACCTGAGAGTTATGTGGATGTTCCACAGGTCTTGTCAGAATGTGGTGCAGAGGGGGTATGGGAGTCGGAACTTAAGAGGTTAAGTTGTTCCCATGATGCCTCAGCATTCTGACGTCAGCTTTGGAAGCTGGGAGGAGTTTTTCTGTTCTGTTCCTCTCGGTCTTTGAGAGAGAAAGACGCAGTTTGCCATGGCTGCAAGAAGTCCTGGAGTTTTCTGAGAAAATGATGAAATAAAGAGCTGTAAATGGACATTACTGTGCTCTGTGTATTTGTCGGAAGCCAAGTGACAGCTTGCCGCTGTGTTTTACTCTGCTAGGCGTGACGGAACGGTGCTGATTACGCTGTTGAATGGGAAGCGTGCCGGACCGCTGTAAAGAGCTAATTGGATCGTAAATCAATTAGCACGTCACCCAATCAATAAATCTACATTCACCAAGTTGGACCTGCGAGGGGCGTACAACCTTATTTGCATGCGGGAAGGCGATGAGTGGAAGACAGCCATGTTCACGCCCCTGGGCACCTACGAATACAGAGTTATGCCGTTTGGACTGCAAAATGGCTCCCACTGTTTTCAAGCTTTCATGCATCACGTGTTAGCAGGGCTCCTCTACAAGAAGTGTGTCTGCTTCCTGGATGACATCCTGATATTTTCTGAATCGCAGCAGGTCCACGACCGGGACGTCAAGGAAGTGCTGAGAAGACTACAGGAGCATAGACTGTACGCCAAGCTGGAAAAGTGCCAGTTCGACATGACGGAGGTGGATTTCCTGGGATACAAAATGTCGGACAAGGGGCTCGCCATGGACAGCACCAAGGTTCGCGCTGTGTTGGATTGGAAAAGCCCGCGCAACTGGAAGGAGGTCCAGCGGTTTGTCGGCTTTGCGAACTTCTATCGCAAGTTTATCAAGGGGTTCGCGATGCAGACGGCGGCCATTACAGACACGCTCAGCTCCAAGAAGAAGAAGTTCATCTGGACGGAGCAGGCGGAGCAGTCCTTTCAGACACTCAAGCGTCTCTTCGCGTCGGAAGAGCAGCTACTGCATATCAACCCCAGCAGACCGATGCGGGTTGAAACGGATGCTTCAGACAGAGCCGTGGGAGCAGTCCTGTTGCAGAAAGACCCGCAGGGGGCTTGGAGGCCGGGAGCTTTCTACTCCAGGAAGCTCAGCAAGTCGGAACAGAACTACACCATCTGGGACAGGGAGTTGCTTGCCATTCATGCGGCATTCAAGGCGTGGAGGCACTTCCTGATCGGAGCCAAGCACACAGTGCAGGTCCGCACGGACCATAAGAATCTGGAGTACTGGCGCACGGCGAGGTTCCTCAACCAGAGGCACATACGTTGGGCGGAGTTTTTTCCTGTGTGGGCCTTCGACTTCCGGATAGAGTACGTCCCAGGCGACACCAACGTCATGGCGGATGCGCTGTCCCGAAAACCGCAATACCTCGAGGAGGCGACGCCAGCAGCGGCCAAGCACATCTTCGCACCGACAGCGTGGGCGTGCGCTTCGGCAACCGTTGACCTGGATGCTGTACGGCACGCGTTGCAGGACGACTCCTTCGCGCGAGCAAAGATGGCAGAGGTGCACAGGGGCACGGCGAAGAGTTCCAAGTGCGCGACGGCTTGCTCATCCGTAAAGGGGCCATCTACGTGCCGGAAAGAATGGGGGAAGGGGAGCCGCAGACAGCGGACACTTTCGCGTCAGAGTTGCAGGAGGTCCACGACCAGCTTCGGAGGCAGCTGGAGCTAGCTAAGCACGCATACAAGGTGCAAGCTGACAGACACAGGAGGGAATACAAGTGGGAGACTGGGTCTGGTTGGCAGCCCACGCAGTGCCGGCCAGATCGTTAGCTAAGAAGAAGCTAGGGCATAAGCAGCTAGGGCCCTACCTAGTCGAGGCACAGGTCAATCCGGTGGCTTTCCGGCTGACACTTCCGGAAGGATCCAGGATGCATCCGGTGTTCCACAGATCGTTGCTCACTCCCTACAAAGCACCTCACAGATTTCAGGAGCCAGGAACGGCACCGAGTCCGCTCCGGGAAAGGACTGCGCAAGGGGGGTTGCCGCAGGAGGAGCCCATCAACGAGGTCACAGAGATTTTAGACTCTAGATGGGGGGAAGAGGGGGTAGAATACCTTCTCGCCAGAGAGGGCACCCCGGCCAGTGCCAACTGCTGGGTGCACGGCTACGCTTTGGAGGACCCTCTGCTCAAAGACGAATTTCATGCCCTCTTCCCACACAGGCCCATGCCAGCCGACTTTTTCGACGACTGGCTTTTCACACCCACGCTTTCATCCAGCACGTTCCAGGGGTTTGACTCGGACGTGGAACCTACACTGGGCACACGCTCCCCGGAAGAGTCACCCTCGGGATCGGCCTCGGAACCCTCGTATTGGTGGGACGATCGACCAGAGGAACAGTGGCGCAGGAAGTGGCTGAAGGGTCCAGGGCGAGCGACGGACCCAGGAGAGACCGAGGCAGAGACTGACTTGGACGTGTTCGGGGAGGATTTTGGGTTCGAGCACGGCGGCACAGAGATGGAAGCAGAGGTGATCAACGTCGACGAGCGCAAGGAGGAAGAGCCAGACTTATCCAGTTGGATGCACGCCACGGGAGACGAACTGTATCCAGCATTCACCCCCATGACAATGGAGCACCCAGCACCCACACCTGAAGGAGGGGAGGGGGGAAGGGGGGGCTTCGAGGGGGGATGGATGTCAGGGGTTCAGGAGCTGAGGCACAGGAAAGGGAGGAAACAGAGAGCGAAGGGGAGGAATACGAAGGAAACATGAGCGATGACGGCGGCCCGAGATCTCCGAGTCTTTCCAGTGAATCGGAAGATTCACAGAAAGGAGCGCCAGTGGTCAGAGCAGGGGGGGGGCTTAGGGAGACACCCCAGGAAGAAAGGACCAGAGAGGGCTCAGAGAGCAGCAGTTGGAAATCGGGGCCAGCTTCCCCAACAGGGCGCAGTAGGGAGGAAGGGGGCCAGATATCGGGATCCGGCGACTCGCCACAGGCGGGAGGGCTTGAGTCAGGATTGGCCACACCTCCGTCGGGGAGTGAGGAAACGGTCAAGAGGAAGGTGAAAAGTTGGGCGCGCGCGCCAAGTTCAAATGCGCAGGAAGGCGGCACAGTAAGCAGCCCGGAAAGGGAGCCAGGTCCTAAAGCCCGCCGCAAAGAGGGAGAAGGGTCCGGGGGGTCGGCGTCGGAAGAGTCCAGGAAGGAAGAGACCACGGGGGGCAGAGGGACCCAGAGAAGGAAGGAAAGGCGGAAGAGGTGGAGTAAGGCTAGAGTATTAAGTTGGTGTACAGGAGGCGGGGACTCAGACGGAGCTTCGCCGGTCTAGCTTCTAAGACGTAGAGCTGCACGCTGCAGCTTGGAAATGGAAACTGTAACTCAATAAAGACTTTTATAAAGTGAACGCTGGCTAGCATGATCCTCTGTGAGCTGGGATCTGGAAGCAGCTCTGACAAATGTGTTAATATAATTATAGGATAGAAAATAGAGGAAGATGGAGAGGAATTGCTGAAACAATTAATAGAAGTGGAAGACAAAAAGGGAGGTGTGAGGTGGTCGTGGAAACATGTGAATGAAAGATAAGATATTGAAATTGGATTGTGTTTTGAATGGTTTTTGTTTTGTTTTGTTAATTGTTTGTGTTAGTGTTGTGTAGTGTTTTTTGTACGGTATTGTATTGTTGTATTGTTTTTACTTTGTTTTTTTGTAGTGTTGTGTTTAAATTGTTGAAAATTAATAAATATTATTTAAAATATATATATATATATGAGAAAACCAACTGGACACACACACACCGATTATTGGATGAGAGAAAGCTAGAAAAGTTGAAACCTTCAAGTTACTGAATCTTAATGTGTAGGGTGGAATTTTATCTCACTGGTCCTCACACTTTAAATATAAAGCTTGATAGTCTCATTGTGGCCTTCATACAAATCAACAACTTTGTTGTAAAAAGTTGACTTAGGGAGGGAGAGCCTGAAGATTTTCCCAAATTCCTGCCCAAAAATACTCACTTTTTTGCACCTGTTTGCAGTTCACTGTTCCACAGCTCAGCATCATTTTGTGTGTGTGCAGGGAAGAGTCTCTCTGCTGCCCAGCTTTGCCTCATCAACACATGGATGGCAATGTTATCGGCTACAGGAATGCAATGGAGAGGGTGGGGCCAGGAGGCTTGTCCCTGCTCTGCTTATCATGTGGTGTAATCATCGGTGGAAGAGAATACCTGATTAGCGCTTGATTTGGAGGGCAGAGAGGAGAGAAGGGGCGTGCAATTTAATTGTTGAAGCAACTCATTTCATGCTCCCTAAGTTTCTGAGTTTTTAACTGAAGGGAGTCACATGATTTGAATACTATTTATTTAGAATTCATCTGAGTAAAACACCGCTCTTCCTGTTGTTCTGAACTGGCAACTAACACACACTGCCAGCATTCTTGAAGGCTGTCATGACACTGTTTTGGGTCACTGTTTCCCTCTGGAACCGTGATGAGAAGACATGAAGGATTAATAGCCTTTCCTGCTGTACCTCCTGATTTCCTACACAGCCCTCCCCACACCGTTTTAGCTAACTAGGTATCCTTTTATTACAGAAACTCCTGCTCTGGCTTCTTCCTTGTGGACACCATCTCCTCTCCCTCCCTCCCCCCCACTTGTCCTTTCCTCTCCTCCATTTTGCGGTTCCCCTCCATCCTTTTACGAGACAGAGCAACCTGAATGAGAAATGTTCTGTTGGCAGTGATGCCGAGCTTATCCCGAGAGGTTAACTCTTTTTAGAAAAAGCTCTTGGATTATTAATATAACATCCACTTTAAAAGAGCCACTGGCAAAGGATACCGAGAGGGATCTTGGTGTGGCGTTACAGTTGATGAAGAGGAAAGTTGAACAGTGCAAAAGCTCCTCCATTATAACTCTGCTGTGAGTTTGAGCACAGTTCGCAAGCTGCCTTTGAACTCTTTATGGCTTTTGAGTTCCGGGTCTGAGATGTTTGACGCTGCTCAGAATTATAATTGAAATCCTGCATCAAGCATTTCTGTTGCTTACCTTGGTGAGCTTTGGAGAGTTATAGCTCTGCCAGCTATGCCTTGGTGGAACTGGGACAAGGGAGACAGCCGATCATCTGGCAGGCAATATATTAAGGCAGGCTTGTCTTTGTGGAAACTAAAGTTAAGAAGGCCCTGTAGCAAGGGGACGAGAGAGTATTTTGTTTGCCTAGGTGTTTGGTACCTCTTTCCATTCGTCTAGCAAGAGAATTCCATTCTGAAGCTGTCTGCTGTATTCACCTTAGCCAAACTGGAAAGCATTCAAGTGTTTGCTCAAAACTGAAACTGCCATGAGCTCACTTTGAGAGACACCTCTTTGCTCTTCTATCGATTGCCTCGCCTCAGCTCCAGTCTGAGGAGGAGGTGAAGAAAAAAGGAGGTGGATGAAGAAACATTTTTGTTTGTCAGCGTGAAACTTGGATGGGAATATACAGTAGCAACCCCTCTTTTCTCTTTCCTTCACTTTGGGAACAAAACATTTTATTTACTGCTTTTGAATTATGGTGCTGGAGGAGACTGTTGAGAGTCCCATAGACTGCAAGAAGATCAAACCTATCCATTCTTAAGGAAATCAGCCCTGCGTGCTCACTGGAAGGACAGATTGTGAAGCTGAGGCTCCAATACTTTGGCCACCTCATGAGAAGACTCCCTGGAAAAGACCCTGATGTTAGGAAAGATGGAGGGCACAAGGAGAAGGGGACGACAGAGGACGAGATGGTTGGACAGTGTTCTCGAAGATACTAGCATGAGTTTGACCAAACTGCGGGAGGCAGTGGAAGACAGGAGTGCCTGGCGTGCTCTGGTCCATGGGTTCACAAAGAGTCAGACACGACTAAAAGACTAAACAACAACAATTTATTGCCTTCAAGAAGCTCACTGTGGTGTGCATGGACTGCTGCGCCCACTCTTGCACTGCCCCATATGCCTTCAGACAGTCGGTTTCCCCCTATGGGTTACTCAATAAACTCCATGGCTGAGTTTGTGATTTGAATCTTGTGTGCGGGGGTACCCACTCCTGGCATGAAACAATACTGTGCTACCATTATGCCCGCCATTCTACTGATACCCAGCAACATGCTCATAAGCAAACAGCCCCCCCCCATTACATCAGATGTTGTCTGGATCCTCAACAGAAAAGTTCTCATTTGTCATCCTACCTATCCCCAAATCCTGGGCAATTCTTCTTCACCAGCTGTATGAAATCCCCTAGTTCATATTGTCTGGGAGACCAATGATTAAAAACATCTGCCTGATGCATCCTTAAGCACAATGCAAAGATTGTTCAAGTAGTGAGAAAAAAGCATGAAAAGCGGTGGATTTGTGAAGTTTGTTTGCTGAAGAAAAGAGTCTATGGAACCACTGGTAAGGCAGTGTTTTGAGAATGTGTGGGGTCTACCCCTCACGGCTAGCATCTAGTCTCCTTTCCATTCCCTATTGAGCCTGCTAACTTGTTTGTTTATTTATCTGAAACATCTAATAGCCTGCTTATAGGCTTTTCTCTAGGCTCTTAAAGCCGGATGGTTAAACAGCCTTAAACCGATATTCTGGCATGACTGCTTGGTGTGTGTCTAACCAAGTGGGATACAACGAAAGGAGCATTCTGTTATGTATGGTTTTGGGGAAATGCCCAGCTGTGTGGGTCTTTCTGTGGCTGGCACAGATTGTGACAGAATGCTCCATTCTCTAGCCACCCTTTCTATTCTGAACCCACACGCAGTGCTGTTCTCCTCAGAATCGCTCTGGATAGGAGTTAACGTTCTCTTCTAAATTATCTATTTAGCTACACATGCATGCAATCATGACATTCAGGTGGTTGCCCACATTATGGAAGTTTGGGAGGGAGACCCCCTAAACTCAATAAAATAATGAATGTCAGAATTATATTTTTATATTGAAGGGAAAATACAGGCTGCAGCAGTAGACTAGGCAAACTAGCCTGGCCACGCTGGTTGGATGTAGGCCATTATGAAACACCGGCCAGGCATCCAAACATCAAAGAAGGTGTGTGAGTCTGGGCAAAACAGAGGTTGCCAAGATGATGGGAAGGAGTTGCTGAGAAGAAGAAGGGAGAACAAAGGTGAATCCTCCATGAGCTGCTGGACAGGTTAGAACTCCATGCAGGGGCTGGAGGGCCAGAAACACCTTATCTGCTGGCTGGAGAGACTGCGAGCCAGAGACTAGGGAGCATGGCTAGCTGTTCTAGACACCAGCTGGCTGATTCCATGAGGGAAGCAGGGAATTGTCACTTTTGTGATGACAATGCTGCAAGATCTGCAACTCCCTCCACTTACACTCAGGTTGTACATATGCACATAAAGTCACTAAAGTCTCTGCCCCATCTTGGAAACCTGGGTGAGCGCCTGGAACTCCCTGGAATTTGGCAGAGGTTGGGGGTTGGTGTGTCACCGTTGCAACAATATACTGCATTGGCCCGAATATAAGCCTCACCCAAATATAAGACGCATATTTAAAAGTCAAGGGGGGGGGGGAGAGAGAGAGAGAGAAAGACAATACCCGAATATAAGCCACTCCCTTCCTCGCTTTCTCCCTTCCCGGCCTTGGGGGAGAGGACGGGCGACTACACGTGGGGCAGGGGCTGTTTGCCCTATGCCCCTGGCTGCATACTGGGTAATTTTTGTAAGGTCGCAAATATAAGCCGCACTTTAACTTTTCACTGTCGGTATTGTGGGGGGGGGGGATTGCAGCTTATATTCAGGCCAATATGGTACTGTAGGAGCTGCTGGGATCTGTGTGCAGCTGCCCCATGGGATGCAGGTGGCTGCTTTGTGGTGAAGTACCTCAGGCCCTGGACTGCCTCCACCCTTCCACCCTTCCAGACAGAAAGGAGTATGGGCAGTGCCTGAGCTCCGCCATGTTCCATGTCCTTGGTTGTTCTTCAGTCCTGAATTCGGACTTGCTCCTTCTCCTGTCCCCTTCGTCCTTTTGGTTTCAACTCCTGCCTCCCTTCTGCTTTCTCCTTGGGTTCTGACTTACTCCTGGGTCCTGAATACTGCTCTGCCCCACAGCCCCACAGCCCCTGGTTCCCAGCTCCTGGCTCACCCAAGACTGCTCTCACAGTGGAGCTCTGAAAACTGGGATGTCAGATTCTTTGACAGCTGAAAACCTGCAGCTGAAAAATACAGTGTGTAAGGAGAAGGGACAGAAACCAGATCATAGCCTTAGATTTCAGTGCCCTCCGCAGCGGTCAAACATTTCCCAAAGCACACCAAGGATGCTGAAATGTTCTGATGCGCAGCAAGGTGACCAGGCAAATTGAGTTGATGCAGTCCTGAATCTCTGCTAACTCCCGCTCTAATCACTAATGCTAGGGCTGGTAAAAGAGTCAACATTGCCAAGGAAATTCATAAATAAGTTTTGTGAGGTTTCCTTTATTCCTGCTCTCGCTTTTTTATATTTTTTTAAAAAAAGCAGAGCTCCCCGCAGTGTTCCACTGGCCTTGAAGTACTTTTGAAGATAATGTCACTGGGTAGCCCTGCTGCAAAGCAATACTGTTGATGTGCAAATGCGCTTGGCTGCAGGGAAGCATACAGGCAACATAAAGCAAGTTCACCTGCTGTGCTGGACTCTTGGAACAATCTTGTTTCACCCTAAATTTAAAAAGGAGAAGAAAAGGAAAAATGGATCAGAGGAAGAGGCTGCTCGGTGCACCGAGAGATCTAACAGGCTTCTTCAAGTAGCTGAATTAGTTGGATGACATACTGTGAATACAGCTGTTAATTTATATTTGGAAAGCTGATCCTAAATTAAAAGAATTTGTATGCTTTTGCAGCATGAATTGGTGTGTGTGTGTGTGTGTGTGTGTGTGTGTGTGTGTTCAGCTACATCATCAGTAGGGAACCTCAGGCCTGATGACTGAATGCCACTTACCAGGAAGATGCAGGTCACCTGGGTGTGTGGGATGGGATTGATTGTTAAACCACTCTGAGACTTGTAGCTCTGGGAGGGGAATAGGGGTCTCCTAACAACTCTCAGCACTCTTATCAAACTACAGTTTTCAGGATACTTCGGTGGAAGCCAAGACTGTTATAGTAGTACAACAATGCTTTTAATGTAGGGTGCAGATCTGACTCAAGACTAAATTAATGCATGAAGGGGTTAAGACCACAGAGTAAGATGTCCTGCCACGCTTAGCTCACCTTAGCAGGAACTAGGTTTATCAAGCCTTTGTTCTTCCAGTCTCCCTGATGAACTCAGCATGTGAAGAGGCTAAGCTGATTCCTTCAACTTAGCTGCATGGCTCTCACAAGCCACTCTTGGGTTTCTATACCCGTAATTTAGGAATTTTCTCCACTTTGGAACTAAACTAAGCTTTACTTCCTGTGCAGCTTTTTCTGAATGCTGTATGGAAAAGCACATGAATCTGACCTTTGGAGAGTTGGTAAGTAAACCATTTTTAAATTACCAAATGCATGGTCTTTTTCTATGCTAGAGGGAAATTTTGGCACTCACAAGGGCATATTTTAAAGGTCTAACAGCCTATATTGGACATTGGCATCCAGGAATTCTCCTTTCTATATTTTTCCTTGCACCAGCAGTTTGGTCACTGAAAGGACAAATAGATGAAATCTCTGTAGTGGCACCAGCCCCAGAGATTACCACACACTTTCCAGCTCAGATTGGAAAAGCAAAGGTCTATGTAGTCTAACATCTTGTTCCCTAGAGTGATGAAGTCCACAAGCTTGAAGATCATATTACCATAGGAGCAACAACCTGCCAGGAGACAGCAGGCAACTGAGCAGGTCAAATAAATTACTCAGGATCAGGAAGCATTATTTCATTTTACCTTTGCATGACATTTTCCCATTGCAATTAACTTCTTGGGATTGCCATTGGATGTTAAAAGATGAAAGAAAATATTCCTTTCAGTACATTGTCTCCAAGTTACTCTGCGTCAAAGACAGCGCTGGCCATAAAACCAATACAATAGCCCAATGTTTATCACCATCTGAGCAAGCAAAGCTGCTTTCTCAAGTCTGTCTGTCTGTCTAGGATCAAAAACAAATTGTTTTGCTCCTTTCATTCACACCCCAAGGTAGGTGGGACCAGTGGCGTAGCGTGGGGGGTGCCAGGGGTGCCGGCCGCACCGGGCGCAACATCGGGGGGGGGGGGCGCGCTCACTGCCTCCGGAGTCGCCGAAGAGCCTCGGGTGCAGGCTGTAGCAGAGCCCCATGTCTCGCGGAACCGACGAGCTGGCAGCGGCTCTCAGCGCTCACCGCGGTCCCCGCGCGTCAGGGCCGCGGAGGGCGCGTCAGGGCCACGGAGGGCGCGCCAGGCAGCCCCTCCGCCGCCGCTGCTGCTGCAGCTGCTGGGCCATGTTGCATTTTCCTCGCCTCTCTGCCCTCCTCCTCCTCCGGGCAAGCGGCATCGTTTGGGCGGCAGCGCCAGCGGCAACTCGCCTCAGGGCAGGTTAGGGGTTAGGGGGCACAAATTACTTGCCTTGCCCCGGGTGCTGACAACCCACGCTACGCCACTGGGTGGGACTGCCAAGAAAGGTGTTATGCAGTCTAAGTTGCACAGCAGCAGGAGAGAGTGCAAGCTTCTTCTTGTTGTTGTTCTAGCTAAAATAGGGACCCTATTTCCTTTCAACCTTTCTTGGAGGCTTGGAGTGGGAGAGGAATCCCATGAAGTAACTCCATGACTGAAATGTCTGAAAGGTACCTTTCTCTCAGTTAAACCTAATAGCTATCAGCATGGAGAATCTTGCTAGGATGATGTCGTCCTAGCATGAAGAGTCTCTATCTGATTAGACTGGATGATATTAAAAAATGACTTTCAACATCACTTTGATGTCTCATCAAAGCAAATTTCAGCAGCCTCTATGGAAACCATATATTGATTTGGCCCGCAATTGTTGCGGAGGCCTAGCTTCCCACATGGTAGCAACCACCATGTGGAGTAAGTGAAGAGCCTGAGGCACAATTCAATGTGTCAGTGTCACCACTGAGAGTAGCCAAATGAAAGGATTTCAAAGATGCACCAACACCACCTCCTTGTTTTATACAAACCAGCTCTTGGTCAGATGGGTCTCGATTTTGATGACGATCCCACCTTGTTTGGGGGTGAAAGTGGTCCCCACTCTGCTCCCAGCATTGCACACTGGAATATGTAGCCAGGCTGTTAGTTGACTGCTTTATTTCTTAAGTGAAGCATTTCGATTTGAAAAACGTTTGCAGAGTCTTCTTCCTCCCAACAGCCTTGCCAGGGCAGTAGCTGTCAATGTCACAGATGGTGACCTGAGGAAATGTGGCTTGCCTGAGGCCACACGATAACTCAAGCCATGCACATCTGCTAGTGGGTGTGGATAGGATGGATATCCCTATCCAAATGAAAAAACAAACAAACCTCCAGTCAGATCAGGGGAGCCTTGGTAACCATTGCAGTACAGTCTGCAGGTACAGTCAAATCAGCTGGACGCATGGAAACCTGTTTTTGCAAATGTGTCTCCCTTGCTGGATTGGGGTTAAATGAGTCCATAGGAGAAGCAGGACTTAATGATAGGTTCCTCAAGTTCATGTCAAACTCTTTAGCCGTCCTTCTCCATGTGGACTTTTGACAGTCTACTCAGCCCTCTTTGGGGTTTCATTTTATTCATATATAAACCATCTGTCCACTGTGAATTGAACTATGACAGGCTGGCATTTGCTTGATTCCATTGTCAGATGCAAGAGCAACGGCTGTCATTCCAAGGATGTTGGGCCAAAGACAGATATGAAGCATGCTTTGCCCGAACGCTTAAATAAAATAGGAAAGGATTTTCTCATGAGCTGAAGTGGCTATATGTGCTAAGTGGGAAATACACATGGAAATGGCGGTTCCGATAGGAACGTAAAGCAATACTGCTTTTTCATATATTACAGGTTTTTGGGTTTTGTTTGCTTTTCTGCTGGAAATAGGAAATAGAGTGTTTATTGTTGCCGTACCTCATATTTTTTGAGAGAAACATTGGGTCAAATAAGGGTGCAGGTCAGCTTTCCCTAAACTGGGACCCTTCAAATTTTCCAGACAGCAAAACAGTGGTACCTCGGGTTAAGTACTTAATTCGTTCCAGAGGTCCGTTCTTAACCTGAAACTGTTCTTTACCTGAAGCACCACTTTAGCTAATGGGGCCTCCCGCTGCCACTGTGCTGTCGGAGCACGATTTCTGTTCTCATCCTGAAGCAAAGTTTTTAACCTGAATCACTATTTCTGGGTTAGCGGAGTCTGTAACCTGAAGTGTATGTAACCTGAAGCGTATGTAACCCGAGGTACCATTGTATAGACTATGATTCCCATCAGCCTAATTGCACAAAACTGCATCTGCCATAGGTTTCTATTTTCCCATGGACAAACCAATATTTACGTGTCCTGTTCAAACCCAGTTTTCCCGGGGAACTGCCAATCCTGTCAGTGTTTTGCAGAGTTCCTTCCTACTGGGGTGGCTGGTTTCTCTCCACAAGAAATGGAGAGAAGGAAGAGGTGGAAAATAGTGCTAAATTACCTCTTCCTTTCTCGGCTCCCTGTCACCACTTTGATTCCCACGTTGGCCAGAAACTCTACATACCCGGTCGATAACGCTTCCTCGCCCCTTTGGCTGAGTACCCAGCCGCCTGCATAATTTGTCCTCAGCTGCTGCCGAATTCCTTGCTTGCCCTATTTTGTGCTTCGTGCGGTGCTGTGTTTTGCATCACTTTCTGGAAACGTTATTCAGTGCTGAAATCCATGTGTGGTTTGCAAACGCAAACCAGCCCTGTCCTTTCGGTGGTGTTAATTATGTATGCAGCTCCTGACTGCGACGTCCAGGGGAGGACTGTAGCTCACAGAATATACTTGGTTACGTTTTGGAGCCCTGTAACAATGATGCCCTTTATATCACTGCCCAGCACCCTTTGCTTCCCCCGCATGTCACGTTCTGAGCAGCTCCGTCTCTCATACACTATTTGGTAATATATGGGATAAAACGCCTTGCAAATATGTTGCAGCTGCAGAGAGAGAGACAGAAAGACACAGAGATAAAATCACAGGGAGTGGGGGAAATCAAATTCTGGAGCATTTGAAAACTACTATAAAAATGACACTCTCAGCTTTAGAGTCTAAAGCTTTGGTTTTTTCCTGCCCTAGTCATGAATGTCATCTGTGCTTCTCTGCATAGGGAGCAACCTAGAACAGAGCCCAGTTGGCTCCCTTAAATAAATAATCTTATTATAATTTTAAAACACATTGGAGCCAAGTTAACACAGTAATTCTAAAACCTGGAACATTTTTGGCTAGAGTGTAAGATGGCACAAAAATAGCAGGATATTTTGTTTTGCATGAGAATATTGCAAAATATGAAATTTTTGTAATGTCCTTAAGCATAGCAGGTATCCCTAGCCTTTCTGGGCCCAGGGCCACATTTGGAAAGCCAAGGAACTGTCACGGGTACCAAAAAATACCCATTTCACAGAGGAAAAAATCGTGCAAACTCCTGTATGCACCCCAAAATAAACATGATACAAACAAAAATAAAACTGGGCAACACCCCCTCCAAACAAAAAAATCAATTTTTTTAAAAATAAAGAATTGGGAGGTGCAAGGGAGAGTGACTCAGTGTGCTGTTGTGCCCATGGATTATCTTTTAGTGACCCCATAACTATATTATTAGGATATGTGAATTGCTATGCTGAAACTGAGGATAGATGTTTGATAACACTGCCAGTTGTGGGGAGAATACAGATGGCTAAATACTGTAAACAGGATCAGTTGCCAACATTAGTAATATGAAAGAGAAAAAACCTGGAATGTTATGCTAATGCACAAACTGAGCTATTTCAAACATCTTTGGGACTAAAACCTATCTGCAATAATAATAATAATAATAATAATAATAATAATAATAATAATAATAATTTATTATTTGTACCCCGCCCATCTGGTTGGGTTTCCCCAGCCACTCTGGGCGGCTTCCAACAAAGATGAAAAATACACTAAAATGTCACATATTAAAAACTTCCCTGAACAGGGCTGCTTTCAGATGTCTTTTGAATGTCAGGTAGTTGTTTATCGCTTTGACATCTGATGGGAGGGCGTTCCACAGGGAGGGTGCCACTACCGAGAAGGCCCTCTGCCTGGTTCCCTGTAACTTGGCTTCTCGCAGTGAGGGAACCGCCAGAAGGCCCTCGGTGCTGGACCTCAGTGTCCAGGCAGAACGATGGGGGAGGAGATGCTCCTTTAGATATACTGGACCGAGGCTGTTTAGGGCTTTAAAGGTCAGCACCAACACTTTGAATTGTGCTCGGAAACGTACTGGGAGCCGATGTAGGTCTTTCAAGACTGGTGTTATATGATCTCGGCAGCCGCTCCCAGTCACCAGTCTAGCTGCCGCATTCTGGATTAGTTGTAGTTTCCGGGTCACCTTCAAAGGTAGCCCCACGTAGAGCGCATTGCAGTAGTCCAAGCGGGAGATAACCAGAGCATGCACCACTCTGGCGAGACAGTCTACAGGCAGATAGGGTCTCAGCCTACGTACCAGATGGAGCTGGTAAACAGCTGCCCTGGATACAGATTTGACCTGTGCCTCCATGGACAGCTGTGAGTCCAAAATGACTCCCAGGCTGCACACCTGGTCCTTCAGGGGCACAGTTACCCCATTCAGGACCAGGGAATCCTCCACACCTGCCCGCCTCCTGTCCCCCAAAAACAGTACTTCTGTCTTGTCAGGATTCAACCTCAATCTGTTAGCCGCCATCCATCCTCCAACCGCCTCCAGACATTCACACAGGACCTTCACCGCCTTCACTGGTTCTGATTTAAAAGAGAGGTAGAGCTGGGTATCATCCGCATACTGATGAACACCCAGCCCAAACCTCCTGATGATCTCTCCCAGTGGCTGCATGTAAATGTTGAAAAGCATGGGGGAGAGGACAGAACCCTGAGGCACCCCACAAGTGAGAGCCCAGGGGTCTGAACACTCATCCCCCACCACCACTTTCTGAACACGGCCCAGGAGGAAGGAGCGGAACCACTGTATGACAGTGCCCCCAGCTCCCAGCCCCTCAAGATGGTCCAGAAGGATGTTATGGTCGATGGTATCAAACGCCGCTGAGAGATCCAGGAGAACTAGGAAACAGCTCTCACCTTTGTCCCTAGCCCGCCAGAGATCATCAACCAGTGCGACCAAGGCAGTTTCAGTCCCATGATGAGCCCTGAATCCTGACTGGAAGGGATCCAAATGGTCCGCTTCTTCCAGGCGTGCCTGGAGTTGTTCAGCAACCACTCGCTCAATCACCTTGCCCAAGAATGGAAGATTTGAGACTGGGCGATAATTGGCCATCGTGGCCGCATCTAAAGATGGTTTTTTAAGAAGCGGTTTAATAACCGCCTCTTTCAGCGGGTCTGGGAAGGCTCCCTCACAGAGGGAAGCATTCACCACCCCACGAAGCCCATCGCCCAGCCCTTCCCGGCTTGCTTTTATTAGCCAGGATGGGCAAGGATCCAGGAGGCAGGTGGTTGGCTTCACTCGTCCAAGCAGCCTGTCCACATCCTCGGAGGTAACAGATTGGAATTGATCCCACACAACTTGACTAGACAGGACTCTAGCACTCTCCCGCCCTGGCCCTGCTCCCACGGTGGAGTCTACTTCTTCCCGAATCTGAGCGATTTTATCTGCAAAAAACTTTGCAAAATCATTGCAGGAGATCATGTGACCTGTACTGGGCCCCGATGTCGCAGGTGGTTCCACTAAATTGTGAACCACCTGAAAAAGTCTCCTGCTGCTGTTTTCTGCAGATGCAATAGAGAAAGTGTTCTTCGCCATCGCTATCGCCACTTGGTAGGCTCGACGTTGAGCTCTAACCTGTGTCCGGTCAGATTCAGAATGAGTTATCCGCCACCGGCGCTCTAGCCGTCTCAACGATTGTTTCATTGCCCTCAGATCCGTGGAAAACCACGGGGCTGTCTGGGCTCCATGCAATCGGAGAGGGCGCTTCGGAACCAAACAGTCAATAGCCCTGGTTAACTCCACATTCCAGCGGGCCACCAGGGAATCGGCTGAAAGGCCATCAACATGGGATAAAGCATCCCCTACCACTCTCTGGCCCCTTCATGGATCACTGCCTTGCCGTGGCGAAGGGGCTTGAAGAACTCAGAGAAGCTATGAACTACGCCGAGCAGGGCACCCAAGATGAACAGGTCATAGTGGAGAGTTTTGACCAAACGTGATCCACCTGGAGTAGGAATCGGCAAGCCACTCCAGTATCCCTGCCAAGAAAACTCCATGGACAAAGACAACAGGCATATAAAAGTTATGACACTGGAAGATGAGCCCCTCAGGTCGGAAGGTGTCCAACATGCTACTGGGGAAGAGCGGAGGACAAGTACAAGTAGATCCAGAGCTGATGAAGCGGCTGGGCCAAAGCCGAAAGGACGCTCAGTTGTGGATATGCATGGAAGCGAAAGGAAAGTCCAATGCTGTAAAGAAAAATATTGCATAGGAACCTGGAATGTAAGAACCATGAACCTGGGTAAGTTGGATGTGGTCAAAAATGAGATGGCAAGAATAAATATTGACATCCTGGGCATCAGTGAGCTAAAATGGACGGGAATGGGCGAATTCAGTTCGGATGACTACTGTCAGGGGATGGTTAGCTGCTTGTGCTTAAAATTGTGCCCCTTCAGAGTTTGTGCGACCCCACAAACCTCTGTGTGTGACAGAGCTCCTCAGACATGTCTGCTCTAGTCACTAGTAGAGTCTGACAGTGGCTGTCTGCGGAAGCGCTTCCAGCAAAGAAGTTCCTTAACGGAAACGCGTCTCCTGGACTCACGACGTGGCAGCTTCCGGCGCAGCATGGGTCTCCCTGCAGTTGCTTCTGACACCTCCCCGCTATTTTCGCTCGAAGTGTCTCTCACCCCTTTCTCTCCCCTGCTGCTTCCTGCCTGGGCTGCTGCGTCTCTCTCAGCATTACTGAGATCCTCCTCCAGAGACCCCGCGCTCCCCCTGCTGGTCCCTGCTTTGGCTGTTGACTCTCTCCCAGTCTCTGGGAGCCTTACCACTTCCCTTTCCTCCGATGTCAGTTCCCTGACATCCACCTCCCCTCCAGGGCCCCCCTCTCCCCCGCCCCTACTTTCTCCTCTGGGCGGTGAGGAGCTGAAACCCCTAAAAGAATCCTCTTCATCTTCAGACGTCTCGAACAATTCCCTCCATCGGTCTTCGTTCCGACTCGCTGAATCCTCCTCCACCTCGGAATCAGCGAACCCCTCCAACTCTTCTTCGTCGTCGGTGGTGGCGAAGTATTCCCTCCGGAACCTCGCCACTGGCTGGGGTTTTCTAGGGAATCTCTGATGAAAAGTTTCAATCAAAACCTCGTCATCTACCTCCTCTGCCCTGACCCAGGTGTTTTCCGACTCCGGCTCCCCTTCCCACATTACCAAATACTCTACTTGCTCTCCCCTCCACCTGGAATCGAGAATCTCCGCTACATGGTAGCTGTGTTCTTTTTCTTCCATAGCTGGTCCCCTATTGACCCTCCCCTCTCTGTCCCCTATATACGGTGACAGCAATGATCTGTGGAACACTGGGTGCAACTTCATGTGGTTCGGTAACCGGAGTCTGAAAGCCACTGGGTTTACCTGTTGCGTGACTTCAAATGGGCCCAGTCTTTTGGGTCTTAACTTCTTACAACCTCCTTTAAATGGTAACCCTTGGGTGGACAGCCACACCTGGTCCCCCACCCTAATGCTTTCCCCTTCCCTTCTGGTTTTGTCTGCCTGCCTCTTATATTCCTCCTTCGCCCTGTTTAAATTAAGTTGGAGCTGGCGATGGATCGCTTCCATTTCTTCAACGAACTGTTCTGCGGCAGGAACGCTCCAGTTCTCCCCCCCCCCTGGGAAGGCTCGGGGATGACACCTGTGATTGGCCAAAAAAGGGCTCATCCCCGTGGACACGTTCTCTGCATTGTTATAGGCAAATTCTGCCAACGCCAGCTTCTCCACCCAATCATTCTCTCTGTCATTCACATAACACCTCAAATATTGCTGGAGGACACCATTAGCTCTTTCCGCCTGCCCATTGGTTTCTGGATGACGGGCAGTGGAAAAATTCACCTCTACATGCAATAAGCTCATGAGCTTCCTCCAGAACCTGGAAGTAAATTGTTTCCCTCGGTCCGAAACCACCCTCAAGGGGGCACCATGCAACCTAAACACATTTTCCACAAACAATTTAGCGGTTTCTTCTGCTGTGACCGCATGTGAGCAGGCTATAAAGTGGGCCATCTTGGTTAACAGGTCTACCACAACCATAATGGCTGTCTTCCCTTTGGACCTGGGCAGATCAGTCATGAAATCTATTGCCACTGCCTCCCATGGTCTTTCCGGCGTGGGTAGTGGTTCTAATAAACCTGCCGGTGCCCGCCTCTCCCCCTTGGCTCGTTGACATCGGTCACACCCTCTCACATATTCACGCACATCTTCCCTGACCTTGGGCCACCAGAATTCCCTGGTAACCAGCCACATGGTTTTGTGTTGCCCAAAATGCCCTGCTGTGGGGCTATCGTGCAGTTGCTTGAGTACCTTTTCCCTCAATTCCCCTTCAGGTATGTATAACGCTCCCTTGTAGTACAACGCCCCGTTTCTCTCCTCAAAACCCCCGGGTTTGTCTCCCTCCCTCCTGAGACCCCTGAGTTTGTCCTGGGCGTATTCATCCTGCACCGTTCCCTCTACCAGTTCCCTTTGCCCCACCAAAGCCGCCCCACACACCCAGCGGTCCTCGGGAATAACATGGGTCTCTTCGGGTGCACCCTCTCCCTCCAAATATTCAGGTTTGCGTGAGAGAGCGTCCGCCCTAACGTTCTCCGGGCCTGGTACGTAACAAATCTCAAAGTTAAATTTGGAGAACTCCTGGGCCCATCTCAACTGCCTTTGGTTGAGCACTCGCGCAGTTCTCCAATACTCTAGATTCTTATGGTCCGTGCACACTTGCACCTTCTGTTGTGCACCAATTAGTAGATGCCTCCATCTCCGGAAGGCCTCATAAATCGCAAGAAGTTCCCGGTCGTGCACCGTGTAGTTTCTCTCAGATTTGTTCAGCTTTCGCGAAAAGAAGGCACACGGTCGCCACTCTGACCCCTCCTTCCCCGGCTGCAGAAGAAGCACCGCCCCTATGGCTCTGTCCGAAGCGTCTGTTTCGACCCTCAGCTTTTTTTGTAAATCCACATGTAGAAGTTGTTCGTCAGAGGCGAAGGCCCTTTTCAGTTCCTCAAACGCTCGCTCCGCCTCCCCCGTCCAAACAAACTTCTTTTTGCTGCTGAGACAGTCCGTGATGGGCGCCGTCAGGTGGGCGAAGTTTCGGATGAACTTACGATAAAAGTTTCCAAACCCTAGGAACCTCTGCACATCCTTCTTGGTCTTGGGTGTTTTCCATTCCAGCACCGCTTGAACCTTGCCGGGGTCCATGGCCAACCCCTTGTCTGACAAGCGGTACCCTAGGAATTCCACCTCCTTGGTATGAAACTGACACTTTTCCAGTTTCACCCACAGTCTGTTGGCTTGCAGCCTGCTCAACACTTCTCTGACGTCTCTCACATGTTGCTCCTCATTCTCCGAATACACCAACACGTCATCTAAGAAGGCCACGCAATTCTTGTAGAGCAAAGGCCCCAGTACATGGTTCATAAAGGCTTGAAAACACGCGGAGCCTGTTTGTAATCCAAAAGGCATAACGAGGTATTCAAATGCCCCCAAAGGGGTGAACATGGTGGTCTTCCATTCATCCCCTTTCCTTATACGTATCAGGTTGTACGCCCCCCTTAGGTCCAGCTTTGTAAAAATCTTTCCTTTTCGCACCCTGGTCAAAATATCATCAATCCTGGGCATAGGAAAAGCCGCCGGCTCTGTCACTGCATTTAGGGCCCGAAAGTCACATACCAGCCTCGGCTTGTCCGTGTTTTTTTTATCCACAAAAAACACTGGGCTACCCCCCGCTGCCTTGGACTCTCTGATGAAGCCTCTCTTCAGGTTCTTGTCAATGAACGCTCGCAACTCCTGCATCTCCCTGCTCTTCCCCCTCAACAGCTCCCACCATCCCTTGCCATTCCTTCCTCTGGGGGCAGACTCTGGCAAAGTGGCCTGGCTGTTGGCAGAGATAGCATTTCCGGGCTCCCTTTCCCTCCTTCTTCGCCCCCTCACTGGGCTTTGAAACTGCGCGCGCGCGGGCTGTTCCGATTTCCATCGGCTCTGCCGGCGGGAAAGCTGGCTCAGGAATGTCTGGAATGCGTAACTCCTTCCAACGTTCCCCTCTCCCTTCCCGCCTCTCCAAGGCTCTTGCCTCCTGGCGCGCTCCAATGGTCAGCGCAGATTTGGTCAGCTGATCCATAGACCCCGCCCTGGGGCTCCTGGCCAGCTCGTCTTTCACAGCTGAAGAAAGACCTTCTTCAAATAGCATCTGAATGGGTGCCGCCGATAAATCCCACCCCAATCTGTGAATCAGCATGGTAAATTCAGTCCAGTACTCACGGACAGATCTGCTTCCCTGCTTGCAAGCCATTAGCTGTCTGCGTACCGCCCCTTCCTCCATATCGCTGGAAAACATGATATCCATTGCACGAAAGAATTTCATAGTGTCCTTTAGGATATCGTTGTGCGTTGCCATCAGGGGTCGAACCCAGTCCCGCGCCCCCTTCTCAAGATGCCCAATTACGAACGCAACTCGCGATTCCTCATCAGGGAACTCATCAAACTGCACATTCAGAGCATATTGCATCTCAGTCCTAAAGGCATGGTAATCCTTGGGGTCCCCCCCAAACTTCTGCACCAATCCTGGTACCTTTCTGGGGAACTGAGTGGTTCTCCCCTTTTTGTCAGCATCCTGAGCCCTTCTCTCCTCGAGCCTCGCCGTCTGCAGCGCAAGTTGGACCTCCAGAGCTTGATACCTTTCTTCCAAGCTTGGACCAGCTCCAACCCCTGCGTCTCCGGTTCCGACTGGGTTGCTCATGATGCTTTCTCCTGCACAGGCAGCGTACAGAGACTGTCAGACTGCTGTCAGGGGATGGTTAGCTGCTTGTGCTTAAAATTGTGCCCCTTCAGAGTTTGTGCGACCCCACAAACCTCTGTGTGTGACAGAGCTCCTCAGACATGTCTGCTCTAGTCACTAGTAGAGTCTGACAGTGGCTGTCTGCGGAAGCGCTTCCAGCAAAGAAGTTCCTTAACGGAAACGCGTCTCCTGGACTCACGACGTGGCAGCTTCCGGCGCAGCATGGGTCTCCCTGCAGTTGCTTCTGACACCTCCCCGCTATTTTCGCTCGAAGTGTCTCTCACCCCTTTCTCTCCCCTGCTGCTTCCTGCCTGGGCTGCTGCGTCTCTCTCAGCATTACTGAGATCCTCCTCCAGAGACCCCGCGCTCCCCCTGCTGGTCCCTGCTTTGGCTGTTGACTCTCTCCCAGTCTCTGGGAGCCTTACCACTTCCCTTTCCTCCGATGTCAGTTCCCTGACAACTACCATATCTACTACTGTGGGCAAGAAACCCGTAAGAGAAATGGAATGGCCCTCATAGTCAACAAAAGAGTGGCGAAAGCTGTACTGGGATGCAGTCTCAAAAATGATAGAATGATCTGGAAACCATTTGGATCCATTAAGTGGCGGGGGCGGACCATCCGAATCGGTCCCACCTCCCTGCAGAGGGGAAGGGTCACAGAGAAGTCAAGTTGCACCAGGAAGTGGTCTGACCATGGCACTTCTTTCGTTTCGCTTTTACTTAGTGTCAGATCACCAACATCCATAGAGGTAAACACCAGGTCCAAGGCATGTCCGCGGCTATGGGTTGGGCCAGACTTATTCAGGGACAGCCCCATGGAGGCCATGCTTTCCACGAAGTCCCGAGTGGCCCCTTGTAAGGTCGTGTCGGCATGGATGTTAAAATCCCCTAGGACAACCAAGCTATGTGTCTCCAGGAGAATATCTGCCACAACCTGAAGCAGCTCGGGCAGGGAATCCTTGGTGCAGCGGGGAGGTCGGTACACCAAAAGGAATCCTGTACTGCCCCTATTGCCCAACTTCCAGAACATGCACTCGGAAAACTGGGTCTTCCCAATAGGACGCCTGGTGCAAACTAATGACTTCCTAAAAATCACTGCAACCCCCCCTCCCCGCCCACATGACCTGGGTTGCTGTGCGTAAGAGAAACCTGGTGGACAAGCAGCGGCAAGGACAGGCCCATCTGCTTCATCCAACCAAGTCTCTGTTACACATGCCAGGTCAAGTCCTCCATCCATGATCAAGTCATGGATGGCAGTGGTCTTATGAATCATTGACCTGGCATTGCACAGCACCACCTTCAGGTCATGTGGGTATCCCTTGCTGATTCTAGTATCCATCCGGTCAGGACCAGACCCGGAGACAGGGATAGTCCTCAGACAACGACTAAACCTGCCTCCTCTGTAATGACATGGTCTGGTCTTAGCGTAACTCCTCCTCCTACCCGTGATCACTGAGATCGGTTGTCCCAGTGCATCCCCCCCTGTGGAACATGCCCCAGCCATTTTGTTGGCTGGGACCTACTCCCCGGCAGGCCTTACCCCTCCCCTTACGAACAAACTAACACCTTAAAAAAAAACACCCAATAAAACAATACAAACAAAAAAGAAGTAAAAATTACAAAAACATAAAATCAAACAAATTCCCAGGCCCAATAAACATCCATCCCCCCCCACATACAAAAAAACCAAAAGAAAGCACTCTACACCCCTCCAGCAGTAACAGCAACTGTCCTAGTGAGGCCCGTCAGGCCCTGCCCTGGGCCAGGTGGTAAGTGGCAGGAAGGAGCAGGGCCCCCAGACATTCACACAGGAGAGTCCTCCTGGGCAGCAGAGCGCAGCAGTCCCTGTGAGGCTTCAGGCCCCGCCCCGGGCCAGGTAGGTGGTAAGCGGCAAGAGCAGGGCCCTCAGACACTCACACAGGAGAGTACACCTGGGCAGCAGAGCGCAGCAGTCCCTGTGAGGCTTCAGGCCCCGTCCCAGGCCAGATGGTGAGTGGCAGGAAGGAGCAGGGCCCTCAGACACTCTCACAGGACAGTCCTCCTGGGCAGCAGAGCACAGCAGTCCCTGTGAGGCTTCAGGCCCTGCCCTGGGCCAGGTAGGTGGTAAGCGGCAAGAGCAGGGCCCTCAGACACTCACACAGGAGAGTCCTCCTGGGCAGCAGAGCGCAGCAGTCCCTGTGAGGCTTCAGGCCCCGCCCCAGGCCAAATGTTGAGTGGCGGGAAGGAGCAGGGCTCTCAGACACTCACACAGGAGAGTCCTCCTGGGCAACAGAGCGCAGCAGTCCCTGTGAGGCTTCAGGCCCCGCCCTGGGCCAAATGGTGAGTGGCAGGAAGGAGCAGGGCCCTCAGACACTCACACAGGAGAGTCCTCCTGGGCAACAGAGTGCAGCAGTCCCTGTGAGGCTTCAGGCCCCGCCCCAGGCCAGGTAGGTGGTAAGCGGCAAGAGCAGGGCCCTCAGACACTCACACAGGAGAGTCCTCCTGGACACAGTGAACCTTTCAAAGACAGCAGGTTCTCTCTCTTTTTAGTCAACGTGCTGTTCTCCAGATGTTTCTGGGACTACAAGTCCCATCATCTATGACTATTGACCATGACAACATCTGGAGGTCATCACATTGGCGAACCTTGTATTAGATACCGGATTGGACTAAGACACCTGAAAACGGAAGCTGCTACTTTGATCTATGAAGGATTTCTTATAATTAGATCCCCCCCCCCTTTGTGGCATACAATAGCACCTCGGGTTATGCAACCTTTGGGTTACGTAAACTTCAGGTTGCGAAAGTGGCAAACCTGGAAGTATTTGACCGGGGTTTGCCACGCACGTATGCGCCGAAGCGGTCTACCACTGCGCACATGCGTATAACAGTGATCCCCGGGTTGCAAAAACCTTGGGATCCGGCCGAACCTCTGGAATGGATCCCATTCGCAATTGGAGGTCCCACTGTATTTGGAATTTTCCATGGTGTTTTTTAAAAAACAACAACAGCACATAATTTTTTTCAATGTACATTAAAATGTAAGGCTGTCACTGTGCAGCCCCCATTTAAGAATTTGTAGTACCTCATAACAATCCTAAAGGTAAAGGTAAAGGGACCCCTGACCATTAGGTCCAGTTGTGACTGACTCTGGGGTTGTGGCACTCATCTCGCTTTATTGGCTGAGGGAGCCGGCGTACAGCTTCCGGGTCATGTGGCCAGCATGACTAAGCCGCTTCTGGCGAACCTGAGTAGCGCACAGAAACACCGTTTACCTTCCTGCTGGAGTGGTACCTATTTATCTACTTGCACTTTGACGTGCTTTTAAAATGCTAGGTTGGCAGGAGCTGGGACCGAGCAACGGGTGCCAACCTTCTGATCTGCAAGTCCTAGGCTCTGTGGTTTAACCCACAGTGCCACCCCATAACAATCCTAGAATTACACAAAGGCAGGGTAGTGGAGGGGAGTACAAGAGTAGGCAGGTTGCACGAGAGCAGTGGCCATGCCATGGGTGTGTGAAGGCAGGGGGAGGGAAACACTGAGAGAGGGGAAAAGTGGTAGTTTAAAACGATGAGAGAAGTTTGAGTAAAGCAGGGATGGAGGCAACTGAGAGGAAGATTGTAGGTTTGTAGGTTTAAACCACAGCAGAAGTTTGAGTAAAGTACTAGAGAATATTTGAGGGACCCACATCCTTTATTTTTCTCACATGTGGCAGATGACGAATGGAAGAAGCAGAGGTTTGAGTACAGTGAGAAAGGAAAGGACATGGGAAAGGGAGAAAAAATATGTTTTAAACAACAGCAGAGTTTTGTGTGGAGCTCCAGGGCATTAATGTCAGGGAATAGCAAGAGGGTTAGTGAGTAGAGCAATCAGTGGCTCAGCCCATAGTACTAAAATATCTTTCTAATAAACTTTGAGTTTGGGATACTCCCAGAAAATATGCATGAAATCAGCTTTATCAGTGCCATATATCCTACAATTTTCTTTTCTTTTTTCTTTTTTTGGTCCTAACTTTTCTTATCCTTTCAGGTGTGAAATGTCTCTGAAATATAAACTTTAAACATTTACACACATAAACACAGCTGAAGCAGTTATTTTCTCATTTTTCTTCAGATAATTGAGTTCCCAAGACACTTTCCCATCTTATTTCAAAATTACGATCCATGTGCTTTTTAGACTTCAGCAATCTCTTATGAATTCCAGATAATAATTTTTCCTAGTAAACCTTTGTCAGACATTTCATATTTAATATTAGACAATTATATAATGTTATTTTTTTTAGAAGACTGAGAATGCTATAAATTAGTTGAAAATATTGGGATCATGAAGAGTTCTATCTCTTCGTATTATTACAAATTCCCTGGTGTGTTCTCACATAGCTGTAACTCTATTGTATGCTTATATTGCCATCACACTCTTAAAGAAGACTTAGGACACCAACTTTGGAAAATAGTTTGTTAAAAATATATCAGCTCAGAGAATCTATAAAACATGTAACCTGATTAACCAGATCAAAACATAGACTGGGCAGGGAGACTATTACTGGAGGGATAAAGTCCCTCCATATTCTTGGGCATGTTTATTGGCATTGCCAGTGGCCTCAGAAAAAAGGATAGGAAGGAATCCCTCCTACTTGCTCTGAGCACCTTGGGCATAAGAACTTGACAAGCACACTGTGGCCCCATTGGGTCAGTGTGCATGCCAAGTTTAAATCCACGCCCAGTAACCCCTGCCCCTGCCTCAGATGACTATGCCACCAGCTCTTAACTTAACTTGTTTTTCCCACCTGGACTAACAGCCACAGGAGGCAAACAGTTCCAGCTAGTTCACCTCCTTCCAAAAACATCTTTATTGAATTAAAATACAAATACATACAGTGGTACCTCGGGTTACAGACGCTTCAGGTTACAGACTCTGCTAACCCTGAAATAGTACCTCGGCTTAAGAACTTTGCTTCAGGATGAGAACAGAAATCGTGCAGCGGCAGCGGGAGGCCCTGTTAGCTAAAGTGATGCCTCAGGTTTCAGGTTAAGAACGGACCTCCAAAATGAATTAAGTTCTTAACCCGAGGTACCACTGTACACACATAAAGATAAAAAAGAAAAAATTAAGACAGCAAACGAAAGGGCGAAAAAAGAATTGGAAGTCTTTTGTTTAGAAATTCAATGAGCGATTGTATATTAATGCAAATTGTTGTTTTGTCTGTGTGTGTTTTTCCCCTTCCCAAAACAAACAATAGCTCAAAAAGACCTCTCTAAGAAGAGGCCGCAACCCATAACAGAGGAGTGGACACCCACCATCCCAGTAAAAGTGCGGAAGCTCGGAATGGATTGTCCCGTGTGGAATGTATGCTCCCCGTGAGAGAAAATAAAGCCTTTAACCAGGCTTTTTTTTTTGGGGGGGGAGTAGCCCCTATCTACCCTCGTGGGGTGGTCAACCACTTTTCATACATGTCACTCCAAGAGCACCAACGAAACCAATAATGTACCTGGACCCTGTGTCCAAATTCAACATGCTGGCAAGGATCTTGATTCCGGTCTGTTGGATGAAATCAGTCTCACCCAAGTCAATGACGAAATGGTGAGGCAAGGTTGCCTCCAGGCAGTGAAAGGTGGGCAACAGTCCCTCCCAATGCAACCCTTGCCTTGTCACCCACTGACAAGTAGCCTGAGCCAAAAGGTATCCCTGCATCCCAATGGCCAGTGAAGCAGCTGTTCTGTATACCCAGAACAAGATGGAGTGTCCATACAATATGACTCTGATAGCATCCAGCAACATGCCTAGTCCAGAATGGCCCATAAAATGCTACCAAAGCAACAGCAGAAAACAACTGTGAAAGGAGAACAAAGGAACTAGAATTGAGGCAGAAGCAGCATGAAGACATCGGGTGTGATAGGTCTGCATACATCAGGGACAGGCAGGAACGCCTTGTTCCAACCTTCTAACGTCTTCTTAACAAAGAAGTCACCAGTGAAGCTCTTCACCCCAGAAGCCTGGAACCAAAGAGCTAAAGCAGCAAGATGCCCTGCTATAGTAATGACTGCCCCACCCTTGTCTTTCAAGTGCACCAGGAACTGCCTCAGGTGGCAGGAATAATTTCTGAATTCACAGTCCATTTCCCCCCATTGCCCCAGAAGCTTTCATCATACTCTTTGGATGATGTGACAAGTACTAATCGGAGTCTTGGCCTAACCTATTATTAGAACCTTGAGAAAGGAAGTCCACTTATTTTTATTTATGTGCTGGGTCTTAACAACGTGGTAACAAATTCAATCTGTCTGTGTAATTAATGCAGAGGCAGTACAGAAGCCTAATGCTAGCAAATGTGGCATTTGACTCAACAAATTGAAAAGTAATGATAAAAGGTGATTAATGTTATAAAAATGCAATTACTGCTTGACATTAGGAAGGTTTTTCAGGGCTTCCCCTAGTTTGGGAAGATGTGAGCTGTATACAAATGACACTTTACATTGATTGCTAGCACCAAAGAAACTGTAAATGTTTTATGATATGTCTCACCCCAGGAAGAAAAATGGCAGGCAAGGTGTGACTTCTAATTCATTTACTCCTTGGCTTCCTCTTCATTGTTGATTGAATCTATGCCTCTGAAGCCTTTGACATTAAACAATTGGGATGGGTGAGATGGTTTCTAACTAATTTCAGGTTCTCTTGAGCATTTATGTGTTTGGAGGCTCATCTCTGACATTTCATTCCACCCTCCTGTCTTCTCACCTGGGGGTCAGAGGAAAGGCAAGCATGAGGGGCACTCTGCTGTGTGAGGTGGACCATGGGCAAAGTCCTTCAAGGTCATCCAGGTTGTGCCTACTATAGAACTCTCTGGAAGTGCATTGGCCTGCTTTTGGAAATGCTCTCCACTTTCTCCATTGATGAAATGGAGACGCGCCACCCACTTGGGACGCGGCTGGCACTGTGGGTTAAACCACAGAGCCTAGGACTTGCAGATCAGAAGGTCGGCGGTTCGAATCCCTGTGACGGGGTGAGTTCCCGTTGCTCGGTCCCTGCTCCTGCCAACCTAGCAGTTCGAAAGCATGTCAAAGTGCAAGTAGATAAATAGGTACTGCTCCGGCGGGAAGGTAAACGGCATTTCCGTGCGCTGCTCTGGTTTGCCAGAAGCGGCTTAGTCATGCTGGCCACATGACCCAGAAGCTGTACGCAGGCTCCCTCGGCCAACAAAGCGAGATGAGCACCACAACCCCAGAGTCGGCCATGACTGGACCTAATGGTCAGGGGTCCCTTTATCTTTTACCTTCTCCATTGATGAGGTACCAAGGTTGGTGCACCTGCAAGTTCTTAATGCCCTGATCCTATCAGACTAAAGGTTCAGATACAAGAGGTGTCTATCAAGGTGTAATGAAGAAAACAGAACCTACAGCAGTGCAGAACTGTAGCATGCAGCCAAATAGGTGGGGGAAGTAAATTGGCATAGATGGCAGTTGCACACAGAATGCTTTTAACTAAAGAAGCCTTTAAACAAAGAAGTAAGAATTGTTCAGATTTAAGAGCAAAGCAAGTTTCCGTAGAAACCTGAAAACCCACTAGTCATGACGAAACAGCTCAATCAACCTGGGCCACATCATGTAGCAGGTGGCAGTATTTTCTCCTGGCCTTGCAGGTGCGCAAGAGGAGAACTGAAGAGGCATAAGGCATCAGTAGCTCCCTTTTATGGCAGATTGCTACCAACCAAATGCAGGGCTTCTGTATCTCAAGGTTTGGGACCCGTGGGGATCTGACATTTGAGGAACAAATAATCCTGTGGGTCTGCCTGAGATGTTGGACATGAATGGGTCAGTCAAACACCCATCCTTCCAAGGAACGGAGCGCTTTACCTTTGCCAATCCTAAGAAGTGCTGCGTGTGCAAGTCCCTAGGATGCGCTATGTGCTTCACTTCGTAATTTGTTTTTTGTATGCATGCATGTATATGTGTTAAAGGTACACAGATCTCTTGCCAGCTTGGGAGAATATGGGACACCAGAGCTGTATGCAGTGCTTCTGTAGCAAAGGATAAATCAAATATTCTCTGTGTACAAGCCTCTCTATGTGTATGAAATGAATATTTGCCTGTGGTTGAGCTTTCCCCTGTATGCTTTCTCTGTTCCTTTCCTCAATACTTTACAGGCCTTTGACAAAACAACAAAAAAAATAGCAATGCTGTTCATTCGAGAGAAGGTAATAATATGCTATTCAGTATCTCTTGCCTTGTAGGAACTCCCCCAGCACAATCTCCCTTTCATCAGAATTTGAAATATGAATACTTAGCTTGATGGATCACATCTGGATGGGTGACAATGCATAATAGAGGTCAAGAAGGATTGTATTGCTTGGTCCACTTCAGTGGCCAGGAGCAACCTGTCTATGGAGGAGGCATACTTATGAGATTATAATGGCAATTTGTAAAGCTTTTGCTTTTAAGCATCACAATTGAATCTGTTGTACAGGCAAAGCCGGTGGCTGCTATCCAAAACTTTGATAAATCACTTTATTGCTGACCTAATGAGTTCTTCATGACAGGAAGATTTCTGCAGTGGCTCACTCAACAACCTATTTTCTGAACCAGCAGTCATGACTGGAGAGCGAGAGAGTGAGCAAGGGAGAAACGTGCTGCTTTGCAGAGATTAATCTGAGACCTGATTGGTGTAGCTCTTGAATGCCAGATGTTCCTCCCCCTGTAAAAGATCTGTCAGGCCGGGGCTTAATTTATCTCCACCTCATTAGCTGTGAGTATCACTGTGGAAACAACCGTATTTCTCAAAATAATTGCAATTAATGTTTTGGTCCTTTCCAGATAAGGCTCATCTTTATTTTTAGGTATTTCTTTTTTCTTTTTTCTAAAACTGCTGCTGCATTGTATTCAGAATTTTAGAAATCTCTTGCTATAGATTGCTGGTTTTAACCTTTAAAGCCCTATACAGCCTAGGACCCTCGTACCTACGGGACCGCCTCTCCTGGTATGTCCCACAGAGGACCTTACAGTGTTCAAACAAAAACTTCTTGGAGGTCCCGGGCCACAGAGTGGTTAGGCTGGCCTCAACCAGAGCCAGGGCTTTTTCGGCTGTGGAACGCTCTGTCACAAGAGACTAGGGCTCTGCGGGACTTAACACCTTTCTGCAGGGCCTGCAAGACAGAGCTGTTCCACCAGGCCTTTGGCCAAGGCACAGCCTGACCCCCTCTGGTAATCCTCACAGAACTCTAGCCCAATGGTTGCCATTAATTTGATTTGAACTGATTTTATAATGAATTGATTTTAGAATGCTGTATTATTTTACTGTTGTTAACAGCTCTGAGCCCGGCTTTGGTTGAGGAGGGCGGGATATAAATAAATTTTATTATTATTATTATTATTATTATTATTATTATTATTATTATTATTACATCTGTGGAGGTGCAGAAATATCATGAACAAGGACAGGGATAAACTTCCCATCGCCTCACAATTATATTACCTGAAATGAGCTTTAAAGTTAGGGGATACAATATCCCTTTGGGGTGGCATTGTCTCCTTAGAAGCCCAACCCAACCCATTACATACACAGGAAAAATTAAAGGGTTTAGGGAGCCTCGGTTAATACATTGTGCTATCCCCAATTCCTCTCATTTAATCTCCCTATGAGTTGGCTTGCTTTCACTGGTTCCACTCAATTCTGAATACTGGTTCTACTGGTTTGACCTTTTGTACCGGCTGAAGCATCATACCTCCCTCGTTTTGAATCCCTTTGTGCAACTTACATTGTTTTTTGACCCCCTTATCCTTCAGTCAGTTGAATGGGGCAAAAATAAGCATCGCTAGCACCCACAGTGGCTCTGTGTGATGAAGGCTGCTTCTGTGTACGGACCTCGCTTGCTGGATATCTGATCGTTGCTGTCTGTTTTATGATTATTTAAGAATATGATTGACTCTTGATTATATGCTCCTTTGAAGACTGTGTGTATTGTGTGCTGGCAGCTTGAAATATCGGGTAGTTTTATTACAGAGAATGTGCGTAGCGGGTTGAATTATGCCCTGGCCTATGGCTTGTGTACTCATAAGTCAACTGAAATTTATCCTGTTTACCTATTTCTCAGCCAGAGCTTCATGTTTCAAGGACTGATACTCATTTTATCGCTGCCTCCTCCGATATGTATCTTCCTCCACCTGCCTCCTGTATCTCATCACAGCTTGATGCTCATCCTCCTGGAGGACTACAATTCCCACCAGCCGCAGCCAGGATGGCCAATAGTCAGGGATGATGGGTGTTGTAGTCCATCAAATGCATGGATTGTCTTTGTTGCTGTTGCCTCTCACTTTTTTGAGAGAGAGACTTCTCTTATTTGAACCATGCCTGCCAGCACACCCTTCCTCTGGCATCCACCTGGAAGAAATTCACCCGACAGTCGCATACATTAGATCCCTGTTTGATTTAAAAATATCCCCCTCTCTCCAGACACCAGTGAGTGTGCAGATGCTAGGCTGATGTTGCTGTTCTCTTTTTCCCCCTTCTTCTGCTGCATGCTGTAATAGATGGTACTCTGTGGGTTATAAATATTTTATACGAGCTGCCACATTAGCAAGGTTGTTCCACAAACCAGTCACAGCAACACATTCATTTGGGCCTCTTTTACGTTTTCATTGTTATGTGAAGAATGTTTATAAAGACTTGTCTAAACAAAAGCTTACCGATGCTGCAAGCTGCCCTGGAGATGCTACCAGGATATACCTCTTTGGAGCGATAGCACCAAATAAGATCAGGCTGTGGAAAATTGCGCATCCTTTTTCCCACCTGCAAAACTGAGCCAGAAAATGCATTTTCTTTAACTTCTGTGCAAAATGATATATGCCCACCTCTGCAGGTTCTGTACACACACAAAAACACATTTCCTTTTCCATGCCAAGTAAGGCTGAGATCTGTACTCTAAATAGCTTGTGCAAATTAGATGCGTTCTAGTTTGGCTAACTGTTGAGAAGAGTTTCACCCCTTGAGCCCTGGAAGCACTCTTTAGCATCTCTTCTTCCTCAAGGCATTGTCTATCTTTCCTCAACCCCCATTTCCGAGAAAGTATAGAAATATGCTTTGAAAGGTAGAAAAAATGAATTTAAGGGTGCTGCTTTTTGTGTGTGAGGTTATTATTGGTGCTTTGAGAACCTGAACAGAACAGAACACCCAATCCCTGTTGGAGGAGCACACTTTACCATCAGAATGAGATTAGTAAAGAAAAAAGACATATTTATTTATTGCAGGAAGCACATACTTGATAAGTAAGATCCCAGTTCTATGTAACTAAGATGCAAAGAGCCACACTTGCTCTTTCATCTCAGCAGGAGAAACACACAAAGATGCTTTCTCTCCCAAGGTGAGGATGAAGAAGCAGGACGTAGGAAAGAAGCTAGCAACCCTGAGAGTATCAGTCTAACACTGAAGGAAGAGCAAGAGGTCAGCACAAGTGGGATAGTCTAGGAGGTTTGGAGGTTCTTCTGTGTCTACTCTTCCCATGCAGATATGTTAGCCTACAGCGCAAGCTGAGTTGTATCCCAACACATCCAGCAGTTGTTGCAAAGGCACAGAATGCTAACATATTGTATGTAAGATTCCTGCCAACACACTTGCACTGACCACGCTCCTAGCTGGCATCTGATTGCCTCATTCTGCTTAGCCAGGATTCCTGTCCATCCCATGAATGAAACTATACATATGTTGAGGTAGCTCCTTTCAGATTGTGTCAATCCTGCATCAGCTGGTGGATATTGCTGGTGTTTTGCTGAGGGGATTGTGCTAGCTGGCCTGTCACCACAGGACAGAAACAAATACCTGAATAGGGCTTTGATAAATTGAGTGAGAATTCAAATGATGGTGTTTCACTTGTCATTTTGTTGTCAAGTTAGAAGAAGTCCATAGGGCAGCAAGCCGGGGCAGATAAGAATGAGCAGTATCATGAAGACCATTCAGAGTAGATTCTTGGAGCAGCTATGAATCACCATACCTGCAGAGACAGGAGGCCCCTCCATGTAACAAAATGAGCCACCGAGGAACCGAGCATGTGGAGGCAGCCAGGAAAGCTGCCCTTCATTTTTAGCTGTTCCTCTTAACGAAGGCAAAGAGCCCGGTAATTGTTAATGCAGAATGGGATTGTTTAAGTGAGGCTGGTAATGTGGTGTCTGAAGAATGGAAACTTGTTACAGAATAAAAGAAGCCCTGAAGTGGAATGTGCAAAAAGCTTTTGAAGGCTCTTTCTTATTACCCAAATCATGTTCTTATATGTCACGAAAAAGACTTGTTTTTTAGAGCCTGAAAGGAAGGGAAACATTATCTGATTGTCAAACGGAGCAGGGCAGGCAATCAGTCAATGGGCCAATCTTCAGTATGATATCTCGGGATATGGGAATGAGAGTAACCCTGTGAAGATAAGCATGAAGAAAATGTACTCCCCACTATGCTAAATTAGGAGATTTCTCATCCCATCCTTGGAGGAAAATGGGCACAACTAGGCCAGTATTGATGGGACTTATTTCTTAGTAGATACAGATAGGAGATTTCAATTAAACACCAGAGAGAACTTTCCGATGGTAAGAGCTGGTCAACAGTGGAGGCCTTCGCCTGCCCCTCCTCAGTAAGGGTATCCTGTTAAAGGGATCTGGGGTGTGAATCCTGTCTGAAGCCTGAACTATGGGGACCCTTGGGGTGTCCCTATTTGATGGAAGTCATAGGGCACCCCCATCGGTGGTTTACCCTTAAGTGGACTCTCTGCAGACGGGCAGGAGTCAAGATATAGCCTGGCTTCATCCCAATGCCTAAGCCAAACCGCTCACATCTGTAACCAATAAAGTTGTGGCCTATTTGAACCCATAAACCAAAATACTCAATGTCAGTGTGATTTATTGTTCTCCTAGGAACATTGTGGCTCAGGTGCCTTGGTGTGCAATAAGAACTGTTCACCAGACTCCCCTGGGAGACAGTGGATCTCCATCATCAGAGGCATTTTAGCAGTGGTTAGATGGTCATCTGTTGTGTATGATCTAGTTGAGATTCCTGCATTGAAGTGGGCTGGACTAGATGAACCCCTGGAGTTCCTTCCAACACTACAATTCTGTGATTCTATGGAAGACTCTTTGCTGGTACCTGCAAATTTGCCTGTATTCTTCTTATACAAGGTGATATCTGGTAATATACCCAGAGCAGACCTCACTTAAGTCACTTGATTTCATTGGATCTTCTCTGAGCATGACTAACACTGGATTTCAACCACAGTTTTCAGTATGATAATAAATTATGAATAATTTAAATATTAGCTCCCTTCCACCTGAATGAAAGTAATTGCTGTTCTGAGTAATTAAACTGTAGTAGTCAATCATCACCAAAAGTAGTTTGGCTAGGCAGTTTGAACTATTGTTCATAAATCAATTCTAATTACCATCTAACTATATGAAAAGGTGTTTAACTAGCCATTCAGCTATTTTTTGTTTGATTACTTGGTCATTGAACTACTTCTTGACACTGTGCTGGTTGTGTACACACCACATATTCAGTCCCATTGATTTCCGTGGTAAAAACTGAAGCATGGAATTAACTCCCCCAGTGAAGTCAATGGGACTTTTTAAAGTGTTGGAGTTTGGTTCTATCATAGCATATATTTTTTCATATTGAACTCAGCCAAGTCCTTCAGAAATTATTGCAACTGAATGCTGCAATTTTTTGATCAGCATTTTGTTAGTAAGTTACTGTTGCTATTGATGACTCTGGTTATTTTTATAGGGGTGTGTGGTTTTAGTATTACATGATAATTGTTGTAGGCCATTGGTTTGCTTTTAAATTTTTGCATGTTTTAAATGCTCTCTGTGCTGCCTCAAGTCTTGTTTTGAAAAATGCTTCTAAAAAGCCTATTAAGATACAACATTATTTTTTTAAAAAATACTATTAACTCGTTATTAACATATACAGATATCCTTTCTAGAAAGTTCATAAATCCAGAAGAAAAACTAATTCAAATAAGCTAAGATAAACTATCCAATGAATAACAAAAAAATAGATTTAAAATTTGATGTGGAAGATACATAGAATCATAGAATCATAGAGTTGGAAGAGACCACAAGGGCCATCGAGTCCAACCCTCTGCCAAGCAGGAAACACCATCAGAGCACTCCTGACATATGGTTGTCAAGCCTCTGCTTAAAGACCTCCAAAGAAGGAGACTCCACCACACTCCTTGGCAGCAAATTCCACTGTTGAACAGCTCTTACTGTCAGGAAGTTCTTCCTAATGTTTAGGTGGAATCTTCTTTCTTGTAGTTTGGATCCATTGCTCCGTGTCCGCTGAACAGCTTGGTAGGTTTCTGTTGCTGAACAGCTTGGTAGGTTTCTGGATGAAACATCTGCTCTGGATCCATTCCAGTCCGGCTTCCGCGCTGGTCATGGGACCGAGACGGCTCTGGTCGCCCTAACAGATGATCTCTGTAGGCAGCTGGATCGAGGCGGGTCGGGGCTGCTGATTCTTCTGGATCTGTCAGCAGCCTTTGACATGGTCGATCACGAACTCCTGGACCACCGCCTTGCCGACGTGGGGATCCAGGGCACAGTCCTTCAATGGCTGCGCTCGTTTCTCTCTGGTCGGGGACAGAGGGTGGCACTTGGGGGGGAATTGTCATCACGCCACTCCTTGGTGTGTGGAGTGCCTCAGGGTGCAATTCTCTCCCCGATGCTTTTTAACATCTTTATGCGCCCCCTCGCCCAGCTTGTCTGGAGTTTTGGGCTGGGTTGCCATCAGTATGCTGATGACACCCAACTCTATCTGTTGATGGATGGCCATCCTGACTCGGCCCCAGACACACTGACCAGATGTCTGGAAGCTGTGGCTGGATGGTTACGTGGGAGCCGGTTGAAGTTAAA
The DNA here is from genome assembly GCF_965113315.1 of Podarcis vaucheri. Lineage (NCBI taxonomy): Eukaryota > Metazoa > Chordata > Lepidosauria > Squamata > Lacertidae > Podarcis > Podarcis vaucheri. The sequence continues at coordinate 105,850,860 of NC_138760.1, forward strand.
TCCTTCGAAGACAGAGGTCCTCTGGCTGGGGCGGGACGATATGGGGTCGAGGGGGCAACTCCCATCTCTTGCAGGGGTGCAATTAGTGCCAGCACCGGCCGTTAAGAGTTTGGGTGTAATCTTCGATACCTCTCTCTCTATGGAGGCGCAGATTACAGCTATAACAAAGGCGGCATTTTTTCATCTCCGCCAAGCTAAGCAGTTGGCCCCTTATCTCTCTCGTCCTGACCTAGCCACTGTGATCCATGCGACGGTCACCTCCAGACTGGATTATTGTAACTCGCTCTACGTGGGGCTGCCCTTGAGACTGACCCAGAAACTCCAGCGGGTGCAGAATGCCGCGGCGAGACTCCTTATGGGGTCTTCGCTGCGAGAGCACATTCATCCAGTATTATACCAGCTGCACTGGCTCCCGGTGGAGTACAGGATCAGGTTTAAGGTGCTGGTTTTAACCTTTAAAGCCCTATACGGCCTAGGACCCTCGTACCTACGGGACCGCCTCTCCTGGTTTGCCCCACAGAGAAACCTACGGTCTGCAAATAATAACATCCTCAAGGTCCCAGGCCTCAGAGAGGTTAGGCTGGCCTCAACTAGAGCCAGGGCCTTCTCGGCTGCGGCTCCAAACTGGTGGAATGCGCTGTCACAAGAGACTAGGGCCCTGCAGGCCCTGACATCTTTCCGCAGGGCCTGCAAGACAGAGTTGTTCCGCCAGGCCTTTGGTCAGGGCGCAGCCTGACTCCCTCCTCTGGCAACCTGCACAGAATTTTGCTTAATTGGTTGCCATCAATTTGATTTAATTAATTTTTATAATGAAATATTTTTAGATTGTGTGATTATTTGACTGATTATTTGATTGTTGTTAGCCGCCCTGAGCCCGGCTTCGGCTGGGGAGGGCGGGATATAAATAAAATTTATTATTATTATTATTATTATTCTCTGGAGCAGAAGAAAACAACCTTTCTCCCTCCTCTATGTGACATCCTTTTATATATTTGAACATGGCTATCATAAGGCATCGTTTCCAGGCCTTTGACCATTTTGGTTGCCCTCCTCTGGACACGTTCCAGTTTGTCAGTGTCCTTCATGAATTGTGGTGCCCAGAACTGGACACAGTACTCCAGGTGAGGTCTGACCAGAGCAGAATACAGTGGCACTATTACTTCCCTTGATCTAGATGCTATACATGAACCCTTTCTCTGGAATTTCCATTATTAAGTAGACCCCACATTACGTTCCTGCCATGCGCTTGTGCTAGGGTTTCCTAGGTTGTCTTTTATAGAGATTTTATGAATTTTATAGAGATAGGTTTGTTACTTTAAACACATTTAGTAGCCTTGGCCTGAGTTGGCATCCACGCTTACAGCCTATTGTAGCATTCAAGCAACTATCAACTGCAACGCAGCCACTAAAAGCTTTGCGTCTGGCCTTGAACATTACTGGCCTTGAACATTACTGGATGTGTACTAGTGGGCCCTGACCTCTAGCACTGGCACCAAACTCTAAGTCACTCAAAACAATTCCCACCCTGCCAAACAAAGACAAAACCTTTTACATGTATGAACATAAGAGGAACATTGCTGCATCAGAACAAGCCGAGCGTCCTACTTCCCTGGTGATTTCATAAAGTGCCTAGTAGGATATGAAGTCAATAGAGAGCTCCCAAAGTTTTCCTGCAGCAGCTGGTATTCCCATGAAAATTATTTATTTATTATATATTTTAATGATTGATGGTAATTTATAGACCACTAATGCAAAGGGTTTCCAAGTGGACTGAATCTTATTAAAAGCAACTACGCCATTGTCCAAGTGGAAGTCAGTGCAACGATTTCCCTTAGCACAATGGGGCTGCCCCCTCTTCTCCTTCTGCATGGCCGCATGCTCCCCTGAGATCAGTTCTAGAGGGTCAGGAGAAGCGCCAATAAGACACATGGAAGGAGACAGAAGATCGTTCTGTCGGACAAGCAAAAATGCTTGTGCTGATGGAACAGTCTCAGCACCACTGGGAATACAATGCAAAATACAAAGTAAAACATAAAGATAAATATAAAGTAACTGAAGGACCTACAAAATCAGAATAAATGGAAGCATCGCCACTCCCAAAGGCTTGCCTGAACAAAAGCGATTTAAACGTGTGCTAAAAACAATCAACTGTTGGCACATGCATATATCAGAAGGGAGTGTGTTCCATAAAGTACATTCCATCTCACTGAATAGCATCTTCCAAGTAGCTGCCACACAAAATCTTGCAGGCATGTGGCATCACCAGGTGGGTGTCTCTCTATGACCTCAGTGATGGAACCTCCCTACCCCTGCTTTAAAGCCATTCTAGCTTGTGACTGTCACTGCATCATGTGGATGTGAATTCCACAAACCATTTATGAGTTGTGCGAATAAGTACTTTCCTTTGTTTGTCCCCCAAAGTCCTGTGAGCCAATTTTATTGGATGAACCTGAATTTCAGCATGGAAGTGTGATGAGGCGAGGCTGAGTTTTCATTCTTAGTTTGAGGTGGTCAGGTAACGCTCCCCTTACACACTGCCTAAGCCCTCAGTTTAGGGAAAACTGTTGTAACTGTCATTTCAACTGTCACACAAGTTGAAAATTCCACCCTCTCAACTCCCTCTCCACAGAACCATATGCAAATGAGCCTGCTGGCTGCATACAGACCCTTACATTATGCATTTCCCACTTTTCTTCTCCCATCCTTCTGTGGAAACCTTCACATCCATGATGAGCTGTTGCAAACCATTGTGGAAAGATGGGAAGGCGGGGGCGGGTGAGGGGGAAAGCTCCCAGTTTAATAATTTAAATATTCTCTTTCGGTAGATATTTTCTTAGTTTTCAGTTTGTCCCAAACATCACCCATGTGACATTTGATGGGTGTTCTGTGTATCCTTCGGACTAGCTAAAAGAAGAAGAAGAAGAAGAGTTTGGATTTGATATCCCGCTTTATCACTACCCAATAATAATAATAATAATAATAATAATAATAATAATAATAATAATAATTTATTATTTATACCCCGCCCATCTGGCTGAGTTTCCCCAGCCACTCTGGGCGGCTCCCAATCAGTGTTAAAAACAGTACAGCGTTACATATTAAAAACTTCCCTGAACAGGGCTGCCTTAAGATGTCTTCTGATTGTCAGGTAATTATTTATCTCTTTGACATCTGATGGGAGGGCGTTCCACAGGGCGGGCGCCACTACCGAGAAGGCCCTCTGTCTGGTTCCCTGTAGCCTCACTTCTCGCAATGAGGGAACCGCCAGAAGGCCCTCGGCGCTGGATCTCAGTGTCCGGGCTGAACGATGGGGGTGGAGACGCTCCTTCAGGTATACAGGACCCTAAGGAGTCTCAAAGTGGCTAACAATCTCCTTTCCCTTCCTCCCCCACAACAAACACTCTGTGAGGTGAGTGGGGCTAAGAGACTTCAGAGAAGTGTGACTAGCCCAAGGTCACCCAGCAGCTGCATATGGAGGAGCGGGGAAGCGAACCCAGTTCGCCAGATCACGAGTCTACCACTCTTAACCACTACACCACACTGGCTCTCCAAAAGACCTACCTAATATTTTTTTCAAAGTGGGAATTTGCACTCTCCAAAAGCCTAGATTCTAATTGACCTGAGAGAAAGGATTGGATGGAACCTTGCCAAGCCAGGGTGGTGCCATGGTAGGTTAAAAAAATGAATGCAAATATGAGATACCCCCATACATGAGGTGATTTGAGAGGAAACAGTTTATACTAAGAGAGTAACAAATGTTCTGTAATGTGTGAAACAAGACAGTCAAATAAAAGGGAAGGCTCACTGATTCCTCCCTTATTTGGGGAAGGAGCATAGCTCAGTGATAGTACATCTGCCTTTCATGCAGAAGATGGTCCCAGAGTCCATCCCAAACATCTCCAGGCAGGGCTAGGAATGTACCTTGTCTGAAACCCTTAACAGCCACTTCCACTCAGTATACCACATAGATGGACCACTGGTCTAAGCCAGTATTCAGTAGAGAGAATAATTTAATGGTTTTAATTGGAGGGGGAAACTACACTTAACGTTTCATGTTGTAAATTGCAAATTCAATTTCCATCTCTGTTTGTTTAGATTTATGTGATTTGCTTGTGCTTTACTTTAAAAGGAATTATATTGAATTGAGGATCTTCCTCACCCGCCCTGAGGCCGTTTCCCGGTTAAAACCATATCAGTGCTACTCAAGACATCAGGTGCTTAAATATGGTTCAGCAAACCCTCATCTTCCTATGTCTGCTTTACATGCCAGGTGGAAAAAGTGTGTTTCCTAACAAGCCATCCTTCATGAAATCTACAATAAAAGGAGGCATAGAGGGAAGGCATCAGATGTAGCTGCAGGCAGAAAGCAAAGTGGGTTTGGTGACCTTGATGTGCAGGCTGCAGTTGTTATGGCAACAGGAGAGCAAAATCACTGTTGCTAAGGCACACAGAAGTAAGGCAATTTCCCCCTTACTTAATGGTCATTCGTCTACAATAAGTTAATTCCCAATTTGCTGCATGCAAAAATGATTTAAAGATCATAGTAATGATGATAAAAAGTCCTAATGAGTCAGCAAAAGACATTTTTATGCCTTTAAGCAAAGTAGGGTTGTCTAGAGGATGTTCCAAAGTAACACATGATAGTAACGGATAGGGCTGAGCTGTAATCCAAAACAACAGATATGGTAAATCTGAACTATGTGATCAAGCACAGCTTGGGTGCTTTGCTGCCTGGAGAGGCACTGGTGATTAAAAAGCTCACCTTTGAACCTCATGTGGCTCTCCCGCCTTGTCCACGCTCTGAGAAAGGAATATTTTCTCGATGGCCCATATTATTTCCAGTTTAAGGCACCAGACCTTTCATCTGTGGAGCTGTATTTGGCCACTGAGCACAAAGAGCCACAACTTGCTCTTCAGACTCTGCTCCTTCTCACTTGCTGTCATACTTGTCAATTCTTGACCTGAAGGTGACCGTCATGACATTCATAACTGTGTGGCAGATAAAGATTTCTCACAGTTTATGTAGGTTGGGAGGGAAAAATCCCCATGTGCTTCATCAGAGGGAAAGGTGAACAAGTGAGGACCTCTTCACCAGCCTAACTGCCCCTGTAACTGCCTCATGCAGTGGCTTGCATATGCTCCTCTTCTTCCTGAAAGGTCCTGTCCCCTGTTTGTTATGTGTCCCTACTGTCCCGACAACTGGGAAACACTGGCCTGCAAACGCTCCAATTGGAGAACAGCCTTTACCAAAGGTGTCATGGGCTTTGAAGACCCTCAAACTCAGGACGAAAGGGAGTAACGTGCTATGAGGAAGGCACGCTTGGTAAACCCGCATCATGATCAACCCCTGCCCAGAAACCAATGTCCCCACTGTGGAAGGACGTGTGGATCTAGAATTGGCCTCCACAGTCACTTACAGACTCATTGTTCAAACCATGTTTATGGAAGACAATCTTACTCGGTTATGAGTGATTGCCAAAGAGAATAGTTCTTTATTACTTGACGGCTTTTGAATGTCTGAATGGGGTTTGGGTCTTTGCATTTTTGTATGTAAGATCCAAGAGAGGAAGCCATGAGGGAGTTATTTCAAGTTCTTCTCCACCATCCCCTTAAAACTGGAAACTGGCAAAAACAGATTCACAATTCACTTCTGATATCTGAAGCAATCTTTAACAGCTGAAAGTGGCTGGAACATCTAAGACAAGTGAGTGGGCCTAAATTTTCTGTGTCGAGAAATTGTCTTTTAATTTCCATGTGATGTTCCATGCTTTGATTTCTGAGAACCTTCCAGCAATCCCTTTAGGGAACTTCCTGCTATCATTTGATTCACTGGCTTTGCAGTCACTATGCGGATTTTCTTCAAGGTGAGTCTGAACCTGCATCTTGGCAATCCTGAGCCTTCCACTTTTTTAAAAAACAACAACAACAAACAAAGACATCAACAGCAGCACAGTCTTGGCCACACACTTGCTTATGATGCAGGTTGCTGTCTTTGTTTAGTATTACAGTATGCAATTAAAGTATTCCTTAAAGGAATTGATCACTTAAATTAACGGTCATTGAAAATGCAATTGTGGTGTTTTTTTACAGTGCCCAATAGATCATTAAGGAAAGATTTACAGGAATAGCCCAAATAAGTGTGATAGCATCCTTATCTCTGCTAATTGATGGATTTCATCCTTATCCAAGTGCAGCCAGTAAAGAATGTTTGCCACTTCAGCAATATGACAAAGGATGCAGGATCCTAAAGCTCAAGCTATAACTAGGAGTGAAGTACTTTTTGGGTTGGTTAACGCCCATCCTCTACCCCAGTCTCTTATAAATGTTAAGACTGCATTGGTTGGATAACGGGCAGTGGTGCCAAAGTGCTCCATCAATCCTAAGATGCTGGTTTTAGCTTCAGAAAAAGAAGAAATTGCTAAGTTGCCAACCACTAAGTGCTCACTGTCCTTGCTATCAGGGACAAAGTCATAGCTTGCAACCTGAGATAACAAACTTGTTGGAAACTTCAGCTTGCGAACTTCCTACAGACGTCTGATTGGCCACGGTGAGAACAGGATGCTGGACTCAATGGGACATTGACCTGATCCATATAAATAAAACATCATTATCATTGTCCATCAGGCTCCTTTGCTGAGAAGCAAAGTTTTCAAATTGTTAAACAGAAGTTACTTCAAAACCAAGTTAAGCTCTGTTGATCTGTGTGGCGTTTGCCTCCTAGGATGGGTCATAAGGAAAGGGTTAAAATAGGTGTGATGTAATTGGCCAGTGAGAATGCAAGGGGGGAATAAAAGTTAGAATGGGAGGTTTTGAAAGTCAGTTGAGTTGAGTTGAGTTGAGGTTGAGGTTTGGGAGTTGAAGAAGGAAGAGAGAGGTTTAGGTGTGGGTTGGTAGAGTTGTATTGTGAGAGAGTGAGAGGAATTGATAGGTGGAGTCAGATAGATAGTTGGAATAATCAGTTTGGAGTTGTTAGGAACTAAGAATAAGAAACTGACAAGAGAAAAATTAACTAAAACCATAAGCTTGTTCCTGCATTTAAAAATAAACTTGATTATTTGTTTATGTTAACAACTGACTGGACTCCGTGTGTCCCTGTGAGATACAGAGTGGTGGCAGCGGAAAAAGCAATTGCAGTGGCGACACAGGGTCAATAGACCGTCAAACGTCCGGGGGCCCTGTGTGTGATCGTCACAATCTACTTCATTATCACAGCATAAGCCCCTCCCTTTCTTGTAACTTGAAGCCACTGGTTTGGGTCCTACCCTCCAGAGCAGAAAAAAAACAAGCTTGCTCCATCTTCCATATGACAGCCCTTTAAATATTTGAAGATGGCTGTCATATCTCCCCACAGTCAATGTATTGCTAAATAATAATTGTGTGGGTGCATAGCCCAATGGTACAACTTTGGGTGGGTGGGAGGAACACGAAAGTGGAAGCATTCATGTGCAGGAAATGCAGGGGTATTTGTACTGGGACAGGAATGGGTAAAATGTGCTAAACCATTATGAATTGCATCAGTTTCCTCCCTGTGCACACATGGGAATGGTGGGGCAATGAATGTATGCCTCAAAAGGCATTTTTAGCTACAATAACAAGTTTTCTCATTTTCATATATTTGAGAATGTGGGAATATTATGCCAGCTGGATGCTAGATGTTAATTACATAGTGACAAAAAATACACTCTTTTGAATTTTTTTAACATGCCCCCACACCCATAGAGAGATGTATATATTACATATACTTCTGGAATAGGCTTGGGGTGTAATGGACAAATGAAATGACTACTCTGGAAACAACTTTCCACATTTTCTGAAACAGACCACACCACATATGAGCTGAACAAGTTGTCCAAATCACAAGTAGAAGTCACAATTCTGGCACGGCACTTCAAACTTTCCTGATGTGGGTTGAATTGCACAGCAAAATGTTCACTCTGTTCATCGTCTCCACCTCCATCCTTCTGAGGTCCAGCGCCAAGGGCCTTCTGGCGGTTCCCTCGCTGCGAGAAGCCAAGTTACAGGGAACCAGGCAGAGGGCCTTCTCGGTAGTGGCGCCGGCCCTGTGGAAGGCCCTCCCACCAGATGTCAAAGAGAAAAATAACTACCAAACTTTTAGAAGACATTTGAAGGCAGCCCTGTTTAGGGAAGCTTTTAATGTTTAATAGGTTATTGTATTTTAGTGTTTTGTTGGAAGCCGCCCAGTGTGGCTGGGGAAACCCAGCCAGATGGGCAGGGTATAAATAATAAATTATTATTATATCATCAGCAGCACATTTCAGACTACCTGTCTGCCACGCTCCCTGTGTGATTGGCTTTCCAAAAAAGGGAAAGAAAAGAGCCAGCAACGAACAGAGTGGCCATATGTGAACTGGCCCTAAGTCATCATTCAACTGTGAGTCAAATGACACAGTTGGAAAAGCTAATACAGGGTTTCTATGGCCAGCTAGGTTATATTTTAATTAACTGCTGGCCATCTCACTTTGACCGAGAGTCAACGGTTCCTGAAATGCAATGCCTCTGTACTGGCTGGATAATGTATGGCAAATTGTATTGTCTGAGACTCTTCAGCCTTTCGTTAATCTGAATGGAGTTTGCGGGCTCCAGTTAGAATTCTGTCTGCTGATCTTGTTTATATACATTCTAAATGGGTATTGAAAGGAAATCACAAGAGGAAGTTGATTGCAATTTGTGGTTAAAAAGAGATAATGCCATCCTTGGAGCTACAGAGGCTGGTGTTTCACTGCACAGTTACAATGCTGGCTTCTGAGAGCAGATATGCAAAATAGGTAAGATCATTTTTCCCTAGGACAGTTTCTTGCTATTGTATGAATGTACAAGCTTTTGAGCTACGGAGAGCTATTCCAAAGTGATCCTGTCCCCGAGTTATAACTACTGGGCAGGCAGGATCACATTTAAAACCCCTTTGAGCCAATCCATCATAATGCTTTGCTGGCAAAGGTGGGGAACATGACAGTACAGCAATACTGACTTCATTAGCACAAGGAAGAAAACTGTGCAGAATGGAGAGCAGAGCTGGAATGAAAGTGGGGAATCCTATAAGGGATTATTTTTAGTCTCATATTTCACCTGCAAAGCAGACGATAAAAGTTAAAACACTCCCACTGATGTCATTAGAAGGCCCCTAGACAACTTCCCTACTACAGTGGTACCTCGGGTTAAGTACTTAATTCGTTCCGGAGGTCCGTACTTAACCTGAAATTGTTCTTAACCTGAAGCACCACTTTAGCTAATGGGGCCTCCCGCTGCCGCCGCGCCGCCAGAGCACGATTTCTGTTCTCATCCTGAAGCAAAGTTCTTAACCTGAAGCACTATTTCTGTGTTAGCGGAGTCTGTAACATGAAGCGTATGTAACCTGAAGTACCGGTATGTAACCTGACTAACTCTGCAGCCAATCACCACACAGTCCCAAGGAAATATAAAACCCCGTCAGAAGATACAGCCTAGGGATACATCATTCTACTCCCCTGGTCTGAAAACCAGGAAGGCACAAGAAAAGAACTTGGTAGTGAACCTTTGGATTCTAGACGCTTTGAACTGAGGAAACACTTTGTTCAAAAACCAAATGCCCAACAGCCAGGGTGAACAATTTATTTTTATGAAGAAATAAATTTGCTTTGCCACAACCTGTATAGGAACCTTATCTCAATGATATCACTTAGGGTAAAGAATATTACTTAGGCTGCAATTTTCTACACCAGAGGCGGCGAACCTGTGGCCCTCCAGGAATAAGTAGTAATACCGATGGCGCAGCAAAGAAGTGGAAGGGAGAAGAGAAAAGTTTGCCTGATGCAGAGAAGACGTGGGCACTGGGAATTTCTATAACCAAACGTTCCTCCTAGATTCACCCATATCACCAAATATTCCTGTACAACACCTATAGCTTTCACATATGTCTACCCAAAGAAGGAGTTAACAATACAAATCCCAAAGACTGATGTATATTGCACCTCAGTGCACAAATACAGAACCAAGTAAATAATTCTGGATACTGTCACAGCTGCACTGTCAAACTGCTATCTACTTCTCTCTTGTAACTCACCACAATCCCTATCCCCTAGTTAGACTCAAGAGAAAGTGTGAAGGTATGCTTCTATCTTCCAGCAAAGGCCAAACCTATGTTGGCACAGCAGCACCCTTGCCGAAGACAAAACTGTTACAACTGTAGGGAAGTAACAAGGAGGGAAATGTGGGGCTGTGATGGAAAAGAAGCATAGCTTAGTAGGAGTGCCAATAGTCCGTCTGTGGCAATTTTTACTGTCCATGCCCGCCTTCACCCAGGCATAATGCTAACAATTTCAACACTTCAGTTGAAGTTAACGCAGGTCCGAACTGCACCACAGCTCCCCTCTTTGCTGCCAGAGAGGTTGTGAAGCACCCTTAGATCTGCGGATGAAAGGCAGTATGCACATTTAATTAAAATAACTATTATTCTGCAGACTTTCCCCCACAGAAACCCAATCTTTACCACTGAAACAGACCAAACATCAATAGGGTTTTCTCCCATTTATTGATAAAGAGCTGGTTTTCCCAGGGAAAGTGACAGAGCAAGGGCAAAAATAACTTGGGCCCATACACATTTTCTAGGTAGGGGACAAGCACAAGTCTGGATGAGCCCTGACTCACACTGCAGACAATCATTGTACAGTGGTACCTTGGTTTACAACCATAATCCGTTCCGGGGGTCCGGTTGTAAACCAAAACAGGTTGTAACCCAAGGGGTGCTTTCGCCAATGGGGCCTCCCCCCAAAATTGGTTGTAATAATAATAAAAAAGGGTTGTAATCCAAAAAAAGGGACACACACTTCCGGGTTTGACGTGCTTGTAATCCAAAACAGTTGTAATCCAAAATGGTTGCAAACCAAGGTACCACTGTACTAAAATAGGAATAAACAAGATCTGCCTTATATATCAGCAAGAGGCATGAGACTACAAAACTCTGCCCTCTTAACTAGAAAGTTTAAAACATTGGATGATGGGGGTCTTTGCAGAAAGGGAACACTGTGTGTTCAGGCATGTGTACACAACAACAACAACAACAAACAGGGCTGACTGTTCAACCTGGGATGAAAAGGGCATCTTCTTGGGACCCTTAATGCTATCCTACCAATGCCCACTAGGAACCTCTGCTCCCTTTGGCAACTGAGGCTGCAGCGAAAAGACAATGCCCCCAAGTAAACAATGGAGGCAGGCTCATTGAAGAAATCAAGGCCATATGTCAATTCAGGTTTATTGTCCATCCTTCATCACCCCCCGCCGACTCCCATTGCTCAGAAGGTTGTAGTAGCAACTGCTACACAGGCCTCACCTATGCAGAATGCAGAAAGACAACCCCTATTTGTCGACAGCCCCAGTAATCCTCATGGTTGCATACGCACAGAAACATGTGATGTGAGTGATTCGAATAGAATTTCTGAGATGGCCATCTCATCCATTTCAGGAAGAATTCCAGAGCTTTGGAGTTCATGAGATTCGGAGCAAATTGCAAATTTGCCGCTTCCGTGTGAGTTTCAGCTAAGAACATCAGAAGATCTTGCTGGATCAGACCAATGGCCCATCAAGTTCAGAATGCTGTCCTCACAGCGACGGACAAGATGCCAGTGAGAAGCTGGCAAACTGGACATCAGCGCAACCGCACTCTGCCCACTTGTGATTCCCAGCCACTAGTATTCAGAGGCATAATGTTTCTGACAGTGGAGGTAGAACATTGCCATTGTAGCTAGTTGCTCACACTCAATTATTTTCAGGAGCTACCCTGTTCCCGGAAACTTTTTTCTTTTGTTGGGGGGAAGCATTAATTTTGAGTAGAGACACACAGAGAAAAGTGTTTGCTAATGCTGCTGCTTTCAACTAAATCACCCCTGGAGGAAAGAGACCCTTGGCTCAGTTTTATTTGCAAATTTGTATCCGCCATCCCTCCCCACCAAACAGAGAGGTTTGCAAGCATCTTTCCTGGGCTTGCCAATCCATCACACAAAGACCTTCAGGGAAGGTAAGACAATGCATATTTATTCTCCCAGGCATTAATAGTTTGCTGTGCTGGGTTTCTAACTGAATTTTGCCATGCTCATGTTGTTGGAAAGATACTGCGGGTGGTGGAGAGAAAGAGAGAAAAGAGACTCCCACCTCCTTTTGGAATGCAGCCCAGAAAATCTGAGATTCCTGCAGTTAAATATTTGTCCATCTTTTTTTTGCCAACCCAGTTCTATGCAAAGATGTTTACACTTCCTCTACCTCTAGGGTGGTTTCCATAATTGGATTAGTACTGTGTGGATTTCAGATTGCTGCATTAGGGTATGTATTGAAGCTGGTATGTTGTGCTTCGAAGCTAATGCCACAACTTCCCTAGAAATTCTGTCTGGACTACAAGGTGAATAGAATAGATAAGAGTACCCCGTTGGCCACTGGCACATCCAAATAATCTTGGTTGGGTGGTCACCTATCAGGGATGATGTAGCAATGGATTTCTTGGCATGGGTTGGACTTGATGGCCTTTGAGGTGCCTTCCACGATGTAATTATTCTAAATTTTGTTCAGCTGCTGCTCATTATGTTGTTTCACAGATACCAGGCCTGTAAAGAAAATGCAAATTCCAACTCAAAACCTCACCAAAGTGTAATCTGAGGAGATGCCAGTAGAGGCTAGGAGAACAGACCCTTATGTCACTCGGTTTATATACCTTATTTTTCGCTCTATAGGACACACCCAACCATAGGACGCACCTTGTTTTAGAGGGGGAGAACAAGAGAAAAAAAATTCTCCCCCTTCTCTGCTCAGCGCCCCTTCAGCGAAGCGGCAGGAGAAACGGAACCCCTTCCATTTCTCCTCCCACTTCGCTCTCCCTCTCTGCTGAAGCCGGGAGAGTCTTGCTCTCCCGGCATCAGCAAAAGGAACCTGAAGCCTTTGGAGCACAGCGCGAGTTCCCGCTGTGCTCCAAAGGCTTCAGGCGGCTATCCCTGAAGCCTGGAGAGAGCACCGACCCCTCTCGCTCTCCAGGCTTCAGCTAAAGCAACGTGTAGCCTCAGGAGTGCGGAGGGAGCGCTCCCTCTGCGCTTCGGAGGCTTTGCGTTGCTATCGCTGAAGCCAAGGAGCCTGCATTCGCTCCATAGGACGCACACACATTTCCCCTTAATTTTTGGAGGGGGAAAAGTGTGTCCTATAGAGCGAAAAATATGGTATTTCAGGAGATGAAGTGTCAATTCAGCATTCTTGCAATCTGGGCAATATGGGTGGCAGGCATGCTTCCAACCTGTTTGAGAGTGCCAAAGGATCAAGTCATTTTTGCAGCAGTTTCCCTGGCACCCATTACTTTGAAGCCTAATTCATGCTCTTGGGCTCATATGGCCCTGATGAGAGCCACAGCAAGAGGTACTTCCCTTTCTTTTGTTTTAGTTAAGCTTGGTGAGATGGATTTCGTTGGGTGACAAGGCAACAGCACTCCAGCAGATGCAGGGCCAGAATGATGGCAGAGGAAAGGCTGTCATGTCAATACAGGTGGCCAACCTCATCTCTTTATCTTCAAATATGTCATAGTGATAGCCTCGACAGTGGATTGGGCACTGGCAGCTATGAACTCTTACTCTAAATCTTGCCTGTTTTGCAGCTTTAGCTGTTTTGCCAATGATGGCTATTCCTAGACGGGGATAGTCTGGCCCACAGCAAGTCATGCTCTGGTAATCTCCTGACTGGATTACTGTAATGCGCTGTCTATATGGAACGCCCTCCCACCAGATGTCAAAGAGAACAACAACTACCAGACTTTTAGAAGACATCTGAAGGCAGCCCTGTTTAGGGAAGCTTTTAATGTTTGATGCATTACTGTATTTTAATATTTTGTTGGAAGCTGCACAGAGTGGCTGGAGAAGCCCAGCCAGATGGGCAGGGTATAAATAATAATAATAATATATTATTATTATTATTATTATTATTATTATTATTATTATTATTTGGGGCTGTCCTAGAAGATGACCTAGTGATGTATGGAAGTGAGAGCTGGACCATAAAGAAGGCTGATCGCTGAAGAATTGATGCTTTTGAATTATGATGCTGGAGGAGACTTGAGAGTCCCATGGACTGCAAGAAGATCAAACCAATCCATTCTTAAGGAAATCAGCCCTGAGTGCTCACTGGAAGGACAGATCGTGAAGCTGAGGCTCCAGTATTTTGGCCACCTCATGAGAAGAGAAGACTCCCTGGAAAAGACCCTGACGACAGAGGACAAGATGGTTGGACAGTCTTCTCGAAGCTACAAACATGAGTCTGACCAAACTGCGGGAGGCAGTGGAAGACAGGAGTGCCTGGCATGCTCTGGTCCACAGGGTCACGACAAGTCGGACATGACTAAACGACTAAACAACAACAACAACAGAAGATGACCAGGAAATGGGCAGCCAGCAAAAGACTGCAATGTCACCAGCATCTGATAATTTGCACAACGATATAATGTAGGAAGGAGTATTTAGAGTGTGGAGAGGTTCTGCTCATGTTCAAGCCCCCATGCAGACCTCTCCTGCTCAACACACTCAAGGATGGTGAAGTTTGCGTGCAGAACCTTATTGTCACTTTCTTAAACATTGTGTGATGAAGTAAATGTATCTGAACACGGCTACAGTCAGTCACAGTTGTACCCACTCTTAATTTCTCTCTCTTGGCCCTTTCCCCCTCTTGCTTTTATCTACAGGTGGCCTCCTTTAAAATCAGACGAATGTTGTTGGCATGCATTCAGCACAACTCCATCTTCCTGCTGTCACTTCTTCACCCTTTGACCAGATGCCTGCCTTCTGCCATAACTCTCCCTTTGTTACATCCACCGCCTAGAAATTCTGTATAATTCTCTGCCGATCGTTGTTTGGAAATGTCTCTTGCGTGTGTGATCTTAGCTGTCAAATCCAGCAGGCTCTTCACATTGCTGTTATCTCGGCACAATTCATTTTTCAGTCTGAGTTGATTTGGGATGTAGGCTTGTGGGTGGCTGTGTCACTCCATTGTGCCTCTTGATTGCTGCCTTGCTATGTTTACTGAATACATATGGCACAAATACAGGCAGCTCACAGGCCTTGTGGATGGGTCTCTGCTTCTTATTGAGTATTTGGAGAGAACATCATCCCAAGGTGAAGGCACCTTTGGAAAGTTCGTGACTTGAACATCAAGATTGTCACTTCAGACCTTCCATTAATTGACCCAGGGGCAAAATGAAAATATGCTTTCTGTTGTCCTGGTAACCAAGGAAGTTGTGAACACAGATATTTTAGGCAAGGACTGTTTTGAAATTTCCTAAATTTTTGAGTTTGATCCTTGGTCACAGGAAATTGCTAGATATATGCTTTGTTTGAATCTGGGTCTGCTGTAGTTCATTCAGAATCTGCAGTAAATGTGTTACTCATTCCAAGGCAGTTGTAAGTTGTGCTCTCGTAACCTGAGAAGCCTGATGGTCATCTGTGCCAATTGTTTTCTACTTGCATTCTTTAGACCCCTGGGACTCTTCTAAAGATTCCTCAGTATTTATTTTTGGCAGAATCCAATGCTGTGTGAGTAGATTCTGCTCACACAGTGGAACGTCGCCTTCCTCTCATCCCTCACATGCCCCGTAAATCTGCTCTAGGGGGTCCCTGCAAATATTTTGAGGGTGTGCGGAGGGCAGCAGAGGGGAAGAGAGGAAGGTGAAATCCTGTTCTGTGAGCTAAAGACTGTTCTGCAAGTGAACAATCAGCATTGCATGCAACACCTTATTTTTTAAAAAGTATTTCTATGCCACCATTCTTTAAAAAATAAAAATACTGTGGCTAACTGTATACATTAGTCATACAAACAGGTGCAGAAAGGTAATAACATAAATAAAGCAACCAGAAATGTAAAGCAGAAAGGTTCCCTGAAATACAACACTGCTGATCATCTTGAAAAATGTCCAATTGCAAGGGAGAGTTGGATGAGTGCTAGAATGTGCACTTAACTTGTGTGGAAGACTGGTGAGGTCCATTAGGTGAACCTAGGGTTCACCTTTTGTGAACTAAGTGTACACAGAATCCTTTGAAACCTGGAAAAAAATTCTTCCATTGCAGATATGCAAAATATATTGGCAGGGAGGGTGCTGTTCTCTGCTGTGTGGACCAAAACTCACACATTTGCTGCTGCAAGTTAGTGCTTGCATTATAGCAATTGCTTTGCGAATTGTCAGCACAATTAAGCTAGCCTTTTAAAAAGTATTGTTGTGTTCTATATACGTATAAGCTGCCCAACCTCAAATCTTCCATTCAGTGGGCTCACCATTTGGTCTTCTAGTTACACTTTATGAAATTGGATTGAGGTCATATAATCGACCCTGTGTACATTTGGGTAAATCAATCATTCCACTACCTTCCTGCCTAGAACTGGCTGTCAACTGGTATTAATCAATTCCTGTCATTCCCCGCTTCCAAAAGTCATTTGCATGCTTAGCCTCATGGTAAATTCCCTGACACAGAAAGAACACATTGTCAATTGCAGTTTTGCTACGAACAACTGTGGAATGCTGACTTCCCCCCATCAAAAGATATATTTTTCTTTCCCTGAGCACATTTGGCATTTTCTAAATTTGTGTGGTTGTACAGAAGGACTTCAGTGTTTTGTTACTCAGCGATTGTGATGTTTAAATTAAGATCACCCCAAATCTGGCACAAATGCTGTAAGCAAATGAACATGCCCAAAGCACTTGGCTGTTAGAATACTAGTTAGAAATGATAAATGAGACTTTAAAGTGTTGAAGTTGGCAAAGAAGTCATTGTCACTATTGTCACATTTTAAAACTACTTCAACAGTGGCAGTGAGGCTGCTTGGCTGGCAAGTCTAAATGAGCTCCCACATTGTTGGGCTTTGCTGATGGATTATTTTTCTTGCAGCAGAAAACAATTAGTTGGCAGATGCGATTGGCTTACAGGAAAAAGACATTAAGTATTTAGATAGTATCTGTAGCCACAGATTCCAGGAAGTTTTCTTACATGCCATTCCTTAGCTTGTCATTCCAGAATAATTTGGTAGTCTAAACTGAATTTTATTTGATTTATTGTTAATTGCCTTGTGCTATAATACTGATAGTCTACCGCCTGTTCCTTATGAAATATTATGCAATCCTTATGTCACTTATCCTATCCTCATTTTTTTATACATTGGATAAATCTGTCTATTTCTGGTCCATGTTACTTTGGCATGTGTTCCCTCATAATTCTACCCCATCGTATTTCTGGATTTATCTGCAATTTTAAACAATCAGCACATTTGGCATTTAAATATGTGTTTAAATGCTACAACTGTACAAAAAGAACCTCTCTCTCTTTCCACAGCTTCATTTTGTTGCTTCATTTCATTCTTGATCTTTGGATCATTTTTTAAAAATATTTTCGACTAATTAAAAGAGAAAATGAGATATGACTTTTTTATTGTTAGCAGAATTGATAGACGTTTCTAAAGATGGTTGTCCCCTTTGAGGGGTTGAGGCTTGCCAAATATAAGACAAATGGGTTCAGGAGTCTTTGTGTTGGATATCTTTAAAGTTGGAGTGTTGCTTTTTAGTTTTGGTTTTTTAAAAAAGACGTGTCATTTGGGTTTTTTTGTACCACATATTTGCATGAAACTCACAAAGAATGAATACATGTCCATTGGTAAGATTCCCTGCGATTTCTTTTCATGGATATGTGTTGGGGTTCAGAAGTTATCTAATATACACTAAAAATAAGCATCTGAAGCTATTTGTTAATACTATTCAATTATCAAAACTAAAAAACCCCTGCTCATTTATAATCAGTGTTAAGGTTTGCCTCAAATTCCATAAAGCTGGAAAATTGGAAGTTTATGTGCCCCGTGATCAGCAACGATGTTGTGTTGTGCCATAAATTATGCTTGCTCCACGCACTCACGCTTTTCCTTGGTCTTTCAGGCCCCAATCCAGATGGAGTGGGTGGAGAATGTGGCATCAGCAGAGATGTCCCATGCTGTCCTGGCTCTAGATTCCATTTTTTTTAAAAGAAATCTTTATTAAAGTTTCCAATTTTTAACAAACAAAAAGAAAAAACAAACATAAAAATATTAAAAACACATTAATTTCACAAATTATTTTCTTGTAACTTGTTTCCCCGACCTCCTCATACCTCCCCTTCTTGTATCCCCAGTTTGAGTTGTTTATACAGCAAATCCTTATCTCAACATCTTAAATTGTTGTAGCTTTAAATTCTTACTTACAAAAAAAAAAGAAAGTCATTTTATCATAATTACAGCTTGAAACCCCTTAAGTTCAATCCAACATCATTCAACATTCCTTAATTTTACAATATTTTTGTAAATAGTCCTTAAATTTTTTCCAGTCTTCTTCTGCCGACTCTTCTGCCTGGTCACGGATTCTGCCAGTTATTTCTGCCAGTCCCATACAGTCAATCAGCTTCATCTGCCATTCTTCCCTATATTCCATTTTGAAGCCTCTGGGTCTTGTGGCATTGCTGGAGCAATCCTGCTTCAAGTTGACCTATGCCTGTTTGTTGCCTCCATCAGTAGTTGGCAAAATGGGAATTGGGAGGTGGGAATCTCTTCAGATGCACTAAGAGAAAGAATGGTACTGCTGTTAACGACTTTGGGGTGTGGCACGTATAGCCGTGTTCCCTAGCACTGTTGTGATTGATGATGGTGCTATTAATGAAAAATGTCAAAGCGAGCTTGGAAAAAAAATCCACCTGCTTCATGGAATTTTCGGAGGCAGCAATGAAAGGCAGAGGTGGGGAAGATGCTGATTTTGAGCAGGTATCGGTTCCCTAAATATTAATATTTCAGGACCCTCTTCCCCGCTAAAGGTGTTTATAAGGGCTTACACAGAATATCAAGTTAGACCACTGAACTCACAAACCTTAGCCCATGTATCTTTTCTGTTCTGATGTGGTCTTGGGAGGGTGCAATTTGAAGCAAATATATTGTGTGCTGAAAGAGAGTGATTAACCCTTCCACTTTTTTTCTAGCACCAACATGCTTTATCTCCACCTCAGGGTCCTAAGATGCCTCAGATATCTTCCACAATGCCTGGTGGTAAAAATACCAACATTTCCCTTGTTGCAAGTCCGCATCAGAATAATTGTTGAATCCTATACAGTGGTACCTCAGGTTACATACGCTTCAGGTTACATATGCTTCAGGTTACACACTCCACTAAGCCAGAAATAGTGCTTCAGGTTAAGAACTTTGCTTCAGGATGAGAACAGAAATCGTGCTCCGGCGGCGCGGCGGCAGCAGGAGGCCCCATTAGTTAAAGTGGTGCTTCAGGTTAAGAACAGTTTCAGGTTAAGAACAGACCTCCAGAACGAATTAAGTACTTAACCCGAGGTACCACTGTATATATGTGTGAAGCCAGCAAATAGTATACCGGCTTAATTTAAGAACCAAACTATGAGTCACAATGAGGGGGAGACTGAGGTAGTCCAAGAGTACGAGCTGAAAAAGGCACCTTCTGCTGACAACCTTTGTTAGAGCAAGTTGCTTCTCAGATCTAGCTGTGGTCCTGCAACAGCTGCCCTGCCCTGCCTAGCTCAACCTAGCCCTGTGTCCAACCCAGCTTTGCCGCCTCCTCTGTGGAATGCGCCACCAGACTAGACATAGCTTGACAGTAAGCAGCAAACAAAGCAAGGTCAGCTCACAGGACGATGCCAATTAAACACATGCCACACCTCACAGGAATACATGGAAGACAGCCATGAACACAGCCAAGAGTTCCAGGGCAGGCAGATCATAATAATAATAATAATAATAATAATAATAATAATAATAATAATAATAATACCTTTATTGTCACTACACCGCCTGTGAGCAGTGAAATTAAATGAGCCCCCCCATACACTCAGTCTTGTTCGCACTCTGTGTGCTTGTCGAAAGTGAATTACACCACTAATTTTTTTCCCATTCAGCAGCCCAACAGCCCACAGATAAAAACTGTTCTTTAACCTGTTGGTGCGGCTGACTATACTTCTGTATCTCCTGCCCAGAGGTAGGAGATTAAAGAGGTACTGGCCGGGGTTTGAGTCGTCCCTAAGAATTTTTCTCCTGAGGCAGCGGTCTCCCGCGATGTCATCTAGCAAACTCAAAGGACAGCCCATGATATCATGTGCTGTATTCGCCACCCTCTGTAGGGACTTCCTGTCCGTGGCTCTCAAACCAGCGTACCACACTGTAATACAGTATGAAAGGACACTTTCTATTGTGGACCGGTAGAAGGAGATCATCAGTTTTTGTTTGACATTGTTCCTTCACAAGACCCTGAGGAAATGGAGTCTCTCTTGGGCCTTCCTAACGACCTGGGTTGTATTTATTTTCCAAGTGAGGTCTTCACTAAGGTAGACTCCCAGGAATTTAAAGAAGAGACTCTCTCCACACACACACACCCTGATATACAATGGGGCTAGTTCCCCTCTCTTCCTCCCAAAGTCCAACACCACCTCCTTTGTCTTACTGATATTTAGGTGCAAGTGGTTCTCTAGGCACCATGTCGAGACTTTTTGAACCTCTTCCCTATACGCTGATTCATCTCCACCTGTAATTAGACCTATTATGGTGGTATCATCTGCAAACTTAATAATTACAGTAGATGGATCGGATGAAGAAGAAGAAGAAGAAGAAGAGTTTGGATTTGATATCCCGCCTTTCACTCCCTTTAAGGAGTCTCAAAGCGGCTAACAATCTCCTTTCCCTTCCTCCCCCACAACAAACACCCTGTGAGGTGAGTGAGGCTGAGAGACTTCAGAGAAGTGTTACTGGCCCAAGGTCACCCAGCAGCTGCATGTGGAGGAGCGGGGAAGCGAACCCAGTTCCCCAGATCACAAGACTACCGCTCTTAACCACTACACCATACTGGATGAGATACAGTCATATGTATACGAGTACAAGTAGGGACTCAGCACACATCCCTGTGGGATGCCAGCGCTGAGCTTCAGAGAGGTCGATGCAACAGGCCCAATCCTCACTATTTGTGTGCAATCCCTCGGTGTAATCCCTGTGCAGTCAAACCTCAGCTCCTGAATGCCTCTGTTTTGGAACGTTTCAGCTCCCGAATGCCGAAAACCCGGAAGTAGGTGTTCCGGTTTTCAAACGTTTTTCAGAAGCCGAATGTCCGACATGGCTTCCACTTGAGTGCAGGAAGCACCTGCAACCAATTGGAAGCCACACCTTGGTTGTCGAACATTTTGGAAGCCGAACAGGCTTCCAAAACAGATTACATCCGACAACCATGGTTTGACTGTACCACATGCTTCTTTACTTTCTGCAGTTGACTAACAGAGCAACAGCTCCAGCAACACAGAAAACAGGCATTGTGCATAGCACCCACTAGGTGGCTCCCCCTGCAAACATTGCAGTACTGGTTTAATTCTCACTTCAAGATTTTAACTGTGCATGCACCATCTTATTTTGCCAGCAGTTGCTGCCCTTAGTTTAATGCCCTCATTAACGGGGCTGGGAAACCTCGATAACTTTTGAACTACCGCTAAGAATTTCACCAAGTCCATGAAAGATTGCCTTCCTTCATCATCTTGAATAAAGTATATCAGTAGTTTTCACCAACATGGGAAAGAAATATATAACATTCCTGTTCAAACATTGGAGAGGGGTAAGTGTACCAATTTCTAGGACTTTTAAACTTATTGTATCTGGGACAATTTTTATTGTAGAGGTATGAGATTTGGCACGTTCATAGATATCATCAGGTAGTTCACATATGCTGGGTTTCAAGTTATTAGCTCAATGGGTGTCTTTTTATAAGATATAATTTTGAGGCTTATAATGGCAGAAGCATTTCTTTTCTGACTAAACATTTAATTTTTGTCCAACTGTCATAAAGTCACTAAAACTGTTGCTTTACTAACACAAAGATGGGTTGATAGAGAAGCACAGAAGCTCCCCCAAAGTCTCTGCCCAATCACTTCATTGGAAGAAGAACAAGACATGAAAGAGGTAGAACCAATTAACAGGAACCTTTAGAACTGCAAGCCAAGAGGCAGAGGCAGCCATTATTCCATTAAGAGATAGATTTGTCCAATTACAGTACTGGCTTCCTCTCAGTCACTCTTCCTTCCCTCACAGCCTCTTTCTTGTAAAGAAAAGGCTCCAGGGTCAGCTGGAAATCAGCCAAAAAGAAAGCATAGGAAAGGGGAGGGGGAACAGCCTCTACAAGGCAAACATTTTTTTTTATTAATCATGAAACATTTATTTCCAAAAAGTTTGGTTCTAGCTGCTTTGTCCCTCTTTGGTTTGTCTCTTGCTCAGTGTGGTGTAGTGGCTAAGAGCGGTAGACTAGTAAGCTGGTGAACTGGGTTCACGTCCCTGCTCCTCCACATGCAGCTGCTGGGTGACCTTGGGCTAGTCACCCTTCTCTGAAGTCTCTCAGACTCATTCACCTCACAGAGTGTTTGTTGTGGGGGAGGAAGGGAAAGGAGATTATTAGCTGCTTTGGGATTCCTTAGGGTAGTGATAAAGTGGGATATCAAATCCAAACTACTACTCCTCCTCCTCCTCCTCCTCTTCTTCTTCTTCTTCTTCTTCTTCTTCTTCTTCTTCTTCTTCTTCCTCCTCCTCCTCCTCCTCCTCCTCCTCCTCCTCCTCCTCCTCCAAAGCATCCCTAGTTAATTCTAGATTACAATAAGTTGCACAGTGCTATCTTCCTATATACATAAAAATGTAAGGCTGTTGTCATGCTGCAGGTTGTGTGGCTGCCAGCTCCAGAGTGAGGACAGAGCAGTAGGCAGCCTGATGAGCAAGCAAGCAGTGCAGGGGGACAGACAGTCCAGGTGTGCTGTTTAACAGAGGGAGAACTGCTTCACAAAGTGGTTTCATTAAAAAAACACCAACAACCCCACTTTCCCCCCATTTCATTTCTATGCCAATTTATATTTTTAAGGGAAAACATCTCAAAGTGGTTTACAACACATCAGAACATTACTGAAGAAAGTCATCTGTAAAGTATGCTTTCAAAGCAATGTACAGTGGTACCTCGGATTACATACGCTTCAGGTTACATACGCTTCAGGTTACACACTCAGCTAACCCAGAAATAGTGCTTCAGGTTAAGAACTTTGCTTCAGGATAAGAACAGAAATCGGGCTCTGGCGGCACAGCGGCAGCAGGAGGCCCCATTAGCTAAAGTAGTGCTTCAGGTTAAGAACAGTTTCAGGTTAAGAACGGACCTCCAGAACAAATTAAATACTTAACCCGAGGTACCACTGTAATTAACAGGAAACTAAAATATTATCTTTAAAGATTTCAAAATAAAACATTACAAAGGAAGTCAAGTACAGAATGCACATTTAATGGACTTCCGGGTTGGTGCCTCCGGCAATGGCGGATTTCCTCTGACCGGGAGGAATCTGCTCTGTGGAAATTTGGGTCTGGCCGCCACGGCAAAGGCGGAGACCCATATAAATCACAGGCAGAGAAGCCTGTGAACGTGGGATTCGGCGGGCACCTTTTGCGCCTTCCCTACTCGCGGGGAAACCCGGTTTCGGGGATCCGGAGCGACGTGGGTGAGCGGCACGGTGCTTAGAATCGTCTGCTTCTTCCACGGAGCGAAGTCGCATAGCTGTTGCCGGAGAGCATTGACTTTTTCCTGTGGACAATTTGACTCCAAAGTAATTACCCGTGAGTACAGCTGAGATGGGAGAATCGGATTTTAAAAGTTTAATTTGGCATCGAAACGGGAAGGTTCAAAACAGGAAGTCCGCCTTCCCTACTTGTAAACAGACTGAGGCAAGGAGGCTGTAGGCTGAAATCTTGGAAAGCCTTTTGCAAAAGCCTAAATTTCCATCGGCAAAGAGTATAAAACCCCCCTTGGAGGCAGGAGAAGGGGGGGGAGTTGTGGACTGAGTATGCCTGCAGGAGAGAGTGAAGGGAGTTAAAATAAAGCTGCTCTGACCCTGGAAACGGGCTGCCAGTAGGACTGATGTTTTGGAATGTTCGTTGACAGCACTTAGAACGTTCCTTGACAGCTAGCAAAGGAAGAGAAATACATTGTTTCTTTTGTCTCTGGCTGCTTCTAAAAAGGAGTGAAAAGTAACTGAAATCTGAAATTAACTTTGGATTGTATGAGTTGTGTTTAAAGGGAACATTGTTTCCCTCTAGTGGAAATCTCTGAAATTGATTACTTTATAAGAGCTGGGCTAGGGGGACTTCCAGCTGCAAGATAAGAACTGTGAGACTCTGAGATTGACCTTAAATTTTTCAAATGTTATGGTAAATGGAAAGGAAACAAACAGGTGAAATGTCGACAGAAGAGGCCTTAGTGGTCGCATTAGTGAAAATAAATGATTCGTTGGAACAGCTTCACAGGAAAATAGACAAAAGGGACAAAAGGTGAATACCAACACAGAAACCATTCAGAGATCGATACAGGAATTTACGTCGACACAGCAAACTGTGGATGAAGTCAGGGAGAAAACCCTTGCTGCTGAATGTAAAACAATACAATTGGAGTGTGAAAGAGCCCCATCCATTCAAAGGCAATTCGATGTGACATTTGTTATGATGGCACTTAAAGGAAAACAGAAGAATTTGAGGACCAGAGCCCTACCTGAATTGGGAAAGGAAAGCCTGACAGAGCTTCAGGAGGAGACTGGACTAACATCGGTTGAGAAAGAGAGGCTTTTGGGGGTCAGTATGACCGCCAAAAATGTGAATTTATTTAAGGGTAACTGTGAAGGACGTTGGATTGAAGAGAAGGGGGATTGAGAAATATGGACAAATCTGAAGTTGCTATTGTTGGGCCGAGTCGTTGTGGTGGGGATGAGGGTTGCTGTGATGCCGGGGATGTTGCTTTTGTTTCAAATAGTGCAAGTTTTGGATGGGATCGATTGTATCAGGAGGTGGCAGAGGGATGTTTTTGGAGTTGTTTGGCAGGGCAGGAAGCCTCGAGTAAAACTTAAGATACTGACAGATGCTAAAGAAGGAGGTGGACCTGCCCTGCCAGACCCCTAAACTTTGTTGTGAATCATCTGCTCTTTGCTGGCTGAGAGAATGGTTGTCTCCTGGAAGCACAGAAATGTTGGATAATGGCAGATGAAGTTGATGGACTAGATAGAATTGGCGGAAAAGACTGGCAAGATCCGAGACCAGGGAGAAGAGTCGGTGGAAGAAGACTGGGAAAAGTTTAAAGATTATTTATAGAAATATTGTAAAATTAACGAATGTTAGAAGAACGTTGGAATGAAGTTATATGTCTTCAGTAGAAATGTTATAAGGAATTAAGTATAAATAGATTAATAGAGTATTAAAGGAAAATAAGGTTAAAATGTGTTAAGATAATTATAGGATAGAAAACAGGGGAAGATGGATAGGAATTGGAATAAAGTATAAATAGATTAATTGAGCTTTAAAGGGAAAAACATGGTTAGAATGTGTTAAGACAATTATAGGATAGAAAACAGAGGAAGATGGAAAGGAATTGCTGAAACAATTAACAGAACTGGAATACAAAAAGGGAGGTGTGAGGAGGTCGAGGAAATAAGGGAAAGAAAGATAAGATGTTGAAATTGAAATTTTAAATGGTTTTTGTTTTGTTTTGTCTTGTCTGCTTCTTTTATTATGTTTTTTTATTATGTATTGTATTGTATTGTATTGTATTGTATGTTTTTTCTTTTTTGGTTTTTTTGTAGTGTTGTGTTTAATTTGTTGGAAATTTAATAAATATTATTTAAAAAGAAACAGAATGCACATTTAATGCAGCAAAGTTAACAAAAAAAACTTAAACATTTTAAAGGAAAACATTATTAAAGGAAGTCAAATATAAAATACACCGTTCAAACAGCATAATTAACAAGAGAATAAAATATTGGCATAAGCACAAAACATATCTGCTGCTGTTGCTGCCGGTCCTGCCAACGGTGGTTCGTGGTGGGTAGCAGCTGTGGAAGCACAGGCTCAATTACCTACGTCTACACTGAGAAACAGCCAACCCACACCTTGATTCCTCCCCCCCTTTTAGCAGAAAACTGTGTCACAATGGCAGAAGAATGTCAAGATCCAAGGGATAGCTCCCGTCCAATCCACATATTAACCTGAGAGGTGCAGATATAAATTCCATATACTGTATATATATTTCACAGCAGAATTCACAAAAATGGAATTCAGTAAACTTTATCATTTATAAAAATGTTTTTGAGACATATTGTACAAAAACATTGCAGCAGACCACTTCCTGCCCCTTCCCTCTCTCATGGAGAAAGGTAGGTCAAAAGTTGCAGGACCACTGATAGCTCCAAGTGAAGAACTTGTGGTGACAAAGGTGGAGAGCAGATTGAGCATTATAAAGCCTCTGCCCTCAGACTCCCTCTATCAGGCCTCATCCGCTTGTGGAGAACTTCACTGTCTTAAAGGGCCAATCCGCTTGCCTGAAGACACGCACTCCTCATCTGTTCCATAGCCTCTCTCCTGCTGTGCTCCTTGTGATGCTGTGGGAAGCAATGAGTTCCTCAGACTTAGAGGGAAATGCCTGTGATGGACCTGGACTTGCAGACTTTGGTGGTAGGGGATGTTGCCCTGTAGGTTCCAGTTTATCAGCCTCCGTGCTCCCTCCAGTCTCCAGGAGCAGCTCAGAGCCATGAATCTGGACTGGCTCTGTCAGGGAACTGACATCGGAGGAAAGGGAAGTGGTAAGGCTCCCAGAGACTGGGAGAGAGTCAACAGCCAAAGCAGGGACCAGCAGGGGGAGCGCGGGGTCTCTGGAGGAGGATCTCAGTAATGCTGAGAGAGACGCAGCAGCCCAGGCAGGAAGCAGCAGGGGAGAGAAAGGGGTGAGAGACACTTCGAGCGAAAATAGCGGGGAGGTGTCAGAAGCAACTGCAGGGAGACCCATGCTGCGCCGGAAGCTGCCACGTCGTGAGTCCAGGAGACGCGTTTCCGTTAAGGAACTTCTTTGCTGGAAGCGCTTCCGCAGACAGCCACTGTCAGACTCTACTAGTGACTAGAGCAGACATGTCTGAGGAGCTCTATCACACACAGAGGTTTGTGGGGTCGCACAAACTCTGAAGGGGCACAATTTTAAGCACAAGCAGCTAACCATCCCCTGAAAGCAGTCTGACAGTCTCTGTACGCTGCCTGTGCAGGAGAAAGCATCATGAGCAACCCAGTCGGAACCGGAGACGCAGGGGTTGGAGCTGGTCCAAGCTTGGAAGAAAGGTATCAAGCTCTGGAGGTCCAACTTGCGCTGCAGACGGCGAGGCTCGAGGAGAGAAGGGCTCAGGATGCTGACAAAAAGGGGAGAACCACTCAGTTCCCCAGAAAGGTACCAGGATTGGTGCAGAAGTTTGGGGGGGACCCCAAGGATTACCATGCCTTTAGGACTGAGATGCAATATGCTCTGAATGTGCAGTTTGATGAGTTCCCTGATGAGGAATCGCGAGTTGCGTTCGTAATTGGGCATCTTGAGAAGGGGGCGCGGGACTGGGTTCGACTCCTGATGGCAACGCACAACGATATCCTAAAGGACACTATGAAATTCTTTCGTGCAATGGATATCATGTTTTCCAGCGATATTGAGGAAGGGGTGGTACGCAGACAGCTAATGGCTTGCAAGCAGGGAAGCAGATCTGTCCGTGAGTACTGGACTGAATTTACCATGCTGATTCACAGATTGGGGTGGGATTTATCGGCGGCACCCATTCAGATGCTATTTGAAGAAGGTCTTTCTTCAGCTGTGAAAGACGAGCTGGCCAGGAGCCCCAGGGCGGGGTCTATGGATCAGCTGACCAAATCTGCGCTGACCATTGGAGCGCGCCAGGAGGCAAGAGCCTTGGAGAGGCGGGAAGGGAGAGGGGAACGTTGGAAGGAGTTACGCATTCCAGACATTCCTGAGCCAGCTTTCCCGCCGGCAGAGCCGATGGAAATCGGAACAGCCCGCGCGCGCGCAGTTTCAAAGCCCAGTGAGGGGGCGAAGAAGGAGGGAAAGGGAGCCCGGAAATGCTATCTCTGCCAACAGCCAGGCCACTTTGCCAGAGTCTGCCCCCAGAGGAAGGAATGGCAAGGGATGGTGGGAGCTGTTGAGGGGGAAGAGCAGGGAGAAACGGAGCAGGTAAAAGCCAACGCCTGGTTGCCAGCAGGGCACTGCAGCCAGGCCAAAGAGCAGTGAAAGTGCCCCTTCCCCAAGTGCCAGTGCCAGAAGCTCCTCGACCTGCTCTAGTGATTGAAGTGTCGCTAGAGCTGCAAAATGGACACCCCCTAAAAATAAAGGCGCTGTTGGACTCAGGCAGCTCCTGCAATTTCATGAGCAAGGAGTTTGCTGCTGAACACCAGATACAGACTATCCCTTTAAGCAACCCCCTGCAGGTGACCACGATTGATGGCAGGGAACTGTTGGGAGGAGGCGTCAGCTTGCAGACCGTCCCAATGATAATGAGGGTGGCAAGGCACACAGAACTGATAGCGTTTAATGTGGCCACCTTGGGAGGCGCTCCCATTATTTTGGGAATGAGCTGGCTAGCCCTACATGATCCGCTGGTGGGCTGGCATCAAAGAGTGGTTTCCTTCGGTTCCGCACACTGCTTAGAACACTGCAGGGCGGAAAAGGGGTCAGCAGGGGCCCAAGCCACCCTAGCAGGGACGGAAGTGATGGAGAAGGGGAAGGTGCCACCACAGTATGCTGATCTCAGCGACGTGTTCAGCGAGAAGGAGGCGGACCAACTACCCCCGCATAGGCCCTTTGATTGCCAGATCAATTTACTCCCTGGAGCACAGCTTCCTGTAGGCAAGTTGTATGCCATGTCAGACAGGGAGATGCAGGAGTTGCGAGCGTTCATTGACAAGAACCTGAAGAGAGGCTTCATCAGAGAGTCCAAGGCAGCGGGGGGTAGCCCAGTGTTTTTTGTGGATAAAAAAAACACGGACAAGCCGAGGCTGGTATGTGACTTTCGGGCCCTAAATGCAGTGACAGAGCCGGCGGCTTTTCCTATGCCCAGGATTGATGATATTTTGACCAGGGTGCGAAAAGGAAAGATTTTTACAAAGCTGGACCTAAGGGGGGCGTACAACCTGATACGTATAAGGAAAGGGGATGAATGGAAGACCACCATGTTCACCCCTTTGGGGGCATTTGAATACCTCGTTATGCCTTTTGGATTACAAACAGGCTCCGCGTGTTTTCAAGCCTTTATGAACCATGTACTGGGGCCTTTGCTCTACAAGAATTGCGTGGCCTTCTTAGATGACGTGTTGGTGTATTCGGAGAATGAGGAGCAACATGTGAGAGACGTCAGAGAAGTGTTGAGCAGGCTGCAAGCCAACAGACTGTGGGTGAAACTGGAAAAGTGTCAGTTTCATACCAAGGAGGTGGAATTCCTGGGGTACCGCTTGTCAGACAAGGGGTTGGCCATGGACCCCGGCAAGGTTCAAGCGGTGCTGGAATGGAAAACACCCAAGACCAAGAAGGATGTGCAGAGGTTCCTAGGGTTTGGAAACTTTTATCGTAAGTTCATCCGAAACTTCGCCCACCTGACGGCGCCCATCACGGACTGTCTCAGCAGCAAAAAGAAGTTTGTTTGGACGGGGGAGGCGGAGCGAGCGTTTGAGGAACTGAAAAGGGCCTTCGCCTCTGACGAACAACTTCTACATGTGGATTTACAAAAAAAGCTGAGGGTCGAAACAGACGCTTCGGACAGAGCCATAGGGGCGGTGCTTCTTCTGCAGCCGGGGAAGGAGGGGTCAGAGTGGCGACCGTGTGCCTTCTTTTCGCGAAAGCTGAACAAATCTGAGAGAAACTACACGGTGCACGACCGGGAACTTCTTGCGATTTATGAGGCCTTCCGGAGATGGAGGCATCTACTAATTGGTGCACAACAGAAGGTGCAAGTGTGCACGGACCATAAGAATCTAGAGTATTGGAGAACTGCGCGAGTGCTCAACCAAAGGCAGTTGAGATGGGCCCAGGAGTTCTCCAAATTTAACTTTGAGATTTGTTACGTACCAGGCCCGGAGAACGTTAGGGCGGACGCTCTCTCACGCAAACCTGAATATTTGGAGGGAGAGGGTGCACCCGAAGAGACCCATGTTATTCCCGAGGACCGCTGGGTGTGTGGGGCGGCTTTGGTGGGGCAAAGGGAACTGGTAGAGGGAACGGTGCAGGATGAATACGCCCAGGACAAACTCAGGGGTCTCAGGAGGGAGGGAGACAAACCCGGGGGTTTTGAGGAGAGAAACGGGGCGTTGTACTACAAGGGAGCGTTATACATACCTGAAGGGGAATTGAGGGAAAAGGTACTCAAGCAACTGCACGATAGCCCCACAGCAGGGCATTTTGGGCAACACAAAACCATGTGGCTGGTTACCAGGGAATTCTGGTGGCCCAAGGTCAGGGAAGATGTGCGTGAATATGTGAGAGGGTGTGACCGATGTCAACGAGCCAAGGGGGAGAGGCGGGCACCGGCAGGTTTATTAGAACCACTACCCACGCCGGAAAGACCATGGGAGGCAGTGGCAATAGATTTCATGACTGATCTGCCCAGGTCCAAAGGGAAGACAGCCATTATGGTTGTGGTAGACCTGTTAACCAAGATGGCCCACTTTATAGCCTGCTCACATGCGGTCACAGCAGAAGAAACCGCTAAATTGTTTGTGGAAAATGTGTTTAGGTTGCATGGTGCCCCCTTGAGGGTGGTTTCGGACCGAGGGAAACAATTTACTTCCAGGTTCTGGAGGAAGCTCATGAGCTTATTGCATGTAGAGGTGAATTTTTCCACTGCCCATCATCCAGAAACCAATGGGCAGGCGGAAAGAGCTAATGGTGTCCTCCAGCAATATTTGAGGTGTTATGTGAATGACAGAGAGAATGATTGGGTGGAGAAGCTGGCGTTGGCAGAATTTGCCTATAACAATGCAGAGAACGTGTCCACGGGGATGAGCCCTTTTTTGGCCAATCACGGGTGTCATCCCCGAGCCTTCCCAGGGGGAGAGGGGGAGAACTGGAGCGTTCCTGCCGCAGAACAGTTCGTTGAAGAAATGGAAGCGATCCATCGCCAGCTCCAACTTAATTTAAACAGGGCGAAGGAGGAATATAAGAGGCAGGCAGACAAAACCAGAAGGGAAGGGGAAAGCATTAGGGTGGGGGACCAGGTGTGGCTGTCCACCCAAGGGTTACCATTTAAAGGAGGTTGTAAGAAGTTAAGACCCAAAAGACTGGGCCCATTTGAAGTCACGCAACAGGTCAACCCAGTGGCTTTCAGACTCCGGTTACCGAACCACATGAAGTTGCACCCAGTGTTCCACAGATCATTGCTGTCACCGTATATAGGGGACAGAGAGGGGAGGGTCAATAGGGGACCAGCTATGGAAGAAAAAGAACACAGCTACCATGTAGCGGAGATTCTCGATTCCAGGTGGAGGGGAGAGCAAGTAGAGTATTTGGTAATGTGGGAAGGGGAGCCGGAGTCGGAAAACACCTGGGTCAGGGCAGAGGAGGTAGATGACGAGGTTTTGATTGAAACTTTTCATCAGAGATTCCCTAGAAAACCCCAGCCAGTGGCGAGGTTCCGGAGGGAATACTTCGCCACCACCGACGACGAAGAAGAGTTGGAGGGGTTCGCTGATTCCGAGGTGGAGGAGGATTCAGCGAGTAGGAACGAAGACCGATGGAGGGAATTGTTCGAGACGTCTGAAGATGAAGAGGATTCTTTTAGGGGTTTCAGCTCCTCACCGCCCAGAGGAGAAAGTAGGGGCGGGGGAGAGGGGGGCCCTGGAGGGGAGGTGGATGTCAGGGAACTGACATCGGAGGAAAGGGAAGTGGTAAGGCTCCCAGAGACTGGGAGAGAGTCAACAGCCAAAGCAGGGACCAGCAGGGGGAGCGCGGGGTCTCTGGAGGAGGATCTCAGTAATGCTGAGAGAGACGCAGCAGCCCAGGCAGGAAGCAGCAGGGGAGAGAAAGGGGTGAGAGACACTTCGAGCGAAAATAGCGGGGAGGTGTCAGAAGCAACTGCAGGGAGACCCATGCTGCACCGGAAGCTGCCACGTCGTGAGTCCAGGAGACGCGTTTCCGTTAAGGAACTTCTTTGCTGGAAGCGCTTCCGCAGACAGCCACTGTCAGACTCTACTAGTGACTAGAGCAGACATGTCTGAGGAGCTCTATCACACACAGAGGTTTGTGGGGTCGCACAAACTCTGAAGGGGCACAATTTTAAGCACAAGCAGCTAACCATCCCCTGAAAGGCTCCATAGCCAGGGACGCTGCAGCCTCTGGCTCCGAACCGGATTGCTGCCAGACTCTGGGATTACAACCCCAGCTCTCTGTCTGCTTCTCCTCGCCATACCCAGTCATACATGTCATTGTCTTCTTAGAGCCTTTCTATGCCTTTCTGATTTCTGCCTTGTGAGGACAGACTTCTTGCAAGCTGTACCAAAAATATGTAAGTTGTCTGAATCCACAAGCATGTAGCAAGCATGCTACGTGTGTGTGTGTGTGTGTGTGTGTGTGTGAGAGAGAGAGAGAGAGAGAGAGAGAGAGAGAGAGAGAGAGGAAGGGAGAGAGTTCAAGAGATCAAGTCTCCTCCGGATCAAGTCTAATAATCTGGCCATCGTAGTGAGGAAAGAATGTACAGAAAGAAAACTTCCCATCAGACTCCCTGGGCAGATTTGATTTCATGTAAGCTGCTCTGGGAGCCTTTTTTGTGCGCGCGCTGAAGAGTGGGGTAATAATAATAATAATAATAATAATAATAATAATAATAATAATTTATTTATACCCCACCCATCTGGCTGCGTTTCCCCAGCCACTCTGGAAGGCTTCCAAGAGAATATTAAAATACAATAGTCTATTAAACATTAAAAGCTTCCCTAATCAGGGCTGCCTTCAGATGTCTTCTAAAAGTCTGGCAGTTGTTCTTCTCTGGTGGGAGGGCATTCCACAGGGTGGGTGCCACTACTGAGAAGGCCCTCTGCCTGGTTCCCTGTAACTTCTCTTCTTGCAGTGAGGGAACTACCAGAAGGCCCTCAGCACTGGACCTCAGTGTCCGGGCAGAACAATGGGGTGGAGACGCTCTTTCTGAGTCACCTTCAAAGGTAGCCCCATGTAGAGCGCATTGCAGTAGTCCAAGCAAGAGGTAACTAGAGCACGCACCACTCTGGCGAGACAGTCTGTGGGCAGGTAGGGTCTCAGTCTGCGTACCAGATGGAGCTGATAAACAGCTGCCCTGACACAGAATTGACCTGCGCCTCCATGGACAGCTGTGAATCCAGAAAGGGGTACAAATGCTCTAAATAAATAAATATTGCTCAAGTTCAGTCATGAATAATTAAACTGTTGAATGTTCTTTCACTGACATCTTTCTGCAGGGTGCCATAATTAAAATTATATCTTCTGGTGGAATGCAGAGCAAAACACACCTATATGATCTTTGGCCTCAGCATGTGCCTGTAAAATGAAATGCACAAGGATGGGGCTGATTTTTTTTAAAAAAGCAGCTCACAGCAAGCAAATATCATAGGGGGGAGAGAGTGTCCCAGTTGCCTTATTATGTGTTAAGTAGGGTGCCGTGCGTATGTTGTGGAAGAAGGAAACCTTCCTGACACACATCCAATGTATGTGAGATTCTAGAATACTGAAGTGAAGTGACACTTCAAACCTCAAGGCAGTGTCTGCTACTGCAGCTGTGTCACTGCTTCCGCACGATGGACTGCCTTATGACATAATGTCCCTATTTAAAGAAAAATTGGATGCTGATTGATTCGTGGGGGAGCAGGGGTGCAACCATCCACAGAACGTTGGGTGGCTGGTGCATGTCTGTGGGGCTGACCCAAAGACAAGTTGCTGTCTGAAGTGGAATAGCTAATGGCACCCCCCACCCCACAAGTAAAAGTGCATACAGTGGTACCTTGGGTTAAGAACTTAATTCGTTCCAGAGGTCCATTCTTAACCTGAAACTGCTCTTAACCTGAGGTACCACTTTAGCTAATGGGGCCTCCCATTGCCACCACGCCACCACTGCGCGATTTCTGTTTTCATCCTGAAGCAAAGTTCTTAACCCGAGGTACTATTTTTGGGTTAGTGGAGTCTGTAACCTGAAGTGTTTGTAACTTGAAGTGTTTGTAACCCAAGGTACCACTGTACTATCCTAGGTTGGCAAAGTTATTTTGGTACCCGAGAGAGAGAAGCCTATTAGTGCTTCTCCATGGCAATAAAAATACAAAGATAATGAATAAAATCAATTGCAATTTGCTGCCCTGTCATAGCTGTCTGTGGCAGCCATCCCACTCCGTCTAACTACAGGGCCAGCGCCAATGGCGTAGCGTGGGGGGTGCAGGGGGGCCGGCCGCACCGGGCGCAACATCTGGGGGGTAGGGTTATGGGGCGCAAATCCATGGGTTAGGGGGCGCAAATTACTTGCCTTGCCCCGGGTGCTGACAACCCACGCTATGCCACTGGCCAGCGCTGTGTGTTTGTATGTGTGGGTTTCGCAAGTTGGCTTTGAATATATCCAGGCGTGGACTTTTGAACTTGGCTGTGAATCTCCCTGCTCCCTCTGAAATGGTGTCTCCAAGGAGCTTCTGCATATATATATATATAGAGAGAGAGAGAGCGTGCGCGTGTATGAATTTGGCATATCTCAAATTAGAAGTGCGAAGCATCCATCTTCCTGTGGCCAGGCACCGAATCTGATGTGTAACGCTAAAAACATCAGCTGTATTCCATTGACATTTTCGCTTGTGTTTGGATGCCTCTGAAATGTTCCTCAGGTTAATAGGGCAAAACATGTTGGAGCTCAAGCTCAGACACTGGCTGCCTTTTCTTCCTATGCATCCAAGCACAACGGAATACTTAGGTGTGCTGGAAAATGTGGATTGGGTATCTAGACCTGGACTCTGACTTAATAAGTTCCAGTCCCCATAATCCAAATAGGCCTGGTTTAAAGGCTGAAGATCCTGATAGATTGTGGCATGTAGACCGAGTCATGACTTTGCATGCAGACCACTGCACATGGGAGATAATGAGTATCACAAATACACCCATGTACGTGCAATGTATGTGCATTGTGCTTGATTCAGCGAAATGCCTCTCTCTGGGTCACATGTTATCAGGATCTTCAGTGTCTGCACTGGCTGGATTTCTGTTGTTTCCTAAAAGGGATGTGTCTACATTACCGATACCTTGCCCTGTAGCAATCCAGGAGGAGGAAAAAGCGATTCCTTCCCAGCTACTTCTAATTGCTATGCCCCCTCCAATATCTCAGTGGATTTATTCTGATATTAACTCTTCCCCCTTCCTTTCCTTCCTTCCCCTCTCCTCTAGGCTTCTGCTATAACAGAGTAGTATAATCAAAACCCCAATTACATGCTCTGTATGTACATACATATCTGAGCTAATATTTCTTTCTTTTTTTTGTTTTTATTGGAAATTGCTTAGTGCACCAAGGGAAAAAGGTGTTTATTTGCAGCTCTGGCCATTCTCTCTCTCTTGGTAGAATGAACATTAATCATTGTTGATTTCTTTCTCCTTTTTTGGCACGTGGGTAGAATATGTGATTCCCAACAAGAAGGTTCCATCCAAGCATTCATTAATGTACAATTTGTAATATCTGGTCTCCAAAAGGCGGTAAAAGTATACCCGGCCTTTCCCATTAGCCTTATTTTTGCAGTGGGCATATTTATTATTTTCAACCTATGGTACTCTCTGCTCCAAGGAGCGCAGGATAGTACCCATAGTTTGTCCCCTCTCTATAATCACAAAAACATGAGGCTGAGACATAGAGAGTGATCTAGGGGGACCTGATAAGCTTCACCCAGGTTTCCTCAGTCATTGACCACACTAGTGTTTGTCTTGACTAACGCTGTAGTCCAAAGAACACAGGAAGCTTGTGTTAAGTTGTTGGTGAACACATCAGACGACACAGCGATTCTTCAAACAGCTCTTGTTTATTCACAAGCCAGGACAGAACTGAACTGAAGGGTTCAGTCAGCCTGCTTATATAGAGCTCCAGTACAACGTTACTGTAACAACTTTCTAAAATTATCCAATCACTGAACGTCACTTCCGATCACTTATTGCATAACTATCTACAGTATCCCCCTGCTGGCCCAGAGTGAAAACTTCAGTACATAACAGCTTGGTTGTACTGAGTCCATCCAGCTCTACTTTCTACACTGACTGGCAGGAGTTCTCCGGCGTTTCAAACATGGACTCTGTCTCAGCCCTATCTGGTGATTGAAGCTGAGATTTTCTGCATGCAAGGCAGATGATACATTGCTGAGCTATGTCCCCTCCCACACCTAATTACTTGGGATCAAGTCTCACTGAATTCAATGGCACTTGTTTCTGAGTAGTCATATACAGTGGTACCTCAGGTTACAGACACTTCAGGTTACTGATGCTTCAGTTTACAGACTCCGCTAACCTGCAAGTAGTACCTCGGGTTAAGAACTTTGCTTCAGGATGAGAACAGAAATTGTGTGGCAGTGGCAGCGGGAGGCCCCATTAGCTAAAGTGGTACCTCAGGTTAAGAACAGTTTCAGGTTAAGAACGGACCTCCAGAACGAATTAAGTTCTTAACCCGAGGTACCACTGTATTTGCTTGTGCTGTAAGTCCCACTGAAAGCATGACTTAGACTGTTCTGTTTGCTTCGCCTAATTTTAGCTAGACTGGGTTCCAGACCTTTCTCTTCTCAAGTTGCCCATCGAGGTTCAACTGCTGCTTCTAAGTAGAGATAAAAACCTAAACTACCAAAATTGCCAAGGAATGGAAAATATGAGAAAATGCCACCAATATTTATTATTATGCACACATGCAAACACACACACCCCTCTTTGATTTTAAGCCAGCTTTAAGCAGGGAAAGCCTCTAATGAGAAGAGGCACAAGAGGGCAGTGTTACGTTGAATTAGGCATCGTAAGATGCCATTAGCACTGGCGTACTCTATGGCAGATTACAGCAATCAAAATATTTGAAATAAAATTGTCGCAGTGGTCGTACGACAGGGAAGTTGACTTATTTTGGAGTATGTACAATGGGAGATAGAGGACAATTTCCAATTGCTGCCATTGCTTTTTGTGGTAGAACACAGCGTGATTATTACTGAACTTACTTGGGTTCTTCCTGGCCTTGCAGACTGTTGTTTCTGTAGCTGGAGAGGAATACCATGGGAGCCAGAGACAGATAAAGATAGCACAAACATAACCAGTAAGATCGATGGCATTATCATTGGAATGGCATGCCAGGTTCATTCTGTTCAAAATTAGACAGAAGAAATGGGTACTTCTTAAGCCAATTTAAGCCGTTATGAGTCAGCCAAAGAGATGCGGCTTGCAAATTTGCTTGAGTATTGGGTTACATACCTGAAACGAGCACTCAATGTGGACAAGAAGATACTGGATGAAAGTATAATGCCATCTTTGTGCTATGATCACAAGCCATTAATTTTGCGTCATCCCTGCTGGGGTGGACGGACTGGGTAGAATAAAGATAGCTTCATTTAGCACTCTTGAACAGAATTTCATTGTCTGAAATTGACCAGTAGTAGATCCTTCAGGGGATGACACTTGTTACATATGATCAAAGTGAAAACCAGAGATGCTGCTCCTGTGTATTGGTTAGAGAAGGTATCCCTGCAGGCCTACCCTAAGCTTCCAGTAAAGGATTGGGAAGCAGAAGACTATGCCGTGCCCTCTGGCAGCTTATTTTGGCAAAAGGCAATTGCTACAGGCTTTCTCTTTGCTTTGCTTTGATTGATGGTCTTGTATTTTATTAGGTGAATTAACCTTTGCCCACCACCAATGAGTGGCATATAAATAAAATCTCTCTTACTTAGGTAGTTTCTTTCTTCCTCCTCTGGCTTTAGTGCTTCTCTTAGCCAAAACCTAAGAGCCATAAAATCCCCCACTTTCTGCAATCTGCTGCTGCTTCTCCTCCTCCCCACACTTATTCTTTAGCTTCAGAGCAGAAGTAGGAGGTAGTTTTCATCAGCGTGCACAATGTGATACCAGTTCTCTGTCGATACATTTGGGCAACAGCTTTGCAGTTCCAAATATTTCGGAGGCTGCATTGGCGCATCAGAGTGCCGGTGTTCTCTTGCAACACAGTTCAGCGGCCTTCTGATGTGTACATGGAGCTCTGGATGAATAAATGGATGAAGAAGTGCATCCCATTTAGTCCCCCTTCCAGAGGAAAGAGACAAAGCACAGGTGTTGGGTAGACTTGGCCTATAACGTTATTTAAACATTAAGCTCTGCAGTGAAACTCTAGCTGTCCAACATCTGGAGAGCTACAAGCTCCCTGTTCTAGAGGTTGGCTCAAAAGAATTGAGAGACATCTGCTCTATCAGGTGACTTGGGTACCAATAACACAACACTTTGCTCTGTAACTTCCTGGATGACCTCAGATCTCCAGCCTTGGCAAGATATGATGAACTGCTGACTTGGCTGCTAGATCATCTTGATACCTCTTTTCTGGATTTTTACTTGTCCCTCCATCCTTCCCTAAAGCTTTGCCCTTGGTCCACATTCACCTATGGGCTGTCTTCTGAACTCCACTAGTTCTGATTGTCTCTTCATCTGCTTCCTAGAGCATGTTCCTTGTTGTTGTTGTTTAGTCGTGTCCGACTCTTCGTGACCCCCTGGACCAGAGCACGCCAGGACCTCCTGTCTTCCACTGCCTCCCGCAGTTTGGTCAGACTCATGTTTGTAGCTTTGAGAACAACGTCCAACCATCTCGTCCTCTGTCGTCCCCTTCTCCTTGTGCCCTCAATCTTTCCCAACATCAGGGTCTTTTCCAGGGAGTCTTCTCTTCTCATGAGGTGGCCAAAGTATTGGAGCCTCAGCTTCACAATCTGTCCTTCCAGTGAGCACTCAGGGCTGATCTCCTTAAGAATGAATACGTTTGATCTTCTTGCAGTCCATGGAACTCTCAAGAGTCTCCTCAAGCATCATAATTCAAAAGCATCAATTCTTCGGCGATCAGCCTTCTTGATGGTCCAGCTCTCACTTCCATACATCACTACTGGGAAAACCATGGCTTTAACTATACGGACCTTTGTTGGTAAGATGATGTCTCTGCTTTTTAAGATGCTGTCTAGGTTTGCCATCGCCTTTCTCCCAAGGAGCAGGCGTCTTTTAATTTCGTGACTGCTGTCACCATCTGCAGTGATCATGGAGCCCAAGAAAGTGAAATCTCTCACTGCCTCCATTTCTTCCCCTTCTATTTGCCAGGAGGTGATGGGACCAGTGCCCATGATCTTTTTTTTTTTTTATGTTGAGCTTCAGACCATATTTTGCACTCTCCTCTTTCACCCTCATTAAAAGGTTCTTTAATTCATCCTCACTTTCTGCCATCAAGGTTGTGTCATCTGCATATCTGAAGTTGTTGATATTTCTTCCGGCAATCTTAATTCCGGCTTGGAATTCATCCAGCCCAGCCTTTCGCATGATGAATTCTGCATATAAGTTAAATAAGCAGGGAGACAATATACAGCCTTGCCGTACTCCTTTCCCAATTTTGAACCAATCAGTTGTTCCATATCCAGTTCTAACTGTAGCTTCTTGTCCCACATAGAGATTTCTCAGGAGACAGATGAGGTGATCAGGCACTCCCATTTCTTTAAGAACTTGCCATAGTTTGCTGTGGTCGACACAGTCAAAGGCTTTTGCATGTTCTTTGTGCCCCTAATCAAATTGCCCAGCATCACCACTTGATATTTCCTCGGTTAGTTTCAGGCTACGGAAGTTTGTGTTGCCTCCGCAGACCTGTGGGGCTGGGCAGATCAGCAACTCAACTTCTTTGATGAATTCTGTGCTGCAAACCTCCATTCTGGTGGAAGAGAATGAACGACAACTGCTTCCTAAATGCCTGTAAATAAGGAGAACTCTAGATCTGGCATGGATTCCAACCTTTTGGCTGGACTGTGACTCTACAGATGCTCTGGTACTTAAGGAAGACCAGTCATTTGCTGGAGTTTTATGATTTGGGTATAAAACATTTCCCCTCAAAGCAGTGTCTGTTGATAAGAACCAAACATTGTACTTAATCAAATATCTCAACCTCCCATTTGCTATTTATTTATTTATTTATTTATTTATTTATTTGTGTGTCTGTGTGTTTAAGTTCTCATTGTGACTATAGCAACTTTGGGGTTAATTTGGGTTGATCTCCTAAGGTGTTTCATTAAGTTTCTTCAGCACTCACAGCAGGAAATAATCAATGCAGGTTTAACAGGAATACAAATGCATGTCTCTGCAATCCTCTTGTTCAGAGATTGGCTTGGCTTGGTCAAAGAACCATGATCTCCAGCAGGAGGCCAAGACTTACAATTGCACATCATGAGTTTTCCTCTAAAATAAATTGGCCAGTGGTAGCCTGCACAGAAGAATCATGATGATTGGTGACATGATTCACTTCACCAAAATTTTGTTCATTGTTAATTGATTGCTTCTCTTTTCAAATTTGCTTCTCTCTCCTCTGTCACCAAAAGATCAAGCTAGAGTGCCGTGACAAATACTGCAACCAGTGCATCAGATTTGCAAGCATGATCAACAAAAGTATGAGCTTTCTCCTCCAAAGGCTCTGAAATCTTTCAGCTGAACTACACCAACAATACATGACCATAGTTTGCCAGCAAATATTGCATGGTCTGGCTTACCTTTGCAAGTGCTCATGTGATTTCATCTTAAGTGCAGGATTCCTCACCTGCAATAAAAAAATAGGTGTGGACTGAGGTCTCGGCATGGGAAAATGGTTGACTTCCTTGCTCTGGTTATCAGTCTGGACTGCCATGCCATGGACTTGCATTGGAGAAAAGCTCCCATTGAAGCTAATAAGAGCTTCTTTGTTAGTCAGATAGCAGGAGTGGAGTTCCTAATTCGGACTAAGTCCTTGCAGGACTAGCCCAAGACACTTTATTGCCTGAGGTGAAGGGCAAGATGGCACCCCTCCTATCCTATGAATGGAAGCTGACTGGAGTGGTGATTGGGCAGCATCCTCCACTGTACCTGAGAGCAGCAAAGTTGGCTGTGGCACATAGAGAACTATCCTCCAGCATCTCACTGCCTGAGATGACTGCTTCATTCTACCTCAACTAGAGCCAGGGCTTTCTCGGCTGCGGCTCCAATCTGGTGGAACGCTCTGTCACAAGAGACTAGGGCCCTGTGGGACCTGACATCTTTCCGCAGGGCCTGCAAGACAGAGCTGTTCCACCAGGCCTTTGGTCAGGGCGCAGCCTGACTCCCTCCTCTGGCAACCTGCACAGAATTTTGCTTAACGGTTGCCATCAATTTGATTTTAATTAATTTTTATAATGAAATGTTTTTAGAATGTTGGATTATTTGATTGTTTGATTATTTGATTGTTGTTAGCAGCAGCAGCAGCGACTGTACTTTTTGAGAATTCTAAGGAAAAATCATCTTCCGCAGAAACTGCTGCTTGCCTTCTATCACTGTGCCATTGAGAGCGTGCTCACTTATGGCTTATGTGTGTGGTATGGAAGCTGTACTACCCGGGACAGGTTGGGGTTCTGCAGAGTTGTTAAGGCAGCAGAGAGCATTGTTGGCTGCCCACTCTCCACCTTAGAGCAGATTTATGCCACAAGGTGCCATAGGAAGGCACTGGACATAGTAAAAGATCCATCGCATCCTGGTCACTGTCTCTTCGAGCTCCTGCCGTCGGGACGGAGATACAGGACGGTGAAGACAAGAACGAGCCGTCTTAAGAACAGCTTCTTCCCCAGAGTGATCTCGGCCCTGAATGGGAAGCCTGGACTTTGAAAGTCATCTAATCTTCCTTGCTGTTTTATACTGTATTGTTTTAATTAGTGTTTTTATAGTTGTTTTGATTTTGTGTGGAGTGCCCTACCTGGGTGGATGGAGCAGCCAAGTAATTTCGTTGTCCCCGAGAGGGGGCAATGACAATAAAGATATTATTATTATTATTATTATTATTATTATTATTATTAGCCACCCTGAGCCCGGCTTCGGCTGGGGAGGGCGGGATATAAATAAAATTTATTATTATTATTATTACCTAATGGTAGAGCCAGTCCAGAGTCCTTGGTGTTCAGGATGATTCTCCGAGGGGATCTCAGTATCTACACCAAGTCCATTGAATCCAGGGCAACCATTCCAACATGGAAGGGGTCCAACACAGGTAGCAGGACACACATTTGTTTTGGTTTTCTATACTGGACAGAAGGAAGGTGCTCCGGAATTGGAGGCTAGTCTTCCCTTGTTGTGGTCAGAACATTTGATATTGGTATTTAGAATCACAATTGCCACTTCCCTTTGCAAGGGTTCTGTGGGATCTTCTAAGCCCATTGGAGTTTATCAGGATCCATTAGCTTCTAGGGTGGACAGCACTGATTGATCTGTGGAATGCATGAATAACCCAGAGGGTTGACATGACCACTCCTGAGTAATCTCTCCCCCCCCCGCAAAGTCTGGACAGCTCCTTGGCGCATATCAGAATTGAGGCTAATGAAGCAAACAGATAGATGTCTACATCACAGGTGGAAGAAAACTAATTATGAATCCAAACAAACATTAATATGAGCCCATCACATTTACTCTGTGGTTGTGATGCATCTTCACCACCACCATTACATCCTCTCAATGCCATCCAGTGGAGCTTTCCCCAATAGATTGGGGTGCTTCAAGCTGTGGCTCCAGGGGTGGTGTTGTAGTGGAACTCTCAGTGGGTTGTTGTGAAATGTTCATGAGACATTATTTGGAGTAAAATCACTTGCATGTGATTTTTGGCAGGTCAATTTGGAGAGACACCTAGAGTAGTATCTGGTCCTATTTTGTTGAAAGACTTTCAGTTTGTGTTACTCAAGGATGTGGACAAGGTGCTTCATTGGATTTGTGCAACCAACCCCTTGATTCTAATGGTTTATTACGTCTTATAGTGAGCTGGAACTAAGAGGTAGTAAATTCCTCCTTAAGGGAGGGAGTGGTCTCAGTATTCTCAAAGGGGCAGCAGTGTGACCATTCCTGACGAAATCTTATTTAGACACAGAAGATCTTAAATTGTAGAGCTATAAGTTGGTAGCAAAGGTCCTCTTCCAGTATAAGATTCTTGAATGAATAGTGTCAAAGCAAGTCCAATCGCTCTTGGATGAGACTGATTTTCTGGATCTATTTCTACTGGAGTTTAGGCCTACTTATACTGATGAAGCTGCTTTGTATCATGTTTGTCTGGAGAAAGACAGAGGGAGTACAACCCTATTGATTCTCTTCAATCACTCAGCAACTTTTGATGCTGTTGCCCATTGCATCCTTCTGGATTGGACATGGGTGACACTGCTCTGTGGTTGTTCTACTCAAACCTGGATGGCCATTTTGAGAAGGTAGGTTGACTACTGTGGAATTTATGGGTCATGGGATTTATGGTTCAGGGCTCCATCTCATCTCCCACAATATTAAATATCTACATGAAACCTCTGAAGTGAGGACATCCAGGGATTAGGAGAGTCTTGTCATCAGTATGCAGCTCTCCCTCCCCTTTTCATATATCATCATCATCATCATCATCATCACTACCACATAAATCAGATGTGGTGGTGGTGGGAGAGCTAGATCATTGTCTGGCCATGGTAAGGGTTTGGCTGAAATCCAACAAACTGATGCTCCTTCCAGGCAAGATGGAGGTGGTTTCTCTACACAGAAGAATGATGTTCAACCTGTTCAGGGAGGCATTTTGTTTTGAATTTTGGAGGTACACAATGTGGAGCCAATTTGAAGTGTTGCTTTTGCTATATGGCAGTGTACAAACATGGATCCTCCAAACCTAACTCCTATTTTCTACCCATACCTTAAGATCACCCACTAAAGCCCATTTCCAAGTACAGTGGTACCTTGGGTTAAGTACTTAATTCGTTCCGGAGGTCCGTACTTAACCTGAAACTGTTCTTAACCTGAAGCACCACTTTAGCTAATGGGGCCTCCCGCTGCCGCTGTGCCACCGGAGCACGATTTCTGATCTCATCCTGAAGCAAAGTTCTTAACCTGAAGCACTATTTCTGGGTTAGCAGAGTCTGTAACCTGAAGCATATGTAACCTGAAGTGTATGTAACCCGAGGTACCACTGTATCTCCTCCATCTGAAGTACAAAGGATGGCGGCAATGGAGGGTTTTCTGTAACACCTTTTCAGTACCTGGTAAATGCCTTCTTGTTCATCCAGGCCTTTTAATAACATTCAGCTTTTTTTGTACCATCTGCAATATGTTTTTAAGACCAGATGTACTCTTGATATCAATGTTATTTCAGTCTTCACTTTCACAGCTTTTTTTTTAACCTGGTGGGATGGCCGTCGCTCTCTCTCTATGTGTGTTTATTGATGTCACGTTTTAGAATGTTAGCTTATTGTGCTGCTTGCATTTTTGTATTAATTTTTGCTTGAACTGCTTGTTTGTAACATTGCCTAGAAGGCCGGGTTGATAGGCAACTAATAAATGTGAGTAATAAACAAATTAAGCCTGGGGACCACCAGTTATCCATCTCTACCATAGAGACAAGTCAGACACTTTTATGGTTCTCAGCTGACAAGCAAAAAAGAGAAAGGAGGGAGTATGAATTGACATTTTTTCATGTTGTATTCAAACTGCTGCCTGAATATAATGTTGTGTAACATTGGGAAAGGTACTGGGGCAGCATGGGGTCGGCTGCAGTTGTGTTGTTGGAGGCACTTGTGTTAACTGTTTTGTTTTTCGCAGCTGGAGAG
Organism: Podarcis vaucheri; assembly: GCF_965113315.1. Taxonomy (NCBI): domain Eukaryota; kingdom Metazoa; phylum Chordata; class Lepidosauria; order Squamata; family Lacertidae; genus Podarcis; species Podarcis vaucheri. Next base: position 105,895,536 of record NC_138760.1, read on the forward strand.
GGCAAAAATAACAGCTGTTAATTAGACTTGGGAAAGGAGCCAGTTCTTGATTTTTTTTCTATTTAAAAAATGGAGAGGGAAAATGGGGTATGCGGAAAGCAACTCTCCTGAAGCCACCAACAAAATTTCCATTCAGCTGTTTTGCTAGTGAAGCAACTTCTTTCGCTAGCAGAAGCTGAACTCTTTCTCTTTTGGGTCATGTGCTCGCATGCGCACACACCAATTCCCCGTGGACAGTAACTGATGGAGAAAATCTCTGTTGTGCCAGTTTCGATCCAGAGGCAAGATGAATAAGTCATGCGGATTTTATCTGCAAACAGCTGGAGGAGGGCTCTAAATATTTTCGTGATTCTTTGCCTTCCAAACTACCACCTCTGCATGTGTGTAGATCAAGAAATTATTTATTTATTTGGCAGAGGTGCTTAAAATCAAATCAAATCACCCCTTCTGAATATCTCCTTGAAGGTTTCTTCTTCTTCCTGAACAGCTTGTTTCTGTAGCAGCACCAATGCATTAGGGATCTGCTATTCTTCCTAACTTGATGTCTGGACTAATAATTAATTGATTGATTGATTGATTGATTATACTGTCCCTCAGCTGAGGATCACAGAGCGGTTTACAATACAAAAACACAAAATTCCATAACATAATAACAAATGAAACAATACACCCCACCACGAATTTAAAGGCCACAGATTGTTTAATTAGCCGAAGGCCTGGAAGAAGATTGAATGAAGGTGCCAGGTGAGTCTTCCTAGGGAGAGCATTCCACAAATGGGGAGCCACCACAGAAAAGGCCCATTTGTGTGCTGTCAACCTCCAGACCTCTCATGGAGGGGACACATCAATAAGGGAGTCAGATGATGATCACAGGTTCCAGGTCAGTCACAGATTGCAGCTATAACAAAGGCGGCATTTTTTCATCTCCAACAAGCTAAGCAGTTGGCTCCTTACCTCTCTTGCCCTGACCTAGCCATTGTGATCCACGTGACGGTCACCTCCAGACTTGATTATTGTAACTCACTCTACGTGGGGCTGCCCTTGAGACTGACCCAGAAACTCCAGTGAGTGCAGAATGCTAAGGCGAGACTCCTAACGGGGTCCTCGCCGTGGGATCACATTCACCCGGTGCTATACCAGCTGCACTGGCTCCTGGTGGAGTACAGGATCAGGTTTAAGGTGCTGGTTTTAACCTTCAAAGCCCTATACGGCCTAGGACCCTCGTACCTACAGGACCACCTCTCCTGGTATGTCCCACGAAGGACCTTACGGTCTTCAAACAAAACATCTTGGAGGTCCCAGGCCACAGGAAGGTTAGGCTGGCCTCAACCAGAGCCAGGGCTTTTTGGGCTGTGGCCCCGATCTGGTGGAACGCTCTGTCCCAAGAGACTAGGGCCTTGTGGGACTTGACATCTTTCCGCAGGGCCTGCAAGACAGAGCTGTTCCACCAGGCCTTTGGCCAAGGCACAGTCTGACCCCCTTTTTTGGTAATCCTCACAGAACTCTAGCCCAATGGTTGCCATTAATTTGATTTTGAATTGATTTTAAAATGAATTGATTTTAGAATGCTGTGTTTCTTTTATTGTTGTTAGTCGCTCTGAGCCTAGCTTCGGCTGGGGAGGGCGGGATATAAATAAAATTTTATTATTTATTATTCTTTTTATATGGGAAGAGGAGGTCCTTGAGGTATTGTGGTCCTGAGCCGTTAAGGATTTATGGGTCAAAACTAGCAGTTTGAAATAGGCCCGGAAACTAATTGTCAGCCAGTGCAGTCAGGGCAGAAGTGCTGCAATATGCTCAAATCCTCTTGCCCTTGCAAGCAACCTGGCTGCCAAATTCCGCATTAGCTGAATTTCAAACCGTCTTCAGGGGCAGCCTCACATATAACGCGTTGCAGCAATCTAGCCTAAAAGTTACCGGAGCATAGTTTTCTTATTTGTGTAGCTTATTCTTCTTTACCAATGTGCACCAGCCCATATGTGTACTGATTAGATCACGGCATGAAAATAAGTCTTTCTGTGATAACAAAATCACTGCTCTGTTGCTGCACTTCCCCTTGACCCCTCTCCTGAACCCCATCTTCTTCTTCCTCCTCCTTCTCTTATTTCATCTTCTATATTTAGGGCTAGACCACATGTGATTCAAGAGATTATGACCAGACCTTCTCCAGTTTTTCAATCCTTTAAAACAGTTGCCGTGGAGGACTCATGTTTTGATCAGAGTAGCATCAGGGCTGGGTAAAGGGTGGGCTAACCCTTCTTTCTGTACAGTATTCCCAGTATAAATTCACCCCTAGCAGTGAATTAGTCCTATAAAAGAAAAAAGGCACCTGTATTTTATGGCAGTATTCCCTGCCCCACCCCCCAGTTAGGCTGATACCAGCTCTGTGCATGTGTGTGATTCAGATGGGGCAAACAGCATGGGGAAGAGGTTAAAGGTAAAGGTACGACTCTGGGGTTGCGTCGCTCATCTCGCTCTGTAGGCTGAGGGAGCCAGCGTTTGTCTGCAGACAGCTTCCGGGTCATGTGGCCAGCATGACAAAGCCACTTCTGGTGAACCAGAGCAGTGCATGGAAATACCATTTACCTTCCCACTGGAGTGGTACCTATTTATCTACTTGCACTTTGATGTGCTTTCGAACTGCTAGGTTGGCAGGAGCTGGGACCGAGCAACGGGAGCTCACTCTGTCGCGGGGATTTGAACCGCCGACCTTCTGATCGGCAAGCCCTAGGTTCTGTGGTTTAGACCACAGCGCCACCTGTGTTAAACACCCCTTATACCCACACCATTCCTCCACTGAAAATCTAAGTCCGCATGGCTACTTTAATGTAGAACAAAACAATCCCATCTGGACATCCGTTCAGAGATCTCCTGCACCGCATGTGGTTTGTCGCTTAGCCTTTTCTTCTTTGGCCACCTCATGAGAAGAGAAGACTCCCTGGAAAAGACCCTGATGTTGGGAAAGATGGAGGGCACAAGGAGAAGGGGACGACAGAGAATGAGATGGTTGGATGGTGTTCTCGAAGCTACCAGCATGAGTTTGATCAAACTGCGGGAGGCAGTGGAGGACAGGAGTGCCTGGCGTGCTCTGGTCCATGGGGTCACGAAGAGTCTGACACGACTAAACGACTAAACAACAACAACAACACTGCCTTTTATGTTTCTCTTTCCTCCTTTTGGGCGGGCTAAGGTGACGACGTGAGACAGGACTGGTGTTCTGTCTCATGTCTGTTTGTTTCTATGGTTTTATTAGAAAGACCAATGAAAAACATGTCAACCCAAAATGTGCACTGTGCAGGACAACCATTTTCCTGCTGCCAATCCCAGTTGCATGCCATTGGTCCACCCTACTTAACTGGCACGATTCTACAGCGCAAGGGTTGCTTGCCAACCTCTGAGAGCCTGTGGGCACAACTGCAAATGGAAGAGCTGGTTGTGGGCACCCCTCCATCCAATGTGCATGATGAAACATGCCCTGAAATATAATATATTTCAAACCTGAGTTCAGATTGGCGGGGGGTGGGGGTGGCAGAGAGGCTATGGGTGTGGGTGAAGGCCTCTGTGGGCACATGTTGGGCTGTGGATGCCACACTGGCAACCCCTGCTCTAGCAACTTACGGGTGCACGTTCACTCAAAAGAACATCCCTTTGTGTGCCCTAGGGCATTTTCTCATGGTTCATATTGGAGCCTAAGAATCACCGTACCCGTCTATTTCATCATGCATTCAAGAATGCCACCCCTCACGGTTTTATCTAATGTTTTCAGTAATACAAGTAATGTATCCCTCTGTATGTTATCTCCCTCTCTGCCTTTGATGTCTCTCATCGCTTCATCTAAAGACCACTGAGAAGGCAAACCAAACTTACTAAATTAAAGATTTCATAGATCCAGAGCAAGCACTTTTCCGGCTTCACTAATGGGGCCTTGTATGTATCAGTTATTAGGTTGTTTGGGGTGTTTGATGTGTCTAATACCAAAGTAGTGCTGGAAGGAGATAAAGCACAAAGTTTCGTGTACCTGATTGCAACATGCCTTTGTGGAGAAATTAGATCAATGATCATTTTCATTGTACTTGTCAGTTAGAAAGGGCTGCAGTAGTTCATTATGGCGTATTTACAATTCCACACAGTTGGAGCATCCCAGTGTTGGAGTCCTGCCAGAATGCAAAGTAAACACTGCAGCTGTCTGTCAGTGTCCTGAAGTGCTGGTGGTTTTTGGAGGACACTTAGAAAATCTAGTCATATGGACTGACAGCTTGGGGTGCTGAGAGAGCTTTTAAAATCAAAATGAAAGGTTGTGTCCTGAGAGTCATGTCCAAAAGGATGAGTCACTTTCAGGGGAAAAAATCAGGGCGCACTTGTGTTTCTCCAGTGCCTTAGAACCTTTAGTAAGAGCTGTTTCACACATACGGAGCAAACCCAGATTTGGCAATGAGTGCACATGGCAGCCAAACAAACAGTGCACCTAATACAATAGGCACATTTTTGTTGTTGTTTAGTCGTTTAGTTGTGTCCGACTCTTTGTGACCCCGTGGACCAGAGCACGCCAGGCACTCCTGTCTTCCACTGCCTCCCGCAGTTTGGTCAAACTCATGCTGGTAGCTTCGAGAACACTGTCCAACCATCTCATCCTCTGTCATCCTCTTCTCCTTGTGCCCTCCATCTTTCCCAAATCAGGGTCTTTTCCAGGGAGTCTTCTCTTCTTATGAGGTGGTCAAAGTATTGGAGCCTCAGCTTCAGGATCTGTCCTTCCAGTGAGCACTCAGGGCTGATTTCCTTAAGAATGGATAGGTTTGATCTTCTTGCAGTCCATGGGGCTCTCAAGAGTCTCCTCCAGCACCATAATTCAAAAGCATCAATTCTTCGGTGATCAGCCTTCTTTATGGTCCAGCTCTCACTTCCATACATCACTACTGGGAAAACCATAGCTTTTACTATAAGGACCTTTGTTGGCAAGGTGATGTCTCTGCTTTTTAAGATGCACATACATAATGTAGTATACAATGTAATCATGTAATTATATAATTTCTACAGGTCAGGGACTGCTTGGACACAGAGGAATGTGACACTTGCTGGTTCCACTTGCTCGTCATTTGGGGTGGGTGTGTTGGGGTGCTCCTAACTGGTGAAGACTGCCCATCAGCAGAATCCAGTGGGGATGGGCACAGGGACACTAGCACAATGAGTTTGGGGTTTTCCATTGCTCTGCCAGTCACGTTCATGCCTCAGAATTCAATGTTTGATTTAGTAATTAATGTAGCCAGTATGGTTACGTTTTGAAGAGCATTCTCCTGTGAAAGACAAATATCTTACACTTACGTACTTACCTGCTTAGAAAAAGTAATTTATGCACATTTTCAGCATCTATCTATGGATATATATTTCCCATTTGCATTACATCTGATGCTCATCTGAGCTGTGGTGAATGGGTTTTATGTTTCTTTTCATGCAGACAATGTATGTCTGCATCTTGGACCACCAAGTACTGTGCATGATTAGTTGCCTGGGATTACATCTGAATCAAGGACATACAAACTCTTCCTATAAAATACATCTTCAGTATAAAAACAATTGTCTTTGCATATTTAGTGGCAGGAAGGGGAATCAACTCTCCGTATTGGCTTAGAATCATAGAATCATAGAATCATAGAATCATAGAGTTGGAAGAGACCACAAGGGCCATCGAGTCCAACCCCCTGCCAAGCAGGAAACACCATCAGAGCACTCCTGACATATGGTTGTCAAGCCTCTGCTTAAAGACCTCCAAAGTAGGAGACTCCACCACACTCCTTGGCAGCAAATTCCACTGTCAAACAGCTCTTACTGTCAGGAAGTTCTTCCTAATGTTTAGGTGGAATCTTCTTTCTTGTAGTTTGGATCCATTGCTCCGTGTCCGCTTCTCCGGAGCAGCAGAAAACAACCTTTCTCCCTCCTCTATGTGACATCCTTTTATATATTTGAACATGGCTATCATATCACCCCTTAACCTCCTCTTCTCCAGGCTAAACATGCCCAGCTCCCTTAGCCGTTCCTCATAAGGCATCGTTTCCAGGCCTTTGACCATTTTGGTTGCCCTCCTCTGGACACGTTCCAGTTTGTCAGTGTCCTTCTTGAATTGTGGTGCCCAGAACTGGACACAGTACTCCAGGTGTGGTCTGACCAGAGCAGAATACAGTGGCACTATTACTTCCCTTGATCTAGATGCTATACTCCTATTGATGCAGCCCAGAATTGCATTGGCATTTTTAGCTGCCGCGTCACACTGTTGGCTCATGTCAAGTTTGTGGTCAACCAAGACTCCTAGATCCTTTTCACATGTACTGCTCTCAAGCCAGGTGTCACCCATCTTGTATTTGTGCCTCTCATTTTTTTTGCCCAAGTGCAATACTTTACATTTCTCCCTGTTAAAATTCATCTTGTTTATTTTTGCCCAGTTCTCTAATCTGTCAAGGTCGTTTTGAAGTGTGATCCTGTCCTCTGGGGTGTTAGCCACCCCTCCCAGTTTGGTGTCATCTGCAAATTTGATCAGGATGCCCTTGAGTCCATCATCCAAGTCATTGATAAAGATGTTGAATAAGACCGGGCCCAAGACAGAACCCTGTGGCACCCCACTAGTCACTCTTCTCCAGGATGAAGAGGAACCATTGATGAGCACCCTTTGGGTTCGGTCAGTCAGCCAGTTACAAATCCACTGAGTGGTAGCATAGTCAAGACCGCATTTTACCAGCTTCTTTACAAGAATATCATGTGGCACCTTGTCAAATGCCTTGCTGAAATCAAGGTAGGCTACATCCACTGCGTTCCCTTCATCTACCAGGCTTGTAATTCTGTCAAAAAACGAGATCAGGTTAGTCTGACATGACTTATTTTTCAGAAATCCATGCTGACTATTGGTGATCACAGCATTCCTTTCTAGGTGCTCACAGACTGTTTGCTTAATGATCTGCTCCAGAATCTTCCCTGGTATTGATGTCAGACTGACTGGGCGGTAATTATTTGGGTCCTCTCTTTTCCCCTTTTTGAAAATAGGGACAACATTTGCCCTCCTCCAGTCTGCCGGGACTTCGCCTGTTCTCCAGGAATTCTCAAAGATGACTGCCAGTGGTTCTGAGATCACATCTGCCAGTTCTTTTAATACTCTTGGATGCAGTTCATCTGGCCCTGGAGACTTGAATACATCTAAACTAGCCAAATATTCTTGTACTATCTCCTTAGTTATTCTGGGCTGTGTTTCCTTTGCTGAATCATTTGCTCCAAATTCTTCAGGTCGGGCATTGTTTTCTTTATCGGAGAAGACTGAGGCAAAGAAGGCATTGAGTAGTTCAGCCCTTTCTGTGTCCCCTGTTTGCATTTCACCATCTTCTCCTCTGAGTGACCCCATTGTTTCTTTGTTCTTCCTTTTGCTACGAACATACCCATAAAAGCCTTTTTTGTTGCTTTTAACCTCTCTAGCAAGCCTGAGTTCATTCTGTGCTTTAGCTTTTCTGACTTTGTGTCTACACGTGCTGGCTATTTGTTTGAATTCCTCTTTGGTGGTTTCCCCCCTTTTCCATTTTTTGTACACATCCTTTTTAAATCTTAATTCAGTTAAAAGTTCTTTAGATAGCCACCCTGGCTTCTTTAGGCACCTTCCATGTTTCCGTCTCATTGGTATTGCCTGACGTGCTTTTAGTATCTCCCTCTTAACAAACTCCCAGCCATCATGAACTCCCTTTCCTTTTAGTATTGTTGTCCATGGGATCTCACCCAGCACTTCCCTAAGTTTTATGAAGTCGGCTTTCTTAAAGTCAAGAAATTGAGTCCTAGTATGCTTGGCTGCTCCTTTCCGCTGTATAGTAAACTTCAGAAGAGCATGATCACTCGCGCCTAATGATCCTTCCACTTCTACCCCACTAACCAGGTCATCAACATTGGTTAGGACCAGATCTAAAATGGCTGTTCCTCTTGTTGCTTCTCCCACTTTCTGGACAATGAAGTTGTCTGCAAGGCCAGTGAGGAATCTGTTTGACCTTATGCTCTTGGCTGAGTTTGACGTCCAACAAATATCCGGGTAATTGAAGTCCCCCATTACTACTATCTCCCTTCCTTTTGCATGCTTGGCCATCTGTTCCAGGAAGGCATCATCTATGTCCTCCGTTTGGCTTGGGGATCTATAGTAAACTCCCACAATGAGGTCTCTGTTATTCTTCTCTCCCTTAATTTTGACCCAAATGCTCTCACTTTGGCTTTGAGGATCTAAATCTTGGATCTCTTCACAGGTATACACATCCCTGACATATAACGCCACTCCTCCTCCTTTCTTGTCTGGTCTGTTTCTCTGAAATAGATTGTATCCCCCCATTACTACATTCCAATCGTGGGACTTATCCCACCAGGTTTCAGTGATGCCTATTATGTCATATTTAGTTTGCTGTACCAAGAGCTCAAGCTCATCTTGTTTATTTCCCATGCTTTGCGCATTAGTGTACAGACATTGAAGTCCATTAATCATTCCCCCGTGTCTCTTATTTAAGGATTTTTTCCTCCCACCACTAGGTCCGCATGCTGTTTGCTCCATTTGGTCTATGACATTTGGATGATCATCTTCATTAATTGATAGACTCCTACCTTCAGGAGCACTGTCTCCCTCCCCCACATTAGTCAGTTTAAAGCCCTCCTGATGAGATTTCTGAGATTTTTGGCAAAAACATTTCTCCCAACCGTTGTGAGGTGCAGCCCATCACTTGCCAGAAGTCCATCTTCAAGAAAATGCAGTCCGTGATCTAAGAATCCAAACCGTTCCTGTTTACACCATTTGCGAAGCCAGCTGTTCACTTCCACTATTTTCCCCTCTCTCCCTGGGCCACGTCGTTCAACTGGGAGGACAGATGAGATGACAATTTGTGCATTTAGTTGCTTCAATTTCCTGCCGAGAGCCTCGTAGTCTCTTTTGATCTTCTGGAGGCTATTGCTTGCAGTGTCATTGGTTCCCACATGAACCAAGAGGAAGGGGTATTTGTCAGAGGGTTTTATGATTCCTTGCAGTCTTTCAGTTACATCTTGGATCTTAGCCCCGGGGAGACAGCACACTTCCCGAGACATCTTGTCAGGCCCACAGATCACTGCTTCTGTTCCCCTCAGTAGGGAATCCCCTATCACCACTACATGCCTCCTCTTGGGTTTGGTCGGGGTTCTTCCGTGAGCTGTCTGTTCCAAGGTCGCCTGCACATTCCCTGAGGACTGACTTTGCTGCTCGTCTTCATATACCTGATCGACTGTAATGAGGGAGAGATCCTCAAATGGAGGCTTGCTATGTGAGATGGATGTTCGTAAACTTCAAAACTCCACAATGCCTTCGCAACCAGAGAACATTACTGCAAAGCAAATTGATCACTCGAAAATTATAAAGAGCGGCTCTAAGCGTTTATAATTAGTACTGTGTTTGTATCACGTAGGGTAGGTGTTAATCTTCGACAAACACATTTTAAGGAATCAATTTGCATTTAAATAAATACACATGTAGCATCAGTCTTAATGTGTCTCAAACGCTTGTATACAAACCTCTACTGCACTTTGCTGGCGCAGGCTGAGTTTGATGAAGCACAGCAATTGTCTGTTTGAAATGGAATTTGCTTTTGGGTACTTTCCCTAAGGCTTTCTCTTTCTCTATGACTGCAATCCCCTATACAATTATTTGTGAGTCGCATTAAAGGCAATGGAGCTTGCTTCTGAGTATATATGATGATCCACTGAAATTGGTGGGACTCATTCCTGAAGGCCTGCTCTTAATTTGGCAGGCCACGTGTACAGTGGTGCCCCGCAAGACGAATGCCTCGCAAGACGGAAAACTCGCTAGACGAAAGAGTTTTCCGTTTTGGAGGTGCTTCGCAAAACGAATCTCGCAATGTCTTGCGAGTTCCTGCTGGTTTTTCCCCCCTCCCCCTTTTTCTAAGCCGCTAAGCCACTTATCAGCTGATCCGATCAGCAGATAAGCCGCTAAAAGCCTCTAAAAGCCGCTAATAGCGCTAAACCGCTTATCAGCTGATCCGATCAGCAGATAAGCCGCTAAAAGCCTCTAAAAGCCTCTAAAAGCCTCTAAAAGCCGCTAATCCTTCAATGGGCTTGCTTCGCAAGACGAAAAAAACCGCTAGACGAAGAGAATCACAGAACGGATTCTTTTCATCTTGCGAGGCACCACTGTACTGAAGACAATGCCTACAGAGGTATGGAATGGAAGAAGTCATTGCTTAAGAACTCTGCCCAAGGGAAGATGAGCGCCAATGCCACCAGCTGGAATACCTCCCTCTCACCACCAAGAGGAGGGCATTCTAGTGGGGACAGAAACAGTGGAGCAGGTAGGGCCCCACCTCTTGTATTTCTGCTGCCTGAGGTAGGTTTTTCACTCTGCCTCATCATTGGGCTGGCTCTCACTGTGCCTCATAAACAGCCCGGATTGCCAGTTTCCTGTTGGAAAGGAAGGCAGAGATTTTTATTTTTATCTTTTTAGCCAGGACCTCTGGATTCTGAAATGAGGGGAAAGATAGATAAATGGTTGCTATGGTGACTAGGCCTTGTCCAAGCTGTGCCACAATGAACCGTAGCGGAAAGAAGATACAATGTTAAATAGTCTTTCAATGACCTTGGGCTCAGAGTCTCTCCCCTGATAAAGGGACCCATATCAGTTTCCCCAAAAGTAAGCGGTGTAAGTGTAAAATGATATGATGAACTTTTCCCTCCTGATATGGCATTTACCAACATGGAACCAAATTTTAGTTTTGAGCAAAGGGGGAATAGAAGGAACCATCAATGTGCAAAAGAAGTTCAAGAAGGTTTTGGAAGCTTGTGGATCAGAGAGAAGTTCCACATTCTTCACCGGATTCTGTCTTAGATCATGGACACCACCATGCATCTAAGACCACAGCAGCCCTGAGATGCCACTCTGAATTTGTAGACATGTTCTTCTCTTAAACAAAAACGTTGTGCAGTTAGGACAGTTGGGAACATACTGAGATTTAACTAGAGGGCCAATGTTTAGGTGGGCCAGTCTGTGATTTGGCAATGGCTAAAGTTGTAGTTAGTTTTAACCTTCCAGATGCATGCAATACCTGCATGCAATAGCCACTTTCCCTTAACTTTTGTTTTGTTTCTAGCTTGTTTTCAGCTTTTTAATGCTTTTAATGTATGTACCAGTGTGTCTTGGGCCTAAAGGTGATGTTGCACAGCTGGAAGGTACTTCTACTCACACAAGAGGAGGTCCCTGATTTAGGAGTCTTCTCCCTTCCCTGTGCCCTCAGACTTTGGGGGAGACGCAGGACCACAGCAGGAAAAAAATAAACACCTACATTGAGGTGTGCCACCCCTGTGGATCCTAGTGCCTGATGTGTGGGCCGGCCCTGACTTGTATGCATGTAGTCTTTGTGTGCAAGGAATCATAAACATATGTAAGTCAGGGATGGGGACTGCAGGTGTGCCCTGTGTGTGATCATTGGACCCCGTTTCCAAATGTGTCAGAATGGTTGCATCAAAAATGGAACATAGGAAGCTGCCTCATACCGAGTCAGAGCATTGGGTCCATCAAGCTCAGTACTGTTTACACCAGTGTTTCTTAACTTGTGGGTCCCTAGATGTTGTTGGACTACAACTCCCATCATTCCTAGCCAGCATGATCAGTGGCCAGGGATGATGGGAGTTGTAGTCCAACAACATCTGGGGACCCACAGGTTGAGAACTGCTTGTCTACACGGACTGGAGGCCACTTTCCAAGATTTCTGCTTGGACCTGCCAAGGACCGAACATGGGTCCTTTTGTGTGCAATGCATGTGCTCTACCACTGAACTGTGGCCCATCCCTGATTGGCCTGGGGTTGGATTCTTCTAGAATAATCTGAGTGTGCATGGAAGTATTTTAGTGTGGGCTGATTCTTAGCCACTCCTTGGGAATTTGGACAATGTTAATGCTACCCAGAAGCAGGATATGCCCGAGGGCAGTATCCTGCACAGTGTTGAAGGAGGCTATCCCTAATGAACCAAGAGTGTATTCTGAGAATAGCAGTTGTATTGTCAAGCCTAAAGATGCTGTAGATTTCCTTCCTTTTGCAGAATCTTTCTCAAAATAACAATAATGATAATTTGGTGAAAGCAGTTCTGGGTAGTACCTTTTGGCCTGGTTGGGTTGAAGCACTAAACCGTAGTTTAGCATGCTTCTCCTCCCATTGGGTGGGGCTGTGAGTTGGAGCTTGGAAGGTTTACGCTTTTGCTATGATGTATTGTATGTACTCTTTGTCCATGGAGTTTTCTTGCCAGGTGGATCACGTTTGGTCAAAACTCTCCACTATGACCTGTCCATCTTGGGTGGCCCTGCACGGCATAGCTCATAGCTTCTCTGAGTTATTCAAGCCCCTTCACCACGGCAAGGCAGTGATCCATGAAGGGGCTGGACCATGAAGAAGGCTGATCGCCGAAGAATTGATGCTTTTGAATTATGGTGCCGGAGGAGACTCTTGAGAGTCCCATGGACTGCAAGAAGATCAAACGTATCCATTATTAAGGAACTCGGCCCTGAGTGCTCACTGGTAGGACAGATTGTGAAGCTGAGGCTCCAATACTTTGGCCACCTCATGAGAAGAGAAGACTCCCTGAAAAAGACCCTGATGTTTGGAAAGATGGAGAGCACAAGGAGAAGGGGACAACAGAGGACGAGATGGTTGGACAGTGTTCTCAAAGCTACCAACATGAGTTTGACCAAACTGCGGGAAGCAGTGGAAGACAGGAGTGCCTGGCGTGCTCTGGTCCATGGGGTCACGAAGAGTCAGACACGACTAAACGACTAAACAACAACAATTGTATGTACTAACATGAGCTCTTTCTATATCCAGCAGTGTAATGTGCTTATGTATGCATTTCCTTTATAAGAGGCCTTTAATGCTTCCCATCAAGCTTACAAGTATAAACTCTGTGTCTTTTCTTTGTAAACTGCATTTTGCATTTCCACAATATTGCGCCTTTGGTTTCCTCCAAGAACACCAGACTTTCACACCCACCCACCCACCTGATGTAATATGGATTAATTGTAAATGGTGTGTGCGAGGCATGAATGTTTAGCTTAGGAAAATAATATTCCTATTGGGAAAGAAGAAGCAGACAATCTGTAGCGTCATTTCAATGATGGGCATTTCAACTCCACAAAGCAAAATTGGCTGAAGATGTACTTCAGAGCCAAACATCTTTGTCACTACAAGAAACAGCACCCCACCATGCCCTGTAAGTTTGACTTCAGCATGGAAGATCAGCCCAAGATCAGCAAAGACCCGATCATTGGTGTTATAGGACCGAAGTTTCTCTGACCATGTGCTAACAGCCTGTGGCCAAGATGACAAGGAGTGTGAAGGAAGGAGGCAATTGATCTCCTGTTAGCTGGGGGAAGCTGGCAAGAGCCTGTACCCCAGACTGCATCTATTGGCAAAAGGCAGTGGGGGAGTGTGCGAAGAGCTCTGCATCCCTCAGCCATACTGATTCCTTCCTTCCATCTTTCTTTCTAAACTCCTAGACTGGCCATCTAGCAGTCAGAACGCCTGGTAACTAAATGCCTGTGAATGTAAGTGTGTAGGGAGAGACCTCTTGGATCTTCCGAACTGTATTCAATAAATGTGGTTGTTTTGCCTTTGATCCTCATTTAATGCCTTATTTTAATGGTTGGTTCCACCTCTTGGGACACTGTACTTGACCTTAAAGTGGCCACTGGTGAGCAAAGGCACTCCAAAGGGAGACCGAAACATGAATTACAGTTCATCGAGAGGTTCAATAGGTGAACAACATGTGAATTAGGCTCATTTATTTTCTTAAAAAACAACAACAACCCACTCTAGATGTGTTAAATTGGCTTACCAATGCTAGGATGTTTGTGTTATCAACTACTCTTTTGTGCGGTGTCACTGTTAATAAGGTAATTGTCACCATCTGTACTTTTCTGTGCTTCGTTTCCTTCTGACCTCACTGTTTACACCCTCCCCACTTGTACATATGTGTACCTGCAACTGAGGATAACACTTTGTGCATCTGATGAAGTGGGCGGCAGTCCATGAAAGTTTATTCCACGATAAATTTGCTAAAGGTGCCAAAAGACTTTGTTGGTTTTGCTGCAAGCAACTACCATGGCTGCTACTCTTTATTCATAACAGAAGCACCCGCTCCATTTTTAAACTAACCGCAGTTTGTAATTTCGTCCTATCCACCAATTGCACTTAAGCTATTGTTCACCCGAACAAGCCAAGATCATAAACTGTAGTATAACATGGTTTTGTTCGGACAAACCATGGTTTAAACTAGCCCCAGTTAGTCCCAGTTTGGACAAAACAACGAATTCTAGTAAGTTGAAACAGAAACAGATGCTCCGAACCTCCTTCTTGCAGCCATGTCTGAGAAGGAGAGGGGAGAGGAGGGTGTTTGGTGTCATGTCTGAACGCAGCCATTGTCCATTGACCATGCCCCACACTGCTATTAGTATGGGCTGTTAAGTGCCTGCATGAATATTCACAGTGTGGTCCTGCTCTTACGCTGCCATGGGAGTCTGGAGATTATGCTCTAAGGATTTGCTCTGTGAAGTCTGACATTCCTCTTTTGCTTTTATCTAAGTATAAACAAAAGATAAGTCCTACTGAAGCCAGACTTCCTGTTTTACATTTTTTTATAAAATCTGCCAAAAGGTCTCTCTCTCTCTCTCTCTCTCTCTCTCTCTCTCTCACACACACACACACACACACACACACACACACGAGAAAGAGAGAGAGAGAGAGAGAGAGAGAGAGAGAGAGAGAGAGAGACTAAACTCCCCTCTAAAGCTGTTGGCGACATAGCATAACCTCTACAGATAAAGCAAATTCTGCCTCCATGAAAGGCATGCTCAGTGCATACTAAAATTACAACCCTAGTTAGTTTCATACAAAAGGAACTTTCAAAGCAAGGGGCTTCAATTCAATTAAAACCAACCTGTTTGATTGTGCACACCCATAGTTCACGCCATAATCTCCATTTTTTATATAACCTGCCCCTTGCTGTTGCAGCACATGCATTCTACATGTGTATTATGGGGCCTGTAATCCTAAAGATGCACAAACATTTGGCCCTGTGAATTAATATTCAACTGATGCCGCAACCAGTGGAGCAGGGATGAAGTGCTACTACCACTTATTTCACAGCAAGGATGATGATGCTGTCTGCACATCTTATGCATGCCAGATAAACAAGCCTCTTTTTTGCATTGCATTCACATTTTAAAAAGCTTACCTATAGGCCCCCTTCCTCTTTGGAGCTCTGGTGCTTCATCTGACAAGCAGGGAGCTTAAATGAGGATGGAGTGTATGGGAGGATGTGGAAAGATCTGGAGAACTCAGTTTTGACTCTGGATTTCCCATTCTCCAGTGGCGTAGCGTGGGGGGTGCAGGGGGGCCCGGCCACACCGGGCGCAACATCTGGGGGGGGGGGCGCTCGCACTCGCAATCTCTGCCCCTACCTGGCTCACTCACTCTCTCTCACTGCAGTGCTGGCTGTGCGAATCCGATCCAAGCCGCCGGGTCGCTGTCCACTGTGGAGGGGGGGTGCCAGGCGTGCGGTGCGGAGAGAGAGCGAGGGACTATCTGGGGGAGGGACAGTGCAGCGGCCGCCCAGCTCAGCGCTGAGCGTGGGAGAGAACCACACCAGACCAGACCAGGCAGCAGCAAGAAGAAGCTGGCAGCGGTGGCAGGTTAGGGGGCGCAAATTACTTGCCTTGCCCCAGGTGCTGACAACCCACGCTACGCCACTGCCATTCTCTACCAAATAAAAAAGGTGAGCAAAGGGCAGTTCCTATAGTCTTAATTCAACATCTTTATATTTCCTTTTAGCGGAGTTGAATAAATCTGGAGGGAGTGAGATAAGCCTGGTTTAAGGAAGTTCTGATAACAGCCACATTTGCTTGGGGCTTTTGAAACACGAGAAATTCATTTTGTCCCAATAATCAACTGCTGCCTTGATCAGCCCAAACTATGTCTTGGACTGGGGATGTGGAAGACACTCCTGAGAAATTTCATAAACCTTAAAATGCTGTTTTAACTTCCCTCGAATTTTCTGTTGCCTTCTAAATTTGCTTGAGACAAAATTAGGTGGTGACTGCACTGAATCTAGTCCTTAAATATTCATTACACTTTTGTATCAGTAGATTAGAAGCTGCCTTATACCATACATGAACAAAACAAGACTTTTGGTCTGGATTCCTTGCACTCTCTCAGCCTAGCCAAAGGGTTAGATACAGACTTAGCTGAGATTGTCTCATTGACATCAATCTGCAGGGACGGCTCAGTTGGTAGAACGTGGGTCATGAGTTCGAGACTTACATTGGGCAAAAAGATTCCTGCATTGCGTGGGATTGGACTAGATGATCCTTGGGATCTCTTCCAACTCTATAATTCTAGGGTTCTAAGTAAAGCCCATCGGCATTTTGACTCTGGGGTGAAAGCTAGGATATAAATAAATATCACCACCACCATCATCAGTGGGGACAAAGTTCAACTAACCTACTCTGGATTGGATTCAAATATCTGGTGCAAAAGTTGGAGTTGAGAAGGGAATAATAATAATATATATTTTCTTGGAACTCTGCCTTGCAGTCAAGAAACAATAACTTTTAACATTTTAATAGTCTCCATCGCTCATGCAATCATGCCAAGAAGAGTAATGCTACTGACCACAGCTTATTGTTATTTCATATTGGGTTGTAAGAAATACGGCTGTTTCCATGTCAAACGGAGGTCATTCTGACCACTGATGACTCTGGGGATAATTTTAGTGGTGCGTGTTTTTGTTCTTCCTAGTTACAATTTTTTGTTAAGTAGAAAGAGTGGATGCAGCACACCCACAAATCTCCCAGGGACTTTAGAAAACAAAGAATCTAATCCGCTTTGGGAAAGGGCTGTAGCTCAGTGCTGGGTTCAAGCCCCAGCATCTTCAGGTAGGGCTTGGAATACCCCACATCAGGAATACCCCACAGAGCTAAATGGACCAAAGGTCCAACTTGGTATAAGGTAGGTTTCTATACTCCTAGGACCCCGTTCCATATTTCTAACAAATGGTGTACTTCCAACTTTCAGATTTGTAGCATGCAGTGCTCAAGCTAAAGAGAAGTAGCAAGAAGAAGCTTTATAATTGTAATAATAACTATGGGCATTTCCATCCTATTGGGAAAGGAACAGGCTTTCTGGAAAAGGATTTCAGCTTCATCAACCTAGTCCACCCCTCAGCACTGTGACTGGTTGCTGCCCCATTTGTTGGCATCTGTCTGTCTCTGGAGACAATGGAGTACACCTTTGCAGGTTCAACCTCTGGAGAATCATAGCACCTGCTGTGGCTGCAGAGACCAGTATCTCATAACTGCTGTCTCCCATGTTGTTTTTGCTGCATTAGTAGCACCAAAGTGTTCTCTCCGGGGTGCAAGCCTGGGCTGTGTGTGTGGAGGTCCTGGGCTGCCCAGATGACAAGACCTCTTGGCCTTGCAGATGCAGTCCAAAGGAAAGCAGAGCAATACATTTGGCACCAGCTTGGTCGCAGGAGCTGCTGGAAGGAGGTGTACAAGGCACCATCCAACTGCCTTAGGGACTCCACTCTGGATTTGTGTAGGGCTTAGCCTTTTCTTCTCCCGAATATGTCCCACAAGGCAGCAAGTACAGATTTTTTCTTATGTAAGGTAGTGGAGGTTTTCCTTCTCCTAGGTAGGCTAGGAGGTTGGCCACCACATGAGAAGAGAAGACTCTCTGGAAAAGACCCTGATGTTGGGAAAGATTGAGGGCAGAAGGAGAAGGGGATGACAGAGGACAAGATGGTTGGACCGTGTTCTCGAAGCTACCAGCATGCGTTTGACCAAACTGCGGGAGGCAGTGGAAGACAGGAGTGCCTGGCGTGCTCTGGTCCATGGGGTCACGAAGAGTTGGACATTACTAAATGACTAAACAACAACAACAAGGTAGGCTACCATCCGGGTTGACTAGCTCCACCTGCCCCACATTTCTCTCTACAGCACATGCTGTAACTGCTTTCTTGACTGTTTGACCCACTTCAAGTCTCATCCACTCAATCCACCAGAGCTTGTATTCACATGCAGGAGAAGTCCCTAACTCACTGGGGGTTTGAGACCCATCAGCTACCCTCACTTGGTTTAGTTGGCCAGTCAAAGCCAATTCCTAGAGTGTGGCCACTGTCACATGCTGACAGCTTCTAGGAGCTACAGGGGGGAGCCGATGATATGTATGAGTTTGGGAAAATGGGGTATCCCAACATGACAACTTTCCATTCTCCCAGTTTGGCACTTGCTGGTAGGGACAATCAGTCATGTGGAAAGTGTCTTTTTCCTTCAGTAGCAACCCCTTTTCTCTTTCCTTCACTTTGGGAACAAAACATTTTATTTACTTATTTAAGCCGCTGAATTGATGCTTTTGAATTATGGTGCTGGAGGAGACTCTTGAGAGTCCCATAGACTGCAAGAAGATCAAACCTATTAATTCTTAAGGAAATCAGCCCTGAGTGCTCACTGGAAGGACAGATCCTGAAGCTGAGGCTCCAATACTTTGGCCATCTCATGAGAAGGGAAGACTCCCTGGAAAAGACCCTGATGTTGGGAAAGATGGAGGGCACAAGGAGAAGTGGACGACAGAGGACAAGATGGTTGGATAGTGTTCTCGAAGCTACCAGCATGAGTTTGACCAAACTGCAGGAGGCAGTGGAAGACAGGAGTGCCTGGTGTGCTCTGGTCCATGGGGTCATGAAGACTCGGACATGACTAAACAACTAAACAACAACACGAAAAGTACTACAAATCTGAAGCTGCAATGTTAAAATGAAAACAATTGTGGAACATCTCATGCACAGCTCATCTCACAATTGTACAAAACTGGAAAACAATGTTGAATGTTAATGTCTCAAATTGGTGGCATAACTTGTTGCAGTACAAGAGATACCAGGGATCAAACTTGGGAGCTTCTGTGTGAAAAGCAGATGCTCTGCTACTATGCTACAACTCTTCTAAACATCAGCTAGTGGGGTGACTTCCAGTTCTGAAGAAAGGAGGCCCAGATCCAACAGCTCTTCAGAATCACTGGCCGTGTGGAGGCCTAATGCATGGAGGTTCTCCTCCTTCTCCCTGGGTGGGGCTGAGTCCCAACAGTGGATTTTCAGGTGCTTGCATGAGATGTGGTTCTTAAATTATGGAAGAAAGAGAAGCATTTTCTCATGAATTCTTTATTGTTTTCCTCCTAATTCATCCAAGCACTAGCAGCAAAAGACAAAATTTCAGCAGGTGCCCCTTGTTATATTATAATTTGGGGAGCTGGCTTCAGCTTGCAAAAATTTCCTCTTCTAAACACCTGTTAAAAATATAGGAACCCTATTGTTCGAAGTTTGGCCATCATTACTGCCACTGCTATCATTTGTAAAACGAATGAGTAGGAATAATGACATACCCTTTTGCTAATGCACTTATATTTTGCCCAGTACCATTCCCCATGAGGTTCCTGAAACTAACGTAATTATCTTAGACTTGGCATCAATGCAGTTAATATAGAAAAATACAATTCATTTTTCTCATCTCCGAAACTTTGTTCCACAGAGAGACCATTATACCCTTGCAAATTTCATGCAGTTCTTCTCCAATATCTACAAATCGCAGACCTCCTTAGCCTCAAACCACCTGATTCTTATTTTCTACTTCTTCATAAATCTTTTTTTAAAAAACCTTTATGATATCTGGGACTCATAACAGATGGGATGTTTGCCAGGTGGAGTACAATGGAAGGAAATGAAAGATAAAAAATGATTGGGCAGGAATTAAACAGGAGATGAAATTACTCTCAAGTGGTTTGGCCAAGAAAGAGGATCTTTATTTTTGGAATACAAAATAAAATATAGATTTTAAAGACTGAATTTTAGGGGGGATTTTTTTTAGGTAGGGAAGAGCTCCTATAGATAAGATGATATCTACCCTCTATTTATGTTCCAAAGCACTACATATGTGCCAGTCATTTTAAGTCCTGCTGCTATTCTTGGAACTACATCACGACTGAGGGGGGTTTGCTAACTCTGAAATAGATAAATCTTACTAAAATGACTGCATGGTAGCAGACAGATAAAGTGGCTCGGGATGAGGTTGAGAGGAAAAGTAACTGAATAGCAGAAGACTAGCATGTCCTCTTGAACTATGGCTAGCGGTGAACTATTCCTTGCTTGGAGATTATCACTGCACCTTCTTCACAGTCTCTGGCTACCATTACAGACACATGAAGCATCCCAGGAGCCACTTTAATGAGATCTCACAGAAGCAGGGAAAGAGTACAAATTAAGCAGCCACATGGGCAGAGACCATACTGTGGGTGTGATGAAGGCAGCCTCTGACTGCGGCACATACTGGATGATTGCTGTCTCCCACATGAATTCAACATTTATTAAGGTTTGTGGATGGGTTCTTGTCCAAACTCGGGAGCTTGATAAAGAAGGCAAGGACAGTCACCCCCACTGTGTTCACAGTCCTCCTCTGTCTCTGTTTTCTAATTTGCTCCTGCTGACTCCCAAATCCGATCATATCTTTGGGCAGAACCCCTTCAACCTGTGTTGGTCCCTTGCTGGGCTGCAAAGCTGAGTCAGATCTATGGCGCTGTGGTCTAAACCACTGAGCCTCTTGGGCTTGCCGACTGGAAGGTCAGCGGTTCGAATCCCTGCAATGCAGTGAGCGCCTGTTGCTCTGTCCCAGCTTTTGCCAACCTAGCAGTTCGAAAGCATACCAGTGCAAGTAGATAAATAGGTACTGCCGTGGCAGGAAGGTAAATGGTGTTTCCGTGCGCTCTGGTTTCTGTCACGGTGTCCCATTGCACCAGAAGCGGTTTAGTCATGCTGGCCACATGACCCGGGAAGCTGTCTGTGGACAAACGTCGGCTCCCTCGGCCTGAAAGCGAGATGAGAGCTGCAACCCCGTAGTTGCCTTTGACTGGACTTAACCGTCCAGGGGTCCTTTACCTTTTTTCTTTTTACTTTACAGTAAGTCCAGTTGTGGCTTCAATGTTTATTCTCTGATTCTTTTTTAAAATAATATTTATTGAATTTTGTTCAGCAGAAAAACTAAAATAAGAAAGGAAACAGAAAATGTAACCAAGAATTGCTGGCGTGAGAGGCCAGAGGTAGAATAAAGTAGATCACAGAATCACAGAAGTGACCACGAGGATCATATGGTCCAGGCATCCCCAACCTTCAGCCCTCCAGATGTTTTGGACTTCAATTCCCATCATCCCTCACCACTGGTCCTGTTAGCTAGGGATCATGGGAGTTGTAGGCCAAAACATCTGGAGGGCCACAGGCTGGGGATGCCTGATCTAGTCCAACCCCCTGCAATGCAAGACTACTTTTTGGCTCAATGTGGGGATCAAACCCATGAGCCTAATATTAATATTCTCATGCTCTACCAATTGAGCTATCCCAGCTGAGCTATCCAGGTTAGTCACTCCAGGCATCTGGTTTTTGTTCAAAATAAAACACATCTATTTTAGTTCAACAGATTTGCAGCCTCCAGTGATGAAGGAGGGGCTTGGAACCCTTTCCCCAGATAAGCTTTGGATGAAGGTGGAGACGACAGTGTGTTCAAAACTAACCCCTTTAAATGTTTTTCCATTGGGAGAAATGTCCTGACAATGAGAGCAGTGTTGCAGCACAACAGGCATTCTCGCGAGGGTGATATTTAAACAGAAGAAGCTGACTGGTCCTCTGTCAAGGACGGTGCAATTGCAACCTGCATTGTAGAAATGCCATTGAGCAAGGGGTGGCTAAATAACCTCTAAGTTCACTTCCAACTCTGTAATTCTTTTTTGTTTAAAAGCTCTAATTCAGATTACAATAATAGTTTGCAAAAGTGACTTACAGAATACAAGGACATGATCACAATTAGCAATTAAATAATTTTACAAAATAAAATGTGTATATAGAATGTTATGGTATGGTTCTATTTACTTTGGTATATTTTCTTGGAACACGAGTGTGACTTCCCTGAGACAGCTCTAATGCTGTCAGTGTGTAATGATTTTGTTCTTTTGCAATTGATGATGTTGCCTCTTTAATGATTTTTAAAACTCACAAATCAGGGCTCACGGTACATGTTTCAGGCTATAAACTACACCTATTGGATGGTGACTAAAGACCACAATTTTAAATGGACAAGCCAATGGTTGGATTGGGAACTATAAATGCATAAAGATCTTGGGGAAATCTGAACTTCATTAGTTAAGATTCCGAGGGAGCTCCCTGTGCAGACTGATATGAAGATTAATGCCAGCTCATCTGACATCATTCCTATAAATCTCATAGCAAATAAAACTTCCTTAATAGATGTCTTGATTCCATCAAAATATAACATCACCGCACAGAGACGAACATAAATTTCAGTTACCATCGGGTGTAGTATGAGCTCAAAATATCTGGAAAGCAGATATTGAAGAAATTCCCATAGTCATCAGAACCACCGAGGTACCACAAAACAGTACAGAATTTAACCCATCTTTTGGTATTTATTTTATTTGGAAGCCAGCCACAAGACATGGTATTATTTGTTAGCTGGATCTAGTGTTGAGAGGCACAGAAACTATACCTGAGTTTCTTAGCAGATCCTGACAATGATCAGAACACCAAAAGCAAAGCTCTGGTTCACCTGCCTGAAAATTGCTAACCATGACAATTACAACATTAATAAGAACTCATTATGATCATAGTGTATACAGCGTTTGCCAGATATGGTTCTTTTTGGACAGAAATGACTTGGCCACTCTGCTCTGTGGTCTTGTATCTTCCGGAATGGATTATTGCAATGTTTCCAAGCTCCTCATGTGAGCTGCCCTTGAACCGACAACATGGACCTCACTTCACGGAGCCTGTTTCTGCAAAATAAAGCTTGAGTCACTCAACTGCATTGGGCCTCTTTTGTTCTGTGGACTGAATGGATAAATGATGAACATACCCTCCAACGTTTCTGAGATGAAAATAGGGGCGTTCTATTCTACATCAGGAAGCTTTTTCCGCATTTGATCTCGCCGCAGACATATCTGTCATATATATGTATACACCAGTCACATTGAGCCAACTACAATTTCTCTGCCAAACCTACCACACAGGATTGTTGTAAAGAAAAAATGTGTGTAAATCACGTACAACACCTTCCACAGATAAATGGAATGAAATAAAAATTTAGTTGTAAGGTGCCTTGAGTCCCTGTCTGGGGAAAAGGCGGGATATAATCATCATCATCATCATCACAAACACACCAGGCAGTAAATCTTATTGAACTCACTGGGACTTAGTTCTGAGTAAAAATGTTCAGGACTGCAGTGTAAGGCTGCACAGTCTTTACCCAGTTACCTGTAAATACAGTGGGACTTTTGAGTAGAAAGTGTAAGGCTCCATTTACAATAATGGAATAAACACACCACGTGTTTCCTAAAAATGGTTGGCTGCTAAAGCATTGCAATTAAAATTATAGGAAGGGCTTCGTATGTCAGCTTCACTGTTTCCTTCTTTTGGTGCAGGTATTTTATTTTCAGTATAAACAGGATTCCGTTTTTGCAACTACACACACACCTACACACACACAACAAAGGCCCCTGTTTCCAAAAATGTCTAATCTCTCCACCACTTTTAATTGAGACAAAGGAGGAGAGGAAAAAGGAAGGTGTTATGTACTAAGCTTGGTTCCTAGAACAATAGGCAAGTATCCTAGAATGCAACAACTGATTGGCCTTCAGGAAAAGACCAATCAGGCTCCAGGAGGGAAGCAGAATCAGCCAATCAGATGGGATTCATTGTGTAAATAATTTATATAAAAGCCTGAGGTTTGGGGGGCAATTCAATCACTGTTTTACAAGCTGCAATAAAGAGCATGAAATCACTACAGGACTCTGAGTATATTTCAGAAAAGCAAGACATTCCGGGATCAAATCAGAAACTGGGATGGCTTCTGTCATTCCAGGACCGTCCCTTGAAATTTGGGACACTTGAAGGGTGTGGCTTAACTGTTTATGGGAATGAGCCACCGCGGAGCATAGGTGTCATGCCTGCTAATGAGCCACAGATTAAGCCCAGTGTCATGGGACGTTGACCCTCAGTTGATTTCCAGTAAGGAGTTTGTATTTCATAGCCCCGTAAATGCTTTTTTAACAGCAGTATTTCTGTGGACAGCTTAGTCAGCTGTTAGTGATTCCTTTATTCCAACACGGCTGCTGTAAGGTATAGATTTCCCTTGTAGCTCCCGGTAATGAGGTTCCCAGTATTGCTTCCTTGCCGTGATGCATTATGCATGGTGAATAGGCAGAGGTGAGAACTGATTCCCCAGGAGCAAGTTTGATGGCTCCTTCTGATTTTGTAATTCTGCATATTTTGCAACCGTATCTCCAAAGCTCGTGTTGCTTCCATAGGAAATCGGGTGTGCCTTAAAAGAACCAAGGTTTAGCCCTGACTTTTTGTTAGGTGGCCATACGATTTATTTTGCTACTTTTGGATGTGAACAAAGAACTATGAGGCTAACTAGAATCACATGTTGCATAGAAAACCAACATTTTTTTTGGGGGGGGGGCAGGAATCAATCATGATTGCTTCCCAGCAAATCTGGAAATGAGGCACTTCCTAGCCAATCTGGAAATGTGGTTATGTGTTGTTGTTTTTATCACTGTTGGCATTCATTAGTTGTTGCTAATGTCTTCGGATTGAAAACAGAACAAATGACTATAAATTCCCTGTGCTGTGAAGAATTAAAAGGGGGAGGGGGACCTGACTCCCCACCTCCAATCAAGTAAGTGGGGCAGTGGTTCCCCTTCTACAAAAGTTTTAATGTTATAGCTAGTACAGTGGTCTAAAATTAACAAGTTGAAATCTGGGGCTAAATGTAAATTCTTGCTAAATGTAAATTCTGTGGTTCGAATCCCCGTGACGGGGTGAGCTCCCATTGCTCGGTCCCTGCTCCTGCCAACCTAGCTGTTTGAAAGTACGTCAAAGTGCAAGTAGATAAATAGGTACCTCTCTGGCGGGAAGGTAAACAGTATTTCCGTGTGATTCTCTGGTTCGCCAGAAGTGGCTTAGTCATGCTGGCCACATGACCCGGAAGCTGTACCCCGGCTCCCTTGGCCAATAAAGCGAGATGAGCGCCACAACCCCAGAGTTGGTTACGACTGGACCTAATGGTCAGGGGTCCCTTTACCTTTACCTTACATATGTAAAACAAAAGGCACAAGTATAGGACAGGGAAGACCTGATTTGGTAATACCACACATGAAAAGGATCCAGGTACTCAGTGGATCACAAGCTCAACATGAACCAGCAGTGTGATGCTTTGGCTAAAAAAGCTAATTCAAACTTAAGCTGTGTTATGTGAGATGTCATATCTTTCCTCTATTCTGTGCTGGTCAGACTGTTTCATTGTGTCCATTTTCAGGACATGGGCAAAGTGCAAGGTCTGGAAACTAAGTCCTGTGAGAAATAGTTGAAAGATTTGGGTATGTTTAGCCTGGATAAGAAAAGATGAAAGGGAGACATGATAGTGGCCTTCAAATATCTGAAGGGCTGTTAGCACAGAAGATGGAACAGATTTGATTTCTGTTGCTTCAGCTGGCAGGATGATGGATAGAACCAATGGGGAGAAATTGCAGAGAAGCATCTTTCAGCTGGGCATTCGGATAAACTCCCTAATGTTAAGAGCTGCTCAATAGTGGAATGAGCTACCTTGGAAGGTGGTGGGTTTTCCATCTCTGGAGGTACTTAGGTAGAGTCTGGATTATCATCTGCCAGGGATGTTGAGGTTACATTCTGTACAGAGCATGGGGGTTAACAGAAGACCTTCAAGGTGCTTTACAACTCTCTGATTTTGTTGTTGTTGTTTAGTCGTGTCCGACTCTTCGTGACCCCATGGACCAGAGCACTCCAGGCACTCCTGTCTTCCACTGCCTCCCACAGTTTGGTCAGACTCATGCTGGTAGCCTCGAGAACACTGTCCAACCATCTCGTCGTCTGTTGTCCCCTTCTCCTTGTGCCCTCCATCTTTCCCAGCATCAGGGTCTTTTCCAGGGAGTCTTCTCTTCTCATGATGTGGCCAAAGTATTGGAGCCTCAGCTTCACAATCTGTCCTTCCAGTGAGCACTCAGGGCTGATTTCCCTCAGAATGGACTAATGTCACCATCTGCAGTGATCATGGAGCCCAAGAAAGTAAAATCTCTCACAGCCTCCATTTCTTCCCCTTCTATTTGCCAGGAGGTGATGGGCCCAGTGTCCATGATCTTCGTTTTTTTGATGTTGAGCTTCAGACCATATTTTGTGCTCTCCTTTTTCACCCTCATTAAAAGGTTCTTTAATTCCTCCTCACTTTCTGCCATCAAGGTTGTGTCGTCTGCATATCTGAGGTTTAAAAAACTGTGGATCTCATGGTGGACATGTCCAAACCTTAATCCCACCCATCCCACCATGTTTGTTACGCTTATGAAGGGGTAGTTAACCTGTGACCCTCCTGCTGCTGCTGAACTACAACTTCCATCATCCCTAACAACTGACCATGCTGGCTAGGATTAATGGGAGCTGTAGTTTGGCAGCTTCTGGAGGGCCACAGGCTCTACGTCCCTGTGCTGTGGGATTTGAAAGGCTTCAAGCTAAAAGTGTATTGTATGGGAGTGAGTAGGAGCAAAGGAAATGGACTTCCTTCAAACCACCCCAAAGACTGCCTAAGTGGGTTTGACTAACCTGTGTCCCTTCAGATGTTGTTGGACTTCAACTCCCATGAACCACAACCAGCATGGTCAATAGTCAGAGATCCTGAGAGCTGCAGTCTAATAAAAACTGGAAGGCCACAGGTTAGCCACTTACGTGGCAGTAAGCCCCACTGAATTTGATAGGTCTTTCTTCTGAGTCAACATAGGATTGTGCTATTAAGTGAACAGCTTCCAGCTCACCTAGTCCAGAACCTCAGAAGTGAGTGCTCAAAGGCAATTGCACTACATATACACGCAAATATACGCACACTCACACGTATTATCTCTTCCGTTTTTGTTTTGTTTTCTGTAATAATAGTTTTATTATTTTATTATTTTGAACAATAACTCCAACAAAACATACACCAATACTCCAGAGACACTTGTCCAATTACAGTATAATCTTCACGTGCATCAACATGCATATGCCATAAATTGGCTAAAGTTTTTTTTTTAAATGCAGAGCTTGCAGGTAACACAACAATCAATATATCTTCCCCACAAGTAATTTCTTTGAGGTTTTATAACTTACTGTTACATTTTCATGAATTACATTTCCTTGAATTTTCATGTTCTGAGGAATAAAGCTATGTTTTACTTAACTTGCTTTAAAAAAAAGTCAGAGTGATAACAAAGTGTTTTCATTTTTATTTTGCTCTCAGATAGAATTCCTAATAAAATTTCTGTTGCTCCTTGCCCCCAAGCTTCAACGATTCCCAAACAGAATAAGGGGAGGATGTTATGAATGCAGAATGCAATTATTTTCTGGTGAGACCAGTAGAGAAATGAACTTCCTCAGTCAGAGAACTAATCATGGCAAGCCTGGAAAGAGAGTACAGCACGTTACCGTTCTCCCGGGATACTTTGGCACTGCTGGGTTGTTTGCGTATGCAGTGTGTGCACTCGATCCAGTGAGCGTCATTTTCAAACCTTTTTATAAACAGCTACTTCCGATAAGACGCACATTACAGGAATAGCTGCAATCCCTGTTCTCCCAACGCAGCAATGTTATGAAGTCATGAATGTTAACTGAGTTCTCAAGATGTTTCTGCAGGGAACGTGTGTCAGAAAGGAATTATGGGTTTGGAATTCCGGGCTGCGTTAACCTTGCCAGAGATGCACAAGAGAATTTTAACTCCAGCAGCACTATCTGCAGAGCCAGTTAATCAAAACAAGAAGAAATCAGTCTCTCTCTCCCCCCCCCTCCTGCCCCCCTCTCTCTTACATACAGTGGTACCTCTGGTTAAGATCTTAATTTGTTCTGAAGGTCCGTTCTTAACCTGAAACTGTTCTTAACCTGAGGTACCACTTTAGCTAATGGGGCCTCCCGCTGCCGCTGTGCCGCCACTGTGCGATTTCTGTTCTCATCCTGAAGCAAAGTTCTTAACCTGAGGTACTACTTCTGGGTTAGCAGAGTCTGTAACCTGAAGCGTCTGTAACCTGAAGCGTCTGTAACCTGAAGCGTCTGTAACCCAAGGTACCACTGTACAATGTTCCACATGCTTCTGCTCTTCAACTGCATACAGTTAGGAAAAAGCAAAAAGGATGCCTTCTGCAAATGCCAGGAGGATATTTTACATGGCAAGTATCCATCTGTACAAATATTATTCAATTTGATGTTGGGGAAGTACAAAAGTGCCTAGAAGTCTCATTGCCTTGTCTGTGGGGTGGCTGCTTTCAGTTTATGAAGAAGTGTGACGGATGCCCAAATAATCCAATTTAGAGTTGCAGAGGGAGCTATGTTGGCTCTTAAAGCATGTTCTAAAGGAAATGTTCATGATTTCGTGAATTCATTATCTGGTGTTTGGAAGCAGTTGTTTTTTAAAAAGGGAAAAAAACACCCATTTTTTAAAAAAGCGTACCAACCTTGCCTTATGCTAGAGGGTAGACAATGTGGTGATTTCTAGATGTTGCTGAACTGTGCGGCTCATCAGTCCCAACTAGCATTGTCAGTGGTCAGGGATGATTGGAGAAATTATTATATAAAGAGAAGGGGAAAGAAATTTCAACAAAACTGCAATGTTGACTGAAACCAGGCCTACCTTCAACTTTTTTCAGGCAGGGAGGTTTACGGCTTAGGCTTGTTTTAGGGTTTTATAAACTGTTCTTTTGTTGCAATGGATTGAAAGGGATGCATTTCACATCTAATGCTTTGAGACACAACCCTTCTTTTTCTCTGCTGAATCGCTGGTTCTCAAGGGAAACTTTGTAAAAACAAACAAACGAAGTATTCCTAGCCTGTGTATGGAGACTGTAAAAAAAAACAAAAAACCCCCAAACCAACTCCTCTTGAAATAAATCTCCTGCATCTGGTCTTGCTGTTTAAATAGTGTTTAAAGCAGAATCCAAGCATGGAAACCAAGATGGAACGAGCATTTCTCTCAGAGCCGCTAACTTATGGGGGCTCAATATGGCAAAATCACGGTCCCAACTTTGTTTGCGTTGTTCTTCCTCTAAACCTCCAATGCATCAGGCTGATGGGCACATGACTCTGAGAGTTTGCCATCTGAGCATTTTATGCAGCTAGTCTTTCTCAGTTTCAGCAGCAGAGTTGCACTGTGTGTCTTCAGAGTGTCGTCCTAGTGGTGTGCAGCATATTTCTTACATCTGAATGTATAGAATTCGGAGAAACTATAACGTTGCAGTTGGCCACTTTTGGTAGCTCACATCAGTATACCAAACTACAGCAGCTGCCCTTCATGAACAGGGAATTTCACCGAGTTACCTTCTTTTTCTCCTCTGCAAAAGCATCAGCACTGCCTTCCTCACACTCCATAGGAATATGGAACGCTTATTTGCATTGAATCAGATGGTTTGTCCATGTGGTTCATGA
The DNA here is from genome assembly GCF_965113315.1 of Podarcis vaucheri. Taxonomy (NCBI): domain Eukaryota; kingdom Metazoa; phylum Chordata; class Lepidosauria; order Squamata; family Lacertidae; genus Podarcis; species Podarcis vaucheri. Next base: position 105,925,124 of record NC_138760.1, read on the forward strand.
TTGTCAACATCAGCTTTCCCTAAGCTGCTGCCCTCCAGATGTTGTTGGACCACAAATCCCATCAGCCCCAACCAGCATGGTCAATAGTCATGGGCAGGGGCAAGGGCGTAGGAAGGGGGGGGGGCGAACTGCCCCAAGTGCCACTCTGGGGGGGGTGTGACAAGATGGCCCCTGCCTTCCCCCAGCTGTAGAGCGGCCGATGGTGTGTGCAGTCCGTATGGGCAGCACTTGCACGGCGTCCATACAGGCGTCTGTACGGGCTGCTTCTCGCACAATGACCGTATGGGCTGCCACATGTGTGCACTCCGTACAGGCCTCCCTGCCCCAGGTGCCAGAGAGGGTTCCTCCGCCACTGGTCATGGGATGATAGAAATCATAGTCTAACAATATTTGGAAGGTACTTGGAAAAGGCTGGTCCACAAAAGCTGGACCTTAAAGAAGGCTGATCCTGACAGATCCTGAAGCTGAGACTCCAATACTTTGGCCACCTCATGAGAAGAGAAGACTCCCTGGAAAAGACCCTGATGTTGGGAAAGATGGAGGGCATAAGGAGAAGGGGACGACAGAGGACGAGATGCTTGGACAGTGTTCTCGAAGCTACCAGCATGAGTCTGACCAAACTGTGGGAGGCAGTGGAAGACAGGAGTGCCTGGCGTGCTCTGGTCCATGGGGTCACGAAGAGTCGGACACGATTAAATGACTAAACAACAACAACAACATTGCCTGATGGTGGCTGTTCTGCGTTACAGACCTGAGGCTTTTCCAGCCCTAACTGGAAAAATATCAAGGGAAGTGAAGATGGAAACTTTTGCATGCAGAGAAGGTGCCCTGAGTTCCATCCTGCCCTCAACCTCATCTTCTTCCTTTTATGCTTCCTCCTTCAAAACTTCCAAATAGTATTTAATTACGAGAGGGCCATCATTTATTTAAGATTCATACCCTGCCCTTCAGAAGTTCACGCGTATTCCCAAAACAGCTTACAAAAGAGTAAAAAGAAAATACAGATGTTACAAAGCACATAAAATAAACAACAATGGGAAAAAGCAGCCTAGAATAAACATCCACAACAACTTACAACATTTTTTTAATTAAATGTAGCAAGGTTGAAAGCACTAGAAAAATAAAATAATTTGCCTGGTGCCAAAACTATAGGAAAGCAGACACCAGGTGAAGCTTCCTGGGAACTGAGATCTTCCATAAGTAGGGCATCTTCATTTAAAAAAGGAAGGCTTTCTGGTTGCTTCCCATCTTATTTCTGATGGCAGGGGGCACCTGAGAGATGGAGATGTAGAGCTCAGCACAGAGGTAGCTTGAGACAGAAGAAGGCATTGGAGCACATTGCCTAAGTACTACTACTACTACTACCAGTAGTAGTAGTAGTAGTAGTAGTAATAATAATAATAATAATAATAATAATAATAATAATAATTTATTACTTATACCCTGCCCATCTGGCTGGGCCTCCCCAGCCACTCTGGGCGGCTTCCAACAGAATATTAAAAACACAATAAAGCATCAAACATTAGAAACTTCCCTAAACAGGGCTGTTTTCAGATGCCTTCTAAAAGTCAGATAGTTGCTTATTTCCTTGACATCTGACGGGAGGGTGTTCCACAGGGCAGGCGCCACTACTGAGAAGGCCCTCTGCCTGGTTCTCTGTAATCTCACTTCTCGCAGTGAGAGAACTGCCACAAGGCCCTTGGCGCTGGACCTCCATGTCTGGGCTGAACGATGGGAGTGGAGATGCTCCTCCATGTATACTGGGCCGAGGCCGTTTAGGGCTTTAAAGGTCAGCACCCACACTTTGAATTGTGCTCGGAAATGTACTGGGAGCCAATGTAGGTCTTTCAGGACTGGTGTTATATGGTCTCGGCAGCCACTCCCAGTCACCAGTCTAGCTGCCGCATTCTGGATTAATTGTAGTTTCTGGGTCACCTTCAAAGGTAGTCCCACGTAGAGTGCATTGCAGTAGTCCAAGCGGGAGATAACTAGAGCATGCACCACTCTGGTGAGGTGGTGACCTCTTACACATCGCCAGCAATGTGGGCAAAAGAGGACCCAGGTTTGTGTGGAGCTGGAGCAATAGGTTCTGTTGATCACATTCTTCTTGCACTGTAACCTGTATATAGTGAGTGTAGAAAGACACCAATTCTCCCACTATTCATAACTCTTCTGGGAAGAGCCTCTGCTTTGCTTAAACAATTATGCTTAACAGTAGAGCATAGCTGTTGTAGTTAGTAGTCATTGATCACCTTATTGTCCATGAATTTCTCTAATCCTCTTCATCATCATCATCATCAAATTGCTGCCCATCACATATCAGTGAGCTGTTTGCTTGGAAGTGCATCAATATAAACAGTGTGTACGTTAACAGTATGATCCTAAATGGGCTTACTCAAAAGTAAACCCTATAGTAAGGGCGTTTGGCTAAAAAAATTTCTGGCTGATGTTATCCATTATAAGAAGCAGAGTGTTTAATATAAAATAAAATAAAATAAAATACTTTATTTATTTATTTAATTTATTTATAAAATTTATTTAATTTATTTATTTTCATGGTACAGAAGATACTTTTGTACAGAAGATACTTTTACAACAGTAAACAACAAAGAACTTGTCCTGATAAAACTACTGACTTTTATCGTGCCATGTGTTAAAGCTTCATTTGATTACTCTAAGAGTAATTACGCCACATTTTCTTATGAGTGCTGGGTGGATATTCTTGGTGGAGAAGCAGAGTTTTGAGATGAATTTGCGTTGGACTGAATTTGAGCTCTTGAAATGAATGTTAACGTTACTGCTTCCTTTTTGCTCGCTGACAGATGCGCATGGTGAAATTTGGCATACCACAGAATGACCCAGCAGAAAGCACACGCCAGAAAATCTAAGGGAGTTTTCACCAGACCAGCTAGTGTTTTCTAAGGCTGATGAATGATGGGATTTAGTAGAAGCATATAGCAATTTGGTCAGTTAAGGAATGCTTACCCCGTGCTACACAATACCAAAGTGTGTGAGGCCAAAGCAAAATGTATGTTTGCATCCACACAATGATTCCCCTGGTGTACAGTTCCCCAGAAATTGTGGTTTGATAAAGATTCCAGGAATTTTGGCTCAGGAGGTGTAAATTTCTTTCTTTCTTTTTTTTAGAATAAAACCTTTATTTTATTACAACAACTTAAAAACATTTGTACGTCATTTACAAAAACAGAATCAACAAGCGGAAAAATATTAAATAAGATCAAAAACAAATTCCATATTGTTCAATACTAAATCATTATACAAATCTGTTACATCGTTGGGCTTCCCACCACCACAACGTGAGCTGTAACTCAGTATTATATTCGGCAGTATCTTTTGTTAACCATTGTTTCTACCTCGCAGTTTTTATATTATACCTACTGTGATTTTGATGTTTCCTAAGGTCGTTTCCATGTATGAGAGGAATTTATTCCAATCGTTAATAAATTTAGTATTTTTCTGTTGCCTGATCTTCTGTGTCATTATTGCTAATTCAATATACTTAATTAACTTGGTTTGCCAATCTCCGATTGTTGGGACGTTGGTTGATTTCCAGTTTTGTGCCAACAGTATCCTGGCGGATACTGTTGCGTACTGAAATAGGGTTTGGTCGTCTTTCTTAATTTCATCCCCCACCATTCCTAACAGGAATGCCTCAGGCTTTTTAGGGAAGGTATACTTTAGAATCTTTTTCAATTCATCGTAAACTGCGCCCCAGAACTTCTTTACCTCCTCGCAGGTCCACCACATATGGTGAAAATCTCCCTCTTTCTTCTTGCATTTCCAACAGGTCTTATCTCCGGTTTTATACATTTTGGCTAATTTTGTTGGTGTGATGTACCAGCGGTACATCATCTTTTCCATATTCTCTCGGAGTCCGACACAAGCTGAGAATTTCATATCCTTATTCCATAATTTTGTCCATCTTTCGTATTCTAGGGGATATCCTAAGTCTATGGCCCATTTAATCATAACCTCTTTAACCTCCTCGTCCATAGTGTCCCAGTCTAATAGTTGGTTGTACATTTTGGTTAAACATTTAACCTTCCCTTCTATTATTTCTAGCTGGAATTTAGATTTGTTCTTACTCATTCCGACTTTTTTATGCTCATTCCATAGGGCATTGATTTGGTGGAATTGAAACCATCCCGTTAGTTTATCTTTTAACTCTTCGTAGGGCCTAATTTCCCATCCTTTGTCAGACCTTCTCAGAAGGTCAGCGTATGTCCACCTTTTGCCTTCCATGTTTAGTTTCTTAATTGCTAGGATATCGATGGGTGACAGTCACCATGGGGTGTCCTTTTCTACCAGTCTCTTGCATCTGTTCCACACTTCCAACAACGCCCCTCTTATAATGTGGTTGGAGAATCCTTTGTGAACTCTCCCCTTATCATGCCATAGGTATGCGTGCCACCCAAACCTAGCATCAAAGCCCTCCAAATCCAATAAGTCGGTGTTATCTAGAGCTATCCATTCTTTGATCCAGCAGAGACACGAGGCCTCGTAATACAGTTGCAGGTTCGGGACCGCGAATCCTCCTCTATTCCTTCTGTCGGTGAGCAGCTTATATTTAATTCTGGCCCTTTTACCCTGCCAGATAAACCTAGACAGGGTCCTCTGCCAATCTTTAAACATTGTTGTGCCCCTGACTACTGGGATATTTTGGAATAAGAATATCATTTTTGGGAGGATATTCATTTTGATGGTGGCCATTCTTCCCTCCCAAGAGAGTTGCAGTCTGCTCCAACTGTCTAAATCTTTTTTACACTGTCTCCAAGTTCTATTATAATTGTCTTCCACCAAATTTATGTTTTTTGTAGAGACCCAAATACCCAAGTATTTAACCTTCTTCGATATCTTTATCCCGGATTCGAGCTCGATTTTATTTTTTGGTTGTTCATCTACGTTTTTTATTAGCATCTTTGTTTTAGCTTTGTTTAGTTTAAACCCAGATGATCTTCCAAATTCCTCCAGTAATTTAATAACTGTATTTATCCCTTCCATGGGGTCTTCTATTGTAATTACTAGATCGTTGGCGTACGCCTTTACTTTATATTCCTTTATACCTTTATAAAGGCTCAGGAGGTGTAAATTTCAATTCCCATGATTCTTTTAGGGGGAAGCCATATGCTTTGAACATATGAATGTGACCTGTCTTAAACATAACCCGTGGCGTGACAGAAATCACCAGCGATGAGAAGAACTGAAGAGTAATGGGCAGAGCAACACAGTGGCTAAATACTGAGGGAAAGAGAAAGCAAATGAAAAGAGAGCAGGGTGGGGGAACCTCTTTTAACGAACAGAGAAATGGGAATGAGATTGTAATAGGAAACAGGCCCAAGGGGTTTCATATCCATTATAGGTAAACAAGAGCGGAGGGAGGAACCTCTCCATTTGAACTGAAGTAAATATTGCAAATTTGATTAGATGATTTATTACCCGTTAACCGAAGACGCAAACAATAAAAGACACACATTTCCTCTTGTATTCCTAATAAGAAACAAAACTTCACATAATTGCCTTTCCAGTTTTACATGGTTGGACATAAAGGCTGAACTTGGCACTTTCCCCTTCTGAATACATAATCAGGTTCTTTGAAATTCTGTTTTCTGATCACGGATTTATTTTCTGCTACAAGAAGGACGTGGGCTGTATGGTCTTGAAACATCTTTGTAATTTTTACTTTGGTGGACTACAACTAATTGAGGGTGGAGTGTATCTAGTAAGTCTGTTCTGTTATTTTGTGGCCAAGCCTTTGAATGCTTATTAGCAGGCTTTGCATTTTGACTAATGATGTGAAATCAACTCAGCTTTTCCTCTCCTGCTGCCAGGCCTCTGGAAGGCTATATTGGAAGACTATATTGGGCAGCTATTGTCTCTGGAGCAGGAAAAAGCCAAACAGAATCCCCACATGTTGCTCGATTTGTAATGGAAAATAGCATATCCTGTGCACAAAACAAAAAAAACCCGCCGCTTACTGAGGAAAGCCTAAAGCCCTGCAGCTGTGTATCCTATAGCTCTTTGCTGGTATAATACGTTCTGCTAAACCCATGTCAAATATCAGCATTCATAGAATCCCAGGCCTCCTGGAAACAGCATATATTAAAAAGAAGGGACTGGGGAGGAAGCAGAAAATGTTTCTGCCTGCACTGAATATTGGAAGGAAAGAATACGCCATGTCTCCATTATTAGTGGTTCAGCTGGAATGGGGCTGCCAAGGAAAGCATCAAAGTAAGGCTGTTTTATCAGTTTACATATTTTTAAAGCAATAGTTTATTTCCAGCGTAATCCCCTTTCAGGCACATTTGGAATTGAGCAGAACCATTTCCAGAAACGTTACTCTTCCTGGCCTGCAACTCCCCCTGTCTATCTGTGCAGACCTTTTGAGGGAGCGCTAAGTTCTGCATAAGGTTGATGTTGATGGGAGCTTCCTACATCCAGGATGGGGCCTCTTGGGGGTGCAGGGGACGCAAAACAGCTCAGCACAGAAGGCTTGGTTGGAATGCAGCCCACGATAGCACCAGACCTCCGAAATCAAATGGCCTGTTTCCTTTTCCTCTCATTTCCTGGCACAGTATTCCATCTAACATATATATATATCACAAAAGAACAACATGATCACCAGCAATAGGAAGTGATTGTTTCAGTTGTACATCCTTAGTCTTAGCTACAGCCTTAGGCTGCAACACTAATCCTATTTCCCAGGCGTAAGCCTCACTGAGTTAAATATGACTTACTTCTGAGCAAATATAGTTAGAGGAGAAGGTGAGTTGAAGACAATCCGTCGTTGATGGGTCCATACTTGCAACATACCGTAATTAAATCCATACCCCGATCTTGTAGGGCTTGCTGCTCTGCTCACTGTTTTGCTTCTCTCAACATGTCCTGGAATGATGTCATATAATAAATCTCTCTATGATCCAGAAACAGGGACGCGGGTGGCGCTGTGGGTTAAACCACAGAGCCTAGGACTTGCCGATCAGAAGGTCAGCGGTTCGAATCCCTGCAACGGGGTGAGCTCCCGTTGCTCGGTCCCTGCTCCTGCCAACCTAGCAGTTCGAAAGCATGTCAAAGTGCAAGTAGATAAATAGGTACCACTCCGGCAGGAAGGTAAACGATGTTTCCGTGCGCTGCTCTGGTTTGCCAGAAGCGGTTTAGTCATACTGGCCACATGACCTGGAAGCTGTACGCCGGCTCCCTTGGCCAATAAAGCAAGATGAGTGCCGCAACCCCAGAGTCGGCCACGACTGGACCTAATGGTCAGGGGTCCCTTTACCTTTACCTTTATGATCCAGAAAAGGGGGTTCTATGAAGAAATGATCACCACCGTTAATAGAGGCTGCCACTGAGGTAGTTGTTTTGAACTAGAACTCCAAAGAGTAGGGGACACCAACAACAATTTACCAGGTTATTATTCAGAAATACATTATGCTTTGACCAACTGACATTTTCCAGCAAAGGCATGGCATCTCTTCCTTCAGAGGAGAACCTTTCTTACTAACTACACGTCTCCTCCTCCATTTGGAAAGGTGGTGATTGCTTACAGAGGTTTATTTCTGAGGGGTGTCCCACTTCTCAGGCTCGCTTCTCCGATGGCGGTCCCTTTAGAAATACCATTTAATCCCCTCTGCTAAAACCAAACATGCACCTTCAATTGCTTGGATGAATTATTTTGTGTTGACTGACAGACTAAATGGGGTGCCTCAAGAGCAACATAACAAGCTAAATGCTGCAAAAAGGCGAGGGGTTGCTGTTTTTGAATACAGGAAGCTTAAAAAAAAATCACTGATAACAAATTTCATTAGTTCATAGGCAATGTCACAAATGACTGTCTTGTGCCAAGTCAAGGTCTTAATGAAAAAGGGCTGAGAGATTAACTAGAGCAGTAAACTGACAGTTTTGACTCTTAAATTATGGAGAACTTTGAAGTCGGAGGGTTCCTTTTCTCCATTGTACTGTGCACAAGAGATACTCGTCTTCTAAAGCTGAACTTTGCGCATTATTTTAATTTCAATTAACATCCTTTCCCCCACTGTGGCTTCTTTCAGGTTGCTCCCATTCATCAAAATGCTTAAAGGCTAGCTTCTTAAAGAATGGAATGATTTGACATTTAGCTCTCCTGTTAACGTTTAGCTTGCATCTTCTCAAAAATCTTATCCAGTTCTGAGCCAATTTATCTATAACCAGCCAGGAGGGCAACTGTGCACCCACATGAGGTAATCGTATCCCTTTAGATGCTTTACAGAGCAGATCAGTACCGTGGTTTTGCACTGACGTGTTGCTTTATGGAGCAGAGCTTTCAATCCACATCAACCCCTGTTTTAAAAACTACTGTGAAAGCCTGTTGTCATGTTATGTTTGCATACATGCAAGTCCACACATCTTTCATGATTTAAGGCTATTTCACACATTACGTGTTTTAGGTATACACCTGTTGTTGTTGTTTAGTTGTTTAGTCATGTCCGACTCTTCGTGACCCCATGGACCAGAGCACGACAGGTACTTCTGTCTTCCATTGCCTCCTGTAGTTTAGTCAAACTCATGTTGGTAGCTTCGAGAACACTGTCCAACCATCTCATCCTCTGTTGCCCCCTTCTCCTTGTGCCCTCCATCTTTCCCAACATCAAGGTCTTTTTCCAGGGAGTCTTTCCTTCTCATGAGGTGGCCAAAGTATTGGAGCCTCAGCTTCATGATCTGTCCTTAAGGTATACACCTAAGATCATTCAAATGTATCCTAAAGAATGTAACATGAGAATATGACCATTTCTCTAATTAGAAATTAGAAAGGCAGGATTGGCAGCAACTGCCCATCCCTCTCCATACATATAATAGAAATGTAAGAATGTTGTCACGCTGCAGCTCCCTTAGTCACAGACAAGTGCTGCTGTGAACTGCAGTGTTGCAAGAAACGGGGCTTTCAGAGCTGCTGGACCACTGCAGCAGTGTCAGTGGGTGAGGAGGGGGAACTAGAGATGGAGGCTGACAGGTGGATGAGCAGGTGGGTGGATGGATAGGCAGCCCAGGCCAGCAAGTGGGCATCACAGGTGAGCTGCATAGGCTTGGAGAGAGGTGGGTGGCTTTGGCAAGGAGTAAGGAGAGGGCTGTTTTGGTGAGCTGTGGGTGGAAAGGGAGGGTGGCATGGGTGGTTGAAGGGTTGGGGCTTGGCAAGCTACTTGCATAAACTATGGAACTTCCCTTAAGAATGGATATCCAAGTGTACGTACATTCCTTTGTAATGAAACAGAGGGTTACTTGTCCAGTGTGTGAACCAAGACGAAAAAGAAATATGCGCAGGATAACAAAATGCATGTTAAACACATTCATATTCCCAAATATGAATCAGACCATTGGTCCCCCTAGTGTATTACCTTTACTACCAGCAGGCCTTCACCAGATAATGTGCCTTGTCTCTTTACCCAAGACCATTTTAACTGGAATTGCTCTGGCCCAAACCTTAGCATAAAACCAGGCCCTACCATGAGGCTGAATGAGGCAGCCACCTCAGACAGCAGGTGCAGAGGGGAGCGGAATGGGCAGATCTCCCTCAGGTGCTGTGGATGATGCTGCCTCCTCACCAGTGATGAAGTAATATTCCACTACCCAGGTCTGGTTGGCTTTTGGGCATGAGATGAGGGAGAAGTGCCATTTTGTCTTTCACCTCAGACAACAAAATGTCTTGGGCTGGCTACCATGGACTTGTCTGTAATGGAACTTCTGAGTGGGGGTTGCGTCCCTGTGCCAGCATTAGAAGTTGTGTGGTACACCTGAATGCTTGATTGTAGGAGCAGCTGCAGTCTATTCTTTGTATATTCTAAACTGTTTCATATACTCTACTGTTTGAGCACAGCAAATGTTCAGACCAAGAGGAAGAAACTGAGGAGCAAATTTATGTTCATAACGAGCTTCTTGTTTTCTGGATTTATGTCAACATAACATTGGGGTTGTGGGGGGGAGGGGAGTTCTGGAACCACTCTTGGCATTTGAAATAAATTTTTATTATTCTCCTCCCCACAGCCTCCCTAGGTTATTGGAACATCAGATGTTACAACCACAGCTTCAAAGAATCATGCTCAGATTACATCTGGTTATAATAATGCTAACGAAAACAATATAGTAAGACAAACTGGAGCATGAACAACTTGCTTACCACAGGGACACATCGACCCAAAGGTTGCTTGGTTTTCTTAACTATATTTTTAAAATAAAAATAAATAAATAAAGGTGGAAAGGGAAAGGGGTCTTTCCACAAGCTGATCCCTCTACAAGTCCTCTTGTCTTCTCCTTTGTAGCCATTCTGTCCTTGATTTTTCCTCTGACAGAAAAGTCAACATTTGAATGAATACCTACCTACATACATACATACATACATAGGCTCAGGGTGCCAGGTGGATTTTCTGGGCCCTATGCATTGTATGGTGATTGGGCCCTCCAACTATCTTGCCAAACAGGATGTATAAAATGTGCAGGTGCTCTGGGACATATGCCAATTTGTGTCTTCTTTTGGAGGTAGGGTTGCAGATACATGGGGGAAAATCAATGTAATAAAATGTTGGTCAGACAGAATGTGAACAGGCAAAGCTTTCCCCATAATTCTATTTCTGTAATATAAAAGGTTTGACTTTCTGCTTGCCATGCAGCTGCAAAGGACACAGGACACCAGCTTTCTCCCAATGCCAACCCTAAACCACAGCCTAGGCTGCATTCCTGTACCCGTTTACCTGGGAGGAAGCCCCATTAACCACAAAGTGATTTACTTCTGATTAGAGATGCACACCATTATTTTGCAAGCTAATTCTCAACAAGTGCCTGGTCTGCAGCTTCTGCACAGCTGGAGATATGCCTAAACCTCTTAGCAAAATATTCGACATTTTTCATTGCCATTTTGGAGGGGGGAATTCTTTAGCATCCACCCACACTTACTGTGTAATAGTCTTTGCATAAAGTAACTTTAGGAAATACCATTGTTGGCATCTGTAGGGAGTACATGATCTTAAATTGATCTGCCACAAAAAAATATGCACCCTTGTCTATAGGGGGGGGGGGGCTTAGGGATGTTCCCTGTGGTTATTAGACAACAACAGCATCAGTGTTTATGTGATCTTTATAATCAGGGCCAGCAGGACATGACTGACTTCCCATGGGAAGCATAAAGTTATGGGGGTGGTTGTTTATCTAATATTATGTTATGCCATGCCTGGCAACCATTTTGTGTGGTGCCACTTGGCAGCCATTTTGTGACCGGCGCCCCCAACACAATCTCAAAATTCAAAATGTCACCACTTGGTTGATTATGTGGAATATGATTACATATTTTAAAACACTCTGGAAATACAGAGCTTATCTAGTGAAATTTCTATCTCATCCCTTATTTCAAATGCATATGCATTGTGTATTTGCCTGCAAGATCAAATACAGGAGGGGTTTGAATGATCATTTAGCAGTTGTATTAAAATCATAGCCACATGTGTCCCTTTCAGCTGTAGCCATTAAAACTACCAATTACATTTAGGCTGCACTCAATCTGCAAAACAGAGTTTCCCAGGCAAACACAACAAACACCTCCCATTTCTACAATGTCCAAGCTGGACAGTTTGCTTGGATAGCTGTCAAACTATGGTTCTAAAAGTGACCATGGAATGCTTGACTAAAATCACTGAGTTTCAGGCAGAAGTTCAGGAAGAGTTATTTAGACAAAAGCTGCACACAGGAGCAAGCTGTCCATTTATGAATGCAGATTGCAAGGAGAAAAATCAGAGGCAGGCAGGTTTTGTGAGGCTCACCAAAGTGGCTATCTTCCTATTGCCACTTAGATGCAAATACCTCATGGAATAATGGAAAGACAAGGGGAACCTGTGGTTCTTCCAACATTTCAGAATTATAACTTTCGTCATCTAGGGGGCGTAGGTGTGGATGCAAACCTTTTAAAGTCTAAGACCATATAAAGGTACCTGGAATTTAGCCTTCTGCCATGAAGGTAAGAGACACACCCACCCACATATGCCACTTAATAGAGGGTCCCAGAAGGGTTGCCCATGAAGGAATGCTGGGTAAAGCTATCAATGGCTACTAGACATGATGACTATGCTCTAACTCCATCAGGGGTGTCAACTTGAATAAAATATTGAAGGGAGCAGGTAAGTCCCACCCTGCGTAATTGATCACATGATGCAGTGCATACACTATTGGATTGGCAAAGCCCATCAACTTGGGGAGGGAAAACCCCTTCAAATATTTTATGGGGGGCGAAGACCCCTCGGCCCCTATGAGTTGGCTCCTATGACCTCTACAGCTGGAGACAATAGTGTCCCAATCAAGGGAAGTCATAGTAACACTCTATTCTGTCTTCGTTAGACTACACATGGAGTACTGTGTCCTGTTCTGGGCACCACAGTTTAAGAAGGATATTGACAAGCTGGAATGTGTGCAGAGGGGGGCACTCAAGATGATCAAGGGTCTGGAAATAAGGCTGCCATATATCCAGATTTCCCCTGATATTACCAGGATTTCAAAGGTGGAATTGAAGTCCGGAGGGGATTTCTGAAAGACGGCATTTTGTCCTGGATCTTAAGCAAGTCAATTGAAAAATTGCGGGTTTGGCGCTATATATTTTTAAATAAGCTCAAAAATTCCGTTGGTTTCCTAAGAAAAAAAAGCTGTCATGGTTTTTTACTTTTTGATAGATGGCAACCCTATCTGGAAACCAAGCCTTATGGTGAACGGTTGTTAGTAATATAAAGCTAACATTTAACTAGCACGGTTTTATATAGGAACACTCATATTTATATATAGCACAATTACACTTACTACACTGCCGTTAAGCTGAATATTTTTAGTAGTCCTATAAGAAATCTAGTAAAAGCATAATTCCAAGATGCTATTAAGAAAGAAGAGGAAATCTGGGTGAGTCCCCATCTTGAGTCCAGTGATTGTTTGACAAGTTTTTAATCTAGTATTTCCCATATCTACCCTTCCCAAGCATCTGTGCTGTGCTGTCCTCAGGTCAAGGGGGAAACGCATCATGTTGAAGATTAGGGAGGTTGGGAAGAGCCTCAGAAAAGGGTGCATGATTATAGCACCACCAGGGAATCTCCTGTTAGCTTTATTTTTAACCATGCCCCCACAAAAATTAATTCCCTCCCAGTTTTAGCACAAGGTCCCTCAAGAACAAAAGAAAAGAAGAAGAACTGGGAATTAATTTTTTACAGCTGAGCTGGGATATTCAATGAAATAAGGAAAGTTCAAAGCTCACCTCAGGCCCTTGGCAGGAAGCCATATTGTGATGGCAACTGGGAGGGAGAAATCATGCAGATGAGCCGAAGAATGTGAGGCACAAGGCTGGCTGTATCCCTCCAACTGCTGCCTGAACTGATGTGCTTTTTTGCTCAGAGGAAAGTGCCAGGGCATTCAGTGGGACTTCTGAGAAAACGGGCTTCGGATTCCAGCTTTAATCAAAAATAGATGCAGCCCAGCTTCCCCCCTTTCCTTTAGAATAACAAGACTTTGGTGAATATCTTTTGCAGCCAACATTGCCAATTATCAGAGATGATGGGAGCCATCGTTGAAAACATCTGGAGGGCTGGAGAAGGCTGCCAAAGACCATCCTACAGACAGCAAAATGTTGAATGTTGCTAAATGACAAAATTATGCAAGAGTAGTGCGGCTGAGCGGTCTAAGGCGCTGGATTTAGGCTCCAGTCTCTCCTGAGGCATGGGTTCGAATCCCACCGCTGCCAAGTGTCCTTGGGACGCAGGTGGCGCTGTGGGTTAAACCACAGAGCCTAGGACTTGCTGATCAGAAGGTTGGCGGTTCGAATCCCCACGACAGGGTGCGCTCCCGTTGCTCGGTCCCTGCTTCTGCCAACCTAGCAGTTCGGAAGCATGTCAAAGTGCAAGTAGATAAATAGGTACCGCTCCGGCGGGAAGGTAAACGGCATTTCCATGCTCTGCTCTGGTTTGCCAGAAGCGGCTTAGTCATGCTGGCCACATGACTAAGCTGTATGCCGGCTCCCTCGGCCAATAAAGCGAGATGAGCGCCGCAACCCCAGAGTTGGTCACGACTGGACCTAATGGTCAGGGGTCCCTTTACCTTTACCTTTAATAGAGGGAGAGATAAAGCACAACTAAGCATCACAGCTGTAAACCCATTCCCAAACATTAATGGTTCCTTTGCATGGTCATCTCATAAACATCCAAAAATGCCATTTTATTATTATTTTTTTGGGAGACCCATATGTACAGAAATAGTTCTCATGAAGCTTTACAGAGGGTTCCCTTGCCTCAGGGCTTGTTTAATGGCAATGTCACAAGGCAAATGCAGATAGGTTTGCAGCTATTCTTTCTTTCTTCTTCTTCCTTTAATATATAGGCCATTTTTGCTGTAAGCATAAATACTGATATGTTTCCATAAATATACAGTGGAAATTACAGGGTAGGTTTTATGAATGGCTAACCCATACTGTGCTAATGCTTTGTTTCATTTTTGGTGTTGAAAACAGAATATTACTATATAACTGTTATTGCTTTCAGCACATCTCCTCCAGAAGAGTCTTATTTTATTATTCTTATTTATTGAACTTGTATAGTACCTGATACCCATAGATCTCAGGCTGGTTCACAACATAGAATTACAATATAAAAAAACACAAAATACACAATGTCTTATTTTGTTTCTCTGTGGTAATCATGTGTTACCAGATCTGTGCCTATGTGCCTGTGTACCTTCAACATGCATTCAAAGAAATATCATTTGGGATAATAAACAATGCTGTTTTGGGGATCTGATGATTGTGCACAGTAGGCCTTGCTGCAATGGGCCTGAATACCATACAGGGAGCAATCCTACATATGAGAAGCTAGCGCAAAGCAAGCTGGCATATGTTTGGCTGGTATAAAGTTATGCCAAATCCCAAGCCCTGTTTAGGAGCAAGGCTGCTGACTTAATATCTATGCGAGTGAAACCAAACTGGTGAAGGGCATCAAAGACCAGCAGATACATAAAACCATGTGTCAGTGAAAGGCGACTACGCCGTGATGGACACCGTGATGGAAACCAGAGTGCACAGAAATGCCGTGTACCTTCCTGCCGCAGTGGTGCCTATTTATCTATTTGCACTGGTGTGCTTTTGAACTGCTAGGTTGGCAGGAGCTGGGACAGAGCAACAGGAGCTCACCCGGTTGCGGGGATTCAAACTGCCAACCTTCTGATTGGCAAGCCCAAGAGCCTCAGTGGTTTATACCACATCGCCATCTGCATCCCTCCTGAAAACTAAAAAACATCTTCACCACCTGCTTCAACCAGTATATCTCTTTTCACTTGTATATGAGTCAGTTCCTGGGGTCCTTCCTCAGGCTTCGTGGGCAGGTTCGCCCCCAGGGAGAGCCTATGCGGTTGGCACTTAGTTGTGACATTGACAAATGCTGCTTAGAGTAAGCTTAATCTTTGAGGTGAGTTTACAAAATCACTTCAGTCTGTATTTGCTGCCATCTTGGCAGAATGAGAGTCCCTCTCATCTGCAATGCAGTATAAGGATTCAAAGATAATAACTTTGTTTCAGAGGTGGCATTTGACATTTGTTGAGTTGCTAGCCATCATACCCACCCACCCACCCTCACTCACTCACTCACTCACTCACTGACTAATAACGTTCTGAAGCTATTTCTCCTAAATGCTTTGGAATCCCTTGGGGCCTGCAGGATACTTTGCAGGCAATGAAATCTGAAGCCTTTCCCTTCTCGAAGTTCACAAATCTGTGGCTGGAGATAAGTGCTGGCTCAGCTCCTCTGGCTGTTAAGTGTACGTACATTTTAGCTCCGTGCATTTATGTTTCCATAAGAAGAGGGCTAAACTCTGCTGCTGTCAGAGTTGGTATTTCACAGACGCCTTTCCAGGAATTGGGTCAGTGAGTCAAAACAGTCCTATTTCTTAGGAGTACTTTCAAGTGTCTGTTTTTGGGAAGAGATGATATACATTACAGTAGTCTCCTCTATTTACATTAGCCTCTTCGCTGCAAGAAATATACACTCCACTTTCCCCCTTTAGGAATAGATCAGCTGCTGTGGCAAATGCACATTCTGTTCCCTAAGATGTCAGTGGAAAGACATACTGATCTCTCTCCCTGCTCCCCCCACTACCTTTGCACCTCCATACCGCCTTTTCCCTTAAAATATGTCCTAGATACATATGAGCCCTTTTAAGTTCATAGGTCTGTGGGATTTATCAGTATCCTTTGTCAGAACTGGAGTGCTGGCTTCCTATTTGCTTCCAAAGTGGGATATGATTTATCATCATTTTAAGTGTAAATAGCAATACCTGATGTATTCCATCATTTGGCACACAGAAACTATTTCCCCAAACAATCACCTTCAAAGGATGCTGAATGGTAGAGCCCAAGGTCTCAAAAACCATTCTTAGAATTTTAACTTTGCACGTTAACATGGAGTGAAGATAAAGAGAGGTAAGCTTGACCCAAGTTCAGATTGCAACTTTCACTGCCGTGCTGACTGAGCATTTAGCAAGCTTTAGGAACCAGGTACCTTGCCAACAAAGGTCCGTATAGTTAAAGCTATGGTTTTCCCAGTAGTGATGTATGGAAGTGAGAGCTGGACCATAAAGAAGGCTGATCGCCGAAGAATTGGTGCTTTTGAATTATGGTGCTGGAGGAGACTCTTGAGAGTCCCGTGGACTGCAAGAAGATCAAACCTCTCCATTCTTAAGAAAATCAGCCCTGAGTGCTCACTGGAAGGACAGATCCTGAAGCTGAGGCTCCAGTACTTTGGCCACCTCATGAGAAGAGAAGACTCCCTGGAAAAGACCCTGATGTTGGGAAAGATGGAGGGCACAAGGAGAAGGGGACGACAGAGGACAAGATGGCTGGACAGTGTTCTCAAAGCTACCAGCATGAGTTTGACCAAACTACGGGAGGCAGTGGAAGACAGAAGTGCCTGGCGTGCTCTGGTCCATGGGGTCATGAAGAGTCGGACACGACTAAACAACAACAACAACAACAAGGAACCAGGTAAGCTCCCTGGGAGTCAGAGTTAGGATATCCCCCTGATAAGAACTGTTGCTCTGATCTATCTTCCTTCCTTCCTTCCTTCCTTCCTTCCTTCCTTCCTTCCTTCCTTAACTCACAGATTATCTCCCAGACTCCATTTTAACAGTGTCAGTGATA
Source organism: Podarcis vaucheri (assembly GCF_965113315.1). Taxonomy (NCBI): domain Eukaryota; kingdom Metazoa; phylum Chordata; class Lepidosauria; order Squamata; family Lacertidae; genus Podarcis; species Podarcis vaucheri. The sequence goes on from NC_138760.1 coordinate 105,942,312, forward strand.
ACCATACACAAGGTGAGTGTTTTGTTTTGTTTCAGGCTTGTTAATCTCATATTGAATCAAAACAGCCATTGTGGCTCATAAACAGCCTTAAATTCCCTGATTTTCAAAGTTTGTGGGGAGGAACTTGAAGAAACTTGGACACTTGCTTGGACAGATGCAAGCTCTTCCTTGGATTCAGATATTGCTGCAATTTTTAAAATTGGAGTGAAGATATAAAGCATTGAGCTGATGCAGAAGTCAACTTACATTCCTGCTCCTCTTCTGCCTTTTGGTTGACTCTGCTGAGGGCCAAGAGTCAACGTGTTACATTTAAGAGTGAAGACAGACATTCTAAGTGAGGCAGAAGTGGTTCCAAAGCAAATGCCTCAGAATGCTGTGAACTGGCATTCAAACCATTTGGAATGTATATGCAGCTCTGTGCAGACATTGCAGTGAGTTTATGGAGGGACGAGTACAGCGGTGTAGTGCTCTGGGCTCAAGGGGGTGGGGGCTGAGGCCTCATTCCTTTTTAAAAAAATAATTTTTATTAACTGGCCAATCACATCAAATTAAATCATATCACATAAATTCTGAATTACAAAGCCGAATTTTAAATTTTGTTGGGGGGACCCATATTTCAAGATCCGAAGGAGGATTCTGATCATCTTCTTGCTGCTGCGTTAATGTCCCAATCAGTCCAAATCAGTCCAAACAAAGTTCATAGTTCTATCCCATCTTATCTTGCTGTTTCCACATCACATCTTGTTCATACATTTTCTCTTTTTTCTTTATGATCTCTTCTGATAGTCTCCTTAAGCCAATAAACACCAATAGTAATAATAGTCCTGTGTGAATTTTCCGTTCTTCCAATCCTCAAATCGAGATGGTTTCCATATATCGTCTCCTTCATAGATAACATCACTCTTTCCATCATAGTCTCGTAAAACTGTCGCTCTTAAATCCCACTGAGGAGTTTAACTCACAATATATAAACAGCTCTATTTCTCTCTTTCTCCTCCCAGACTCAAGACCTCCGACAGAACTTCCCAATATGGCGACGGCATTTTTAACTGCGTCATTCCAAAACTCTTACACATTCCATGCTCTTCTTAAAACGTGCTTTGATTCGAAAGTTTATCTCCACACAGCCTTAAATCCACAGCTTAAGTCCTTAAAACAACATTTCTGACTCTTGAGGGGGAGGGGATTCTTGTTTAATCACATAGGGAAAGAAGGGAGAGTTTTTCCCCCCTCCCCCATCAGTCATTTGCCGTACCTTGTCTTGGCGTATCCCCCCACAATCCTTGGGGGGGGGTTAAGGAGGCTAATTACCCCCATCATAGCCTCCAAATTACCTCTTGTGGGTCGGAGAGATGTTATTGTCAGCCGTCTTCCAATGCGCCCCCTAGTGGCCCCCTGGCTGAGGCCTCATTCCTACCCCTGCAGCTGGGTTCTTGTTTCCAACTGCCTAGACCGACCCAATCAGCACGAAAGGAGTGCTTTTTAGCCACTGTATGACACTCCAGTTTCAAGAGAATGGTGTACAAGTTCTGTTATGTACAACAGAACGTCATGGAAAACACAACGAGTAAAGTAGATATTTGAGTACTCCAATTCATTGGCCCATCTATGTGGCTGGAATATTGTAGATCAAGCTGAAAAGCAATACATGGAGATCTGCATTGATCATTGCAATACACCCCTCATTATTATTGTTTATCCTGATAAGATTATTGTTTAACAAGGGACACAGGTAGTGTTGTGGTCCAAACCGCTGAGCCTCTTGGGCTTGCCGATTGAAAGGTCAGCAGTTTGAATCCATGCAACAGGGTGAGCTCCCATTGCTCTGTCCCAGCCTCTGTCAACCTAGCAGTTCAAAAGCACACCAGTGCAAGTAGATAACTAGGTACCATTGCAGCAGGAAGGTAAATGGCATTTCCGTGCACTCTGGCACTCGTCATGGTCCTCTGTGCACCAGTAGCAGTTTAGTCATGCTGGCCACATGACCGGGAAAGCTGTCTGTGGACAAATGCTGACTCCTTCGGCATGAAAGCAAGATGAGTGCCGTACCCCATAGTCGCCTTTGACTGGACTTAACACCCTGGGGTCCTTTACCTTTACCTTATTATATAATCGTAGAAGGTTGCATGATCTTAGGAAATGGCATGGCTGTTACTATCACAAAGGGACTCTGCACTTCTGAATTGGTCACTACACTACTGGACACACAGGATTACACAACCTTTCCCTGACCCTGACCTCCACAGCCCTTCAATTCAATACCAGCATAGGTACATAGGACGTTGCCTTATTCCTAGTCAGACCCTTGCTCCATCTAGCTCAGAATTGTCCACAGTGACTAGCCGTGGCTCTCCAGGATTTCAGACAAGGGTCTCTCCCAGGCCTACCAGTAGATGCCAGAGACTGAACATATGCTGACCTACAGCCCTTCCCTCTAGAGATATTATGCATGCACATTTCTATCTGTACAGGCCTCTTTTTGCACAATTGCTTTTCCAGGTTTTACAGTAGCATGCAGAGAGTCATACCGAGTAGAACTGCCTGCACTTTCAAATGAATGTATCCACCTACCCCTATGCAGTAATCGTAATGTCTGTCAAAAACTTCAGGCTTCACTGTTTGCATCGCTGTAATTTCAGAAGAGATCATTCCTTAACAGTTATGTGGAAAGAAAACTGTCACCATAAGAAGCTGCAGTTACTGCTTTTAGGACCAGCAGCACCTTATATACCAAACCATTTTCTATCTTAAGGACAAAACGAACTCCAGCACAAATCTGGTTTTATTCCAAAGCCTTTCCCACACAGTGAGTACTTGAGACTTTGTTGTCACATGGCGGAATGATAGTCTTTGCTTCGCTTCTTGGCCATCTCTCTTCTCCATCTTTTTTTTTTTAAAAAAACCAAATCTTGTCAGGCCTTGTTTTATTGTGACAGGATGAAATTCGCAGGCATTTGCTGCTCTATATAACTTCTTCCGGATTTCTTGGTTGGCACTCAGGTGCTAATGGAATGGAAAAGACACTTCTGGGTCAATAAAAAGGTAATTGAATGGCAGTGGCAGGGAAATAGTATGACAATTCATGGTGATGAGGGAAGCCTGCTCTCAAGAGCGTTCGACCCGCTCACAATTTATTTTCCAGCCGTGCTTCCTTTGGGTTTTCTGAGGGGTTTATTTTGGCTTTGATGACGGGCTCCTTCCCCGATGTCTTATTCGTCAGTTCCGCTAAGCTTAGTCCTCTAAAGCCCTAGACCTGCCTGCTAATCTCATACCTTAACTGCTGCCAGATGTATTTCGAAATCATCTCTGCTCCAAGATTTGATAACATTTGGCAACTTACGTCTCTGTGATGCTTCACCAAGCTTTGCTGGAATCCCTTTGCGTCCTTTGGCTTGAGCCAGGGCTTAACCCTAGAAACTGTCTTTCAGTGGCACGACTCAGCTCTGAGGACATGAAGGAGCCAGTGTTTGGCCCTCATCCCTTAATAATTGCAGCCAGCTGCCTTTTTTGTGTGGTGATCAGATGAGGAGAAGCACAAAGGACACATGTCACTCAGTGAGTTTAATGGCTGAGTCGAGATTCAAAGATTGGGTCTCCCCATTCCTAGTCTGACACTCTAACTAGTTCTTTGCACTGTGATTCTGAGGACAGTGTATCTGTGCTCAGGGAACAGATCCTTCTGGAGCACAAGAGACTGTGGGGAAAACTAGTCAAGACATGGGAGCACTCACATAAGCACAGGTACCAACTCATTGGGGCCCTGAGCACCCACAAAATTCCCCATGAAGCGTCTGGGCACCCACAAACTTCAGTGCCAGGGCCTTGCACCCACAGCCCTGGGCACCCACAATTGCAGGCCCAAGTTGGCACTTCGGCACATAAGTTAATCAAGGGAGTAATGGAGAGAACTTCAGAACTATGTTTTATTGAGAAAGTATAACAAACTATTAACTGAACCGCTGGCTGTTGAAGACTTTCTGGGAATGGAGAGAGGGCGAGATGGAAGGGATTGAGGGTGAGTGATGTGGTTGTGCAGTGTGACTTTGGATCCAGAGCGATTGCAATTTGGAAGCAGTTGGGGAAGAAAAAGCGGGGAAGAGGATAACTACTACTAAAAAACCCAGGTCATCTGGAGGGGTAGTCCAAGGAGGTTTTGGGAAACCTCAATAGAGCGCAACTTCATTGCATGATCCCAGGTTATAGTATTATGAGATTGGAGAAAAGCACCCCTCTATCCACTTTCTTCACACTATACACATCTGTTATACCCTCCTGCTTATTTGCTTCTTCTTTTTTTTAAAAAAGAAGAAGCTAAAAAGCCCTGAATGTTGTAGCCTTTTATCACAGGGGAGTTGCTCCATCCCTACAATAATTCTGGTTGGCCTTTCCTGCAACTTTTTTTTGAGGTGCAGCAACCAGAACTCTACACAGTTCTGATTCCTTTCCAGATGATCTTGAGTCCAATGAGTATTTGGTCAGGAACTTTGTCAGTATCTGCTGGATCACTCCATCTACATCCTGGTGGATATAGTTAGGACTCACCTGTTACTTGGGTCATCCTACATTTGTTGCCCATTTTTCTTTTCATCCTTGTCTGGTGATTTTTTAGAAAATAAAAATAAAATAAAACAGGAGTGGAGACAGATTTCTCTAGCATTCATATGCGTGAATGAAGCACTCATATTCACGCAAAGGCATCGTTGTAATGAAAGCTGGACAAATCGCAAGCTGCTGGCAGTGTTCATTTTGAACTGCTGGTTATGTATTATGGGACAATTATATTTGTAGAATATATTTAATCAAAAGGACATCCTATTTGGTTTTAAGTCATTGCAGTGACTATCCATAAATTAATGCAGTGTGCAGCAAGTGGGAAACTATCCCCCAGCAGGGTATTGAGGCAGCACTGAGGGAAGTCCTCAAAGCACAGATCTTTAGTGAGAGAAAAGGAATGTCAGAAGCTCACAAATGTGCCCCTATTTTTGACTGTGTAAAGTTAGAAAGCATGTTATTGGCTTGCCATGTATCTTCCTCTGTGGTGGGCGATTAATTTTTCTCTAATGCAGATCACACAGTACCAACTGTTGCCTTTTGCACTGTGTTTTGTATTTGTTAGTAATAGGGTCCCTGTGATTTTGAATGCTGAGTTTCAACATTTGAAATGGAGGGTTTCCCATTTTGGACTGGAGCATAAGAGAATTGCTAGGTGACAGAGAGGGAAATTGCAGAGAAAGTGAATTTTAAAATGTTGAAATGATACATTATTGGCTGGAGGCAGTTTCAGATGCACACATGTTTTAAATATCTAGTTTTATTGCAATGAAGTGGTATATAAATTTTGTTGAATAAATAAATGGACGGTAGTCTGAAATAGGAATGTTGCTGAACAATGAACAATGACTACTGCAATTGACACAAGATAATATCACCAAGGCAATGGACAAACAATAAACGTCCATTTAAATGGCAAAAGTAGTTTCTTTCTCAAATAGGTTTTATCTTAAATAATAGCAAACGCAGTAAATAAAGAGCTCACTTGTAATATATCAGTGGTTCAGTGCTCATTTCTTCTCTTTCAAAAATAATTCATTTTCTTAAACAATTGCAAATGCAGTAATAAAGCTCCACTTGTGATATACCAGTGGTCCAGTGCTTGGATGTCGTTCCAGTAATCCGACGTTTTGTCGCTAAAGAGCTTAGCCATCAAGTTTTGTAGTAAATAATGTACAAGAAAAGACAGTATGTAAATGACTTAAGGAGGTTTAACAAACTGAAGGACATCGTCCTCTTTCTATGCTCTTCCTGATGGAAACATGCAGATGGGGACAGAAATACCCCTCTTTTTTCCCCTTGGTGAAATTCTTTCAATTCAGGTAAAAGGGCTCAATAATTGTACTATCTTCATTGATAAAAAGGGGAATCTGAGACATGTTAATTGTGGGAAAGCTGAGGGGAGCAAAGCATCAATGCGGGTGGGAATGGAAGCTTATGTCAGTGGGTATGAATTTGGTTGATTAATTAATTCCATTTATGATCCAGCGCTCATAAAATGCCTCAGAGCAATTTCACAGCCAAACACCAACAATTAAAACAATTGAAAACTATTTCCTATGTAAAAACAATTACATATATAGAAACGATGAAAAGTTGTTAAATCAAGCTCCCATTGCAGTGCTTCTCTCACACTCAACAAGTCTATTTTTACAGCCAGCCTGGTTGAACTTAGAAGGGTATTATTGAAAAGCATATTTGCATGCCTTGCCTCTGCTCTGCTGAAAAAGTGCAGAGATGAAAAGATCCCTTTGGATGTACAAATTAATAAAGAAGGTGAGGTGTACTGATAGGTTCCTCATTATTTCATTTCAAATAAATTGTCCTTCATTCTTATGATTTTCATCATTGGCATGTGTATTAATGAGGAAAAGGAATGGAAAAGGTATTATTAATGGGAAAACATAGACCAAATAGAAGCAGGATATATAATGATTTGCAGTGCAATCCACACCCCAAATCCGCTGGGATTGTAGAGTTTGGATCTGGTGGATTTAGGGCTTTCCTGGATTAGCCAGGACTGTGCTGGCACAAGTCTCTTACTCTAGCTAAGATGGAGGTACATTGGCATAAGTCCCTCACCACAGCTTAGGCAGGGCTCAACCAGAAGAACTTAAGCCAATGGAATTTATGCTGGCATAAATCCACAAAAAGAGGCATTCTGGCAGTGTGGCATGGCATGACTAGAAACATACACCGATTCCAAACCCCATTCAACTTGATCACGTGATCTAGGGCATGATCCTCAAAACTTGGGAAGTTGCAAGGATATTCGCTGGGAGTTTCTAGACTAGTTTGACAACTTCTTGTGTAAATTGGCAGTTCATGAAAGGGTTTTATTAGTGAATTCAGTTACCAGTGGTTTCACGAATTCCCAAGCCTTTGTGTTATCAACAAGTTGTACAAACATGTAAGAATCACTCATGCAAGTATGTAGTACAAGTAATTCTGACGAGAGCCTTAACCCACCCAACAGTTAACTACACCCTTTCATGTGGGAGACCTGCATTTACTGTATGATGCTAGTTGCTTGCCTTATTAAATGATTGATTAAAGGTATTTTGTTGCAAAGCCTTCCTTGGACGTCTCTCTTTCTCCAGCTTTCCTTGTTTATAAAAACATTTCTTAACAAAACGTTTCTTAACAGCAAAGGAAACAGATTAACTTGGGTTAATTATTATTTAACTAAAAAGGTTATCTCATTATTTCATCCCTGTTTTTTAAAATAATAATACACTGTCTAAATACAACATGGAACAAATAATTATGGAGTTAAAGTTCTGCTTTATTGCTCCTTTTATCCTATAAACACACACACACACACAAATGACAGGTGAAGGATTAAAGCTAACATACAAGAGATAAGAAAAAGGAAAGGGATGTTCAAACATCAGTATCCTTTGGGCTGTTTATTGACTGTTTTGTGTGAATTATCAGCAGCTTAGTATTGATGAGTTCTGTTCATACATTCACAGTGTTTCTTCAGGACTGCAATTCAGCTTGTAGACAGGTATAGGATTCAGACATCAGTATTCTTCTGGGGAGGGCCGTAGCTCAGTGGTACACTAATGCATTCTGCTTTGAATGCAGGAAGGTCCCAGGTTCAATGCTTGGTATCTTCAGGTAGGGCTGGGAGAAGAGCTTTTCTGAAACCCTGAAGACTTGCCACCAGTCGGATGTAGACAGAACTGAGCTAAGGCAGCTTTCCATGTTCATATCACATGATAAAACCATGTGCTGAAATAAAGACGAAATGCTATCTATCATAATTACGGTAATACAGAACAAAAAGTTACCCACCTGTGTTCTAGCATGAAGCAGTCTTTGCTTTCTCTGTCCCGAATGTATTGGCCCAAATTGTTTACATCTCCATTCCGCCAAATCAGCTTCTCTGACCAGTTGTTGAGGTTCAACCCCACTCTGGAACAGCAACAGGCGGAGGGCGCTTGGGGTGCAGGTCAACAGATGGGAGTTGGAGCCAAACAAGATGTGATGGGCCAAAGATTAGCTATCTCTGATTTACCCAGATCAGAAGGCTTCCCGTTTGAGAACTGAAAGCTCCTGACAGAATGGGAAAGAATGTGGAAGCTTTGGGGCTCTTTAACTATAATTAAACTTGAGTTACATGGAAAACTCTGGAAATGAAGCGGTAGTTTTCTGTCACAAGATATGCTACAAATTATGCTATTTGCATTATTATCAATAGCAGAACATATGTGAACAGACTGCAGCGTAGTTGCCTATTAAATGCCATCCTGTAGTAATTTGAAACACCCTTAAAATTGCTTTTAAATATACTCTTACATCATTATAACTTTAGAAGAGTATCAGTGCCTTCAGAATCTTTTGTTCTTTTATTCTCTCATTTGCCACATCGTCATTTTCTCTGCCTTGAAGGTATAAACCAGCTAGAAAACAAACTCCTGGTTTTGTGGTTGGGAGAAGGAGGCCTTCGTATGTTTTTTTTTAAACTCACCACACAAAAGACAAGGAGCCATTTGCTCTTTTGCTCCTTAAGCATGTTATTGTCATTTGGGCTGCCAGGAGACAAAAGGAAGGTTTTCTCTTACCAAGCATTTTGAACCAAGCATATTACAGGCACAATTTATTTGTCTGCTTGGCCTATAAAGTCTGTGGGGAGAGAGTGAATGTAATTCTGTCATGACTCATTTCTTTACAAATAGCCCTTTGTCCAGTTGCAGCTGTGTGCTAACGTTGTCTCCTCCTCTCCCCAAATCCTTAATAGTCAGGTGATCCCTCTTTTCTTTGTCCTTAAAAATGACATTAGCTTCACTTTTTAGTACTAGGGTTAAATTTTATCTGGAGTCCCCCGCCGGCGTGGGCGGCATTGCTGAATCAGGAGTAAGCTGAGGGCAAACAGACCAAGCAAGATTTCAGGGCAGAATCATGGATACTGAAGGGGGAAGAACTGCCCCCTGGCTCAAATTAGACAGGCTTGGAAATAAGACAAGCTATTACCCTATTTTTCACTCTATAAGACGCACCAGACCACAAGACGCACCTAGTTTTTGGAGGAGGAAAACAAGAAAAGAAATATTCTGAATCTCAGAAGCCAGAACAGCAAGAGGGATCACTGCGCAGTGAAAGCAGCAATCCCTCTTGCTGTTCTGGCTTCTGGGATAGCTGCGCAGCCTGCATTCGCTCCATAAGACGCACACACATTTCCCCTTACTTTTTAGGAGGGAAAAAGTGAGTCTTATAGAGCGAAAAATATGGTATTTCTGCCCCCCCATAGGAAAACAGCTCAACCAATATTCAAGCTTTTTGAATTCAAACTGCATCCATCCCTACCTTCAATAATCTCCAGTCTTCCCATTCCCACTGGCTTGGCTGCTGACAGACCTCTGCAGCAGAAAGGAGCAACATCAGTCCCCTATCCCTGCTGCTACATGGCACCCAGGCATATGCAGGCCTTGACAACATGACATTTCCTTGGGGAACAGCACCACTCCAGGCACAGGGAGAGTCCTCCCTCCTTTTTTATTACTTGATTCCACCTGGGCACATAGCTGTCAACTGTCCTTTATTTGGCGTGAAAGTCCCTTATCCCAGCGCCGTGTCCCGCTGCTGTCCCTTATTGATGATGTCCCTTAAATTGCCCAGGTTTCAAAGGAAGCAGCTCCTCTCCCTCCCTCCCTGCCGGCCAGAGAGGAGGGAGGCTCCAACTGTGTTGCTTGGCTGCCCGCCCCACCCCCCTCTGGCCTCCACTCACCAGCCTCGGCCCCTGGGAGCCCCTCCCCACTGGGACTGAGGAGCCTTGAGAGGAGAGCGAGGGCAACCATAGAGAAAGCAGTTCAGAGAGAGGAGGAGGAGGTGCGGGCAGGTGTTCCAAGGGCTAACCATAGAGGGGGAAAGCGGAGGAAGGACCGCAAGCGCTTCTCCCATAGATTTGTAGTGGTAGACTAGCATAGATGGTCTGATCTGGGACTAGAGAAAAGATACAGAACTGCAGCAGCATCTTCGTAGCTTAGACTTCATTTTGCTCAAAAAGTGGTTGCTGCTTGTAGTTATTTAATTGCAGTGTTTCATCAGCTGGTGTCTTGAGCAGAAACCTCTGGAAACGAAGGGCTAAAAACCAGCGCTGCTCTCCCAAATTATCTGGTCCCTTTTAACTTCGTATTTCAGCTGGTTGACTAAAATCCCTTATTTTGGCTGCTGGTCCCTTATTTTCAAATCTGTAAGTTGACAGCTATGCCTGGGCATCCCTGAGATTTTAATACTTTTCAGTGTATGGGTGATCCACCCCAGTAAGCGTCACCTAGTGCTTTTCCTGCAGTCCATTACTCACAGACGTTGTATCTGGCATCTGTGTCTTCTCATCCATTGACTTTTCTGCCTCACACCTGGTGTTTTGTAAGTGCAGATGTTGTATAGGTTTTTCTTTGAAACTTCAGGTAATGTGCCAGTAAACCAGATGCGGCTATTGGGTGTGAAGAAACCCCAAACTGCTTCTCCATTGCCAGTAAAACTAGCCTGTAGTCTGAGCTCATGCAGAGGTCATGTACTGATTTCTTCAAGACAGCTTTTGGGTGTAATTGTGTGTAGAGTTGGAGTTCCAAGTTCAAGAGTGAGAGCCAGGACAATACTGTGACAATATGTGTTAACCTGGATTTGAATGTGGGGTTCCCCTCGTAAGTCCTAACCAGTCTTGTGGGTTTGTGGAGACATCTACACCTGCAACTATCTATACTATGTGTCCAAAATAAAAGATTAAGGCCCTGCTTTCTGTGCACTCTGTCAATTCTCAACTTTGTATCTGGCATTTGGCGTCTTTGGCACGACTTGTTTTTTTTCCTGCCTCACACCTGATGTTTCATAAGTGCAGATGCAATACAGATCTTCTAAACTTCAGATAATGTGCCAATAAACCAGATGTGGACTTTGGGTGTGAAGAAATACAAAACTGTTTCTCCTTTGCTAATTTTTTAAAAAAGAAGAAGCCTTTTTTCCAGCATCTGCTGCATCAACCTAATGGATGGGAAACCTATGGCCATCCAGATGTTGTTGGACTACAACTCCCATCAGCCCCAGTCAGGTTGGCCAATGACCCAAGATGTTAGGTGTCTTAGGCCAACAACACATAGAGGATCACAGGTTTCATATCCCTGGCAGTGTGTGTGTGTGTGTGTGTGTGTGTGTGTGTGTGTTTGCCTGTTGGATGTTATTTATGGCTGCTTGCCATTTTTCTTTAGCTTAGCCCAGCCACTCCCAATGTGCTACTCACAGGTGCACATACACCCACAGAGGCTTTCCTGGGCAACCACAGGATCTCTTTCTGCTGCTGAAATTAAGCTTGAAACAAAGATTCTGTTGACGTCAATAGAATAAGCTGCTGAGTGCCCCGGTTTGCGAATGTCCACAGACCCAAAATTGTTTGGCAACCCCTGGCTCAACTTTTCCCACTAAGTGAACTTGGAGTATGCTAATTTAAAGCAAATAAAAACATTCAAGAATTATTTCTGCTTCCAGTGGAGCAATATTTAAGTGTGAGTGCTGAGCCCTTCATTTACATGCAGGGGAAGAAATCAATAAAATATACCAAAAGCTCAATAGGGAGACGGCGAGTTACATTAAGACCTTCCGAGTATTAAATTTTACCTCAGTATATTGCCTGAAGTGGTTATATCAGCAATAACATCTAATCTGGGTTGTGTATCTCATACTATTAAATGGCCCTATAAGAGCTGGTGAAGGCATCTGGGCTGAAAATAAATAATTACATAGACTCTCTAGGGAGCCAAACTAACTAATTAGACTATGAGAATTATTGTTTCCAGTGCAGAGAATAAATTCATACTGTTTCCACTGACACTGAATATAACCCCCCCCCGGGGGCGGGGACCCTCCAGGCCCTCAGGAATCAATACAGCACAAAGGAACATAAAAATGAAGGATAGAGAGTGCCTACATTGATCAGAATGGAAAGCCCCATTCACAAGAGTATGTATAAAGTCAAAAAGCATTTTACCTTTAGCTAATTATTACATATGGAGGTACTGTTTATGTAATGTCGTGAGTCACTCAGTGCCATCCAAAGCCACTTGTATAAACCTACTACATAACTCAGCATGAGTCAGCTCAGCTTCCCTAGAGAAGTGCAGGCAGTTTTCACTTCTCTACCTCCCCAGGGCCTCTCTTTGCATTATGAGAGTTCCAGGCTTTCAACCATATCAGGAGTCAGTGTGAACTGCCACGTGGTTGACGTTACAGAGGACTGTCCTCCATTTGAAGGCATCTTCTGCTTCGGAGGTTCTGGAACTTACCTATCCCCAGGGCCCAATTGAGAGGGATAGAAATTACATGGCCCCACCAGTCACAAAATGGCGGTGCAGGGGAAAAGTCAGTCGTAAAATGGGGGCAAATTTGAGGTGGCGCTTGGCACAGTCAGTTGGCAGTTACTATTTACTATTGACACTGAGTCCCTCTTTGGAAATTGTTTCTCCTGTTCCATTACCTCAGTCCATTTGTTCCTTTTGCCTCTTCCTCTCTCTTCCTTCCCACTCAGTTGGCCACTCTGTCAGTTTTCACTTTTTCTTTCCCTTCTTCCGCTCCAGCTTAGCACGCTCCAGCCTTGCTCTCTAATCAGTTCCTGTTCCACAGAAGTCTACACTTCACAAATTCAGGATGCCGCTGCAGCTATTGTCCAATCCAAAGGCTACAGCACAGCCGAGGGATGAGGCCTACTTAAAAGTGGGCTAAAACTCACCAGTGGTCCCTGCTCCACAGAGAGTTTGGCATTCTTAAGACAGTGGAATGACCCAGTAGTCAGTTTGATAATTTATGCTTCTGAAGGACCCAATCCAAAGGCCAAAATATGTCTAAGCACCAAAACTGGTTTACACGCTATACTAGCCATTGAGAAGACCCCTGAAATACTTTTCCTGTCACAAATTCACCTACATAATGGGTGTAATATGTCACCAGGTGCAACTCACTATTGCAGATACTAATATAGTGCAGTTTGAAGTGACTGGATGCATGAAAACTGACTCCTTTTGGAAATAAAGCATTGTCCAGACCCATTAGATATTATTCAAAACCTTACTTGCAGAACTTCCTTCAAAAATAACCAAAAGCAGTACATCCAAACAGTTCCATAAGACATATGCCAGCCCAAGGCATAGGCTTAGCATCTTACAAAATATGAAATAATTGCAACAGACCTAGAAGCAGAGGTCTCTCTCTCACCACAGCCTGCATTCTAGTCTGCGACCTACCTTAGGCTGTTTACCTTCATTTACACATCCTTACTTCCACAGAGCATGAGAACAAAGAACCTAAGGCAACTCCCTTCAAAATGGAGATTTGCAACCAAATACCTTTGTCACCTGATCTAAGGTTAAACACCCATGTGTGTGTTAGCAGGAAACAAGAATAGTAAATTATCAAGTCAGTTATTGCTCAGAGAGCCCATTCTTGGCTTTAATATGACCCCATGGAAAACCCCCATGTTAAAGCCTTCATTAATACACATAGCCGTTGCCATTTCAGTGTCAATTAAACCAATTATAATTAACACTCACCATACAGATCCTACGAATCACAATGCAAAGGATGCTGCCAGCCTTGCTTTGGTAAACAGTATAGGGATTTATGGTAGGTAGAGTGGAGAAGAAGTAACTTGTGATGACATCACTGGGTTTAAGAACAGGTCTAATGAATTATAAGATTGCTGATAATTAAACTGATAAAACAATATTAATCCGAATAATTTCCTGGATTAATTACACATCAGGCTGGGAGTAGGATATTTCCCCATCTTGTAACTTGTAAATAGATCGAACTTGCTGTATCCACCCCCCACCCCCAAAAAGCCAAAAGCAGCAATATGGGATTAATATTTTTGGACATTTTTATGTGGAAGCTCCAGCTGCACACAACATATAAACGATCCAGCAAAGACGACGTTCTCTTGGAATTTACTTAGCAAACATAAGCATTCAGCTTCCTTCCTCTGCATTTTAATTGGAAGATTTGAAGGATAATAGGTCACTCTGCTGGGTCTTCCTTCAGTATTAATAACCAAACTGTACTCATAAAGTAGACAGAAATTATACTAAGATGTCTCAGGCTATATTTGCTCAAAACTCTGCGGGTGATGTGTGCGTGCATTTCGTAAGATACAGTAAGAAAGACAGTTAAGATGCATTAATGAACGATAGTGTAGAAAGACTCTAAAAACCTGCGGTTCTAAGAAACTGGAAGCTATGTGCAATATATGGAGCTTTGCTTTATTTCAAATGTGAAAATTTATATGCAGGACCATGATGACACCTATGGAAAAAGGTCTTGCCTCACAGGGACGGGGACAAGCTATTTCTGCAAACTGTCGGAAGAAAGAAGACGGAGTGAAACCATGAGTTGAGATTACATCAATGTCCTTCTCCAGTGCAGTGGTACCTAAGGTTAAGAACTTAATTCGTTCTGGAGGTCCGTTCTTAACCTGAAACTGTTCTTAACCTGAGGTACCACTTTAGCTAATGGGGCCTCCCTCTGCCGCCATGCCGCTGGCACACGATTTCTGTTCTCATCCTGAGGTAAAGTTCTTAACCCGAGATACTACTTCTGGGTTGGCGGAGTCTGTAACCTGAAGTGTATGTAATCTGAAGCGTATGTAACCCAAGGTACCATTGTATAGACTATGATTCCCATCAGCCTAATTGCACAAAACTGTATCTGCCATAGGTTTCTATTTTCCCATGGACAAACCAATATTTACGTGTCCTGTTCAAACCCAGTTTTCCCGGGGAACCACTATACTTTAGGAAAGGATTTGCTCAACCTTTAAAAATAAATAAACTCCCAGGTCTCATCGGCCAGCATCTATCATGCTGCTTTCTACTTGCTTGATTCTGATTAGAGCTTAGAACTCAAAGGAGGATGGGAAGTTATTTTTCTCACACCCTGTCTTTGGTTATACCCATCTTTCCTTCTGGATCGATAAAATTAGGTTAATCTTTTTACAAAAGCAAAATAAATGTTACAGGGTTTTGGTGTTGCATCTAATGAATTTGTGTGAGCTGCCCAAGTCTGATGCTGATGAGGGCCCCGAAAACAAACTAGGAAAGGGCTATAGGTGTTTTAAATTGTTGTTGTTTTTTAGGTTACTTGTAGTATTTTTAAAATTTTACCAATAATTCAAAAACCCAGTAATGGTAAAAGTAAATTATTGTTTTCTCCTATGCTGAGTTTTCTATTCATTGACACTGTTTCTTTTAAAAGATTTGTTTCATCAGTTCTTAAGTGTGTGTGACTTCTGTATGTGAGAGCAAGTCATCTATTACTTTTGACAAAGGGGAAGAGAGGAAGGAGCAGCAAAACCCCAAAGGAAATAAAAAACAGGGCAGATCCTTGAAAACAGTGCTGAACAATATCTTTATCAAATAATACCAGTCACTAATGAAACTTTAAAATTCCCCAGTGTATTTCAGCAGATGACCGAAAGAACCGACATGTAAATAAATAAGTCAGCCACAGTACAACTGAAACTTTTGGCTACCATCATGATTTCCGTGTGAAATTATGGAATCATTACTGCCTATTGTGAAAACAATTGTACACAACTCTCTAGTTTGTTCCCCTGAATAGGTTCTCTGTGCCAGTCCTGTATTTTAAACTATTCAAGGACTCCAAAATTGTTAACTATTGTGCCCTAAAGTTTTGCAAAATGGGAATAATCTAATGCCTTGAACTCAGCTTTGGTGCAATTTCCTGATTTGTGGCTGGCAATATTAGAAACATGTTGGCATTAACTTCAATGGCAGTACCACATTCAAAAGAAATTGACTGTGGAGTGAGCCAACCTCAAAATAAAAGGGTCTAGACACAGACTGGAAGGCAACTAACATTTATTTCTGAGCTTTGGTACCATTTACAACAGGAGTTTTGGCCCGTGAGAAAGGCTCTCGCTGGCCTTTTTCTGATGCCAAAGCCATGCTTTGGGAGGTAAGAAGAGAGCACAATGGAAGATCAAACATGGGGGACGTACAGCATGCTGTTTAAATCAAGGATGATTAATTGCTTCTTGCAAACCTTTACATGAAATACTGCTAAATATACAAAATGAGAATTGGCTGCCCTGCATTCATTGTAAGTTTGCAATTTCTTTTAAACAAAATAACTGGTGGTATTTTTCTTACTGTTGCATTTCAACGGAGTTATTTCAGAACATAAGAATACAATTATCGCATAATGAGTCCATAAATATATTCCTCCCTCCACTTTGCTCCTTTAGACATCTACAGTGACTTCTTGCATTGTAGATAGATCCATGGCATTTCTAAACAACTTTTATTGTGCAAGATCACCAACAGGGGTCCTTTTAAGATTTGATTCTAATTATATCCCTGGATAGGTTCATCCAAACATTCGGAGCTCTGACATCTGAGTTCACTTTTTCTCTGCCATTTCTCATCTTCCAGTTCACCCGCTTCCAGCAGATTGCGCATTTTCATCACTATATTATAAGCAACAGTTCGTTCCCTACTCTATTCTTAGCATATCTTGATCTTTTGTTGTTCTTGTTTAGTCGTTTAGTCGTGTCCGACTCTTCGTGACCCCATGGACCAGAGCACGCCAGGCACTCCTGTCTTCCACTGCCTCCCGCAGTTTGGTCAAACTCATGCTGGTAGCTTCGAGAACACTGTCCAACCATCTCGTCCTCTGCCGTCCCCTTCTCCTTGTGCCCTCCATCTTTCCCAACATCAGGGTCTTTTCCAGGGAGTCTTCTCTTCTCATGAGGTGGCCAAAGTATTGGAGCCTCAGCTTCACTATCTGTCCTTCCAGTGAGCATTCAGGGTTGATTTCCTTCAGAATGGAGAGGTTTGATCTTCTTGCAGTCCATGGGACTCTCAAGAGTCTCCTCCAGCACCATAATTCAAAAGCATCAATTCTTCGGCGATCAGCCTTCTTGATGGTCCAGCTCTCACTTCCATACATCACTACTGGGAAAACCATGGCTTTAACTATACGGACCTTTATTGGCAAGGTGATGTCTCTGCTTTTTAAGATGCTGTCTAGGTTTGCCATCGCCTTTCTCCCAAGGAGCAGGCGTCTTTTAATTTCGTGACTGCTGTCACCATCTGCAGTGATCATGGAGCCCAAGAAAGTAAAATCTCTCACTGCCTCCATTTCTTCCCCTTCTATTTGCCAGGAGGTGATGGGCCCAGTGATCTTTACTTGACTTAAAGTTTAAATTGTGATCTTTTTCAGACAACATGCGAGGTAAAATGGTTAGAGGATCAACCTTGCAGAAGGTCCTGCTTCAAGCATTTGAAGGTCTATACCAGGCTTCTGCAACCCTCCAGATATTGTTGGACTGCAACACCGTCATCTTTACCTTTGACTCTGTTGGCTGGGGCTGATAGGAACTGCAGTCCAACAATATCTGGAGGGTGTCAGGTTGGGGAAAGTCTATACATAGTATGTGCATGCAAAGTTGCATACATATAGTACTGTCTCTGCATGATCAGAAACCCTGCTTTTTCAGTTGCATATATATAGGCTGCTTATGTCAGGTTCAGAGTCTGAATCCTGACAAGACAGAAGTACTGTCTTTGGGGGACAGGGGGCGGGCGGATGTAGGGGTTTCCCTGGTCCTGAATGGGGTAACTGTGCCCCTGAAGGACCAGGTGCGCAGCCTGGGAGTCATTTTGGACTCACAGCTGTCCATGGAGGTGCAGGTTAATTCTGTGTCCAGGGCAGCTGTTTACCAGCTCCATCTGGTACGCAGGCTGAGACCCTATCTGCCTGCGGACTGTCTCGCCAGAGTGGTGCATGCTCTGGTTATCTCCCGCTTGGACTACTGCAATGCACTCTACGTGGGGCTACCTTTGAAGGTGGCCCGGAAACTACAATTAATCCAGAATGCGGCAGCT
Organism: Podarcis vaucheri; assembly: GCF_965113315.1. Taxonomy (NCBI): domain Eukaryota; kingdom Metazoa; phylum Chordata; class Lepidosauria; order Squamata; family Lacertidae; genus Podarcis; species Podarcis vaucheri. Next base: position 105,960,260 of record NC_138760.1, read on the forward strand.
AGACTGGTGACTGGGAGTGGCCGCCGGGACCACATAACACTGGTTCTGAAAGATCTGCATTGGCTCCCAGTACATTTCTGAGCACAATTCAAAGTGTTGGTGTTGACCTTTAAAGCTCTAAATGGCCTCAGTCCAGTATACCTGAAGGAGTGTCTCCACCCCCATCGTTTAGCCCGGATACTGAGATCCAGCACCGAGGGCCTTCTGGCGGTTCCCTCACTGCGAGAAGCCAAGTTACAGGGAACCAGGCAGAGGGCCTTCTCGGTAGTGGCGCCTGCCCTGTGGAACACTCTCCCTTCAGATGTGAAGGAAATAAGCAGCTATCCTCTCTTTAAAAGACATCTGAAGGCAGCCCTGTTCAGGGAAGTTTTTAATATTTAACACTGTACTGTTTTTAACACTTGATTGGGAGCCGCCTAGAGTGGCTGGGGAGACTCAGCCAGATGGGCGGGGTATAAATAATAAATAATAAATTATTATTATTATTATTATTATTATTATTATTATTAAAGCCACTCAGACTGTTGAGAGATTGCGCTAACTGCATAGGATGGAAATGGCACCTTCTGCATGAGTTCTGCGGCTTACCAAAATACAGAAAAACCTCTCAGAGGAATACAGTTGAAATTCCAAACTGTCACCTCCAGCTCCATAACACCCAGGAACAACCAGGATAAAAGCCATGCTGGAAGAAGAAACAACATGGGTTGAGATGGGTGAGGAGAGATTTATATGAAGATGGCTTGTGGATTTCTAGAGTATTGTTTCACCGGTAACTCTCTTATCATCGGCTAAGCTTGCTAGGGATGATGAGCTGTTGCCACCAAGGGAAGACTGCTCCCATCTTGGGCTGAGTGAGTTCTAGATGCTCAGCCCTACTCTCTTGTCTCAGAAAGGTCCAGGGTGAGCTTCTTCCTACAGGGGCAGACTTTGGTGCTAAGGCACCCTGAGCTAGGCCAAAATTTGGTGCCCCGGTCCACTCATCAAGCTAGGCTTTGGGGAAGAGGTGTTAAGAACTCTGGCAAGGTCCTAGAGCCCTCCCATCTCATTCCCAAAGCTAGGCAAATCCTAACTATGGGATGTAGATGAGAGGACTCTAGGACCCTGTCAGAGCCTTCATAACTCCTTCCTGTAGCCAGGCAATTGATTACGGGCCCATTGTGGGGGAACTGATTGTGCTGCCCTAAAACCGCCTCGGAAACCTAGTATGACACTAGGATAGAACAAGGATGAGAGCAGGAAATGCTGCTTCCATACAAGCTCCATGTAATTTCTGTTCCTAGGAGATATGTGAACATGATTTGTGTATCTTTTGTAAGTCACTTCAGAGCCTTGGAAGATCTAAACCAGGCTGTAATTATTCTAAATAAGTAATAATAGATTCTGGTAGAGTTTTGTTTGGAATCAGGAAAGATCTGCTGGTGGTCTAGGAGGGTTTTATTTTGGTTGTAATGGTAATGTAAACCTTGATTTGGGGACACGGGTGGCGCTGTGGGTGAAACCACAGTGCCTAGGACTTGCCGATCGTATGGTTGGCGGTTCGAATCCCCGCGGCGGGGTGAGCTCCCGTCTTTCGGTCCCAGCTCCTACCCACCTAGCAGTTCGAAAGCACCCTTAAAGTGCAAGTAGATAAATAGGTACCGCTTTATAGTGGGAAGGTAAACAGCGTTCCGTGTGCTGTGCTGGTGCAGGCTCGCCAGAGCAGCGATGTCACACTGGCCACATGACCCGGAAGTGTCTGTGGATGGTGCCGGCTCCCAGCCTTTAGAGTGAGATGAGCGCACAACCCTAGAGTCTGACAAGACTGGCCCGTACGGGCAGGGGTACCTTTACCTTTAAACCTTGATTTTCTGCTCTGCTTTTGAAAATCACAATTCCTTTTTTCACAATAATTTTAAATATTTCAATCTCAGGAAACCCAGCATAAATCACTGTCTTTTTCAAGGCTGTTGTCATAACTCATTTCTTAATTTGTGTATAAAACCATCAACAAGTTAGCCAAAATTGCTTTTAGATTATATGCTTATTCCTTAGAGTAAAATAATAAATCTTAATCAGTGGTAAATAAAATGTATTCATTTATTTGTGTGTGTAAGAAAAAGGAAGAAGCAATCGACTGAGTTTCATGCAACTATGCCCAATGCTCACACTATTCTTTTTAGATAATTTAAAGAAAAAATATATGGTATCAACACTTTGCACCACATTTGTAACTAATCAAAAAACATTTAATGCCTGGTCCTGTTGCTTGATGTACACAAACCAAAGAAAAAAATTAGGATGGTCTACAGTATGAGCTACATGAGATCATTATCGTGATTCATGAACCAGACTAGGAGGTAGTGGTAGGAAGCACCTCAGTGAATCGGCACCTGCACAGTGTGATTGGTGGTTTTACAATACAGATGCACACATGCTGATCAATCCTGCTGGTCCATTTGAGCTAGCAATAGCCAGCCACATCTCCCAGTTAGAATTCAGCATCTTAATCCCAAGTAAACTCCACTGTATTCAGAAATAACTCAGATCTCACTATCCAAACACAATGTGTCCTCAGGAAATGGTTCGTTGGGTGAGCATTTCCACAACAAGTCAGTGATTTCCATTAATTCCTATAGAGAAATTGCTAATGTGTTCCTGACCACAAAATGGGGAGGAAAAAGAAAAATCCCGGAAAACCCTCTGAAGCCTTGCAAAAGGCAAAGAAGAAGAGGGAAAGTCTTCTTATTTGTTTGTTCTCTTCCCCTTCCTCTGCCATTCCCACCATGGATTTTGGCATAATGGCTGTCACAGACCAGCAAAACACAAAAAGTAAGGCTTATTTTAGGCAGCTTAATTGTTTAGGGTACTACACACAGGTCTGGCTGTTTGGATATCTGAATCTGTGGTGTGTATAGTGAGGTTTTGCATACTACTTCCCCATGTTTGGATAAGTGATTTTTAAAATAAAAATGAGCATTTGGAGAGTGGGACCTGTGTGTATCCTATTTCAGAGGAAATGTTTATTTGGCTAGTTGGGGACCTTTTTTCTGGAAGTAAGTGACTGACAACTTACCAGAAATTAAGAACCGATGGTACAGGATAAAACTGATGCATTGCAAGCAACAACAACTTTGCAATGCCCCACAACAGACACAGGCAAACAGCAAAAATGGCAGCAGCAGAAAACCTTTCTTCAATAAACAGCAACATTTATCATGAACTGTCTAATGTCTGGGAGAAGAGGTAAGTTTCTACATGGTGCCAATGATAGTGCTAGGTGGACTTTACTGGGAGAACATTCCAGAAGTGTGGAGCTACAACAGAAAAGTTTCTCTCCATTGTCACCAGCCGCCAAACCTCTCTGAAACACCTGGATGAAGGCCTCAGGTGAAGACCAAAGTGCTGGACACAAACATAGGAAGTGCCTGCTGGATCATACCAATGGGCAATCTAGGTTGATATCTTAAAGATACTGGGGTCCAGAACCATACAGGGCTTTATAGCTCAAAACCAGCAGGTGGGCTTGCGAACTCTACCAAAATTGATGTAATAGGGTCAGCCCAATGTGAGACTATTGGCAACTGGGCAACACCATTCTGCACAAAGTGCCCTTTCCAAACCATCTTCAATGGAAGTCCCATGATATGGAGGAAGGGAAAATGCAACCATAGATAGCTTCCTTTTCATAGAGGATGCCATGTTTTTCTCTGAGATGTCTAGCAACTTGCTCTTCCTCCTAGATATTTATTCCCTTGTGTTCGATCACACTAACAAATCACACAATTTACGACACAGCACAGGCTCTTCCATGCTCTGCGTAGCTTCTGACACAGCTGAAGCAGCATAAGAATGTAAGATGGGAAGGCAAGTGGTCTTACAAAACCCCAGGTAAATTTGCTAGTTAGCTTGCCACCAGCGAAAAGGAATGTGTCGCACGGTGAAGGGTACAATATTATATGACCTCACTCCTGAGCTGAACTGGCAATGTGTTAAGGTCGGGGATTTTGGAGGGATCTGTTTGTGCTGCTTGTTGAAGTAGTAATGTGTTCTGCAGAGGCAGAGATATTCACGGTAAAGCTAGACTTCCTGTATTGAGCAGTGTGATGTTTTCCCATTTAACTCTGAGATGTCGTCGCCCCCCCCCCCCGCAACTAAATTCTCTTTAAGTTTTGCTCCGAATGTTATGTTTCTCGCTCTTCAACGCCATCTGAAAATGTAAGGCTGAAAGGTGACATAATCTGCAAGAGAGAATTGCTTCATCATATCCGTTTCTGGAAAGGATGTCTTTAAAAAGTAGTCATAATGATGGGGAGGAAACCTCAACTAGATGGTGCTATCAGATCCATTATGAGGGCATATTTTTATGAGCTGTGTGGAGGATAAGTAATCTCTTCAGGGTAAGCAATGAGGGGAATTCCATTAGTGGCAGGGAAATGGTCTAGGCTTCCTCTGAGCGAAGAGGCAGTATTTTAACAATGAGCTCCTATGTGCCCAGTCCATCAATGTGCTGAATCACTTTATTTGAGCTTTTATTGCAATTAGAGCATTGCATTCCTCCGGGAATCCATCCTCTCTCTCTCTGACTCTTCCTTATTACAGCTTCTGTCTGGAACGGAAAGTCCTGTGAGGCTTGTGCCTTAGCCCTCAAGGACCCAGGTTTCTTCCAAATTCCCGTAAGTTACGTTGTTATGAGTAAGAGACCGAATCCTGACTTGCTCAGATTCTGAAACAGTGAATCTGGTGGGAATAAGTGTAGTGAGGCTTTCCCATGTGGTAAAGGAAACGGGCATAACCATCCTGCAAATTTCACTTAACTCTGCTTCGGATCATTGACTCAGTCAATCCAAGATCACTGGTGCAATTTAACAGAGAGAAAGTCTATAAATATCATAGTTTGCCAAGCTATATTCCAATTAGTTGAGTTTCCAAGAGATGCTACCATTTTAAGGGAGCTGGACTATCTGCAATTAGGCTATAAGGTGGGGTGTGTCTAGACGGGAATCTGTGGCATTTGATTGAACCTGCATCGTGCTTTTGTTATTCTGATACTGCGTTGACTTGTTTTGCAAGCCTACACACTTCCCCCCCCCAAGTGCGAGATCAGTTCTTCTTTAAGTCTTCATTAATGCTGAATTTGCACAATTTTGTCTGCGTATCTATTTACATACTGCTAAATGTCATGCTCCGGGCAGAGGGGGAGTGGGGCTTGTTTAAAGAGCCAGAATAATGAAAGAGGAAAGGCAAAAGGCCAATCAAGAGAGACAATCTGTAATATGCATAATGCACAACATCTATGTATTAATGTTATTGAATCGCCACTTGATATTCTAGTGTTCTGTGTCTTTAAAATAACAACAAATACATCAAAATACAATTGTAGTCATAGTCTATTTATTTATGCACCACATTTTCAATAAATTCATCCATGCTTAAAGCAAAAAAGGGGGTTTGAAATGATAAAGCAAAAAGAATGAAATTATATATAATGCAACATTCAGCCCTGGATAATTAAAAAATAATAATAATGTCAAACTTTCAAGCAACACAGCAAAATTTCGAACTATTAAAAAATCCAGAGGTTTAGGGTGATGTTTCATTCTAGTCTTACTCAGAGTAGACCCACTGAAGTTAATGCATAGTTTTATTCGTTTCAGTGAGTCTACTCTGAGTGGTACTTAGTTGAATACAGCCAGAAGGAAGCAACCCTAACTATGGGAAGCCAGCTTAATTTATGCCAGTTTAAGTTAAACAAGCATAAAGGACACCATCTCCAAACCCGGTTCAGAAGTAAGACTACTACTGAGCTAGCCAAAGCCTGACAGAGGGAAAACAAGCCTTAAATTAGAGTTTGACTTGACACCACCCTTTTTTGCAAGTGCAGTTTCTACTGGGTTGTCAGGTCACATGACGGCAGGCTTAGGAACCAGCATAAGGAATCACCTGCCCAGTCCCCCATCTGCCATGTCACTGGAACACACCTTTTGGAAACTCCCACTGGACTTGGCTGACCTGAGCTGGCTGAGTGAGCTGAACTCAGCTATCTCTCGCCGAGCCAAATTTCATGACTTATGCCTGGTAACCAGTTGTGGCAAGATTCTCTAGCTTTAAGGAATGGTTGCAGACCAAGTCTCTTCTGAAAAGCCTGGAGGAAAGGGAGAGGACACAATTTATGGGCAATTTGTACTCTAGCCAAGTTCTTGATCCTTCTGTCATGTGTGAAAATGAGGGTCTCCTATCTGCTCGTTATGGAGCATTCCTTTCTTGCCTGCATCTGGGGGAAATATTCCATGAGCCTCTTGGGCTTGCTGATCAGAAGGTCGGCAGTTCAAATCTGCGTGATGGGGTGAGCTCCCATTGCTCTGTCCCAGCTTCTATCAACCTAGCAGTTTGAAAGCATACCAGTGCAAGTAGATAAATAGGTACTGCTATGGCGGGAAGGTAAACAGTGTTTCCGTGCGCTCTGGGTCCCATCACGGTGTCCCATTGCACCAGAAGTGGTTTAGTCATGCTGGCCACATGACCCAGGAAGCTGTCTGTGGACAAACGCCGGCTCCCTCAGCCTGAAGCGAGATGAGCGCCGCACTCCATCATCGTCTTTGACTGGACTTAACAGTCCAGGGGTCCTTTGCTTTACCTTTACCTCAACCTTTCACAGGCTCGCAACACTTTTCTTATTGCTGCTAGACAATAATAAGTCAAGGAAATGCACTTCCAGAAAAACAATTTATCGGATTAATAAAGGCACATCTCAACCAGAACAATAGCAAGGGCTTTAAAACATTGCGATACATGGCAGAATATGATGCTGAGTCTGCAGTAATAAAGTGATCTAAACAGCACATTTTGGCCAACGCAGCAAAAAGAAATGAGAAAGGCAAAACCCACACTAAGTTGTAAATTAAATGCAACTGTGGTCTTGTGATTTCTGTTTATTGGTTGCAGGCCTCTTAAAACATTTCGCTTATCTACATTTCTCTGTAAATTAGACAACTATGATAAACAAGACTGGAACTGGAAAACATCTAAAATGTAATGGTCATGGTGCTATTGGATCTGAAATGTCACATGGGAAATGGCACTTTTTTGCTCCCAGGGAAGTGGCTCTGGAGGGGGCAAGAGGAACTGTGAAATTTAATTCAGCCTCAGCTTTTCTCTTTTTTTTTTTTGAGAAACAGAGTGGCTTCCACACACACATCCCCCAGCTTTACTTGAGAATACTTGAAGAGAAAAACGAGGTAAAAGCTCGAAAAATAAGTAAACCATGCCCCTACTCCCGTCAGTTTCCCCTCATTCTCTTTCCAAGCAAACCCTCTTACTTTTTAAGAAGGGAGAAAGGATTAAAAGGGAGTAAGACGGGATTGCTTGGAAGAGGAAAGGCCATGCCAGCCAGCCCTCTCCGGAAGTGGAAATGGCACTACTGAACCAATGCTCGGCAGCATCCTTCCACACACACAATCAATTGATTTGTAATTTTCTCTTCTTTCTTAATTGGACTGGAGGCAGAGAAAACCACAGAACCCATGTTATCTGGTAAAAGTAAAGGTAAATGGACCCTGACCATTAGGTCCAGTCGTGGCCGACTCTGGGGTTGCAGTGCTCATCTCGCTTTATTGGCCAAGGGAGCCGGCGTACAGCTTCCGGGTCATGTGGCCAGCATGACTAAGCCGCTTCTGGCAAACCAGAGCAGCGCACAGAAACACCGTTTACCTTCCCGCCAGAGCGGTACCTATTTATCTACTTGCACTTTGACGAATTGCTAGGTGGGCAGGAGCAGGGACCGAGCAACGGGAGCTCACCCCGTCGCAGGGATTCGAACCGCCGACCTTCTGATCGGCAAGTCCTAGGCTCTGTGGTTTAACCCACAGCGCCACCTGCATCCCATGCTATCTGGTAGTCGCCTTCAAATTATTCTGCTCCTGATCCAATATGACATTATTTCACTGCAATGTCTCATGGCCCTGGCACTTGGAAGGAAATCACTTGCTATACCTAGGGTTTCCTATAAAATATGAGGTTTCATTAGTGAGGAATTATAGGCAAAAAGCTGAGGAAGCCTTAAAATCCCATTTAGTGAGAGCTGTTACATATTTATCCATGGTTCCTTTTCTTTCTTTAAACCCTTATTAGGCACTACAGATATAAACCATCTTAAAACATCCATATACAATTTTTTTTTAAAAAAAACATACAACGGAACAGCCATATAAGTTATACAGTAACAGAAATTTTCATTGGAGTGTCTTCCCGCTAAACTGTGCCATTCACCCTATTGACAGGCCACCCTTGCAGTTACTTCCGGGTTAATATCAGACAGATAGAATATGATATTTTCATTGTGCTTTGATATTTAACTACCCAAAAAGGAGGATCACACACATTTACGTAGCTGGTTGTACAGTGGACAGTAGAAAAGAATATGTTCTACAGTGTCCGGCACTTTCAAATAACATCTGCAATGTCTATCATTTCTAGGGATGTTTAAATATCTGCCCTTAACAAACGTTCAGTTGGGGTAACATAAATGCCCTGTATTGGGCTGGAATTATTAACTTTGAGATATAAATGATCCTGTTATCGGCTGTATTTAAACCACAGAAGTTGGGGGAGCAGATTTTATTTACAGCTGGCTCAATGCTTTGTTTTTCAATTTCCCTTAATCTAATTTGGATATTCCTCACTAGAATTATACAATAATTCCAAGTCAATACCAATTGATCTAATTTTGCTGTGTATGAGTTGGAGCCATCTGGATTTATAGGAGTCCTTAAGTAAATCGGAAAGCAGACTTAAAGGTTGGGAATGAAAATAGCAATGCAGCCAGTATTTTATAGTGCTAGTCCATGCCCAATATTCCATCATGTGTATACTGAATTCTACTGCCTAGTTCATTTTCTCTGTAGCTTCAGGATATCGTGCTCAGCTACGACCAACTGTTTATGTAGACTGAAGGTCACCCAATCTATGATGCACTGTGACTGCGGTCAACATACACATGTGAAAAATCTCAGGCTCTTAATTAAAATATATATTTGACAGTGCACAAATAGGACTGGGATGAAATCCAGTCTAGGATGACAAATCCAGGATGTGTCATTCAAGCTGATTAGGGGTGGTATCTGTTTTAAGTACAGAAAACTTAAGAAATAAAACATTTGTTTCCATCCCGTACTGACACATCCCTATAGAAAATAAATTCCATCCGTATACCAAATACTAATTGGGAGCTAACCTTGACCAAAGCGTCAACAAAAAGATCACAAAGTGCACGAGGTGAGTGAACTTTCTACCCTGCTAGAATGTAGAATTTGTTTTTCTAGACAAATGGTTTATTAATTCTGGGTTCAATTTCTGGCACTGCATTATCAACTGATGTTTCAAGGACAGGGAAAACTAATGGGCTCTAATGTTGTTGAACTCATTCTCGGGTCAGAAATATTTGTTTTTAGCATGGCCTCCTAATGGTGGTCATCTTATAATGGAGCAGATCAGTATGGGAGAATTGTCCTGAAATGAACCATCTTATTCAAAACTACAGCAGTAACCACCTAATCCTTCACTCTAGGAATGCACTTCAGTATCCATCCCAATTCAAAGCTCCCCAAAATTGGAAGGAACCAAAAAAATTAGCTGCAACGGTGTTGGACTAATTTGTCAAAGGACAAGCAATAAAGTAAGAAAGCAGCACATTTGGGAATATGGAGAAGTTTGAGGAAGGTAGGATAGGGAAATTGGACTGAGTGTTGGAAAGAAGGTATTTCTCAGGCCAAAATGAAAAGAGCAGGACTGTGGTGTGGTGGGACGTGGGTGGCGCTGTGGGTTAAACCAGAGAGCCTAGGACTTGCCGATCAGAAGGTTGGCAGTTCGAATCCCCGCAATGGGGTGAGCTCCCGTTGCTCGGTCCCAGCTCCTGCCCACCTAGCAGTTCGTCAAAGTGCAAGTAGATAAATAGGTACCGGTCCGGCGGGAAGATAAACGGCATTTCTGTGCATTGCTCTGGTTTGCCAGAAGTGGCTTAGTCCTGCTGGCCACATGACCCGGAAGCTGTACGCCAGCTCCCTTGGCCAATAAAGTGAGATGGGCGCCGCAACCCCAGAGTCAGTCATGACTGGACCTAATGGTCAGGGGTCCCTTTACCTTTACACAACAGGACACAGGCAGTTTTTACATGTGAGCAAAACATCTACAGAGAGCTTCTGGCTCTTTCCTTTCAGATAGAAGAGTAGGCATCTTTCTCAAGCACCACATCCAAGTTCAAAAATGGCAACTCATTCCCATGCATCTGCTGAAATGAAAAAGAACAGCAAAACATCTAAGGCGGTTAGTTACCTTAATTCAAGAGAGGAGGGTGACGATGTGCTGATGGTGGTGGGAAAGGTTTGGTTTTCTTTTAAGTATTTGGGCAGATAAATTGCCAAGTAAACATAATGTGCACTCAGAAAATGTCTACAAAAGAATAATATGACAGAAAATGAGTCTGGCATTTGGCAACTGTAATTCCATTATTCATGACAGAGAGACATGTTGTAGCAAGCAGAGTTGTTCTGAAAAAGGTGAGCTTTAGCACCCACAAAGGAGAAATGTTTTATTTTTGAGGGTGAAGGGAAAAAAAACATTTCACAAAAGGTTACCAGGTGGCAAGAAGAAAAATGTATCCCAAGTTTTGTCCAATTAAATATCCGATTCTGAAGTGTTGTTTTTGGTGCTCTGGTAAAGAATTCTATTTTATCTGTGGTGGATACAAAAGTTGAGTGGGCATGAAAGGTGAAGGAACAGGATGGTTACAAGAATGAATGCTTTCTGAAGATATATGTGCACGTTATATTTCAAGGTGTGATATTCTGCCATTGCTCAAAATGGCAGTGTGGGATTGGCTGTTCTGGAAGGCAAACAGTCTCCTTAGTAGATGTAGTAGCTAAGGCTCAGTGTCAGAACAAACAGGACTGGTCTGAACAAATAGGACTGGTATGATTCTTTATTTACTTACTTATTAGAGCTGCACATATATGTGGTTGAGCATGAGTAGAACACATGTAAGTGGGGAAATGTCTGTATTAAAAAACAAACAAAAACAGAGCCCTGGAAATGGTAGCACGAAATCAACAAATTGTGAGTCAGCGAAAGGGTAGACTTAATAAATCTTGTCAAAGCGACATTTTTTACACTTACTATACATTTGTACTGACTAATAAAATGACAGGCACTAAATGCACCCAATTAAGCACACAGTGAAGATCTGGGCTTGTAAAAGTCCTGCAAAAATGGCCACATCAACATACCAGAAAAGAGGCCAGTGAATTGCAGCTTTGATCAGAGAACATGACTCATCTTCCATATAAAAACCAGCTTTCTATAAATGCGACTAAACAGTCTAAGACATTAACCCTGTACATTACACACTTTCCTGGGTGCAAATCCCACTCAAGTTGCACTGTAACAAGGGCAGATTTAGGGGAAGTGCTGATGAAAAGCTTGGACGGGAGAACGTTTGAGAAGGTTTCTTTTAGATGCCCGTATTTATGGAACTTTGACCAAGATTTTATGAGTTGATTCTTCTGAGTCTCGCCTTGGGGAATGCAGACTTTTCTTTGAGAACCTTTCATAAATCAGGCCCCAGACTATAAGATTAAAAAGATATTTTGGTCCAGGTTTTGATGTTGGTTTGGAAACACTGTGCCTTTATTTGAAAGAAGAAGCCATTATTTCCTGATGTAGAAAGTGACAATATGATATATGGTAAGGGATTTACACATAGGTCTCTCGTGCCCAACACTCTTTCACCAGCACCACTGTAGCCGCAGTAGAATGGCACTGTTTAAACAGGGGACCATTAATAATCGCTTGAACATTTCTGAAGAACATCAGAAGCAGTAAGCCAACATGAGAGGGAGCAATGACCAGTGTGTGGGAGGAATACTGAAGGGAGTTTTGGAGAAACTAAATTGCTCCGGCAGGCTTCTTCTGTTTGTATATATAGAACTTTAGATTTTGGTGGGAATAGATGGCAAACTTTAAGTCTGCTGACAAATACATCAGGCTTTGTTTGCATGATGTTCTTTTGCAACTACACCAGATACAGGGTAGATTTGAGGACTGAGTGCAAAGGTGGTGTGCATTCTGGGAAAGGTGCTGAAGATTAAAGATCCTTTGAGATAAAAGGAAATGTTGCACTATTTCTACCCATCCCGCAGAAAGAGGATGAAAGAAATAGCAAATCATACCCTGACAATCAGCATAAATATTGCATAGCTAGCAAAAAAATGAGTGTTATTAACTGAGAAACAAAAAGAGGAGGAGAGATACTTGAATTAGTCATCTCCACATGGTACAAGAGGATTAAAAGAATTAACTTGTCGAATGTGGTGCAACCTATCAAAGATAAGTATGTTAGTGTAGTTCATCAAAGTTATTTCCCCCTTTTTATCTCTTAGCAAAACATGCCAAGTCATGCTAAATAACCTTGGCTAATCTAATCGTATTCTACTCCAAATATAGGACCAGAATAATTATTCACAAGAACTTACTGTTAAGAAGCCCAGTTCAGAAGGCCATAAGACAGAGCTTTCCAAACTTTTCATGTTGGTGACACACTTTTTAGACATGCATCATTTTGTGACACAGTAACTCAGTTTTACTAGCAAACCAAAGGTTAAGCTAACCCCTTTCCAGCCCCAGGAAGAGCATGGGGAGCGTTCACGTGACAAACCTACAAACTGCAGCCGACACACTAACATGTTGCAACATACAGTTTGTAAAGCTCTGCTGTAAGATTTGCTCAAATCTGCAGGCATCTGACCACAACAAACGCATTAACACTGTGCCTTGTGTACAAGCTAATAGACAAGTTTCCAAGGGGCATGGCAGGAGTGTTTATGAATGTCTCATCAGATTTCTGGACTGATGTGGTCTCTGCAGGGCCATCTTAAGCATATCTGGCGCTGTGGTGCAAAGCTCCCTCCGGTGGCCCCCCCCCCCATTTCCCAGAATTGTCCACCTTTTTTTAGGGAGGACGGCGCTGCCGGCGGGGCTGGAGGTGGGCAGCGGCTGAAGGGCGGTTCCTCCGGCGGGGAAGAGACGGAGGCTGGACGCTGAGGCTCCCGGCTCAGCTGGCCGCTTTGTGCCCCGGTGGCCATGGCAGACAGAGGCTCCAGGCGCGGCGCTGCTTTGGCGCGGCATGACGGAGGTGGGCAAGGGTGGTGAGCTGATGCCGGGAGGCGACGCGTCCAGCCTCCGCCTCTTCCCTGGCGCCCTCCAGAACTTGATGCCCCGCGCCACTAGCCTCTATGGGTAAGACGCCCCTGGGTCTCTGTCCTATTTGGAACTTCAGTACAGCAGAACTCTGTAGGGGTAAGGGAAAGATGACATTTATGGACCTGCTAGTTATGTTAATGGATCTGAAATTAAAATTCTGGATCAGGCCTGTCAGGATGCAGATCATTGTAGCAAGAATATATCTGTTGTTTAGCACAGGATTAGGTGACACCTGGATTCTACATCTTACTCTTTCTAGGAATGTAACAGGACAGTGTCTAAAGGCTTGAGAGCTAACAACCCTCTTGGGTTACAGTTCTCCCCCACTTCCACAGTGAAACTGTGAACACAGCTAAAATCCTCAGCCCTCCTTTTATTATTGCCTTGCCCTTCCTTTTAATAGTGGCTGGTCCAATTGTAGAGATGAAGGCAAATTTTAATTCAATTAAATAGAGTACGCTGCCAAAGATTACTATTTCTTCCTGCAACAAATAATGTAAGCTTGTTTTTTGGCTCTGGCTTGATATGTGATGGTGACCTTTTTTCGAACCGTGAAATCAAAGCCTTATGTCTCCCTGAAACCTCCACCATGTGTTTGATCAAAATTCTTCAATACATTTTTCCATCCAAACACATTCAGGCTTGGGTTTGCTAGCAAGCTCTCCTTAGCCAGAAGTGGACTGAATATTTTCCTATATTGGCTCCAAGGTTATCAATAGGAGGTCTCCCCGAGTCAAGGGGGGAAAAAATGAAACAGAGTCTCCACAACAGAGGTCCATCTGACAACGTTCACTTTTGCCCTTGACAGAAAGAAAAAGAAACACATCAAAAGGTCACTTGGTAATGAAAATCTTCCAAAAGTATACTTTCCATTCAGACACTATTGTATCACACCAGTTAGTGAAGGCTGGCAGTAAAATGGGCATGCAATGGGAGCAAAGACTGCCTTCCTAAGAAAACTTGCTTTTCCTCTCTACAACCATTGGGTTGGATCTGGAGGAAGTTGAATTTAGTTCCCATTGAAATCAATGGGGCAAGTTGGTCCTGAAGTCCTATTGATTTCAGTAAGAACAAAGTTCAACTAGCTTGATCTATGTTCAAGTGTGTAGTTAGTGGTATTTGGATGGCATGAAAAGATCAAATATAATACTTGGCTAAAATATGTATTGTATCATTTTTCTTACTCTACACTGTGTGTGTGTGTGTGCGCGCGCGCGTGTGTGTGTGTGTGCAAGGAGACCAGAACTGTATTCATTACCCTTATATGCAGCACAACTATATTTCCTATACTATGTTGCCAATTCCATTGCCGTTTTGAAAGATGCATTGCACCTCTATTTTCTTGGGGAGGGCCAGATCCAAATAAAGCTATGATGGCTCTCACCCACACTGCTAGCCTCATGCCACCTCCCACAGCACCCTCCTGTAAGGGCACAGAAGCCATTTCCTCCCTTGTTTACTGGTCAATGGCTGGCCTAAAGCCTATTGCCACCACCTGTGACCTGTCTCACCATCTGCTGCTAGGCCACTCTGCCATGTCTGCCAAAGCTCCATCAATTTAATTCAGGCTTTCTAGCTTCGGGTCTCTGCCGTACACAGCTTTCTGTAGAGACGAGAACAAGGATGGGCCCTCCAGATGTTGGACGACAGCTCTCAGCATCCTTGACGATTGAACATGCTGGGCTGGTGGCCCATCTGGAGGGCCATCATTTCCTCATACCTGGACTAGAAGATCATATGTATTACACATATTGCCCAAGAAGATGAGTTAAGATAGAAATATAAGATAGCCTTCTCATCCTAGTGGCCTCCAGATGTTTTGGACAATTCCCATCAACCCTGACCATCTGGGGCTGGAGGGAATTTGGTCTGAAACATATGGAGGCCACCAGGATGGTAAGACTAAGATATATGAAGCAAATGACTATTTGGCATCTAGTGAAGGATAAAGGACACATGTGACATGAAGACAGATGATTATTTGAGGGATGGGGCAAACATTGGGTGGTAGTCAATTCTAGTAGACCCATTCAAGTTAATGGACACGACTAAGGTCCATTAATTCCAATTGTCTTCTCGGAGTAGAACTTTGTTGAATAAAACCCATATGTATGTTTAATAAATATTAGGGGCTGGAAAGAAAGTGCAATATAAGTGAGCCACTGGTGCCATAGGAAAAGATGTGTATGGGAAGTGTGCCTGTTGGTCCAGCGCCAATTGACGGAACAAGGGAGAAATAACTCTGAGTTAAAAGGATGTTGAAAGTAGAGGCTTCCCTTCGGAAATGTCACTTCTGACAAACCGCCTTTTATGTCTGCGAAACCTTTTGGCCGCAGGCCTGTGACCTGCCGATCCACCACCCAATAGGAAATTTCACATTTCTATTTGGAAAGGAGTTGGCTTTGTAAGCAGCACTGCATCCGAGTTCAAATATGTTAATCGGAAAATATTTGCCACACCTTCAAACCCCCCCCCCCTTCTTGGAAACCAGCTTCTTCTGAACTCTACGCTCTAGCTGCTAAAAACCTCTGCCAAACTTGAGGCTGCATGTTTGGGTTCTGAACTAATCTGCTTATGTAAAAGGCAACACATTGACTTATATTCGGTTTTCTCATATTAGAAGAGATGAAAAGCCGGGTGCGGGGAGGGGGGGGAGGGAATGTGGAAAACAACTTGGATTGCTTGGCCAACTATGCACAGCTGTTGCTGGATGGAAGAAAAAAATGTCAGGAACATGCCAAGAAAAGAGGCAACAAACAAGGGTGAAGGAAGGAGATCCTATTTGGAGAAGGAGGACTAATGCAGGGATGGGGGACCTGTGGTCCTTCAGATACTATTGGACATTAAGAAAAAGAAGATATCCCGCTTTATCACTACCCTAAGGAGTCTCAAAGCAGCTAACAATTTCCTTTCCCTTCCTTCCCCACAACAAACACTCTGTGAGGTGAGTGAGGTGAGAGAAGTGTGACTGGCCCAAGGTCATCCAGCAGCTGCATGTGGAGGAGAAGGGAAGCGAACCCGGTTCACCAGATTACGAGACTACCTCTCTTAACCACTACACCACACTGGCTCCTGCTGAATTGGGCCAATGGTCCATCTTCCTGTTTGCACACTTTCAGCTTCCTGTTCGCAGACTGACCAATCAGAAGCCTGTGGGAAACCTGAAAGCAGCGCAACAGCAGCCTCCCCACTTGTAATTCCTAGCAACTGTCATCCAGAGGCCTACTGCCTTCAACAGTGGAGGTAAAACATAGTGGCCGTTGTTAGCCTTACTCTTCATGAATCTGTCAAATTCTCTTTTAAAGCTATCCAAGTTGGCAGTCCTTGGGGCCTCCTGTGGATTTGAATTTTGTAAATTTGTTTTTGTCCCCCCCCCCAATTGTTATAAAATGACAGCACAGCTATTGCTGCACATTTTGTCGTTTCCATGGGTTGTAAACGGCCTTGAGTACAGTGCTGTAGAAAGGCAGTATGCAAATGGACTGAAGATGGTGAGGGAATGGCATGATCTTGGTTTCAAGACAAAGCTAGGTTAATGTTATATTTATTAATATTAACATTATTTATTAACATTAACTAGGGTTATAGTCTATCAAGTCTTTGAATGATCCATTCCTCTTTGCTGCTGTCACAATCATCACCCTCAGAACTTGCTCTGGGAATGAAACTCAGTTGGACTAGACCACTCAAACGATACACACCTCTGGAAACCTGCTATTCTGTCCTTGCTCAGGCAGTGTTAAAAATGCCTACTAGTATTTCCCCTGGGAATAAGCCCCAATCTGTTCCAAACACACACAGCACACACAAGCAATAAATCACAGGCCCAGGATTGTTTCATGGTTTACTCTGATAAATCACCTCAGGAGTTCAACAATAAATGCCCTTGAACTTACTGCTAAATAGAGCTTGGCAGACTGTGTTCTCTTCCAGATGCTTCTAGACCCATTGGATTGTGCCAGGGAACAAACTTGGGGTTTACTTGGAAGCTTGTCCGGGGGGGGGGGTCAGTGTGAGCACCCATAATAATGTGGACAAGTTTCCATGAAAAACCACTAGCTCACCACTACCAACGTGCATCCATAGAATATGATATGTTCTCTTCTTCTTTGGTGATCACTCGTAGCCAATTAAGATTGTCTTCCATGAACACGATCTTAACAGTGAGTTTGTAAGTGACTGTGGAGACCAATTCTGGATCCACACGTCCTTCCACAGTGGGGACATTGGTTTCCAGGTGGGAGTTGATCATGGTGTGGATTTGCCAAGCGTGCCTTCCTCTTAGCACATTTCTCCCTTGCGTCCTGAGTTCAAGATTGTATGTTCAAGCTACAGGGAATTATACAAATTCACACAGGGCAATGCTGAGGCTCAGCACAGAGACTGTTTTAGGGTAGCGCAACCGGTGCGACCACACTGGGTACCATGCTGCAGGGGGCACCACAACAATGCTGTAGAACGGAGCGTGAGAGGTAGGGGGTGCTGAATTTTAGCACCACAAAGGACACCACTGAAATTTGAGAGCCCAAATTCTACCACTGTTCAACAGCTCCTTACATGAACTGAAGATGCTGTTCTATTGTAGAATTCAGCGGTACCTTGGCAGATAAGTCACCACTGAAGAAGGATTTTTCCTGAAAGCAGGAAGTTTGGAAATTACTGTATTGGTGAATAGACTGGAGACTACCTAGAGCAGGCTTCCCCCATTTGGTGCCTTCCAGGTATATCAGGCTACAACTCCCATCATACCTGACCATTGGCCATGCTGTCTGGCACTGATGGGAATCTGGATGCTGTCAGACTGGAGAAGACTGACCTGCTAGAGGATAATCAGTAATTAACCACCTGAGAAAGGGTCTTAGCTCAGTGACAGAGCACAGAGAGGCCCAGGTTCAGTTTCCAATGTCTCCAGGCTGGGCTGGGCAAGCCTCCTGTCTGAAACCCTGGAGAGACAGTGCAAATGGCCAGGTGGCTTAGCTCAACAGAAGACCGCTTCCTTTGTGCCACATGGTGCTAGAGATGAGGTGGAAGATCAAGGCTAGGTGGGACCGCAAAACAAAAGCAAGATTCTAGGCAGGATGAAGTTGAGGAAGGGGACAATGTGCTTATGACAGCCCGAGACTAATTGTCCTTTGTATGTTCACATGCTTGGACAGGAAGTGGGTTGCTGAATAGTCTCTGACTGCTGAGTGCGAGTGGACAAGATTTGCAAATGATTCGTAAATGAGGACAGTGTGATTCACAGGCTGTTGAGCGCCACAGCTCCTGGTTTCTTCAGCACTAATGGACAGCTATTTAGGAATAAGGCAGGGAGCAGCCCTTCTGACCTCAGCCCACAGAGATCAGGATTTTTTTAGCAACGCAAAACCTGATGGACACCTCATAAAGTTTCGGGTTGTGACCTGAGTAAAAACGGGGAAGCTAAAATAAAAGGACTAGATCCTCAATGTGCCTGTGTTTTAAAACAAAGTCTTAGAATCGCTTTGGAAAGAGATTAAAAACAAAACAACAAAACCATGCATTTTCACTCTCCCCTTTTTACCTTGCTGGAAAATCAAGCACACCCTGCAAATAACTTGTGCAGTGTAAAAGTGAAATCCAGATTTCCCTCCCATCACCCCAAGCCTCCAGAAGGGAGTCAGGGAACAGCATCTCTTCATAAATCTGACGACTCGTAGTGCCAGGACGATCCATCACTTTGCTGGCTTTCAATGGCGCTGCTGCTCATTGTGCTTGGGGTATGTTTTATCAGGCTGGAACGGGACGGAAGCCAGGAACAAAGGAGGAAGTGAGGAATCTGATTACCCTGGGCCAGTTCTGTACGGGTTGGAGATTGTCCATTTCTCTGCTGTCAGCTCATTTCCCCCCTCCTTCAATCCTCCATCCCACACATGAGGTGAAGTATCCAGCTAGCAGAGGCATCCTGATTAGTTTCGCCACCTCACTGATTTCCTAACAATGCATTTTGTCAGGGGAGCCGAGCTGAATTTCTAATCGGGTTGGTAAGGAATTTGCTGCTGCTGCTGCTATCTGCTATAAATCACCATATGCTGTCCTAATGAATCCCTGGCATACCACATCACCCTGGACGTCTGGTGGAATGGCCACCCTGCCCTCTCTGTTATTTCTGGGCCCTGATCCAATCCTGGGTACATGCTGTGGCCAGGGCTGTGCAGGCAAAACTCCCGTCAGTGCCAGTCAGCTGTTTGGCGAGGGCAAGGTATCTAAATCCAGCTCCAGGAGAAATTTTTAGTTGCTGCTCCCCATGAGTAATAGCGAAATGTAGCCTCCACATTCAAGAGCATTTAGCTTCTCATTACGAGATGCTATGGCAATCAAAATGGCTGTCTCCATCTTGCTTCTCCGGTGAGCTTCTCAGAGTCATCTAGAGAGCCACTATTGGAGAGTGACTGCTGGGTAAAATGCTCTGATCCAGCAGCGTTGGTTCTTATGAAAACAAAAGCCCAAGGAAGAAGAAGAAGAAGAAGAAGAAGAAGAGGAGGAGGAGGAGGAGGAGGAGGAGGAGGAGGAGGAGTTTGGATTTGATATCCCGCTTTATCACTACCCGAAGGAGTCTCAAAGCGGCTAACATTCTCCTTTCCCTTCCTCCCCCACAACAATCACTCTGTGAGGTGAGTGGGGCTGAGAGACTTCAGAGAAGTGTGACTAGCCCAAGGTCACCCAGCAGCTGCATGTGGAGGAGCGGAGACGCGAACCCGCTTCCCCAGATAACAAATCTACCGCTCTTAACCACTACACCACACTGAAGACTTTTAACAGTGTAGTAAAGAGTATTGTGTAGGGAGATCAGCTGAATATATTCACTGGCCTGGCTCTGCTTGCTGATATGCTATTTGCAGATGTTGGGAATTCGCCATTTGTCAACCCATTTCGCATACTAGTTAAATTGGAGTTTCGATTTAAGGTGAGTCAGTTCTGCAGGAGTTAATAGGAGTAACAATCCTGTGTAGAAATTGACGGTGGCATAATAATATGAGCTGACATATTAAAATGGTTTCCTGAATTCATTTCTAGAGCTCAACAAGTCTTTACCGGCCTTAATGTATCTATTTATTCATTCACTTAACAAGCCAAACGATGTGATGAAGCCACCATATTTTGAGTGTTTTGACAAGCCAAATGGCTATTTGAACTAGCTGCTCACTGATGTTAATGAAGCAGCTACTTACTGTAGCACATTCATAAGAATATATTGGATGAATCACGTATATCCTGCATTTCCCACCGAATAACAATTTCCAAGTTGGATTACAAGTGACACAATAATACAACACAGCAACAACATATATTAAAAAAATAAATAACATGGACATTTCTTTTAAAAACAACAACAACAAAGCAACACAAAAAATATAAATCTAGGCAACCATGTCTAAAAATCATAATTCAACTGAACTTGAATATTCATTGGAACAAAACAGTTGTCAATTGGAAATGACATGTTATCAGAGGGTGGGAAAAGGATCGAGAACTCTTTGAGTTGGGCATTCCAAAGTCTAGCTGCTGCTACAGAGAAGTTTGATGGTGGGGTGCAAAGAAGCCTCTCCCCCAAAGATGTGTATGGATGAGTCCTGACATCCATCAAGACCTTAATACAGGTAATGATAAACTCTGCCCCAACTACACCATGTCTGAGACCACCCCTATCAGTTGCATAGCACATGCTTTCCATGCCAAAGGTTCAATCTTTGGTGTCTTCTTGTAGGTCTGGGGAAGACCCATGCCTGAAAGCCTAGAGAGACACTGCCAGTCAGTGTTGACAATACTGAACTGGATGGACTAACTGACTTGGTAGAACTTGGTGGAATTTGGTAGAACTATTGTTCTATGTGGAATTGTTTTTTGCATTATGCTATACATGGGAGCGTTTTTGTTTGGTTTTTATACTATTGTTGCTTTAGGTTTCTAACTGTTTCATTCACTTTCTAATGGTGTGTTTTATTGTTGCAATCCACACTAGCACCTTGTGGTGAAGGCCAAGTAAGAAATCCAATAAAATAGATAGACTCCGGGGAAAGCTGGGCATCTTGACTCTGTGAAATGAGTAAGAAGGACCTAGGTCTCCTCTCCTTTAAAGTAAGTGGAGATTGCTTTGGGCTGACTTATCTCGGCCACATCTGCACTACACGTTTAATGCTGTATCATACCACTGTAAATAGTCATGGCTTCCCCAAAATAATCCTGGGAATTGAAGTTTGTTGGAGTGCTGTTGTTAGGATTCCACTTACAAAACTACAATGACCAGTTTCCTGGGAAGAGGCACTGATGGTCAATCCACTCTGATAATTGTACCTCTGCGACTCTTAAAAACTCTCAATGCCCTTAGCAAACCAAGGATTATTTTGGGGAAGCCAGAACTGTTTAAAGTGGGATGATGATGCTTTAAATGTATAGTGCAGATGGGATATTGCAGCTCTTCAAGCGGAAGTCTGGAAGTCTCTCGTCTTGTGAACCCCAATTTGTCCAATGTGTCATCCACAGAATTGGGGGGGGGGGGGTAATCAATTTTCAGCCAAGAGTTGATGCTGAAGAACATCCTTGGTTTTAGAATAATGATTCAGTGATTCTGAATCAGATGGTCTGAGTCTTTATAAGGGACAGAACATCATTTAGATCAGAGACCTTTTTTTAAAAAAAAAGAAAGGTTAAGGCCAATGAAGGATGTCTCACGGGATGTAGCATTGCGTAATTGCTTGCTTGATAAGCAACCCAAATAAAACCCCAGAATTTCAGGGCAAATTAACCTTTGATGCTCAGACAATGTCAGCGGAAATCAGCCCAAATTTCCCCACATCTTTGGAACATAGTCACAGCAAATAAGGATATTTTGTTCATTGTCCACAGTGCTCTGCCTCTAGAGGATAACTTTCCAATGTTAAGCCAAATTGCATGCAGAAGGTCCCAAATTCAATCCCCAGCATCTTCATGTAGGGCAGGAAATGTAGGGCCTTCTCAGTAGTGGCACCCACCCTGTGGAACTCACTCCCACCAGATGTCAAAGAGAAAAACAACTGCCAGACTTTTAGAAGACATCTGAAGGCAGCCCTGTTTAGGGAAGCTTTTAATGTTTTAAGATTCTGTTGAAAGCCGCCCAGAGTGGCTGGGGAAACCCAGCCATATGGGAGGGGTATAAATAATAAATTATATTATTATATTATAAATGTCCCCTGTCTGAAACCCTGGAGAGTCATTAGATGCTGAGCTAGACTGACCATTGGCCTGACTCAGGACAAGGCAGCTTCCTATGTCCTTATGACTTACCACTGTCTGCATGGAAAGTGCCATAGTATGTTTGAGTCACCTGATGGTATTGGACCTAACTGCATCTTGGTGGAGTCTGGCGTTTCCTTTGGATGTGCTGTTCTTGCTTCAGAAGGAGAGTGGATCCTAAAAGGGGCTGCTCAGTCATGGATACAGCTGCTGAGCTGCTCAACTGCCTTGTTCCTTGAGTCAGAACGACTGAATCTGTATCCACCGCTCATGTGCTGATTCATGACTAGGGGCTTCCAGATTTCACAATCCTGCCCCCGTTACCCTTTGCCGATCACTATGGGACTTTGGGGGTTTGGGTTGGGTTTTTACAAGACGCCTGTGCATGAATTTGTTTTATGTGTGTAGATCAGTGCATGCTGACCAACACACAGTCTTCGCAGTAAGGCTCTGTTCCGATAGTCACAACAACCGGTAGATTCTTATCTGCTGCAGCCTTCATCCGCCTTCACAGCCGTTGTAACATACTGCTTGTTATCATCCACCTGTTCTGCCATTGAGGACTTCTTTGTCTAGCTCCTTCCCTTTGACCTTACCGCCTTGGGTGACTCTGCTGGGAATACGAGATTCCCGACGGCTTCACTCAAAGGTTAATAGGAACGTGCAAGCCCAATCATCACAACAGGGTGATGATCCAGCGACTGAGGTCCCCTGCAGCAGCACCCTCTCAGCCCAGGCTAGTAAAATGTAGCACCATTAAGAAACAATACTGGGACATTAAGGGCCATTGGCAATGCAAAAGAACTGTCTTCATCATCACCACCACCCCAAGTTCTGAGGGGTGAACAGAGACAGGAGAATCAGCTGAGTTGGCAGATTTAGGGCAGCGTGCTGGTTCCACCACATTGGGCACCAAGTCTAGGGGATGCCACAGGGCACCCCAATGATGACATAGTGAATTGAGCAGAACGGAAGGCGAGAGGTAGGGACACAGAGAATTTTGGCCTCACACAGGACCCCACTGAAATTTGAAAGATGAAAGTCCTTCCCCCAGAATTGGCAGGTTACCAAGACAATGGGGGTGACAGAAAAAAAATGGCCTTTTACGGGAGATTTTTGAAACAGAAGTTACAGTGAGACAGTGGGGATGTTGGAAGCAGAAGTGGAGTCCCCCCCCCTCCCGCCGCAAAGAGCTCTGGGAAGAAGAAGGGGAGGTCATGCAGTCAGAACCATCTGACTGGAGAGGCTGCAACCCAGAGACTGTGGAGCATGGCTGGCTTCTCTGCACTCCAGCTGGCTGGAGCTGTGAGAGAAATAAGGAGAGAGGTGTAGGAAGGGGGCCTGGGTGTGGTCCGCCCCCGGGTGCCATCCCTGAGGGGGGGGTGACATTGCTGCCCTGCCCCCCGGATGCCCGTGGCGGGTGGTGCACCCACTGGGAGGCTCATGGCGGGCGGCGCACGCCCCAGGACACTCGTGGCGGGTGGCACACACCCTTGCCCTGCCCCCTGGGATCCTCGCCCCACCCCTGTGGGCAGCTAGCCCTGCCCCTGGGTGCATGAGCAGCTAGCTCCGCCTCTGGAGACACTCTGTAGATGTAATGATGTGAACTCTCTTCCTCTCCATGTAGATCCAGGTGTATACAGGTGCAAAATAAACCATATATCTTAAACATTCCAGCCTCTGCCATGACCTAAATTCACAACACAGAAACATGACCCTGGGTGAGCTTCCTGGAACCCCTGCAAGCTTGGTGGAAATTGGGGTGGTATGTAACAACAATGTCCGTGTGTAACTTCCGAGTGGTGTGCCCAACAAACCCTTCCACAGCATTGTCCTTGTCTCGAGGACTGTGCACACATTTCTGCTGATTCTGATATTTCAGGGCTAGTGTGGGAATGTTTAGACTAGGGACCAATTTGCTTTATCACAGTCTTTATTAGGCTGCAGGCTTGGCTTCTTAATTAAGAAGCAGAGGAGTCCCACCGCCAAACATGCCTCCACTGTTTGTTCTGTATAAATAATGCAAAGCAATTATTGTTTGCTCTGTTCTTCCATATATATATATATATATATATATATATATATATATATATATATGAAGCCTGCAGGCAGGATCTGTTCTTTTTAATTTCATAATTGCACAGTGCGGAGAGTCTGAGGCGCTCCGTGCATAATAAATATTAATTGGGTTAAATGGCTCAATGTAAGGGGACTTGATTGCTTCAATGGGTCTTTTAAAAAGAGATCCTCAGTCAGTGCCAACTATCTGTTGGGGAATTGGGTGCCCTCTGCATTGTTGAGTGGGCTTTCCTCCTAGAGAAGGATAAAAGCTGGGAAACACTTTCATCCAAAAACGCTGCAATAAGCAGGAGGGACTTTTGTAAGATGTCTATATGGTCTGCCCAATTTCAGCCAGAACTCAGAGTGATGCCGCTTACAGAGTTTTGCATAAAAGCTTTTTGCAGTAGCAGCTCAAAAGGCTTCCAGCATCTATTTCCACAGTAATAACCGACCAGAACTGAGAGTTTTGAGGGGTTTCCTCCTATGATTTCCTGCTGCTGCAGGGGCAGTCCCTATGTTTGTCTGCCTTCTCTCTCTGTCTCTGTCTCTGTCTCTGTCTCTGTCTCTCTATTTCTCTTTTAAAAATGGTCAACCCAAATCCTCACTTTGGTGACGGTCCTTGGATTTCTTGCTTCAGAGTAATTGTGTTGAATTCAATAGGACTACTCTAAAGAAAGTAGCTGAAGTCCAGGTACTTACAGAGTCAGTCATCAAAGCAAAGCAGTACAGAGCTAAATCCAGAAGGTGGCTCCCTCTTCTCATAAGGGTACACATACGTTTGATAGGTATAACAGCCCCACTGAAATTTGAGGGGGGTTGCACTGCCGCAGTGGGACGTTTTCATTGGATTCCTCCCCAGAAAGGACTGGGGCAGTGTGAGCCAAGCCCAAAGTTCTCCGCAGTTCTGACCCAGGTTGTATTGAGTTCATCCGGCACCTGTCTCCTCTGCTGCCAATAAGCTCTCTCAGATAGCATGCCCCAAAATTTACCTTTGTGGGGAAAAAGAGGTTGGTGGTTGTAGCTAGGCATGGGGGAGAATTAGCATTTTAATGAGAAACTACCTCATTTTCACATCTTGAACAAATACGCAAACACAAGTACCCTTTGGAACGCACAGTGCTCCAACCAAAGGATGGGTACAAAAATGCACAGGCAACAGGGGAGGGTACATAAAAATGCGCACGTGATTAAAAATAACACACACAAATGCAATATATTAGAGGAAATATGTGTCTATTAGCTGCAAACAAAAATGTATAGTTTTGGAGAAATTTGCACTAAAATGCCAGGTTTTGTTAAGCATTATTTTTTTTAAAAGAAAACCCACAGATTGTGACAGAATTGTGGAGAACTGAATTTTTAACTGGAAAACTTAGAAACCAGGAGACACCCAAATCAACAGATTCCTCCATCCCTAGACATAGCAAATGGAAAGGCCTGGGCGGGGGCGGCCTCATCTTGAAGGCTTGGATGTTCATCTGTTGTGTTCATTAACACCAAGGAGCAGGGGGGTGTCGTTTGTTCTGTCTCCTTACTCAATGGATCCATCTAGGAGAATAATAGAGCCATAGAACTGTAGAGTTGGAAGTGACACTGAGGGTTGGGAATCCTGACCACTGTCATCACCAGGTGGGCTTCATCCACCAACCTTCTGGTTAACAGCCAGATGCACTGACCCATTGCGCCACCTGAGATCAGAAAACTATAACTTCTGTGTTCTCCAGGGGAGAAATGGGCATTCCCAAACACACTCAGGAAGCTCCATGCCTTAAATACGAGGCCTTTGCCACTGCTGCCTGCTACCCTTTGCTGCCTGCTACCCTCCCTCCAGGTAAGCCCATTTTGGACTCACAGCTGTCCATGGAGGCACAGGTCAAATCTGTATCCAGGGCAGCTGTTTACCAGCTCCATCTGGTACGTAGGCTGAGACCCTATCTGCCTGCAGACTGTCTCACCAGAGTGGTGCATGCTCTGGTTATCTCCCGCTTGGACTATTGCAATGCGCTCTACGTGGGGCTACCTTTGAAGGAGACCCGGAAACTACAACTAATCCAGAATGCGGCAGCTAGACTGGTGACTGGGAGCCGAGACCATATAACACCGGTCTTGAAAGACCTACATTGGCTCCCAGTATGTTTCCGAGAACAATTCAAAGTGTTGGTGCTGACCTTTAAAGCCCTAAACGGCCTCGGTCAAGTATATCTGAAGGAGCGTCTCCACCCCCATCGTTCTGCCCAGACACTGAGGTCCAGCTCCGAGGGCCTTCTGGCGGTTCCCTCACTGCGAGAGGCCAAGTTACAGGGAACCAGGCAGAGGGCCTTCTTGGTAGTGGCGCCCGCCCTGTGGAACGCCCTCCCATCAGATGTCAAAGCGATAAACAACTACCTGACATTCAGAAGACATCTGAAGGCAGCCCTGTTCAGGGAAGTTTTTAATATGTGACATTTTAGTGTGTTTTTCATCTTTGTTGGAAGCCGCCCAGAGTGGCTGGGGAAACCCAGCCAGATGGGCGGGGTACAAATAAATTATTATTATTATTATTATTATTATTATTATTATTATTATTATTATTATCGATCAATGACACAGTGCAGGCACATCGTTTGAATGGCAATGTCAGTCAATTTTGGGGGAATGGCCCCCTCAAATATTTTATCGGGGGGTGCCAAAGCAACCCCAGCCCCTAGGAGGTGGGTTCTATGCTTCCCTCCTTCCTTCTGCTGGTCCCCCCAGTGCGTCTGTGCATCCAGACTTAGAGCTGGAGGTATGCAATACTCCTGAGTTATGCACAGCAACAAATAGGAGCGAAATGCAGCTGTGAGCTTTACAATGTACCCCACGGCCGTTGCCAACACCGCAAGGGAAATGTGTCATCTGAAAATAAGCTTGCTAAGCAGCTGGAGAGACGTTTCCCATTGCTAGCCCTAAAAGCACAAAGGACCTCCTTTGAGAGCAGAAGGTGCTGCTCCCCGTCCTATCGGCCTTTTTCTCTCTCATTAATTTGCTTTCCATTAAGATCTTCATGACATTGTCAAAAATGCTAAATAATGGATGGCGAATGAAAGACAAGGGGGTTCTAAATAAAGAATGCTGAGCTGTCAGCCAAATGCCTCAAATACTTTCCTGACCTGGACAATGCTTTGTAAAAAAGACGCAGGGCAAATGCAACCACAGCCCCAGGTAGCTGTAGCTTCCAGACCAGATCACTGTCACTGATAGAAACGGCTCATATATGGATAGCTTCCATTACTGGGAAGTACATTGCCCGGACTACTTTCACTTAATATTTCATCCACATTGAGCACAAAAGGCACCTGGCAGCATTCATCAGCACTTGGCTGTGGTGAGTGTCCTCGCTTCTGGCCATAACTTTTATTCCATGGTGTTGCTGCAAGAAAGGTCCCTCGTATCGCATATCCCTAACCTGCACCACGGCTTCCCATATCTGCTCTGTAAAAAGGGCTCATTCCAAAGTCAGAAGGTGGCCGTGTGTCCCCCACTTCCAGTTGTGGCGAGAAGCTCTGGAGACAGGAGCAACAGTGGTTCGGCAGTGACTGCTTAAGAGGTGAGGAGAATCCCCATCCATTCCTTTTATGTGTTAGGAGCAGGGCTGGACCAAGGCATTTTGCTGCCTGAAGCAAAGAACTAGGTGGAATTCTCACATGCAGACACACCCACACCATATACAGAAACTGTCTGGCAGCTGAATGTTACTTCCAAGGCACCTGGGAGCAGCAGGCTAGTCTAGGTGAATGCTGCTCCCCAGGGCCCACCACCTGAGGTGGTTGCCTCACTGCGTCCAATGGTAGGGCCAGCTCTGGCTAGAAGGATGGTGGAGGTAGAGGCTGCTACAGCCAGCATTGAAGAAACATACAGTATGTCAATATGCAGTGAAGGCCAGTCCATTTGAGCAAATGGGGCACTGCCCCACCCACCTCTGTCTGCTCTCAGCCAGCCCCCCACCTGCCTGTCTTTTTTCTTTCAACCAATGACTGGCGCTGACTTACAACTTCCTCTTGCTTGGTCTTATTGTTGCCCATGCAGACCTTGGCAGGGAGGAGGATGGGGTCAAAGCTAGAATTAGTTGTCTGCCATTGGTTCTGGCTGCCCTATGGGGACCATCCACCGCTTCTGGATAGCTGCCCTAGTACTGCTGCAATCTGCAAAGGCCAGCTCTTGGGAAAGACTGCCCAGCCAGCAACCCATGCTTGCTTAGGGCTGGTTATAATACCCTCTGCCTCCACTACCAGCTTCCAGCATGCAGACAGTATGATGGAGCATTTCTCCCTGCTAAAGGCTAGTTTGGCCTAGCAGACCACATCACTGGATGCCACTGCCGGCTGTAGTTTTATTGGATGGGTGAATACTGTAGACCTATGGAGCTTTTGCCATCTCCGTAATGTCAGGAATGTGGTTCAAGTCACATAGGCTTGCCATATTTCCTCTTTTTCCAGGGCGCACCCTCTTTTTCATGGGTAGAGTTGTCATAGTGCTCCATAGTTAAAAGGAGAAGTTGACCAATGTGTCCTCTTTTTTGCTGTTCAAAATATGGTAACCCTACAGGTGAGGGGATATGGGAAGGAGCACCCTCTCTCCATCCCTATCCCCACCCGAGCTCTTGGAGGGCAACAACCTGAAGTGAGGAGCCAGCTTCTACTCATGTAGGCTCCTTGCTTGATGCTGAACCCCTGATTCCTACACCAGAACTTACACAAGTAGAAGCAGCCTCACTTCTTCACCTCACAGAGTGTTTGTTGTGGGGGAGGAAGGGAAAGGAGAATGTTAGCCGCTTTGAGACTCCTTCGGGTAGTGATAAAGCGGGATATCAAATGCAAACTCTTCTTCTTCTTCATGCAGTT
Source organism: Podarcis vaucheri (assembly GCF_965113315.1). Lineage (NCBI taxonomy): Eukaryota > Metazoa > Chordata > Lepidosauria > Squamata > Lacertidae > Podarcis > Podarcis vaucheri. Next base: position 105,989,641 of record NC_138760.1, read on the forward strand.
GGTCTTCAACAACTCATGAACGGCTATGGGCATGAAGATTGGGGGGCGGGTGGAGCTTACACCTTCATTCCCACCAGTCTTCCCACCTGAAGAGGTCTTATGCCTCAGACTATATGCCTGCAACTTAGACAAGAAATCAGCTCCTAACATACACTTATTTATTTATTGCTGAGAAGCAGTGACTGGCCACCAGTGACCTTCATGATTGAATGGATATTTGAACCCTGGTCTCCCAGGTCCTAGTTCAGCACTCTAACCACTAGAAGAGAAGAAGAAGAAGAGTTTGGATTTGATATCCTGCCTTTCACTCCCCTTCAGGAGTCTCAAAGCGGCTAACATTCTCCTTTCCCTTCCTCCCCCACAACAAACACTCTGTGAGGTGAGTGAGGCTGAGAGACTTCAGAGAAGTGTGACTGGCCCAAGGTCACCCAGCAGCTGCATGTGGAGGAGCAGCGACACGAACCCGGTTTCCCAGATTACGTGACTACCGCTCTTAACCACTACACCACACTGGCTCTACCACACTGGCTCTCACTACACTACCCTAGCAGTGAGATACTGTCAGATGATCAGCAATCTTAGCAAGCAATTCAGCTTCACAACTGCTGTAACACTCATAAAATTTATCCCAAAGAAACTTTGCGCCTGCAGCACTTCCTGTGTAGAAGGCAGTTGCCAGGTTAACAAAGATTAAGGACATACCAGATGATGTATTTTCAGCCATTCACCTGCTGCTGAATCACCAAGGGATTGGAAACAGAGAAGTGTCTCTTCTGAGTAGAGGTGGATAATTCTAAAAATTTCGGTTTCTCCCAGTTTCTCATTTTTTTCGCCTTTCAGTTCAATTTGCTGGGTTTTTTTTCCTTTTTTAAAAACACACACACAAGAATCTATATGGTTCCAGTTACAGATAGGTAGCCGTGTTGGTCTGCCATAGTCAAAATAAATAAATTCCTTCCAGTAGCACCTTAAAGACCAACTAAGTTAGTTCTTGGTATGAGCTTTCGTGTCTGAAGAAGTGTGCATGCACACGAAAGCTCATACCAAGAACTAACTTAGTTGGTCTTTAAGGTGCTACTGGAAGGAATTTTTTTATTAAGAATCTATATGAAATGTCATGTGCATTGTATTTTTGTGTGCAAATTTACCAAGTTTCTCTAATATAATGTAGCTTTGTATATTATTTTCATGAATGTATACATTTTTGCATCCGTTTTGGCTGGAGAATTGCATCACGAAATTTGGGGGAAAGCACCAGTTTGGAAGGGCAGCTGTGTTTCGGTGTGCTTATAGGTTTGGGAAGTGTGAAATTAGGAGGACCACATTAAAATGCAAACACAACAAAATTCTCCCGCATCTCCTATTTTTGAGGGTCAAAGGAACTCCTGTATGAAGTGGCCTGGGGTGGGTACTGAGAGGAAAGGAGGGGGGTCCATAAAAAACCAGGTGGAGACTCCTTCTGTGAGTGGAAGACAAAAATGCAGTATTTAGGTCTTTAAGAAAACTCCAGTCCCCAGTGTCTCCTTATTTACAGGAAACCAGACACCCATTTGGCAAACCAGCTTCTTTCTTGCTCTTCACAAAACACCAGTTAGAATTTCCTCAGCCAGACCCCCTCCAGAGTCTCCTATTACATAGGCAATTTCTAAATAAATGGAGTTTCACTAAAATGGGTAGGGCAAGGATTTAAAGAATGCTATTTTGCTACATGTGACTTCCCCCAAACCCAAAAACAAACACCTCTTCTAATTATTCTAAGGCATCTTCATTATCCATCTAAAGTAGGTTTTTCATATTTCTGTTTTCAGGCATTCCAAATATCCAATAACGTCACACAACTCCAGCAGTTATCAAAACTAAACACTTAATTCTGCAGCCACATTGTCAAAACACATAATTTCGCTTTGACAAGCCACATTTCTCTTTGTCAAGAGACCGTAGAGGAAGACCTCACTTTTGTAGTGATTTTTGCTGCTTAGCAAAGGATCTCAAGAAACATTAATGTGAAGATCCAATCAAATCTCCAATCGCAGTGAAGTGGTCTTTCACCATGGTCTTTGGCCTTGCTTTGAGTATCTCCATGTGCCATGCTGACAAATGTATTCCACCCCTTCTGCATAAGGTACCCCTTTCTTCCTTTTCTTGCATTCCTGGTCTACTCTGGCTGGTATCATGATCTAAACTGTTCATCTAAGGACTCACATGCCTCTATCCAGTGATAAACCCAGTAGCATCATCAGCTGTAGAGTTCATGCTTTGCACATGGAACATCCCAATCTTAGTCTGTGGTATCTCCAGCTACAAGGAGTAAGTAGAAAATCATGTTCTTTGTCTAGAGAGCTCATTAATTCATTCATTCCATAAAATTTAAATACTGCTTTATTGTAAAAACAAAACCTCAAAGCACTTTACAAAGATCTTCTGCCAGCTAGACAAATTGTCTGACCCACTGTCTAGAGCTGACCCAACTATTAATCCCTTTCTCTCCACCATCCCAGCCATTAAAAACATTAGACGAGCCCTGCTGGTTAGAAAAGCCACATCTGATTGGTCACTGTGAAAACAGAATGCTAGACTAGATGGGCTTTTGGTCTGATGCTGGTGGGACTCTTCTTACTTTCTCTTGTTTCCTGCGAAAGGTTCTTCCAGTTTTTCATCTCCGTTATTGCTGCCAGGCTCTTTGGACAGACAAAGCTGCTGATTCTCCGCTACTGATTACAATGCTACACCATCAAAGCTCATCAGCTGTCCCTTCATTGTTGCTCTACGCGTGGGGCTCCAAACTCCCCTTAACTGTTGCATCGTGTTCTTCCTTCAGGCTCACTTTGAATATCTGCATTTGCTATTGGAATACAGTGATTTCTGCAAGGAACGTTGTTACCATTTTCCCCATGCGAGCTCCAGTTCACCTTTTCTCTCTCACTGAAACGGTATCCCACATCTTTCACCAGCATTATAAATGCACAAGCAAACCACTTCTCTGGTCAGTGAGAACACTGCAAGGCTTAAGTTTTCCTCCAGGGAGGACAGCAGCGATGATGTGCTTTTTTGGTAACATTTGCTATTATGCACAAATGTTCAAGCAAAGCACTTTTCACACACCACACCTGCAGGTAAGCAAAACAGTTATTTTGGAGTTTCTGCCTAGAGGTAGCTTAAAATGAGGGTGTGCTATCTGGAAGATTTGATGCTTGCTTGCTTTGAGGAGCCCATTTGGTTCCATAAATCTCTTCTTGTATATATTAACAAAGAAAGCTTGAGTCTCCAGTATTCTCTCAACTGAAGAAAATTAAACCGTTCCATTTCACCATACTGCGTGTAGCAGTAATCTTCCACATGAATGGTAAGCCCTTCTTAATTCTATCAACTTCCTCCCCTCCTCCCCTCCACACAGATAACAAGTAGTAAGTTCATGGAAGTATTTATAGAACTTATTTATGATACCAATTAATTGGCTAAATATATTTATTAGGCCTCTGCCACAATTTTATTAGCTATTAATGAGCTGCTCCACTGAGCTTACTCATCAAGAGTTCAGCTGATTATTATTATTATTATTATTATTATTATTATTATTATTGAGACTGAAACTCCAATCATGTGTGGGCTAAGCCTCATGGAATCAAGTAAATGTTTCCTGGGATTTATTTATTTATCCTGCCCACTTCTATATATACATGGCAGCTTTCTCCTAAGGGATGAAGAAATGTGAAATTGATAAATACCTCAGTTGGAACATGGGTGAGCAATGTTTGTGGAAGAATAAAGTTACCTTTCTTCAGGCATCTAAGCCCCAGATTAATTGGTAAGTTGATTGTTCTTTTCCTGGCAAGTTCTTACTGTCATCGGTTACCTTCTCCGCTTTCGTTTTGCATGGTGGGCAAGTTCTTCCACAACCTACAAAAATAAAAGATGAGGATGGGAGGGTTACATCAGAGATGTAATCCACCCTCAACTATCCCTGGGCTGTCCATTATCTACAATAGTTAACCATAACCTTGTGAAGCCTCTAGCGTTAGTAATGCAGTTGCTAAACAAAACACTCCCAACCTAGACTTCCCTTTATGAACAGAAACACAAATATTTCCCCACAGGCTTTCCCAACCCAACTTACGCTGTCTAGATTGGGGTGGGGATCCTCTTTCAGCCTGAGGACCACATTCCCTCATGGGCAGCCTTCCGGGGTCTGGATGTTGACGGTGGGCAAAGCGCGAAGCTAAAGGATCCCCTTTGGGATGCAGAGCTGCGACTGGGAGCATGCGCCAAGGAGAAAGAGGCAGGCCTGAAGAGATTCTGATGGACTGGAGCTTGCTTAAAAGGAATAAGCTGTCACTGCACTGGTGTTGGGTTAAATATGTTGGGATACTGCCGGGAAGGCAGTGGCATCAGGCAGGCCCCCAGCTGGCTCCAGCCACCGGCTGGCAGCCGCTCTCCCTTGGAACAGCATCAATTAGCAACACGAGCCTCAGATACGTTTAGAGACCCATGCACACTCTATCAGCAGAGTGTATAAATCTTCTCACAGTAGAAGAGGCAGACAAAGAAATGTGTAAGCATAATGTACAGCATTTTATTCAGCATAGTTCAGGAACAGAGGAAAACATGTCTGCTTCCCTTCATCTCCAGCAAAACAGCAGTAACACAAACGGAAGTTCCCAGCAAGTGCTGGAAGTAAACAGGCATGTGACACACAACAGCCTGTTCCCTTTTAAGGTGGAACGGAACTATATCCTAACAAAATAAGCACATAAATTGGTGTTGGGTTAAATTGTGCAATTATTTATTATTTTATTATGTGTGTTCTAATGCCTTTGCTAACTTGTCTGCTATTTTTCCACAGGGAAGTTGTATTTTGCTGTTTCTTTGTACATCTAGGGGCAGATGTCTGACTCTTGCAAGGAGGTAGCATTATGGGATGGGGGGGTGCCTCCAGGATCCAGCGAGTGTTAAAAAAAACACGATCAAGCCTTCTAATTCCTGGATCCAGTGCAGATTTGATTGCTGGAATAGCTTGATAATGGCCCGCTAAGTATGAGTCTCCTTCACTGTTAATCTTAGTTATTTTAAAGGGTTTTAATTGCTTTTAACTGTTTTGCTGATAATTGATATGTCTTGTAAAACTACTCAGAGGGTTTTTAAAAAAAAATTAAGTGTCATATAAATTTTGTTAGGTAAAAATAAATATATAGCTAAAGATTCCCAGGCTTTTTCACATGCAAATGATGGCGTGAGAAGGATGTTTGTGAGGCCACAATGCGCATTCGTACTTTGGCTTATTAAGATGAGATATAATCAGCCGAACATGGTCTGTGCATCCATAACTCTGATTTAACAAGCTCATGAAACATACAGAGTTTCTGAAGATTTTTGTTAATGGCATGGCTGATTGCTTTGTTCATGTGTTGCTGAAATTTGCCTTTTCCAAGCTGCTACTCCGAAAAACACATTTTCCCCCTCCCCATCGTGCCGATGTTAACAAAGATTTATGTCAATTAATTAAGGATGCAGTCTTGTGCACTATCACCTGGGACTTACTTTACTGTCGGCATGTATAATATTTGGTTCCAGGTAAATGACAAGGAACTATCAAGCAAAATGCCACTGCTTAGCACACAAATAATAATAAAAAAAATTTAAATTGGGGCGGCCGTGTGTGTGTGTGTGTGTGTGTTGATGATGAGAAATCCACGAGGAAGTCTAAACTCCTCAGCATTCCTTTATAAATTCTCTCTTCATGAATCCAATAAAGCTTTTCATAATATATTGCACACTTCAAGAAGCATTTGCAATATTTGTGCAGGGCAAGCACATAAATCACTACTGTTCTGCATTGGCTACGTTGCCCATTTATTTCAAGGTCACTAACCTATGGAGAGTATTTATCTGATTTAAGTATTCTGCAACCAGTTTCTACACCTCATTTCCTGGTTCTTTTATCTTCTGACGTCCACAGCTCTCCTTTGTAAAGGTTACTGTTCCATCAGGTGTAATGTTATGGATTATTCCTGTTAAGAGTCACACCTGTTAGGAGTTACTGAATGCCTTGTTGATGCAGGGAAAGTGACTCATGGTCTGAGTTAGGATAATGTGGCTGGTGTATCTTTTAACATAGTAATTCTATAACTCAGATACAAAATGCTCCCACCCCTGCAAAAAAAACAACCCAAGTATTATACTAACTAGACTGTCATTCTAGTTGTGTTCGCAGCTCTCCGTGTCAGGAAAGCAACCTTGACATTTCCTAAGAAACCATTTTCACAATTGGAGTAACAATAACAATTAACACAACAACAATGAAGAAGAAGATGATGATGATGATGGACAAGCCATAGCTCAGGGGTAGGTAATTTCTGTTGCAATCCCCAGACTGTCCAGGTATTGCTGGGAATGTTCCTCATTCCATAGAGAATTGCTTCCAGTCATTGCATACAATACTGAACTATTAAGACCAATGGTCTGACTTGGTATAAGTAAAGCAGATTCCAATGGCCTTGTGTTCCTAAGGATTTGCTCTCTTCCCAGCACTAGAGGAACCATACAGTGTTGAAAAACAAACAGAACAACCTCAATAATCAAAAGAAAACCAAAGAACAGAATCAATCAGATCAAGGAAACTAACCAGCTGAGCCAAAGGCCCAATAAAGGAGATGTGTTTTGTGCTTCCTTTGGTTTAAAGTTGGCACTGGGAGAAAGTGGGGCTATGCCTTCTGTAGTATGGAAATGTAAATTTGAGGAAAGCTTCACCTGTTTACATTGCGCCTGTAAGACATTTGAATTATATTTATTTATTTTGGGGCCTTTCACAAAATGGCACATGACACGAAGAATACACAGATTTGTGTCATCCTTTGTGAGTGGCTCGGAAGGCTAAATCTACGTATAGTGTACAGGGTCCACCCCTCCTTGAAGCTTTCCTATTCCTCAGCAGGAAATTATCCAAACACAAACAGAGAGGGATTAATATCAGCAACAAAAAGACCCAAGAACAAAAAAAGGCAAGTTGCATAACAGAGATGGTTCCCAACACGTTTCAGTGCTGATGTGTGTTACGAAGTTGTTTTTAGGATTACTAAGAGAATGGAGGGTGAAGTACCTTGAATATCCCCAAAGGGCTATAGATGGTGGTGGTGTTGATGATCCTATGAATTGATGATGAGAAGTTAAGTTGCTTCTACATTCTTCTCCAGCAGTTGGTGAACACAACCATGGTGAATTAGAGCCAGGGGAATTGTTGCAAATGTGGACATCTAATGGTACTGTATGTCCTCATTTCTCCCTACGTTGCTTTTGCCAGTCTGGGAAAGAAGAATAGAAGATTTCTCTCAGTTCCATGGGGTTGGCTAGACAGCCTGTTTAGTGTGACTCACTGTAAGACAGCTCATTATATCTGTTCACGAGATGTTTCTAGGTGTTTGGGGGTTTTTTCCTAGTGGAGTGGAGTGGCATTTACAGCCTTGTTAGCCAAGAGCCATTCCGCTCTCTCCATCTGATGCCTGCTATGTGGGTTTCACAACTTTAGCAAGTTATCTTAGATGTAACTGAAAGGGTTTTGATGATGCTGTGATCTACAGTGCCCTGGAGCAAATTATGTCACTATCTTATATGTTAGAGGAGTACAAGTGCTTAGAATTACGGCTTGTAACAATAGGATTTCTGTGCTCATCTTTCTGCCCACTAGAAATCTAACACTGCTCAGGATTGCACCTCTTTTGAAATGGGAGGTGGTGGGAGCCATGATCTTACTAATCTGTGAGCTTTGGTTTTCAACTGTGCTATTTCCCCATTGCATTGAAACCAAGACTGAATTCCAAATCTGCCTCAGCAGCTTGCTCTACTGACTTCAAATAGGTGACGGCAGAACATGCAGGAGTGGTACTATGACCAACCTTTGACCTCTAAAACAGACAGGATAAAAGTTGGGCCCTTATGCTAGACAAGATCTACAGTTCGTCAAGTGATGCAAGTCCTTAATTCAGTCAGGGCCTTTCCCCAATTCTTTGAACTCAAGGTCTAGGAACAGAATTTAGGTCCTGTTCCAGCAGGGCACACACTTAACACAGAACTGCCCCAGATGTCTTGCTAAGAGTATGAGCAGGATTTCAGCTCTAGGCTCCTGGCTGTTATTTAATAAACACGCACCAAGTCATTTCTCATACTGCATAAAGGGCAGTCCTCTATTTTTAAAGGGTAGTGGAGGAAAGCCATCTTTCTGAAGGATGTCCTGGTCAAGTCGGGTTTAAAGATAAGGAATCCTAAAAGGGAGAGCTGGAGGGGCCTTGAAGTTGCCCATCAACAGCTCTCAACACCTGGTCAACAGACTGTGCAAGCAGGCAAAGTCTTTCTCCCTGCGGACATCTTCTCACATAGTGCCTGCCTCACTATGGTGAGATTTGTTCTACTACTTAAAGCATAGTAATTATTTTTAAAGTTTATCTCTCTCTCTCTCCATATATATAAATTGCCACATGCAGATTTTACACAAAATGGTATCTTCATTTGTTCTCTCTCTTTTTTTGGCACTACGTTACTGGCCCCCCCTAACTCTCTCACACATAGTTTTATGTAACATGTAGTTTGCCCACATCACTTCCAGTATGCAAGAGTGTTTTGCTTCTTTCTTCATTGTCTAGAGAATTCCTCATTGCATGAGATTCGAGTCACTAGGTAGCTCTAGGCTTAGCTGCATCTGGATGGAGTCAGTAGCCTCCCTCATTCTTTCACCCTGGCTTAATCCAACTTCCAGAAAGATGCATCCTCTAAGTCTTCCATGGAATCTGGGCTGCCCTAAACGTTTGTTAAAATCAGGTGGCAACCCGAGGCAGCAGATCCTGGGGAGCAGTGAATGACAGTGAGCTGTTGGTGTCACATGGCTTGCCCCTCAACTAGTCTGCTGCCATCAGATGTGGTGAAGGACACTGTCTTCTCATCAGTATTGAAGTAAGGTGGGGGGGGTTAATAAGAACATAAGAGGAGTCTGCTGGATCAGGCCAAGGGCCCATCTAGTCCGGCACCCTGTTCTCCCAGTGGTCAATCAGATGCACAAGACCACTTGTCTCTCCTGTGGTTTCCAGCAGCTATGGAAGCAGAGCAGACCTGTCATGGCTACCAGCCATGATAGCCTTGTCCTCCATGAATTTATCCAATTCTCCTCCAAACTGATGGTCATCACTGCTTCCTGTGAGAGCAAGTGCCATAGTTTAACTATGCTCGGGGGGGGGATTGTTTTCTCTGAATTTTCCAATGTCCAGCTTCATTGGGTGTCCATGAATTCTAGTGCCGTCTTGTTATTTACCCCAGGCAGCAAAATGCTTGGGACCCAAGTGCTTGCAGCACTAATGCAGTAGTGGGGCATTTGCAAGGGATAATATGGGCACGGGAAGGGAAACTTCCCCTCCTTTCCTTTGCTCATGGAGTCTTTCCAAAGGCCACCTGTGCATGTTTTCCTACCTGCAGCATGGTGCCCCCATTGGGGACATTCCCTCCCACTGATTTTACATTAAAATGCCCCTCTACCCACTCATGTTATCATGGCAAACATAGGTTTGTGAGCACACAAAGCTCACATCCCCATTTTACATACAGAAAACAGCCGGGGCTGTCTGCCAAGTTCATAGCTGAGCGAGGATTCAAATGCAGGTTTCTAAGTTTCAGATCTAGTATCTCGGTTGCTGGCCCAACTGTTCTCACATTTAAGCGTGTTTTTTTTATAATGCTTGGAATTAGATTAAGCACCATTTGTCGTTGAGTGCCAGGATCACAGAATTAGAGTACAGCAAGGGCCTTTCCCAGATAATTGCACTGAGAAAAGTCATTGCAAAATTGTTACTTAGTTGTTGCATTGGATCCAGATGTCTTTTCCAAAGGGGTTTTTTGTGTGTGTGTGCTTCTGTTGTTGGTGTAGCAAAGTTCATATTGTTTTGTTTTAATCTAATTTTTGGAAATATAACAGGGGAGAAAGAAAAACTGTGAGCTGACATTAACAATCAAAAATATCCCATTGATCCTGACTTAAACTTGGCCACCAACTTGGAAAGCTTTAAAAGAAGATTAGAGACAGTCATGGAGAAGAAGGCAATCAGTGGCTACTAGCCACAATGGCTATGTGGTACCTCCCTTGTCAGAGGCAAGATGTCTCTCAACACCAGCTGGCAGGGAATCACAAGTGTGGAGAGTGCTCTTTGTGCTGTGGTCCTTCTTGCAGGTTTCCCATGGGCTGACCACTGTGAGAACAAGTTGCTGGACTAGATGGGCTATTGGCTGGATCCAGTAGAGCTCTTCTTATGTTCTTCTTACATTAAACATATGAATTAACAGAGGCAGTCTATATCTGCAAATACTGTAGGTATCCAAACAAGATCAGCCATATCGGACGGTCTGTGCCGGAATTATTATTTTTCTTTCACTATTCTTCTTAGGGTAGCTTTTCCAATGGGAGCAGGAATGTTGTATTTGAACTTCCTCCTTTCCTGGAATTTTCATTTGTATTTCTGAATTTAAAACATACCAGTTAAGCACACAATACCCAATAAAAACCAAAGCAGGAGAAGAAGGAGGGTTTTGTTTTTTTGTTTTAGAGAAGGCGGGAGGGAAGCAAGAAAAAAGAACCAAACAAAACCCTTTGTTCTCTTTTTAGTTCACCTACATTAGCCAAATTCAGAAGTAATTCCAAACAGCTGAGGTTAGCTTGGGACATCTAATCCCTCAAAAGCTTGGTCTGAATTCCAGAACCAGAATGTGGCGTTGAGTCTCCTCGATGACGAGTAAAATCTAATTCTTGCAAAACCTCTGGAGCAAGGAAAACCAGCTGAGAAATTGCATTTGAACAGAAGCTCTGGCAGCATCTGATGTGGTGCCCAATGGAGTCAAGGGAAAGGCTGAGCCAGCAGCGGATCACAACCTCATGGAAGGCATTTCCCTGGGCGTGAGATTGGACGTGATGTGGAGTGGAGATTGGGATCAGCCATGCTGCACCAACCCCTCTTCTTGCCAAGCATCTGGCTGGGCACTGTGAGAACAGGATGTGACAAGGGCCACTGACTCTTCCATTCAGCATGGCTCTTCTTCTGATCCTCTGCTCTTAAGCTCTATGTGTTGGGGAGGGTACATGGGGACCAGAATATGTTCATTAGCTGAGATGATCCTAAGCTCCAAACCCATGACTTGTTACCCCTTGTTCATGCCTTCAAAGCCTGCACATCTTGTGCTACTGGCTTCTGAAGCAAGGTTGGTGTCAATGCACGAGGGAGCCTTCTCTCCTTGGTGGCTTTGTGTCTGTGGAACTCCTTGCTCCAAGGTTATCACCCTCTTTATATGTGTTCTGCAGGCAACTGAAAGCATCCTGTTACAGTGGTACCTCGGGTTAATTATTTAATTCGTTCCGGAGGTCCGTTCTTAACCTGAAACTGTTCTTAACCTGAAGCACCACTTTAGCTAATGGGGCCTCCTGCTGCCGCCGTGCTGCCGGAGCACGATTTCTGTTCTCATCCTGAAGCAAAGTACTTAACCCAAGGTAATATTTCTGGGTTAGCAGAGTCTCTAACCTGAGGCGTATGTAACCTGAAGCATATGTAACCCGAGGTACCACTGTACTACAAACAAGGATTTTGACTTAGTTGCTGCTTAATGTTTTGATTCTGAGTACTGCTCTTTGTGTGATTGATTGATTGATTGATTGACTGACTGATTGCCGCTGTCTTTAGTTTGACAATTTGTGTTCTAATGATGGGGTTACCTTATGTTTGCTTTTATATTTGTAATATAAATCCAAAACTGAGAGCCTCCTTTGTACTGTGGTACCTTGGGTTACAGACGCTTCAGCTTACAGACTCCGCTAACCCAGAAATAGTACCTCGCGTTAAGAACCTTGCTTCAGGATGAGAACAGAAATTGTGCAGCGGCAGCAGGAGGCCCCATTAGCTAAAGTGGTGCTTCAGGTTAAGAACAGTTTCAGGTTAAGAACGGACCTCCAGAATGAATTAAGTTCTTAACCCGAGGTACCACTGTATTAGGAAAGTGGAAATAAAAGAGGCAAGACACAAGTGTGGAGTAAACAAGGACAGATTTATTAACTATAGCTTAAAAACATACGAACAACAGAACTCAAGAACTTCTGAACTTCTAAGCTGCATAAGGGGGATGAGACCATGTGCAGGAAACCATCCAAAAGCCCCGTCAGACGTCTAAGCCTGGATGGAACTGGATGAGTCCACCCTGCAGCGAATCAGGCTGGTACTACTCCCAGGCCCTATTCCCCCTGCTGTACTCCTAAAGTAAGGAGCGAGGCATTCCTGATTCATACCCTTTCCAAGCTTCTGGACTGACTCCAGCTACCTAGGCTGGACATTGGATCCTTCTAGGCAGGTAGACGTGTAAAGGGCTCCCTGTGCCAGTTAGGCTTTGCTCAAGCAATCAAGGCCTTCTTGAATTCTGGCATCTGAGTTCCACCACCCTTGTTTATTTTTCTGGATCGTGACACCTGGCTTTTCCTTCAGTCGTGCTTCCTGGTTTGTCCCTCCCACCAGGGAGCACATGGCCAGAGCAGAGAAAAGGGAAGTCCTGTTGCTTGAGCAAAATTGCACTTACACACTGTTGGATACAATTCCGGCGATATCAAACAGCCAACGACATGGAGAGAGCTGATCTCAGAGCCTCTCTCCCTCCCATCCACCCTCATTGACTGGGATCCAGCAAAGGTTTTTGCAGCTTTGTGTGCACTCAAGAGACAATCATACCCATTTGCTTACTCGGTGTACACAACAACATTTTCCGCAGCTGCTGTTCTGGCACTGTAGACTGCACCTTGCCTTTCCAGTGAGCAAAAATAAATAATTCAAAGCATAAACGTATTTGAATTTCAATTTAAAGGGGGGAAATTGTTAATTTCAAAGATGACAGTATTATAGTAGGATTGTGCTAACATGGGGAAAATATTTCCTGTCTTCAAAAGTGACTTGAATTCAAACTATGTTCAAACATTTCTCATTTGAAAAAGTTTCCTGAAAGCATTAAAAATAGATTCCAGCTGACAGTCACTTCTTATTGAGTTCTGGGAGTGGGGCAGATGATGGTTTTGGATAGAAGGGGTGGGTGAGGGGAGGGATAGACCTGATCACTGAGAAAAATGAATATTTCTGCTGGAACGTTCATGACAAAAAGAGACAAACTAGACAGAAAAATTGCAAAATAAATTACAGAGCTCTATTTTTAATCACTAGAAGGTGATAACTTCAAAATTACCTGAGCAAAATGACAAGGAACTGCAGAAATATAGAACAGAGTTAAGAATTCTGATCAAAGAAGATAAGCAATTATTTGTATCATGCAAAGAGCTAAAATGTTTTTTAGAACAGCTCAGGACCAGGATACGTAACAGATTGGCTTAGCATTTATCACTGCACTCTGTAGGGGTCAGATTCCTGCAGATACCATTTTATCGGGAAGTCCAGTCTGTATGATTTAGGAACCTGGCCTTTAGTGTGCTGGCACCTTGGAATGCCCTCCCGTTATGTAGAAATGGAGCCAATCACATAAATCAAAACACCTCAAACAAATACCCTCTCCAGAATAACACTGCACCACACAACTGAACCCCTCACTCAATAGATAGCCCCCAACACCCCATCTCACATTGAAATGCCACACACACTAATCCAAAATAAGTTACAGGTTGGTAGCCTTGTAGGTCTGCCGTAGTCGAAACAAAATTTTTTAAAAAATCCTTCCAGTAGCACCTTAGAGGCCAAGTTTGTTATTGGTATGAGCTAAGTGTGCATGCACAGAATAAGAAACTCGAACCCTCATGTCATCCAGTCTTTCTGTTGAGCCACATGAAAAAAAACCATTCTGTGTGGTGAGCCAGCATAAGCACAGTGAAGGGTGCTGGAAGGGAGACCCTCCCACTGTTCAACCCATCCTGACAGCTACTGATGTAAACAGCAAAGCAATGTGGGTCAGTTCACAGGAGGACTCCTCCAGCAATTTGGTAAGGCTCAGAGACTTCAGAAGGCAGTGTAGGACCAGGACAGGACTACATGGGGCAGCTTTGCTGCTCCTAGTCACTCCGTCCTCTCCATTTGAATTTCGGTCTGAAAGGCCCAAACTCGTGGGTGCTAAGAGGGCAAGTTGTAAGCAAGCACAATTTATGACATTACATCGTTGTGGATCATGAGATTTGTTTGTTACAGCATCAGCCTTAGCTTCTAATATTCTAGCTTTGTGGAAGATGAAGCAACATGAGCCTTAACTCTGATCTTAAGCTGGCAAGGTTTGGTTGGGATGTTTATATTTATTTATATTTATATATAATTGCACATAGTTTTAAGGGCATCTTCCTTCCTTCCTTCCTTCCTTCCTTCCTTCCTTCCTTCCTTCAGTAATCTCATACCAACATTGTACTTTTCACAAGCAGATTTCCAAAAGCAGGTTTTCTCCATGATGTGGCCATTTTCATGAAACTTCCCACCAGTACCTTCAACACAGTTCTGAGACTGGCAGAAGAATCAGTTTGTTGAATTACATGTACATTTAAGTACTCCTCCGGAGCCTGTGCCAGTGCGTACAGAATTCTAAGATAACTGTTGGCTTGGACAACAAACATTTCTAGAATTAACCACCAAAGAGAGGGGTTTTTTTTCAGAAGGGAGAGGAGGGTCAAAGGAGGAAAAAATGAACATATTAAAGAGTAAACAAGCAGTAAAAGGACAACTGCAGCAATGCACACAAATAGGCCTTAGGAAAACACACTCACAAATGCACACACCAGCTTTTGGAGTTGGGAAAATGCTTATAAATACCAGAGGTGAAAGCAGTCTCCTAGTATTTTGTCATCTGCGGCAAGCAAGCTGACTTGCATTGGGGAGCAGCAACGGACAGCAACAAATGCAATTATACCTTTCTGAAATACCTGTAGGCTTCACTGAAATATTGCCCTAGTTCCTTCACCCCAAGGGACTGGAAACTGTTTGCATAAAAATAATTAGCCATCAGGCAGCTTCATTGCCAAGACGTGCAAAGGGGCTGTTACATCTAACTGGGCTCAGCCCCATCAGGGTGACAAATTTGCGTCCCTTTCTGTCTTATCCTGACATTCCTTTCTGAACTCTCACACATCGTGTGATATGTTACAGGCCCAAGACCTCAGCAGCACCCATACTGGACACACATAAGGTGTTTTTTTTTTTAAAAAAAAAGGTAAAGGACCCCTGGATGGTTAAGTCTAGTCAAAGGCGACTATGGGGTGTGGTGCTCATCTCGCTTTCAGGCCAAGGGAGCTGGTGTTTGTCCACAGACAGCTTTCCAGGTCATGTGGCCAGAAAGACTAAACCACTTCTGGTGCAACAGAACACTGTGATGGAAACCAGAACTCATGGAAGCACCGTTTACCTTCCTGTCACAGCAGTATTTATTATTTATCTACTTACACTGGTGTGCTTTTGAACTCTTAGATTGGCAGGAGCTGGAACAGAGCAACAGGAGCACACCCTGTTTGTGGGGATTTGAACCGCCGAGCTTCCGATCAGCAAGCCCAAGAGCCTCAGTGGTTTAGACCACAGCGCCACCCGTGTCCTACACACCTGAGGAGAAGGTTAGGGAAAGCATGTAGCTTCATCCCCCTGTCTAGTTGCTAGTCCTGAAGGAAAGACACTCATTACGTGCACATATAAGGCTGCAATCACTAGCATTCTTACTTGGAAGTCAGGATGGGGAAGAAATCCAATTTGGTTTGCATTTAAATGTGACTCTACCTAACTCACACTACCTGAAACAATATGCAAGCCAAAACACAGCTCTGTTCTGGAATTCATACTTCTCTGAATTTTGCAATTCCATTCTCCAACCAAGTAACAAAATGCATAAGCTAGGGTAAAGTTGCATTAAAATGCATGTATTCATGGAAATAAGATTCAATATGCATTGTGTTAGGGGAACTTTAAATATTAGGAAAATTATGCTCTACAAAAATGAGTATATCAGGCAAAATTGTGCATATATATATATATATATATATATATATATATATGGTGCAGTTTGCACTAAAATGCAGATGAATTTTAATGAGGACAATTTGTCAGAAAGTCACCAAGTGTTGTGGAAATGTAGCAGCAGACTTACGACTAGAAAAATGAGAAACTGAGAGAAACCAAAATTGACACACTCATCCATCCATCCTTACTTGGAAATTAAGTCCTTCAAAATCACTGTCTTCAGAGAGAATATGTTTAGGGTGAAAGCCTTAATGCACAATACGTACCCTTGAAGGTAAAATCACATTGTAAATAAAATCTCTTAAACATGAAATAAACACTTGAGGCAAACTCAGGCTGCAACCTTTGAAAACCTCTTAGCAAGTAGCTGCTTGCTAAACAAGCTCTAACTTTATATTACTAATGTGTTGCCCCAAACATCTAGCTTACGCTTTGTCATAGAATTTCAGAGTTGGAAGGGACCCAAGGGTCATCTAGTCCAGCCCCCTGCAATGAAGGAATTTCAACTAAATGGCAGATGGCCATTCAACCTCTGCTTATAAACCTCTAAGGAAGGAGAGCCACACGTTACAATTCTGAAATAGAAATAACGGTGCATTTGCCAAGATAAGCTTCCCACATTCTTAAAGAGAGAGAAAAAATAAATTGGCACTGGACGATGAGATTATTTTTAATTTCAGACCCTAATAGCAGCTTCACTTGACAAAAAGAAAAAAAACCTGCACACAACCAAAGACAGGTTGGGTCTTCGCTGAAATCAGTGGGGAAATGAAAACTGTGGTAAAATATAACAAACATCTCCTCAAATATAAAAATGCCAGATGAAACAAAAAATGCTTTCATTTCACACTCCTAGTACTAGGTGAGTTTCCCTGGGGTGAGCATAGAAAAATGCCACCACTGAAAAGTCTATTATTTATTCCCACATACTGCTCCTCAGATGATCTTTGTGAAATCTTCATCAACCCAATGCCCTCCAGATGTTCTGGACTCAAACTCCCATCAGCCCCAGCTAGCCTGGCCGGTGGTCAGAAATGATGGAAGTTATCGTCCAAAACATTTGGAGGGCAGCAGGTTGGCAAAGACTGCCTTTATGTATGTGTTCATGTTGGAATACATGATACCTCCATGATAACCAATGTGCGCTGCTGCTTCACAAAATGGTGGCTTGGGATTGGGAGTTATTTTCATACCCCCCCCATGCTTCCACCGCAAGGCAACCTGATAGAAACAATAGTCTTAGTTGGTAGACTTGTGGCGGTGGCTTCACACAAGCAGGCAATTGTGTTACAGCTGTAGTTTGTGACACAGAAGGCAGTTCTTTTCCGTTGCATAAACTTATTTATAACTTGGCTCGTATTTTGACTGTAAGTTCCTTATGAACAGGGGTTGTTTATCCTTTCGGTATTTGCCCGCTATGCACCACACTGAGGTCCTGTTTCATGACTGCGGTAACCTGAGCAGATCCTCAATAACAACAATAATAATAACGCACAAAGGAAAAAGGAAAGGGGTGAAGTGTACGAGGTCGTGCTCGGTTGCTTTTGCTCTCCTTTGCCAGATAAAAAGTTTATTGCAAAGTTGCTGCTCGCATGTTGTAACTTTAGGAAGACCCAGTGAAAGTCAGTGACAGCTGCACTGCGGAGGCTGCCAAAGATCGCTCTCGTTGGCTAATTTCCGCCAGTCCTGTTACTACAAGTTCTATCCTGAGCAGCGGCGTTGGCAAGCCTCGAAATTTGCACAAAGTTCAGATTAGTTCACTGCCGTGGAAGTTGCTGGCTCTTCCGCTGCGTCTCCGACCGAGTGGAAATCCATCAGATTAGTTTTTAAGTTGTCTGCTTAACTTTTGGAAGAAGCGTTTGTAGTGAGGGCGAACCTTCGTTTCCTGAAAATCTCGAGAGCTAACAATGCAATCCTTCACACGGTAGTGGCCTGTGCGGTGGGGAGGTCACTGATGCTCTCCCGGCTTCTGAACACAGTACGTTGCTGGTGCTTAATGGAATGAAATGGGGAAGGAAGAGGAGTGGGGAGATCAGTGTTGTGAGGTGTGGTTCAGCCAATCCAACAGTCTTGTCTGAACAGAGATGAGCTCTCCACATCTCACACCTCCCCATATCCCTTCTGTAAGTAGTAGCGTCCCTCTTCAACTAGGCACCAGCAGGCTAGTATTTACAAGACTCTACATTGGCTCCCAGTACGTTTCTGAGCACAATTCAAGGTGTTGGCGCTAACCTTGAAAGCCCTGTATACCTGAAGGAGCATCTCCACCCCCATAATTCAGTCCGGACACTGAGGTCCA
This sequence comes from Podarcis vaucheri, assembly GCF_965113315.1. NCBI lineage: Eukaryota > Metazoa > Chordata > Lepidosauria > Squamata > Lacertidae > Podarcis > Podarcis vaucheri. Next base: position 106,007,923 of record NC_138760.1, read on the forward strand.
GCGCCGAGGGTCTTCTGGCGGTTCCTCGCTGCAAGAAGTTGGGTTACAGGGAACCAAGCAGAGGACCTTCTCAGTAGTGGCGCCTGCCCTGCGGAATGCCCTCCCATCAGTTGTCAAGGAGATAAGCAGCTATACAACTTTTAGAAGACATCTGAAAGCAGTCCTGTATAGGGAAGTTTTTAATGTTTTACTGTGTTTTTATATCCGTTGGAAGCCACTGAGAGGTGCTGGGGTACAAATAATGTTTTTAATGTTTTACTGTGTTTTTATATCTGTTGGAAGCCACTGAGAGTGGTGGGGAACAAATAATAAAATTATTATTATTATTATTATTAGTATTATTATTATTATTATTAGTGATCCTTAAAGTGAAAACTGATTAGAACGCATAATAACATACATGCAACAAGTAAAAGGGTTCAAAAAAAGGCAGACCTAACGATGCATATGGAAAGAAGGAAATACTCTTTCTCCACATATGAATGTAAGTGAAATTTGTTTTGTAGGTGTGGGGAGTGGAAGCCATATGTCTTGATATGAAGAAACGGTTTTGCAAGCTCTTATGCAGATGGTATCTAACACCTAAAAGAATGAGCCATATATATCCAGGAGACAAACGTTGGAGATGTGGAAGCATATGGCCCATGTTTTTGGGGGGAATGCATTAGTATCTAAAAGTACTGGATAATATAGAGGAAATCACAGGATACCAACTAACATTCAATCAGATAGTTATCCAGTTTGGCAGCATTAAATGAGGAGTATTTAAGGGGGGGCAGAGAAATGATTGCCATCCTAGCTGCAGTGAGTAAATGAACAACCAGCTCTAACTGGAAACAGAAAAACCTCCATTCGTAAGAGATTGGCCAAGCATGATTTGGGATGTGGTAGATAATGCTGAAATCCAACAGACATTGTTAAATATACAAAGGTAGATAAGGAAGACTACCTTTTGTTGAAATTTGATGTATGTTTATTAGGCACTAGAACAAGATAAAAAAATCTGCACTTGTAGTTTTATAATGTAAATTCTTTCTTAGTCCTCCTCCTCCTGTATATATAGGGTGGAATTGTAGCTTGTGAGGTGGAACAATCCCCCCTCTCCTCTCCCCTTGCACCATTCTGGGGGTTTTCCTGATCCCCCAATTTCAGGGGGCACCAGGGGGTACACAGTAAGGAGGGGATTTAGGTTTGATGAGGCCCTAAGCTACTGGAGGTACTGGGGCCCTTTATATGTCCAGCTGTCCTTTGTCGAACACACATTGTCATTGTTTTTTGTGTTGAATATATGTTATATGGTAATTTATGGACCTAATAGGTATCTAAAGCCATTTGCACATGTTGCCCTGCAACCAGTCCATGCAGATTGTAGGCACCCTATATATAGAAATGAGCAAACCTGTGATATTTTAGGGAGCAGGCTAACAGGCGGGGCCCATTACATACATCATAGGAGCCTACACAACACAAAACAGTGTGCATGCACACGAAAGCTCATACCAAGAACTAACTTAGTTGGTCTTTAAGGTGCTACTGGAAGGAATTTTTTTATGTTGCTGTGTGTAGGTTTTATTTTATTTGTTTTTTATCTTATATTTTAGAAATGTACATCCAGGGTTTTTTTCTTTATTTTTTTTTTGGGGGGGCCAAGAGAGTGGGGCCCTAAGCTATAGCTTGTTTAGCTTATGCGTAAATCCGACACTGCTGTTACGTCAGCAAAATCTCTCCTGTAGGGTTTGTGCTGACAGGGCTCTTGACAGGTGAATTGTGCATATGGAATTTTTTTGCAACAAACATACAATGGTGCCTCGGGTTACATATGCTTCAGGTTACAGACTCCGCTAACCCAAAAATAGTGCTTCAGGCTAAGAACTTTGCTTCAGGATGAAAACAGAAATCATGCTCCGGCAGTGCAGTGGCAGCAGTTGGCTAAAGTGGTGCTTCAGTTTAAGAACAGTTTCAGGTTAAGTACGGACCTCTGGAACAAATTAAGTACTTAACCCGAGGTACCACTGTATAGGAAAAAGGGTTACTTCATTGCTTTTTTATAGAAGAAGAAGAAGAAGAAGAAGAAGAAGAAGAAGAAGAAGAAGAAGAAGAAGAAATTGCTTGAAAATGATGGCTGGTTGCTGGTGTGCTGTCCCAGCAATGCTATCTGAAACAAAGAAGCAGCACAGCCTTCATTGAGGGAGAAGCCAAACAGCTCACAGACACATCTTTCAAAAGAGGAGGATCCATTATCTTACAAAAAAGGGGGGGCAAGCAGGGGAGGGGATGGAATAAAGAAAGGATCCTTGTGGAAAGAACCTTGAGTTACAACATAAGTTTAAACCTGCTGATATTAACAAATAGATGCAATAAAAAGTGCCTTTAAAAAAAGAACATTCGGAATTGGCAAGCTTGATGGAAACTGCTGCTTGGTTACTACGGGCAAAATACTGGAAAGCAAAAATAAAAAGGATGGATTGCTGAAATGTGTGACTACGCAGTAACAACCAAGTTGATGGATTATATAAAGGGTCCGCCTACATGTTGCAGGTCACTTGTAGCTGGCCGTTACCTCTCGTTTTTTATTTTTATTAATTGCAGGTGTGCGAGAGGAGGGCATCCTTGTCAGGAATGCAGCATGCAGGGAGGGAAGGCTTATCTCTTCCCTCCCCACCCTGGGTGAAACTAATATCACCACTCCTGTGTGATTACAACCCTTGGAAAAATACTTTTGTAGGTTTGAAAAAATGTGTTCCAAGTACATGGGACCTCTAGGGAGGGGAGAGATAAGCCAGTTTTTGCCAGGGTGATTCAGGCTTTTACATTTGTCTTATGGTTCTATTCATTCTGGTGTGATGCAATTTTATCCAGATTTTGTGTGTGTGTGTTTTAATATTTGTTAAGACAAACAGTCCTTTCTTTTTAAAGCAACATGCTGTGATTTGCCAGGGAAATTCAGTATTCTAAGCTTGTTCATGTTGCCATTTATGTGTCCAAGTTAACTTCTGTTTCTTACTTTTATTCCATTAAACATTGTTAATAATACAGTGGTGCCCTGCAAGACGAATGCCTTGCAAGACGGAAAACTCGCTAGACGAAAGAGTTTTCCGTTTTGGAGGTGCTTCGCAAAACGAATTTCCTATGGGCTTGCTTCGCAAGATGACAATGTCTTGTGAGTTCCTGCTGGTTTTTTTCCCTCCCCCCCCCCTTTTTCTAATCTGTCAATGGGCTTGCTTCGCAAGACGAAAAAACCGCTAGACGAAGAGAATCACAGAACGGATTCTTTTCGTCTTGCGAGGCACCACTGTAATAATAATAATAATAATAATAATAATAATAATAATAATAATAATGGTATAATGACCAGAAATGAATATGATCTACACCACTATAATTTCCCAATGTTGCATTAATTAAAGTAAAAGGAGAGAGGGGCGCTGTTTGATCCCAACAGATGGAAGAAGGCACACTCAAAAATAGAACTGTTTATAAAACCATTGGAAGCCATATATACAATTTTGTAAGCCGATTCCTTTTATATCCATTTTGCAATATTGTTTATTGCAAATAACCATTGTAAGAATTGTAAGAATGGTTATTTAGGCTACAATTTGATATGCACTTACCTGGGAGTGAGTCCCAGTGAACTTAATAGGACTTATTTCTGAGCTGGCATGCATAACATTAGTACTTTGGTCTGTTCATTTTAATTTTTTAGGCCAGCATATATGTTTTTTTTTAAAAAAAAAAATAAAAACTTAAGCTGGAGAATATTACACCAAAGATGCATCTAAATAACTTCTCTAGTGCTATAGGCATCCTGTCAGAGCAAGAAATTTCCACTTGCACAATGGGACTTTCCCTCCTTTCCTCCCCTTCACACCCCTAGAATCTGTTTCTGAGTTTCCCCACAACCCTCCAGAGCAGATCTGTGGAGGGCTCAGGGTGTGGGGTGGGGGGGGGGAGAGAGAGAGAGGGAGGGGGGAAAGTCCCATTGTGCAAGCGGAATTTTCTTGTGCTGACAGGATGCTTACGTCATGCTGCATCTGATACAAGCCATTGATCATAATGGGTTTATGTATCCTAAGCTTAATTAAGTCTAGATCCAACCTGATACAGTGGTACCTCGGGTTAAGAACTTAATCCATTCCGGAGGTCCGTTCTTAACCTGAAACTGTTCTTAACCTGAAGCATCGCTTTAGCTGATGGGGCCTCCTGCTGCTGCCGTGCCACCGGAGCACGATTTCTGTTCTCATCCTGAGGCAAAGTTCTTAACCCGAGGTACTATTTCTGGGTTAGCGGAGTCTGTAACCTGAAGCGTATGTAACCTGAAGTGTCTGTAAGCCGAGGTACCACTGTACTGTTAGAAATCCTATGTGCCTAGGTGAATGCCCAAAGTATTAAAAGGCTCCAAAGGTGTCTTGTGTGAGTCAAAACACACATCTGTCCATGAAAACAGCTTTCCCTAAATTCTGCAAGTTCCCCACCCTCTGGAACCTTCATGCCATCCCAGAGGGTCCCCTTAGCCATTCAGAACAGCTTTTCTGAGGGCATTCGGGGGGCTGCAGGGGGAGCAAGGAGCTAGGAAACCTCTGCTCTCCCTTCCCCAGCCTCAACCTTTCAATCTGTACATTCAAAGAGTCAGAGGCATGTTATCATCTTTATCATTAATAGGTGTTTAGCACGATATTTTTTTTTTTTGGTAAAAGATGAACAACATTCCGATCCAACTAGACTTGCAATCGCTGTCTCCCCTTTGCGTTCACACATGCATACAAATTCAGTGCACATTTGTAGCGTCATATGCTGAAACGTCTGCAGTCTGGCACATATACGCTTTCTCAAAACAAGGCTTACTCTCAAGCTGGGAGCTTGGCCTGGAACGGCAGAAATAATCCTGCTCTGCAAATTATCTGATCATTCAAGCCCTAAATTACATTTCGTTCAAAACAGGGTTATAAATTCAGGTCAATTTACCTCATCTGGGCCTCCCAGGTTTACGAACGATCTAAAGCTCTGCTCAGCTCTTAGCTCTTTTTGCAGGGTGGGGTGGAAGGAAATCTATTGCAGTTTCTTTAACTTCCTGTACCGTTCACAGCTCTTTTTCCTTAGTAAAGGAAAAATTCAAGAGTATTCTCCCTCAGCGTTTTTTGTTGTTTAGTTTTTAGTGTTTTGCATTTCCCTACATTGTAGAACAGGGCCTTGCTTTGTAACCCAGTTCATGGGGAACGAGTCACAAAACACAGCGTTGCCTTCTTGCCTCCAAACCTACAGGCCTATTTGTGAAATGTAAAGTATGCAGATGGTGGGAGGCATCTTCCTTGGACATTCTTTGAGCATTTTTGTATTTATGCATTTTCTTTAAACGCAAACTGAATAAAAGTTCAACCTCCCCATCCCCCTCCCACATTGTGTGGAAAGGGACTAAACACAACTACTGAATTGCCGACTTGGAAGAAATTCCCAGGGGTCAACTAGCCAAAACCCATACAATGAAGGAACCACAGCTTTAAAATCCCTGTCAAATGCCCTCTCTCCTCTCCTGCTTCCGCTTGAGTCTGAACTGCTCTCTGCCACAGACTCTCCCTGCTCATTACGTCCTGCTGCCTCTTCAGTTTCTGACCCTTGCTCCTCCCAGTCCTCTCCCTCTTCTCCCTCTGACCACTCACTGTCTTCCCACCACCAATCATCTCCTGACTCTGAGCCATCTTCCCTTGAGGGTTCCCCAGCTGGTGCCTCCCACCATTCCTGTGTCCAGCGGGTCCATGGCATGACCCACTGAAGTAAGTGCATTCAAATTAGTCATGACTGACTTATGGCCATTGATTTCAATGGGTCTACTCTGAGTATGAGACAACCCAAATGAAATGCCTTGTGGTTGTTGCTGTTTTCTTGGAATTTGTGGAGTCGTTGGTGGTAGGGAGGTAACATTTCATAGAAACGTAGAGTCGCGCTGGACCATGATGAATCTTTTGCCCAACATGGGGTTAATAATTCAGTTTTCAAATTTCTTTGAGGAGAAATGCAGACGAGTACTCTGAATATTGTGCTAAGGAACCTAAAGCCATCCTCAACTGTACTACCACTGCGACTTATTTAGTGTTATTTGGGATTGCTTCAGAAACTCATTTAAAGAAACTGGAATGTACAGTATGGGTAATGCAAAGTTAGTAACATATAACTGCCCTAAAACAAACTATGTATTTAATGTTTTCATTGCTTTATTACAACAGCCTCTTCCCAAATAAACATTTGAATAAAGCAATATGTAAACAGAAGGTTACAGCCAAGCAAAACTGTGATGGCAGCAGGGACAGAATTAAGCATTTCAAATTGTATTTAGTGTTGTGTTGTGTTCACTCCATAACCTATATACAGTGGCAGCTTGGTTTAAGAACTGCCACTGTTTATGAACAACTTGGATTAAGAACGCTGCAAACCCAGAAGTAGGTGTTTTGGTTTGTGAACTTTGCCTTGGAATAGGAACATGTTCCGCTTCCTGTTGAGTGTGTTCCATTTGTAAATTGAGTCCCCCCCCCCTGCTATGGGAAAGCATGTCTTGGTTTAAGAACGCTGTGGTTTAAGAACAGACTTCCGGAACGGATTAAGTTCGTAAACCAAGGTACCACTGTATGCTGTTTGAAAAGACTGAGTGCCCTTGAAAAGAGGTAAAATATTGTACATAAACCAATTCAATGTCTGTTGCCCTCTGAACTCATTGTCTCATAATATCAGTGTTTTTTCCAGAAGGTACTCAAGAGTACGCAGTACCGGCACCTCTTTTTGTTGTTGCTAAAAAGTGTGGCGCTTACTGTAACAACTCCATGATGAGTACCGGGACCTATTTTTCGGGGGGACGGGACACTCCATAATATACACAGCCTGATTTGGGGGTTGGAAATGCTTTCACATAAACGCAACTTTAGAACCTTGTGGGAGATTGTTTATGCTGAATAGAGATTAATGAGAAAGTCTGGCATTTTGAAGTTCCTATAGGTATTTGTTTAGTTCTGACTCTTCTTGGCATAGTAAAAAGATCTATTCCCCTCACCCAGTAATTATAGACCTGACCTTTCCATTATTATGTGGGCAAAACTCCCACCAGAATCAAGCGTTGTTTACATCCATCCCAGGCCTTCTTCCCGCTGTAATCCAGTTCTGCTCTTGTGAGCAAGATTCAGATCTTTACTGCCACTTACAGTTTAATACCGTGACTTTTACCTGAGTGGAAATCCCACTACATTTCCATAGGATTGAAAACCTTTCAGCCTGATCCAAGGGCGGAGGAAGGGGGATGCGGTGGGTGTGGACTGCCCTGGGTGTCACCACTGAGGGGGGTGACAAAATGTCAGGCGGCACTCACCGTGGGGCCTGCAGCACGCCCGAGCCATGCCTCTCTCCCAGAAGAGACACAGTGGCTGGGGCACGCGCAGGCTCCACGCTGCCCAAACGGTTTGCCCCCTGCCTCTCCCCAGCTATAGGGCGGCTGAGTTGGAGGAGGCAGGCAGGCTCTGGAGGCCCTGTGGTGCACCCCACCCCTAAGGGCACACCTCGCCCCTAAGGGTGGCTCACCCCACCCCTATGGGCACACCGCCCTGGGTGCCTGAGCAGCTTACTCTGCCACTGGCCTGATCTTATCTATGTTTTCTTCAGACCTATGTCTCATTGAATTCAATGGGATTTCAACCAGAATGAGGAGCTACTGGAGGTGTACAGTGGCTGCCAGATGCAGTAACCCAAACCTCCTCTTCCTTTTTCTTCCAGGAACACATAATAAAACGAAGGATGTCAGAGAATTCCAACAAAAGCAGGAACATGAATGGAAATTATCAGGGTTTGCTTATTTCTCCCATGTGCAGAACAGAAGTCAATCCAGCAGATATGATCTGTGTTCACCACTGCTGCTGTTTTCAGTCTGTAAAGGCTGCGTAATTTATAACTTCCTCCTCCCCATTTGCATGGTTGTCTCCTTTGCAATGAAACAAAAGAGGTGGAATAATGTAACGGGGTAATTGTGAAATTTATGTAATTAGTTGCATAAGTTGCATTATTTCGCCACAGCAGACAGTGCGACAAATAGTTTAGATTTTTGGGTGGAAGATGAACTGCAGCAGTAAGCAAACAGTGATGCGTGGGACATAGAATGGAACAAAACAAAACAAAATGTGGACATTGGCATAAGCCTCAGTGGAGTCTCATCTCTCCCTTCTCAGCCAATATTCAGAGCAACAGTAACTGCAGATAAGGGTCCTGGTGGAATATGGATGGCTAAATTGGAAACGTGCACCCCCTTGCCACCCCAAACAGTGGGTTGCACTTTGTATACCTGAGGACTGTTTGGAGATGGCGGTGAAGGGAAGAGGGTTCCATTGAGAAGTAAGCCCATAACCTCCCAAGCTGAAGCTGAACTCATGTGGGGTTAGTTCATGCCTCTTATTTGTCCAATTTGCGAGAAAAAATTAAAATTTTAGTCCAATCCTGCCTTGTATCAGAAAAAAACTCCTGTTTTCAGTTAACATATCAAAGCATTTTGAAGGGCATCCCTCCCTTTTCTCCCCCCCCCCTTAACCAAATGCAAAATGTTAAATTGTTGGCTCGGCATGTAACTCATCAGTCTTTGCAGAACTGGGGGGAAAGAAGAAAAGAGAAAGTTAGGGAATTGGTCATTTGTGGTTAGAACAATCAGACTAAAATGGTGATTTGTCCCTCTTTAAGCCTCAACTTTTTGTTATTTCTAAAAGGTTAGAATCTTGCCAGGCCAATTTTCCCTCTGAACCAGTAATCAGCATGTAATTTTTATTGCTATCAGACCTTTTGAAAATGACAGGATTCGCTAAGATCATCAACATGTGTTCTACAAATTGGTACATCCTTCAAACCATCATCTGATTTCTTTTGGGAAGGAAATAATTTCTTTTGGGAAAGAAATGAGTTTTATTCGAGGTAGGCCCCATACATTGCCCCTTTGCAACAAAGAACTGTGTAGGGAAATCAAAATGGCGCTAACGATAGTAAACAAGCTTGCCTCTCTTTGTGGAGAAGTTCAAGAGTTCTTTAACATGATTATGTTTATTGATATGTACTCCTTTTATGGAAACAGGGGGTGAGCTTCATAGCTGCTGCATAACTGCAGTCACATTTGTGGTACAGGAGTTGCCTACAGGAGAGCCAGTGTGGTGTAGTGGTTAAGAGCGGTAGTCATGTAATCTGGGGAACCGGGTTCACGTCTCCGCTCCTCCACATGCAGCTGCTGGGTGACCTTGGGCTAGTCACACTTCTCTGAAGTCTCTCAGCCCCACTCACCTCACAGAGTGTTTGTTGTGGGGGAGGAAGGGAAAGGAGATTGTTAGCCGCTTTGAGACTCCTGAAGGAGAGTGATAAAGCAGGATATCAAATCCAAACTCTTCTTCTTCTTCTTCTTGCATGCAGAAGGGCTTGGTTTCCATTCTTGGTGTCTCCCAGAGAGATCTGAGGAAAGCCCTTGCAAACATTTTGGAGGAAAAATGTATAAAGCTCTTGTGTTTGCTTGGGACAATTTAAACGTTGATAATTGCAGCACAAGAAAACAAAATTCAAATGGACCAAAAACAAAACAAACAAAAAAACCCTGTGTTTGGCAACAACAGCAAACGGTTCCCAAGAAATAGATGTGTAAACAAGGGTTATTTCTGAATTCTTGAAAATTGCCTGTAATAAGTATTTTTTAAAATACACCAAGCTAACCACTGAAAGTAGCATAGTGCCAATTCTCCCATCCCCATCTTGATGTGGGATGGGTGTTAAGCTTGCTTCAAGCATTGAGAAAAAAACAGTTCCAAAAAAACCGCCAGCAAGCTCAGAGGGAGAAAAAGGAAATAAATGTTGATTTCCTATACTCGTGCTAGTTATATGTTTTCATTTCCTTATAGAAGAGGACAAAAGTACCAAAACGTATGGGTAGGCCTGCCCTGGAAACTGAGAGAAATGAAATTGACAAATCCTTCTGTTCCTACTACAGTGGTACCTCGGGTTAAGTACTTAATTCGTTCCGGAGATCCGTACTTAACCTGAAACTGTTCTTAACCTGAAGCACCACTTTAGCTAATGGGGCCTCCCACTGCTGTCGCGCCGCCGGAGCCCGATTTCTGTTCTTATCCTGAAGCAAAGTTCTTAACCTGAAGCACTATTTCTGGGTTAGCGGAGTCTGTAACCTGAAGCGTATGTAACCTGAGGTACCACTGTATGATCTACTTATATCATTGCTGAATAATAAAACACTGACCTGTGCCCTCTCTTTCTCTCTGTCTACCTCATAGGGTTGTTGTGAGGAGGTAAAGGCATGACTCCATGTATCTCCCTGTGGCTCTTTGGAAACAGAATAATCTAACAAATAAATAAGTAAAATAACTTGGGATGGACTTTGACAGTGGGTTTCCCCTCCTTCCAACACCTAGAAGTTACTTATTGTCTATGTTTCATTGCTTTCAAGGAGTAGCAATAAAGAATTCATAGTTAACAGCTTACACATGTAACAAGGGTATAGAAGTTTGTAAGGTGTTACTTAGCAACATTCACTGACAGACCGTCAATAGCTAACTAGAGGAGTAAAGGAAAAACTCAGTCAAGACATCAAAATAGCAAATTTAAGTCACTGACTGTGTCTAAAAGATTGCCACTCGTGCTGTGAATTTCTCTTAGTGCTGATTCCCATCAAATCACTTGGGTCTGACAACTTGGCTACACACACAGGTGCAGTGAACACATGAAGCCCATCTGTGATGAGTTTGTGGGTATTTTTTACATGCCTCCATATCACCTATAGCTTGGGCAAATAATATACTCTACAGATAATTTCATGGCATGGAAATGTAGAATTAATAGGACAAGGTGTGAGTTGGATGGAGGCATGTGGATAGAAGGCTCCATATTATTCTACCACAACGAATGAATACATCTACATGCAGTACTTTTTTATATAAAAGAGTCAAGTGCCACTACTCATAGCTTGATCAAAGTACCATGGGTACCACCACAAAATGGCAGCTTGTGGTATTTTTTTAAAAGTGATGGTACTCCATACCACTAAGTACATAACATCACTCAAGAGCACAAGACAGTTTGAGCATATTACACCAATCCTGGCCCAACTGCACTGCCAATAAGTTTCCAGGCCTGATGCAAAGTGCTGGTTTTGACCTATGAGGCCTTAACTGGCTCAGGACTGTGATACCTCAAGGACCACCTCTCCCCATATGAGCCAGCCTGGAACCTGAGATGATCAACCAAGGCCCTTCTTCGTGTGCCTTATCCACGAGGGATCCGGTGGGTGGCAAAACAAGAACAGGCCTTTTTTGCAGTGGCTCCTTGCTTGTGGAATGCTCTCCCTAGCAGTCTGAAGCATTACGGAAGTAGTGAGGAAAATATTTCCATTCACTGGCTTCTCCAGTTTTCTGATGTGATTTGGGGGTGCTGTAAAAGTCTCTTTATTGTTTGGCAGGATGTACATGGACGCATTAGGCGCTGTATGGACGCAGGTGGCACTGTGGGTTAAACTACAGAGCCTAGGACTTGCTGATCAGAAGGTCGGCGGTTAGAATCCCCGCGACGGGGTGAGCTCCTGTTGTTCAGTCCCTGCTCCTGCCAACCTAGCAGTTTGAAAGCATGCCAAAGTGCAAGTAGATAAATAGATACCACTCTGGCGGGAAGGTAAACGGTGTTTCCGTGCACTGCTCTGGTTCGTCAGAAGCGGCTTAGTCATGCTGGCCACATGACCCGGAAGCTGTACACCGGCTCTGTCAGCCAATAAAGCGAGATGAGCACCGCAATCCCAGAGTCGGTCATGACTTGGATGTTACTGAACTCACCACAGCAATGAAAACCTCTGGGCACAGCTTCAGCTTGAATAGCCCCTTCAGATCAGTCTGCCAGAGACAAGCCAAATAGATTGAGCTTCCTAAGGTTTTACTCTATGACAGTTTTTTCTGGACTGCTTTTCTGGACAAAGCCCAGGTTGCTGTTGTTTTTTGAAAGCTTGTCTTGTTTGAAAGCTATGTTGCTTGAACTCTGGATCCAGCGCTTCAGGAATACAGCCTTATTAATGATGCATGCATACAAACAGAAGACATCACCACCAGTTTTATCAGAGCTGGGATGATAAGATGGGAGATTTTTATGAAGCCGCTTTGATTTAAGGGAGACTTTTTAGTTGGTAGGCTTTTCTCTTTTGAGTCCTTGCTACTGTGCTTGGATTAAATCAGAAGAAATATGAAGCAAGGATGGAATCTTAGGCCTGCTTGTTTAAGAATTAGTCCTATTGGATTAAGTAGAATTTGAGAGCAGAAGTTTGAGCCTGGAGATTTCATATGCTCCCTTCCTTCATGTTTTCTTTCCTCTTTTTTGAGAAACTAGAGAAATGCTGGTTCAGCTCTGGCTCTGTCTTGCCAGGCCATGGACCAACTCCTCTTCATCCACAATGATAGAAAAGTGTTCCACTTCTACGCAGGATGAAACGGTTAAATCTGCTATGATTAAATGGGCACAGGATGTTGGTCATAACATCATGTTTGCTGACTGGGAACAGTTGTGGACCACAGGTATGAAATTTACAGCATGTAATGCCCTTAGAGAGAATATTATGAAAATGATCTACAGGTGGTACATGACACCAGTCAAGCTTACAAAAATCTACCATTTGCCCGATAATAAATGCTGGAAATGTAAAGAAACTGAGGGTACATTCTTTCACCTTTGGTGGATGTGCCCAAGGATTAAGGCTTTCTGGGAAATGATATATAATGAATTGAAAAAAGTATTTAAATATACCTTCCTGAAGAAACCAGAGGCCTTTCTCCTGGGCATAGTTGGCCAATTGGTGTTAAAGAAAGATAGAACTTTTTTTATGTATGCAATAGTAGCAGCAAGACTACTTATCGCGAAATATTGGAAGACACAGGAGCTACCCACACTGGAAGAATGGCAGATGAAAGTTATGGAATACAAAATGGGAGGTGTGAGGAGGTCAAGAAACTAGTGAAGGAAATATAAGATTTGAAAATACTAATTTATTTTCTGTTTTGATTATTGGTTTTCTTCTTTGTTCTTATTCTTTCTTTTTTCTCTTCTCTTCTGTTAACTGTTTTCTATTGTGCATTTTTTATGTGTTTTGTTTTTGTAGTTTAAATTCTGGAATTTGTTTTTATTGTTTGTGAAACTTTAATAAATATTATTATAAAAAAAATTAAAAAAGGAAAGTGTTCCAGTTCTGTAAATCAAAATGGCACAAAAGCTTCAAATTAAATATTTACTTCTGAGTAAATTTACTTAGGGCTTCAGGGCAAATAATTCACTTCCCCCTCTTTGGACCATCTTCTGTAATGAGTTTGCGATCCTCTAACAGCAACAGAATTCTCTTAGGCATCAATAAAATTTAAGTGGCTAACTAAGTTTATGCATGGCTCTCTCTCTTTGCATTCTCAATGTATGGAGCTTGAATGGAGAACTTACACTGACTTGAGTTTATATACTCTGTTTTCAAAAATATCTGTCACTTTCTTTACATCATTAGCAATGTATGTACATGCCCATGAATTCCTAGGGAATTTTTGGTATTGTACGGAAAGAACCTGAGTCCAGGCACAACATCAAAACCACCGTGGTAATCATTAATGCAGCACCATCAGTGCGCACAGTGCTTTACAAAAGTACAGGAGGATTCTGCCCCAAGGAGCTTACAAGTTAAACTTCAAAGCGAGGACACTGGTAGTAGTAAAAGTAGACCCACTACTATTTCTGCAGTGCAAGGTCCCTGTCTCCAGCAGTCTAGAGTCACCTAATCAACATGAAGAGCAAAACATTAAAGAACACTGAAAACATAAGGAGTTTCAGTTTCCAGCGAATGGTGCACAAGCTCTGCTACATACAATGGAACTTCATGAAAAACACAACCTATCTGGAAGAAGATATTGGGGAACTAGGGACACGGGTGGCACTGTGGTCTAAACCACTGAGCCTCTTGGGCTTGCCAGTCGGAAGGTTGGCAGTTCGAATCTCCGCAACAGGGTGAGCTCCCATTGCTCTGTCCCAGCTTCTGCCAACCTTAGCAGTTTGAAAGCACACCAGTTCAAGTAGATAAATAGGCACCACTGCGGCGGGAAGGTAAACAGCATTTCTATGCGCTCTGGTTTCTGTCACTGTGTTCAGTTGCGCCAGAATCAGTTTAGTCATGCTGGCCACATAACCCAGGAAGCTGTCTGTGGACAAATGCCGGAAAGCAAGATGAGCGCTGCAACCCCATAGGCGCCTTTGACTCGACTTAACCACCCAGGGGTCCTTTACCCCCCTTTTTTTATTGGAGCACTTCAAATCATTTCTAGTGTTTGCATACAAAATTAGAAAATCTGCACTGATCTCTTCAATGTTGTTTTTTTGGCATAATTATAAAATTATTATATAATCTTCCAAAGGGCTTGGATGTGACTATCATGAATGGACCCTGCACTTTTGAATTTGCCACTACGCTACTGCCTGAACCTTAGGGTCATAACTCAGAGGGTTTTCAGCCCAAGCCACACCCAACCCAAAGGAGCACCCAGAATATGACAGATGGTGAGGGTACTGGGCAACAGGCCTGGCATCAGTGGCACTATAATGCCAGGCTTCACCTGGCATATTTTCTTTCTTCTTATTTAAGTAATAAAAAATTAGAGCCAGGGAGCGGCTGACCAGACATGTGCGTGGTTACAGATGCTCAACTTATTATTTGTCCCTTCATACAGTGAGACAGTGCTTATTCCTAATTAAATGAGTTCAGCATCAGCTAAAGCAAATAGAAGCAAACTCAATTTACTTCCCGTAGTCGTGACGGTGCCACAATTTAAGTGAGTTAAAAATCTGCTATGCAGAGTATTTGTTTTCCTTCTTTTTCAAAAAATAATAAAATAAAATAAAACCCAGGATTGCAAAGTGCTTGCTTTTTTCTTTTTTCTTTTTTTGCTCTAACATACCAGGAATGAAGAAGCAGTTGTAAAGTATGGAATGATTGGGGGGGGGGGGACAGAGAGAGAAGGGAAATGCTATTGTGTGCTTTGTAACTGAAGTACTACACTTGACTATCTAAAGGTTCCCCCTACCCCATAAGAACATTAAGCCCAGGGTAGGGATGGGAAAACAAGTCTGTTTTCCCCGTCATAAATCTGTCTAATTTTCCCATCTTAAATTTAAGTCTCCACATTTCCCCCCCCCCCCCGGTTTATATATCTAGATAGATAGATAGATAGATAGATAGATAGATAGATAGATATTTAAATCGCATGAAAATTCTTGTTCAAATTTTTCCTACTTTGCATGTATTTATACAGAACTTTGACTAATATAGACATTTTTGCAAATCAATTCCCCCAATCTAGTGCATCTGTGTATGTGATTTTCAGCAATATGCATTTCGATGCACACTTTATCCCAGTATGTACATTTTGGTACACATAATTTGGCTGAAAAACAGCACTGCAAAGTTCATTCAATTGCAAATTTGGAAGGATGGCATTGTTTGGATTTGCATATTTTTGGGAGGAAATGCAGATTTGGTAAGTTTTGCCTTTAAATGAGAACTGAATCAAATTGTGCATGGTTCAGGCTGGGTCCAAACCAAAGAATATTGGGAAATTGTACTTAAAAAAAGAAAAACACCTTCCAAGTAGGGGTCATCATTACCCACTCTATGAAATGCCCTCCCATCAGAAGTCAAGGAGGTAAGTAACTATACAACCTTTAGGAGACATCTGAAGGCAGCCCTGTATTGGGAAGTTTTTAATGTCTAATGTTTTATTATGTTTTTGTATATGCTGGAAGTCATGCAGAGTGGCTGGGGCAACCCAGTCAGATGGATGGGGTATTATTATTATTATTATTATTATTATTATTATTATTATTATTATTATTTGGTTGTGATTTCAGGCAGTCACAGACTCCGAATACATGTGGTTATTCAACTCCAGCTAACCAAGAAAAGAAAACTCAATTGAATATTATTGGGAAAACCCAAGGGAAAAAAGACCTGGGGAATTAGTATAAAAAAGCAAGTGAACAGGTTATCTAAACATAATCCTGAGAGTTGCCACTTCAAACAGCCCGGGCGATGCTGACATTTCAGCTAAGTGGAGTGTCAAGCAGATGGGGGGGGGATAAATCTAGACAAAGGGGACAAAGCAGGGAGAAATTACAAGCCTCCCTTAGTTCAAGACCAGTTTTTATGAGTGCCTTGATTGGAGCAGGAGGCTACATGCTGACCTCTCCCACACCACCATCAAAGTTCATGATAGCGCTTGCAGTGAGACATGGTTGACCATTCTCCTCCAGCTCTGTTTATTAGGGCTTTCCAATGCAATACATTAAAAGCAGCCCTCACCTCTTGGCCTTTGACAGTAAAGATATTTTGTTTTGTGGGAGCCACATCTTGTGCTGAATTTGTATTGTTCTTGTTCCACTTGGAACATTTTTAGTTGTTGTACAGTCGCGATGTTTCCATCGTTTTTATACGTATTGTAACCTACCCTTATGGAACCTTATGGTGAGGAGAGGGTAAGAAGTATAGCTAACTAAATTAAAAAGTATTAGTCTTTGTGGGGAAATGTGGCTGGCCTTGTTTGAAGGCGATAGTACAGTAGTCCTACTATCACATGACTGGTACAGCCTTTGTGGGAGGAGGACTAGCCAATTTCTCCTTTAAAAAAATGAAATAGATTGAGCCATGATGATGTATGAAGAAGCTCTTAATTCTCATTCTGCACAGAGGGCCTTTGCAAAGGCGCCGAAACTGATTGGTATCAGCTTATCAAAGCAAAAATCTGGAGAAGTCTATCCTTGGAAGAGGAACCAAGAAGCGGATGGTACAAAGGATGAAAGGAAGGAGTTTCCCCAGTACTACTTTGCATTTTTATAGTTCAGTTTATTGTGGTGAATCCCCATTCTGTAGGCTGAGTGTTAGCGTGAGGCTCACAACAACCAAGGAATAATTGTCTTTAAAGCCAGTGGCCCTTATGTCTCTGTAAACACAGACCCCCCCCCCCATGTTTCACTATTTTGAGGGACATCCCTGATTTGGAGAAGCCATCCTGGTTTCTGTTTTGATCCCCAAATGTACCACTTTTCCTTAGGATGTCTCTATTTTCAGTGGAGAAATGTTGGAGGGTATGGAGTTATCCAACCCCCGAGCCGTCTGAAGGCAATCCTGTATAGGGTAGGGTATTTTTAATGTTTGATGTTTTGTTATGTTTTTATATATGTTGGAAGCTACCCAGAGTGGCTGGGGCACTCCAGTAAGATGTGTGGGGTATAAATAGTAAAATTATCATTATGGAATGGGACGTCCCTGTGGCGATCACACAGGGACCCCAGACGTTTCACCATCTATTGATCCCTGTGCCACCACTTTATTTCTCGCTGCCACCACCCAGGCCCTACCTGGTACAATACTGAGTCCAGTCAGTGTTAAATTGGAACATAAATTTCTGTTTATTTATTGCAGTTTAACAAGCGTGTGGTTTCATAAACGGTATCAGTCAATTACAATCATGGGGTGCCTATCCAGTGCTCTGATGGTGGAGTGCTCTGATTGTGTTTCCTGCTTGGCAGGGGGTTGGACTCGATGGCCCTTGTGGTCTCTTCCAACTCTATGATTCTATGATTCTATGATTCTATGATCCAGACCTAAAACTTCCGCTACCTGCTCTCACTCACTAAAACACCTCTCAGATATTTACTTGTCTGCCTAGCCCCTGTTTCTGACTCAGCTTATTTCACTACACTAACCCAACCTACCCACAGACTATCCCAATTCACTCCCACTCCCACCAACCACCCAACTCCCAACGAACGCCTCCCTTCGCCCCTCCCAGAGCTGGTTTTATAGTCCCCCTGACCGCACCCCCCTGGGTTCTGATTGGGTAACCTGTTTAACTATTTCACCTCCAGCACTCTCATATGTTAACGTCACAGTCCCTATTTTCATTGGAGAAATGTTGGAGGGTATGTAAACATGCCTAACATTGTACTGTAAATGCAACTGCTTCAGTGGACTTTAATATTATTATTATTTTGCTGATATTGTCAATTAGGTCAAATATAACTCCCAATATTGACACGTATATATAAAAAATTACATACAGACATCAAATTGAATTCAACTAAGCTTTACTCAAAGTATCCCACTGAAATTAATGGACCTATGTTAATTATGTCTATTAATTTCAATAGGTTTACTCTGAGTATGACTAACTGGATACAAGCCATTGTCATTATATAAATAGGGAGAAAAGCCCTTACAATTTTATGTGGTAGCAATCTGGGTAAGTATGTATTTTCTTAACATTGCATAGCGCAGTTCAAAAGGAAAATATATTCTGAAAGCAGTTTCCTGAACAGACAAAAGTTTAATTCCCATGGCAAAACTATTGGTCTATTGATTTAGAATTTATTTTTGTTTAAAATGAATGGTCTAGCCTGAATTATGCATCCTTTTGTAGATCAGATGTTCAAGTTTAAAGACATACTTTATTGATTTGAATGTGTGTGTGTTTTGTCCAGACTCAATGTATATCATCAAAAGCAGAATGATCTCTCGAAAGAAGACATGGTATTGGATTTTCAAAATATCACACCATGGTCATTATATCTCATTGTCTTATCTCTCTTTTTTCAGAATATATAATACTGAATTACAAAATATTTCTATATATTCGTGCCTGTGCTTTTTAATTACTTTCCAGGTGCACGATTTTTCAAATCTGCTTATAAAACCTCAAACTATATCGTTTCACTATTTAGTTTTATTACTTTTTTAAAAAACAGAGGACTGGATTCAGCTAACTGGCACTGCCAGCGAAAACCCATGCAATGCCTTTTGCTAGCACAATGGGGCTGTCCCCCCCTCCCTGGGGCATACTCCCCCTGCCATTGGCTCTGGGGGAATTAGGAGAACCCCCAGAACAGAACAGCACAAGACTGTGATGTATCTTGGACCTTAAAAAGTCAGATCATTGCTTTCAGCTTGGAGTCACAATGTGGTCTCAGTCCCTTGGAACGGTTGCCCACTTTTGTCTTCCATTACAATAGGGACTCCATTTTGTTTCATCCTCAAAATACGACAAATTCTGTGCAACATAAATTAACCCTTGCTTATGCAATAAATCCCCTGGATTTTATGCAAAGCTAAGCGCAATTCAATACCACACAGGATAGCATCTCTGTGTCCTAAATTAGAAACTAAACTGTACAAGGTGGGTGCATTCCACCTCCGCTTCATTTTCTAACTCCCCACGGTGGGTTGAACTCTTGACCTGTCTATTTAATTTCCGTGGTGTTTCACTAGCATTATTTAAAATGATACCTGGTATAGTGAATTCTCACTTCGTCTGATGAAAAAGGAACAACTGAAATTAACAAAATTATTTTGTTTTTTGGGCTTCAGTGCCTCATTAGGAAGATTTATGATCAGGAGCTGAGCAGAGAAACTTCCTTGAATTATGCTGCACTTCTAATGATAAAAAAACCCTCTGGGAGGTCATGAGCATGGGAGTTTTAATACCCTTTCAGAACCATCTGGCATTAGATTACATGCAAGGAAAGAACAAATTCTGGCAGTAATATTCATCTCCATTAACCTAAAATGCAGGCCAATATGATTATAGTGAAGGAACAGTTTCTATTAGATCTGAGCTAAATTGGTTTATAAAACTGCAGACATCTTACAAAGTGGACTTGCCAACTAACTGTAAAGACTCATTGTGTTTCGCTTCACAATAACATTTTAATTTGTGCTATTTTTAAGGCTGAACTGAAAGAGGACCATGTTTAGCTAAAAAGATTCCTCTTTGAAAAGCACCCACATTTTGGCATTTTTAAAGGAAGGACCAAAAAATGGGGAGCAAAGGGTTGCCTATTTGGATATATGAAAAGAACTGTTGCCCTTAATCTGCCTTTGTATAATCGCATAACACAAAGGCATCATCAGCAAGCCTATTCAGAGGAAGGTGAATGCTTACAGACCTCACTCTTATTTAGCTTTGTAACTTCATCACATAGTCAAATCTGATTGGCTGGGATGATATGACACCATCATGTCACTTATATTTATTTACCTGTTGGGATTTTTTGTATTTTTTTCCCTTTCAAACTATTTGGATTTATTTTTGTGAATAGGTTGGGGGGGTACTATATGAGGATCAGGAGGAGAAATTGCCTGTGGATAGCTTGTGTGTTGCAATAGAGGAAAGCAGGGCATTTAAAAAAACTTATTACGTGTGGGTGAAATCCTCTCACCCCCCCTCCCAGGAAGCTCAAAATTCTCCCCAAGAAGTGTCCTTTTGATTCTGCTTCGCATTTACATTTTGGGAAATCAAAACGCAAATATAGATGCTGTTCCTTTTGTCTGGACACTTGTCATTTCCAATCCTGCTGTAAACAAAACGTGCTTGAAACTCACCCCACCAGCTCACGTGAACTTTTGCTGGCCACACACCCATGACTTCATAGTAGCTCCACCAGTGGCACCAATGTGTTCATGTAATGTACATATTTATTTATTTATTTATTTGTTCATTAATTCATTAAAGGCTGTTTAGCTGGAAAAGATTCCAGAGTGGTTTACAAATCACTAAAAATAAGACAGGCCCCACCATCAGGTTTTCAACCTAAACAGTTTAAAAGAAGACATATTCTCAAGGCACAGATTTTTCTTTTCAAATAAAGTAGGCCTTCCCTCACTCTGTTTCAGATACACATGTATCTCCCATATTCCAGACGTCATATACAACTTTTTATTTGGACAAACATTTTGTGTTGATTTTGTAAAAAAAGATACAACTAAGCCTACATACTGCAAATCTTACCCATGTCTACTCAGAAGTAAATCCCATTGGGTTTCATGAGGCATACTCCCAGGTAGGTGGGGATAGGGTTGAACCTACAACAATATACAACAAGTTAAAATGTATGAACAAACAAACGAATGGTTATGTCCTCAATGCAGCCTGGAGACACTATTGGAAAACAGGAGTTCGTTAAAGTTCATTCAAGATGGCCTTCCCCACATCAAACTTTTCAATATTATCATATTGGGAGGTTTCAAGAATCAAAACTATTACCGGAATGTCTGCTGAAATTTTGACTGAGCTCTCGTTTGAGCTATGCAACATTCCTTGGGCGAGAGGACAGAGGCAGCTGGACAGAGTTTCTGCAGTTTATAGAATGACTGTGTACACACGCATTTGTGACACAAGTGCTTCTTTGCATGTACAGATGCTGGTCTGCACCGACATACTAAATAGGTATGCAAATGAGCATTTAAAAAAAAACTCCTTGGATATTTGCTAGGAATGAATGAGCCCTGCGGGGGGAGGGGAGGATCAATGTAGCCAATTTATGGTCCGTCTTTTGAAAAGGAGAGCCCCTTCCTCAAGCTAACTACTCGGTTACTCCATTCCGGCTCTTTGCTCAGAATTGGACAAGAATGGGGATTAAGGTGGCTTTAAGCTACTTTTGCATTTCCTGTGTTCTGGAGCCAGGCAGGAGCCCTTTATGAACCCTGGGAAACAAGGAACAGCCACTATTTGGTGTGTTCCACCATCTCCCTTCGACTAGGGTGAAGAATGGCGGGGGGGCTAACATGGATTCCTTAAACCCCTAAGCAGGGGGTATTCTTGCGGAGAGGGGTTATTTCCATGCAATCCCTTTTTGCTGCCAAGAACAGTGCGAAAGGAGCATCGGCAACGTGAAAAGAGGACCAGATTCCTCGTGTGGCAACTTCATATGTCTGTGATCTTAATGTGATGCGCATGCATTCGGTGCCCAGTGCCATGGGCAGACCCACTGTGAAGGCCTCACACCCCTGCAAGAACTGTGGAGAAAGTTTCTCCTCCTCCAGCATGTGTAACTTTTATTCCGACTGATTTATGGTTACAGTTGGAAACCAGAACGCAGAACAGCTTGTTCCTCAGTGCTATTTACCATAAATACGCACAAATAGCCCAATTGTATCTGGTTTTTTTCTATCACTCTCTCTCTCTCCACACACACACACCCCCACTCAGGGATTTTTTTATTATCTTTTCTCCAAAGCAGTCTTGAAAGGGAGAGAGAGTGGCTGGCAACAAAAGGAAGTGCTCTAACAGGAACAAGAATGAAAGGGGGCAAAGGGCAGGAAGTTGCTAAGAGACCATGTCAACCCCGAGCAGGGAATTAATGTTAAATATCAAAGTGTCGAGCGGGAATGGCATGTTTTCTTAGAAGGGTTTTAGATACCAAAAATGAGCCCTTGCAAATGGAATCTGCTCAGTTTAAAACGGCGCTTTCTAATGTTTAGAATACTTGGCTCCACTTCCTACCTCTTAACAGCACCCTTAGAGGAAACAAAGCACAGAATCAGTGGCCATTCTTGATGAAGAACGTCCATGCTGTGAAGTAATGCTGCTCGTGAACAAAAGTTAAAATATATATTGAAGAAAGAAAGAGAGCGGCCCTCTGGCAAGTTTAATGAAGAGAAATGCACACTGCCTTCAGTCCCCATGTTCATGTCCAGCTCTTGCTTTGCTTCCTTTTTTCAGCTCCCACTTTTGGAACATAGGAAGCTACCTTATACTGGTTCATGGAGCTCAGTACCGTATACACTGACTGGCAGTGGCTCTCCAGGGCTTCAGGTGGATATTCCCTGCCTTACCTGGAGATCCTGAGGACTGGATTGGATTGGATTTGGATTTTGGATTTGATATCCCGCTTTATCACTACCCAAAGGAGTCTCAAAGCGGCTAACATTCTCCTTTCCCTTCCTCCCCCACAACAAACACTCTGTGAGGTGAGTGGGGCTGAGAGACTTCAGAGAAGTGTGACTGGCCCAAGGTCACCCAGCAGCTGCATGTGGAGGAGCGGGGAAGCGAACCCAGTTCCCCAGATTACAAGACTACCGCTCTTAACCACTACACCACACTGGCTCTCACTGAAGCAGAGCTGGGTGGCATCAACATATTCCTGTCAGCATACTCCAAAACTCCGGGTATCCCCACCCAGCGGTTTCATGTAGGTATTAAACACCATAGATAATAAACACCATAAAATCCAACCCAGAGGAACCCCATATTGAAAGCTCCATGGGGCTGAAGGGCACTTCCTAAGCATCACCCTCTGGGACCACTGCAAAGCGGTGCCACCCACTCCTAACTCGGACAGCCGCTCCAGAAGGATACCATGGTCAATGGTATCAACAACCACTCAAGGAGAATTAACAAGGGCACATTTCCCCTTGTTCAACACCCCCTCACCCTGTGATCTTTCTAGAAACAGCAACGTTTCTTGTCTGTGTTTTCTGCTTCCCAGACCCTCCGGTCATTTCCCTAGGCAGCCTATGTTCTCCTAATCCAATTCCATCCCTCCACAATACTGCTTCCTATGAATGACTTTCTACCTGACTACATCATTTCCTGTCCTTTGCTCCAGTTCTCCATAGTAGCAGTGCATCGTATACCAGTCTCCAGACCATATTCTGCTGGGAAAGGATACAGCATCTGAGGCTTAGGGAAAAAAGATGAGTAAGGACATGAGAGAGTTGTATAGAATAACGAATGCATGGTGTGGAGGCAGTTTTTCCTCCCTCAGCCATAATACTGGAACTTCGGGTCATGCATGAAGCTGGGAGGTAGGAAATTCAGGACAGACAAAAAGAACTGTGGTGCACAGTTGAACTACGAAATTTGCTGCTATAAAGCTGTGGTTTTGGCCGCTAGCTCAGACAGATTATATTAGACCGATTCACAGAGAACGAGACTGTCAGTGGTTACGGATCATGATGTCTATGCAGTTTCTCCAGGTTCAGGAGCAATTTGCTGCTGACTACCAGTTGTTAGAAAGTCAAAGTGGGAGAGACTATTTGTCTTAACGTCCTGCGTGTGACCCTCACACAGGCAAAGCAATTGTTAGTTGCCATGTTGGCTGTGTACTGCCTCCAGTGTCTGAGGTAGTACCTTCTCTATACCTGTTTGCTGGGAGACTCAAGTGTGGAGAGTGATGTTGTGCTACTTAATAGGCTTCTTGTAGGCATCTGGATGACCATGTGAAAACATGGAGGCTGGAGAAGAACAGCCTTAGACCTGATCTATGTACATATGCCTTGTTCTTCAGCTCTTGTGACCTTAGCCATTTATGATTCAACGTTGAAAGCATGAGAGCTGTTAAGACAGAAGTTATTGCCGAAGAACACAAGGCTGTCTACAGCTCTCTGTGGGGCTTATTACTGGCTCCCATTTTCTCTTAACGGCACTGAATAATTATGTTAACTTGCCTGGCCTTGCTTGCGTAAGCAACGCTTAAAATCCTGACGCTGCTTTTTGTTGTTGTTGTTGCTATTTATACCTTATGATCTCCCAGATTACCTTCTTTTCATTAGCAAGCAGCATCTTTCATTGAGCAAGAGGCTGTTTTTAATGATACGAAACTACGTGGAGGAGCGCCGCTGATGAATCAGACCCCTGAAGGTTACAATATAAATAGCTTTGTTACACAGGGAATGTTTGCACATCGCGGTCATAAATTATGCGAGTTGAAAGGATTGCAGCAGGTAAGATTGATTCTGTCAAAGGAGGGGAAGGACCCAGGCAATGGACTTCCTACTTTGATCCCAATGCCTGGGCATAGCTTTTATTGATAAAACACTCTTGTCAGGAGGAGTCCCAGATCATCAATAAAGAGAAGAGAATGACAAGCAAGAGAAATGAAGCCAAGTGGGAGAAAGGAATTTGAGATTGTGGTGGATAATTTATACCGGGGGAGAGCATATATTTGGCTTATCTGCAAGCTGACCCTTTTGCACGATAAGAAGGAAAACCCCACACAGTGGGGTATCTGTTGGCAGCGCTTTGAAGACCGGGCTCCATTTTGCTTCAGTTATTTAAGTCAATATCCATCACTATGTGTAGTTTGGTATAAACTTTGATTTGTCCCTGCTCAACGGTACAAGAATAAGGACTTAGACATTGTTAAAAATAATTTCTTCCTACACTTCCCTTCTGCTTTCTAAAAGAAATGTCCCCAAGATGGTTATTTACAATAAAACAGTTCACACATGTATTATATAAATTGTAAAAGAATAATAAAAGCACACTTTCCATTAAACCCCTATATTTTGTTTTCCTGTATTGAATGCTCTATTGCAACCCCAAGTGTGACATGATATGGGTCACATATATTTGGATCACACCCACACCATATTTTTAAAGTACACTGCTCCCTCTGAAGGAGCCTGGGAACTGTAGTTTGTTGTTCTGGGAATTGTAGCTTGGTTCCCAGGATCCCTTTGCTTTAAATGTGTGGTGTGTCAGTGCTTGGAAAGCCCATTTTAAAAATGAATTAATTCCAGTTCCAGTTCCTCCCCTCCAAAAAGCAACTAATTTAATTCCAGTTCAATTCACCACTCATTCACATAGTCCTCAGCATTCCCCGCCCCAGCCTTCAGAATTTTACAAGCTAAGAAACTAAGAAAACATCAATGTGTAATGTGAACAATTGTTGTATTTATTCTTCCCAGCAATTATGACCTCCATGCTTCAACAGCATCACTTTTGAGATTGGTAAAAATAAGCAATGCAATGGTCACACCATCAAGCACAGAGTTAAGTGTGATGAACCTACATGGCCAAAGCCACTTCCTGGACTCTTCTCTCATTATTACATTTCCAAGTTACCAATACGTGGAGCACAGGGTGGAGCCATTCAGATACAGTGACCGGGTCACACAGGTAAGGAGTGACTTCCGTGCTCCCATCGAGGTCTATGGAGAAAACTAAATGAGCTAGAATTCTTAAAACGTGGCAAGGATAGGGAAACTGCTGCCTGCCATTTTTATTCATTGGCTTAAAAGAGCACCAAGTAAACTCACCACTTATATTAAAACACAAAGCATCATGAGCCTAAGATTGTAAGGTAAAACATAACACGTCTACAAAAAGAATAGCAGCAGCTAAAAATAGTACCAGCAGAATAAAACAGATCTTTATTCTTTCAAAAACCAGCACGGAGGGTCAGCTGGAGCAGGCTGGACGCCTTTTGGGGGGAAACCACTGAAGTGGATCTTAAAAAACCTTCTTCTCCGTAGGCATGACACTTGGTTATCCAATGAACTTACACTGAGCAGGGCATTAAAGCGGGAGGGGAAAATATGTATCCATGCAGTGAGACAATGCTCTGGCAATTTCTAAGCTTTCTCTGCACACCCTCTCTGCCTGTCAGAATGACATGCATGTTCGTTCCTTGTTGATAATTCAAAGCTAAATAAAGAGTGCTGCCTTGATCCTTAGAAAACAACAGAGGGAAAGACAGAAAGCCTAAGGAGCAGACTGGGATGCCTTACACAGAGTCAGACCACTGGGTCTATCTAGTGGCAGAACAAGTAGATCGAGCGCCTGGGGCGGTGCGTGTGCCCTGTGCCCAGGGGCTGAGCCAGCCGCCTGTGGGTTGGGGCGAGCCGGGCCAGGATGCTCTGCGGGGCACCCACAGAGCCTGCCTGCCTCCTCCCACTCAGCCGCCCTACAGCTGAGGGGGAGGCAGCAGATGGACCATTTAGGGCAGCGTGCAGCCTGCAGGCACCCAAGCCACATAATAATAATAATAATAATAATAATAATAATAATAATAATAATTTATTATTTATACCCCGCCCATCTGGCTGGATTTCCCCAGCCACTCTGGGCGGCTTCCAAAAGAATATTAAAATACTATGATACATCAAACATTAAAAGCTTCCCTAAACAGGGCTGCCTTCAGATGTTTTCTAAAAGTTTGGTAGTTGTTGTTCTCTCTGACATCTGGTGGGAGGGCGTTCCACAGGGAGGGCGCCACTACCGAGAGACGCATGGCTTGGGCGTGCTGCAGGCCCCGCGATGAGTGCTGCTGGGCATTTTGTCACCCTCCTCAGTGTTGACACCCGGGGTGGACCGCCCCCACTGCCCCCACCGCCCCCCTCCTCTGCCCCTGGGTCTATCAAGCATAGTAGTGCCTACCCTAACTGGCAGCGGCTCTGCAGGATATATCTGAAATTCTGCCTGGAAGAAGAAGAAGAGTTTGGATTTGATATCCCACTTTATCACTACCCTAGGGAGTCTCAAAGTGGCTTACATTCTTCTTTCCCTTCCTCCCCCACAACAAACACTCTGGGAGGTGAGTGGGGCTGAGAGACTTCAAAGAAGTGTGACTGGCCCAAGGTCACCCAGCAGCTGCATGTGGAGGAGTGGGGAAGCAAACCTGGTTCACCAGATTACGAGACTAACGCTCTTAACCACTACACCACACTGGCTCTCTCTGGAGTTTTCCCATCATTCCTTGGGACTGCCAGAGATTAAATCTGGGACCGGTTGTGTGCAAAGTGACACCTACAGTTCCTCCAGGGCCAATGGCTGAAATATACCCTGCAATATATTCTCCTATCTATCACTGCTTCCTCATGGAGGGGTTTCAACAATCTGGACAGAGTTGGGATGCCACAGTTGGAGCAAGTCCAGTTGAAACAGCCAGAGCATGGTCTTTTCCATCTGTACTTCAAGTGCTTTGATTGTTTTTACTAATAATCCTATTGTTTTATTCTTTTGGAAACCACATTGAGATTTTCTACGACCTAGTGGCATTTAAATTTTATGAAATACATAAAGAACACAGCTCTTAAGTACCTTTCTCAAAAATGAGCCAATGTGGCTTACAGATAGATCTATAGATATATAGTTTAAAACCAACAATAAAACAATAAGGAATTGTATAATACAAGAAGCATGCATCTCATAGAAATCAAATTGGCAGAATACACATTTAACTACAGATAAATAAAAAAATTGTCAGCAAAAGCAGTTCATCGTCACATGCCATCAACACACCTGAGAGCAGAGGAAAGTTTTAACCTTTCATATGCAGAGCCATCAATTGCATAGTGTATCTGGCACCACTTGTGATCACGGCATAACTTCCTTTATGCAGAGAGGAACTGCTAACGCTGAGACAAGGCTGCTACGAAACAGTGCTGGTTCCACCTTCTGCAAAGGCTCTAAAACAACCACTTCCCACAGGAATGAGCAGAAACGATCACTTCCACTGACAGGAAATTGCTGGGTTGGAAACACAAGATGTACTTGACTGAATACACCTGTAGCTAGAACCACCCACCCAGTGCAATTTCACACCATTTCTCACGCTGTTATGCAAGCCGCGCACATCTTGTGCCAGTCACATCAGTGTTCACCAATAGCTTTGGCCGGTCTCAAAAGCATTTCAACACCACCACTCTTTTCTTCTAGGAGGCATTGGCTATGAAAGCAGGAGTAGGGTTGCCAAATACCCAATAGTGAGCTTTGGGGGGCATGTTTCCCATACATTTTGCCAATTCAGTGAAAATCCGCCCGGTCGCCATTTCGCTGCCCAATTCCTGGAAGTGTCCAGGAAAACCCAGGCGTATGGCAGCCTTAGACAGGAGCCTAGCTAGGATAGCAACACTGCAGGGAGCAACCACAGCTGCTGTCTTGCCTTGTTCCTTTATTCATGGAACTCTGGTGGTACCTATGCTTAAACCAGAAGCACCTGTTTACATTACATCCCTCTGAGTTGCAAAGTGTTCTGTGAGCCTTCTACCCTTGCCAGCAAAGCACTGCTTTGTGGTAATGCTCTCTCGACTGGTTCAGATTTGGCAAACCTGATTTTTGGCAGCTGGATGACCGGAAGGTGTTTGTGTGTGTCTATGGAGGAGGGGATCTGTGCACATGGCCGCTGTTCTAAAGGACTCTAGCATCCAAGCAAATTGTGCTCCTTACTTTGCTGTGTTGATTCAATATCAAGTTCATGCCAGAGCACAATCTTCCTAGCGCTATAACTAGTAAATCACTCGGCTCCTTACATGCAATCATCCAGCACCGCAAAACGACAGGCGCCGCTTTCCTCCACAATCTGTTCTATGGTACAGTTTGTGGCCCTGCTTAATTCTCAAATGCAAGGCAGAGCAGGTATCTGCAGCAGCTTATGAGCCTATGTGAAAATAATTCCTGTTTAGCATCTAAAGACTGGAGAAAAGGCAAAAAAACCACACATACACAAAAGGGTGTGTGATGGGGGGGGGGATGGGGATGACCCAAACCGTCATCCAAGTCCTGCCTTGAGTGGGGACAAAGAGTGTATTTGGCGGCAGCTGTGTCTTATGTGTGCTGCACGTAAGCTGTGTCTCTGCAGGACCACACAAGTTCATGGCAGCTCTTAAAATCCCAGCCAAGCAGCACTGAAGCAGCTGCAAAGTCATGTGACACAGGGGCACCTGGGAAGCAGGGCTCTAGATATAAGTGCAGCTATTTGTGGAATCGCTGCTTGCTGTGAGGTTGCAGGAAATCCCATTAAGGCTGCAGACCTGGGAGTAAGTATCCCAGCTAGACATGCATAAGATTGGGTTATGAGATAATTCATTAAATGTCAAGTTTTGATGAACTTTAAATCACTGTCATTTCAAAATGGGGGTTGTAAAAAGTATGTCATTCCCCACCTGAGGAGATGCCTGTTTCATGGAAAATGGGGGTGCAGCCTGATTTTAAAAAATTACTAGCAAGATTTATTGACTAAAATCTATTAAATTTTCATATTCATAAATCTTTTATTGCTCACTTTTCACTAGAGGAACAAAAGAACCTGTCCTACAAACAGCTTCCAACGCAAACATATATAACAGCTGAAATAAATTAAAAAATCAAAAAAATTGTGTGCATGCACACTTCTTCAGATACCAAATACTTCAGATACTTCTTCAGATGCACATGAAAGCATATAACCAGAGCAAACTTAGTTGGTCTCTAAGGTGCTCCTGGACAATTTTTTATTTTTTTTATTTATTTCGACTGCGTCAGACCAACATGGCTACCTACCTGAACATGTAACAGCTTTTCAACTTCATATCACAGGTGTACATTCATACACACACAAAAACAAACAAACACATGCATGCCTCTATATTTTGCAGTACTGACGTTCCAAAGCTAAAACAACAGAGCTCCTTTTGTTAATTCCCGGCATATTTTCCAGGAAAGAAAAAGAAAACTATCATTTTAAGGTTAGCATTCTAGTGGCTAGCTAGATGCATTCACCTCCCCACAATTCAACACAGGACTGAGCTTGCATTGTCAGAAAAGTTATTCCAGAAAAAAAATTGCCTGTTCTCAGCAATGGCCAGCCAGATGCAACGTGTGAACACATGTCCATGTGCACACACAAACATGATTACTGCCCTCCTCTTCAGCCTGAATATGGGAGAAGTGACAAATGCCTTATATGAGACTGCAACTAGGCATAGGGAAGACCTCCATTCTGTTTGCAATTGATAGGGTCAACAAAGGCACACATTGCATAGCAGAGACAGATTTAAGGCAGCAAGACCGGTTCCACCACACTGGGCACCAAGCCTAGCGGGTGTTGCAGGGCATTGCAACTATGATGTAGTACATTGAGCAGAATGGAAGGCAAGAGACAGGAGGCACCAAAGTTTGCCTTGCACAGGGCGCCGCTGAAATATGACCAAAGTCTGCCCCTGTACCCAGCAGCAGGGTGCTACCTTAACTTCATGGCTGCTTCTTTGCACCAAAGTGTCCTTGAGAAGGTGCTATTGTGGTGACAAAGTGGCAGGGTGTTTAACTAAAAGGTAAAGGGACCCCCGACCATTAGGTCCAGTCGTGGACGACTCTGGAGTTGCGGCGCTCATCTCGCTTTACTGGCCGAGGGAGCCAGCGTACAGCTTCCGGGTCATGTGGCCAGCATGACTAAGCCGCTTCTGGCGAACCAGAGCAGCGTATGGAAACACCATTAACCTTTCTGCCAGAGCGGTACCTATTTATCTACTTGCACTTTGACGTGCTTTTGAACTGCTAGGTTGGCAGGAGCAGGGACCGAGCAACGAGAGCTTACCCCATCGCGGGGATTCGAACCGCTGACCTTCTAATCGGCAAGCCCTAGGCTCTGTGGTTTAACCTACAGCGCCACTCGCATCCCACGGGTTTAGCTATGCTTCCCCAAAGTCATTTTGGGGAAACTTCCCCGAAGTCATTCCCCAAAGCTCACAAGATGCCAGACTATGTTTGTGATGTAAAGGTAAAAACTGCTGGGGAAAATTAGGTGAAAAGTGTTGGGGGGAGGTTTGAGAACCTCCCTCATGCTATTTCTCCAGTGCAAATTGCCCACAATAAAACTTTGGGGCAGAGAAGTTGCTGTCAGGTTAATGTTACATGCGACGGTAGTGTAATATAATTTTGTCCTAAGCTGCAGGAGAGCAGATCTCAATTTCTGCAGGTGCAGCTGACAGGGTCCCTTAGGAGCGGTATATAAATGGAACTGCTCATTAAAGAAAGAGGCAGGGAAATCTATGGATGGCACGCAGTAAATTCAGTTACCTAGAAGTTTCAATAGTGGGGTATTCCCCCCTCCACCCCCACAAACTCTTTTCTCTCTTTTTCTGTGTAGGTTCCAACTGAATTAATTTCATAGAAGTCATTAAAAATTAGCTCTGATAGGCACTGAAAATCTGATTGTGAAGCCTTCAGCAAAGGGGCCCTTATTTTATTTTTAAAAGAGAATATGCTTTCATGTTTAATTGCATCTGCAGTTCAAACATTTACCCCCTCTAACTATAAACCTGAGCCAGCTGGTGTCCTGCCCATTTGGCATGGACAGGAAAGCCACACGTCTCATTTTGCAAGTAATACAGTGAGTCGTCGTTGAAATCTATGGTAAAGAAAAGGCACACCAGGTATATACCATGCCTTTACATAATATTCAGAAGAAATCATACATTGTAGGATGTGCTGAAACTATCTCTCTGGTAAAATCTTAAAAGGGTTCCTTTCACAGTTACAACGGTGTTTATTCTTGCCTCGCCTCCTTGGTAGTGAAAAATGTTTAATCTGTTTTTGTGTGTGCCCAGGTTGATATCAGGGATGGAAGAAATATCAAGTTTGGTTCACGTTCTGATTCCCCCTTCTGAAATCAACAAGCGAAATGAACACAGCTGTCCTATGAAATTCACACGTCCATAGATTTTGCCATGTAGTTCTCTGACAATAAAACCCCCAAAGATGTGCATGGGGGGGGGGGACTGCCTGTGGAAAGATGTACATCAGAAGAAATGCACTTATTTTTATGAGAACTTTTTAAAAAAATTACAAAGTGATGTGTAGATGTGGCAAACTGAACTCAACATTGGAAAAGCTGAGAGAAAATGAAACTGACAGATCTATCTGCCTCTAGTTAATATAGGATAAACTAGTGAATTATAGTGGCTAAGACTGTGAGCTGTGAAGTTCCTAGTTCAAGTCTCACTTCCACACTTATGAGATATTATTAGGCAAGCGACTGTCTTCTTCTTCTTCTTTTTCTTCTTTGGCGATCACTTGTTGCCAAGTAAGACGGTCTTCCATAAACACGATTTTCACAATGAGTCCGTAGGTAACTGTGGAGGCCAATTCTGGATCCACACGTCCTTCCACAGTGGGGACATTGGTTTCCGGGTGATGTTGAAGAATCATTGCTTCAACATTAGTGATCTTTGCTTCTTCCAGTACACTGGTATTACTTGGCCTGTCTTCCCAAGTGATGTGTAAAAATTTTCGGAGACACCGTTGATGGAATCTTTCGAGGAGCTGGATATGGCGTTTATAAGTGGTCCATGTTTCACAAGCATACAGTAAGGTTGGTAGTACAATAGCTTTGTAAGGCAAGTGACTGTATACTTAGCTGGCCTACCTGCAGTGTTCAGTTTGTTTGGCACCAGCTGCACTGGTTGCCAGATTGCACCCAGCCTTAAGTCAAAGTATTTCCCTCCCCTACCTTGAGGAATGCATCTCCCCATATGAGCCCACTCACCAGCTTACTGAGCCTACCTTCCCATTGGCAGGTTTGAACAGCAATGGACAGAGGTCAGGCTTTTGGAGCAGCATCTCCTGCCAGCGCCACAGACGGATGGATCAGCCCATTCCTGGTCCTTGTCCACTTCACACACCTCCTTTCATAAGTCTGTCCTTTGCCATGCCTGCAACAGTCTGCAAGCGAGAGATAAATTCACGAGGGGGGGGGGAATTGATTTCAAATATGTATTTTATCACTAAACACACGTTTTATTTCAGGGCATGCATTTCTAAGCAGACCTCTAGGAATGGCACCACAACTGTTACAACCGGGCACCAAAGATACCCCATGAAAAAGCAGTACGGGAGAGGGGTTGGAAAGCATTTTCGTAAACCCCTTTTTTCATCTTAAAAAATGTCTGAGCGTGAAATTTTGCACAGCGCTAGGAGATATGCCCTAAATCTGTCCTCTTCCATCAGCAATACTGTTCTAAAGATCCTTTCAGCAACACATGTCAACTCAGATCATGGCTAAGAGCAGATCTGTGTAGAAGCTACTAGGTGACGATCTCAAGGACTGGTATTTTTTAAGTATTTGCTCACACTTTAAGAGTGAATTATCTTAATATTTTATACACCCTCCCCCCTCCTCCCCCCAATGTGATAGGGCTCAACATTAGCCTGTTTTGACATCAGCTGTCTGGGACAACTGAACCTTTTACGTCGCTGTCAAAAATGGATCCAGAGGTATTTGTAAAGTGCAGGAGCCATAGGCAAGAAACAAAGGAGTGCATTGCCATATAAATAGAATACAGGCTCCCCACAATTTACGCACAACTGACATGTGCGCAGCCACATATATGTGCAATGCCGGGAAATAAATAAATAGATTCCAACCAGGAAATGGCAGGAGAGAGCTGGAGACACCCTCCCTGGAGCCTGAAGAAGAAGAAGAAGAGTTTGGATTTGATATCCCACTTTATCACTACCCTAGGGAGTCTCAAAGCAGCTAACATTCTCCTTTTCCCTTCCTCCCCTCCAACAAACACTCTGTGAGGTGAGTGAGGCTGAGAGACTTCAGAGAAGTGTGACTGGCCCAAGGTCACCCAGCAGCTGCATGTGGAGGAGCGGGTAAGCGAACCCGGTTCACCAGATTATGACTCCACTTCTCTTAACCACTACACCACACCAAAGAGGACTTTGGTAAGGGTGGAGGAAACTCAACAGAGACCAGAGGCATAGCAGTGCTTTGTTTGGGCTAGCCAACCCACCTAGCAGCTGGCGTGCGTGGCAGTGCAGCAGCAACAGCCATTTTCCTGCATGTGCTCCAGCCGGCCCCAGAGCTTCAAATCTAGCTGAAGAGAGAGTTGTGTGGAGAGAGAGCAGGAGAGAGAGAAAGAGAGAGAGAGAGAGAGAGAGAGAGAACTGGGGAGCATGAAAAAGAATGGGCATTTAGAAGTGGGGTGCTCCCCACTTACGCTTTTTACTTATGTGCATGGAGGCGTGGAATAGAACCCCTGCATAAGTGTGGGGGGGGGAGGTGCCTGTGTAACAAAACTGCACAGTTACACGACAAAGTATAGTTTTACATACACAGAAGTACCTTATAGATCATGAGTAGGCAAACTAAGGCCTGGGGGCCAGATGCGGACCAATCGCTTTCTAAATCTGGCCCGCGGACAGTCTGGGAAGCAGCGTGTTTTTACATGAGTAGAATGCGTGCTTTTATTTAAAATGTGTCTCTGGGTTATTTGTGGGGCATAGGAATTTGTTCATTCCCCCCCCCTCAAAACATAGTCTAGCCCCCCACAAGGTCTGAGAGACAGTGGACCAGCCCCCTGCTAAAAAAGTTTGCTGACCCCTGTTATAGATCATTACGATTAAAAAAACACAACAAGTCAAGTTTGTGGGATTTTTTAAGTCAGTATCTATTCCAGGCCAATATATATTGATATGCAAAATCTTCATTGACAACATAATGTAAATTAATGCAATTACAGTGCAAAGTTTTACATTCCCACTCAGAACTAAGTCCAATGAAGGTCAATGGGGGCTTCCAGTAAGGATTTTAGCTTAATCTTGTTTAAGATTAGCTTCATTCTGTTTAAAATAAAGTTTGGAAGCAAACCAAAACACAACTTTTTTATAGACTGCAGCAGAGGCAAAGACAAAATTATTTAAGTTTATTGCATGAGTTGGATGTAAGAAGTAACCCACTTTAAAAAAACCACACAAATCTGACATTGGCATGCCCATTAAGGGTAGCCAACCCTGCCTTTGAGACCAAATATCTATGCAGCCACAACAACAGAGTTTTACTTGATTATCAAAATAGCTCTGCCTCCAATAATCCATCTTCTTTTAAACATGGTATATAGCCACCAGGTCTCACCTTTCCCCAGTTTAGCATTCCAACATATCCTGGAAAAGGCAGTGGCCATGTGGCATGAGAACTCTGTATTTGCATTCTTTATTTGCGGGTAGGATGCAGGATCTACACCGCTCCTGCTTTAACTCACAGCCAGAGGAGTGCTCCCTTATCAGGAGCGTTCCCTTAGATGAAGGCTGCTGTCAAAGTGCTATCTCGTGGATGAAAGCCACCTAAAAACTCATGGTATCGATCGACTGCTGTTCCAAACAGTGAGAGAGATTTGCTGTGGGCTTTTTGCACACAACAGGGCTTCTGGGACCTGACTGCACAGCCCTCTTCAAGTATTCATACTCACATCCAACATGTGAGAGGAAGCAGGGACTTGCTGTCAAGCCTCTCCTCTTCTGGCAGGTCCCCTCTAAAGCTAGGGTTGCCATATTTTGAAGAGCAAAAAAGGGACACATTTGCTGACTTCTCATTTTAACTATGGATCGCCATGACGGAAAACAGGACGTATCCTGGAAAAAGAGGGCAAATGGCCTTTGATTGAGGACATATATGACCTTTGATTGAGGTCAAAGGTCTGAAGCTGTGGTCCTCCTCTACCCCAGGAGAGTAGCTGTCCAATTTAGAGCTGCAGTTGGGAAGGAAGTGATAGGAAGCAGCGCATAAGTAAGGAATATGTAAAGTTATCTTGGACTGCATTTGAAGATGGGCACCAAAAATCAAAGCATCCAAGTGGAGCATATTCAGAAAGAAGAGAAGACAGATACAGTGGACCAGGGCATTGGAGGCATTTGCAAATAAATAAGATGCTTAAATCAGAATTGAGAGAGAACTGGTGAAGAGAGTAGTACAAAGATGTAATACGATCAAAACAATAAGCTGAAAATATCAAAGGAGCAGCAGCACTTAGGAGAGAGGCTTAAGAACAGAAACAGGTACAGTGGTACCTCGCAAGACGAATGCCTTGGAAGACAAAAAACTCGCAAGACGAAAGAGTTTTTCATTTTTTGAGTTGCTTCGCAAGACAAATTTCCCTATGGGCTTGCTTTGCAAGACGAAAACGTCTTGCAAGTTTGTTTCCTTTTTCTTAAAACTGCTTGAAGAGGTGCAGTTGCGACTTGACCATGCTTCGCAAGACGAAAAATTCGCAAGACGAAAAAACTTGCAGAACGAATTAATTTCGTCTTGCGAGGCACCACTGTATTCTCATTTTATTTCTGCTGTTTTCTTCCCAGTCCACCTAGTCCTTAAAGTATAAGCCTTAAACTCTTCTTCCTGAGTTAACTGGGAATTAGGAAACTTGACATATTGTTGGACGGAAAGCCATAGTGGTTGCATTTTAAAATGTAACTCAGTTGCTGGCTTTGAATACTACCGGTATTTAAAAGACAAAATTAATAACTTCCCAGCCCACAAAAGTTTAGCACATGATGAGGAGGGTGAGCACATTTTCCCATCCTTATAGAGTGAGATGCCACTCAATATGAGCCTCACCAATTTACAACCTGCTATTAAAAATCTTAGTTAACATACCAGTTGATCTAAGTTCAGTGTTAAATTCAAACAATAAAAAAATGTAAAAACAGAAAAAAGATAAAACTCTCAAACTTATAAAGAAGAAGTTATTTCCTGTCATGAATTGGCACCTCAAACGAACTGGAAACATTTAATGTTTAGGGAAGATTGTCATTGTTTGGCTTTGACATACGTCTAAAGAGAATTTCTCATAGCTGTTGAACATCTATTCATTATCTATGCCATTATTGTTCAGGCATCTGTGCATAAGTTTAGGAGAGGATATCTTCATGCAAGGCCAATTATAAGTTGACAAAGAAGAGGCGATAGAGGAGATATTGCTAGACATTCATGTAAATGGTTTTATTATTATTATTATTATTCTAGTACCTGACCATGACCTCCCTTTCATAAAACAGAATAATGAGACTGGAAGGTAAGAAGAAGAAAATGACTGCTCACAGACTGTCAGGTCTAGACTATGAGCAGCAGTCTGAAGTTAATAAGGAGCCAGGAGTCACGTGACAGGTCAGTGGCCACAACGGATGGGCAAAAGAAAAGCAAATAACAAACCAAGAAGCAAGATCGAGGAGGATGCCAGGAGGCAGGCCAAAGAGCAAATTTAGGACCTGAGGACAAATTGGGAAGCAGGTCCCAAGAACAGGCTCACACTGGAGCTCAGGAAAGCCTTGTTATATAAGCAGACCTCAGCTGGAAGATGGGAGTTGGTCCAGAAGGGTAGACTTTCCAAGTGTCCCTATTGTCCAGGGATGGTCCTGGATTTACAGAAGCTGTCCTGGTTTCTGATGTGATCCTGGATTGTCCTGCTTTTCCTTTGGATGTCCCTATTTTTATTGGAGAAATGCTGGAGGGTATGGAGTTATGTGACCTCCGATCTAAGGAAATAAGTAACTTTACAACCTTTTTGTTGTTTAGTCATTTAGCCGTGTCCGACTCTTCATGACCTCATGGACCAGAGCACACCAGGCACTCTCTCTTCCACTGCCTCCCGCAGTTTGGTCAAACTCATGCTGGTAGCTTCAAGAACACTGTCCAACCATCTCGTTCTCTGCCGTCCCCTTCTCCTTGTGCCCTCCATCTTTCCCAACATCAGGGTCTTTTCCAGGGAGTATTCTCTTCTCATGAGGTGGCCAAAGTATTGGAGCCTCAGCTTCAGGATCTGTTTTATTATGCTTTTATATATGTTGGAAGCCACCCAGAGTGGCTGGGGCAACCTAGTCACATGGGTTAGGGAAGAAGGAGGAGGAGGAGGAATGTCTCCCTATTTTCATCGGAGTATGGAAGGATCTTCACTGAAAAGGCTCTCACCTGCAGTTCAGTGGTTTGGCACACAGGACACCTGTGCATAGATCCCAGCAAACAAGATGTAAAGCTGAGACAGATACGAAGAAATAAAGGTGGGCTTCTAGAGTAAATTTGTAGATGTACGATTTAAATTTGTAAATTTCCCATTACATAAAGGCAGCTCTGCATAGAAGGGGAAGTCAGCTCGAATGGCTGGCTTCACCACCAGTGTCATCTGGCTCCCCAGCTCCACTCCCAAAATCTGCATAATTGTGGGCTACACACATAGGCTTCTGCACTAATTGGGTCTTGGAACATGCAGGGTTCTAGAAGTGTACATACATTTGTTGTTGTTTAGTCGTTTAGTCGTGTCCGACTCTTCGTGACCCCATGGACCAGAGCACGCCAGGCACTTCTGTCTTCCACTGCCTCCCGCAGTTTGGTCACACTCATGCTGGTAGCTTCGAAGGCACTATCCAACCATCTCGTCCTCTGTTGCCCCCTTCTCCTTGTGCCCTCCATCTTTCCCAACATCAGGGTCTTTTCCAGGGAGTCTTCTCTTCTCATGAGGTGGCCCAAATATTGGAGCCTCAGCTTCAGGATCTGTCCTTCCAGTGAATACTCAGGGCTGATTTCCTTAAGAATGGAGAGGTTTGATCTTCTTGCAGTCCATGGGACTCTCAAGAGTCTCCTCCAGCACCATAATTCAAAAGCATCAATTCTTCAGTGATCAGCCTTCTTTATGGTCCAGCTCTCACTTCCATACATCACTACTGGGAAAACTATAGCTTTTACTATACGGACCTTTGTTGGCAAGGTGATGTCTCTGCCTTTTAAGATGCTGTCTAGGTTTGTCATCGCTTTCCTCCCAAGAAGCAGGCATCTTTTAATTTAGTGGCTGCTGTCACCATCTGCAGTTATCATGGAGCCCAAGAAAGTAAAATCTCTCACTGCCTTTCTTCCCCTTCTATTTGCCAGGAGGTGATGGAACCGGTGGCCATGATCTTTGTTTTTTTGATGTTGAGCTTCAGACCATATTTTGCGCTCTCCTCTTTCACCCTCAATAAAAGGTTCTTTAATTCATCCTCACTTTCTGCCATCAAGGTTGTGTCATCTGCATATCTGAGGTTGTTGATATTTCTTCCAGCAATCTTAATTCCGGCTAGGGATTCATCCAGCCCAGCCTTTCGCATGATGAATTCTGCATATAAGTTAAATAAGCAGGGAGACAATATACAGCCTTGTCGTACTCCTTTCCCAATTTTGAACCAATCAGTCGTTCCATATCCAGTTCTAACTGTAGCTTCTTGTCCCACATAGAGATTTCTCAGGAGACAGATGAGGTGATCAGGCACTCCCATTCCTTTAGAAAGTGCCATAGTTTGCTGTGGTCGACACAGTCAAAGGCTTTTGCATAGTATGAGGGGATGATTAGCTGCTTGTGCTTAAAATTGTGCTCCCTCAGAGTTTGTGCGGCTCCACAAACCTCTGTGTGTGACAGAGCTCCTCAGACATGTCTGCTCTAGTCACTAGTAGAGTCTGACAGTGGCTGCCTGCGGAAGCGCTTCCAGCAAAGAAGCTCCTTAACGGAAACGCGTCTCCTGGACTCACGACGTGGCAGCTTCCGGCGAAGCATGGGTCTCCCTATGGTTGCTTCTGACACCTCCTCGCTGTTTTCACTGGACGTGTCTCTCACCCCTCTCTCTCCCCTGCTGGTTCCTGCCTTGGCTGCTGCGTCTCTCTCAGCATTCCTGAGATCCTCCTCCAGAGACCCCTCGCTCCCCCTGCTGGTCCCTGCTTTAGCTGCTGACTCCCTCCCAGCCTCTGGGAGCCCTACCACCTCCCTTTCCTCTGATGTCAGTTCCCTGACATCCACCTCCCCTCCAGGGCCCCCTTCCCCCCCGCCCCTACTCTCTCCTCTGGGCGGTGAGGAGCTAAAACCCCGAAAAGAATCCTCTTCATCTTCAGACGTCTCGAACATTTCCCTCCATCGGTCTTCGTTCTGGCTCGCTGAATCCTCCTCCGCCTCGGAATCAGAGAACCCCTCCAACTCTTCTTCTTCGTCGGTGGTGGCAAAGTATTCCCTCCGGAACCTCGCCACTGGCTGAGGTTTACGAGGGAATCTCTGATGAAAAGTTTCTATCAAAACCTCGTCATCTACCTCCTCTGCCATGACCCAGGTGTTTTCCGACTCCGGTTCCCCTTCCCACATTACCAAATACTCTACTTGATCTCCCTTCCACCTGGAATCGAGAATCTCCGCTACATGGTAGCTGTGTTCCTTTTCCTCCATGGCTGGTCCCCTATTGACCCTCCCTTCTCTGTCCCCTTTATACGGTGACAGCAACGACCTGTGGAACACTGGGTGCAGCTTCATGTGGTTCGGTAACCGGAGTCTGAAAGCCACTGGGTTGACCTGCTGCGTGACTTCAAATGGGCCCAGCCTTTTGGGTCTTAACTTCTTACAACCCCCTTTGAATGGTAACCCTTGGGTGGACAGCCACACCTGGTCCCCCACCCTAATGCTTTCACCTTCCCTTCTGTTTTTGTCTGCCTGCCTCTTATATTCCTCCTTAGTCCTGTTTAAGTTAAGTTGGAGCTGGCGATGGATCGCTTCCATTTCTTCAACGAACTGTTCTGCAGCTGGAACGCTCCAGTTCTCCCCTTCCCCCCCTGGGAAGGCTCGGGGATGGCACCCGTGATTAGCCAAAAAGGGGCTCATCCCCGTGGACACGTTCTCTGCATTGTTGTAGGCAAATTCTGCCAACGCCAGCTTCTCCACCCAATCATTCTCTCTGTCATTTACATAACACCTCAAATATTGCTGGAGGACACCATTAGCTCTTTCCGCCTGCCCGTTGGTTTCTGGATGACGGGCAGTTGAGAAATTAACCTCTACATGCAGTAAGCTCATGAGCTTCCTCCAGAACCTGGAAGTAAATTGTTTCCCTCGGTCCGAAACCACCCTCAAGGGGGCGCCATGCAGCCTAAACACATTTTCTACAAACAATTTAGCGGTTTCTTCTGCTGTGACCGCATGTGAGCAGGCTATAAAGTGGGCCATCTTGGTTAACAGGTCTACCACAACCATGATGGCTGTTTTCCCTCTGGACCTTGGCAGATCAGTCATGAAATCTATTGCCACTGCTTCCCATGGTCTTTCTGGCGTGGGTAGTGGTTCTAATAAACCTGCTGGTGCCCGCCTCTCCCCCTTGGCTCGTTGGCATTGGTCACACCCTCTCACATACTCCCGCACATCTTCCCTGACCTTGGGCCACCAGAATTCCCTGGTAACCAGCCACATGGTTTTGTGTTGCCCAAAATGCCCTGCTGTGGGGCTATCGTGCAGTTGCTTGAGTACCTTTTCCCTCAATTCCCCTTCAGGTATATATAACGCTCCCTTGTAGTACAACGCCCCGTTTCTCTCCTCAAAACCCCCGGGTTTGTCTCCCTCCCTCCTGAGACCCCTGAGTTTGTCCTGGGCGTATTCATCCTGCACCGTTCCCTCTACCAGTTCCCTTTGCCCCACCAATGCCGCCCCACACACCCAGCGGTCCTCTGGAATGACATGGGTCTCTTCGGGTGCTCCCTCCCCCTCCAAATATTCAGGTTTGCGTGAGAGAGCGTCCGCCCTAACGTTCTCTGGGCCTGGCACGTAACAAATCTCAAAGTTAAATTTGGAGAACTCCTGGGCCCATCTCAACTGCCGTTGGTTGAGCACTCGCGCAGTTCTCCAATACTCTAGATTCTTATGGTCCGTGCACACTTGCACCTTATGTTGTGCACCAATTAGCAGGTGCCTCCATCTCCGGAAAGCCTCATGAATAGCAAGAAGTTCCCGGTCGTACACCGTGTAATTCCTCTCGGATTTGTTCAGCTTTCGCGAAAAGTAGGCACACGGTCGCCACTCTGACTCCTCCTTCCCCGGCTGCAGAAGAAGCACCGCCCCTATGGCTCTGTCAGATGCGTCTGTTTCGACCCTCAGCTTTTTTTGTAAATCCACATGCAGAAGTTGTTCTTCAGAGGCGAAGGCCCTTTTCAGTTCCTCAAACGCTCGCTCCGCCTCCGCCGTCCAAACAAACTTCTTTTTACTGCTGAGACAGTCCGTGATGGGCGCCGTCAGGTGGGCGAAGTTTCGGATGAACTTACGATAAAAGTTTCCAAACCCTAGGAACCTCTGCACATCCTTCTTGGTTTTGGGTGTTTTCCATTCCAGCACTGCTTGAACCTTGCCGGGGTCCATGGCCAACCCCTTGTCTGACAGGCGGTACCCCAGGAATTCCACCTCCTTGGTATGAAACTGACACTTCTCCAGTTTCACCCACAGCCTGTTGGCTTGCAGCCTGCTCAACACTTCTCTGACGTCTCTCACATGTTGCTCCTCATTCTCCGAATACACCAACACATCATCTAGGAAGGCCACGCAATTCTTGTAGAGCAAAGGCCCCAGTACGTGGTTCATGAACGATTGAAAACACGCGGAGCCTGTTTGTAATCCAAAAGGCATCACGAGGTATTCAAATGCCCCCAAAGGGGTGAACATGGTGGTTTTCCATTCATCCCCTTTCCTTATACGTATCAGGTTGTACGCCCCCCTTAGGTCCAGCTTGGTAAAAATCTTTCCCTTCCACACCCTGGTCAAAATATCATCAATCCTGGGCATAGGAAAAGCCGCCGGCTCTGTCACTGCATTTAACCGCCTGAAATCACATACAAGTCTCGGCTTGTCCGTGTGCTTTTTATCCACAAAAAACACTGGGCTACCCCCCGCTGCCTTGGACTCTCTGATGAAGCCTCTCTTCAGGTTCTTGTCAATGAACTCTCGCAACTCCTGCATTTCCCTGTCTGACATGGCATACAACTTGCCTACCGGAAGCTGTGCTCCAGGGAGTAAATTGATCTGGCAATCAAAGGGCCTATGCGGGGGTAGTTGATTAGCTTCCTTCTCGCTGAACACATCGCTGAGATCTGCATACTGTGGTGGCACCTTCACCTTCTCCATTACTTCAGTCCCTGCTAGGGTGGCTTGGGCCCCTGCTGAACCCTTTTCCCCCCTGCAGTGTTCTAAGCAATGTGCTGAACCGAAGGAAACCACTCTTTGATGCCAGCCCACCAGCGGATCATGTAGGGCTAGCCAGCTCATTCCCAAAATAATGGGAGCGCCTCCCAAGGTGGCCACATTAAACGCTATCAGTTCTGTGTGCCTTGCCACCCTCATTATCATTGGGACGGTCTGCAAGCTGACTCCTCCTCCCAACAGTTCCCTGCCATCGATCGTGGTCACCTGCAGGGGGTTGCTTAAAGGGATCGTCTGTATCTGGTGTTCAGCAGCAAACTCCTTGCTCATAAAATTGCAGGAGCTGCCTGAGTCCAACAGCGCCTTTATTTTTAGGGGGTGTCCATTTTGCAGCTCTAGCGACACTTCAATCACTAGAGCAGGTCGAGGAGCTTCTGACACGGGCACTTTCACTGCTCTTTGGCCTGGCTGCAGTGCCCCGACGGTGGCAACCAGGCGTTGGCTTTTACCTGCTCCGTTTCTCCCTGCTCTCCCCCCTCAACAGCTCCCACCATCCCTTGCCATTCCTTCCTCTGGGGGCAGACTCTGGCAAAGTGGCCTGGCTGTTGGCAGAGATAGCATTTCCGGACCCCTTTTCCCTCCTTCTTAGCCCCCTCACTGGGCTTTGAAACTGCGCGCGCGCGGGCTGTTCCGACTTCCATCGGCTCTGCCGGCGGGAAAGCTGGCTCCGGAATGTCTGGAATGCGGAACTCCTTCCAACGTTCCCCTCTCCCTTCCCGCCTCTCCAAGGCTCTTGCCTCCTGGCGCGCTCCAATGGTCAGCGCAGATTTGGTCAGCTGATCCATAGACACCGCCCTGGGGCTCTGGGACAGCTCGTCTTTCACAGCCGAAGAAAGACCTTCTTCAAATAGCATCTGAATGGGTGCCGCCGATAAATCCCACCCCAATCTGTGAATCAGC
Source organism: Podarcis vaucheri (assembly GCF_965113315.1). Lineage (NCBI taxonomy): Eukaryota > Metazoa > Chordata > Lepidosauria > Squamata > Lacertidae > Podarcis > Podarcis vaucheri. Next base: position 106,051,946 of record NC_138760.1, read on the forward strand.
ATGGTAAATTCAGTCCAGTACTCACGGACAGATCGGCTTCCCTGCTTGCAAGCCATTAGCTGTCTGCGCACCACCCCTTCCTCAATGTCGCTGGAAAACATGATATCCATTGCACGAAAGAACTTCATAGTGTCCTTTAGGATATCATTGTGCGTTGCCATCAGGGGTCGAACCCAGTCTCGCGCCCCCTTCTCAAGATGCCCAATTACGAAAGCAACTCGCGATTCCTCATCAGGGAACTCATCAAACTGCACGTTAAGGGCATATTGCATCTCTGTCCTAAAGGCATGGTAATCCTTGGGGTCCCCCCCAAACTTCTGCACCAATCCTGGTACCTTTCTGGGAAACTGCGTGGTTCTCCCCTTCTTGTCTGCATCCTGAGCCCTTCTCTCCTCGAGCAGCGCAAGTTGGACCTCCAAGGCTTGATACCTTTCTTCCAAGCTTGGACCAGCTCCAACCCCTGCCCCTCCGGTTCCGGCTGGGTTGCTCATGATGCTTTCTCCTGCACAGGCAGCGTACAAAGACTGTCAGACTGCTATGAGGGGATGATTAGCTGCTTGTGCTTAAAATTGTGCTCCCTCAGAGTTTGTGCGGCTCCACAAACCTCTGTGTGTGACAGAGCTCCTCAGACATGTCTGCTCTAGTCACTAGTAGAGTCTGACAGTGGCTGCCTGCGGAAGCGCTTCCAGCAAAGAAGCTCCTTAACGGAAACGCGTCTCCTGGACTCACGACGTGGCAGCTTCCGGTGAAGCATGGGTCTCCCTATGGTTGCTTCTGACACCTCCTCGCTGTTTTCGCTGGACGTGTCTCTCACCCCTCTCTCTCCCCTGCTGGTTCCTGCCTTGGCTGCTGCGTCTCTCTCAGCATTCCTGAGATCCTCCTCCAGAGACCCCTCGCTCCCCCTGCTGGTCCCTGCTTTAGCTGCTGACTCCCTCCCAGCCTCTGGGAGCCCTACCACCTCCCTTTCCTCTGATGTCAGTTCCCTGACACATAGTCAATGAAGCAGAAGTAGATGTCTTTCTGGAACTCTCTAGCTTTCTCCATAATCCAGCGCATGTTTGCAATTTGGTCTCTGGTTCCTCTGCCTCTTCTAAATCCAGCTTGCACTTCTGGGAGTTCTCGGTCCACATACTGCTTGAGCCTTCCTTGTAGAATTTTAAGCATAACCTTGCTAGCGTGTGAAATGAGTGCAATTGTGCGGTAGTTGGAGCATTCTTTAGCACTGCTCTTCTTTGGGATTGGGATGTAGACTGATCTTCTCCAATCCTCTGGCCACTGCTGAGTTTCCCAAACTTGCTGGCATATTGAGTGTAGCACCTTAACAACATCATCTTTTAAAATTTTAAATGGTTCAGCTGGAATACCATCACTTCCACTGGCCTTGTTATTTGCAATGCTTTCTAAGGCCCATTTGACTTCACTCTCCAGGATGTCTGCCTCAAGGTCAGCAACCACACTACCCGGGGTGTATGAGACATCCATATCTTTCTGGTATAATTCCTCTGTGTATTCTTGCCACCTCTTCTTGATGTCTTCTGCTTCTGTTAGGTCCTTAACCACTTTTGTCCTTTATTATGGTAATCTTTGAACGAAATGTTCCTTTCATAGCTCCAATTTTCTTGAACAGATCTCTGGTTCTTCCCATTCTGTTGTTTTCCTATATTTCTTTGCATTGCTTGTTTAAGAAGGCCTTCTTGTCTCTCCTTGCTATTTTTTGGAAATCTGCATTCAATTTCCTGTATCTTTCTCTATCTCCCTCGCATTTTGCTTGCCTTCTCTCCCCCGCTATTTGTAAGGCCTCATTGGACAGCCACTTTGCTTTCTTTCATTTCCTTTTCATTGGGATGGTTTTCATTGCTGCTTCCTGTATAATGTTGCGAGCCTCCATCCATAGTTCTTCAGGCACTCTGTCCAGCAAATCTAAATCCTTAAACCTGTTCCTCACTTCCACTGTGTCTTCATAGGGGATTTGATTTAGATTGTATCTTACTGACCCAGTGGTTTTTCCTACTTTCTTCAGTTTAAGCTTGAATTTTGCTATAAGAAGCTGATGAGCTGAGCCACAGTCAGCTCCAGGTCTTGTTTTTGCTGACTGTATAGAGCTTCTCCATCTTTGGATGTACATACATAGACTTCCTCTATGCAGATGTTGGGGGGTACGGAACTGCACCACATCAAAAAATGCATGAAGGGGACTTCTCTGAGGTTAGGGGTGGGGAAACTCTGATCAACGAGCCTGTTAACCCACCAGGCCTCCCCATTTGGCCTGGCAGGTCATTTTGGCCAAGCCACATCCACCTTCCAATCCCCTGAGATATATGATGTCAGATGTGGGCAGGTAAAAAGGAGACTGGGCTGGGAGAAGAGGAGCTTCTGAAGCCAATCAGCTGATAGTTGGTGCTTCAGAAGGCCCCGTGATCAGGTGATCCTTGGGGCTTCAGCAGAACCACACAGGATCATGTGATCAGTGGCACTTCAGAAGCCCCAAGCACAGGACTCTCTCCCTGTTTGCTCCCCATGTTTTTTGATTCTATGACAGTAGTGTGAAGAGGCAATAGCAAAACTTCACTGAGAACTTGCTGCAGCTATTTAATATTATTTCTATCTCATTTTTCAGTCAGGACTCATGAGGCAACTCAAAATCATAAAGCCCAGAACAGCCGTTTCTCTTTAAAAATACCAAAACAAAACACTAAACCATCATGCTGTATATATTATTTATTAGGTGTTCGTTATTAAAGATTTATATATAAGAAAACTGCTCATCAAACTGCAGGATAAAATAATCTAGAGTTCCTGGCGTACAGTGGTACCTCAGGTTACATATGCTTCAGGTTACATACGCTTCAGGTTACAGACTCCGCTAACCCAGAAATAGTGCTTCAGGTTAAGAACTTTGCTTCAGGATGAGAACAGAAATCGTGCTCAGGCGGCGCGGCAGCAGCAGGAGGCCCCATTAGCTAAAGTGGTGCTTCGGGTTAAGAACAGCTTCAGGTTAAGTACGGACCTCCGGAACGAATTAAGTACTTAACCTGAGGTACCACTGTATTTTATTCTCCGCTCCCCTGCTTTTGTTGCATCATACATCACACTTTGTAGACCAAGGTGCGAAGCCTATGGTCATCCAGATGTTGTGAGACTACAACTCCCATCATCCCTGACCATTGTCCATGCTGTCCATGGGCTGATGGGAGTTGAAGCCCAACAACATTTGGGGGGGAGTACAAATTCCCCATTCTAGTTATAGGCAATGACAGGGAACTTAACATGCCTGAGACCTGAACTCACATGCCCTGTTATGTAGGTGAAACAACACCAAGCAAAACTGAACTCTCTACTCACCAGCTGATAAGTGGAGGATTCAAGTCCTGCTTTCCCCAGGGGATCTGCTTCACAGGTCCAATCTGCAGAGCAGGATTGGAACCTCAACCCACACACGGCAGTAGATGTAGTTTGGGGGAAATGGGCAAATTGGAACCCCTGGTGGGCCATGACTGACCCATGGGCCAGAGCTTCCCCACCACTGTTCTGCAGATTATTTACAAACACTCCTATGTATATTAATTTATATTACTGGATTTCTTAGCCTCATCAGTTTAATCAATATAATTCGGTCTTTAACGTCCCTTGAAGGACAGCCAAATTTAAACAACAATTTGACACACAGCTGTGAGGCATTTGCGAGCTTTTTTGCGGAGAAGGTCCTGTTGCTCCGCCATGACCTCCCTGCCAATTTGGATACAATAAAGGAACTGGAGGCCCCTCGACTGTCCTCGGGTCCAGTATTGGACCACTTTGACCGGATATCTCCAGCCGATGTGGACAGATTCCTCCAAGCTGGAAAGCCCACCACCTGTCCTCTTGACCCGTGCCCGTCCTGGCTGATTAGAGCGTGTCCAGACGAGGTGCGGGGCCCCCTGGGGGATATCATCAATTTGTCCCTTGGCACCGGGATATTCCCAGGGGAACTGAAGGAGGCGGTGGTGCATCCGCTCTTAAAGAAAACATCATTAGATCCCTCAGACCTATCCAATTACCGCCCGGTCTCTAATCTTCCATTCCTGGGTAAGGTGATTGAGAGAGCGGTTGCTGAACAGCTTGGTAGGTTTCTGGATGAAACATCGGCTTTGGATCCATTCCAGTCCGGCTTCCGCGCTGGTCATGGGACCGAGACGGCTCTGGTCGCCCTAACAGATGATCTCCGCAGGCAGCTGGATCGAGGCGGGTCGGGGCTGCTGATTCTTCTAGATCTGTCAGCAGCCTTTGACATGGTCGATCACGAACTCCTGGACCACCGCCTTGCCGACGTGGGGATCCAGGGCACAGTCCTTCAATGGCTGCGCTCGTTTCTCTCTGGTCGGGGACAGAGGGTGGCGCTTGGGGGGGAATTGTCATCACGCCACTCCTTGGTGTGTGGAGTGCCTCAGGGTGCAATTCTCTCCCCGATGCTTTTTAACATCTTTATGCGCCCCCTCGCCCAGCTTGTCAGGAATTTTGGGCTGGGTTGCCATCAGTATGCCGATGACACCCAACTCTATCTGTTGATGGATGGCCATCCTGACTCGGCCCCAGATACACTGACCAGATGTCTGGAAGCTGTGGCTGGATGGTTACGTGGGAGCCGGTTGAAGTTAAATCCTTCGAAGACGGAGGTCCTCTGGCTGGGGCGGGACGATATGGGATTGAGGGGGCAACTCCCATCTCTTGCGGGGGTGCAATTAGTGCCAGCACCGGCCGTTAAGAGTTTGGGTGTAATCTTCGATACCTCCCTCTCTATGGAGGCGCAGATTACAGCTATAACAAAGGCGGCATTTTTTCATCTCCGCCAAGCTAAGCAGTTGGCCCCTTATCTCTCTCGTCCTGACCTAGCCACTGTGATCCATGCGACGGTCACCTCCAGACTGGATTATTGTAACTCGCTCTACGTGGGGCTGCCCTTGAGACTGACCCAGAAACTCCAGCGGGTGCAGAATGCCGCGGCGAGACTCCTTATGGGGTCTTCGCTGCGAGAGCACATTCATCCAGTATTATACCAGCTGCACTGGCTCCCGGTGGAGTACAGGATCAGGTTTAAGGTGCTGGTTTTAACCTTTAAAGCCCTATACGGCCTAGGACCCTCGTACCTACGGGACCGCCTCTCCTGGTATGTCCCACAGAGAAACCTACGGTCAGCAAATAATAACATCCTCAAGGTCCCAGGCCTCAGAGAGGTTAGGCTGGCCTCAACTAGAGCCAGGGCCTTCTCGGCTGCGGCTCCAACCTGGTGGAATGCTCTGTCACAAGAGACTAGGGCCCTGCGGGACCTGACATCTTTCCGCAGGGCCTGCAAGACAGAGTTGTTCCGCCAGGCCTTTGGTCAGGGCGCAGCCTGACCCCCTCCTCTGGCAACCTGCACAAAATCTTGCTTAATCGGTTGCCATCAATTTGATTTTAACTAATTTTATAATGAAATATTTTTAGAATGTATGATTATTTGATTGTTTATTTGATTGTTGTTAGCCGCCCTGAGCCCGGCTTCGGCTGGGGAGGGCGGGATATAAATAAAATTTATTATTATTATTATTATTATTATTATTATTATTATTATTATTATATTGTATGATCCTTCTCAAACATATTGAATTAAACCAATATCCAGCACAAGGGTGGCTCACTGTGACCAGGAAGTCCCATTCCTCTGTATAGTCGTACCTTGGAAGTCTAATGCAATCTGTTCCAGAAGTCCATTCAAAATGTTTGGAAACCAAAGCGCAGCTTCTGGTTGGCTGCAGGAAGCTCCTACAGGCAATCAGAAGCTGCAGAAGCCGTGCTGGACATTCAGCTTCCGAAAATCACTCGAAAACCAGAACACTCACTTCCGGGTTTCGATCGTTCGGGAACCAATTTGTTCGGGAGCCAAGGTGTTTGAGATCCAAGGTACGACTGTATAGTTCATTTTCTCGTTGAAATTGCCTTAAATAAGTTTAAGGCACTGGGTCGAGTCTATAATGTGCACATTTCAGAAGAACATCAATATCTATTGTGGCTCAAGTGACAGCAATTTACAGCTTGTAAACGGCTTTGTGAAATCCAGCTGGAGCAATTAGAACTTATTCTGTGAGTACATACTTCTTGAGAATGTGTGATGAAAACACTGACCTGGTGAACCTTAATAGTTTCTTTCGCCCAGGTTTTTTATGATCCATAGTAATGTAGTTATTTACCACGGCAGTTTTAAAAATCTGTATTCATAACCAAAGCAATACTTCCCAAACTGCAGCAAGGCCTCAGCCCTATGCATATTTCAACAAGCCTTCTAAAATTTTTATCTCGGTTGGTATGGATTGATTTTACGTAGGGGCTATTGTGGTTCCATACTGCTTTCTATATTTATAGTTGGTTTTTTAAAAAGTGCTTTCATATACATAATTGTTTAAACTGTTTTTATATCCGTGTTTTATATCCATTATTATGTGAATTGCTTCAAGTTGCCTCCTGAAAAGCAGCTAATAAATAAATAATAATAAAAAATAATAATTCATTGGGAGTGAGTGGGGTTCATTTCCAAGGAAATGTGAATGAGCAGTCACTTTTCTGTGTTCTTGACCACTGGCTTGCTTTCTTCCTGTCCTTCCTCCTCTTTTTTCTTTTGCTACCAAGAGTAATTAGACTTCATCAGGGGCTAATTGAATATACAGGTTCTGCTTGGAAACGAAGAATGATCCAAGACAAGTTTTTAAAAATCCTTTTAAGAAATCTCTCCCACTTTAACACACAATCATAAAAAAACAGACCCAAATAATTTTAATTTGTAAATACTGTACTGGGAAAAGCTGAAGGATAAAAGTATGATTTCATCTGTAATCTTTCTCCCCTCTCTCTCATGAGCATGTTAATGCAAACCTTAGCCTAAGACACCCACATAAAAAAATCTGTAGCCAAAGAGATTCAGGGTGAATTCCTATGATCCCTGGGAGAGTGTCATAGGATGTCATGGGCATCTGCAACTGGAGAGAGAGAGATGCACCTGCTGGGTGGGAGATCTGCTGCTAGAGGTCTTCTCTAAACAGTGCGGACAGTGCTCCGCCAATGGTGAGGCCAAAAGCAGGGCACTTTGGGTGCTGGGAGTGACCAAGGTTCCCTTATTCCCTGACCTCTCCAAACAGACATAGCTGTCAACTTACAGATTTGAAAATAAGGGACCAGCAGCCTCGAAAATAAGGGATCAGCAGCCAAAATAAGGGATTTTAGTCAACCAGCAGCCAAACGAAGCCTCAAGCTGTGGTTCCCACAGTGCAGCAACCCGGCAAAGGGGATGCAGCAAGGAAAACCACCATCACCTCTCCGCTGGGAAGCGCTAAGCAAAGGCGAATCCCCAGGCAACACGGCCGATTTGATCAGCACAAAGCATGCAAGCTCCACCCCCCAGTCGTTCTTAGACTCCTTATTGGGTGAGCAACACAGCCAAGCAACACAGTTGGAGTCTCTCTCCTCCCTGGCCGGCAGGCAGAGAGGGAGAGGAGCTGCTTCCTTTGAAACCTGGGAAATTTAAGGGACATCATCAATAAGGGATAGCAGTGGGAAACAGCGCTGGGATAAGGGAGTTTCCCACCAGATAAGGGATGGTTGACAGCTATGTCAAACAGAGCTTTTTTAATGTGAACTCAACAGCAGGTGTTGCTATTTTTCTTCCATTGGAGGCAACGGGAGAAAACGAAGGAGGAGGAGGAGGAGGAGGAGGAGGAGGAGGAGATGTTGCAATATATATTTGTTAAAAAACCAGAAGCCCTTCTATTGGGTATTGTGGGTACAGAAATTCATAGGAATGATAAAAAACCTGTTTTTATATGCAACAACTGCAGCAAGGATACTATTAGCCCAAAGATGGAAACAAGAAGAAATACCAACCAAAGAAGAGTGACAAGAGAAATTGATGAACTATGCCGAGATGGCGAGACTAACAGGGAAAATTCGGAACTAGCAGGACCAGAATTTCCTAAAGGAATGGAAGAAGTTTTTGACATATCTGGAAAGCAATTGTAATCACTTATATCGCTTGTATGGTTAAAAGAAGTTTTGTAAGGAGTAATTTACAAATTATTGTGAAGAGAATTAAGAATAGATGTATTGGAAATCTGAGTTTATAGCAATAACTATAGCAATAAAGGGACGTGGGTGGCGCTGTGGGTTAAACCTCAGCGCCTAGGACTTGCCGAACGCATGGTCGGCGGTTCGAATCCCCGTGGCGGGGTGTGCTCCCATTGCTCGGTCCCAGCGCCTGCCAACCTAGCAGTTCGAAAGCACCCTCGGGTGCAAGTAGTTAAATAGGGACTGCTTACTAGCGGGAAGGTAAACGGCATTTCCGTGTGTGGCTCTGGCTCGCCAGAGCAGCTTTGTCATGCTGGCCACGTGACCCGGAAGTGTCTGCGGACAGCGCTGGCTCCCGGCCTCTAGAGTGAGATGAGCGCACAACCCTATTGTCTGGCAAGACTGGCCCGTACGGGCAGGGGTACCTTTACCTTTATAGTAATAAAATGCATAATTAGAAAGACTTTAGAAAACCATCAGTCAAGGTTGAAGGAAATCTCAGGCTGTGATAGCCAAAAAGTTCGAAATGATGTTTAAAAGGATGTTATGCTGGAATATATGTGTAAAAACTAATAAAAAATTATTTATAGAAGAAGAAGAAGAAGAAGAAGAAGAAGAAGAAGAAGAAGAAGAAGAAGAAGAAGCCCTCCCAACTTCCAGAAGCTGGTGAAGTTCAGGAAACTGTAGTGCTTCCACTGTGGATCATTATGACATCAGGTGACCCTTTTGTTGATTGTCTTCAGAAGCCCTGTTCAAAGCACTGCACTAGATAGCTCTTTGAGAATGTTTCTGAAGACCATCTCAATAAGTTCCTCTCAAAGCACTATTGTTTCCTGCACTGTATAAAGCTGAATACAGATGTGATCCATAAATACACAATTGCCAAGCCTTCCAGAAAAGGCATCTAAGAGTGAAATGGAAAGAGAGAAATGTATCACACTACAAAATAGTAATTTGCTTTATGTCGCTCAAGAGCTCATTGCTTCCTTCAAAGAATTCTGGGAATTATAGGCTGGTGATATGTTGGGAATTCTTTGTAAGGAATGCCTAGACACCTTCACAGCCCTACAGTTCCCAGGGTTCCCTAGACTGAGGGAATGTTGGTTGTTGTTGTTATTAAAATTAATTAAGTAAATTGGTATAACACCCTTCATCCGCAGATCTAAGGGCGGTTCACTGCAGATCTCAAAGAGGTTGAACCAGCTTTTACTCTGTAGTGTGGATATATCCCAGTTACGACAGGATTTTCCTAATCAGTACTGGCAATACTTCAGGGGTAGGTGCAAGAATGTAGCCAAGAAGTGCTCTCCACTACATTTAGGGGTGTGTGTAGGAACGAAAATGAGTGTGTCAGTGTAGTACAAAGCAGAGTACAGAGGCCAGCAGCTAGGAAATGGGTTGAGGGCCTCAGAGGGACATGTTTCAGAGGCCGTATTTGGTTTCAACTCTGTTTGGATGATAGCAAATGAGATTCAGTCCCCAATCCTGGCAAATGTAAATCATTCCTTGGCAACACATTTCTTTACTAATCCCCCGACCCTTTCAGGACTTCCTGTTGTTTAGGAGACATCAAAGCTGTGAATAACATTTTTCAGCACACATGAGGAAATCACACAGGGATGTTAAATAGCTGATAATTGACAAGCTGTGGAACTCTTTGGGGAGGGAGTCTTGTCAGCACATCTTGCTGGATCCTTCTGGGGCTTCCCCCCAATGGATACCTTTCAGCCTGTCTGTCTGGATTTTGTGTTTTTTAACAAGCAACTCCTGGGTGGCAGGCACCAAAGTTAACATTCCCTTGCTTGTTGTTTGTGAATATTTGAGCTGCCACTTTCCCTCCTCAAATGTCCTCCGCTTGTCTCCCTTTTGTAGAAAGAAGCACAAAATCTCAGTGGTGGGAATGGCCACACTGTGAGGAACAGGATGTTGTAGGCCGATAGTGAAGCTAGGTCCTGTCTGAATATACAGTGGTACCTCGGGTTAAGTACTTAATTCGTTCCGGAGGTCTGTTCTTAACCTGAAACTGTTCTTAACCTGAAGACCACTTTAGCTAATGGGGCCTCCTGCTGCCGCTGCGCCGCCAGAGCACAATTTCTGTTCTCATCCTGACGCAAAGTTCTTAACCCGAGGTACTATTTCTGGGTTAGCGGAGTCTGTAACCTGAAGTGTCTGTAAGCCGAGGTACCTCTGTATCTGTATATTTCAGAGGTGGAGGACTTCACAGGTAAATTCAGAAAGGACAGTTCCCCTCTCTTATCTGCTCTTTCCTATGCAGAAACATCCGTCTCCAGTGCAAGCTGAGCTGCATCCCAACATTTCCAGCAACATTTATACTCAATAGCCTCCCAATAAACTTACAGACAAAATCAAAGCAGTATAAGCCATGTCACTTGCAGGTTCTTGTTTCACTTTGCTTTGCTTTGCAAGCCTCATATGGCTTGCCTGACCGTTTAAACAACTAGGAGGCTTTGCCCTTGAGATTCCCCTAAGATTCCAGAAAATACTCTGACTTGAGTCAAGCCAAGGAATTTAATGCCTACCCATTTTACAGACCTGGAACACTGAGGCAGAAAATAGTTTCAGAAACAGGGACTGTGCAGGAAAGAGCTTAAAACTAAAGCAGAAAGTGAGTCAAGCTCAAACCACTCTTATTAGATAGATTTGCCAGCCTTTCTACTGGATTTGCTGTGTCTTTAACAGCAGATTGATATGCAGATATTTAGGAGTGAAGCCTTTTCTGGTTTAAAGATAAAGGGACAATGCTAGTGAGAAATCGCAAACTGAATTTAGGTTTGGCAGCCACTAAAAAGCTGACAGCCTTGTAGATAAGACCTCTGCATCTTGAAATTACACAGATAGCCTTCCGTTGCTGCTGGAAAACATAATTACTTAAGCTGTCAATTGATGAAAGATCATTTTGTTGATTAATTATTTGCCTTTTGACCAATTAATCAATTCATTTTAAGCACATCTGTATAATTACCAAAATCCCAGCGCAAGAGAGATGAATTAAAATTTAATAAACAAAGGTTACCAGTTATTGTTAGGAGAAACTGCCATCTGTTTTCAGCTGAAACTGTTCTTAACCTGAGGTACCACTTTAGCTAATGGGGCCTGCTGCCGCTGCACGATTTCTGTTCTCATCCTGAAGCAAAGTTCTTAACCCGAGGTACTATTTCTGGGTTAGCGGAGTCTGTAACAGGTTTGTAACGTCTGTAACCTGAAGCGTCTGTAACCCGAGGTACCACTGTACTTTTGTTAAGAGGAGAATATGAGAGCCCCAGAGGCTTCAAAAAAGTAGACATGTGGCTTTCCACCTCTGCACCATCAGTCAGTATTTGCTGGCACCAAATGAAGTATCAGTGAGTTATCAAAATGGCTTGCAGGCCCCAGCCAAGACATTTTGCTGCCTGAGTTGAAAGACAAGATGGCACCTCCCCATATGCAGACCAGACTAGAAGCTGAATCTCAATTTGACACTGGCCATACCTGCACCTTTGCATTTCAAGCAGTATCATCCCACTTTAAACTGCCATAACTTCCCTCAAAGAATCTTGGAAAATGTCATTTGTTAAGGATGCTTGGAGCTGTTAGGATACCGCTATTCCCTTCACAGAGCCACAGCTCTAGAATGCTCTGAGAAAAGGGGTTGGTTGTTAAACCACTATGGGAATTGTAACTCTCTGAGGGGAAAGGGGGCTTCCTAACGACTTTCAGCACCCTTGACAAACTACACTTCCCAGAATTCTTTGAGGGAAGCCATTACTGTTTGAAGTGCTACAGTACTGTTTTAAATGTACAGTGGTGCCCCGCAAGACGAATGCCTCGCAAGACGGAAAACTTGCTAGACGAAAGAGTTTTCCGTTTTGGAGGTGCTTCGCAAAACGAATTTCCTATGGGCTTGCTTCACAAGACGACAATGTCTTGCGAGTTCATGCTGGTTTTTTCCCCTCCCCCCCTTTTCTAAGCCGCTTATCAGCTGATCCAATAAGCAGATAAGCCGCTAAAAACCGCTAAAAGCCGCTAATAGTGCTAATCCGCTAATCCGTCAATGGGCTTGCTTCGCAAGACGAAAAAACCACTAGACGAAGAGAATCACAGAACGGATTCTTTTCGTCTTGTGAGGCACCATTGTATAGTACAGATGGGGCTCTAGTTGGATACAACGCTAAATTTATTTTTGTTTCCATGTGCAAAAGCTGACCAGACTGGCAGCTGAATCGTCATTTGACACTGGTCACCTTACACTTAAAGCACTCTTATACCACTTTTAAACAGGCATGGATTCCTCCAAAGAATCCTGGAGACTGTAGTTTGTTAAGCAGGATGAGACCCCTGTTCCCCTCAGTATAGATGTAATTCAGTGGAATAGTGTTTTGAATAAAGAATCCCCAGGATTTGGGGGGAGAAGCCATGACCTTTAAAGTGGTATAAGAGTGCTCTAAATGCAAGGTCCACACGGGACAGTCTTCCACTGTGCCTGAAGGCAGCAGACGGGCTGAGAGGTGGGGCAGGCAAATATAGCATGCACAGCTGCTGCCACCTCACTCCTAATGGTAGGGCCGGTCTTGGAGTTCAGCTGGCAGTAATAGTATTCATCATTTCAAAACCAGTTACATAACCAAAGTGTCTCAAGCTATGGAAAGGCACTGTGTTGTGTTAACTGTTGTTGCTTTTGTGATCCGTTCCCCCCTCCCCCCAAGCACTGTACAGTGGTACCTCGGGTTAAGAACTTAATTCGTTCTGGAGGTCCATTCTTAACCTGAAACTGTTCTTAACCTGAGGTACCACTTTAGCTAATGGGGCCTCCTGCTGCCGTCGCGCCGCCGGAGCACGATTTCTGTTCTTATCCTGAAGCAAAGTTCTTAACCTGAAGCACTATTTCTGGGTTAGCGGAGTCTGTAACCTGAAGCGTATGTAACCTGAAGCGTATGTAACCTGAGGTACCACTGTACTGATGATGTCCTTCCCTCCCTTCTTTCTATTAAATGTAATCACACACACACACATTTTTGGGGTGGGTTATATTGGCACCATAGAGAGAAAACGCACAAATACATACAAGCCCGAACTTCTGCAGCCCTGCCCTGTCAGCAAAAGATGTGTTCCCTTCGTTAGATCCTAGAAGGGGGATAATTAACTTTCCTTGGAGCGAGAGAAATTAAAAGAGTTTGCCTGTCTCCCAGCTGTGTTTTCTGTGATGCAACATAAACAGGGAACACAATGCCCTGCCTTAGTGAGGAAGAGGTAGAAGCATGCTCCGAGGAGACCCAGAGTAATTGGTTTCTGTCAGTGGAGGAGGAGGATGAGAGGGTTTAGTCGCTCTGTGCTGCTTGCTCTCCTGCTCTGCACATTTCTGAGTCAGCAAAAGGAGGCGAGAAGAATGGAGGAGAGGAAAATAAATGAGAATATTTTTGCGGATCAGCCGCTTTCATCCCTTTCTCTGCCGGTAGCTTTTAATGATAAAGCGAAGTACGTGGGGTCATACTAAACGATTTTACACTGTTGCTTTTGAATAATCCTACAAGAGCGAGCTCAGGTGTTGATCTAGATTCGTATCTTAGTAGAGTGTGTGTGTGTGTGTGTGTGTGTGTGTGTGTGTGTGTGTTTTAACCCTTGCCTTACACTGCGGCTCATGATTTAGATTGGAACTAAGGTTTGCTATTAGAATACAGTGGTACCTCGCTTGCCGGTTTCTCTCACCCCCATAGTACAATTGTGTTGTTCCAGTATTATGTGATTGCCTAAAAAGTGAAAGAAATGTCTTTCATCATTTACAATATTGTTCTAGAAAGCTGATGGAGAAAGCAAGCTGGACCCATGTGTCTGGTGGTGCTGTGGTCTAAACCACTGTGCCTCTTCGGTTTGCCGATCGGAAGGTCAGCGGTTCGAATCCCTGTGACAGGGTGAGCTCCTGTTGCTCTGTCCCAGGTCTTGCCAACCTAGCAGTTCGAAAGCACGCCAGTGCAAGTAGATAAATAAGTACCACAGCAGCGGGAAGGTAAATGGCATTTCCATGCACTCTGGTTTCCTGTCCCGTTGCGCCAGAAGCGGTTTAGTCATGCTGGCCACATGACCCGGAAATCTGTCTGTGGACAAACGCCGGCTCCCTTGGCCTGAAAGCGAGATGAGCGCCGCAACCCCATAGTCACCTTTGACTGGACTTAACCGTCCAGGTGCCCTTTACCTTTTTTACCTTTTAACCAGGCATGAAAAGAAAGAGACACGGAGAAGGAGACTAAAAGACACAAGTCTGGTAGGACCTGTAACAAAATGTTGCAGCATGGATAACACTTTGTTCAGGGTTCCAGAAACTCCATTCCATTCCCCCTCTCAGAGGTTTTTGGTTCCTTTCCCCCTACCCAACAGTTAATCCACATTCTGCAGCTGCTGAGCATGCTCAGTCCTTATTGGGCTGTTCTAAAGGTTCTCCTCCCTACCACCCCGTAGAGTTTTTCCTCTGCTGCAAATTTTTCGACTTCTGCAAATTTCGGGCTTTCCCCAAGCCTGGATGAGTGATGCTGTCTGGCTACATAACACTCACACAGATCGAACACTGGAAACCGAGGGAATGATTTGTAATCAATGTGAACCAAATCTGCCGAGGAGAAATTCATTCTCTTTGTAGACAAAATATAAAGAGGGCATCTCACAGTCTTCACTAAGAATGGAGGAAGACTTTGACTCATTTTGTGCAAACCGATCAGAAGGTCGGCGGTTCGAATCCCCGCAACGAGGTGAGCTCCCGTTGCTCGGTCCCTGCTCCTGCCAACCTAGCAGTTCGAAAGCACGTCAAAGTGCAAGTAGATAAATAAGTACCACTCCGGCAGGAAGGTAAACGGCGTTTCCGTGCGCTCTTCTGGTTCGCCAGAAGCAGCTTAATCCTGCTGGCCACATGACCCAGAAGCTGTACACCGGCTCCCTCGGCCAATAAAGCGAGATGAGTGCCGCAACCCCAGAGTCGGCCACGACTGGACCTAATGGTCAGGGGTCCCTTTACCTTTACTTTTTTACCTAATTCACACTTCCCAAAACAACACAGCAATCCGTCTCCAGATTTTACAAGGCAGTTCTCCAACCAATTAATGCATACAAAAAAGCATAGACTACAGCAAAATGTGCAGTAAAAATGCATATATTGGTGAAAATCACATAAAAATACATTGTATTAGGGGAAATTGCTTTGTAACAATGTATATATTAGGTGAAATTGCATGCAAAAAAAATGTTTTTTGGGGAAAATGTGCACTAAAATGCTGGTGAATTTTCACGAGGACTGTAAAAATTGTTGTTGTTTCAATTAATATTCCCCGCTTCCTGCTGAAGGAATTCAGGGTAGCACAAAGTGATGTGGAACAGTAAGTGACTGAATTTAAGATTGGGGAAATGAGAAACTGAGAGGAGCCAGAAGGGACAGATTTCCCCCTCTCTAGTCTATGAGTGAAATAGCTCTCCTGTGTGAGCCCCATGGAAACCACTGGGAGCAAAACAAGAGCACTCTATTTGTGAGAATACCTTTCCTTGGACCACTTCAGTTCAAGGAATACAGTGGAAGCCTCAAAGCTTTCCAAGATGCTTTCCAAATAGAAATGAAAAGCAACAAGAGCAGTGAAGTAAAAGTAACTTCAATCTGAGCTTGCATTCCAACCAGGTTTATCAACAGTGCAAATACCTTCGTCACATCAGGTAGATTTTGCACCAGCCAAAGTCATACAGGGCTAATATGGGTGGGTCAGTGGGGAGGGGGAAATTTAGTGAACATCAAGATTTCTTGTTTGCTTTTAAAAATAAAATAAGCACCCTCCTTTGGGTTCTGCCTCCCCCGTTCTCCCCTGCCCTGGCACTCCTACCCATACGAGCCGTGCAGTTGCTGGAATGTCTTCTCCTGCTCTGTTCTTTGCAGATGGGAGGGTAAGACATATGAAATGTTTACAGACTCTGTTGCTTGGATACAGATTGAGACTTGTTAGGGCTGACTGCGAGCCAGGAAATTAGCTGCTTCAAATACACCATTGAACAGGTCTTACAATACAAAAAGTCTAAGAAAAGAACTGGCATGTAACATTTTAGACGCGAGCACATTAGCTGGAAGAAGAAAATCTCCGTGTTTGTTAAGCATCAATGAAGTGAACTCATATGACACGGAGGGTTCAGCTTCCCAAAGATTTATACCTGCCAGAGCCAGGAGGCACCCTGTCCACTGCAAAGGGTGGATCGTGCAAATGTCAGTTTCTTGAAATTAGGTGGCGACATATCCCCCAAAGGGGCAACGTCAGACCATCACCTTGCCTGGTCCTCAAACAGATTCACAGACTTTCAAAAGGAAAATGTTGATTCCTGCATAAGCAAATTTGAGATATGATACTTTGAATAGCAGTTTTCCCCTACATTCTATACTCTTTTTGTGTGCAAAACCATTTGCGTGTTCGGACCTAGAAACCTCCCCTCTAAATAAATTCACACGTGACTCAAATTTTTGTTTTGGTTTTTGGCAGAATTTAGGCCACAACTTTATTGATTACAGAGAGTGACTGGTTGCATAGGCTCTGGTTTGACTAGCTCCCTGCCACGCAGGTAGCGCTGACCCAGGGTTCCAGCATAGGTCAGCCAAGGGTGAACACCTGGATAAGCGGAAAGCCGGGAATGGGCTAATTCCACCATCCAAATGTCCCCCTGGATTACTTTAACGGAATACACTTTACATAGGGATGATGAGAACCAGAACCTATCCACACCCTTACAAGTTGTGACGATTTGCTACGTGGCAAGCGAAACCCAAATGGCAACAGCCAATCAGCCAAGTGGGGAAAATTCCTGCCATGCCCCTGTCCCAACGGCAGACGACACACAATGGCATGGCAAGGTCAAGCGCAAAGCCCTAAAAGTGGGGAGAGGTGGGCGGGTGTTCCGAATGCACGCGCCAAAAGAGGAAGCTTTGGGTCACGTGCATGGGCATAAATAGGTTCCTCGAACCGTTTGGACTGCGTCCCATTGGCCAGATTGCATCCAGCTTTGAGGGACCTACCAATGAGGTGTTGTGGCTGTCCAAACGTACCCATCCACAACGCAGGGTGTCGCTTTTCCAGGTCTCACCACAATACGTGCCCTCTTTAAGGGAGGACCCAATAAACTATGCGAGTAATCAGAAGGGCTACTTTTCTCTTTCCTGGTCCTGTTGCCCAGTGCCCTAGTATCACATGTCATACCGGGGCTAGTGTCAGTCAACAGTGAGTAGTTATCAGTGCCATTTTCTGCCCACATCTATATTGTACGCTTCCTTAATCACTTTCTCTTTTTCAGTTCATATTTGCGTATTGCCAAACATCACTTTTCATACCATAATACTGTGCCAAAATGTACAGTGAGCAATGTTTTGCTCTGTGTTCTGCTTGGCACCGATTTTAATGCAATCTGTTTATAATGGAGAATCAGTGTCCCATGTGGGCCGAGAGGGTCCTCAGCTGGGAAGGGGTAGGCACAGCAAAAGAAGGGCCTGGCCCCTTAGAACAGGGGTGCGGGACTTATGGCCCTCCAGTTGTTGCTTGACTGAAACTCTTATCATCCCTGACCATTGGCTTCCTACTTCCTGACATGCCCTGAACACTCAGGTGGTCCAGTTTCTTGCAGGGGGGACCCCTCCCTTCAGCTCTGCTCCGGGGGAGAGAGAAAGAGAGAGAGAGGGAGAGAATGTGAAAGGGAGGAGTTTTGGGAGCTCTACACTCCCAAAGACCAGAGGACGCAGAACGCAACCTTGTGAAATACTCACAGATATTATGGTAGGGCAAAATGCAAGCTTCTTAAAGATACATTCACATATATCAGAGAAAATTTCCATAGTAGTATTGCCACAGATTTCGTACCACATGCTTCTATGGCTGTGTTCACTGGACTAGGAAGTGCCTGAATTCACAATGTGCTGTTGTGTTGGTTGTCAGTACTGAGGAGCAACCTGCTATTTGTGTCTCTCTTTTGTGTGGTGTTTTGCTTCGCTGGGATGCCTCCCTTGCAATCGCCCTCTTTAGCAATAGTGTAGGCTAATACTTTCCCCCTTGCCCACTCTTTTTTAATTTTATCTGCCATTAGTGACACTTGGAGGGACCCAAATAGGTTCCTCCTTGATTTTAGCTCACTTTGACAACATTTGAAAAAGCCTTTAGCTTGGTGACCTTCAGTTCCTTCCCAGGATTCTGTTTGAATAAGATGCTGCCAGTGTTTAAAGGGAAGGGAAAAGGCTTATGTTGTTGGGGATGAGAATGGAAGTTAATAAATTCTGATGAGCTCTTAAGTGCTGCGGCACCCAGTGTAATTGCTTAGATCAAGAAGGAATAATGAAGGAACAAGGGCGGGAGGGGGGGGAACCCACACAGCTGTGTACTGTATACTGAATAGCTGTGTTCTGTGGAATCGGATTGTGGTGAAGTCTTTTCCAAACAGCCCCAAGGACTTTTTCAAGCAGCTTATAATTCAGAGCAGTAGCAGACAGACTTGGAAGTCCAAACTGCAGATCAGCTCAAACATTCCTTGTCCGTAGTTATGCATGCCTTGGTTACACCAAGGCTGGTCATGAGCTCTACATGGAGAG
Organism: Podarcis vaucheri; assembly: GCF_965113315.1. Lineage (NCBI taxonomy): Eukaryota > Metazoa > Chordata > Lepidosauria > Squamata > Lacertidae > Podarcis > Podarcis vaucheri. The sequence continues at coordinate 106,070,595 of NC_138760.1, forward strand.
ACATTTGAACAATATTTGGAAATAGTCCAAAATGTCGCAGCCAGGGTTGTGAGCAGAACCAGGGTTTCAGGGACATGGCATTCTATTGTTGAATCAGCTTCGGTGGCCATCCGTTTGCTGTCATGCTTAGCGAAAAGTTCCAGTGATCATCTTTAAAGCTCTACATGGATTGGCCCCAGGAAGTTTTAAAGAGTGAACTTCTAGAAAATGAGGCCTTATTGGTGGCACTACCACCAGGGGCTGCCTGGTTGGCACTGGCCCATGAGACGGCCATTTCAGTGACGGCTCCCGGTTGCAGAATGCCCTCCCTAGTGAGGTGCGCCAGTCCATCATTATTAACTTTCGGAAGGAATTTGAAAACATCCCTGTTTACCGAGGAATTTGGTAACTGAACTGTTTCAGGCAACCCTACGATCACCAGATGGAAGAATGTGCTTAATTGCTTTTAGAATGCTTTTCTTTAACTGTGACTGCTCAAGGTAAAAGCACGCATGAGGAAACGTCAATGTGAATGATGTTCCTGGGGATCTCAAACATACCTGGAAAGTGGAAAGTCTTTCTTAACTGGAGACCATTGGAAAGAATGTAAAGGTAAAGGTAAAGGGACCCCTGACCATTAGGTCCAGTCATGACCGACTCTGGGGTTGCGGCGCGCATCTCGCCTTACTGGCCGAGGGAGCCAGCGTACAGCTTCCGGGTCATGTGGCCAGCATGACTAAGCTGCTTCTGGCAAACCAGAGCAGTGCACGGAAACGCTGTTTACCTTCCCACCAGAGTGGTACCTATTTATCTACTTGCACTTTGAGGTGCTTTTGAACTGCTAGGTTGGCAGGAGCAGGGACCGAGCAACGGGAGCTCACCCCGTCGTGGGGATTCGAACCGCCGAACTTCTGATCAGCAAGTCCTAGGCTCTGTGGTTTAACCCACAGCGCCACCCGCGTCCCTGGAAAGAATGTAGTGGGGTACTATAAAGATGACAAGCAGTTTCATAAGACATACTCCATTTCTCTTTCATATGACTGCCTTCTTTCTCCATTTAGAATGGCTATTTGGATCTTTCTTTTTCAGGTAGGACCCCATTTTAGCACCCTACGCTGATTTGTTGAGTGGGATTTTAAAGCATGTAATTACAAAATTAAATCAAGCTGCCTCTCACTCTCTTTTCTTTGTCGTAAAAATACCCAGAGCCTTCGGAGCCTGGCAGCTGCCTGGTGGATTGAAGACTTAAGTTTTCAACTTTAGAACAAGGATAACTTGAGAGCTCAGGGTCAATCTGTCAGCTCTAGCAGGCTGCAGTTTCAATTTCAATTTCATTTTCTCTAATCTGTCAAGAAGATGTTGCTTTCCCCTTACAAACAGATCCATTACTGGATGCATCGCTGGATCCATCACTGCAGAAGGTCAGGCAAAGGGTCCTCTAAATCGCTTGAGAACCCCAAGAAGAAAACCATCAAATTCTTCGGTCCTTTCTGTCTGTTTCCAAAATATACTTTTGATCCCTGCCGTTGGCCATCGCTCGTGGATGGCTCAGGTTACGTACACATTAGAAGGAAATGGCCTTCTGCAGAATGCCTTTTCAAATGACTTCTAATCCTATAATGAATGTATCATATTCAGAAACTACGCCTGTTGGGTGTCCACCAGAAAGCATTACAGTCCATGTCATGAGCAGTACTTATGCCTTCCATTACATACACCTGCCACTGGAAATTAATTTGCACCAGCTAATCTCATTTGTCAACTTTCATTATATAAAAGCTATCATAAAGAAAACTAATGAGATGGTGGAATTAATGAATTTTAATCCATTGACAGAAAGGTGCTTTAGATCTGATGTACATCGTCAGGGGAAAGGCACTGCCAGGTGTGGTTACTTCCTTTCCCCTCCCACCACAGTTAAGCAGTCAAATGCATTCCTCCCACATGCTGAAGCTGCTGTCTTCAATCTCTGGCATCTCTCACCACAATGATCACAGTTCGGAGGGCAGAGACATACCTTTGGTTAAGGTCTTGGAGGGGGGGAAAGCCCTCCTGCAAGACAGTTGCCAGCTAATGCTATGCTATGTAGAGCAGGGGTGGGGAATACTTCTTTTTCAAATTGAGGGCCACATTCCCACTTGGGGAACTTTCCAGGGGCCACATTCCAATAGTGGGTGGAGCCAGAAGCTAAAGTACATTCATACCTTGGACCTCAAATGCTTTGGCTCCCGAACAAATTGGCTCCTGGACAATCAAAACCCAGAAGTGAGTGTTTTGGTTTTCAAACATTCTTTTGGAACCTGAACATGCGCTGCGGGTTCCGTGGCTTCCAATTCGCTGCTGGAGCTTCCTGCAACCAATCAGAAGCCGTGCTTTGGTTTCCGAACGTTTTGGAAGTCGAACGGACTTCCGGAATGGATTCCGTTTGACTTCCATGCAACGACTGTATGCAAAGTAACAAGATGACTTTCAGGCATCACTTGAAGGTATCGTCATCGTCATCCCAACAGGCCCATCCAGGTGTTTTTAAACATTTCTTTAGTACCTAGTCATTTTACTAATTGTTCCTTTTAATTTTTTAAAAAATGTTTTTATACACTGCCCTGATATCTTATGAGAGGGTGATGTATAAATTCTTTAATAAATATATAAATAAATAGAAACACCACAGGTGGTGGCCATTGTGTACCACCATCAGCCATCTTTCTCCCATAATTCCAACTCCCAGTGTTCAGTTATTAAATCACTCCCCCTCCCTGCTGCCCCAGCTGTTTAAGTTAACCACTGGAGTTCTGTAAAATTCATTTGTTCAGCTAAAAAGCTTTATAGAGACAAGATGCATTCACACTACATGCCATTTCATTCCAATATAGCCTGGGGGTGAATTTTCTGCCTCATCCCCGCTGATGGATAGCATATCCCCATTTAACAAAAGAGGAAAGAGCAACTGCTTTTGCTCTGTGTTACCCATTCGTTCCTGGTCGCTTTTGCCAAACAGACCTTCTCGTTTTTATTTTTAAAGAAGTGATTTGTAACTGGATATCAGCAGCAGTACTCCAGAGAACAAGATTGCTCCAGCAGGAAGACCTATTTATCTCCTGGTTTTAAATAAAACAGTCATAGAAGAGTGCTTTCTGGAAATGTTTTAACCTGAAATAGTAGACCATGTCATATGGCTCATCTAGCCTGGCGTTCAGTTTATGACTTCGTGGCGTAGCGAACCAAAGGTTAGGAGCAGAAGGTTAAGGCTACAATGCATTACGTACTTACCTGGGAGTAAATCCTAATGAATTCTGCATGACTTGCTTTGGAAAAGACATGCATGGCGCTGCACGGTAGAACTTTCACCAGGAAGGTAAGGCGGCCATGTGCCCTACTTTACAGAGCAAAGTTCCCTATTTGCAGGGATGTCTGGTCCTAGACTCGCGGGTGGTGCTGTGGGTCAAACCACAGAGCCTAGGATTTGCCGATCAGAAAGTCGGTGGTTAGAATCCCCGTGACCGGGTAAGCTCACATTGCTCGGTCCCAGCTCCTGCCAACCTAGCAGTTCGAAAGCATGTCAAAGTGCAAGTAGATAAATAGGGACCGCTCTGGCGGGAAGGTAAACACCGTTTCCGTGCGCTGCTCTGGTTCGCCAGAAGTGGCTTAGTCATGCTGGCCACATGACCCGGAAGCTGTACGCCGGCTCCCTCAGCCAATAAAGCGAGATGAGCGCACAACCCTAGAGTCGGTCACAACTGCACCTAATGGTCAGGGGTCCCTTTACCTGGTCCTAGACTAGCATAAAGATAAAGAATCCGATTTCCCATCAATAGTGAGCATCTGGAGAGCAGACAAAGCAGGCACACACAGTATTTCTGTTTACATTATAGTAATTAATTCTAAATCTGCATCTATGCATATAAATTAGCATGTGCAAATTTTACACAAATTGGTGTCTTCCTTGTCTTCTTTTTTGTGATGCGAAAGTGGCTCCCTCACAATTTGGACTTGGACCAGGGACGCTTGGGTTCACTGGATTACTGCTGGTGAAAATGGCAGGACTCCCTCCATAACACCTTGCCTCACCACACTTAGCAGCTTCCACATAAGCACTAGCTTATGGGATATAGAAACTCAATGTCTTTAGATTGTACTGGCAAGCTGTGTCTGGGAGATAGGCCAGTTGCCTGCTCTGTACAGGGTTATACTCCCTATTTACACAGCCGAGTTTTAGAGTTGGAAGGGACCCTGAGAGCCATCTAGTCCACCCCCTGCAGTGCATCAAACTTTTGCCCAATGTGGGGCACTCCTGGGTCCAGATTTGCCATTTGAGGCTCAGGTTACCTCAGTGGTAAGCTTTTACCAGCTTCTTTGGATGCATCTGTTCCTGGAGAACATATAACCGGCAGTAGCTCACAAGGTGGAATGAACGGCAAGATTGGAAGTGCACCAAGATGGAGTACTGGATTGGCCCTGCTGATGTGTTTGCGCCAACCTCCCCACTGCCTTGCCGCTCTCCTCATCCGGTGACTCACCTGCAGCTCTGCCCCACCCACTCCAGTGAGCCACTTCTGGACAAAAGCAATGTGTGCAAAGGTCCCCTCAAGAAATTCCACTCTGTTTGTGGGAGAGAAAATGGAGGGGGACATTTCACCAAATTTTTCTAGGGGAAGTAGAAATTCACCTAATAAATATAAAAACAACAACCCAATAAACCCACCCCACCCCCAACAAAAAAACACATTTTAAAAGGGCATAGGATAGAAATCGGATCAACCAAAGGCCTGGTTAAAAAGGAATGTTTTTGGCTGGTGCCTAAAGGTGTATAATGAAGGTGCCAGGTGAACTTCCCTGGGGAGAGCATTCCACAGCCACTGCAGAGAAGGACTGTTCTTGTGTTGCCACCCTCCAGACCTCTCAAGGAGGAGGCACAGGAAGAAGGGTCTCAGAAGATGATCTCAGGGTCTGGGTAGATTCATATGGAAAGAGGCATCCCTTGAGGTATTGCAGTCCTGAGCCGTTTAAGCCTTTATAGGTCAAAACCAGCACTTTGAATTGGGTCCAGAAACTAAATGGTAGCCAGTGCAGGCAGACCAGGATCAGTGCAATGTGTTCAAACTGTCTTGCTCCGGTGAGCAACCTGGCTGCTGAATTCTGCACTCTTCTCTTCTTTTTCTTCTTCTTTATTTCTTTCCTTTCCTTATTCTTGCTTTTTTCTATTTTCCTTCTCTACATTAGTGTATTTTTTTTATTGCACCGTGATAATGAATCTGTGTAGGCATGCACTCACCTTAGATACAAATTATTGAAACACTTTCACACATCTTAAGAACATAAGAAGACTGAACACCTTAGTTGAACAGCATCCTTGATCTCACAGTGGCCAATCAGATGGCCTATGGGGAAGTCCTCGAGCAAGACACGAGCCCTGTCCTTACTCATGTCCCCCAAGGACTGGTTTTTATTATTTTATTGCATTTTTATACTGCCTTTCTCTAAAGGCACCCCAGGTGGTTTACTCAGACCAAGGTCACAAGCTTCCTGGCATGTGGGGTTCCTTGCTTCTGCCTTCTTCCTTCGAGTCACACAGGAAAAGTCCCGGGGAAGATGTGTGTGTGTCTGTGGAGTTGCCTTGAGCCTGAAAGTTTGCTACAATCTAAACCACTGAGCCTCTTGGGCTTGCCGATCAGAAGGTTGGCAGTTCAACTCCCCGTGACAGAGTGAGCTCCTGTTGCTCTGTCCCAGCTCCTGCCTACCTAGCAGTTCTAAAGCACACCAGTGCAAGTAGATAAATAGGTACCACTGTGGTGGGAAGGTAAACGGCGTTTCCATGCACTCTGGTTTCCATCATGGTGTTCTGTTGCGCCAGAAGCAGTTTAATCATGCTGGCCACATGACCCGGAAAGCTGACTGTGGACAAATACCGGCTCCCTCGGCCTGAAAGCGAGATGAGCGCCGCAACCCCATAGTCGCCTTTGACTGGACTTAACCATCCAGAGGTCCTTTACCTCTTACCCTGCTACAGATTCCTATGCCAAAGTTCCCCCAAGCAAATCCCACTGCAATAAATGAGAGCGGCACAAGAGCTGAACTATACAGAGCTGAACTAACACAGCCTGCTGCTGGCTAATGCCTTTTATAAGTAACATATTTCTGATTCTCATTGCTGTTCAATCAATTCTTTTCTCTGCTTTTGCTGCTGCCTCTGCTGTTGTCTGCTGCAGAAAGCATCTCTCTTCTGGTTTAGAAGGAAATTCGTGCCCTCTCTCTCTTACCACCTTAGCATTAAACCTTCCCTCAAAGCCTGAACAAATCCAACTGGAAGCTTCTGCCCTCAAGGGGTAGCCCCAAACATTGTAGATGGATTCTACTCTCATACCTGATTTATTCTGTCTTGGCTTTGGAGGAGTTAGCTTTGATTGACATGGATGTAATTAATAACAGAATCGGGTCTTTTGTCACCGTTTAAATAGCAACGTTTTTTAACAGGAGGGGAAGTGCGGTGTTGGGCAATGAGAATTAGAAATGTGTTACTTATAAAAGGCATTAGGCAGCAACAGACTGTGTAAAATGTTATAGTTCAACAAACACTGTGCCTAATAAACTCCGTTGACTAATGTGATCAGTTCAGCAGCTTGGGGGAGGGGGGAGAAAGGGAAGGGGGGAGGAAGGGAGAGAATAATTCCAGTATGGTGAAGAAACCCAATGCCGGATGAGACCAGCAAATCCAGCAGCACAGATGTTTTTTATTTTAAAAGATATTCAGTTTTCCATATAAAAAAAGGCTGTTTGGTGCAGAGGAAACACTTAAGGGGGAAAACGGAACGAAGGATTTCCATTTTTTTTAAAAAAAGATCAGAACCATTGTTTATTTCAGAGAAAGAGAGAGAGAGAGAGAGAGAGAGAGAGAGAGAGAGGAAGCTGCCTTATAATGAGTCAAACCATTAGTCCATCAAGGTCAGCATTGCCTACACGGACAGGCAGCAGCTCTCCAGGGTTTCAGGCAGGCGTCTCTCTGGAACCTTCCGGGAGATGCTGGGGATTGAACCCGGGATGTCCTGCATGCAAGACAGATGCTCTACCGCTGACCTCCAGCCCTTCCACAGAAGTGTGGACTTGGATTTACTTAAGAGCATCCGTGCTGCTCAGTTCAGAGTCCTGCAATAGCTGAGTGCAACGCAGGCCAGAGAATGACTGGTTGTCATCTAGAGGAGTTATTCAGGGGACTGTGGGGGGCAGGTGAAAAGGCAGGACACCTGTTCATTTAAAAGCTGCATCTGGACAGCAGGCTATATGCCTATATAGGTCACCTGGTGACAGCCTTCCCCAGTATGGTGAGATGGCTGTATTTAAATTGCAGCAATTATTTCCACACAACCAACTATGCATATAAATAAGCAAAGGCACATTTTCCGTAAATCTCTGCCCCCTTTTTTTGGTAATGGAGTCCTCCTCCTCCTATGATTCTGCATAGGCAATACTAGGATACACAAATCAATAATCTGACCTGGTGGTATAAGGCAGCTTAATAATAATAATAACAATTATTATTTATACCCTGCTTATCTGGCTGGGTTTCCCCAGCCACTCTGGGCGGCTTCCTATGGCATACCAAAGAGTCTCTGCACCTCAAAAGCTAGATGTCAAGGACTTGGGCCCTAGGCTAGCCTTCATCTTAACATGCTTGCATTCTTCATGCAGGGATTGTTTTCTCCATGGAAGCATCAGGAACTGCTGGATCTCTATACAGTGGCTAGTGTAATGAATCACTGAGCATCAGGAAGCAGCAGAGTAGCCTCAGGCCCTGCATACTAGGTTACATGGTAAGCTACACCTGCGGAAAACTCCTCCCCTAACACAACTATTAACAGTACTGGAGCCCTGTCTTCCTTTTCACCTGGCCACCCCGGAGACAGCTCAGGCTCACCATCTCTATTAACTTTAGTCTTGAATGGGGCCCGTATTCTTCACGCACAACAGTGCTATTTATTTTTTCCTAGAAAAACGGGTGCCAGACACACTATGAACACCTCCCTTTTGCTCTTGCAATGGCAAGGGTGAGCATCTGAGAGGTGCTGGAACTGAGTTCCAGTGAGTTCCAGCTGAAAAAAACAAAACCCTGCACAACACATATGTTTCACAACTCTGCGGCGAGTCGTCTTTGATGAATATTGACAATTTAAACAGCAGCTATTGACTTAAAGGTCTGGAGAATATTTGGCAAGAAAAAGAGGCTTGGAAGAAGAACGTATTTAATGTGGCTTGGATGAAATGCATTCTTACAGATGCGAATTGCCATGGCGGCAAAAGAAATGTAATTCCACCTAGACTGTTGGTACCAATCAATAACGGGATTATTTGATTCTCCTCCTCCTCCTCCTCCTCCTCCTCCTCCTCTTCTTCTTCTCTTGTTCCTTGGAAGCATTACAGTTACCACTAAGAATACTGCTAACCCCACCTCCCTCTTAGACACTTCAGTAAATAAATAACATTCAGATAATGATTTTGTGCTCGCTTTCTTGAAAGCCATCAACAGGCTGAATCACATAAGCAGGTACTTCTTGCTCAACAAGATACAAAAAAGCAGAAGGTCCATTTATGGTTGGCTGCTAATTATAAAACAAATGATCAATTAGCACAGGAGAAAAGTTAACATTATCCTGATGACAAATAGCTCCCTTAAACCTTGAAAGGAAAAATGAATTAAAGTTGTAGCATCTGGGTCTCAATCCAGATCCTTACATCCAGGAAGACTTGCCTCCTTACAGCTAGGACTGGGAACCTTGAGGCCATTATCCCCATGGTTAGGGATGATGAGAGTTTAGACAGGAGGCATTCCCAGCCCTCTCCATTCATAAGCAAGCCCTATTGAGTTCAGCGGGGCAGGTTCATGCCACACATTTAAAGCACATCCAGCGCACATTTAAAACACGCCCTTGGAACAGAGCCACAATTCCCAGAGCTCCCTGTGGAAGAGGGGTAAATTCTTAAAACATTCCAGAAATTGTAACTCTGAGGAGAACAGGGGCTTCCTAACAGCTCTCCTTCTTCCTAACAGCCTTAAGAAACCATAGCTTCCAAGATTCTTTGCATCATAGAGCTTTATACGTATGGTGTGAATGTGGCCCCACTGAACATCTCCACCGGGTAATGTCTCCTGCTGAACAGATTGTTGACTGTGTTAGCTGAGAGAGAGAGAGAGAGAGAGAGAGAGAGAGAGAGAGAGAGAGAGAGAGAATCACCTGTTAGGAAGGAGAAAGAATGGGCTGCCTATAACCAGGTCCAAAACAGATGACCAACATGTCCAGAAAGAGGCCTTTCAGTTTGGGACATGTATTCACAATAGCAAATATATCATTTTTAAGGAGGGTGGTGGATCCACGTCCCAAATCTGTGAGCTTTAATGTAAGTCATTCCCTTGCTTTCCTAATTAGATCAATATATGCAATCCTAGCCTCTTCTGTGCAAGGGATTAATTCCATTTCATAATTTACGTAGCCTTTCCTGGATACCAGATGGGTATTGATTTCCAGTAATACCCTCAGATCACATTGCCCTCTACTCGTATCACCTTATACAAGGCTAAATGCATTGTTCTGGGACGTATAAAATTCCCTGGCCTTGTTCACCACATAGCATCATTCGCCTTATCTCCCGTGCCAAGTGCCAGTTGCATCCCTCACCCTTCCCAAGAGCCAATGTGGTTACAGTGTAGGACTAGGACCTGGAAGGCTAGAGTTCAGTTCACATTTTAGCCATGAAGTTCCCTGGGGGATCTCAGGCCATTCCCTGCCTCTTAGCCAAACCTACCTCATATGATCATCATAATCAACTGCTCCATGCAATGACTGGATTTTGCATCCAGTCCTCAAGACGCTTCTACATCATTTCACTGGTCCATAGCCTTCTGACCACAGGGACAGTCTGTAGGATCAGTAGTCTGGGTGTGAGAAGCCAGGAGCCAAAGAACAGTAGTAATTTGAAAATGTTGTTGTTGTTTAGTCGTTTAGTCCTGTCCGACTCTTCGTGACCCCGTGGACCAGAGCACGCCAGGCACTCCTGTCTTCCACTGCCTCCCCCAGTTTGGTCAAACTCATGCTGGTAGCTTTGAGAACACTATCCAACCATCTCGTCCTCTGTTGCCCCCTTCTCCTTGTGCTCTCCACCTTTCCCAACATCAGGGTCTTTTCCAGGGAGTCTTCTCTTTTCATGAGGTGGCCAAAGTCTCAGCTTCAGGATCTGTCCTTCCAGTGAGCACTCAGGGCTGATTTCCTTCAGAATGGAGAGGTTTGATCTTCTTGCAGTCCATGGGACTCTCAAGAGTCTCCTCCAACACCATAATTCAAAAGCATCAATTCTTTGGCGATCAGCCTTCTTTATGGTCCAGCTCTCACTTCCATACATCACTACTGGAAAAACCATAGCTTTAACCATATGGACCTTTGTTGGCAAGGTGATGTCTCTGCTTTTTAAGATGCTGTCTAGGTTTGTCATTGCTTTTCTCCCAAGAAGCAGGAGCGAGTGGCAACTCAGCAGCCAAAGAACAGTAGTAATTTGAAAATGAGGACCGTGCAAATGAGATGGAGCACTAGAGCACAGCATGGGCAGAACCCAGGTGAAAACATTGGCCTCTCCAGTTAAAGGGAGATTGGACGGCAGGCCTAGGTAAAGCCTACCAGGGTGTAGGGGCACTGCCACTCGGAGTAAACATGCTGGTTGAAATGGGCCCACAATCTTACCCAGTGTATGACCTGTTCATATAGCAAGTCTTGTTGGCTGCGATGCTTCCTCACCAATGCTGGTGTCCCCTTTCAGCAGCACAGAACACAGAACCACTTCATCAGAAAAAAAGGTGGTTGAGATGTCTGCCTAAGTGCCTCAACAGGATCCTTTTAGGATTCAGTCACACTTAATTCTGAAACTGAACTCTGCATGTTCCAGAGCCATTACTTGACTTTCTCTCCTGCTTCTTCCAGAGCTCGTGAGTCGTGGGGCTCCCCAAAGGCTGGGCGAGCAGCGACATAAATTGACCCACCTCTTATTCGGAGAAAGCCCTGGTGAGTGTGAGCGTTAATACAGAACGTGGCCAGCCGCCAAAAAACGAAAGTTACCAGATCTGCCGAGAATCCCCAGTGTGACATCATGAAATGGAAGGAATCTGCTGGGCGCCAAAGCGTCTGTTAAAGATCAAAGAAAGGAGCTGGGGGAGAGTTAAGGAAATAGAAACTAGGAGAGAAAATGGGGTGGCTGGTTTGAGGAAAAGGATGTGAGATTTGGCTCAGGAGTGGGGGGCGGAGAGAAAGGGAATACTCTGGAATAAGGAAATCCCCAGACACTTTCATAGGCCTGAATTACATGTGCATCTTCTACTAAGTTCACCGTATCACAAACTCAACCTGACTTTTACAGCAGCCAGATCTAATACTCTGGTAGTACTCTGCTACTCTGGCAGATGACCCAACACTGAGCTGTGTCCCTTCTCCAAACTCTGCCCTGTCCCAAAACCGGCCCCTTTCCCCTGACTGATTAAGCTTACAAAGAACCACTTTCGCATGAGTTCGAAGTATTTTCTACATAGTTGTTTAACAGCACAATTATTGCCCATACAATATACACTTCTACCCAGAAATGAGCTCAAGGGGACCTACTCCCCATTACCAGGGTTGGGAAACATGTGTCCCTGTATAATGAATCATTATACAAAAGCAGGCATAGCTGCTTTCTTCATTTCCAGGAGAGTGCCTTATTTATACATCTGTCCATTTGCAGATCCCTGGACGACCTTGAAATTTCAGCTATTGAATCAACAGGCTGATCATTCCCCTTGATGGCCATTACCATTTTTCTCATTTTGTTCTCAGGTATACTCTTGTGTTTCCAGTGTGTGTGTGTGTGTGTGTGTGTGTGTGTAATTCCTTTAAGGTATAAAAATACATGTTTCAGCACAATGGATTAACCACATACTAGGATTTTTTTTACTGTTTGTGAGCGTGTGGGTGTAGACCCAATCCCCATGCTTATTCTGATGAATATACTTTCCTGCTATCTGGGCACCAGTGGGAATTGCTGCAAGGGAAAAGGCCAATTTGATGGAGATCGGGGCTGGGGAAGGAAGGCTGAAACCTCCCCTCCCAACATGCTGCGAACTTGATAATAACCCCCCTTCCCAGCAGCTGTATTTAATTTTTCTAAACATGGCATCATGAACAAGCACACCATTAGTATCACATTTAATAGGTCCTGAGTGTTTGATTTAAAAGAAAGGCATTACCTGGTTTAGGAAAATGCTGAATATCTGTTTTTGTGTGTGTGTGTGTGTGTGTGTTTTGTTTTTTTCAGAACTGCTTGCTATATCTACTTTGCTTTTTTCTCCCCTGTTCTGAACTTCCTTCCATGTCGTGTGTTTTCAGCAGTGTTCATTTTGAAACACCAGCAAAATTTCAGCCCTGTTTATGTGTTGAAATAAAGGATCAGCCTTTGCTTACAAGCTTATTTAGAAGACGGTATTGACTCAGGCTGGGACGCGGGTGGCGCTGTGGGCTAAAGCCTCAGCGCCTAGGGCTTGCCGATCGAAAGGTCGGCGGTTCGAATCCCCGCGGCGGGGTGCGCTCCCGCTGCTCGGTCCCAGCGCCTGCCAACCTAGCAGTTCGAAAGCACCCCCGGGGGCAAGTAGATAAATAGGTACCGCTTACCAGCGGGAAGGTAAACGGCGTTCCGTGTGCGGCTCTGGCTCGCCAGAGCAGCGTTGTCACGCTGGCCACGTGACCCGGAAGTGTCTCCGGACAGCGCTGGCCCCCGGCCAATAGATGTGAGATGGGTGCACAAACCCCAGAGTCTGTCAAGACTGGCCCGTTCGGGCAGGGGTACCTTTACCTTTACCTTTATTGACTCAGGCTACTTGTTCTCAGTCCGCATTTACCACCATCTTGACAAATGAAGAAACTGGTCCTTCAAAGATTATTCCAAACAATTTGACGTAAGCAAGGATTATTCCAAACTTTATGAAGTATTTGCACATAAATCTTAGTGGGTGTGGGGATTCTGTTGTTCTTGCTGTTGTCGCTGCTGCTGCTGACTCAGGTCGTTTAAAAGTCATTTCCATGTTTGCTTTTAATAATGCCATTCTGGTGGAGCCTATTGCATCTGGGCAAAAGCAAACAGACAGCGCGTCTCTTAGTAGTAATGAAAGATTCACTGGAACACCTTAGTTCTTTTAACCTGTGACCATCGTTTTACATTTGTATTACTAGCTCTTTTTGAATGCATCATTCATTCTGCAGCGCAACAAACTTCAATGGGAGTCACTTGCAACAAATGAATCATGGAATCATAGAGTTGGAAGGGATCCCGGGGGTCATCTAGCCCAATGCAATGCAGGGATCTTTGGCCCATTGTGGGCCTTGAACCCACAACCGTGAGATTAAGAGTCTCGTCATCTACCAACAGAGCTATCCCAGATTGATCAAGTGCAAGGTTGGTTTGGGAAGCAACCTCTCCTGGCAAATAGAAGGGGAAGAAATGGAGGCAGTGAGAGTTTTTACTTTCCTGGGCTCCATGATCACTGCAGATGGTGACAGCAGTCACAAAATTAAAAGATGCCTGCTCCTTGGGAGAAAGGCGATGGCAAACCTAGATAGCATCTTCAAAAGCAGAGACATCACCTTGCCAACAAAGGTCCGTATAGTTAAAGCCATGGTTTTCCCAGTTGTGATGTATGGAAGTGAGAGCTGGACCATAAAGAAGGCTGATCACTGAAGAATTGATGCTTTTGAATTATGGTGCTGGAGGAGACTCTTGAGAGTCCCATGGACTGCAAGAAGATCAAACCTCTCCATTCTTAAGGAAATCAGCCCTGAATATTCACTGGAAGGACAGATCCTGAAGCTGAGGCTCCAATATTTGGGCCACCTCATGAGAAGAGAAGACTCCCTGGAAAAGACCCTGATGTTGGGAAAGATTGAGGGCACAAGGAGAAGGGGGCAACAGAGGATGAGATGGTTGGACAGTGTTCTCGAAGCTACCAGCATGAGTTTGACCAAATTGTGGGAGGCAGTGGAAGACAGGAGTGCCTGGCGTGCTCTGGTCCATGGGGTCATGAAGAGTCGGAGACGACTAAATGACTAAACAACAACAAAAACTTTAAACACAGCATCAGGGGTTGGCTAATCTCAGGTCCAGGGATCAAAGGTGGCTCTCCAAACCTCTCTACCTGGCTCTTTCTCACCATACTCCCTATCCTATCCAATCACATCCCTTCCTCCCAGGCCATGCCCCTCACCAGTCGTGCTGGAATAAAAACATACGAGTCCTACTTGAGCTGGCCGGTGGCCTATCTAATATCCAGCATACGGATCACTCAGCGGCCAACCAGATGCCAACGGGACGATGTGCATGGCACTCAGAGCTGTGTCCTTCAACAATGCTTTTTGCATGCCTGGATGCAGGATAAAGAACCAGTGTACTGCGCAAAGGTAAAATTTTGTTGCCCTGCACACTTTTGCCCCTGGCCCCGCCTACTTCAGGAAGGCTGTCCAGAAGGGAACGTGGCCCTTCAGCTTACAAAGTGTGTTTCTCAGCACTACGTCTTCGTGAGTAGAGACATGGTAGAAGTGTCGAGTTGGAAGGAACCTCGGGGGTCAGCCCTCTGCAGTCCCACATCCAATTCGAAACCACACCAGACCCTGCTTAAGCTTTGCAAATGTGCTAGCAGCTTTATTGCTGCACCGCTTGCGTGCAGTCCTTTTCAACAGCGGTTTAGAACCAAGTTGCAATAATTGTGAGCCGCCCCGAGATCTTTGGGTGAAGAACAGTCTATAAATTTAAGTAATTAATTTAATTAATATGCTCACCGATGCTGGTGACTTCTGCATGCCATTCATACAACTTAGTTTTCCCTTTCCCTCCCCATTGAAACATCAAATCTATTAGACTCCGCTGGGGTCCCCCCCCCCCACCTTTAAAACTGGTTGGAGTTTCACACAGATTGGTATGGAAATATGGGTGGGTGGGTGGGAAGATTCTCTCTCAAGTTTCCTTCTCAACAGCCAACCCCAACTGCTTGTTTTTTATTATTATTATTATTATTATTATTATTATTATTATTACTACTACTACTACAGTGGTACCTTGGGTTACAGATGCTTCAGGTTACAGACTCCGCTAACCCAGAAATAGTACCTCAGGTTAAGAACTTTGCTTCAGGATGAGAACAGAAATCGCATGGCGGCAGCACAGCAGCAGCAGCGGGAGGCCCCATTAGCTAAAGTGGTACCTCAGGTTAAGGACAGTTTCAGGTTAAGAACAGACCTAAACATTAGGAAGAACTTCCTGACAGTAAGAGCTGTTCGACAGTGGAATTTGCTGCCAAGGAGTGTGGTGGAGTCTCCTACTTTGGAGGTCTTTAAGCAGAGGCTTGACAACCATATGTCAGGAGTGCTCTGATGGTGTTTCCTGCTTGGCAGGGGTTTGGACTCGATGACCCTTGTGGTCTCTTCCAACTCTATGATTCTATGATTCTATGACCTCCAGAACGAATTAAGTTCTTAGCCCGAGGTACCACTGCACTACTACTACTGTATTACTATTACTATTTCGGAAGATTCTACAGTGGAATCTGCCAGAATGAAAACTTTCCGAAGAAATCCTGGTGTGGAAACTTCAGGACAGTCAAAAGGAAGCACCATGCCTCAGAATGCACAGTTAAACTATGGAGTTTGCTGCCTCAAGGTGTTGCAAGGGTGGCTGGGCTGGATGGCTTCAAAGAGGTGGGGAGACGTTTATGGATATCAATAGCCACATTAACTATGCAGTACCTCCTGTGCTGGAAGCAGTCTACCCCTGAACACCAGTTGCTGGGAACCTCAGATAGTGAGAGTGCTGGAGATCTTGAAAATGCCAAACAGAACGAACAGGAGCTGAGACCATCAGGAACACAGTAATTTGAATACAGCTCCTCTGTGGTGGAACTATTTTGTAAAACCCAAGCTGCACCTACGAAATTTCAGGCATAAGATTTCATCGGCAAGAGGTCAGGGTGGGGGTAAGCTCCTTGAACACCTGCGTAACTTCTTTATCGTTGCTGAATAGAGCTTTGTGTGTTGGCTGAGCTGCCTCCCTGACCAACGATGCTATTAATTGGCACTGACACAGATGTTCACAGCTGCCTACAAGATGTTGGAGGCTGCTCCCATGTCAGCTGCACATGCTATCACCAAGAAAACTACTTTAATTCATTCCTTGGGGTTAGGCTTTTTGTTGCCGCGATGTGACCCGCTAAAACAAAAGGCAGATCTGCCAACAGAAAAGAATAGCCATCAGCCAGGTGGGGGGGCTGTCACCAACCTGGCTGGGGGCCTGGGCACATTTGCAGGACAAAGGAACTGCCGTGGTTATTGCACATGCACCACAACTAAGCACCACAACCTATTACATTGGTGGCGGTACAGTGGTACCTCTGGTTACCTAATTAATTCGTTCCGGAGGTCTGTTCTTAACCTGAAACTGTTCTTAACCTGAAGCACCACTTTAGCTAATGGGGCCTCCTGCTGCTGCCGCACCGCCACCACGCGATTTTGAAGCAAAGTTCTTAACCCGAGGTACTATTTCTGGGTTAGCGGAGTCTGTAACCTGAAGCGTATGTAACCTGAGGTACCACTGTATAATGCTTCTTCCAACCTAATTTCAGCAGGTGGGAAAGGACCCCAACTGTTCTGTTATAAGCTGAACTAGCAGGGCCATGGCTGCTGGACCTCCTCCTAGAGGGAGGAATTTAAAAATAACTCAAGTAAATCTTTAATAAAAAAACTATCAAGACAAAAGACACATTGCATGATCCAGAAGAAGGGGGAACTTCTCCTGAACATTCTTCCCTACAAAACATTCTCTCTCTCTCTCTCTCTCTCTCTCTCTCACACACACACACACACACACACACACTTTGATTGGTAAGGATGGCTACAAGCAACAGTGGTAGCAGCATTGTACCCTCCTTGACACCCATGCTTTCTGCTCTTTCTCCTAACTGGCTTTGTAATGTCATCATACGGCCCAACCTGACCATGTGATGACATATTGGCATTGCAATGCAATCACACTTGCTCTGTGGTAACCTAAGGGATGATGGCACCCAGGGGCAGAGCAAGTGGGGGTGGCCCCGGGTGTCACCGACAAAGGGGGTGACATTCAGCGTGCTGCCTGCCCTGGGCTGCTGGAGGAGGCAGGCAGGGAGATGACGGGAAGGAGACTGGCAAGCAAACAAGAGGAGGGTGGATGGAAGGAAGGAAAGAAACAGCAGAAGCTCCCTCAAGTCAGGACCCAAACCCTGTAAACCCCCCCAAAAAAGCTTCCCCCCCCCAAAAAAAGCTCAACAACTCATGAGAATGGGTCACAGCCAGTATTTTTATACTGTGAGTAGATCGTAGTCTCATTAATTGGAGTCCAAGTGGATTTAAATGGGGGGGGGGGGAGAGACAAGAAATTTTCCACTCCGGGTACCACCTGACCTTGCTACACCACTGATGGCACCAAAAGAGCTGCCAGCTCTTAAACAATGAGTAAACAAGGGGAAGGCTGATTGCCGAAGAATTGATGCTTTTGAATTATGTTGCTGGAGGAGACTCTTGAGAGTCCCATGGACTGCAAGAAGATCAAACCTCTCCATTCTTAAGGAAATCAGCCCTGAGTGCCCACTGGAAGGACAGATCCTGAAGCTGAGGCTCCAATACTTTGGCCACCTCATGAGAAGAGAAGACTCCCTGGAAAAGACCCTGATGTTGGGAAAGATTGAGGGCACAAGGAGAAGGGGACGACAGAGGACAAGGTGGTTGGATAGTGTTCTCGAAGCTACCAGCATGAGTTTGACCAAACTGCGGGAGGCAGTGGAAGACAGGAGTGCTTGGCGTGCTCTGGTCCATGGGGTCACGAAAAGTCGGACACGACTAAACAACTAAACAACAACAAGCAAGGGGAAAGTCTGGTAGGTTTTTAGCATCCCCCCCGCCCCTGCCACATGCATTATATTTGCACTGAAAATGTTTAACTGTGAATATACCCTGCAGCCTACTTTTAACGCTAATACATTTCAATGGGACAGATGTTAGCAAGACTCATAGCTCCGGCTACATTTCAATTTTGCGTACAGCTCTAAAATGACGTGCAGAACTTGCCTCTAACCCTTTCCCCAGTTTTCAAGAAATGCTGGGCGACGTCTATGTTGGTGCCAGTACAATGTACCATATTAAAAACAGAGCTGCCATAGATAATCAATTAATCAGTTAGATTGATAAATTAAAATTGTTTTCTTTGTAGGGAATGGATTGGGGACAGACTGTGCAGTCAACTAAAAAGTTGCCCCTAAGTAACTGAAGAGAATTTCTAGAACATGATTTTTTTAAAAAAAAAAATCAGCACTAAATAGACACCTCTCCAAAGATGGTTGAGTTCCAGCGAGTTCTGACTGAAAAAAAGCCCTTATTAGGCCACATTCACACCATGCATTTCAAGGACCATGATGCTACTTTAAAAGGTCATGGGTTCCCCCAAGGAATTCTGGGAGTTGTAGCTTGTTAAGGGTTCTGAGAGTTTAGTTCCATTCCCCTCACAGAACTACAATTTCCACAGTAGCTTAACAAAGAAAAAAACCCCACACCTCTCTTCACTGGAAACTCTTTAAGTGCTTTGAATTTATGGTGTGAATGTGGCCTTAGAAGGGAGGAAAATATTAGGTTCTCTTCTATTTCAGAGTTTAAAAAATTAGGATTGTACTCATGGGCGGAGTCAGGATTTTTGTTGGGGGGCGGAACCTACATTATTGGTCAGTTAAGTATTTCTGTTGTTTTACTTGATCTGGGGGGGCAGCTGCCCTCCCCCCAGGTTACACCCATGATTATATTTCATCGTTTCATCCTAGATTTCAGCATGTTAGGCCTTTTTACATGGCGTGTGAAGTTTTGCCAATAAAGATGTTTGAACACAAATTCAAAATGGGATGGGATAACCCTTTTCTCCAGTAAAGAAACAAATATGTGTAAGATTTTAATTTCCCTCTGCTCCTCAGTAGATAATCAAGATTTTTCATTGCAAATGATGCTAGAAACAAGGGTGTGTCCAGTTTCCCCGACCAAAGCAATCTACATAAGAAAAGAAATTTAATCTACCCTGTTTAATGTTATGTTGTCTCACAACAATACCCCATCTGCTTAGTGTAGCTAAAAAGGAATCATTATACCCTTCATCAAGTTACAGAAAGGAGTAACCTTCAAATTACGCCTTTTCAGGCTTTGAAGGAAAAATTGACAAGGTAATTAATCTAAGAACACAAAACAGGTTCACTCTGGATTCTAGCTACACAAGCAAATGGCAGCACGGCCTTCATGGTGGATGAAATTTGCACTTTTCAGTGGCCATTTTGAATTATTTAAATAGAACTTGTTTAACCAGATTTTTTTAATTAAAAAATGCACAAGCGCATTAGTGTTCCTTCTTTTCTCTTGAAAAAGCAGGGCAATCTCACTTTATCAATTACAAGCATTTTAAATTGACTAAAAAGCCAACCCCAATTAGCCTGGCAACCTTTCTTTTCTTTAAAAAAGTTACTTACAGTTTAAAACAAGTTAACAACAACAAAAAAAAAAAAAACTTCCGGTAGCAGGACCCTCTCCTGCTCTTGGATAGCATCAGCTGAGATATATGCATTCACAATCCAAACATGAAGGATCCAGGCGAACGCCACAGTCCTAACCAAGTCTTCTCAGAAGTCCTTTTGAAATCAGTTGTGAATGCAGCTCCCATTGAAATCAATGCGAAAAGTTAGGCCTGATTACAAGTCTCATTGAGGAGTAGGAGCAACTAATGTAGTTCAGATCCAACTTAGTTTAAGGGTCCTCCTCTGCAGTTGTGTGCAGATTCAATTAATAAAAACCAAATGAGTCAAATCTACACCTTCATAATATTTGTAGACACACACACACACACAAAAGGGAGCGGCCATAAAATCATCTCCATATAATCCAAAGTGGTACAATCCAGGAACAGTTTGAGCATGGGCTCAGCTGGTTTCCTAGAGAGCCCTGTGACCTGGCAGCAGCAGCAGCAGCAGCCCCAATTAGCAAAGATTTGTTTTCATTGCCAATGGATAAGGCTTTCATAAACAAATCCAGGAAGAGGCTTGGAAAGGTATTTGGTTGGCGACGGATCGGCTTGCATCTTGGGAGTCCTGATTTCTGTGACTCTGCTATAAGAGTGCTGCTCCTCCAGGCTAAGGACCATCTACTTCAGCATCCTCTTCTCACAGTGGCCAACCAGATACCCATGGAAATACATCCAGATGTGTGGAGTTAAACCTTTAACTTCTCCTGTATCAAAAGGCACGGCTCCTGTTGTCTTTGCCAGTGCCACATTTCCAAGAGTGATGGCATCCACCGTCGCTTGGCTCAGTAGCCGCCCTTTGTTAGATCCTCTTGAGACTTGTCATACAAGTCCATCGGCATGCCTTCTCCGTGTACACACACATTTGGCAGCATCTTGTTTGGAGCCACAGCTGTGCTTCTGGAATCTGAATCTGTTTCCCAGTCTCCTTCATGCCTAATTGTACGGTGCCCTTTAAGGAACCCAATGACCTCATTCACACAAAAAGGGTTAGCCTGAGATAAATTTTCCCCCGGGGTTGGTGGGGGGAAACAACCCCCAAGTTATCTTTGGTGATCTCCCCCACCCACCCCGGCATTCACAGTTTTTCTCTCTCTCTCTCTGCCCCCCCCCCCCGTGTGAAAACATTTCCAAAGCTTTTCCTTATCCCTTTTTAAAATACGGTGGTACCTCAGTTTACGGACAGTCCTGTTTACGAACTACTTAATAAAGAAACTTAATAGTTTCTTTCGCCCAGGTTTTTTATGATCCATATAAATGTATGGTACCTCAGGTTACATACGCTTCAGGTTACAGACTCCGCTAACCCAGAAATAGTACCTCAGGTTAAGAACTTTGCTTCAGGATGAGAACAGAAATTGTGCTCCAGTGGCACGGCGGCAGCGGGAGGCCCCCATTAGCTAAAGTGGTGCTTCAGGTTAAGAACAGTTTCAGGTTAAGTACGGACCTCCGGAACGAATTAAGTACTTAACCCGATGTAAACCCGATGTCGGTTTACCAACTCCGCAAAACCGGAAGTAGTGTTCCAGTTTGCGAACTTTACCTTGGTCTATGAATGGAAGCCGAACGGTGGAAGGGCACCGGTGGCAAGAGGCCTCATTAGGGAAAGCACGCCTCAGTTTAAGAAAGGTTTCGGTTTAAGAATGTACTTCAGGAACGGATTAAGTTTGTAAACTGAGGTACCACTGTACAAGTTTAAAAGTAATTGGGAACTAAGCACAAGATGGAGTCTCTCTCTCTCTCTCTCTCTCTCTCTCTCGGCATATCTTCATGGAAGATTCCAGTTTAGTACAAAACACGAATGGTATATATGGATGGGAAAAGGAAGCATGAAGTGGTGCTTAGCTCTGCTTTGCCCCATTGGTGGAGTTTGCGGCCTTGCATACTTCGGATTGGCATGGGGTGTGCGTATCTCCACAGGCATGCAGGATGGTTAGTATGTCAGGTGTCGCGTCACATCACCACTGGCAAAAATCGCATAGGCTGTCACAGCCAATCAAATTAAAGGGCAGGGTGGGTGAATGATGTCAAGGGCAGTGCTGGCAAAGAAGGAGAAAGGGGGAGGGAGGTGTTCATGAGAAGCAGCCGCCAGTGAAGAAGAGTGCTCAGTAGCATAGATGCAACACAAGCTCAGCAGTAGAGTGCATGCTTTTTACACATAAGAAGTCTCTGGTTCAATCTGTGGCATCTACACTTTAATCTACACTCAGAATGAGAAAGATGCAGGAGAGCCACTGCCAGTCAGAGAGGCAACACAGGGTTAGACGGACAATTAGTCTGACTTTGTAGAAGGCAACTTCATATTTGTTTGATTGCTGGAAATGGGAAATTTCAGAAAATAGATACGTAGATGGATAGGTGCATATAAGTATAAAAATACTTGAAATTCAATTATATATAAAAGAAATGCTGCAGAAATATAGTGTCACATGGGGCTTGACTCTCTTGTATGGTGCTCCCTCCCTGATTAGGGTTCTTTACTTTTAGACCTGATTCTGACAGAATAGCCGTTCAAGTAGAGGACTCCTTCAAACAGAGGTGGGACCTCAGAGGACTACACCTATAAAGTAGGACACACACATACTTTAGGCAAGGCTCTTCTTACATTCTGATGAGATCCGCATTCTTTTCCTTTCTTTTCTCCCCAAGAGCTACAGCCTGCAAATATGCCCTTCCCTCCTTCAAACAGCCTTTGTTCCGGAAGAGTTGCCATCTTTGAAGCTCTGTTATTCTGAAGGTGGGGAATGGAACGAGTCAAGCAATGCCATCCCCATGGATACGGAATCGAAACCATAATTGTCAAGGACCTTTCCAGTGATCAGTTATCTTCTGCTCTTTATTTTAGTCCCTGTAATACTGGGCGCCGTTATATTTGTTTTGTCTATCAAGGCTATAGGCAAAGACATTTTGAGCCCCTGGTCCTGGAGGACTTTATTAATATGACTCCATAAAGCACAAAAGAACTCTTTGTATTTTATTTTTTTATATACAGCAGCTCTTTGTCTAGGCAGGTATCCAGCCCACCAGGAATAAGATCTCAATACTCTCAATTGAATCTGTCGTTTACTACCTAGCTCTTGTTTCAGTAGGGGGGGAGAACAAAATGGCAATTCCTGGGCAACCGGCAGATCTAGTTTGAAGTAATCTTATGCAGGGTAATTGAGGGTGACAGTAGGGGAGAGAGGAAGATAGCATTGTTAATGTAAAACATGGCTTTCTGGAGATAAACCAAAAGCCTTCCCGTTTCTTTTGTATTTACAAAGAATTCAACCCTCCCTTTGAAATGCTTCTGTTGACAACCTGTGAATATCAATAAGTTGTTGGCATCTATCTGACTTGAGAGACAATGGAAGAGTAAAGTAAAACTGTTGGAAAGTTATAGCACCTGCGGTGGCTGTAGAGATCAGTATGGGAGAGGCATATTTTATTGCAGCTGAAACAGATGGAGGCATGCCCAGTTTCACCCAGTTTCACCATGATGTTTCCCCTCTCTGCATTCCTCCCAGTGGTCATTCCTCCTCTGGTCACTGATGTGGCTACACAACCTGACTGTCTGTTTCCAGGCACTGCGATCGTCTGCAAGGGACTCCTACACGGCAGGGCTAACAATGCCAGCCTTTGTGTCATATTTGCAGACATCTTTATAATGAAGAGTTGGTCTGTCCACAGGCCTGGTGCCTGAAGCCAGCTCCCTGCAAAGCACATCCTTGGAGATCCTGCCATCTTCCATTCTGTGTACATGACCAAGCCAGCGTAGATGTCGCTGAGAAATGTGGGCTTGGGAGAGAACATCTTTGTCTTGCCTTGTGATGCCCAGAATCTTCCTGACACAGCTCATACGGAAGTCACTGAGGCATTGCTCCTGCTAAGTGTAAGTTGCACACGACTCACTTCCATAAATCAGTGTGCTCAACATGGTAGACCTTCTACCAGGAATGTCAAACTATTCATATGGTTTACAAGTAGGGATGCTACTTGTCATGTGGGTCCATTAAGAACATAAGAAGAGCCTGCTGGGTCAGATCAATAGTCCATCTAGTCCAGCATTCTGTTCTCACAGTCACTGGCCAGACGTATTTTGGAAATCTGAAAGCAGGACATGAGCACAGCAACACTCTTCTCTCCTATGATTTCCAGCAGCTAGTATTCAGAAACATTACTGCCTCCAGCATTGGAGATCGATCATAGCTATCAGGATTAGTACCCATTGCTAGCCTTTATCCTCCATGAATTTGTCTGATACTCTTTTTAAGGCATCTAGGTTGGTGGTCATCATTCCATAGTTTAAGTATGTGCTGTGTTTATTGAAAAGCCAGGGCTGTGCAACAGACAAACTAATGCCAGTGAACTGGAAGAAGCAAAGATCACCAAGCAATGATTCTTCAATATCAACTTTGTTGGACTGGTCATGTGGTTCAGATGCCTGATTATCATCTTCCAAAGCAACAACTCTATTCCCAACTTAAGAATGGAAAGCGATATACTGGTGGACAACAACAGAGGTTTAAAGATGTTCTCAAGGCAAATCTTTAAAAATGTAGTGTAAGCACTGATAACTGGGAAACACTGGCCTGTGAGCACTCCAGTTGGAGGACAGCCTTTACCAAAGGTGTAATGGACTTTGAAGAAGCACGAACTCAGGGCGAAAAGGAGAAAGGAGCTAAGAGGAAGGCATGCTTGGCAAACCCTCATCATAATCAACTCCTGCCTGGAAACCTATGTCCCCACTGTGGAAGGACGTGTGGATCCAGAATTGGCCTCCACAGTCACCTACAGACTCACTGCTAAGACCGTGTTCATGGAAGACAATCTTACTCAGCTACGAGTGATTGCCAAAGAAGAAGTGTGTGCTAAGTATCTATATATTCTCTTTTAAAAAATATAAATTAGAGCACGCATACATATAATACACACATACACAAGTCTCATTAGTTTCATTTTACTAGAATCTAAAGTGAAGTGAAATCTTTGGATGTTGCTTATACAGATGTTGCACCCTTGGTAAACTAAAAGAGAAGGAGCTAAAGTACAGGAAGTTATGTGGACTGCAAGTATCCATCATTACAGACAGTAGTTTGATGCTGCAATGGTCAAAACAAAACAAAAAAGCCAGGGAGATCAAACCCATGAAGGATGAAAATGATGTTTCCAAGGCCCTCATGTGGAATCTGCTCAGCAAAATGCCCATTTAAGGTGCAATTCCAGTTCCAGGCAGACACAGGGGAAGGAAAGAAGCATACACAACTGGGTTGCTGGAAAAACAACATCACACCCGTAAGACCGCTTAGCTGTAGGGAAAACAGTCAAGGCATCCCAGGTTGTGCAAAAGTTTCTCACTTTACCCACATGATGGCTGCATAGGATTACCATCGCAGTCCGGATTCGAACTAAAGTATGCAATATTCTGGTTTGCGGTTTTAATGTTACTGTCATAATTTGTTTGTATCAAAAATGGTTAATATTGTCTTCTCCTGACAAAATCACCTCAAGGCAGCTTACAACAAAGCCCTAATATCAGCAAAACCGCAATATAAAATAGGTGACCATGTAACAGCATTATATATTTAACCCTCCCAAGACTCCAGATGGCTCCTTCAAGCATTTATAACATTATTTATTCAAGCATGTGTTAAATAGGCAAACTATTTAAACTGCTTCCATCTACAGAGCACCATCTTACGCAAGGAAATGGGTTGAGCTGGAATCCTTCCCACTGACATGTAGTTTTCTCTGGAAGCTTATAATATTATGCATTGCACAGAGGGAATGAACAGTGGGAAGTTTTTTCTCCCTCAAAACACTAGAACTCGTGGACTTATAATGAAACAGAATTTTGTAAGATTCAGGACGGCAGATCAAAGGAAATACGTCCCCACACAGGGCATACTTAACTGTGGAACTCACTGCCACAGTGGGCAATGGTGACCACCAGCCTAGGTGGCAGCAGTGCTTATGAAGACCAATCGCTGGAAGCTGCTTGAATCCTGTGTTCGGATCCTGCTTGTGTGTTTCCCAAAGACATCTAGTTGGCCACAAGATCCTGGACTAGATTGGCCATTTTCCTGATCCAGCGGGCTGTTATGTTCTTATTGTTAGGATATTTCCGTTCCACCTTAAAAGGGAGCAGGCTTTGGGAGTCACAGAGTCTGCGCATGTCCTGTTCACAGGATGTTTATGTTTGCTTTCCTTTCGATTTCAGTCGGTCAGAGACTCAGAACAGAACGGTCATGTTTTCCTTTGTTCTGTTCAACGCTAAATAAAGTCTGTAAATTATGCTCTTCTGCGGTGCAGCTTCTACCTGTGTTTCTGCTGATAAACAGTGTGCACAAGCCTGGAATGTGGCAGAGGCTTCATGTCGCTAACTGCTGGATCTGCCTGTCTATGGGAGATCAATGGTCGTCCGGCAGCCGGCTTGGGGCCATGATGGACAATATCTCCCTGGCAGTTTCCCAACACTTATGTCCTGATGATGATGATTTTAAAAGAAATTCTGGTGTGTGTGTGGGGGGGGTGATTTTCACTGGGGCCACAACTCATTGGGGTTTAATCCTTCTAGCTGCAATGCCATTAAAAAACAAAACCCACAACTCTCCCCAGTGCTGCAATTACCCTTAGAAAAACAGCTCTCTCCGTGGCCAACAATCCTATAGTCTTGTGCCAGGCTGATGGTGATGTGTAGATGAACTGCGCCAGGTTCACGGGTGGAGATGAAAGCGTTAAACCTCCCCTCTCATTGTGCCGCTGAGTCCAGATGAAAACCAGGGAGCCCTGCACGGATTAATATTTTATTCTAAAATCACAGGCATGAGTCACTAAATTAGTGCAACATCTGGTTTGGCTCTGAGCCCAAGCCACTTCTTTGCACCCACATTTGCTGCATCAGCAGAACATCTGCTTTACAAAAGACAAAGTAATGAGCCTGGGAGGTCCAAGGCAATAGTGGCATAGCCCTTTTGCTCCTGCCCAGGCACGCCACACATCCTTTACGCCTTTGTTGTAGGTTCGGGGACCTGCGCTCAGGGTCAGCTCCAGGCTTTTTAATGCAACAGAAACAAATTTCTGCCACATCCCTATACAAAAGCCCCAAAGACAGGCAGTCAAATCTTAGTCCTCCATTGCCAATGGGGCACCATCCTCCACTATGCCTAAGGACTGCAGGCCAGCTTAGCACGTCAGGGCAGGCCGTATGATAAGGTTACCAGATTTTTTTCAATGAATCTGGGGACACTTTTCAACGCCAGTAGGAATGATAGGATTTTGTCAGGGGACTGATTTGTAAATCTGGGGACTGTCCCCGGGAAATGGGGACACCTGGAAACCTTACATATGACACACTCCATTCTGTTTAGCCCCCAGCCCTCAGTATCTGCCACCTGAAGCAGCTGCCTCACTCTGCCTAATGGTAGGGCCGGCCCCACTTCTAGCCTGCTCCCCTGCCCAATAACACAATGTTTCATGGTTACTGAACATGCTCAGTTCTAACTGAGCAGTTTTGGGGAAACGGTTCCCTCCCCCCCCAATTGTTCCTAAATACTTTTTGTGTTTCTGCAAACACCCAGATTCTGCTTCTGAGGCTGCTGATACCGCCCTTTTGGGTGTGGACAATGCTATTTTGTCCACATAAGAATCAAAACTCACCTCTGAACATCACTAACTGAGGGGATGATTATGTAAACAGCTGGTCGGCTTTCTGTCAAGGTTTTCCTGTTGTTGATATATAAAATGTGTGGGGTGCAGATATTAGGATTTAGTTTTGTCAGAAAAATAAGCAGCAAAGCCTAATCTATAATTCTCTGGGTAGCAGCAGGAGAGAGAAAGTTAAAAGTCTGCCCTAACAGTTTTTGGAAAACTGAAACAAGACAGGTCACTTAGGAGATTTCAGTCTTCATATTAGTTACTACCTGAAGACCACTCTATTATTATTATTATTATTATTATTATTATTATTATTATTATTGTTGTTGTTGTTGTTGTTGTTGTTGTTGTGGCAAATGTTAAACTAAGCAAAAAGACTATAGATATGATTCTCTTTCAAGGCTGCTAGTTCAAATGTTGAACTCCAGAGTCTTCCAAAACAAGGGATGTCCTTTTAATTTCTCTACTGCAGACTTCTCCGCCCTCAGGTCCTCCAGATGTCTTGGACTACAACTACTCGAATTCTTGACCATAGGCCATGCAGGGCGGGGCTTGGTGGCTCTTGCATTCCAAACATCGGGGGGGCACCATATTAGTGGTAGAGGCTGAAAAAGAGACATTTCTTAAAATTAAGAAATGCCAGGCAGCTGATCTCGCATCAGAACTGGTGCCTCTACATTTACTTAAATGGGCTCTGATGGCCTGATTAATAACAGTGTAAGCATGGCACTGACTGCACCTTTATTGTGCTCCTTAATCACCTTAATCTGATTTATCACTCTGTTACAGCTCACTCCATTTGGATGTTTAAAAGCCATGTTAAAATGTTTGGATGATTCAGTGTCTAGTCAGCAGTAACATCTGCTTACATCTAATTATTTTCAGGTGGAATCTCAACAGCAAACCGTTTTTTGGTGGGGGGAGTTTGCAAGGATAGCAATGATGCTTTCAGGAAGACTGATGAAAGAGGGAACATGTGAGTTGTATGTGTTGCTTTCTCTCCAAATTAACACCACCTCCCCCCCCACCTTGATAATATTGCTTTTTAAAATTTAATTATCAAGATAAAAAGGCTGGTGGCAACTCATAGACGACTCCACTGCAAAAATGCATCTCAGTGGGACTGGCACAATGTTTTGCACTTCCAGAGCTGCTATGATGGTGGTGGTGGTGGGGGTGATGATGATGATAAAATGCTTGCATCCGCCAGGACCTTGACTGCGCTGTTACAGCAGATGGAACTCAAAGGGTGTCCACAACACTGTCTACTCCTATTGTGTTGGATGAGTTTCCGTTAGTAAGGCATGGACAAGGTGTTTGGATCGGTAAGAGCAACCACTTGCTTTCTGGAACCTTGCCCCTCTTGGCTGATAAAAAATTAGCAGCGAGGGGACAGCTGGCTGGGCCAGGGAGGAGATTAATGGTCCCTACCTGCTAGAAGGGGGTAGTGCTAAAATCACTCCTCGGGAAACCTGCCCTGAGTTAAGAAAATCAAACTAATTACTGGCCAATTGACAACCACCCATTTTGGGGCAAGGTTCTGTTGTTACTGAATTTTCAGTACCATATAGCTCTATGCCATGGGTAGGCAAACTAAGGCCCGGGGGCCGGATCCTTCTAAATCCAGCCCGCAGGCGGTCTGGGAATCAGTGTGTTTTCACATGAGTAGAATGTGTCCTTTTATTTCAAATGCATCTCTGGGTTATTTGTGGGGCATAGGAATTCGTTCATTCCCCCCCCAATATAGTCCGGCCCCCCACAAGGTCTGAGGGACAGTGGATTGGCCCCCTGCTGAAAAAGTTTGCTGACCCCTGCAGTCTATGCTTTCCAAAAGCTCTGCATTTCTCTAGGTCCATGAGCCTTGCAAGAAGTAAAATTGTCCAAAATATTTCCCACAGAGTGCTGAAGGGCTCTGAATTGGTTGTTGTTTGTTTGTTAAAGCACAGCGGAGGAGGATTTTTTAAAAGTTTAAAGCATGCAACATTTTAGACAGCCTCATGTTGTGAGGCCTGTCAGAGGCCTGTAAGGTGCATGAGAGGACACAGTCATCAGAAATGAACGGCTTGTGCAAAACTATAAACTTATATACAAGCAATAATACATGCACCAAATGTGCGCACCCCTATTATTTAAAGGTAAGAAAGAGTAAGAGATTAAAACACCTTCCCAATATAGAATTATAGAGGAAATTCGATCACTTTCCCCCACAAAAAGCCCCTGGACCTATTTGGCTATAAATTGGCAGGCTTAATCCTGTGACTGTAAATTTCATCCACTGTCATCCTATGCCCTCTTCTCCCCTCCAATTATTTGGAAGGCAATAAGAGTGTATCTTTAAAAAGTGGGAAAGGAATGAGCAGAAGGTCAAAGTGTAGATAGCGAGATGAAGTATAAAGAGATCTGTCTGGAAAACAGACAACTATCAGGCAAATGTGTTTGTCTGGCCCTGAGATAACAAGGTTTTGTGGTGCCTGTAAGGAGATGGAGGTAAAACTAGTCATTTACCACAGATGCAGCGCTGTCCTCAGTGACTCACATCTTAGCTATCCAAATAAGTCCAGGAGGTTTCTGTATGTTTGCATTTACAGTTCCTCTTCCCTGCTGCGAATTTACAACTTTACAGAGCAACAGTTAGTTCCATCCAGGATAAACTTAAAAAAATAAAATAATAAAAAAGAGACGGTGATCTTTAAGTCCCTAGTACTTTTTGGCTACAGTACAAGGCCCACCTGCTGCCATTTTATGGCAAGTGAGCACAATCCTTCAGCTTATCTCTCCCTCTCTCTCTCTCTCTCTCTCTCTCTGTGTGTGTGTGTGTGTGCGCGCGCACACGTTTTAAATAGTTCTAGAAGTTGAAAAAGGAAGAAAATCAGAAGAAAGGAAGATAAGAAGATGGGTAAGTAGCAGGTGGAGGGCACTTCACCCATCTCTAAATAATGTAATTTAGAGAGGAAAGATGCTATGTGATTGTCTAAAATGCTTTTATGCTGTGGGCTGTATCATGCACTACAGTTTTAACAGGATTGTATGTTGCAGACTTGATAAATTTGTGGCATTTGTAGCAGGAGTACATATCTTTCTGCATTCCACATGCACTTGAGAACTCCCCTCCTCAAAGGTAGGGTCAATCACAGTGCCACGCTGCGTATGAAATAAAATAAACATGGTCAAGGTTGATAAAATTATAAGTGTGGGGAGAGACTGGAGCAGATTCAATATAGACAGAAAGATGTACTTCCTTACACAATGACGCATATCACTAGGTATAGCAATGCCCATCAGCACAGATGACTTTTTAAGAGGTCTAGACATCTTCATGGACCACAGCTCAGTTGCAGCCTATTGGACATGATAAGCAAATGACAGGGATAATATAGTTTTGAGGTCATGATGCTGTTTGTGCAGAGGAACCTGGCTACTAGTTCCTGTTAGAAATACAAATGGGGATTTGATAGGTCCAAGTTGGTCAAATAACCCAGGAAAACATATCTCATGTCAAGGGTGGCTACCCTATAGCTAGTGCACCATATCTGGCCTACTCCCCAAGCAATTTCTGATGGATCCCCAAGCTGCCCAGTAATTTTGCTGCTGTTTTACCAAGCCGGAGGTGGCACTGTTGGACCCCATCATCACACTTTTGTGAGCAGAGAAGTTTCAACCTCTCTCTGTCCAGACCTGTGTGTCAATGATGAGCAGGAGAAGAAGAGTAGAGAAGAGTTTGGATTTGATATCCCGCTTTATCACTACCCAAAGGAGTCTCAAAGGAGCTAACATTCTCCTTTCCCTTCCTCCCCCACAACAAACACTCTGTGAGGTGAGTGAGGCTGAGAGACTTTAGAGAAGTGTGACTAGCCCAAGGTCACCCAGCAGCTGCATGTGGAGGAGCGGAGACGCGAACCTGGTTCACCAGATTACGAGTCTACTGCTCTTAACCATTACACCACACTGCCTCTCAGGAGGAGAGGATGATGTTGAGCCCCATCATGATACTGGTGCAGGGATGCATGGACATGTGTCAATTAATTCTGATATTGATTTGCACTTCCATCTGGCATTTTCTGTTTTGCTGCCCCTTGTTTACTTTGCACAAATCTGTGTTTCATCTCATAGTTTGCTTATGTGGAAATATTCACATATTTTAAACATAGCACATGATAGACACATATCTCAGCCATCAACATATTTGCAAATCAATGACCTTCTCAAGTCAGACCTTTCAGAGTTATTGCAGAGCCTACTGTGGCTGCAAACTTATTCATGTCTCTTCTTCTTCGGCGATCACTCGTAGCCGAGTAAGATTGTCTTCCATAAACACGGTTTTAACAGTGAGTCCATAAGAGGTAAGTCCCATAGAATTCTGTGGGGTTTACTGCCAGGTAAATGGAGTTAGGGTTGCAATCACTCGCACTACCTTGATTTAGCAGGCCTAGGACTTGCCAATCAGAAGGTCGGTGGTTCGAATCCCCGTGACGGGGTGAGCTCCCGTTGCTCGGTCCCTGCTCCTGCCAACCTAGCAATTCGAAAGCACACCAAAGTTCAAGTAGATAAATAGGTACCGCTCTGGCGGGAAGGTAAATGGCGTTTCCGCACGCTGCTCTGGTTTGCCAGAAGTGGCTTAGTCATGCTGGCCACATGACCCGGAAGCTGAATGCCAGCTCCCTTGGTCAATAAAGCAAGATGAGCGCCGCAACCCCAGAGTCGGTCACGACTGGACCTAATGGTCAGGGGTCCCTTTACCTTTACCTTTTTATAAACGTGTCATCCTATCTCATTTTCCCCACACCAGAGATGGATAGTTTAACTATAAGTCAAAAAAACCTTAGGGGTGTGAGGAGAGGAATTTTGAATTTAATTTTACTTTTTAAATGAGGTTTTAGGGTGGTAAGAAATGGGCAGTCGAATCCAGATGTTTCAATCCACTTTCACTAGGAGGCTAGAATTTTATCTGAGGAGTAGTGATAAAATTCACAGGTCACAAAAGAAATAAATTCTGTTAGAAGAACAATAATGAGTTACTTGTTACTAGACTCCTCATAATTATTGTTGCCTCCCTTTGCATGCACTGCAATTTGTCTCGGTCCTTTTTAAAGCTCAATACTTCAGATGCAGCCTGACCTGTACAGATTAGAGTGGTTCACAACTGGGAACCAACACATGAAGAGCAGCCTTTCAGCTGTAGATGTTGAGCTCAAACAAAAGGATGGGCGCTTAGGAATGCAGTAGAAATCACATTAGTTTGTTCCACCCATATCCTCACACCAAGGATTACTGTCCCCTCGGGATGCGGCAGAAATCCAATTCTAAATTGAATGCCCCCTTAATTCTTAATTTCTGAGACAATATGTGAACCAAGAGTCTTAGAAATGTGCCCTTCTCTGAATTCTGCAGTGCAATTCTCCAACCAAGTAATGTGTCTAGAAATGCATGTGCAAGGGTGAAGTATGAATGTAAATGAATATATCGGTGAAAGTAACGTTCAAAAATGCATTACAGCAGGGGAATTGCTTTGCAAAAATGTGTATGTTTTGTACATGTGCGCACAAAATTGTGTGTATCGGGGGGTGGGAATCACATGAATTTTCAGGAGGAGTTTTTGTTCTTGTTGTTTAATACAAATACAAATTGGAAATGTAAAGAACTGAACTTGGGAGTGGAAGCAGAGAAACAAAAATGGTCAGAGTCTCCCCACTCCCTCCCATTAAATGTTGCTGGTGGTTCTTCTCTGCCTGCTATATCCATTCACTGTGTACTGGCCTATGCTTCACTGTTCCCAAAGCAGCATGTGTTAAGTAAACTGGCCAGCTTATAAACAAGCACATTGGCCTTCCAGATTCATAAAAGGAAAGTTGAGTAACAAAAGTCGGTGATGTGTATCGTCCAGGGCTAGCCCAGGGCATTTTGCTGCCTAAGGTCCAAGTCCGTGTACAGAAGCCAGCCAGGCTGACAGCATCCCTTGCTGCATTTCAGGCCAGCAGGCTGCCTTGGGAGGTGTATGGCAAGCCACACACAATGTACACAGTCCTGTGCTCCAACGCCTCTTCACCATTCCCTGTCCTCCAGCATCTGCCGCCTGAGGCAGCTGCTTCGCTCTGCTTAATGGTAGGGCCAGCCCTGGTACCTTCTTGGGAGCCATCTTGCCTTTTACCTATCCAAATTTCCATGACACAATCCTGTTTCTTCCCCACACTTTGTATAGGTGATTTAATTTTGGCAGAGACATCCAATACACTCGTTCCCTCTGCCCTCCCCCCGGTCCCAAGTTAAAACAGAAGTCCCATACGTCCTCCCTGGATTTTCACACATCATTCTTCATATTCTTGGATCGGGGCCACCATCCTCTGTGTGCCAGTATAAACCTCCAGCTTTCTATTTTTCTTTTTTAATTGCATTCAGGGCTTGTTTCTGATTTGCAAAACAAAGTAGGAATCCAGCTGTAGGAGTACAGTACATTTTTGAATGGTGATTTTATTCCAGGAGACCCCTGGGTCCTACTTAGCAATACATGGCAATGTGCTTGCAAAACATGTTCAGACCACATCCAAAAGGAGGAGCAGGCCTTCACTCAGAATTTAATGACATAACAAGTGGTGCAGTATGAAATCAACCAATCACGTGGCCTTCACTTTAAAAAACAGAAAAACAAAGCCCTGCACAATTATTTATTTTTTTCCAGTCATTTCACTCACAAGTCTCCCAAACTACATTCCACTAACTCTTACCATGAAATTATCTCATCATTGGCAGATCCTGTTGAGTGCTGTCAGCTCTGACTGGTTATGGCTTTCTGGGATCTCTAGTGGAAAGGAAGGACCTCCCAAAATTTGCTCCCCAAAATTCTTTGGGTTAGCAGTTGAGCCAAGCAATTTCTATTCACAAAGCATGTACCTCACCACTGAACTAAGACCCTGCACTAATCAGACTATGGAGCTGGACAAACCTCAAACCCCCAGGCCACCTTGGGGACAGATTTGGGGCTCGTCTGAACCAAAGCAAGACTTCTTCCCCTGCCCCAGTGTTTGTTTTTTTATTGAGGGGGGGGCCTGAATGTTCAGAGGGTGTTCGGCTACACCCCCTGGCTCCTTGTGATGTCGCCAGGATGCCTCACCACATCACACATATGACACTGGGACATTGCATTAGGTCCCCTCAATCATCTTGAGAAGATTGTGCCTCTGCCCTGAACTATGTAACGCTCACCCACCTGGCACTAACATGCTTGTCTTTTTCCAGCAATTTGCTGAGTATCAACGTTTCCCATGGAGCATATGACTAAATTAACATATGAGGCCGCTGTGTGAGGTTTCCTGGAGTCTTGGATTTTGGTACCCCTAATATGCTGATGACACTCAAATCTGCTTCTCCTCTCTGCCTAGGTTTCAGTGGGGCACAACTAAGGTTAGGGTACCAAGTACACTCTACCGGGCTATAGAGTTTACAGATGTTTTAACTGCCTGTTTGTTATGCTTTTGGTTATTATTTTGTATTTTTACTTGGTATTTTACTGCCGTTAGCTGCCCTTGCTGGGATGACAGTCCACAAATATATATAAAAAGTACGAAAATAAATATATAAATAAACAAATAGTTCTTTGCCGGGTATTTCCTGATTCCTTCCTTTAAAAGTTGGGGCAGGGGCAACCAGAGAACTTGATGTGATGCGAAAGAAATGTGTATATGTGAGGATTATGTGTACACACTATTTATTGAGGGAAAAGACGCCGCAGAAGAATGTTAATAATGCAAGGCAGCAGTTGGCACTCAACGGGCTTAAATCTAGCTTTCCTTTTGGCTTTCAGAAGCAGCTGAATCTCCACGTTGTTGCTGGGACAGCTGGCTACATGTGGACGATTCAGCCCTCTGAAAAACAACAAAGTATGTGTACGTCAGGCTTTTTATTCAGAGCAAAGGGGCTTGCAAAATGTATACAGTACTCAGAAAATAAGAACTAAATGCTTAGCCAAAGTAAACACCGTGATCAACATTGCGAAACCAAATAAGGCCCATATCCCATTTTAGCATGTTCTGTGACAGTCTTCACATAGGTTTGTATGTTTGTTTTCAAACCAATATTGTCACAGCCATTTTGTGATGTGTCTTGGGCGCAGAGCCTCTTTATAGCCTGATTGTCGCCGGTACGTTTAATGAGCCCTTGGGCTTCTCTTCTTTCTCTACATGCCTGGAATGTGAATCACATCCTCAAGGGAAAGCAGGAAACCATTTTTATCTGAAGGCAACTGCTCATGGTGCAAGAACCGAGGAAAGAAATAGTTTTGCAGTAGGTAGGCAGAATAGTTAAAAGATCCAGAGATATGAGGGGGCCAAATTTACAGATGACAGCAAATTATTTGGGAGTGTGAATAAACCAAACTAGATTCTGAAAAGCTGAGAAAGCATCTTTTTTAAAAAAGGGGGGTGGATAGGCAAGCAACTGGCAGGTGTGGCTCAATGTAAGGAAGTAGAAGATGGTGTAAAATGGGGTACGTAAATGAATAAATTCTAGATTAGGCCTGTGTGAGCTGAGCTGCCCAGGAAAGAGTTATTGGTATCATGACAAATAACTCAATATATAGATCTAGAGTATGGCAGATGTGTGTGCGGGGTGTGTGTGTGTGGACTTTATGCTAAGACTCATTTGGAAAGAGATAGAAAATGCAAATATCAAAATGGCTTTATAGAAATCTATGGTGCGGTCACACTTGGAACGCTGTTTGTACAGTTCTGATTGTTGCCTCTCAGGAAGAATATTATAGAGCTGTAAAAGGTGCCCAAAAGGGGAACAAAAATGATCAAAAGGTTAAAGCAATTTCCATATGAGGAAGAGGTACAATGTTTGGGGTTTTTTTTAGTTCAGAAAAAAGAAGGAACCCTATACAGTGGTACCTTGGGTTAAGAACTTAATTCGTTCTGGAGGTTCATTCTTAACCTGAAACTGTTCTTAACCTGAGGTACCACTTTAGCTAATGGGGCCTCCCGCTGCCACCATGCAATTTCTGTTCTCATCCTGAGGTAAAGTTCTTAACCCAAGGTACTATTTCTGGGTTAGCGGAGTCTGTAAGCTGAAGCATCTGTAAGCTGAAGCGTCTGTAAGCTGAAGCGTGTGTAACCTGAGGTACCACTGTACTACTACTACTACTACTACTACTACTACTACTACTACTACACTATGGTACCACTCTATATCATCATGGTTTTGCCCTAACAATTCAGGGAGGTGTAGTTTTGTTTAGGGTGCTGAGAGTTGTTAGGAGACACCCCCCCCCATTCCCCACACAGAAATACAATTTCCAGAGGTACCACTGTATAGCCAACCAGTGTGCTGTGGCAGATGGACAGGGGTGCTGCGGGCAACACTGGCCCCTGGCCCTCCTTCCATTCCTCCCTCCTCTGATGCCCTCTTGTGTCTCTGCCTCCCAAAGACTTGCACAGCTGTTTGTTGCAACAGCCCTGGCTACAAGCTCCCCAGGCGGATGGTGCCTCTGGGACTGGCTTCCAAGGCCCCTGTGGGGCAGTGGGAGGAGGCACCTCTCTTTGGGGCAGGGGGGCAGCTGTGGCTGCCCAGAGGACTCCCAAGGAGAGGGAAGAGGAGAGGATGCTAGGGAACACTCCACAAGGATGCTCTCCAGGCAAGGGGTGACACATCTGGGCTTCTGAGCCCCACAGGGGTGCCGCAGAAAGAATGCAGTTGGTTGAGGGAGCCATGGACTCAAAAAGGTTGAAAACCTCTGGCTTACAGAATTGTGCATGGTTTGTAGCAAGCTTTCCCCAAAATACTTAGACTCATCCAATGAGGCTGGCAGACTAAAGAAAGTACTCATTCATGCAATGCATTGGTAATTGATGGAATTCGCTTCTGTAAAATTTGGTAACAGCCCTAACTGAAGATGGCTTTAAAGAGAGAGTAGAGAAATTTGTGGAGGACAAAGCTATTTGTGGCCACTAGTCATGATGTCAGCATGCTAACTCCCAACTCTGTGTGCTTGTTTCTGTGCCCACATAATGCTTGTGTGACCTAGGCATTAATAAACAAACCAGAGTCTGCTTCCAAAATTATTCCTCCACGTTAAAAAAATAATGCAAGGAGGGGAAGTGAGGCTCTGCACATTGGACATGCCCCAAATGTTTCCATCCATGCTCATCCCACCCCCAACAGTCCTCAAGGTGACTGTAAATCCCAGTTCTGAGTTTTCAGTTATGTGGAGAATTCCAAATACCTTCAGCCAAACATATGAAGATCCCTGCACTAGACCTTTTCACTCAGTGCATGAAGGTCAGGAATGGAACTGGCAGGGATGCTGGGCCTGACAGGAACACCAACATTGGGAGTGAGGCATAACTGTGCCCCCACTTGCTCATTCAGACATTTCAGCTGAATGCCTGTAGAGGGACCACAATTCTCCCGCTTCCTGCCCTCCAGAAGGAAACTGGCCTCTTGAAACGCTGGCTCAGACTTCCCACCACTCAGCAAACTGGTGGCATGAAACATTATTCTTAAAATGACGCGCCTGATTTTGCCAAGATTGGATTAGAAGTAACACCTGCTTTGAGGTTATCTATGGTTGTTCATAGAGAACTCACAGATTAAATTGCTTGAGCCTAATCTTTCTTGATCCGCCCCCCCCCCCAGGTCAGCTGAGGCCAGACAATTCACAGAAGCCTCCATTGATCAAAAGCACACATAGCAAAGGGCCAACATGACACATTCATTCAAAATGGCGACTCTATCACTTGGGGTGCCTGAGTACTTTCAGCAGTAATTTATGATTTTTTGAAAAATAGGAGGATTTTTAGAGCTAGGGGGTAAAGATATGACTTCTTTCCTTTCGAACTGAAGACACAAGCTCGCTTCAGGAGTTTGGGGCACTTCTCTTGAATGTCATAGCATGAAGTGTGGTTGAGTTCCAGCTGCCTACTGTAGACATGTTCTTTGGCATGTTGCAGACATGCCTTCACATGTATACTTATACACACATAAGCAAGCTATACGGACTGCATAAAATAAATAAATGAGCCTTACGTTCAGCTTCTCGTCTTCAGAGACACATTGCGTTTCCGGAACCTGGGTTGGTCAATACAGCTCTCCCCTTTGAAAAACCCCAACTACTTTTCCAGAGTGTAGCTGTGTTATGATAGACCACTCGACATGCAGAGAACGCACGAGGAGAAAAGGGCTAAAAGAAACAGGCTAGGTAAAATCTGATTAACATAGTCAAGTCTCCAGGATTATTTATGAAGCTGCCTGACAATCAAGCCAGAGAATCAATAATTCACTGTTTTACACAAACATCAAAGAACAGGGCCTGAATTTTGAAAACATAACCTGCCTGTGGGATGGGGCTTTCTTGTTTTTGATGTCCTTATGTAAGCCACTGTGGGAGCCTTTTCACCAGCTGGAGAGCAGGATAAAAAAAAATATTTCACACCAGCTTTCCCCCCCAAGCTGATGTCCTCTAAATGTTGTGCATTCCAATGTACCCATCAACGCCAGCCAGTAGGATACAGAACATAGGTACAAGCTGTTCTCCACACGTGTTTGTGTGAAAGAGTCTACACTTGTTGATTTGTGCAGGTAAACTATTGGGCGCACCGGCTGCACACATAGGAAGTTACATCTGTATATGCGTGTGTACTCAACTACTGTGTATGCAGGTGCACATGCTCATTGAGTGCAATGTGTGAACACCTCTAATATGGCCCATGCTCAAGAGTTGTGGTCCAGCAACATCTGGAATGTGCCAAGTTGGGAAAGGCTGACTTAAACAACTGAATCAGCTTTTTTTGCAACCCAGGGTCCCCAGATGTTGTTGGACTACAGCTCCCATCAGTGCTGGCTGGGACTGATGGGAGTTGTAGTCAAGTTGGCAAAGAGTGAACGAGATAAACCTAGGAGCAAATATTTGCCTGTTACCTCCCATCTGAGGTTTCCTGTTTTCCCATACGTAACAAATGAAAATGTGTATTTTTTATGCTTGCACAATCTAGTATAACAGATGCTCAGAAAACATCAAAGACAGGAAGAAATCCAGCTTGAGGTTGTGCCAGTGCCCTTGTGTGGCACTTCCCAGATTTCCTGGGGTGTCACCCATTCCTGCCAAATCTACAGCCATTTCTTCTGACAAGCGGGCAGGTGTCTGTATTGTATCCGTCAGGCACATCGAAGACCTTAATCTTCTTCTGTCTGAATGGGAAGGGAGGGCAAAGAAGGTAAACGATGTTACACATCACCTCGCTGCTTGCATCTGATGGACAAAGGCAACAGTGTTGATCTTCTGTGCAATGTCACAGAAACCCTTTCAAGCATGCTGGCTTTCTGCAGTGAGGAGACTGGGTTGAAAGCGGAGAGGGAAATTGTGCTTTTTTTTGTAGGCAGCATTTGCATAATGCATGTCTCATGGTTCAATTAATATCCAAGCGTTTTCAAAGAGGCATTATTGTTTTCATTTCTAAATCACAAGAGAGAGGTATGGAGCAATTGCCTTGCTTTATGTGGCTTTTGCAAATGAGGGCTGGTTGGCTTCCTGGTGGTGTAATCCTATCTGGTCTCAGCCTTCTGTACAGATTGCATGCCAGTGTGATTAGGTATTTCTCTCTCCCCTCGGCTGCCAAAATTGCATATAGCACAGTATTTGCAATTTGACCTCAAGTACAGGCTATAGAACCGGGGGGGGGGGGGTCCTTTCCCACTCTCTCCAGACACTCCACGTCTTATCCTACCCACAGTTAGTATCTCCCAGCAATGATCGTTCCAAAAACCACATGGATTTCATGAAATATGCCAATATGGGAAGGCTGAATCATTCATGGTAGAACCTCAAGTCTGGGTGCAAGAGACTATATGGTCCTGGCTCTACGATATGCTGGCTGAGATCTAGATGCATGAAACCAATACGCCTTCTTATAAACCCTGTGGTTTAAGGAACAAGTTTTTGTCTCTCCTATACATTTTGTACTATTGGTTGTGAATGGTTTTCTAAAAGATACAGTAGATTCTCTGTATTCAGACACCGACTTGAACTCCTCCCACCCCACCCCACCCCAGTGCATGAGACCTGTAACATCAAAGGTCACCCACCACAATTATTTTTAAACAAAATAATCTCAGTTCACACAAACCAGACTGTATGCATGATGAGATGCACAGGAGGCATAGAATAATGTGAATTACCGTCTTGGTTTAAGGAGAGAGCTTCAGCCTTGGGTCTTACATTTTTCAGCTGACATCATGAAAAGGGACATGAGTTAAGAACGAGCTGTCAAATCAGCACATGAAATTCAGCCTCGCTGCCTCTGGTTCTTGGCTTTCATTGGCCCCTTGAGTTTTCCAGGTTATAATGCTGCAATGGCAATAGCAGCCACAACGGACAGAACTCCCTGCTGATAGGGCTGGGTGAATATGTCAGCTTCTCATTTTTCCAGTCTTAAGTTCAGTTTTCCACATCAGTTGAATTTTATTTTAAGGTCCTCATGAAAATTCACCAGCATGTTAGTGTGGATTTCTCCGAATATACACATTATTTTTTAGGCAAAGGAATTTCCCCAAATATGATGCATTTTGTTATTTTTCCTAATATATACCTTTTAATGCACATTTTGCCTTAATATATGTGTTTTTGTACACATCACTTGGCTGGAGAATTGCACCCTGCTGGAGAAGAGCAACTTTCAAAGGATGGCTGTGTTTTGCTTCGTGCGTCGTTTCAGAAAGCGTGAATTAGGCAGATTTCCTGGGGTGTCACCCATTCCTGCCAAATCTACAGCCATTTCTTCTGACAAGCGGGCAGGTGTCTGTATTGTATCCGTCAGGCACATCGAAGACCTTAATCTTCTTCTGTCTGAATGGGAAGGGAGGGCAAAGAAGGTAAACGATGTTACACATCACCTCGCTGCTTGCATCTGATGGACAAAGGCAACAGTGTTGATCTTCTGTGCAATGTCACAGAAACCCTTTCAAGCATGCTGGCTTTCTGCAGTGAGGAGACTGGGTTGAAAGCGGAGAGGGAAATTGTGCTTTTTTTTGTAGGCAGCATTTGCATAATGCATGTCTCATGGTTCAATTAATATCCAAGCGTTTTCAAAGAGGCATTATTGTTTTCATTTCTAAATCACAAGAGAGAGGTATGGAGCAATTGCCTTGCTTTATGTGGCTTTTGCAAATGAGGGCTGGTTGGCTTCCTGGTGGTGTAATCCTATCTGGTCTCAGCCTTCTGTACAGATTGCATGCCAGTGTGATTAGGTATTTCTCTCTCCCCTCGGCTGCCAAAATTGCATATAGCACAGTATTTGCAATTTGACCTCAAGTACAGGCTATAGAACCGGGGGGGGGGGGTCCTTTCCCACTCTCTCCAGACACTCCACGTCTTATCCTACCCACAGTTAGTATCTCCCAGCAATGATCGTTCCAAAAACCACATGGATTTCATGAAATATGCCAATATGGGAAGGCTGAATCATTCATGGTAGAACCTCAAGTCTGGGTGCAAGAGACTATATGGTCCTGGCTCTACGATATGCTGGCTGAGATCTAGATGCATGAAACCAATACGCCTTCTTATAAACCCTGTGGTTTAAGGAACAAGTTTTTGTCTCTCCTATACATTTTGTACTATTGGTTGTGAATGGTTTTCTAAAAGATACAGTAGATTCTCTGTATTCAGACACCGACTTGAACTCCTCCCACCCCACCCCACCCCAGTGCATGAGACCTGTAACATCAAAGGTCACCCACCACAATTATTTTTAAACAAAATAATCTCAGTTCACACAAACCAGACTGTATGCATGATGAGATGCACAGGAGGCATAGAATAATGTGAATTACCGTCTTGGTTTAAGGAGAGAGCTTCAGCCTTGGGTCTTACATTTTTCAGCTGACATCATGAAAAGGGACATGAGTTAAGAACGAGCTGTCAAATCAGCACATGAAATTCAGCCTCGCTGCCTCTGGTTCTTGGCTTTCATTGGCCCCTTGAGTTTTCCAGGTTATAATGCTGCAATGGCAATAGCAGCCACAACGGACAGAACTCCCTGCTGATAGGGCTGGGTGAATATGTCAGCTTCTCATTTTTCCAGTCTTAAGTTCAGTTTTCCACATCAGTTGAATTTTATTTTAAGGTCCTCATGAAAATTCACCAGCATGTTAGTGTGGATTTCTCCGAATATACACATTATTTTTTAGGCAAAGGAATTTCCCCAAATATGATGCATTTTGTTATTTTTCCTAATATATACCTTTTAATGCACATTTTGCCTTAATATATGTGTTTTTGTACACATCACTTGGCTGGAGAATTGCACCCTGCTGGAGAAGAGCAACTTTCAAAGGATGGCTGTGTTTTGCTTCGTGCGTCGTTTCAGAAAGCGTGAATTAGGCAGGTTCACCTTGAAAGGGGAACTGAATTGAATTCCTTCCCCATTCTTACCTGCTCAGAGTTCAAGCTTGAAACTTTTGCTTCTATGCTTCCTTCCTGTCACAGTGCACAACCCATCCTAAGCCCCATATGAATTTTTGTAAAGACCCATTATTGTGCATGCTTGTTCCACCATCTGGGAACCACTTTTCATTTGTCTTCTCAGTGGATTGCATTCTGAGGCATCTTTGCCCCATGAGTCAAGGCAATTCCAGTGCTGTGGAAAGCTCCAGGTGAGCAACTAACTCCAATTTAGGCTGGAGATGCAGTGAGTAAGACCATATGGATGCTTTAGCTGAGATTCTTGCATTACAGGGGGTAGAACCTTGGGATCCCTTCCAACTGTACAATTCTATGAGTTTCCCACGCTCCACTCAGGGCTGGCGCAAGGCATTTTGGCACCTGAGACAAAATGGTGCCTCCCTCCCTGTCAGGGAAGAAGGAGTGAAGGAAGATCTACAAAAGGAATAAAGTGGAGAAAGAAAGATTGACATCAGGGTCTGCTGCCCCGGTGGAACCTGCAGTCTGAGGCAGTCCCTTCACCTTGCCTCATGGGTGGGCCAGCCCTGGCTCCACCGCTTGCCTGAAGGGTGTGAATCCTTAAAGGGCCAACCCCCTGGCCTTAAGATGAACATTTCACCTTTTTTCTGGCTTTCCTCATGCTGTACTACCTGCCAGCCTTCCGATCGGCAAGCCCAAAAGGCTCAGTGGTTTAGACCACAGTGCCACGTGATGGGGTGAGCTCCCGTTACTCTGTCCCAGCTCCCGCCAACCTAGCAGTTCGAAAGCACACCTGTGTAAGTAGATAAATAGGTACCACTGCAGCGGGAAGGTAAATGGTGTTTCCGTGAGCTCTGGTTTCCGTCACAGTGTCCCGTTGTGCCAGAAGCGGTTTAGTCATGCTGGCCACATGACCCGGAAAGCTGTATGTGGACAAATGCCGGCTCCCTCAGCCTGAAAAGCAAGATGAGTGCTGCACCTCATAGTTGCCTTTGACTGGACTTAACCATCCAGGAGTCCTTTACCTTTACTATTTAACCTACTCCCTGCACTGCAGGGCAGCTACACTGGGGAAGGGGGGGGGAACTTTATTCAAATCTGCTGAATTGAGCTCAAGAGATAGCATCAACAATGGCTTGGCTG
The DNA here is from genome assembly GCF_965113315.1 of Podarcis vaucheri. NCBI lineage: Eukaryota > Metazoa > Chordata > Lepidosauria > Squamata > Lacertidae > Podarcis > Podarcis vaucheri. Next base: position 106,114,381 of record NC_138760.1, read on the forward strand.
CTGACCACTAGCTTCAGGTTTAGTATCAGGAATCCAGTCTAGCTCTTCAGCCAGTGAAACAGCCGTCTTTCCATGGCCAGCTCATCCTCCTTTGACTCAAAGCTCAGGGTCAGGGTCACAACACACCATTCTTTGACTATACGGTAATGTAAAATTTCATCTGCAAAACTGCAGATGACCTATCTCCAGGGTGTAGGACACTCTGAAGAGTGCAAACCTTCTTAGCACTTTTTGTCCTCCATAGATGTATGGATTCGTTGTTACAGCTTTCATACTTTTCACCTAATTTGGTACGAAGAGGGGTCAAAATGTCTGAATGAGATCAACAGTGTAATGAAATAATTATTGGAAGCATTAAGCAAAAGAAAAAAGGGAAGGAAGGAATACTGAGAAAATGGTGCCAAACAAGTTAAGCATGGGGGAGGGGGTGGGTGGGTGCAAGATTTTGTTTTCAGGTTTTGTTGATCTAGATTTTTATTTTATACATCTATATAGTGCCCTCCAGCCAAACGGTTTCCAGGGCAGTTCACAATAAAACACAGAACAATACGTTCAGTATAACAAAACCAAATTGCATTGGAAACCAGCAATTAAAAGCAGGAGATAAACAGCTTTATCCACAAAAACTGCTTTATGGAGCTCAGAGTTTTGATCCATATGCTGCACATTAAATCCTAAAATGCCCTCTCTCCCCACCCCACCCCTATTGGTATTGTGAAACACTACTCACTTTGCAGATATGACTTTTTATAACATGAAAGAATGGAACGGCTCAGCCATGTTATGTTCCGTTCTTACTTGGAGAACAGCTGCTTTTCTGTTCAGAAACTGTTTTTTGCCATGAGGTTCTGGAGGTTACAAGAGGTCCAGAAAGCTATAGGAGGTATGATAGGTCAGCCAAGGAAACCGAAACCTAAAGGGGAAAATAGAAACAAAAGAAGCTCTGCTGCCCTTCTGGCTGGCCAGGATGTTGGGAGAGGGAGGTACGAGTAGGAAATACATGGAGAATTGGCAAGCAGGCAAGAGATTTGTTGGGAATTTCAGAGAAGAGTTAGGAATCACAACAAGGGAGAGTTCTGTTGCACTCATGCCCTGCTTATGAATTTCCCATAAGCAGTCGGTTTGGGCCACTTTGAGAACATGGTTCTGGATTAGTTGAGATTATGTAATCTCCTCTACCAGTAGCGGTCCCCAGGAGAAGGAGAAATCAGGCTCCTTTTCACTAGACCTTGGTCTGACCCTACGGGGCTTGAACTCAGTAAAAGTCAGGATGGAAAGCATTTTGCTGATGCCTGGAGAAACCTGGAGGCCAGACCTGAGCACAAAAGCACTCTGTCCTCCTGTGCTTTCTGGCAACTGGCCTTCAGATACATTATTGCCTCTGACTGTGGAGACAGGGAACCAGGCAGAGGGCCTTCTCCATAGTGGTGCCCGCCCTGTGGAACGCCCTCCCACCAGATGTCAAGGAAAACAACTACCAGACTTTTAGAAGACATCTGAAGGCAGCCCTGTTTAGGGAAGCTTTTAATGTTTGATGCATTACAGTATTTTAATATTCTGTTGGAAGCTGGCCAGAGTGGCTGGGGAAACGCAGACAGATGGGAGGGGTATAAATAAATTATTATTATTATTATTATTATTATTATTATTATTATTATTATTATTATTATTTACTTATACCTCACACATCTGGCTGGGCGGCTTCCAACAAAAGATTAAAAATACATTAAAACATCAGTCATTAAAAACTTCCCTAAACAGGGCTGCCTTCAGATGTCTTCTAAACATCAGATAGTTGTTAATTTATTTGACATCTGATGGGAGGGTGTTCTGCAGGGGAGGCACCACTACCGAGAAGGTTCTCTACCTGCTTGCTTGTAATTTCGCTTCTTGCAGTGAGGGAACCGCCAGAAGGCCCTCAGCACTGGACCTCAGTGTCCGGGCTGGATGATGGGGGTGGAGAAGCTCCTTCAGGTGTATTGGGCTGAGGCCGTTTAGGGCTTTAAAGGTCAGCACCAATACTTTGAATTGTGCTGGGAAACGTACTGGGAGCCAATGCACATCTCTCAGGACCAGTGTTATGTGGTCTCGGCGGCCACTCCCAGTCACCAGTCTAGCTGCCGCATTCTGGATTAGTTGCAGTTTCCGGGTCACCTTCAAAGGTAGCCTTATCCCCCATATAGGTGATTCTTCTCGTACCAAATAGCTGCTTTAGGAACTGGGCAATATTCATGAAGATGGTGGTGCAGGAGCAAAGCATTTCCCCTCTCCCCTGCATGCTGCCATGCTTGTACTACTCCGGCCCCGATACTAGGTACATTCAGAATCAACATTAAGGGGCTGTATCCAACCATAGAGTAGATCCATTGAAATGAATAGATATGACTAAGGTAGGTCTATAGATTTCAGTGGGTCTGCTCTGAATGCAACCCTGTAAAGTGTGCAGATTGGTGCTGTTAGACCACAGCACGACAACTTATTAAAGATAAATTTCTCCTGCTCCTTGGGAGCACTTTCATACCATCCACACAGTGTCCAATGGTCCTTTAGCAAATCCCAGTACATAAACTCTTCTTAATTTCCTTCTGTGCAGGAATAAAGATGAAATTACCACAGAACTGCTGACAGGGGGGTTCAGGTAGAGAAAGGAGCTCCAGAGATTTGGCAGGGAGGATGTTTTTCAAGTCCCACACATTTTGGAAGAATCTTTCTTCTGGGGCAGTATAAATATACAAAATACACGCACAGGGAATGGGGTTGTGAAGGTTCATACTAAATAAATAGGATGGAAAATTACCAAATTACTTATGGATTTTTTTTTTAGCTTCCCCAAAACCAGAGCACTACGTCAAGGACAGCAAAATGTATGTAATACACCATATTAATAAACATGAGACTGTAGTATACTTTATGATCCCATTTCCTCTGTATAGAGAAAGAGAGAGAGAGAGAGTATTTATAGCAGCCCTGAAGAAATTCTGAAATGCATCAAGCTTTAAATAAAACAAAACTATGCAACAGATAGTTATAATAATTTTTGATGTCACACTGCTTATTAAAGAACTACAATATGATGCTGCCACTGAACAGAATTAGGCTTGCATCAAAGTACTTTAGAATAAAATTATAAGATATAAAACATATCGGTATGCAATACGAAAGCACCATACAACAATCAAATCACAATACATTATAAAATATATTATAAATAAGGATTGAGGTAAAAACCACAAACAGAGTACAGTGGTGCCTTGGGTTACATACACTTCAGCTTACAGATGCTTCAGGTTACAAACTCTGCTAACCCAGAAATAGTGCCTCGGGTTAAGAACTTTGCTTCAGGATGAGAACAGAAATCATGCTCTGGCGGTGCGGCAGCAGCAGGAGGCCCCATTAGCTAAAGTGGTGCTTCAGGTTAAGAACAGTTTCAGGTTAAGAACAGACCTCCGGAATGAATTAAGTACTTAACCCAAGGTACCACTGTACAAGGAAACCACTCTTTGCCAACCAGGTGCCATCCAGATTTGGTTGGACTACAACTCCCATCAGCATGTGTTGGCTGCAGCTGATGGGAGTTGTAGTCCAACAGCATCTGGAGGGTGCCACGTTGGTGCAGGATGAGTGAAACCAATGAATACATTAAATAACACTGGGCAGAACAACATTTCATTAGGCTCGGCCTCCTAAAGCATCACAGGAAAAGAAGCTCTTGAGATGCTTCTGGAAAGATGGCCAGATAGGAAGGCCTCCCAAAGTTCAGGGGCTAAAACAAAGAAGGCCCTGTGCTTCTTGGAATCTGACTTGACCTCAACATAGGATGGTGTTTGCAGCAGGGCATTCGATCTTAAATTTCAGGGCAGGAGGCGAGGAGTCACGCTGGAAGGGACATTTCCTGAGATAATCAAGCCCCAGACTGCTTAGGGCTTTGGCACAGATTGGTATCTTGCTATCAAGGAAAAGAATGTGGGGTGGTGCCACTGAACAGCTGGTTTCCCCCTAGCTATTAAAATATTTGGAAAGGAGCACAAACCCACAAGAAACCCCACAACGGCCCACAGAGAAGTGGAAAAGCTTTCTTCGTGATGATGAGAACGAAGACACAAATAATAAATCCTTCTCACGCTCTGTGTGGAAAGAGACAAATCCGCCTTTGAAATCCTTGGCCCTTGGCTTTCTTAACTCTCAGCACTTCTTCTTCACTTGCAACACCCTGGGAGGTTTTAATCGTGTTGGGTGATAGGAAGGAAATTGCCCTAAACTGAGAGAGATCGTCGGCCCATCTAGATCAGTATTGTCTAAGCTTGACTGGCGGTGGTTCTCCAGGGTTTCAGACACTTCTGGCCCCACCTGGAGATGTTGAGTATTGAACTTGGGACCTTCTGAATGGAAAGCAGATGTCCTGCCACTGAGTTATGGCCCTTCCTGAATCCTAATGAAACAAACAGCTTTCTGTTCCCTCACAGAACCTGGACTGCAAAATGCCGTGTGTCTTGGGCAACTGATTATTCACACCAGTTCATCCAATCAGCAGATGACATGTGATTCATAGGTCAGGTGCATGTGAGTCACAAACAATAGTTCCCTGTAGGTCCCTCTGGACTGGCCTTAATAAAGCTCCAAATTTCCCTTAACTTTATGAAAGTCAGATTGAATGGATTCTTTTAATAACCGGAAATCATTTTCAGATTTTGCATGGCAAAGAGCCAATGCCAGAAAAAAAATGATCTCATATCAGTGCAGGTTGATAATTTTGGAAGCTTAGCTATGTTGTTATAAAATTCCTGTAAATATCCATCAACACATTAGCTATTGAAGCACAATATTTGCTTTTACATGTCAAAACTAGGAACATTATTCAAATCCTCTTCTTTGCACGTTTTCCTCATTAACTCGTTAGAAAAATATTGCTGCTTCTGTACAATCTGCTTAATTCTATCCTTCCTGATTTTTCATTTTCTTTCCCCATCTCTGCAATCTTCTGAGCAGATTTTGATTTTAAACACCCATATATGTATATACATGTCCACACGTAGCTCTCTAAAAACCAGTGCATTGGACACTGAATGGTTGAACACCAAAACTGATATCGACTCATGGCACTCCTAGGAGGAAAGATAATAAAATCTGAACATCCAGGGTGCTTTCATCAGCCAAAACACCGGAACTCAGTTCTGGCACCTCTCAGGTGGGCACCAATGCCATTGTAAGAGAACAAGGGAGGCATTCTTGGTGATTCCGACACAACTTTTTCTAGAAAAATAGCACTGTGAACATCTACTCTAAGGCAGAGTCCTATGCACACCACAGACCCAGATTAGCCTATGTAATACAAAATCTACATGCCACACAAATAAAGAGGAGGTGGTACCATGGCAGGGTACCATGTTTCAAGTGAGTGATCAAATGTGTTCTTTTCACTTAAGCATCACTCCCGGATACCAAGCTCGAGAGAGCATTGGTCTTACCCAGTAAAAAGCAGATTCCTAAGTTTCTAAGGGTGTGCTAAAGCCAGTTTGACACTGAAAGCTTCTACATCAAAAGATGCAGTCAAATATGGTGATGAGGTGACGGATATTAAGGGTGGTGTTGACTATTTGGGGGGTTGTGGGTGCGGCCGTAAGGATGGTTTCATGGCATGAATGTTCAGTTGACATATGTTTGGCACATGCTTAGATGCAGCTTACCACCCAACCTGCATCTTCCATCTGAAAGCCATTTCGTCATGCGTCTGGCAAATACACACAGAATAATCTTAGCCTATTGCATCGCCCCTTGCAACCACCAAGCATTGCCACCCAGGATCCTCCACCCGAACAACCATCTTGAGATGTGCTTCTACCAAGTGTTGATGAATAATGAATCCAGACACAGACAGTTGGTCTCTTTAGTCTCCCTTCTTCCATCTGGGGTCCTCTAACTCAGACTGGATGATCGACACTAGTTTTGTGCCAAAACTGCCCTCCAGTTTCTCAAAAGTTTCCTACACTTGTGAAAAAGCCATCGGTTTTTCTTCCTCATCTGATGGACAATTTAGAATTTTGAATAATTCTAGTGGGTGAGCTTACTTTATCCTTGTGAGGGGGCTGGTGTGTGTGTTTTACTTTCCGCTACTTATTTCTCCAGGGTTTGGCAGCCTTCCTGATCTGAAATTTCCTGATCTGAAAAAGCTCAGTGGGAGGACTTACCTCATGACACCTTCTGCTGAGTTTTTAATTGAAATGAGGAAAGCTAGGGAGGGTGGCTAAGAAGCACATGAAATTGGTGCACTCACTGGTTTTGGTTTTTAAGGGAAGTTCTACCTTTTATCTGCTTAAAAAAAATCTTTCTCTGCTGATTTCTTTAAAAGTAAAAATATGACTTAAAAAATAAATTGTACAGAGCAGCTGCCAGCAAGATGTTAGGCAATCTCCTTGGCTTCCTGTACTTACAACAAGACAGTGTGGTGTAGTAGTTGGACTAGGAGTTAATGGGGGGGAATATATGTTGAAGTGACCTTAGTCCGAGAGGGACACGGGTGGCGCTGTGGGTTAAACCACGGAGCCTAGGACTTGCTGATCAGAAGGTCAGCGGTCATTCCTGCCTCTGAATTCACACTCACGTTTCTTGTGTGAGTAAGGAATAGGCACTAACGGTGCAATCCTGTGTCTGTACACCCAGCAGAAAATCCTCAAGGGGACTTACTCTCAGACCAGTGTGCATAATACTGCAGCAGAAGAGTTCCCTGGCAGTGTGCCTCAGCAATATTCTAGAGCTTGTGGGTGTGCCGGGGAGCATTAATAATTCTTAAAGCATTAGCATTTGTATCACACAAATGGGAAACACAGCCATGATTTTTTTTTAAAAGCTATTTATTGGAGCCTCTTAGTCCCTCAGCTGTTCTCCCAATATTCCTAAAGTTTAATTAGGATTCTCAACTCTTCACCCCAGCTTACTCCTACGTCTTAAACATCACCATGCTTTGCAGAAATTTAACTTTGTGTGACCAGGCAGCAACCGTCCCAGCCCAAGGGACCACCAGAAAGGAATAAAGACTCATGACAACGTGTTATGGAATCAAAATTTGGCCACAACTTTATTAAACTTTCAAATGTAGGAAGACCTAGGCATTGGGTGTGTATCCCTCCCAGCCCCCCAGCCAGGGGAACTGGGGCTCCACAGGGTAAATGGGATATGGGGGTGCTCTGCAAGACGCATGTGTATGCAGACAGCGCACCCCATATCCCTGCAAGCAGGGTAGTTCACAGACAACCTTTTAGTGTGTGGCCAGTGACACCCATATTACAACCCCTTTAAGAGGGGACCCTGGAATCGCTGCCGTGGGGGGCGTGAATCACCACTTCACCCCCCCCCCCCAATTTAGAGAAGAAAAGACTAAAGGATTCCACCCAAGGCCTTAAACCACCAAAGTTGTGACAAAATTGCTATGGGGAAGACAAAACCTGCCAGTGCAGGAAAATTTCTTCCCGGTTCTTCAAGAGCAACCAATCAAAAGACCGTCACAGCACCTGCTAAACAGGAAAAAAAAGGTGAACCTGCAAACAAGAAACATTAACAAAGGGAGAGTTGGGTGGGTGAAGCTCCTGAGCCGACTGCCTGGCTGCTGCGACTATTTATGCGACTGGCCCCACCTCCTAGCAGTGTAAATTGAGTAACTGAGGCTCGGCGTGAACCTCCAATGCATAAGGACCGCGTGAGATCCCACAAAGGGCACCCACAGTGTAAGTGTGAGCGCTCATTCCATGACAAAGAGATTAAAGTGTTGAAAAATATATATTGTAGGGGGTCGTCAGATACCAGTGGACCCTTTGTTCTCTGTGCACTTGGGCAACAGGTGAAAAGACTCTACGGAGTGTGTAGGGCTTCTCCATATGGGGAACCTGGCCTAATCAGGGTCCCTTCTAACACAGAGGAACTCAGTGTGCAGTAGTGGTTAGAGTGTGGGACTAGGGCCTGGGAGATGAGGGTTCAAATCCCCACTCGGCCATGAAGCTCATGGGGTGACTTTGGGCTGGCCACTGCCTCTCAGCCCAGTCTGCTTCACAGAGCTACTGTGGGGATTAAGTGAGGAGAACCATCTACGCCACCTCGAGCTCCTTGGAGGAAAAGGTGGGGTGTAGATACAACAGATAAAAATAAATCAAATTGATTTGGTTCACACAACACAGTGAGCAGACTTGTGGGTTCTCAGTGTGTTGAACTAAGGCAAGGTTTGGTTTTACAGTGGTACCTCAGGTTAAGAACTTAATTTGTTCTGGAGGTCCGTTCTTAACCTGAAACTGTTCTTAACCTGAAGCACCACTTTAGCTAATGGGGCCTCCCGCTGCCGTCGCGCTGCCACTGTGCGATTTATGTTCTCATTCTGAGGTAAAGTTCTTAACCCAAAGTACTATTTCTGGGTTAGCAGAGTCTGTAACCTGAAGCATCTGTAACCCAAGGTGCCACAACTAAGCTTTCTCTTCACCCAATCATGAGCTTTAAGCAAGACCATAGTTTGGCTTACTGTGTCATGGAAACCAGTTCATTACTATGCCCAGACTCTTTGCACACCAGCCAAAAACATGAACAGCAGGGAGATGTGGTTTCTGGATGGATTGGTTGGGGCTGGGCTACTACCCACCAGCCCCTCATATCTTCTCTCAGTGCTTAGAGGAGAAGTAATTGGGGGCAGGGAACAGTAATGGGGGCGAAGTATCCTGCTTCATTCTGCACCCATGTAGTTGTTAAGGACACTGGAGCAGAGCTGTGAAGAGATAAACAACGCTGGGATGAAGCTAAGCTGAACAGAAACCGAGGCTCATTGAGCTCAGCCAGGGACTGGAGCTGGTATGGAATGGGAAGTAGAGGAGCGTATAAGCAGAGTTGGGTCTGCTCCTTCCCTCAGATCTGGAAGCAGTAGTCAGGCTTCCCACATCAACACTGGCCCCTGTCCCATCACCAATGGCTGGCTCTGCAGCAATTAGCAGGTGATTGTGTTTATCTCAATGGCCCCAACAGCTTCAGCTGCTGATTTCTGCATATTAAACTTGGATGGAGATACAGAGCCAGAGCGTGGCTTCTCCCTCTCCCGGCTGTCAGTTGGCAACTGTAATAATGCTTGCGAGTCCCACGGCCAGTAATTCACATCTGCAAATACCCCTATTTTCAGCTTTCCACACAACTCTTATCTCCAGGCGATCCTCCAGACAGCCCATTCATGGCCTCATTCAGAAGCTTATATGGCATTACCAGCAGCACCCGGAGTGAGCAAGCGACTGTATGAAAGGCTCTTTGATTGATAAGCTAGCTTATATCCTCCAGCTATTACCGGACCATTTATTTTGGCCTTTGAAACTACTGGAAAAGTCTGTCCTGGGAGTCATTGCTTCCTCATTGTTTTATGGCTATGGCCTATCCCTTTGGCCAGGATTTCTCCAGTTCAGGCCAACTCTTCAACCACAATTGGAACCAGATATTGTAAAGTTCTCAACACCTACCAATTAAGAAGACATTCTTTTCCCCCTCCCCACCCCTCTTTTTTTTTTACACTTCTCAGCACCGAGAGTCAAAAGAAGATCCCTTTCCACCCACCCAAAAGTTCTAGCCTACCAGATTGTGTAAAAATAAAAGGCTGATTTGGGAAGAACCCCAGGCACCCAACACTTTCAATACTCAGCCGGGCAAGGTGTCTATCACACACATACACACAACACATTTGTAGTTACACTTCAACCTAAAAAATCCCAGGGTGATACATAACAATCTGTTAAAATACTCAGTTCAATACATAAACCATAGAACCAACCATATATGAGACAGACATCAAGAAAAGCAAAAAATTGAGAGGGAGAAGGAGGAGAAGACAAGAAGAGGAAAGCCCAAACAATCCAGCAGGACTCTCAGTCTCACATCAGTTTCCATTGGTATGGGAAAACAAATGTGTCTTCATCTGACACCTAAAAGCAGAATGAGTGGGGACCAGTTGTAGCTCTATGTGGCTATGTAGCTCCTCCTTGATGACTGAGTGGGATGGTTCTTGGAAGCACCATACTTGGCTGATGCCATTCTTACCTGTGTGGCCAAGTCCAGAGAGCAACATCGGGGGACTGCTCTTCACCCCCCTGGCACTTTGGCTATGGGGTTCTGTAGAGCACCATTTTGTCCCCTTGTGTTATTTAACATCTATGTTTAATTTGTTATTAGTGAGTCACCACAATTGATTATCTGTACATTTTTAAAAACAAAACTAAATGATATTTTATGTTTTATAGTGTACACCACCTTGATATATTTTTATGAGGTGGAGGTATAGAAATACTTCTATAAATAAATAAAAGTTCAAATTTCATTTTTATAGTGAAATAGTGCCATTTCATTGTAAATTTAAGACGCGGGAAGTGCTACTGGGCTCACCTAGCAGGAGGATTGCCCAGTCCACGAGTCACCATTTGAAGTTTCCCCAAATGCCTCAAAGCACACAATGCAATATCACCCTGGGGCATTGTGGGAAATTTAAATGGCGACTCAAAGTCAGTAGCAGTCCACTTGGGGAGGGGGCGGTGGGTTCTTCTGGGATGCTGTGACCCCAAAAACTGCATAAAGGTGCTGGTTGTTGATATATTATCTATGTAGCCAGGCGGGGCTGGCCCACCCATGAGGCAAGGTGAGGAGACCGTCTCAGGCAGCAGGACCCACAGGGGCAGCAGATCCCAGCGTTGATCTTTATTTCCCCCTTGTTCCTAATGTACATCTTCACTCACTCCTTCTTCCCTGGCAGTGGCGGGGGGAGCTGCCATTTGGGGATTTCCCTCAGGCGCCCCAAATGTCTTGGGCCATCCCTGCAGCCAGCTCAGCTTTGCTGCCACAAAGCTAATGTACCAATCCGTCTGAAGCTTAAGCTCCACCACACTTTCTGGATATGAACCATGAATTTTGAGTTGGGCGGCAACTATACACAGAGCGACTGGCACCAAGAGGTGTAGTGAGCTGGTGGAGACTATTCCTTTCCCGTTCTTCTATACATTCTCATTCCATTATGTGTAACTGTCCTGACATATCCTTTTTCTCACTGACCTGAAGAGGATTAAGCTGTTGATTCTTCGTACAAACTGGAAAGTTCCCCAAACAAGTGTTTGAAGAGCAAAGATATTTTTTAAAAAACACCTCCCTCAGGAGACCCAATCAAGGAAGAGCAAGCTGATTTGTTGGCATTCACACAGCCTTCTGGTAATAATGAAAACTGAGGAAACCAATTGGCTGTCTTTATATCAAATAACTATTGAATATCAAACAAATGGTCTCACTTCATGAACTGACCCCTCCTGCTGCTGGAGAATCTCTTGGCGATGTAGGAAATGGTATTCTTTCTTTGGCAACTGTTGGCTAATCTGTTCTATGCCATTTAGAGTTTTGGGTTGTTGTTTTTTAAGTAAATGGTTTATACATTCTATAAATATATTCACCATTTTTGTGCATTTCAAATGGCATGTTTATCTTTCTCAATTATAGCAGAGACCATAAAGATTTCTAAGTAATCAAGTAATCATTCATGTACTCATTGCGTAGCCAAACTGCTGAGGTTTTTTGGGTCTTTTTGTAAATCCCACCCATTTTAATTGTATGGTTATGAATTTGTACAGTGTTATACAATACAATTGTACAGTGCTGCTGCACTGGATTTTGTTTTAGTGTTTTAGAAATTATTACTTTTTCCTGATACCATTTTTTTTAAAAAAATTAAATTCAACTTTGGGTTCAGTACCTGTTATCATCAATTCTGTCCTCCACCTCATCTTAAAATTTTATTCCTGTTCCTTAATAAAGGAAGCCTGTGTAGCAAGAACATAGCGGAACCATGTTGCACCCACTTGAATCATTTTATGGAGGACTTAATAAAGGTAACCGACAGGGTAATTGTCAAATAATTTGTCTGCATCATCACAGCTTACACACAAAGAGCCTTTAATTGTTTTCTGGCATCCAAGGAAAGAGGGGGAAAGAAATGCTGAGCTCACAGACATCATGTAATCCATCTGTGTTTGTTTTGGTGCATCCTGGATTTGTGGGAGATGCTGGCAAAAGATGTTGCCTGGGGTACAGTGACCTTTGCACACCCGCTGAAGGAATAGCTCACGAGACTAATAGCGTGTAAAACAAGAAGGCTGCTTGTCTTTAGATTATGACCTGGGTCACTCCAAGCATGTGGGAAAAATGTGTTCAGATAAAGGCAACAAAATTGTTAACACTTTTAATTATGCCTAGATTACAGGGGGGCATTATCCAAAGAGTGGAGTTCATGTTACTGAAAACCTTATCAGCTGCCATTCGGTGAATGGTCAGGGCTAGCAAAATCCTTGGAGTTGCTGTCTTGGCATATTCATTCACAATGCCTCTCCATCCATTTAGCCTCTTTTGAAGAGTCAGCCCAATCTTAATCCTGATCAACAATAGCAGCTTCATTCAGGTCTCCATTATCACACGGTGCTTAAAGCAATCACCTCCTTACCGGAAGAACACAGTTTTTCTGTTCTAGGTTATTTGGCACAAGCTTCTGACCGGGCCGAAGAAAGCCTATGCGAAAACAATCCAGTTAGAACCTAGGGTACTATTTCGTTTCTTGGAGACGAATGCCCAATTAACATGTTCCCTTTTCAATTGCACGCTGTAGCAAGATGTTCTAAGCCTGCACTTAAAAATGCAGTGTAACAAATGCATCCTTGCAAAAATGTGCATCATACAGGTATGTTCATCGGTCAAACACGATTGGCTCATAACTGTCAACTTACAGATTTGAAAATAAGGGATCAGCAGCCAAAATAAGGGATCTACAATTACTTTGATAAAATACATATTTTGTTGCTTGCAAATGGCTTTAGATACCTATTAGGTCCACAAATTACCATATAGCATATATTCAACACACAAAAAAGCAACAATTTGTTGTTGACAAAGCACAGCTGGACATAGAAAGGGCCCCATTACCTTCAGTAGCTTATTTAAGGGACATCATCAATAAGGGACAGCAGCGGGACATGGCGCTGATATAAGGGACTGTCCCGCCAAATAAGGGACACTTGACAGCTATGGATTGGCTGCAGCTCCTTGTCAAATGTGCACTTGGTGCCAAATACAAATTTGCTTCTGTGTGAAATAGAACTAATTGGAGGTGCTGGAGCAGTTCCCAGCAGCCAGGATTGGATATTTGGGGTTCTCAAAAACCCACCTCAGAGATGCAAGCTTTCATAGCCCCAAAATTCCACTGCTGCTTGGATCAAAATCCAAGCCAGAGAAGAATTCCCTCACTTGGCACATTCCCATCAGCCTTCACCATCTCCAAAAGCCCTCCTAGCCAGTCCTTCCCATTTCTGTTCACATAGGTTGCAACTTGTTGAGTCAGTGAGGACAGTGGGGGGAGAGAGAGAGGAGAGAGAGGTTTGCCTCTTCCCTCACTTCCTGTTAATGGGCAAGATGGGTAGCAGCGTGGCAAAGCAGAAAGCCTGGAAGACTATGGACTTTTGCACCCTGCACACACTGCAATTTGGTGCTTGGGGGCAATAGAAAGAGGAGAGTAAGGAGGGAACCCTCAGACCATGAACCACTCCGCCTGCCTCCAGTGCCCCGTTACTTACAAGGTAAAAGAAGAGCAATAGGAAATGTGTTTGGTGGTGGAACATGAAGAACTAGGAGAGATGGCTGGAGCCTTGGATTGCTTCAGGCAGTAAGTACATTGTCGTGGAAAGTGTTAATATAAGAGTCATTTTCAGGGACAAGGATTTCGAACGTCGTGGTTGGAGATGGACAGCGGCAGCCAACAGGCCTATTTAGTTGTTTAAACCTTTTCTATAGTTGTTGTTGTTTAGTCGTTTAGTTGTGTCCGACTTCGTGACCCCATGGACCAGAGCACACCAGGCACTCCTGTCTTCCACTGCCTCCCGCAGTTTGGTCAGACTCATGTTTGTAGCTTCGAGAACACTGTCCAACCATCTCATCCTCTGTCGTCCCCTTCTCCTTGTGCCCTCCATCTTTCCCAATATCAGGGTCTTTTCCAGGGAGTCTTCTCTTCTCATGAGGTGGCCAAAGTATTGGAGCCTCAGCATCAGGATCTGTCCTTCCAGTGAGTACTCAGGGCTGATTTCCTTAGGAATGGATAGGTTTGATCTTCTTGCAGTCCATGGGACTCTCAAGAGTCTCCTCCAGCACCATAATTCAAAAGCATCAATTCTTCGGCCATCAGCCTTCTTGATGGTCCAGCTCTCACTTCCATACATCACTATTTTCTATAATAGCTGGTCATTTTTTAATGATTATTTGTATTGTTTTGATAGTAGCTAATGCTTTACTGCACCTGTGTCGCCAAAGAAGGAGGATGTTTTGCTGGACTCCATCTTGATATTTTATATGAGGTGGCAGTCTATAAAGATGGTTGCAAATAAACAAATAATATTCTCCAGGCCAGTAGGCAGATTCCCACCATGGCTAGCTATATGCTTCCAAGACTCTCACAAGCAAAGCATGAAAGTAACAGCCATATTCAGAGATACGCTGCCTCTGAAGATGGGGTTCTAACATATGTCATACCCATTGATTGATTTGCCCTCCATTTTTCAAAAAAATATAAGATGTGGATTAGGGACGCAGGTGGCGCTGTGGATTAAACCATTGTGCCGCTTGGGCTTGTCAATCGAAAGGTCGGTGGTTCGAATCCCCATGACGGGGTAAGCTCCCATTGTTCGGTCCCAGCTCCCGCCAACCTAGCAGATAAATAGGTACCACTCTGGTGGGAAGGTAAACGGCATTTCCATGTGCTGCTCTGGTTTCACCAGAAGCGGCTTAGTCATGCTGGCCGCATGACCCAGCAGACAAACGCCGGCTCCCTCAGTCTGTAAAGCAAGATGAGCGCCACAACCCCCAAGTCGTTCATGACTGGACTTAATTGTCAGGGGTCCCTTTACCCTTTAAGATGTGGATTATATGGCCATTTAAGCCAATAACCATATCCACACCTTGTGGCAGTGAGTTCCATACACTACAACTACAATTGTGTGAAGAGGCACCAAGGATGGGAAGTTCAAAGTTGCCCGAGGCTAAGAAGTTTGAAATCCGGTGACTGAAACATTTCTTTGCAGAACAGGAAGGCATGTTATGCTGACCTTTTCCTTTTCTCTTCTCTTCATTACCCATTTGCAATATTTCCATACGAGAATACTCTGTCTTTTCTTGGGATAATCTTGTAATGTTCACAAATGTATGTCTGAGAGGTACAAATTGCTTTTCAAATGAAAATTAATCCACCGGGGCTCTTAATCATGTAGACTTTACATACACACAGTTAATCATGCAGATTAAATAATTAGGTGCAGATACTGAATGAGTAATGTAACTGGGAAATGTTTACCTGATTGTGGACATTTCTGCAGTTTAGCATTTCAAAGGCTGAGTGAGTTTTGACCCCAGAGATGATGACTGCTCTTCGAGAATCAATGTGGTCCATATGCCTGATGAATAGCTTTGTCAGGAAGTTGCCTGGAATGGAGTTTCCCAGGAGGGCACCAGATCACAGGATTAGGCAGTGCAGCAGCCAAGTTTGTTACCTACAGGGAAAGAGAGAGTAAAGATCACACTCTACCATGCAGCAGAGTGGATGGTGGGTAAAAGCAGGAGGGGGGCAGAATCCATTGGTCAATGAAAACAAAGAATTTATTGGACTTAAAAAACAAAAACAAAACCCAACCCATACATGCATCTTTTGAGCTGTGCTGCTCTTTATAGAAAGTTAAAACAAATAAGGTGAGTATTTTAACTTGGCTTCGTTTTAAGATTTACCTCAGCGCAGTATGGCTGCAATCCAACTGACCCAGCTCTGCTGAACTCAGTGGGATTTATTCCTGAGCAAATTAACCTCGAGTAAAATTGCTCTATGTGTTTCATTTACTCGTCAGCTCCTTGGTTTGCAAAAGGCAGGGAGGACTCTTCTGTAATCTATATCCTTCTGTTTGCTCCTCGTTCTCTATCTCCTGGTGGCATTTTATAGGCCGCTTAGATTTTATGCCAAATTGCAGTCAGGCAAAGGAGCAGAAATATCCTCCCCACTCTGACGTTGCTGTATCTTACTTGAACAGAGCTAGGCTGGGACAGGGTGGCACCGGCGACAGAGCCAATGCAGCATCCCTGCCAATGTGTCCAGGTAACCTTGACCTCATCACCACTCTGTCCCACCCCAGCCCCTTCCAGGTATGCCCCAAAACCTGCCCTACCACACTAGCTGATTCAGTTAACTTGGCTGGCTAAAATTACCACGCAGCTCATAGTTAAACTATGGAACTCACTCACACACATAGCTGTCAATCGTCTCTTATTTGGCGGGACGGTCCCTGATATCAGCGCCATGTCCCACTGCTGTCCCTTATTGATGATGTCCCTTAAATAAGCTACTGAAGGTAATGGGACCCTTTCTATGTCCAGCTGTGCTTTGTCAACAACAAATTGTTGCTGTTTTTTTGTGTTGAATATATGCTATATGGTAATTTATGGACCTAATAGGTATCTAAAGGCATTTGCAAGCAACAAAATATGTATTTTATCAAAGGAATTGTTGATCCCTTATTTTGGCTGCTGATCCCTTATTTTCGAGGCTGCTGGTCCCTTATTTTCAAATCTGTAAGTTGACGGCTATGCTCACACAAGAGACAGCGAGGGCCACCAACTTAGATGAACTGGACAAATTCATGGAGGACAGTGCTATCAAGGGCTACTAGCTATGATGGTTATGCTCTTCTTCATGGGCAGAGGCAGTATAGCGTCTGAATATCAGTTGCTGGAAACCAATGGGAGGGAGAGTGCTCTTGTGTTTGGGTCCTGCTTGAGGGTTTTCCGCAGCCACCTGGTTGCCCACTGTGAGAACAGCATGCTGGACTTAGATGGGCCGTTGGCCTCTTCCAGTAGGATCTTCCCTATGTTCTTATTAATGCTTTGCTTGCTGCACTTTTTGTTCATCATTGTCCTTGTGTGTCCGTTCTACAATTTTAAGGTTGATAAAGGATCTTAATTAATTTCCATTCTCTCTTTCCTTTTTTTGTACACTGCCTTGGGAAAATGTGTGTGTTGAAAAGCAGCTTAAAATTTATGTGATAAATGAATAAAAACAAACGTATAAGAAGCAATGCAGTCATCAATGTCCATACCCGTATAGGAAGCGTTAGCCTGCAAGGCTTCCCTAAAAGATATTTTTCAAATGGGTGCATTTTGGCCTCGTCCCCTCTACATTCGCCCTCCTTGCTATAATAAGAATAGTATTATTTATTTATTTATTTATTTATTTATTCATTCATTCATTCATTCATTCATACATACATACCCCACCCATCAGGCGGGGTTTCCTCAGCCACTCTGAGCAGCTTTCAGCAAAATATTAAAATACAATACAGTGGTACCTCGGGTTAAGAACTTATTTCGTTCTAGAGGTTTGTTCTTAACCTGAAACTGTTCTTAACCTGAGGTACCACTTTAGCTAATGGGGCCTCCCACTGCTGCCGCGCCTCCAGAGCACGATTTCTGTTCTCTTACTGAAGCAAAGTTCTTAACCCGAGGTACTATTTCTGGGTTAGCGGAGTCTGTAACCTGAAGCGTCTGTAACCCGAGGTACCGCTATAATTCATCAAATTCCAACAACACATACACTTGCCGTGTTTTCTTGAATCACACTCTGTTTGATTCCCTGCTCCCCCCTTTTATGATGCCAGCCACCAGGAGGTGGCACAATTGCCCCTGACCTGAAGAAACTTGGGGCACAATGGAAATCCTAACCTCTGCTCCACACTCTCCCCTATGGCCTTCAATATGGACAGATATGGATATGGATTAATCCAGAAACATTGAGGTGGTGCGTAGGGTGAAAATAAGTCAGAATTTTAAAGCACGTCGTGCATTAAAGAACTAGAAGTAACTTGGCATAGTAACACCAATTTGGATTCAGACATTAGACACAAGGAGAGTAAGCCTATCTAAAACAAGCAATTTCCTCCCCCCATTAACATTTCCCCCCATTCACAATTGCTTATTCCTCTCAACACATCTGCTTTTTAACATCCACAAAGTCTGATGCTGCCAGCAGGTAGGGGTGGCTGAGTAAGATATTCCTCAAATAGCTTCAATAATAGCATAAGTAATTGCTGTAAATATTTACATCACAGTTATCAGTAAAATGGAGATATACACATACATGCAAGCAAGCCCTAATAAGAACTGCTGTGCTTTCATTAAGATGCAGAGCAGCTGTTTGACAAGTGTTGCCTTTTGACTGGTAGTTTAACCAATGAAAAAATGCTTCTGTTTCCTTTTGGATCCCTTAATTAAAATAATTCTCATAACTTCGTTTTTTGCAAGGAAGCCTTTACATCTGATTCCTGTGAAAATTCCAGTTAGTATGCACATTGTTTCCACCCATCCTGAGTTACACACACACACACAGAGAGAGAGAGAGAGAGAGAGAGAGAGAGAGAGAGAGAGAGAAGTTCCCGCACCCTCAACCGCTGCACACTGGAGTCTTGGCCCATGTGTGCAAATGTAACATAAAAAAGGAGTTCTGATGCCAAGGAAATTCTCGATTTGCATTGCATCTTCAGGGGATCACATTCCGTTCAGTGTTTTTGTCCCTTTCTTTGTTGCCCACTTACTTGAGGCCTTTTCAAGAGGTGGAATGATAAATTAGTGTAATTTAGCAGGCCATTGTTGGGAGCGATTAGATTTTTTAATTACCGCTGATGTAATCCCAGGAAACCACTCAGTGATTCTTCAGCAGTGGTTAATGACCAGTTTGTTAGTGAAGAGCTCTGAGCCAAGTGAGGGGCAGGTTAAACTCTTCTGAAGGGCTTGTTAATCCCCAAACAAGAGCTCAATGCAGCTATTAACCATGTTTGGCCATTTTAGAGCTCCCTCCGAATGGGTGCAGCGGTGGGAAATGGCCCTGGCTGTAATTGCCTTGCATAGCGTTTGCCTTGAGCTTTGAAGAAAGGCCACCTCAAAGTCAAGACATCTCGCTTCTTTGTCTTAGGACTTCGCCTCAATCCCACGAGTTTTAAAGGGAGCACTTTGTGGGTTTACGAACCAGCCGCTCCAAGCAGAAACTGAACGATTTCAGCAAATGATTGCCAGAAACAAACCTTGCTCTGGACTGCTCCCACTGTGAATATACTGACTTTCAGTCAATAACTTGCTATTCCTTCTTGCCAGTCCTTTGATTACTGACTAAGCACCTGCTCCTAAGCACACACTAATTGTGCCCTTTTAAGATGCTTGCAGCAAATATGGGCTGGGGGATGCCATGAGCTTTCATAGAACCATTGAATTGTACAGTTGGAAAGGACCCCAAGGGTCATGTACTTCAAACCTCTGCAGTGCAGTATCACAGCTAAATAATCCCTCTGTTTAAAAACCTCCAATGAAGGACAGTCCACCACCTTCCGAAGGCAGGCAGAAGCACTGTAGGCTGCACTTGCCTGGTGAGCAACCACGTTTGTTTGTTTATTTGTTTGTTTAGTAGGCCACCCCATCCATAAAGTTTAGGGGAGCAGTGGGTTCAATATGTCTAAAACATACATATAAAAGTCAACTCATTAAAAAAGAATAAATAAAGCCTTATAATCATGGGTTGGGCTCATACTTACTGTGGTGCCTGTGAGGGTCTTGGCAAAAATCTCAAAAAATCTGCTCAGATCCTGATTGCACTGACTCAGTCTCTTCTTGCAATGAACACAGCCCTCCTGGATTCAGATATCCAAACAGCCAGACCTGTGTGTAGTACTGTAAGCCAATAAGCAGCCTCAGGCAAGCCTTGCTTTTTTGTGTTTTGCTGGTTTGTGGGAGCCTTTTCTCCAGAAACCATAGTGGGAGGGAAGGGAAGGACAGGGGTAAAGGGAGAGAGTCTGGGCAAATAAGAGAGTCCCCCCCCCTTTCCTTGCTTGCCCTACCTGCCCGCAGACTGTCTTGCCAGAGTGGTGCATGCTCTAGTTTATCTCCCGCTTGGATTACTGCAATGCGCTCTACGTGGGGCTACCTTTGAAGGTGACTCGGAAACTGCAATTAATCCAGAATGCGGCAGCTAGACTGGTGACTGGGAGTGGCTGACGAGACCATATAACACCGGTCCTGAAAGGTCTTCATTGGCTCCCAGTACGTTTCAGAGCACAATTCAAAGTGTTGGTGCTGACCTTTAAAGCCCTAAACGACCTCGGTCCTGTATACCTGAAGGCATGTCTCCACCCCCCATCATCCAGCCCGGACACTGAGATCCAGCGCCGAGGGCCTTCTGGCGGTTCCCTCATTGCAAGAAGTGAGGTTACAGGGAACCAGGCAGAGGGCCTTCTTGGTAGTGGCGCCTGCCCTGTGGAACGCTCTCCCAGCAGATGTCAAGGCAATAAACAATTATTTTACTTTTAAAAGACACCTGTTTAGGGAAGTTTTTAATGTCTGATGCTGTATTGTTTTTGATATTTGGTTGGAAGCTGCCCAGAGTGGCTGGGGAGACCCAGTCAGATGGGCGGGGTATAAATAATAAATTATTATTATTATTATTATTATTATTATTATTATTATTATTATTGCCTTTTGCAAGGTCTCAGAGGGTTTTATTGGGTTTTCCCACCATTTGGGGGGGCCAGAATTCCATGGTCGTGAAGACATTAGAAATTTTTGGACATGAATCAATGGAAATCGTCAACTCATTATGCAAACTCTTGCCTAACAAACGCTTCCCTGAGAACTGTACATGTACACCACTAGGAGGCTTTATGTTAGCACTACATCAAATTCCTCCCCATGGGTTGAAAAAAAAATGCCTTAACGTGTAACAGGAAGTAGCATTAGGAGGGCAAAATTACATCAGGAAAATGGCAGAGGGCAAGGGTTGCTTCTCCCACACCATAGTACAAACCTCCCACTCCATGGCTGTCTCAATTTTTAAAAAACAAGGAGACCCTGTTACAGATATCCCAGGTTTCATCTTGGTTGGAGCATCAATGTGTGGCTCACCAACCTCACCGTGATGACATAACCCTCTACACCCCCAAGTCCACAACCTCAAGGCTGCTGGTGTAGTGGCAGCAGGACAATGAGGTCACAATTATGATGTTTTCCTTCTTTGGGATGAAATCCAGCTTGTCTCACTTGGGAATGAATGAACACTCAGTCCCTGGGTTCTCTATTAGTAGTCAGAAGATACAGGTTTAAGTACAGTTCTTAAAGAGGGGTTTTTTCCCCCAGCCTGGTTATGTGCATGTTTCCTCCATGACCGAACTGCTTTTATTTTGGGCTATTAGACGTAGTTGTAACATAGCCAAGCATTGCCATATAACATCCACACATTTCTTAGCACATGTGCTCATTTCTTTTCCCTCGGGGACTACCTTTATGCTGTAATCTGGCCTGGAAAGGAACCTATTATTTAAATGACCTTGGCATTTTACATCACATTTCCGTCAATTATGCCTCTTGGGCTTCTTTAGCTGGGGGTGGCAGGTGGGGGAGAGAACCTCCAGTATGTTGTACAAACTGTAGAACAATGTTGCTATGAAAAATTGCACTTTAAGGAGTTACCAATATAAATGATTTTGGGACTTGTGCCAGAATCACATCTTATCAGCTCATTCTCCCTGTATGGGCATTTATAAAATTATGCTGGCCAGCATCAATGGCCCCTGGAGATGTGAACTCCTTAACATTGAAACCCTAACATCCTTGTCATAGTTAGTTTTTAAAATGCAGGATCCGCCAACTTTTTATGTAGGGTTTCAGTTTCTGTGTTTCGTTTCTATATGTTTCCAAACAAGTTTAATAATCAGACATTGCTTTAGGACTGTATTATCCAGTTATGTGTTGTAAGCTTGTGAATACAGTTGTGGAGTTGCCTTTAGAAAGAAGCACTTTTAAAACTGCAGTTGATGGAGCCCAAAAGTTCTGTTACGGAAAATTCTCGGTCCGTATCAGTTCTCTCGTGGCCAGCTGTGATTCTGCACGTTAACCTCTGGTGACTATACTTGCTTGCCTCTGATCTCCTTCCTTAGAGCAGTTAACTGAGCAAGTGGTCATCCCAGAACATTTCTGGATAAGATATCAATTTTCCCCCAGTAAGATTTCCCATGGGTCTGTGGTTGCGTAATAAAATTGGATTGGCTGGTTGGTTCATTGATTGAATTATGTTTCCGACCTGGCTTTGGAACTGATACTGTTTTGGTGATAATGGTGGAAGACAGAGTTATCTATTTATTTTAGTGGAAGATCTGTGTCAGGGGTTCCAGAGGAGGAAACTACCATGAGAGGAGAGGTTGAACCCTACTGGTTCAAACCAAGGCATGAAGCAACAGCCTGCTCCAATTATTACGTGCTTTCTGTTGCTAATCAGAGCCATATTGTCTCTGAACCTAGAGGATCAATATAGCCATCCAGTTATTAGGAGACCCCTTTTCCTCTCACAATTACTTTAGTAGTTTCACAGACAGGGATCTTTTGGAAAGGCCTGTCCCTGGAGGTTGATGAATTGAACCGGTTTCTGACCATTCTGAAGGATTCGCCAACTAAAATGGCACACCTGTCAAAGCCCTGGCTTTGTAGAACACAAGGATGAGTCAGGTAGTTGATGGGTCTTGACTCATGAATCATTAACAAGATCTCAAGAATCATTATCAACCCTACTTGGTGCCAGTGAAGACACTTGGCTGCTGTCATTGCATCCTCGTTATACCATCCAGCAGAGCTTTTTGAGGGGGTAGTTCTTGGCTTTTTACATGCTGGCCAGAAACAGCAGTGGCCCACGGTGATTTGTTTGGAAAGCATTTCAAACAGGTTCCCTTCCAACGCAACAATTCTATGATAAAGCCACTTGCATCCTCCAGTATATTATAGCAGATGACTCTCAGGAGGAATCCAGAACACAGTCTAGTCCTGTGTTGGAATAGTTCTAGGAGGTGATGCCTCCACTTTGTGTAAACTGTTAAGATTTGTTCTGCACAGGAGCAGCTGGTGGGGGTAGCACAGATATCTCCATCGCTACGGCTAACCTGGCTACTAAACTGCCCTGACAACATTGAGCCTGCTCAGTCCCTTAAATGATGTAGAACAGAACGAGGTTCATGAGTTCAAGTCATTCCAATATCCCAAGATTTGTCCCCAAACATGCTGCCCCGGAAAAGAGGCTCGACTGAGGATCTCATCTTCTTGAGGGTCTTGTCTGAGACTGGCAGCAGAGAAGTCATCTTTGGGTGTACAGTAAATATTGATTCAGATCTGGTTTGTGGGCTCTGACTCCTTATCTCACATGGCTTTATCGTTCAGACTTTGATAGGTTATCTCTCTTGGAAAGCAGAAGGACCTCTGTAAATATGTGAAACTTACCTCTAAACACCATTTGCAGATCATTTACATATAACAGTCTTAGGTCAAAAGGGTTGGAGACTCCATCCTAAGTGTATGTCTGGCCGATGATATGAAGAACAGTGGGGGGAACTGGTCATGGGGAGCTCAGGGGAGAAGCTGGTTGCTTTCAAATATTTAAAGAATGGCAGGGGGGGTGGAAGGGATGTTTGTGGCTGGAATGAAGTGTTTATCTTACACACTTTAGATAGGATAAGAAGTAATGGCCCCAGTACCTTGATCCTAAAGTGTAAGACTAGACTGTGAACAAATACAAATGTGTGTTTGGCTCATTAAAAGAATTTCAGGAGGAATGAACTTCAAATCAATTAAAAATAAATTAAAGTGAGAACTTCAAATAAATTAAGAATAAATCAAAAATAACAGAGGTATATTTCCTTGTCATACTTGTTGGTGTTTGGAAATTTTTAAAGAGTGGGCTATCTATATTCTATTGAACACAGGCTATAGTTTTAGAATAGTAAAGTGATTATCAATTTCAGTAATCCTCTTCCTAAGGATTTACTGAAAAGTTTATTCTATAACATTTGCATAACATTTGTCTTTACTAAGCTGGGGTTAAGCTCCATGGGGGTCAGTAGGATTTACTCCCAAGTAAGTGTATATAGGGTTGCAAGCAAGGGTCCAAAAATACCACATAGAAATTAGTAGTTTTGCTAATAGTGTAAAAATGCCCTCTTTATAATTGGCAATGTAAAGAAATAAAAAAGAAAGACTGAAAATGAGTAGAGGCGCTATGATGTTTTGGATGAAATGGAATGTTAAAAGTCAGACAGATCTTGCTGAGCTTTCACTATTGGCTTGGGAAATTCTTTGCTTTTTTAATGGCAGAATCTGGTTGGCTTGTTGAGTGTGAATAGACGTGGAAGTCTACGGCATTCTGCGTCTTGACAATGATGCTGACTTTCGTCAATGTGTGGCATGTCAGAGGCCTCTATGCTCAGCCAGTTTGGAGTGCGGGGGCACAGAAGTGCCTTTAGCCCAACTCAGGCTTCACCATATATATGTGCAAAAACTGCTGTCCACATTACACATAAAAGTGGACCAAAGACGGCACCAGCCCATGCGATGTGCTCAAAGTATCTTATCCAGCCATCTGATGGCCCCTTAGATATGTTTTTGCCACCATGCTTGAAGCGTCCAGTAAACCAAATTAATAAGAACATTCTGTTCTGAGTAAGCAAACTGTGCTGATCCCTAGGATAGAGTAGGACAGTTCATTCTTAACTATTCTTATCTATTCCTCATAACAATCCCCCCCGCCCAACAATTCTAGCCAAGGCTAAAATATTTATCCCATTTGTGCAGCCCCCTGTCCTGCCCCTCCCCGGCCAGCCCACATTTACTCTATGGGTTTGTGCTTTTTCATCTGCTGTGTTAATACGTGCAGTTTTCGATTCATTTTAAAGAAGTAGATTCCTCCCCCCACCCCCCAAAACACCCTCTAATGCTCTGGAGGAACATATGAAACAGATATTAAAACTGTGGCACTAAGCTCTGCCTGCCTGCCTGCCTGCTGGAAGCAAGGGAGCTGAGACTATCGACTCTAACATTCAGAGAGACCTTGCCTGAAGACAAAGGCAAGGCTGGAGATTACTTGAGTAATACTTAGAAAAGCTAACAATGTGTGTGTGTGTGTGTGTGTGTTCTTCCTCACAGACAGGTGTCTGAAATGTATAAATCCGTCTCTATTAAATTCCAGGTTCCATTCATCAGCCTGGATAACTCAGTAGGTTAAAGCGTGGTGCTGATAACACTATGGTTGCAGGTTTGAGCCCTGTATGGGGCAGCTGCACTGCAGGGGATTGGACTATAGATAATCCTCAGGGTCCCTTCCAACTCTACAATTCTATGATTACTCAAG
The DNA here is from genome assembly GCF_965113315.1 of Podarcis vaucheri. Lineage (NCBI taxonomy): Eukaryota > Metazoa > Chordata > Lepidosauria > Squamata > Lacertidae > Podarcis > Podarcis vaucheri. The sequence goes on from NC_138760.1 coordinate 106,139,642, forward strand.
CATCCCAAAATATGGAAGGTAAATGTGTCAATGTACGTGGAAGCAGTCAGGACAGCAGTCAAGGAGATAAACTTAGTGACACAGAGAGGGAACAGCTACCAGAAAAAGATTCAGCATATGAGAGAGAGAGAGAGAGAGAGAGAGAGAGAGAGAGAGAGAGAGAGAGAGAGAACACACGCAGAAGGGTCAGAGAAAGTTTGGAAATGAAAGAAAGCCTGTTTAAATAAAGCTATTTGTTATATAATACTACTGCCTGATCCTTTATGATAAGGGGTGGGGGTTATTGGTTTGTTTTTGTTTCATTATGTATTTTGTTTTCTTGTTTTGTAGTTTTTCTGTTGTGATCTTCGAGTGAAGGGTGGCATATAAATTTAATAAATAACGGAAACTGTGAAAACAGTCCTTTTACCTGTATGATGGTACTCACCGATATGGAGTACTGTCACGAAATTTCTCCCCATCCCGTCATTCAATGCCAGAAGGGGCATTTTGTAACTAGATAAGGGGAAGAATTTCCTGAGAGACAGCTTTTCATATGATATTTCTATCATGTGGGGTCCCCCCCGGTTTGGCTCCGTGAAGCATTGACCTTATGGCAATCATGTTCCCTTTCATTTGTACCTGATCTGTTTGCCTCATGTTGCTAGCAGGATAGCTCCACCTCAGGAAACATATAATCACATGCAAATTGCATAGAGCTTGCCGCCTTCCTCTTCTCCTTGTCCGTGCCAAGTCTGAAAAGCACTTCTCAAGACAAATATCTTTTTCAGAGCCGGTCACGCTATGCTGGGGCACACAGCTCTCTATTATCCCTCAGACAGATTTGCTTGGGAGCGTTCGAAGGGGGAAGAAGGAGGGATAAAATATCTCTTGTTATGAAATGGTAGGTTTTCAGCACAAGATAAATGATGCTTGCCATACCAGCAATGAGGATGCTAGCTACAACCAAGGTCTCAGCAAAGTACTGGGACACAGAAGACAGTCCTTTTAACTCCCCAAACCGCACATGCTTCTCTTTAGATGTTTGGGTCATAAGAAGAGCCCCACTGGATTCTGACCCTATGGCCCACCCAGTCCAGCACCCTGTTTTCCAAAGTAGCCAGCCAGGTGCTTCTGTGGTGCCCTTGTACAAGCAGGGCTTGAAGGCAACACCATCTCCTGTTGATGCTCCCCAGCAACAAGTACAGTGGTACCTCGGGTTACAGACGCTGCAGCTTACAGATGTTTCAGGTTACAGACTCTGCTAACCCAGAAATAGTACCTCAGGTTAAGAACTTTGCTTCAGGCGAGGCCCCATTAGCTAAAGTGGTGCTTCAGGTTAAGAACAGTTTCAGATTAAGAACGGACTTCCAGAATGAATTAAGTTCTTAACCCGAGGTACCACTGTACTATGCTGCCCATGAACCTGGAGTTAGCATATACAGTGACCTGATGGGACCTGTGGTCCAAAACATCTGGAAGGCTAGCAGAGACTGGTGCAGCACCTTGCAGCCAATTGCATTACAAAATCTAAACAGCTACCCCGGCCCTGCAATCTCCACTGCTGCTCTCATGAACAGAACACAAAATCTATTCCTTTCTGTCCTACCAGGCCACTCGAAATACCACTGGACTCATTGGCAACACAAGGGCTGGAAATTGAGCCAAGAGTTCAGCATTTCAATACAATGTTTTGTAAGCCTTCTCTATAGTGCAGTAGAGAAAGGATAGGGAACCTGTAGCACTCTCTCCATATTGTTGACCTCCAGCTCCCATTAGCCCCAACCAGCATGGTGTGTGCTTAGAGGTGATGGGAGTTGTGGGCCACCAACATCTGGAGGGATGCAGCTTCTGCATCCCTGGGACAGACAGAATCCTTCCTCCTCTTTCCTATACTTACATATTACTTTCTAGGAAAGCAAATGCATGTTGTTGTTGTTGTTTAGTCGTTTAGTCGTGTCCAACTCTTCGTGACCCCATGGACCAGAGCACGCCAGGCACTCCTGTCTTCCACTGCCTCCCGCAGTTTGGTCAAACTCATGCTGGTAGCTTCGAGAACACTATCCAACCATCTGGTCCTCTGTCGTCCCCTTCTCCTTGTGCCCTCCATCTTTCCCAACATCAGGGTCTTTTCCTTCTCTTCTCTTGAGGTGGCCAAAGTATTGGAGCCTCAGCTGCACGATCTGTCCTTCCAGTGAGCACTCAGGGCTGATTTCCTTCAGAATGGAGAGGTTTGATCTTCTTGCAGTCCATGGGACTCTCAAGAGTCTCCTCCAGCACCATAATTCAAAATTCAGCATAATTCAGCAAATGCATACTGGAGAACAAAATACAGAATATTTTGTCTTCCAGAACCCAAAAAAACCAGAGGGTGTTTCTTGTTTTTTTCTCTCTCTCTTTGGCTTTCATGTTGTGTCTATGAAAGACGGAATTTTACAGGCACAGATGGCATGACAGTTTTGCAGACATTGTTCTTGTATTGAAACAGCTTGTTGGTTTTGCTGCGAGATAAGATTTCCTTTTACTACCACTGCAGTGTGCAAATGTAAACATTTCAGGTGGTTACTAAGCAAAACAATGGCGAAGTTTTGGGCAAAAGGACAGTCATATTTCTCGGTATCTGACAAACAAAGCCATTCTTCAGAGCTGATCTAGTGTAACTAGGGACTCCAGCTTGAACAAAGGTCCAACTTCTTTTGCCAAGAAACTGGATCTCATACATTGCAATCCCATGCAGGGTTACTCAGAAGTAAGTACTACTATGCTCAATGGTGCAAACGTTCCCATACGCAAGTGTGCAAAAGATTGCAGCCTTAGATGCTTTTTGGCAAGAACGCCATTAAAACGAACAAGGTCTGGAATGGTTAAGCAATTTAAATACATTATGGAAATCCTGCTTTCTCCTACTTGATCTAGCAAAGCAGACACAGGCCGGTCCCTCATTCTGTTTATAGATTGAGGCCTCCCTTGTATCTCTTCATACAGACCCAGACTGCTAGCACTTGTACAAAACAATAATTTTCAATGAATTTCAACCTATTCTATACCTAAATTTGAAGTGTGAGGTGGGAGCACACCTGCACTGATTCAGAGTGTGATGAACTTCACTGGGCAAGTAGAGGGAGTTCATCTCCCACATCTGGGATTAAAGGAAGCACTTCCGGGTCAGAGCGCACTGTTTACAAACAGGGCTAACCCAAGACATTTTGATTCCTGGAATGGAACAACAAATGCCCCAATCCAAATCAAGATGGTTTGCAAACAGGGTAGCCATTTATTCATCATCAGAGAAGGGAGTGCAGATTCGCATAATTTTTTCATATGCTAATTTATAGAGACAGATGCAAATCTAGGGATACTTGCTATAATAAAGATTTTTAAAATGCAGTAAATCTCACCATGGTGGGGCTAGACTGTGATGGGATGCTCAGTCTGCTGTCTATGTGCTGACTGTTGATGGATACATTCGGGGGCGCTGCTCACCATTCTTATCTTTCAAACAAGCCTTGGGCCAGATAACCTTTAAATAAAGAACTGTCTTCTGTAAAGTAGGACACCCAGCAACCCTCTTTCCAAGCCAGAATTGGAAATGGAAAGGGGGAAAGGAATACTCAGAACGCCCAAGCCATAGCATTCTACATGGCACTCCTGCATTGCATAACAGTCCCCGGACATATTAGATTTGTAGCAGGGGGGCATGCCCTAAATGCAAGGGAGACTGAAACGCAGCTCCTCAAACATAGCTTGCTGTTCTCTGAATGGAGTTCTGAAGCCTGCCTTTTTCAATGGCCTGGCGTAGGTCAGTTGCAGTCATTAAGAAAGGCATGATCTCATGCTGAGGGAGTTCTGTCTGATCAGTTTAGCGCATAAGGTTTCAGCACAGAAAAAGCTTGACCTGCTCTAAATTGAAAGTGTATAAAGGCATCCCAGGGATTGTATTTAACAGAAAAAGCTGTTGAAGAAGAAGAAGAAAAGTTACATAGCAGCAGAAGATCTGTCTTGTAACTCACAGAACTCCAGCCCAATGGTTGCCATTAATCTGATTTGAACTGATTTTATATGGAAATGATATTAGAATGTTGTATCTTTTTACTGTTGTCAGCCGCTCTGAGTCCAGCTTCAGCTGGGGAGGGCGGGATATAAAATATTATTATTATATTATTAATAATATTAATATTCTACAGCCTTTTAAATATGTTTATGGGAGGGGGGCTGTTGTTTTCTTGTTTTTGTTTGTTTATGTTTTATCTTGTATTTTTGTCTTGTGAACCACCCTGAGATCTGTTTATGAAGGCCAGTATATAAGACAAACAAGGAAACAAACAAATACATAATCAAGTCCTCCAGAGCAGGTGAAAACAAGCTTGCTCCATCTTCCATGTGGCAGCCCTTTAGATATTTGAAGATGGCCATCATATCACCTCTCAGTCTCCTCTTCTGCAGACTAAACATACCCTCAACTGTTCCTCATAAGACCCTTTATCATCTTGGCTGCTCACCTCAGTCCATGCTGCATCCTAATTCCATCATGGGCAAGAAATCCCATGGAGAACCCTTCCCCTCTGTTGACTTTTGTGAGAGGTTTAGCTCGAAAGTCAATCATTCACTTAACAGCCATCTGCCAGCTTTCCTAGCAGGAGAAATCAACTGCAGTGAACTTCAGAAAATTTGAAGCTAGCTGTGTACAAAGAATTGAAAGCATGGCTTCGTTGGGCGGACTGTTGGGCATAACTTGTAGGTGGCATCTCAACCCTGTGCAGTTTGTTAAACAATCAACAGTGATGGCTCCATTGTATTGTTTAAATAAACCTCGGAAATCTGTTTGTTTGTTGCATCTGACATTATGCCACAGAAGGCAAATTGCAACTGAGTTCTTCAGTGCGCAGCAGAAATAAAATGAGAGTCACAGCTGCGGGTGTGGCAGCTGTCCAGTGATTGTGAACATAAGAATATAAGTCAAGGCTGCTGGATCAGGCCAAGGGTCTATCTAGTTCAGCATCCTGTTCTCATGGTGGCCAACCAGATGACTGACGGAAGCTGGGAAGCTAGACATAAACACACCAGCAATCTGCTCACATGCAATTCCCAGAAATTGATATTCAGAGGCATGATGCCTCTCTGACAATTGCGGTGGGACAGAGCCATTGTGGCTAGCAGCCCTTGCGTAGCCTTGTGCTCCATGAATTCGTCTAATCCATCCAAGTTGTCTAAAGCCATCCAAGGTGGTCACCATCACAGCCTCGCGTGAGAGTTCCATAGTTTTGCTACGGACACAGGATGAGTTTGTTCCAAAATGATCAAGACGTCAACTGCAGTGGGCATTGGCTTCATTTCCCCCCTGCTCCCCATACCCTCTTGAGGTTTGCCAGAATCCGAGCATCCTCAGGGCTGATGCAAGGGCAAGCGCTTGATGGCCTTGGTTAAGCAAGGGTGAGTGCTAGCAAAATATAGTATCGGTGATGTGCATTTTATGTACATCTGGCATCTATTTCTGAGCTGCCGCTCTGCCTGCAGAGAAGTGAGGGCAAAAATTGAGAATGTTGGGCAAAGCAATAAAAGAGTGAGAGGTCAAGCCAACCTCCCACAGCTCTGAAACCTTACCTAAATTTCAAGAGCTTGCAAGTAATCTGTGCCAATTTATTTTTGTTGTTTTGGACCCAGGGGCTACATAGCTGCCTTCCACCCCAAACTTTGTGCTTTGGAACTGGAGTTGATTCCTGTGTAAGACAGGGTCTAAACTGATTCCCCGCCCCCAGTCACTTAGACTTGCACAGTCAGCTGGTTTCCATAGATATAGATACAGATGTAGATAGATATAGATATAGGTATAGGTATAGATGTGCCAGAACTCACCATCTGTTCTCTTATAATGGCAATGGAGCCATCTGAGAGGTGCCTGAACTGAGTTCTGATGAGTTCCAGTTGGGGGAAAAATCAGTTGTCACCAGTAAGCAAAAGATAATTTGGTAGTGGGGAAAGCTCAGTTTAGACAAAATAAGAGCATGTCAGGAAATTAAAAAATGACAAAAATCAACAGTTTGGTAAACACAGAATAAATGCAACATTACCAAAAAAAATAAAATTTAGATCATGTAGATTTCAAAACCGAAAAAGAAAGTATAATTGTCATTTCAGGCCATTCAAAATGGCTTCAACCACGTGGTTGCCTGACCACCACATTAGAAATAAAGGGGAGTTGCTCATCATCATAGGGATGCTTGAGGAATTAGAGCTTTGGAAGTTCCTATACAAATGACTGGTTTACAGGACAGCTAGCCAGTGTGCAAGCTTCATTGATTTGCAAAAACTGAGAATTGCCCTCTGGAAGCTACCCATGTCAAGCTGGCCAACATAAGCCTCTCTGCCAATGGACAACTCTGGTAGGAGCTATGATGGATTTGGGCTCATGGAAAGACTTCAGCTTTGAGTCTGTTTTCATGTGAGACCATGCGTGAATCTGCTTTTGTGTTTCTGTGTTTGAGTCTGTGTTTCTCATGCGAACAAACATGTGTATTAGAGAGACAGGCTGTAACTCAGTGACTGGACGCAGGATCATAAGAACATAAAAGTATGAGAGCCCCGCTGGTTCAGACCAAAGGCCTATCTAGCCCCACAGATGCCTATGGCAAGACCCCTTTCCAGCTTGTTATTCCTCAACAACTGAGGTTCAGAGGCAGTTTGCCTCTGATCCCGGAGGGGCCATAAAACCATCATGACAAATTGCCATTGCTAGCCTCATTCATCATGAATTTATCTAACTCTCTTTTAATGCCACTTAGGTTTGTGGCCATCACCACATCTTGGCGCAGCAAATTCCACTGACTAACTGTGTGCTGTGTGAAAAAATGCTCCATTTTAACCAGTGCTGCTTTTTTCAGGGGGTATTCGAGTACCAGCACCATTTTTTGTTGTTAAAAAGTGTGGCACTTACGGTAACAACTCCATGGTGAGTACCGAAGAGCCGTAGCTACAGGAGGGTTAGCCAGGTTTTTTGCCCCAGGTGAAACCTGCGCAGGGCTGCCATTGAGGCTCCCAGTCTGCATGTGTATGTGTGCAAATACGCATTGTGGGTACCAAACTGGGTCTTTGACCAGGGTGAAATAAAGCCTGATTTCACCCCTGAGTACCAGCGCTTATTTTTCTAGAAAGAAAAAATAAAAAGCACTTCCTTAAACTGACCTGAATCTTCCACTGCTCGGCTTCACTGGGTGAATTACTGGCAGCCCCTGCTTGTTATATCATGTCTGCAGAGCTAGAAGCCAAAATACACCATGGCACTTTGCAGGAAGGAGTATTCCTAGATGTTGTTCGTTGCCTGGCAGAGATGACAGATTCTACATCCAAATAAAATAAAATAAAATAGACTTGTCTGTTGCTCGGCATAATAAGACTTTGTCTCCAACGGCTGCCCTCTGGAACGATCGCAGTGCCCCTTCGTTAGCAGCGTGGAAGGAATAGGCCTGGGTGGCGAGAGAATTTTCTTCCCCGCGATCCCAAGTACCTAAATTCTAAAGCTATTTTATAGCTTTTCACTTCACTGACCTCGCCTTGTGTTTCTCTCTGTCTGTTCATGCATTATGCATCCCTAATTCCAAGCACCATATGAGGCTTCACTGTAATGTGAGTAATCCCATGGGAACCATCGACATAGGTATCTTTAATAGGGGACAGTTCCTTTTTTTATATATAAACATGTGCGCCAAACCAAACTCCCAAAGTGGACGATGAGGTGACTTTCCTTTGTCTGCCCCCAGCCATAAAAGCTTGCTGATGCTAATACGTCTCCAGTGCTGTTCGTCAGGGCCTAGAGCCCTTTGACCTGCACAGCGAGGGGGAAACCCAAACATGCCCAACAACCCATCAGAAGTGTAGGGGAAAGGGAATAGGCTCAGTAGTAGGGACCAGGCTTTGCCTGAAGAAGGGCCAGGTTCCATCCTATCTGAAATCTTGCAATCCTTGGCCAATCAGTATAGATCAGTGGTTCCCAATTGCTGGTTCCCCAGGAAGTCTGCGGCCATGTCACCCTTCACATAACAAAAACTACCATGGAGATATCAAAATATCTCCTGCTCTGGAGGGTAGGACTCGAGGCAATGGCTTCAAGTTACAAGAAAGGAGATTCTGACTAAACATCAGGAAGAACTTTCTGACGGTAAGAGCTGTTCAGCAGTGGAACCGACTCCCTTGGGAGGTGGCGGACTCGCCTTCCTTGGAGGTTTTTAAGCAGAGGTTGGGTGGACATCCATCTTGTCATGGATGCTTCAGCTGAGATTCCTGCATTCCAGATCACCCTTGGGGTCCCTTCCAACTGTAAGATTCTATGATTCCATGGCTTGGCTTTTGAAAAACAGGACATTTGCAGTACATAGCTAATTGGGAACCACTGGTGTACAGTGGTACCTTGGTTTATGAACAGCCCTGTTAACGAACTACAGTGGTACCTCGGGTTAAGTACTTAATTCGTTCTGGAGGTCTGTTCTTAACCTGAAACTGTTCTTAACCTGACACACCACTTTAGCTAATAGGACCTCCCACTGCTGCCGCTGCGCCGTCACCGCACAATTTCTGTTCTCATCCTGAGGTAAAGTTCTTAACCCGAGGTACTATTTCTGGGTTAGCGGAGTCTGTAACCTGAAGCGTCTGTAACCTGAGGTACCACTGTATTCAGTTTACGAACTAAGCAAAACCGGAAGTAGTGTTCTGGTTTGTGAACTTTACCTTGGTCTACAAATGGAAGCCGAAGGGTGGAAGGGCACCGGCGGCGGGAGGCCTCATTAGGGAAAGCACACCTCGGTTTAAGAACGGCTTTGGTTTAAGAACAGACTTCAGGAACGGATTAAGTTTGTAAACCAAGGTACCACTGTAGATGATCTTGACAGAGATGGACACATGGTCTCAGTCTGTCAATCAGCTTCCTTTGCTTCTGTGAGGAGGCCTCAATTTGCACCATGTCAAATGTGTTGCCTTTATCAGTGTCCTTGGTGCTTTTGTGCAGGCACAGGACATTTAGTGGTGTGTGGCATCCTAGTAATGGACCTACCGCTTCCGTAATTCTTGTGGGACTCCACTCTTTCAAGTTCCCATGAATGCATAGGGGGTACATGGATGCACAGAATTGAAGGGGGGACTGAATGGAGTTCTCAATTATATGGGGCACCCAACACGGATGGGAAAAGTGCCTCCCTTCTAAAGTTGTTCCTTAAAAACATGAGAGGCTGAGAGGAGCTACACAATGTCTGGCAGGGCTAAATATGCAGCCCCTTTGGATGCTGGCTGCGATGGGTGCAAAGCATCCCTATAGTTCCACATACAGAGTCAGCTCTGGTTGAGCAACCTCTCCAGTTGTTTCCAAGGATCTTTCTGAGTAAAACAAGTGTGCATTTCAAAACCTCTGCTATGGAGTAAAGATGATCTGCAGTGCTATGGCAACCTCACGATCTTCCATGAGCCCTTCTGCACTGCTTCACTTTGAAACAGTAACTGCAATCAGAAAAAGAAGACTTTGACTTCTCAGAATGGATTTCTGAGGCATGGTATTCATGGCTGATCCTCCCAAGTGGCATTTGTTTATATATAAAAACAAAGAAAAGAAAAGAAAAGAAAACCTTCCTGTGGTGATCACACAGGGTCCCTGGACATTTGACGGTCTATTGATTCCTGTGCCACCACTGTGCTCGCTTCCCCGCTGCCACCAACCCGTTACTCTCAGGTAAAATACTGAGTCCAGACAGTTGTTAAAATAAAATTAAATCAAATAAACAAGTTTATTTTGTAAGCATTAACAAGTATGGTTTCTCAGTTAATTTTCTTGTCAGTTTCTTATCCTTAGTTTCTTTACCGGTCTATACTTTCCTAATACCTTCTGACTGATTATCTCAACTTCACAGTTTCTCTCACATCAGACTAGCCCAACTCACAGACTTATCCTCCCTCTCCATTCTCTAACTCCAGACTGACTTCTTAACAACTCTAACTCTAACTCCTCCCCTTGGGTTCCTATTGGTTAGTCATTTTACACTTAGTTAACCCTTTCCTTATGAACTCAGTATGATGTCACACACCTTGGAGGGCAAACGCCACACTTCCTTTTTCTCCAGAGCGTCCAATAATAGCCCTGCTCCATCAACCACATTTGATGGATAAGGAATCTTTGTGCATATAGGAATGGATGAGGAACACGCTTTCTGTTCTTGCCCCTTAGCGTCACACATTCACTTGGCATTCGCCTGTGCTGAGCCCAACACATGTACCAGCAATATGCATGTAGGCTAGACTGCACCCTGCATTTTTGTGGATGGTCCTTCCTCAAGAATCCAGTCCACAACTGTGCAGTTAGGCTCTGTGCAGAAGTTCCTATGGATCCCACCTCGTCTCACCTCCATAGTGTGTGGCCTTTGGTGCTGAACTGGACATCATTCCTTTGGCTTAAGGGGAACCTGGAACTCTACAATGAAAATCTAGTTGTCATGTGTTTCTGCAGTTTGAATACATTGTGCCATTTTAAATGATCAGACTAAAAGCTTCACTGTGAGGGGCAGGGAGGCAACTGCCTCAGGCAGCAAACGCTTTATGCCACATCAGACCCATTGGTCTATCTAGCTTAATATGGTCTGCATTGATTGGCTGCAGCTCTCCAGAGTCTTGTGAAGATGTTTTCCTCAGTACTACCAGTGAAGGCGGTGAAGGTCCTGTGTGAGTGTCTGGAGGCAGTTGGAGGATGGACGGCGGCTAACAGATTGAGGTTGAATCCTGACAAGACAGAAGTACTGTTTTGGGGGGACAGGAGGCGGGCAGGTGTGGAGGATTCCCTGTTCCTGAATGGGGTAACTGTGCCCCTGAAGGACCAGGTGTGCAGCCTGGGAGTCATTTTGGACTCACAGCTGTCCATTGAGGCGCAGGTTAACTCTGTGTCCAGGGCAGCTATTTACCAGCTCCATCTGGTACGTAGGCTGAGACCATATCTGCCTGCGGACTGCCTCACCAGAGTGGTGCATGCTCTGGTTATCTCCCGCTTGGACTACTGCAATGCGCTCTACGTGGGGCTACCTTTGAAGGTGACTAATCCAGAATGCGGCAGCTAGACTGGTGACTGGGAGCGGCCGCCAAGACCATATAACACTGGTCTTGAAAGACCTACATTGGCTGCCAGTACGTTTCCGAGCACAATTCAAACCTTTAAAGCCCTGAACGGCCTCGGTCCAGTATATCTTAAGGAGCGTCTCCACCCCCATCGTTCTACCCGGACACTGAGGTCCAGCACCGAGGGCCTTCTGACGGTTCCCTCATTGCAAGAAGCCAAGTTACAGGGAACCAGGCAGAGGGCCTTCTCGGTAGTGGCACCCTCCCTGTGGAACGCCCTCCCACCAGATGTCAAAGAGAATAACAACTACCAGACTTTTAGAAGAGATCTGAAGGCAGCCCTGTTTAGGGAAGCTTTTAATGTTTGATGCATTACAGTATTTTAATATTTTTTTGGGAAGCCGCCCAGAGTGACTGGGGAAGCCCAGCCAGATGGGCGGGGTATAAATAAATTATTATTATTATTATTATTATTATTATTATTATTATTATTATTATTATTATTACCTGGAGTGACTTCCCACTCACACAGTGTTTCAGGAATTCAGGAGGGGAGGAAGCAGCCAACCTGCCTTCCTAACACTCCATCCCTATCAGTAGTATCCCTTTGCCATATCTAAAGTCTTTCAAGGATGGAAGAAGCCTTTTCACCCATGGAAATTGGAGTTGGGCTCCAACCCAATGGCTTATTTAGACTCGCCTTCTGCACCAGAGCAGAGGAATCTAGCTCAAGCACTTTGGAAGTTAGGCACCACTAGAAAACAAGTCCATCTCAACTCCCACAGCTGATTCCAACTTCTGTTTACTTGCCACAAAGTTTTGGATCACGCTTTCAGAGAAACCATTATTGCAGTTTCTCACGTCACGTTTCTTGGAAGGACAGTTTGTATTGCACTTGCCTTTGTTTACCGCCAGAGAAGATACACCCATCCATAGCTGCAATCTTTTTAAAGTGCAGATGTCAAGGATTGACAGGTTAATCTTATCATGTGTTTGCTCAGAATTAAGTCGGACTATGCTCAGTGAAGCTTAATTCCTAGTAAGGATACAAACCAATACACACCTACCAGGGAGTAAGTGCCATTGAACTCAATAGGAATTATTTCTAGTAGACGTATATAGGATCACACTGTAGTTGTGTTTAGGGTTGCAACCTGTATCTGGGACCATGTGTGCAGGGAATGCCCTCTTCCACTAATCTCCATTAATCCATCTCCATTAATCAAGTTAAGCAAAATCGACCCCTTTTTTGTTTCGACTAAGAATGCCAGGTTACTATACGTAAATTAACACAATATGCAGCTTTCCCGAAGGGAGTTTTCTTGTGCTAGAGTTTAAACACCAAGTCTGTTCAAATAACATGACTTTACTCTCCTATTAAAAAGGCCTGTAGACCAGTGGTGATATATACAGATGGATTGTATAAGGGCATGTTCCTCTCACAGCAATTCATTTATCATCATTATTATTGGTGTCATGAGATAGATATTATAAATGTATTGTTACAAGTTTGGCTTAGCCCCTGCTATCTTTCATTCTTCCCTTCTTTTTATCTTGGCCTCTTCTGTATTCAGTCACAAATCTTCTTTTTAAACCCCATTTATCACCTGCTATTTCTTAGCTTTGTCCTTTTTTCCTTTCTTTCTTGTCAAATTGCATTGCTCAGAACGTTCTTCCACCATACAACCAAATGCTTTCTTCTCTTCCGTTAAGATCTTTTTCGAAACCTCTCTCCTCTTATTATTTTCTTTACACTTGCTTTTCCTTCTTGGTCCTTCTTTGATTCCTGGTCAACATTTGGGATGCTCTTGCTCTTGCAAAAGCAGCCCAGTTCCTTTCCCCTTGGTTACCAGACTGCAAGCCTGCATGGAGAATTATATCCCTTTTAAGTTCTGCATGGTGCCTCAAATAGCAATAAGTAAGGCATAAGAACGGCAGTGATGCTCCTCCTTATTCATGCACAAATCCCCCCAAATCAGTGGGACTTAACCCAGGTACACCTATAGGCAGGATTGCAACACACACCCCTCCTGGTTTCTTATTCTTCAGTTGGTAGTTTGCCACTTGTCCTTTGCCTGGGCTCCTCAGGGAGCTCAATATCCCTTTCACATCTTACTGAGATCATGCTCTGATGAGAGGGGGACACTTCCTGAAGTGCTTATTTAGCACAACAGGGGAGAGGCAGTCAGGCAGTATTGAGCGCATGGTTTTCAATTGCACAATTGCACGGAGAGGGGAGAGAAAAGCAGAAAATAGGAGGCTGGGTTTCATTGATGTCTTACCGGTACACACACACCCCTAGCAGGAAGGAAGCAACATCGATGGCCTTGGGCTGATGTAGGAATCAGTTAAGGAAAGGGAGATATAAAGAGACAGTATCGTTTTTCACCACAGGAGCCTCCAGGGTTGAGAAACACAATTGGCACAGTAGGTCAGAAGACAGAGGAGAAGACACTGTTATCTCCCAAGCTGTTTGTTTTGTTTTCGAAGTTGGGTTGAGGACAGACATCACCAGCATCTCAAATGGTAAGATAGTCCTTTGTTTCTCTCTTCCTTCCTGGGGGAAGGGCAGAGGCCAAACCAGTTTGTTAAGCATCGCATATGGTAGCCACACATGCATTGCCCCCGCAAAAGAAACATATTTGCATGTAAGTTGCCTGTGTTATCTGTATGAATTGATGCAGGTGTACAAGTAAAGGTAAGGTAAAGGGTAAAGGGACCCCTGACCATTAGGTCCAGTCATGACTGACTCTGGGGTTGCGGCACTCATCTCGCTTTACTGGCCGAGGGAGCTGGCGTACAGCTTCCAGGTCATGTGGCCAGCATGACTAAGCCTCTTCTGGTGAACCAGAGCAGCACACGGAAACGCTGTTTACCTTCCCATTGGAGCGGTACCTATTTATCTACTTGCCCTTTGACATGCTTTCGAACTGCTAGGTTGGCAGGAGCAGGGACCGAACAACGGGAGCTCACCCCGTCGCGGGGTTTCAAACCGCCGACCTTCTGATCGGCAAGTCCTAGGATCTGTGGTTTAACCCATAGCACCACCCGCGTCCCTTAGGTGTAGAAGTATTATAACTTAAATAGATGTATAGTACAATAGTTTTGGAGTGTGTGACCAGATGACCTGCATGCCTGCTCACCTTGCTTTCCAGGAGCTACTCGTAGATGGACAACTAGAAGGCCCCGGTCTCCATTATGATGGCTCCTTATCTTTAAACCAGTCTTGGACTAGACAGACCTTCCAATGGAGCCTTCTAATGGAGGACTGTTGGAGGAATGGGACACACAGCTACCCTGGGACAGCAAAGCATGACTAATTTGCACAGAGAACCCCAGCAGGATTCTGAACCAAGGGGAGGCATCATCTGAAACAATCCAGTAGCAAGAGTCACAATAAGGAGTAGACTGAGTGAGGGGAACCCATCTAATGACAACCCTAAGCTATGTGTAAGAAATAACTCTTACAGCAGTGGGCCAAAGAGGAGAAGTTAACCATTTGCCCCCTACAAAGCTATTATGTCCAGCTCATTGACTAAGCAAAGGGTTTGAGAAGGGGTTAGACTCGTGGTTCCCAATGTGGGGCACACACCCCACAGGGAGGCAATTAGATTTTTAAGGGGGCAATTCAAGAATGAATTAAACCAAGTTAATGGCATTTTAGCCTTCCTCCACTTGAATAGGAGTTCACTTTTTGAATAATAAGAATTATATGTCATGGGGGGGGCACAATCAATATTTTAGAGATGCTTAGGTGGGGCATGGCCAAAAAAAGGTTGGAGCCACTGGCTTAGACAGAAGGTCTTTTCTGGCATCCATTGTTGATTTGTCTCTGTGTGTGATTATTTTACAGTTGCGGCACATCAAATTTTGGATTCCTCAAAGTTTTTTACTACCACGTAAGATCCTGCGCAATATGTTTGTTATGAACTGTGCTTGATCTATATAGTTATTCAGAAGTACCACTGAGTAAGGGTTACTCTCTGGTAAGGATGAACAGGTCTTTAATCCTTTACACCGTATCTTTCCACTGGGATCTGCAAGACAACCCAATAGCAAAATGAAAACCACACAAAATGAAAACCACAATGCAAACAGCAGTATCATGAAACCAGAACTGAACTGGGCATAGGAGCAGCTAGCATTGTAGAGCTGGAAGGGACTTCAAAGGACATCCAGTCTATTCCCCTGCCAACACAGGAAATCCAGATATCTAAAAACTAATTGGCTTAGAGTCCAGCTGAGGTTCTGCTCATGCAAGCATCTCATGACAGAAGTTCCAATAACGACAACCCACATGCCAGTGGAAGGGGATCATTTTTTGCTGATCTGCACCAGAGGGTTGGGGGGTGTTTCAGATAAAGCAGTACCACAGAGCGAAAGGGGTGGTGCTGTGCGTTAAACCACAGAGCCTAGGACTTGCTGATCAGAAGGTCAGTGGTTCGAATCCCCGCAACAGGGTGAGCTCCCGTTGCTCGGTCCCTGCTTCTGCCAACCTAGCAGTTCAAAAGCACGTCAAAATGCAAGTAGATAAATAGGTACCACTCCGGCAGGAAGGTAAACGGCGTTTCCGTGCGCTGCTCTGGTTTGCCAGAAGCGGCTTAGTCATGCTGGTCACATGACCCAGAAGCTGTACGCCGGCTCCCTCGGCCAATAAAGCGAGATGAGCGCCGCAACGCCAGAGTCGGACACAACTGGACGTAATGGTCAGGGTTCCCTTTACCTTTACCTTTACCACAGGGTGAAGGCTTCATCAGTGAAAAATGCTGCCCCACCCCTATACTCCAGTGGGACATCTTCTGGATCCTAGCTCCCCCCATGGATGAAAGGTGTCCTGCTCACGGAGGGCTAGTGAGGATCCAAGTTATTACCTGTTATCCCCAAGGTCCTCTGAAACAGCAGGTTCTTAATAAACTATCGCAATAAGATAACTGAAGATGTGCTAGCCTCTCGTAAGAAGGGAGTTGCATTTTAGGCACTGCTACTAAAAGAGTCCTGCCCACGAGGTTACATAGAGAGCATAGCATAGTTCAGAAGAGATAGCAAATGCTTTGCATGCATAAGGTCCCAGGTTCAATCCCAGGCCTCTCCACTTAGAAGGTCATGGGTGATGGAAAAGATATTTTGCCTGGGTCAGTCAGAATAAACAACAATGTACTTGGTAGGTAAATAGTCTGGCCCGGTGCATGCTAAGATGTGTATAATGACCACAATATTTTCTCATATCTGTGGCATTTGGGAATAGCCTAATCTGTTTTAGAATGGCTCGGTGTCATTCTCATTTAATTCTTTATTTAGGTCCAAATCTGATCTGTTAAACACAAAGTTCTGTTTTGTCCCCATTGATTATAATGGAGAATCTAAACATGGCTGCAACTTTCCCTGCTTTTCACATAAGTGGATGAAATTTGCAGGCAAAGAAACCCCTCCAGAGTGGATTAAGCTCGCCAAATTTCAG
Organism: Podarcis vaucheri; assembly: GCF_965113315.1. Classification (NCBI taxonomy): domain Eukaryota; kingdom Metazoa; phylum Chordata; class Lepidosauria; order Squamata; family Lacertidae; genus Podarcis; species Podarcis vaucheri. The sequence goes on from NC_138760.1 coordinate 106,156,158, forward strand.
GCAGGTCATCCATGGTTCACAAATGCTTATGTCACAATAAATGTGTGAGTTCTTAAGGTGTCACAAAAAACCCCCTCTTTGCTGCTTTTGCTGCAGCTGTCTAACACAACTACCCCTCTGGAAACTGTAACAAGGGAAGTTATAATGTGGTTTTCTTTGAAATCTTTTTGAGCGAGTGTCTGATACATGATATTTTCTTCTCTCATCGAAGGGAAAAAACATTGTCTTTTCTGTACAAACGTGAGCATAACAAGATAAACATTGCACTTGGCATGGCAACCAAAGGAAAATATCTAGAGGTCAACTGAGATGTGGAGATGGAATTAGGAGACAAAGCAACCTTTGTATCATAATCAGAAGAAACACATCCCATAAGACCCTCATAATGTCATCAGATAAAAGAGAACCTTTGCGTGCAAACACAAAAGCCCCTACCAGTATGGACGTGTTCTTTGTAGTCTTTGCATTGCCAATATCAATACCTCTCCTTTTCTTTGTTCCTTTACCTGCTTGAAAAGCAAAATAAACTAGTGGCCACAGTTTAGTCCATTTCTATGGGGCAACCAGATTTAATTTTGATCCATCTTCCCGGGGTTTAAAATCTTTTGGTTTCATAAATGTCCTTCCCGGGATATATGGGCAATTTGGAACCTTGATTTTATTACCTTTTTTTTAAAGGGATCATAAACCAAGCCCTGAAGATCGCCACTAGGGTGAAATAAGCAGTTTAACGAAGCCAGCCATAAACCATCCTGCCACTGGAAGGTGAATAAAACTTGTGGAATAACAGGGTTTGGTTTTGTTGCATGGCAGAAATATGGGTGAGCTGCCCATCCTAGCCAGTGGCACTGAATCTATTTCCTTGGTGCGACATTTGTTTTTACAAACATTCTACGAACAATAAAAATGCACCATCGATTTTATTTGTTCCACTGCTGTCTCCAGCACAGATCGCCATTTTGCCACCGTGATACACATGAGGAGCCATTCCTATTTTTCTAATGGCGGTTACATTGATTTCTCACTGTGGCCATTAATTTGGCCATTAATTTTAATTGTACATAGATGCTGCAGTGCTCACTATTTAGTGGAATCAATGGAGGGAGGGAACAGCTCCAGCAGCAGTTAGAATAAAGGCCCTTCCTTTTGGGACAATTTAATTGGCCATTTTCAGTTCTAGGCTTATCCCAACTAGTGAATTAATCTCCAGGGAAAAATACCAAAATCGTCAGTAAGGACTTTTCTTCAGGACATAATTATGAGCGTAAGGAAGCAGCATAAGTTATTCAACACTGAGAAAACTCACCAATTAACTATTTTATCCTCCCAAAAGTTACTTTCCCTTTTCCTCTCCTCAGAAGCAAATGTGCAGAAGTCCTTACTTAAGTTGGAAGGTGTCATATGTAAAAGCCTACTTAAGGCCACATTCACATCACACATTTAAAGCACAATGATAACACTTTGAATTCTCATGGCTTCCCCCAAAGAATTCTGGGAGTTGTAAATGTTAAGGATGCTGGCAGTTATTAGGAGACCCCTATTCTTCTCAAAGAGCTATAATTCCCTGAGTTGCCTGTGAAGAGGGATTGACTGTTAAACCACTTTGGCTACCGTAGCTCCGTGAGGGGAAAAGGGGTTTCCTAATATCTCTCAGCACCCATAACAAACTACTACCCCCATGACAGTTCCTTGGGGGAAGCCATGACAGTTAAAATGGTACCGTAGTGCTTTAAATGTATGGTGCTGGTGTGACCTGAGAGCACACAAACAGCAGAATGAAGTCATGGGACCCAACATCACTTCACCATATGCCACATATACAAGACTTTGTTCTTTCTTTATCTAATGAAGAAGAACTCCATAACTCAGTGTATGGAGCAAGTGTGTTAGCCAGAGAGATGGAGATGTTCCTGACTTGTTCCTCAACACTGGTGGGGTGGGGAGGCAGTTCGTATCCTTTCCCCTGCTGTCCCTAAATGGCACTCTTGCGTGAACGACGAGGAGGGATTTGGAACAGGATGAGGAAGTGACTTGACAAATGGAGGGGGTAGGCTGTTTATAGGATGTAGCAAGAGGCCCAAAACAGGAAGGGAAGGAGACAAAAGGACCGATAATCAACCGCTTACTATTCTTTTGTTGTCTTGTCTCTTCAAACAGCCCATACCCAGCACACCTACACAGCAGGTCCAAGGCCTGGCCGTCTTAAATGAATAATAAACAAATCACTCTTCATAAAAATAATGCTTTCTGTGAAGCATAGATGTCAAGTTTTGAACACAAAACCAATGTGGTAGCTCAGTGGCAGACCAACTGCTTTGCATGTAGAAGAATCAGTCCCTGGCATTTCCAGATAAGGCTGTCAGAGATCCCTGCGTGAAGTTCTGGAGAGCCACTGGCAGGCAGTGTAGACAATACTGAGATATATGGACCAGTGGTCTGCTTTGGTATAAGGCAGCTTCCTATGAGGTCTTAGCACTCCTTGCTTCTGAAAAAATGATGCGAGCAGCCCTAGGCGCCCTTGTGAAATTAATTGTCTCCTTCCACCACACCAGCTCCAGTTTTTGCAGGATCCCTGGCCAAGGCATCCCCTGTGCTTGCCTCTGCCTTGGGGCTGTGACTCCTCCAGGTACAGCAGGTTAATGAATTCCCCAGTTGTTACGCACGTTAGTAGCCATCGCTTTCATTGCATGGGGGTTCCATTTCCTCTCCCTCTCTCTCTCTGGCTTTCTCTAATTTTGCTTCTCTCTCTTTTGACATATCCTGGGAGTGAGTGATCTATCAGGGGACTTTTGAATAGTTACCCCAGCATCCAGGGATTACTTTAGAAGTTGACTCCTCTGAAAGTATCCGTTGCTTACTGCTGCAGAATGTCATCTGTACAGCCAGGAAGCTGCTATCCGGCCAAATATGAAGCCAGCAGGATTCAATTCAAAGGAATGCTTGGCCAACTTTGGAAAATGAATAGAATTTGTGACCCAGAAACTAGAGAAGTATACAAACGAGTGGTCAGATACAGCTGTACTACATGGCGCTTTCCAGGGGGCTCTAATCTGATACATGTCATGTTTTATGTCATTTAAAAAGATATTGCTTGTTTTGCTTTCTAGATTATTTCACGAAGCAGCCAGTGAAACCGTTGACGAAAATTATCACTGCTAGTTGTTTAAGCTTTGCATAAATGTTTGGGTCCAGAATGTTTAGCTTCAGAAGTTGAGTATGTAGCTTTCCATTCCAAGTTGCAGTCGTATTGCTTCCATGTGTCTGAGAAATCCAAAAACATTTTGAGCATGCTTTGTCTGCTGCATCCCTAGAAACTCAGTTGTGTATGTCTGCTGACTTGAGTGGGTGGGAGGTGGGGATCACATGTTTGAGATCATAAGTTATCCTCACGTGTTGGGATCCCACAAGGCTGTTCATCATGTACAGTGGCTGGAAGCAAGCCCAAAGCGAAAATGAAATAGGCAAGAGTTGATAGTACATAGCGATTCTGACATTCCTGAGCTGTTACGTGGGGTTTGCATCTCACCAGAAACCAAGAGGGCCTGGAAACTCAAATCAGCAAGCAAAGGATCACATTCCTGGTGAAGATGAGGCAACAGATCTCCTCCAGCGCTATTGTAAGGTGGCTGCTGGACTGCTCTGTGTTGCATTTTAGAACCACCGATGAGATAGTATTGTGGATACTACAGATGGGAGGCAAAAGGGGAAGGTGAAATCTGCTCACCTCTTTATGCCTTGCATCCTTCCACTGCCATTTATTTGGCAGCAGCAACAGCAGGACTTTTCTCGATGCCAACACTCTCCATCCCAGTTGAGGTACGGGTTAAGAAGTTAATTTGTTCTGGAGGTCGGTTCTTAACTTGAAACTGTTCTTAACCTGAGGTACCACTTTAGCTAATGGGGCCTCCTGCTGCCGCCGCGCCGCTGGAGCACGATTTCTGTTCTCATCCTGAAGCAAAGTTCTTAACCCGAGGTACTATTTCTGGGTTAGCAGAGTCTGAGGCTGAAGCGTCTGTAATCCGAGGTACCACTGTACATGGGTTTCTACAAGGTGAGACACAGTGATAACAGCAAGAGACTTTATTGAGCTAATAGAACTAAACAAAAGGGGGAAAGCAACTGCTTGTATGTATTTCTGAAGGCCTGGGCCACTCTCATCGTGATTGGCTGTCTAAACCCCCAAGCTGTGAATCGCAACTCAGAGCTTAAAAGCCAATGCAAGTAGACCAAAACCTGATAATGCTATGTGATTGGATACCATGTATCAAATTAGAATACCGCCAGTGCTTTTTTCTAAAAAAATAATGTTTAGGGTACTCTCATTTTGACTCAGGAAAATCACCATTTTATAGGTCAAATCGGGGAAAATAAATACAGTAAATGGACAAAAGTACAAAGATTCACAAAATGTTTAGGGGTATTCGTACCCCCCCAGAAAAAAGCGCTGAATACCCCTGAAAGCAACAATATATTGCCATCTAGTCAGGTTGGGGAAACTTTTCCAGTTCGAGGGCATCATTCCCCTATGAACAACCTGTTAGAGGCCACATGATGACTGTGAGGCAAAAGTGGGCAAGGCCAGAGTTGCGACTCTTTTCTTTGTAAAATCCAGTCGTGCAATTGCGAGAAGTTTCTACACACAAACATACACATATCTCAGTTGTCTGTCAAGGCAAGCAAGAGGCATTACCTCACTTGAAGGATACATGGCCACTGTGGAGTTTGGTCTGGAGCAGATGTGGCCTGAGAAAGGTCCTGAGGTGTAGATAGAGAGGGCTGAGGAGCTGCATTTGGGCCCAGAAATCTCTCAGAGTATTCCTCTCAGAGGAATACTTTTATCTGAGAGTCAGCGTAGTGTAGTGGTTAAGAGCAGTGGACTCGTAATCTGGTGAACCGGGTTCGTGTCTCCGCTCCTCCACATGTAGCTGCTGGGTGACCTTGGGCCAGTCACACTTCTCTGAAGTCTCTCAGCCTCACTCACCTCACAGAGTGTTTGTTGTGGGGGAGGAAGGGAAAGGAGACTGTTAGCCGCTTTGAGACTCCTTTGCGTAGTGATAAAGTGGGATATCAAATCCAAACTCTTCTTCTTCATCATCTGATTGTTCTGTCAGGACAAGCATTTCCACTTGCCAGATGGAACAATCCCCTCTCTCCTTCCCCCATGCACTATTTTCCCCAACTCACAGAGCAGAATTGGGGTGCAGGAAAGGCCCTTTGCACTAGTAGGAGCCCTTGTTCTGCTTTTCACTAGCATACCAGATTAGTTGAATCCGGGCCTGAGGTTCCCTATCCCTGTCGAATAGCGTCATTCATCAGTAGGACACACCATTTATTTATTTTTAAACCACACAGAAGGCTACCAAATGACATAGCATCAATCACAGTGGCTTGGAACATCTTTGATTTTACAAAGTTACTCGTATTTTAATTTGCCCTGTTTTCCTCCCTCATAATAGCCTCGTAGCAACCCTCTAAAAAGCCATACATTGGCAGAGGGAGAGAAGTCATTTCGTTTTATAGCTGCACTCATTCATTATCCACCCGAACTGGAAATCTGGCAGACATTGCCTTGCTTCTGTCATTCTTGGCTGGTTTTGTGTATCTTGTCTTCAGTCCTGAGAACGGCAGCTTTCATCTGGGTTGCACTCTCACATACATATATTTGTACCCTGAAATTAAATGGTTTTCCTTGTTTTGGTTTATTGAAGACTCAAACCACACAACGAACAAACAAGTCGTAAATCCTTGATGGGTGTGGGGCCTCTGCCCTAGCGACCGTTTCACCACATTAGATGCAACATCACCTTTGATCGTTGCCTTAAAAACCAGGCTAAGTAGGACTCGGAAGGACACCCAGCAAGCCGCAGACTGAAAAGGAAATGGACGGAACCTCTCACTGATCTCTTCATTTGTATTTTCGGAATCTGTGGCACATCAAAAAGAAGCTTCCTTCCCCACATATTGCAACCAACAGAAAGGGTTCATTTGCAACTCTTTCAATCACAGCGTATTGGTTATTTATCTGCATATGTGATTTAAAGCTGTAGCCTATGGGCTGTTTAAATCAACATTTCTTGTCCTCAGCTAAGCCAGAGATCCATTCCTGCTTCCGGAATATGCAGGATCTAGCGCAAAGAGAAATTGCCTTCTCATCCCAGTGGTGGGCATTGGTCTGTTCCACTGCGCAATTCATGGACAGCTGTTGCATTACTATTACTAATACCATTAATTACATTTGTATCCCACCTTTCTTCCAAAGAGCTCAAGATGGCTTACATAGTTATCCTTCCCATTTGATCCGCGCAACTTCTTACTGTGAGGTCCGTTGTTGGGCTGAGGGTAAGGTCACCCAGTGAACTTCATGGATTTGAACCCTGGTCTCTCAGGTCATAGCCCAACACTCTAGTCACTATGCCACATGGCATGGTTGGGCCAATACATTTCTCTGGCATTGGCATGAAGTAGAGGATAAGGCTCTCTCTATTACCCTCTTAAGGGATGCAGGTGGCGCTGTGGTCTAAACCACAGAGCCTAGGGCTTGCCAATCAGAAGGTCGGTGGTTCGAATCCCCACGACGGGGTGAGCTCCTGTTGCTCAGTCCCTGCTCCTGCCAACCTAGCAGTTCGAAAGCACGTCAAAGTGCAAGTAGATAAATAGGTACCACTCCAACGGGAAGGCAAACGGTGTTTCCGTGCGCTGCTCTGGTTCACCAGAAGCGGCTTAGTCATGCTGGCCACATGACCTGGAAGCTGTACTCCGGCTCCCTTGGCCAATAAAGCGAGATGAACGCCGCAACCCCAGAGTCGTCCACGACTGGACCTAACGATCAGGGGCCCCTTTACCTTACTACCCTCTTGCAGAGCATTGCCAGGCATCTTTGTTTCCCAAGCATAGGATTGCACTTCAACAACACTGTTGTCTGTCGCTCTTTGCACTACTGCAGCTTAAGCTGAACCAAAGGATCAGCAAAGAGTCCTTTTGATTGTCTCTAGGCCTGCATTCAGTTATGTCCAGTGAAATCAGTGGGGCTCATGTGGGTGTAACTTCCATCACAGCAGCAACAGAAAACTGGGAGTCCTGCCCTTCCCCTACCAACCTGCTTGATTTGCAGAAATGTTGTCAGGATAGAGAACCTGAAGTGAGGGTGTAAGTGCCCAGTCTTTCCTTTTTCATATATCGCTTTTGCTTGGGACAGAAGTACCTCCTCACCGGTTTCCATCTGGTCCAAACTTAGCTGCTCTTATGGTTGCTCAGAGTATATAAGAACTTATAGCCTTGCACTGAGTCAGGCTATTGGTCTTCTATTCTGGTCTTATATACGAGACAATTCCTCCCCACGATCTCAGGCAGTTCTCACTCCATTGACTTGATAAGCTTTTGGCTGGAAGTGCTGCACGTTTAACCTGGAACCTTTTGCATGTGAAGAAGCTGTGGTCTATCACTAAGCTGTGGTCCTTCCTCTCTTGAGTAGCAAATGATGAGGAAGTGGAATAGCACTCACAGCTTCCTGTTTCTTCTCTTCTACTGTAAACTTAGCAGTGTACCAGTGATGGGTTGTGAGTACTCATGTGCTGGGTAACCACTGGACCAGGAATTGGGTAACCCTGGCCTGCAGGTGTTGTTGGACTGCAACTCACATCATCCCCTGACTATTGGCCATGTCTCCTGGGGCTGATGGATGTTGGAGTCCAACAATAGCTGCAGAGCCACAGGTTCTCTCCATCCCTGCATTAAGTCATCTACATGGGTGGAGGGCAGGGGGACCAACCTGTTTTGGTAGGTTTTGGAATTGCACTGTATTTTGCATATGTTTTTATTGCAGATACTGCCTCATCCAGAAATTATCTGCAAAGAGTTACGGCTCAATGCACCTAGCTTTCCTTCAAGCAAACTCCCAACTTGCACTCCTCTATTTGCCTGTCTTTAAACTTATAAGCATAATGCACAACATTTATGTTATGTTTCAGTCTCGTGATTCCTGTGGGACAAAACATGCATATTTAAATGTATATTTGGCTTCAGCTACTTCCTGGCTCCAGAAATAGAACAGGAGTGGCAGACGGTTTTCTGCAATGTCTTCCGAGGTTCCACCCAGAGACAGGTGAATCAGCTAATTTCCAGTCTATGCCACTTTTGCATATACAGCAGTTCATAGAATCATTAGACTAATAGAGGTTGGAAGGGACTGTGAGAGTCATCTAGTCCAATCCCCTGCAATGCAGGAATCTCAACACGCAGTCCCTCATCCAATTTGAAACCATACTTAGCTTTGCAAATGTGCTAGCGGTTTTATCACTGCACCATTCCCATTTATGCACAGATCTGTTGCTGTTGTTGTTGAAACAAACCATTTGGGGTTGCGTTCAACAAAGCATGTCCCATCAGTGCAAGGATTTCTCCTCGTACAGCAGAATGTTCTCCCTTTCTCCTCCCCACAAGCATTCCCCAAATCTGTTCCTGGCTTCCCCCAACACTCAACAGCAGATTTGGTAACAGGATGGGGAAGGAGAGAGGAGGGAACCCCAGTGAGCTAACACTCATTTTTATGCTAGCATGTTGTAGTGGTTAAGAGCGGTGGACTCGTAATCTGGTGAACCGGGTTCGCTTCCCTGCTCCTCCACATGCAGCTGCTGGGTGACCTTGGACTAGTCACACTTCTCTGAAGTCTCTCAGCCCCACTCACCTCACAGAGTGTTTGTTGTGGGGGAGGAAGGGAAAGGAGACTGTTAGCCGCTTTGAGACTCCTTAAGGGGAGTGAAAGGCGGGATATCAAATGCAAACTCTTCTTCTTCTTCTTCTTCTTCTTCTTCTTCTTCTTCTTCTTCTTCTAGCACAGATATGTCACTGAATACTGCCCATGGTAATTCACATTTAAATATGTATTTAAACTCACATTTCTGAACGTCCTTTCTCTCAGGATATTATTTGTGGTTGTGGTTGTTGTTTTTTGGATTTATATCCTTCCCTTCCTCCCTAGGAGCTCAGGGTGGCAAACAGATATACAATTTAGAAACAAAGTAACGTGTTAAAAAAATGCTAAAAGCAATTACAATCGAAAGCATCTAAGAGCCGTTAAAAACATTCTAAAGGCAATTACAATTTTAAAAAATGAGTTCAAGGTTGCCAGGAGCAGCATGCTTCAAGCACCAAATGCCTGGATTTGCAGGGAAGTTTTCAAATTCTTCCGGAAAGTTAATAATGACAGAGACAGGCACACTTCTCTAGGGAGGGCATTCCCCAACCTGAGAACCATCACTGAAAAGGCCCTGCCACAGGTCAGTGATGGCACCACCAACAAGGCTTCGCCTGAGGTCAGACAATGCATTTTTGAGCCAAGACCTGTGGCAGATCATTTATTTTTTATTTATGCATGTATTCATTGTATACATCCCACATAACTGAGTTCTTTGGTCAGGTTCAATAAGTGTAAAAATCGGTGAATAACAGAGGCTATAATTCTAACCCCGCTTACCTGGAAGTGAACCCCTATGAAGTCAGTGAGGCTTAATTCGGAGTAGGATTGCTACAACATTAGTTTTGCACCTTAGCCTGAAAGGTTCGCACTGGAATTCACAAAGTTCAGGATCCTTGGCTATTCCTGGTCCCTCCATTGTTCGTCTCTGACTGGACTGAGGACCACCAGGGATGAGGGAATAAACTGATCTCCTCCAGTTTACTTAATAATCCTCACACACAATGAAGCACTTCTAGTTTAATAGAAACATAAACGTGAAGTTCTTTCCTCCTCTCGTAATTATCTCTGCCCTTGATTTCCCCACTACCACCAGAGTAGTGTTAGCGCATTGTCACTTTTTGTGATTTTTTTCCCTTTCTCACATTGATGTGCAAAAAGTTACTTTATTCTGGAGAAGATAATTGTATTAGCATGTTGTCTTGTTTCTTCAGCAGCTGATGACAAGGCTGCAGTTTCATGTCTCTTCAGCCTCATTGAGCTCCCTTCTTTTTATTTTATTTTTTTATAAAATTTTTATTGGTTTTACAAAAGTTTTTATAACAAACAAACATAAAGAAAACAGACAAACAAACAAATATAATTTCATAATGTCCTTTCATAAACTTCTTTCCTCGGACTTCCCCATACCTCCCCTTTCTGCATCCTCATGTCCAAATTTTATAGCAACTTGTAAATGTTTTTTCCCGTCCTAATTCATCATAGTCCTTTCTTAATCTAATCTTATATTACTGCAACCCTTTCTCTCTATAAAATCTCGACATTCTAAGCTTCATCAAGTTTATAATAGTCCTTAAGATAAATCTTAAATTTCTTCCAGTCTTCTTCCGCAGTCTCCTTTCCCTGGTCACGAATTCTGCTCGTCATTTCCGCCAATGTCATATAGTCAATCACTTTCATCTGCCATTCTTCCAAGGTGGGTAAATCTTGTGTCTTCCAATACTTTGCGATCAGTATTCTTGCTGCTGTTGTTGCATACATGAAAAAAGTTCTATCCTTTTTTGGCACCAATTGGCCGACAATGCCCAAGAGAAAGGCCTCTGGTTTCTTAAGGAAGGTATATTTAAATACCTTTTTCATTTCATTATATATCATTTCCCAGAAAGCCTTAATCTTCGGGCATGTCCACCAAAGATGATAAAAAGTACCTTCAGTTTCCTTACATTTCCAACATTTGTTATCAGGCAAATGGTAAATTTTTGCTAGCTTAACTGGGGTCATGTACCACCTATAGATCATTTTCATCACATTTTCCTTTAAAGCACTACATGCCGTAAATTTAATACCGGTGTTCCACAACCTTTCCCAGTCAGCAGACATAATATTATGACCAATGTCCTGTGCCCACTTAATCATAGCTGATTTAACTGTTTCGTCTTGTGTATTCCATTTCAACAGCAGGTTATACATTCTTGACAAATTCTTAGTATTGGGTTCTAACAATTCTGTCTCAAGTTTTGATTTTTCCACCTGGAAGCCAATTTTCCTGTCTTGTTTAAAAACCTCCATTATTTGATAATAGTGGAGCCAATCTTGTACTTTGGGTTTTAGTTTTTCATGGCTCTTTAATTTCAATTTCTCTCCATCCTGTTCTAAAATCTCACAATACTTTGGCCATCCGACCTCCATATTGACTTTCTTGTGGGCCTTAGCCTCTAAAGGTGACAACCATCTAGGGGTTTTGTTTTCCAACAGATCTTTATATCTCATCCAAACATTAAACAACGCTTTCCTTACAATATGATTTTTAAAGGCACTATGCACTTTGATTTTGTCATACCATAGATATGCATGCCAGCCAAATGCATTATTGAAACCTTCTAAATCCAAGATATCTGTATTCTCGAGGAGCATCCACTCTTTCAGCCAGCAGAATGCTGCTGCTTCATAGTACAATTTTAAGTCCGGCAGGGCAAATCCCCCTCTTTCTTTTGCATCTGTTAATATTTTATATTTTATTCTGGGCTTTTTGCCCTGCCAGACAAATTTCGCAATGTCTTTCTGCCACCTCTTGAAACAGTCCATCTTGTCAATAATCTGCAAAGTTTGAAATAAAAATAACATTCTAGGCAATACATTCATCTTAATCACTGCAATTCGGCCTAACATTGACAATCTCAAATTTGACCATATTTCTAGATCCTTTTTAATTTCTGACCAACATTTTTCATAGTTGTCCTTATACAAATTCAAGTTTTTAGATGTTAAATTAACCCCTAGATATTTCACCTTTTTAACTACCATCAAACCTGTCTCTTCTTGAAACTTATTCTTGTCCATGTCTGTTAGGTTTTTCCCTAAGACTTTAGTTTTTTGTTTATTCAATTTAAATCCAGCTACCTGTCCAAATTGTTGGATTATTTCCAACACTCTTTTTGTACTAGTGTTTGGCTCTTGCAAGGTCAATACAAGGTCATCTGCAAACGCTCTCAACTTATAATGTTTGGCTCCGACCTTTACACCTTTAACTTGCTGGTCCTCTCTAATCATATTCAGCAGCACCTCCAGGACCGAAATAAAAAGCAATGGAGAAATTGGGCACCCCTGTCGTGTTCCTTTTTCTATCTTAAGTTCCTCAGTTATTACATTGTTTACAATCAACTTAGCTTTTTGTTCGGAATATATTGCACCCACACCATTCTCAAATCCTTGTCCTACCCCCATCCCATGAAGATTCTTTTTCATAAAACTCCACGAAATATTGTCAAAGGCTTTCTCCGCATCCACAAATATCAAGACTGCTTTAGTATTTATGTTCACCTCTAACTTTTCCAAAATGTCTATTATATTCCTAACATTGTCTGAGAAGTGTCTCTTTGGGAGAAAGCCTGCTTGGTCTCTGTGAATCTTCTCCATCAGTACTCTTTTAAATCTTTTTGCTAAAATGTCTGCAAAAATTTTGTAATCCACATTGAGTAACGAAATTGGGCGGTAGTTCTTTAGTTGAGTCTTTTCAGTCTCTGTCTTTGGTATGAGTGAAATATATGCTTCTTTCCACGATTCGGGTGCCCTTTTTCCCTCTAAGATCTCGTTGCAGACATCCTTTAACGGTTGTATCAGCCATTCCTTTAAAGATTTGTAATATCTGGAAGTCAGTCCGTCTGGCCCTGGAGATTTGCCCAATTGCATGTCCTGAATGGCACCCTCTATCTCTTGTTCTGTAATTCTCTGGTTTAGATCCATCTTGCTTTGATGAGAGATTTTCTGTAATCCAAATTTATTAAGGAATTTATCTATGTCCTCTTCATTTTGTAATCCTTGAGAATAAAGTTTTTTGAAATAGCTCACAAAGCAATTTCTTATCTCGTTGGGTTTAGATTTAATCTTTCCATCCACTTCTAAACTTGTCACTGTATTTAATTTCTGTCTTTTCTTTAGTTGCCATGCCAAAAGTTTACCACATTTGTCTGCCGACTCAAATGTCTTTTGTTTCATTTGCTTTATTTTCCACTCTATCTCTTGGTTCATCAATTCCATATATTGTGTTTGATATAACTTAATCTCCCTCAAAATCTCCTGGGACTTTGGTTTTAATCTTAATTTTTTCTCTCCTTCTTTTATCTTTTCCAAAAAATTTTCCTTTTTCTCATTCTGCTTTCTCTTCTTTATTGAATTTTGTTGAATCAAAAATCCTCGCATCACAGCTTTACTTGCGTCCCAGATCACTCTTTTTTCCACATCGCCCTTTAGATTAATTTCAAAATAGTCCTTTAGAGTTTTTTGGGCCTTCGTGAGGATCTCTCTATCTCGAAACAGGGTGTCATTCATTCTCCATCTAAACTGACCAGTTGTTGTAAATTTCATTTCCATCTTCACGGCGTTATGGTCGGAGCAGGTTTTTGGGCAGATTTCTACCTTCTTAATCTTCGGAGCCATTCCACTAGTGACCCATATTTGGTCAATTCTGGTCCAAGTCATCTTTGCTTGGGAGAAAAAGGTTCCCTCTCTTTCAAGAGGGTTCCTTGTTCTCCAAATGTCTATTAAGTCCATATTTTCAGTCATTTCGAAGAAAGTCTTCGGGAGTCTCCCTTCTTTAGTAAGTGTCAGTCTTTGTGTCTTGTCCATGTTTGTAGAAACTACACCATTCATATCTCCCATGATTATCATATTATATTCCAAATAGTCCATCAAAGTTTCATGAAGTTTTTTGAAGAATTCTGCTTTACCTTCATTTGGTGCATAAATCCCAATTATCAAAAATTTTTCTCCTTGTACCTGTATCTCCACCGCTAAATATCTTCCTTGTTCATCTTTGAACATCATTTTTGGGGCCCACTTCTCTTTTACATAAATCACAACTCCTCTTTTTTTCACTTTGTCCGACGAAATAAATTCTTGTCCCAATCTTTTATTCATAAGCAGTCTCCTGTGAGCTCTAGTTATATGAGTTTCCTGTAGGCAAATCAAGTCCAGTTGTTCTCTGTACAAAATATGGAATACTTGTCGTCTCTTCAAAGGCATGTTCATCCCATTACAATTCCAACTAAGGAATTGCAGGGCCATCTTGTTATTTTTCTGGTATTCCTCCAACAGCTCCCAATTGTTGTTCCTCCTCTGTTGGTGGTGGAAGGTTCTGTCCAAACGAAAGGTTCAAGATGTCTATTACACTCTTTTGCTCAGCAATTGGGTCTACAGTTCCTTTCTGTAAATCTTCTTGATTTCTTTGCAGGAACCTGTCTTTATCCTGTATCGTCTTTATTTTCACCTTCTTCCCCCTATAGTCAAGAGACAATCCCTGTGGAAATTCCCACCTGAAGAGAATGGTGTTCTTCTTCAACAGGTAGACCAAGTCCTTATAAGAAGCTCTCAAGTCCAAAATATGTTTAGGAATATCTTTAAAGATCTGTATCGGTGAGTTCCCGATTTGTAAGGCCTTTTCAAAATGCAGTCTTAAAATTTTGTCTCTTTCCTCCTTCGATCTCAAGGTAATCAAACAGTCTCTCGGTGCCTTTCTGTTCTGTCTTTTGCCCAGTCTAAATGCTGTTATGATTTTAAATTTGTCTTCCTCTAGGTCTTCCCAGGCGTCAGCAAACTCTTTCGTTAAGAAGTCCGTAAGATTGTCTCCTTCGTCCTCTGGAATTGATCGTAATTTCAAATTCCTTTCTTTTCTTTGTAGTTCCCACAATGCCAGAGTTGCGTCGTGGTCATAGACCTTCCTGGCAATCGGTTCTAATTTTTCTTGGGTCTCTCCAGCAATAGTTCTAGCTTCCTCCGCAATTTGGCGTGTGGCAGAATTTTCTTGCGTAAGCCTGTTTATAGATTCTGTATTCAGGTCAAGTCTTGTTGTTAAATCTGTCAATTTCTGTGAATTCTCTGTCAATTTCTTGGTATTTTCTGCCGTCTGCTTTGTTAGATTCTCCAGAGATTGGTTTATCTTAAGAAGGGCTTGCGACACTGCATCCATGGAGACTGCTGTGCCTTTTTCTTGTCCTGTTGTCACTGTAGGGGTTATACCTGAGATCGAGCCTCTTTTCTTATGTTGCTGTAGCTGTTGTTGATATTGCCTTGTCTTGGCTCTCGTGCTTATCTCGTCTGCTGGGCCACTCATATCCCAAGGTCGTTTCCCACGAGAGCCTTCTCCTAGAGGAAAATTCCACTGTCCCAAGGTGTAGCAACTTTTAATTTACCCTCTAGAGGGAGCAAATCAAAATGTCCACAAACAAAGACAAAGAGTATTTAAAAAGCAAATTTATCAGGAGGCTTCTATATGTATATTGCAACACTTTCCCAGTAGATAGAGTCCCAGCCTTCCCTGATATATTGTAGCCACAGAGTCCCAAAACTTTGTAACAAGTAAGCAGTGAAACTTCCACTTTGTTACTTTCACAGGAGTCTAGAGTCAGTTCAGTGTTCCTTTGTCTTATAAGCAGTTTGTGCCAGGTTGGAGGCTGCAGAGAATTTCCTTTTCCTTTAAATTGATCATGCAGCTTATAAAGTCACTTTTTCCTCCCCTCTGCCCTGCAAGCTAGAGGGGATAGTCAAAGTCCAAATGTCGGATTCAAGCAGTTAAAAACAATATCCCATACGGATGCAGCTTAGTAACTTTCGTTGCTTTAATTGTCATGCAGTCGGGGGAAGGCAGACTTCCTTAATTTTCGCCTTTCCCGTTTTCAGCCTAATTTCAAGTAGTTTTGACACGAATAGAGGTTCGATCTTACTCACGGGTCTTTTTTGTCCAAATTATTCAGGAAGGAATCGGCGCTCTCCACTAATGGCGACGCGGCTTCACCCTGCGGGCTGGGTAGCGATTCTCAGCACCGCGCTCCCCGTTGTCGTTCCGGAGCCTTTAAAAAGGCTCTTTCTGCGGTAAAGGGGGGCGCTTCAGGTGCCCACCGAATCTCCTTGTTCACAGGCTCCGTTCCTGTGATTTTAGGGGTCCCCCGCTTGCCGTAGCGGGTCAGACCCGAACTCGCAGAGCCGCCCTCTCTCCGGAGCTCGGAGAGGGAGCAGCCATTAGCGCTGGCGCCGAACCGGAAGTCTCGAGCTCCCTTCTTTTTATTGCCTTTGTCTCATCTCATTGTAGACATGCTGGGATGAAAGAATCCGGTGCCCTATTGTCAAAAGATTTGAGGCTGGCGTTCTCTGTCACTTCTCTCATTAAAAGATCTTCTGGTGATTTCTATTAAAAAACACTTGAAGCTGTGATCTTCAGCACCCTTAGATGAAAGGGACTTCCATTGAAATCCGTGGGATTTATGTCCAAGTAAATAAGTAGCGATGTAGAACAATTTAAAAAACACAGCAAGAACAAAACACTCTGATATTTGTTCATATAACTAGGACGTTATACGGATCCATGTTAGATGGGGAAGAAAGCCTTGTATACAAAGAAAACATATGCTCACAAGATATGTATTGACCGACTGTGATACTTCCATTATACAGATACCACAAACCAAACAGCTGCCTTCTATAGCAATCCTAGGCCTGCAGTTGTTGGTCAATGAATAGTATTGATGCTTCTGATCTGTAAGATGGTGGGAAAGGAGACATGACTCTGCTTTTGGGCTCAGCTACCTCACTGGCTTCCCATTGCTATTAAACGCTGTGAAATTCAGAAATGTTCACATTAGGGACATGGGAAGCTTCCTTATACTTGGTCAGCCCATTGGTCCATCTAGCTGAGTGTTGTCCACACTGACTGGCAGCAGCTCTCCAGGTTTCAGGCAGGAGTCCCTCCTAGCCCTAGCTGGAGATGCCGGGATTTGAACTCTGATCCTGTAAGGCAGATGTTCTACAGCTGAAGGATGGCTGTGTGTTGGTTCTTGTGTTGTTTCAGAAAGTGTGAATTGGGTAGGTTTGCCTTTAGATGCACACTGAAATGAATCTCTCCCCCATTGCTAACCTGGAGGCCTGTGGGTTTCCCATCCCTGCTCTAGTGATGATCGCTGAGTATTCTTTCCTACTTCTCAAAGGAAGGGGGCAGTTTCTCCGGCTTTTTCTTGGAAAGGGCTCGGGCGGGCTGGCAGGGAAGGGACTCCCTTGTTTATTTGACAAACTTTCCTGTTGAATGCACAGAAACAAATTGCTCCTCCCCCCCCCCATCACACACCTCTAATAGTTCCAGTGGTGGAGGAACCCTCTCTGGCACCTGGGGCGGAGCAGCCCGTACGGAGTGCCACACATGCGCAGTCTGTACGGAATGCCACACATGTGCACTCCATATGGGCTGCCGCACGCATGCAGCGTCCATATGGGCTGCTGCGTGAGCAGCATCCTGTATGGAGTGTGCATGTGCGGCAGCCCATACAGACGCCGTGCAAGTGGGATCCCATACGGACTGTGCATGTACGGCGACCGCACGGGATGCTGCACATGTGCAGTCCATACGGGATGCCGCTTGCATGCAGTGGCCATACAGGTTGCCACATGAGCAGCATCCCGTACGCACTGTACATGTGTGGCATCCCATACAGACTGCGTATGCACAGCATCCTGTATGGTTGCCCGTATGGATATCGCACGAGCAGCGCCCATATGGACTGTGCGTGCCCTCAGCCGCTCTACAGCTGTGGGGAGGCAGGAGGAAAGCTGGTTCTTTCTTTTTTAAAACCCAAATAATTTTTGAGATGAGCAACGGGGAGTTCACCTAATACCATATTTCACACTGCTTTTGGTGTGTGGCACAGACGTGGCAGACTTCCCTGTCCCACTGACAGGTCAGAGGTGGTGCGCTTTGCTTGTGCTGACTCTCAGCCTGCACGCTCAGCTTTTTGGGGGCGTTCCAATGAAACGCCTTGAATTCAGAACCGTGAGTTGTACTGTATAACCTCCTACACTTGCCTCTAAGCTCCTTGCATGTTCTCCCTCCCCCTCCCCCCCCACCTGCTGTTTTCACTGCCGCCTCGCTTCTCTTGTTTGATGAAAATGGCAACTTGCTCTATAGGGGGGAAAAGGGTAGCTGGAATTAATCTCTTCCGGAATATGCTCCTTCTGTTTGTTAATTTAGCGTGTTTATGCAACCACTTCTGCACAGATTTCTGCCTCATGGCCAAGACAGCAAAGAATGCCAGCCTGAAAATAGCCTCCTAATCCCTTCACTGCAGTGTTTCCTACGCGGTGCACAGAGCTGTAGAAAGACACTCTCTTCCTCCCTAACTGGGTCTCTTGCACTCTTTGGCAACTGATTCCATGTGGAAAGAGTTTCTAAACTGGGGATACAGCAAAGAATGGAGGTGCAGAAGAAAACACGGAGGTGCCGCACGGAATAAATGGTCCACTGCGATACATAAGCTGCAGTTCTGCACATACATTGCTTTAGGGTTGTGATTTAAGACACTTTTGTGAAGAAGAAGAAGAAGAAGAAGAAGAAGAAGAAGAAGAAGAGGAGGAGGAGGAGGAGGAGGAGGAGGAGGAGAAGAGGAGTTTGGATTTGATATCCCGCTTTATCACTCCCCTTAAGGAGTCTCAAAGCAGCTAACATTCTCCTTTCCCTTCCTCCCCCACAACAAACACTCTGTGAGGTGAGTGGGGCTGAGAGACTTCAAAGAAGTGTGACTGGCCCAAGGTCACCCAGCAGCTGCATGTGGAGGAGCGGAGACACGAACCCGTTCACCAGATTCCGAGTCCACCGCTCTTAACCATTACACCACACTGGCTCTCTAGAACTGTGGTCGGGCCATGTCTTTCTGAGCAGCAACTCTTTGTTACTAAGGCTTGGAGCAGTTAAGAAGGCTCTCTGTGTGTGGATCCCAGACTGGCAAAACAACTTCATTCGGTGTGCTGTTGTTGGAGCAGCGACAGACTTTGGACTTTCAAATTTCAGTGGCGCACTGTGCACCCCCCACCCCGCCTCTCATCAATTTGGCACCCCCCACCCCGCCTCTCATCTTCCACCCTAAGTCACTGTAGTGGTGCCCGCTGAGGTGACATCTCAGTTCATGTGAGTAAGAAGTGTTCCCCCACTCTGGATTGAATCTATTAGAGTCCTACACATGACTGGCACGTGAACAGGGCTCCTGTGAACTGCAGGTAGATCTATCTGTGATCTGGCTGCCATGGTACCAATAGGCGTTTGCCCCAGTTCACCCTCTGCATCTGGCTTTGAGTTATCCACAAGTTCAGCAATGGGCCGTGAAGCTGCATACTCTTTGAGTTAAGTTACATACCATTTGAAAACCTTTCTGTGTTCAGTGTTTTGCTCCATATCTGTCACTTGTCCCTATGGGGCTAATACTTGCAATTTCCATTTTATGGACAGAGCAGAGGAGACGGGACTGATCTGGGATTTGAACTCAGGTCCATCACCCTCCATGACCCTAAAGTTTGGAATTGGCTAGATCAGACTGGTATGTGGGTGGAAGACCATTCCACTCAGTCTATTGAATAGCATGTTGTAATTTTATGTTGTGAACTGCCATAAGATCTATGGATGGGAGGCAGTATACATATTTTAATAATAATAATCTGACAAAACTATGTCCTTGTAAGTACCACATCTGACAAGACTGAGAGTGGGAGATGGGAAGATGTTGGTGATCCCCTGTACTAGAATTTGAAGAACATGCCCTCAGCTATGTACCACCCAGTGAACATGTGTTTTCCACATGAGAACATACACAGAACAGAACCCTCATTTTCTGCCAATCTGGGTCTAATTTTGACCGTGTCAAAAACACATTTACTTAGCAGTCATGCTACAATTAATCAAAACAATTTCCGTACACACTTTCAGAGTATAAGGTTTGCTCTGTCCCTTACCCAGTTCACATCCCAACAAAAATCCAGTGAGCAATATCGTGACAGTTCCTGTTCTACACATAGGAAATGGATAGACAAGGTCGGGGGGGGGGGCTTGTTACCTAAAAACAAAACAAAAGCCCTACCAAATGTGTTTAAGGCTAAGCAGCTATTAAACCCAGTTCTATGTTTCATAGGATATCCCACTGTCTTATGCTATTGCCGTGGGGCAGATTACAAAGGCAACAGCACTATATCATAAAACATGCTGGCAAATACAGAAAATTAGGTTAAAACTACTGTAGGGTGATCTTAATCAGGCTCACTCAGATGTAAATTTCATTCAGTTCCAAGTAGTTTTCTTTATAATTGGAGCCTTGAAAACGTCACTCTCTTCCCTTTAGCAAAAACATAAGATTAAGCCAAATATTATCATGTCCAATGTGCCTTTCACAACTTTCTGCTCATCTGATTTAGGATTTAATGTCTCCCATATCAATTATGGGGCAAACTTAGCACTTGGCAATCGGTAATGGACTCAGGTTCGGACCAGAATTTACCTCACGGGCATTGATTCCAGTGCACCACCAGGCCATCCATCTACCATCAGAACCACAATAGGCGACTATCAACTGCTATACATGGGCTGCTGATGCCATTGTGAGAGTCGTGAAAACAGGCTTTGAAATAAAAGGATTATAAAAAATATATGCTTGCACAACTCCCAACCCACCAAGCCAAGCACAACCCAGCTATGTTGTGGGTCTAGCAAGACCTACCGTATTTTTTGCTCTGTAAGACCTACCCGACCATAAGACGCACCTAGTTTTCAGAGGAGGACAACAAGAAAAAATATATTCTGAATCAAATGTTGTTGAAGAGGCTTTGCGCAGCTATCCCTGAAGCCAGAACACCATAAGACGCACACACATTTCCCCTTACTTTTTAGGAGGGAAAAAGTACATCTTATAGAGCGAAAAATACGGTAAATGATGCAGGCCCCAAGTATCCTTTTTTTTTGCATGGGGGGGCACATGGAGTACAAACTGGTAACATGGTCCCCCTCCCACAAGCATGCCATGATTCTGTCCCTTACATATGCTAACACAAGTTATGAAAGGAAAGTTTCTATTTTAATTCTGAAATTTCATTTCTGAAATTACAGAAATGTTAAGAGGGAGATAGTAAAAGCACAACGACAGGCAATACCAATGAGACGGAAACATGGAAGGTGCCTAAAGAAGCCAGGGTGGCTATCTAAAGAACTTTTAACTGAATTAAGATTAAAAAAGGATGTGTACAAAAAATGGAAAAGGGGGGAAACCACCAAAGAGGAATTCAAACAAATAGCCAGCACGTGTAGACACAAAGTCAGAAAAGCTAAAGCACAGAATGAACTCAGGCTTGCTAGAGAGGTTAAAAGCAACAAAAAAGGCTTTTATGGGTATGTTCGTAGCAAAAGGAAGAACAAAGAAACTGTGGGGTCACTCAGAGGAGAAGATGGTGAAATGCAAACAGGGGACACAGAAAGGGCTGAACTACTCAATGCCTTCTTTGCCTCAGTCTTCTCCGATAAAGAAAACAATGCCCGACCTGAAGAATTTGGAGCAAATGATTCAGCAAAGGAAACACAGCCCAGAATAACTAAGGAGATAGTACAAGAATATTTGGCTAGTTTAGATGTATTCAAGTCTCCAGGGCCAGATGAACTGCATCCAAGAGTATTAAAAGAACTGGCAGATGTGATCTCAGAACCACTGGCAGTCATCTTTGAGAATTCCTGGAGAACAGGCGAAGTCCCGGCAGACTGGAGGAGGGCAAATGTTGTCCCTATTTTCAAAAAGGGGAAAAGAGAGGACCCAAATAATTACCGCCCAGTCAGTCTGACATCAATACCAGGGAAGATTCTGGAGCAGATCATTAAGCAAACAGTCTGTGAGCACCTAGAAAGGAATGCTGTGATCACCAATAGTCAGCATGGATTTCTGAAAAATAAGTCATGTCAGACTAACCTGATCTCGTTTTTTGACAGAATTACAAGCCTGGTAGATGAAGGGAACGCAGTGGATGTAGCCTACCTTGATTTCAGCAAGGCATTTGACAAGGTGCCCCATGATATTCTTGTAAAGAAGCTGGTAAAATGCGGTCTTGACTATGCTACCACTCAGTGGATTTGTAACTGGCTGACTGACCGAACCCAAAGGGTGCTCATCAATGGTTCCTCTTCATCCTGGAGAAGAGTGACTAGTGGGGTGCCACAGGGTTCTGTCTTGGGCCCGGTCTTATTCAACATCTTTATCAACGACTTGGATGATGGACTCAAGGGCATCCTGATCAAATTTGCAGATGACACCAAACTGGGAGGGGTGGCTAACACCCCAGAGGACAGGATCACACTTCAAAACGACCTTGACAGATTAGAGAACTGGGCAAAAACAAACAAGATGAATTTTAACAGGGAGAAATGTAAAGTATTGCACTTGGGCAAAAAAAATGAGAGGCACAAATACAAGATGGGTGACACCTGGCTTGAGAGCAGTACATGTGAAAAGGATCTAGGAGTCTTGGTTGACCACAAACTTGACATGAGCCAACAGTGTGACGCGGCAGCTAAAAAAGCCAATGCAATTCTGGGCTGCATCAATAGGAGTATAGCATCTAGATCAAGGGAAGTAATAGTGCCACTGTATTCTGCTCTGGTCAGACCACACCTGGAGTACTGTGTCCAGTTCTGGGCACCACAATTCAAGAGGGACACTGACAAACTGGAACGTGTCCAGAGGAGGGCAACCAAAATGGTCAAAGGCCTGGAAACGATGCCTTATGAGGAACGGCTAAGGGAGCTGGGCATGTTTAGCCTGCAGAAGAGGAGGTTAAGGGGTGATATGATAGCCATGTTCAAATATATAAAAGGATGTCACATAGAGGAGGGAGAAAGGTTGTTTTCTGCAGCTCCAGAGAAGCGGACACGGAGCAATGGATCCAAACTACAAGAAAGAAGATTCCACCTAAACATTAGGAAGAACTTCCTGACAGTAAGAGCTGTTCGACAGTGGAATTTGCTGCCAAGGCGTGTGGTGGAGTCTCCTACTTTGGAGGTCTTTAAGCAGAGGCTTGACAACCATATGTCAGGAGTGCTCTGATGGTGTTTCCTGCTTGGCAGGGGGTTGGACTCGATGGCCCTTGTGGTCTCTTCCAACTCTATGATTCTATGATTCTATGATTCTACACCACGGTCCAAACTGTGGCTTTTCTACCACGCTGCTTTTGGCTACTTTTGTTTAAAGCTTGCCAACTATTTTACAACTTTACGGTTGGTCCTCATCTGTCAGTGTTTCGATTCTTCTCATTATAATGGACCAACACAGCTGCAAACATTTCAAAATAAAATAGAGCTTGAAAGCTTTATTTTTTGTGGGCCCCCCCCCACTGAAAAATCATGAATTGTCTCCACAAAGTCCATTTCTCTGGCAAGTTCACACTCCTTGGACAAAAATATTCTGTGTGCTTCCTTTGAAATTCTCACATGGATAAACACCCCCCTGCCCCAGGAAAAAAATGCTTCAGATTTCAATTTAGGCAAAGGGGGGGGGCGGAGGAAATGCCTCCCAAACCCATTGGTAGGTCTGGGTTCAATGGCCCTCCAATTTTGGCTGCCTTCCTGCCTCCAGTTCTGGGACAGTAAAACCAGGATGGCTGTTAAATACTCTTGGCAAGCTGCAATCATATATACCTGGTGGGCTGTGTTAAATTTGCTGGGTCACAATTCATCCAGGCCTGCTTTAAAATATAACCTGATGGGGAGGGGTGTGTGAGAGGGATTAAATCCCTCTGTCCCTTTGGCAAATCACCTCTAAGTAATCTCAGTTTTAATAAGCGTGTCTACTGGCATAGGAAGCTATTCAGATTCATTAACAGGGAGCCTACAGATATGAGAGCCAGCTGATAGGCAGCATGTGAAACCATGCCAGGAAGTCAGTTCTGCTCTGCTACACCTTATGCCAGACAAAAATCTTAGAAGCAGCGAGAATCCTAGCTGTAATCAGTTAAGCATGCTGGGATTAGAGGGGGAAAGTGGGGAGGGCGGAATGGAAATTAAAATATTCAATAAAGGCTTGCCAGCCACAGATGGATATGGCAAATGCCAAGGCAAAAAAAAAATGGAGGGGTGGAGATCTGCTTAAAGGAGCTGCAGAATAAAGATCATCACGGAAAGGAAAGAATCAGAAGCTGAAACCAGCAAAAAAGGAAGAAGAATAGCAAATCATAAAGCTTTGTGTGGAGGGTGGTTGTAGGTAAATTACAAGGGCCTGTCTAATGACCCAAGTGGCTAGATTCTGATTTATTCTTACCATTGATGCTCTTGCTGCAATTTTTATCTGCTCCCTGTATTTTTCAGTTTATAATCGTATTGGTTTGTTTTCATTTGCATTACCATCCTGGTATCACATTGCTTTGAAGTGGAGGGGTTTTATAAGAAAGGAGGTTCTGACTAAATATCAGGAAGAACTTTCTGACAGTAAGAGCTGCTTGACAGTGGGACAGATTCCCACGAGAGGTGGTGGACTCTCCTTCCTTGGAGGTTCTTAAGCAGAGGTTGGGTGGCCGTCCATCATGGATCCTTTAGTTGACTTTCCTGCATAGCAGGAGGTTGGTCTGAACAGCTCTTGAGGTCACTTCCATTTCTACAATTCTATGATTCTTTGAATTTCAGTTTCTAATGTTTCCAATATTAAGTTCAGTTCTCCACATCAGTTTGCAAAAAAAAAATTATCCCCTCATGAAAATTCACCAGTATTTTAGTGCCAATTTCCCCTCACACACACGTTTTCATATACCATATTTTTCGCTCTATAGGATGCACCCAACCATAGGACGCACCTTGTTTTAGAGGGGGAGAACAAGAAAAAAAAATCTCCCTCTCTCTGCGCAGCGCCCCTTCAGCGAAGCGGCAGGAGAAACGGAACCCCTTCCATTTCTCCTCCTGCTTAGCTGAAGGGGCGCTGCGCCTTAGCTGAAGGGGCACCTACCCTTCAGCAAAAGGAACCCAAAGCCTCCGAAGCGCAGTAGGAGCTCCTGCTGCACTCCAGAGGCTTCAGGCGGCTATCTTTCAAGCCTGGAGAGCGAGAGGAGTCGGTGTGCACCAACCCGTCTCACTTTCCAGGCTTCAGCAGAAGGCAACGCGAAGCCTCTGGAGCGCGGTGGGAGCGCTCCCACTGCGCTTCGGAGGCTTCGCGTTGCTATCGCTGAAGCCAAGGAGCCTGCATTCGCTCCATAAGATGCACAAACGTTCCCCCTTAATTTTTGGAGGGGAAAATGTGCGTCTTATAGAGCAAAAAATACGGTACTCTTAAGCCTAATGTACAGGTTTTTTTTGGGGGGGTTACAAAACAGTGTCCCCTAATAAAATGCATTTGTGTATGTTATCTTCCCTTCAGTACTCATTTCTATGCATGCTTTACCCTAGTATGCACATTTTTGTACCTGTTAGCTGGCTGGTGGGTGGCACTGCAAAATTCAGAGAAGAACAAATTTCAAAGGAGGGCTGTGGTTTGGTTCGCAGGTTGCAAACTAGATGGGGTTCACATTCAGATGCAAGTGGAATAAAATCTCTTCCCCATCCCTAGTTCTAAGGTATATGAGGCTGGTGGGGTTTGTTTTGTTTGTTTTATTCTTTGAGGTTGACAGCATTTGGGTTTTCTTCTGTCACTTATATGTTCATTGTGAATTCATTGTGAAGAGTCTCTTCCTTTAAATTCCTAGGAGTTTATCTCAGTGAAGACCTTTCTTGGAAAATAAATACAACCCAGGTGGTTAAGAAAGCCCAACAGAGACTCCATCTCCTCAGAGTATTGCGAAAGAACGATGTCAATCAACATTTGATGATCTCCTTCTACTGGTCTACAATAGAAATTGTCCTTTCATATTGCATCACAGTGTGGTACGGTCTACAATAGAAATTGTCCTTTCATACTGCATCACAGTGTGGTACGCTGCTTTGACCTCAACTGATAGGAAGTGCCTACAGAGGGTGGTGAATACAGCACAAGATATTATGGGCTGTCCTGTGAATCCGCTGGATGAAATAGCGGAAGAACGTTGCCTCAGGAGAGTGAGGAAAATTCTCAGGGATGATTCACACCCTGGCCAGCACTTTCTTGATCTCCTGCCCTCAGGCATAAGATATAGAAGCATGATTAGTCGCGCCAACAGGGTAAAGAACAGCTTCTATCCGTGGGCTGTTAGGCTGCTGAATGAAATTATAACAACAGGGCAACTGACTTTTGGGTTTGGTGGGTGTGCGTCAGTAAACGAGGGGAATTAAGACTAAGAGAGCTGAGTGGGGGGGTGCTCGTGTAATCTCACTTTATACAAGTTGTACAAGTGACAATAAAGTATTTCAATTTCAATTCCTGTGAGAGCCCAATAGGGCTAATTTTGACTCTTTGGGCTCTGGACGTCCTGTTCTTCAGGTGATGGAGATGCTCTTGGTGGGAAATACTATTACTTCTTTCATTTAAAAATGTAGTACACCAGCTATGCTGTGTTTCGGGGGGCCTTTCGGTTAATCTGCCCCCCAATCCTGCCTTGAAGGCATCACTGGGTTGAAGTGGAGTGTTAATTTAAAACACACACACATAACATAAAAAAATCCCTCTTATCTGTATACGATGCTGTCCACATAGTTTAGCTCTGAGAAAATGTGCTGTTTGACAGGGGAAAGCTTGTTATGACAAATCTAGTTTACTTTATAATGCTTTCAGAAAACCACACAGAAATTGTGGTGGTGGGGATTGTGTTGATCTCCAGCACTGCCACGCTGATGCTGAGGGCTGACTGAATGATTGAAACAAGTGTTGAATTGCCCTCTCGCCTTCTTCACATAGGGACCATAACCATGCAGACTAATAACAGAGGCCCTTTTCCATGCAAGTGTACAATACAGATCCTAAAGGTCTGGAAGGGAGACTATGAGGTCATGCAGTCGTCCCCCCCCCCCGGCCTCTTGCATGTTGAAGGATAACTTCTAAAGCAGTGAGCCTTTTCTCTTCAAAGGGGCTCCCTGCACCATTTGGAAACCTGAAAGATTTCTACAATTCTATGATCGCACAGAGAGTCTATAGAAAAGGCCCCCAACTTCAGAGGTTATACCTCAACACTTGAGTGGCCAGGAGAAGCCACATGAGCCGGGGGGGGGGATAAATGTACACCATATGGTACTTTAGTATCCCCATTTTCATTTTGTGCATGAAGGAAGCTTCTGTCATTGGTCTAGTGACATCCCTTGTCGAGCAGTTGTGAAACCAACCTTGCTAGGGTAGCTAATGGGCTAATGGGTGGAAAGAAGGGGAAATTTGGCAAAGGTCAGTCACCGAATACCTCATCTATATACCAGGATGCTAGAAGCCAGGGTAAAACACAGAATTTCTATAGTCTGGTGCTGCTGTTTTCAACAACTACGTAACTGGGGTAGCTGCGTAGAGCAGCACAGCTAGAAAGGAGTCCCAAATGGACTCTGTCTCTGCATCCTTCTTATTACTATTATTAAATAAATTTCTATACCTCATTTCATCCGAAGGGCACAGTATAGTTTACAATATAATAACACAAAAATGCATGCCACAGTAAAAAAAAAAAAAAAAAAAAAAACAAGGCTAGCAGGCCTTAGGTCCCATATTGAAAAGAGAGTGTGCGGTTGGGGGGGGGGTGGAAGAGGAGGGGGTTTTCTGTGGAAATGGCCACATCCTCACGCCAACTTAAACAAACTTTATATGCAAGGGCAGGTAGTGTTTTATAATGCAAAGCCCTGAAAAGAAACAATTGGCAGGACCTCCACAGAATCCCCTGCTTATATTTAAAATGTTCCATTTTTAAGATGTAAAGCTTTGGCTTTGTTTGGTTTAGAAGAATTTGATCAAGCTTACACGGAGCATTCTCAAGCAACCACAATGTTTTCATTTATTGATTAACAGACTAGACTAGAGCTAATGCTGATCTAAGGCATTCAAACCACACATCTATGTTGCATTAATAGCTTTTGAAATCTATTCCTTATGTGGAGTGGAGGAGATCCAGGGGCAACCTTAGGACTAAGAACACCACCAGCCCCGGCTTGAGCATCTGCAACTTATTATCCATGATTGTTTTTCTTCTGGCTTAGTAGCTCCAATTAAGACCAACTCATCTTCCTTTGTCTCATTTGTTGAAGATAATGTAATGCCTGCCAACAGGCAGTTACACCAATCAAAGACCAATAAATGCAGAAACCTTCAACTTCTACATGAGGCCACTGGGAACGATCATCTGGAGGGAGCTGTTGTCAATATGCTGATGACACCCAATTCCATTTGTCTTCTCCCCCAAATCCATTCAGAAGAAGCTCTGTTGCTTAACCCGAAGTATGGCCTGGAAGCCCTTGGTAGTTGGTTGAAAACAAACAATTTCTTGGAGAGATGGAGGGAATAAGGGCTGGGGTCTGGAAAGGAGGGAATTAGCTGGTGCTGGTGTCTTCAAAGCTGAAAAAAGTGTTAATTTCTAACAGCGTTTCAGGATTCTTTGTTGCTTTTGCTACTATAGATTAGTTATAGGTAGGTAGCCGTGTTGGTCTGCCATAGTCGAAACAAAATAAAAAAAAATTCCTTCCAGTGGCACCTTAGAGACCAACTAAGTGTGTTATTGCATGCACACTTAGCTCATACCAGTAACAAACTTAGTTGGTCTCTAAGGTGCTACTGGA
Source organism: Podarcis vaucheri (assembly GCF_965113315.1). Taxonomy (NCBI): domain Eukaryota; kingdom Metazoa; phylum Chordata; class Lepidosauria; order Squamata; family Lacertidae; genus Podarcis; species Podarcis vaucheri. The sequence goes on from NC_138760.1 coordinate 106,184,546, forward strand.
AGGGATTTTTAAAATTTTGTTTCTACTAAAGATTAATAAGGCTACCCTTTTGGAATTTATCCCTCGCTTTGGTTGAATATTTCTGAGTTGCCCTTTGCCGCCTCCTCCTTTTTGCCTTTTATATCATGCCTTTTAGATTTCTAAGCTGATAGACAGAGGCCCCCTTGCTTTTAATCAACTGTATGCAAGCTGCCCTCCAGCCTTTTTAGCAGGAAAGCTGGACTAAATGTTTTTTTTCAGAAATAAAGTGTGATAGGTTTACAGCTTGGAAGAGAGTAAAGAATTACAGGGAATGCTTTGGGCTAAAGATGTTTTGCCATTTGCACCTTATTCACTGGTGCCATCTTGTCAGAAAAACAGGAAAGGTAGAAGCTGTCATGGTTGTTGTATTTTTAATTTAAAAAACTCACTTCAAGGCCTGGCTGCTGCAATGTTGCTTATACAGCATGGGATGGCTTTTGGAGTTTGGCTGCTCCAGAATGCTGCACCTTGCTTTCTAAAGGCTGTTGGAAACTGAGGACGTTACAGTGATGTATATCACTGGTTAGATGCAGAGGAATGGCGAGAGGAAGAAGGCTCAGAGCCCGGGGATTGGTGGTGAGACAATGATGAGTTGTCTGAGGGAGCAGGTGGCAGATGCTGGCCTTAGGGAGCGGAGAGAGTCTGTGGCTGAGAGAAATCCAGAAGCAGGAGCAGGAGAGGAGGGAGGCCAAGAGCCAGAGATGGGCCAGGCTTGTGAAGATGCATGGCAAGCCATGACAAGCTCCCCTCCTTCCTGGTCTCCCAGAACCAGGAGGGCCATGAACTGGGAGGAGCAAAGACACGCACACAGGCCCACTCTCTTATTGCTTGGGAAACACCCTAGAGAGGAGGAGACGTAGTCAGCTGTGAGGAGGCCCCATTAGTCTTGGCAACTGCTTCATGGGGACAAGATCCTTCGTGGATCCTGTTTTGCTAATAAAGAGTTAACTTCAGCTTGCCCTGTGTGATTTACTGCTGGCCCACTCCTGTCAGCATAGCAGTAAATCTGACTAGGAGGAGCTCTTTTGAATTCTGGTGCTGGAGGAGACTCTTGAGAGTCCCATGGACTGCAAGAAGATCAAACCTCTCCATTCTTAAGGAAATCAGCCCTGAGTGCTCACTGGAAGGACAGATCGTGAAGCTGAGGCTCCAATACTTTGGCCACCTCATGAGAAGAGAAGATTGTCTGGAAAAGACCCTGATGCTGGGAAAGATTGAGGGCACAAGGAGAAGGGGACGACAGAGGACGAGATGGTTGGATAGTGTTCTCGAAGCTACCAGCATGAGTTTGACCAAACTGCGGGAGGCAGTGGAAGACAGGAGTGCCTGGCGTGCTCTGGTCCATGGGGTCACGAAGAGTCGGACACGACTAAATGACTAAACAACAACAACGAGGAGGAGCTCCTCTTGAGAGCTCTCCTACCACCATCAGTCCACCAAGGAGAGTCCATAGCCCAGGAGCAGTATGTCACTGCTCTCTTGACCTAGATGAGGATGGGGCCAGGCAGGTCAATAGTGAGGCTGCGGTTGTACCAGTGAGAGGGATGGAGTCACAGTACAATCACATGACCCCAACACTGCCACAACCCCATCCAGCCCTGTCCAGGTAAACAGGAGCAATACTACTATCAGGAAGGTGGCATCTACATCTTCACCCTGCCACATGTGTTGTTCCTGCCACAGCCATGGCCATAATACACATTTATTTAGACTCAGTGCAACTGTAATCCTGTGCATTGTTTCCTGGGAATGAGTTTACCATTGCCAGCATGGGTCCAACTTGTAAATCACACTGAACTTTAACAAAAGATCTCCAGCTAACTGAAACGAGCTTTGGTGAAAGATCAGCTGAAACGCAACCTTAAGACGTCCAATTAGAAATGCAAATTAAAACTGCGCAGAAGTGTTATCATTTAAACTGCTAGCATGAACTCGGAATTCCATCAAAGGACAAAACTATCCCGCCTCTGCTTGATAATTTCCCTCCTTATCTGACTTCCTCCAAGCTAATCTGTTACAGACAAACTTAAAAGCCTCGTTATCACCTCATTCCAGGCAAAGGAGAGTCCGCCAGTTGTTCTGGTGCGCCAGCAGATGATGTCATCGCTCCTGCTTTGAAAATGTCCTGTGCTTGTGCACTCCCGTATGCTGTCCTCCACTATACCACTGATGTAATCAGATAACTTCCCTTTTGCTGCATTGACTTCCAGGCTCAAGATGCTGGTGCTTATCTTTAAAACCCTGTGTTGCCTGGAAACAATCTGATTTAAGAAAAGCCACTATCCTATCATCACAGTTTAAGGGCTTGGTGTAGTTTAGCAACATAGCTTATTCATCGTGACCCAGTCCTAGCTTTTGGAAGATAGCCAACATTATTCTTATTTCTTAGACATGGCTTTTGGAAAGAATAGTGTTTTAAAATCTGATTTTAATACTAATGGTCTTAACTGGCACATTTTGCATTTTTATTGTTACGCTTTTTACAGGCCATTTTCTGACAGCAAATTATTTTTAGTTGCCTTGGTTGCATACGTGGGAAGGCTGGGTTGAAATTTTGTAAATGAATAAATGAAGAGCCATATGTTGTGGAAGTGCTCAAACCGGTGTATCAGAGATTTAGGCCAAGGAAGCTCCTAAGGCTGCAAGAGATCTGAAGATCAACTGCCTGATTCCGTGCCCTGAGGAAGAATTTTGTGGTACATTTTGCCAACTACACCTTGGAGTCCTTTTTTATATTTAACAAATATTTATTTCCACATTTTCTCAACCTTCTCCAACAGCAAGAGCAGTCTTTCCTCTAAATCCACACATTTGTTTCTTATTTATAGATTAGGTATGGGGAACCTTTGGTCTTCCAAGTGTTGTTGAACCAAAACTCCCATCATCCCCAGCAAGCATGACCAATGGCCAAGGGATGATGGGAGTGGTAGTTTTATCAACATTAGAAAAAACCAAAGGTTCCCCAACCCAGTATAAATAGATCTCTTTCAGCTCAGAGTACAGGTCACCTTACCACAAACTGGCACCATTTTGGCAGGTGTGCTGTTACATCTGGTACAGTTTCAGCATCCACCCAATAATTCTTAAAGAACTCAAATGTGAAATTGCTTGTTTCTTAACAAAAAGTATGTAACGTGTCCCTGGGATCAGCCTGGAAAGTGGTTGGAAAGTGGCCAATGTAACACCAATTTTTAGAAAGGAATACAGGAAATGAATTCTGGAAATGACACTAGAAAACTAGTGGGAATTACTGTTAATTACTGTTAATTACTGTTAATGGTTAAACAACCAAGCATATAGAAGAACAAGCCATGCTTGAAGCAAAACCAGCATGGCTTCTGCAATGGTATGTCCTGCCTCACTAACTTTTTAGATTTCTCTGAGAGTGTCTATATAGATAGAGGCAATCCAGTTGACATAGAGTACTTGGACTTTAAAAAAAGCTTTCAGTAAAGCACTTCATCGAAGATTCCTGACAAAGCAGTTGTGGAATATGAGGTGAGGTTCTTCTTGTGCAGGATATTCTTAGACCGGGGATGTGGGAAATGTGGCCCTCTAAATGTTGCTGGAGTTCAACACCCATTATCCCTGGTCATTGGCCATGCTGACTGGGATGATGGGAGTTTGAGTCCAACGTCTAAAGGGCCACAAGTTAGCCACAACATACAAAAGTTTTGCTAATGCCTCATTTTTGCATAAGATGTTATCAAAAAGAGGGTGGAGATGGACATCTGTGAATTGCCAGAAGGACCACTAGGAGGCACTGTGTTCAGACAGAGAAAGTGATATGCACCACAGAGTGGTGTAGTAGACAGGCACACAACTTTTAATGCACAAATGAGTCATCATCACAACTCGGCTCCTCTTTCCCATCAGCCCTTGCTCTGAGCAAAGCTTAGCAGAGTCAGCGCACATTGGAACAAAAGGGGGACTTTGTATGCAGTGGCTGTTGAGTAAATTGCAAGTAGCGTGGGTCCATTTTATTTTATGCAAATGTATAGCCTTGTAATACTATAACAAAAAAGGCACTCCATAACATTTACAAATTCTGCCCCCCCCCCATTATTTTAGTTGGAAATCCCTTTTAATACATAGAGCCATTTAATTTCCACTCTGCCCTAACTCTTTGGGGTAAATCTAACTTAGGGGTTGCCAATGTTGTGCCCTTCAAATGTTGCTGGATTCCAGCTCCCATGAGTAACGTCCCGGACCACTGGCCATGTTGGCTGGGTTTGATGGGCCAGAACATCTAGGACACACCACATTGGTACCCCCCTGATCTAACTGCTCGAGTCTGTGCTCAAAATCATTCCTGTACGGTTTGGCATCACTCTCCAAATGCTTCGCGGCTGCTGGGATTGTTTCCAACATGAAGTAAGAACAGAAATTTTGGCACGAATTCTTTCCAGAATTAAATGCGGATCCATCATGCTGGAGTTCGCTTCTCAACAAGGGTATGAGAGTTTTGTGCTTTAGTATAAGGTCCCTTCACAAAACAAACAAAAGGAAAAGAGAAGAGAAGAAAAACTAGGAGGAAAGCACAAAAGCTGATGACAGATGCTAAGCCAGAAAGCCAAAGTTAATGCAGAAAGCAGAAAGGAAGGCAGTGTGACAAACTCTCCACTGCACCATTAGATGATAAAACAAGGACTATGGAATAAGAATCCAAACTAGACACCACAGTGCAACCAACACACTTTTATAGACAAGACCCCACTGCCTTCAAATAATAACTCAGATCTGAGCCCAAACACCTGTGTCTTTTTCTAACTCATGCGGGATAACCCCTTTACTTCCACAAATGGAAAATGGCAACATGCCATCTCATAGCTCCTATGTTAGTCTAGTCACACAAGCACATTTTGCATGAAATGTTTTAAAAAAACCCCCTCAAAAAAAAAAAAACACAACAACCCAGCTGCTGGCATATCATTGGAACTGATTCTCATAACAATTTATTCCTTAGAATGCTAGCTGCAGCTTTTCAATAAAATTGAAGTACCTACATTTTCCTACTTATGCCAAATGGGAGGCTGTTTACTCCACAAAGAACCTGTTTAGCAGGGTTTGAAACTTGGGGTGGAGGGAAAGAGGGCCCTGGATAAAATATTCCTCTGTTGTCCTCAAGGTGTTTACCTGGCTGTGGTGGTAGTGCTGCAATCAGAACCAGGCAGCTGGGTCTAGATACCATTTTAATCCCCCATAATCCCCTGGGGTGATACTAGGTCAGGGGCATTGTGGGAAATTAAAAGGGTGTCTAGACCCAGCTGTCTGATGCTTCTCAGAGTACTGGACCAACGGTGAGGGACGCACAGCAGGCATCAGAAGTGGACCTACTTCTCACCTGCACTGAGACCTTGGCAACGGCCTAAGGATGCCTTGTTGTTGTTGTTGTTTATTAAAAAATTATTTACAAATTATTAAAAATTTATTAAAAATTTCCAATCAAACCAAATTATATATTCCAAATTATACAAATTATCCAGTAATCAAACAATCCCAATGTTATGCCTAATTATAAATTATTATTTTAATATATATATTATTTTTAGCTGACTTCTCATGCTTTGAGATCAGAGGGAATCCTAATCATCTCATAGTTTTACTGCATTTCAAAATATTACAATAATTCCCTTAATACATTCTGCTGTTAATCCTCCATTCTTTTCAACAGCCTCTGCGTTCATTCTGCAAGTGAGTTGAAGTCCAAATAAAATGTTTCTGTGCGGATTTTATGTCTTCACTCTTCTTCTTTGTAGTCCAAATCTGTAGTCCAAGACTCCCCTCTGTAAATTCACATCCTCTCTTCACAAACTGGTGTTTCTGCCGAATTAGTCCAGGAGCCTTCCACTGCAGGTAGCTGCCTTATCGACACACAGTCCTGATAAAATCAAATCATGGCATCTGCCCAATGCTGTTCCTTAACCAGCTGCTATTCAAACATTAGCTTTTCCCAGGGAGGGAGGGTATCAAAAACTGGAAGTATCAAAAAGTAAAATGTTAGAGATTTACCCCCCCCCATAGCAATATAATTTGATTCAGCTAGCTGGTCAGTCTACTTTTGGTTTCACTCCTGGCTCCTTGCTATTATTATTATTATTATTATTATTATTATTATTATTATTACAGTGGTGCCTCGCAAGACGAAATTAATTCGTTCCACAAGTTTTTTCTTCTTGCGAGTTTTTCGTCTTGTGAAGCATGGTTTCCCATAGGAATGCATTGAAAATCAATCAATGTGTTCCTATGGAGACCGTCCGGGGACAGAGGGGAAGCGCCGCTCTGTCCCCTCTTTTGAAGCAAGGGGCTGCGGGGAGAAGATAGCTTCTCCCCACCGCCCCTTGCTTCAAAAGAGGTCCAGGACAGCGGGGGAAACGCGCTGCGGGAAAAGAAGCGCAGCGCGTCTTCCCCGCTGTCCCCGGACGTCTTTTGAAGCAAGGGGTTGCGGGGAGAAGCGATCTTCTCCCCGCAGCCCCAAGTCCGGGGACAGCGGGAAGCGCAGCGCGTCTTCCCCGCTGTGCCCGGACCTCTTTTGAAGCAAGAGGCGGCGGGGAGAAGCGATCTTCTCCCCGCAGCCCCAGGTCCGGGGACAGCAGGGAAGACGCGCTGCGCTTCCCGCTGTCCCTGGAGCTTGCGGGGCAAGCTCCGTTTTGCGAAGCAAGCCCATAGGGAAATTCGTCTTGCGAGGCAACTCGAAAATGAAAAAAACCTTTCATTTTGCGAGTTTTTCATCTCGCGAGGCGTTCGTCTTGCGGGGCACCACTGTAATACCCCACCCATCTAGCTGGGTTTCCCCAACCAATCTGGGCAGTTTACAGCAGCCCTGCGGTTTAAGGAACTCAGATTGGCAGCAAGGTTTAGTAAGCACAAAATCCAGGGTAAATCTCAGGCCTGCTTCAGAACCATGTTCAGCATGCATCAACATCGAGACCTGCCTTTTGGATCTGACCTTGCACAAGGCCCACTGGCATGTAGCGAAGCAAATCTAAACATGCTGCTAGATTCACTGAAGCAGCCTAAAAGAAATTTGCCCCACTTTCAGCCTCTCTTCAGAATTGTTTCTCAAGAACAGCAACAAGTCCTTGGCTCCAGAGTCCTCCTCAGCAATAGCCTTCAAGAATCCCCATCTAACTTGAAAACAGAGGTCAGCCTGACTTGCCCATTTTAGAAAGCTGGAGTAGAAGGGAGCTTAACCCGCACCAGTGAAGACTGGGGCAGCGTGCTGACAAAAAGATAAAATGAAATTGCAGAGCAGGCCTTTCACCAATCCCCTTTGTAACCACAAACTGAGTAGTAACCTTGCCAGCTTCTGTCTCCTCTCCTCAAATTCCTTATCAAGCAATGGCTTCTGCATTCTCAAAGTCTGCTGTGTGAATTATTTGGTATCTGTATCTGCGCAGGACGATACATGTTGTCCTTCTCTTCGCAAAGCCCAGTCCCTAGTTTGGTCTGGAGTTGTTCTCATCCTTATCTGCCTTCTTGTTAGGCATCAAAATAATAAATGAATCTATTGCTCCACAGTTTCTTTTTCTCTGTCTTTTTAACTCCCGTGTTAAATGTATATTAACGTGAATGGTGTTGAAGCTGGTGCTGGCACAAAGCCTACTGTTTTAAGCCAATCCAATGGGCAGCAAGGCCTAGTAATCACACACCGCAGGCTAGAACTGAAGACTTACTGAAAACCCAAGTCCTCTCTGGCTGGCATTGGCTTGCCAAATTCATACTGAGTTCCTTTAGTTAGGGATTGCTTGCTGACTTCCACAGGCATCTGGCTGGCTACTATGAGAACAGGATAGGCCATTGGCCTCATTCAGCAGGCGCTTCTTATGTCCTCTCCTTATGTTCCTACCAGTGATTGAATCTGGGGAAAGGGCATGCCCAAGACATTTTGCTGCCTGAGGTTCAATAGCAAATGTTACCCGCTCCCTCCCCAAGTCAGGGTACATGGCATTCAAGGCTAGCCAAGTTGTTTGGGTACTAAGGCCACATCTGCTGCATACACGTAAAACACTTTAACAGTCACCTCTTCCCTCAAGGAATCCTGGGATTGTTTTGGTTTGTTCTTGTTTTTTATTATGTATTTTGTGTCTTTATTTTGTATTTTTATGCTGCAAACCACTCTGAGATCTTTGGATGAAGGGTGGTAAGGGATTTAAGTTGTTGTTGTTGAGGAACCATTCCTCTCACAGACTTGCAATTCTCAGAGTTCCCTGGGAAGAAGGATCGGTTGTTAAACCACCATGGTAATTGTAGCGTGTGTGTGTGTGTGTGTGTGTGTGTGTGTGTGTGTGTCCAACACTCAGCACCTTAACAAACTACACTTCCCAGAATTACTTGGGGGAAGAAGCCATGACAGTTTAACATGGTATGTTACTGCTTTAAGTGTATGGTGCTGATGGGACCTCAAAGTAGACCGACTGAAATCAATTAGATGAGGGACATACACCCAGGCTAAACATTACCAGTAATGTTAAGATTTAGGATGGACACCAGGAACCTGTGGCCTTCCAGATGTTGCTGGAGCCATTGGTCATAATGGCTCAAGGTGACGGAAGTTGGATTCTAGCAGCTTCCTGGGGACCACAGGTACCCCATCCCTGATTTAGGACAATGGCTGAGGTCCCTATACTCACCCTAACAAATAGCATTGGACTACTGAATAATATTAAACACAGTTATATAACCTTCTGCCTTTGGAAAGATGCAATAGTCAACTGATTAAACTTATGTATCACAAAGTGGGGGAAGAAATGCGGCTTCTTTGAGAAAATTGGTTGTATCCTTTGGATGCATCTGCTCTCATTATCATGGACACCATACTTGCCCCCAGCTGAAGAGGTTTATGTTTTTTTATAGCCCCTCTCTACGGATTGATTAAAAATGTGTCCCATCTATCACAGTCTAAACAAATCTTCTGCCTCTGAAGATATTATTAGTTCCTCTGTGATTATTTGGTTTACTCTACTTCCTTAAGCTATTTCCAGATTTAAGCCATTGTTAATCGGTGTGTTGAATTATTGTTATTTTATTTATTTTAATCTTTTTTTTTTAATCTCCAGAACTGTACTATATCATCATTGTAGAACTGGAACTAAATAAGTGAAGTTTATCTTGGCTTGACTTTTTACAACTGTGGCTGGTTCTCTGGCACCTATCCCTTGTGGAAATGTATTTATGCAACTGTCAGTCCTCGTAGTTGCTGAAGATTAGATGGGAGCCCTTTTGTTACCAGAGCTTTTGTACCTGATGCGTGATAAAACCTCATTGCTACCTGCTCAGTGTAACAACAAGCACACACTTGGCATTTATATGGCACTTTGGAATGTTCTGAGAGTTGCGTTGCATTTTCTCAGTACTGTATCTTTGCAACGAGGGTCAATGGCAGCTCTTGGGTTGTATGATCCAGTGGTGTCTGTTGAACTGCCAAAAGTATCTTTTCATCCAGCAGAGGCTTTTGTCAGTAGTATGGGGAGCGGTTCAAAATTGGTTCAAAATTGGGAAATGAGTACTACAAGGCTGTATATTGTCTCCCTACTTATTTAACTTATATGCAGAATTCATCATGCGAAAGGCTGGACTGGATGAATCCCAAGCCAGAATTAAGATTGCCGGAAGAAATATCAACAACCTCAGATATGCAGATGACACAACCTTGATGGCAGAAAGTAAGGAGGAATTGTTTTTGTTTAGTCATTTAGTTGTGTCTGACTCTTTGTGACCCCATGGACCAGAGCACGCCAGGCACCCCTGTCTTCCACTGCCTCCCGCAGTTTGGCCAGACTCATACTGGTAGCTTCAAGAACACTATCCAACCATCTCATCCTCTGTCGTCCCCTTCTCCTTGTATCCTCCATCTTTCCCAACATCAGGGTCTTTTCCAGGGAGTCTTCTCTTCTCATGAGGTGGCCAGAGTATTGGAGTCTCAGCTTCAGGATCTGTCTTTCCAGTGAGCACTCAGGGCTGATTTCCTTAAGAATGGATAGGTTTGATCTTCTTGCAGTCCATGGGACTCTCGAGAGTCTCCTGGCGTGCTCTGGTCCATGGGGTCACGAAGAGTCGGACATGACTAAATGACTAAACAACAACAATGGGGAGGGGGGCAATGTCTTCTGATTCCCCTGCCCCCCAGGTCAAGATGTCCCAAAAGGTTCATCTGGAACTGATTTGGTGTGGGAAGGCTACAGGGGAGAAGGGGAACCGACAAAAATGGCCTCACTCCCCATTCCACTGACAGAAATCTTCACTGGATCGAAAAGCCCTCTGGGCCTGTGAGGAATACCACTGAATCCAACCTAAGGGAATGGGCGGGTGTGGTCTGGTGTGTATCGTGTATGTATATATATGTATCAATAGATCCTAGTGCTGCATATGCACCATACATTTAAAGCACACACACCCAAAAAGAATCCCAGGAACTGCAATTTACCCCTCACAGAGACACAATTTTCATAATTCTTAAACTATAGTTCCCAATATTTTTGAATGGGTGGGTTTTAAATCTTTGGGGTATGAATCCTATGTCCCTGGGTTTGTTTAATGTGGGATGTTACTCCTTTGAAAGTGTTCTGCATCAAACCTTGTTCCTTCAAGAGGCACACGTTCTTTTTCAGGTGCATTTTGTCATGCGGCACAGACAGTTTTTCTCTGGAGGGTCCTTTCAAGCAAGTGGCTGCCCCTGGGGGACAGTATCCTGCGGTCTTAGAAAGCGACTGTTTGAACTAGGAGTGTCTTCTAAATGTTATCAGTTTTGTGAACTTAACAGGAGGCACAAACCATTTGAGCTCCGCACAGTTGTCTCTTTGTCTTCAGAGGAAAGGGGGCAGACAGCAAGCCCCTTCCTTACCAGCCAACCTTTTTTATATTTAGAAAATGCCCTGGTTCTGTGTTTCCCTTTTTATTAGCCAGCTCACATTTTTATAGTGACTAGAACTGACGATATGGACAAATTTTGCCTCAAAAGAAATGCTCTGTTATAAATATAAACACAACCCCTAGATGAATTTAGGCATGCCAGGAGAACTTGTCTTCTGTTTAATATTCTTCCAAAACCATCTGGTATCTTACATTCATGGCCAAGAAACACAGTCATTTTATTTCTTTTAGAAGAAGATTCTGCTTCTAATCTTAGACTCTCTTGGGTACTAGTTCAGACAGAATATTTCAAGCAGTACAACAGAGCCTAACTAGAACTGGTGGGTGGTTTGTGTTAGTCTCTTAGTGATCGCAACAAAAGCAGTTGTGGTCTCGCTGACCACTAGCCAAAATGCTCTCTCTCTCTCCTTTTTCCTTTCTTTAAAAAATTAGGCTGTGTTTGGGTGGGGTGCTGTACTGTTCCATTTGCTTTCCACACCCATTATTTTAAGGGTTAGCACTCCTACTTCATTAGCGTTCCACAGGAAGCCACAGCAGTGAACTCATCTCAAAATGGTGCCTATTGTTGTGCTCATGTTGCTTGGTTGTGGAGAATGTAACTATACAGAGGGATGGGGAATTAAAAGGTTCGTGAAGGCAGGAAAAGGCACCCATAGCCTATCTCAGAATGTGGCATTTTTCACTATACAGCAATAAGTGAGAGCTACAACAAAAATGTTACATTGCAGAGTGCTCCTGTTCAGAGTTCTGGCCAGCCATGTCTTGGTCGACAGTGTGCCAGCACACATCCAGCCATCCATTTTCCATCCTCCCCCATCAGTATTCCACGCCCATGCAATATGCTCAGTTGTCAATGGGCTACTTCATACACTCTGTGTGTTTGGAAAGAGTCTTTGTACTCCTGCAAATCTTCAAATTCCCCCAAGCAGATATCTTCCACTCACATCCAACTGGTGCCATTTTGGCTTTCTAAGGATCCACACTCAGAGAAAGAGTTTGTTGTGAACATATGAGTTTGTGTTTAGCATATACAGTGGTACCTCAGGTTACATATGCTTCAGGTTACAGACTCCACTAACCCAGAAATAGTGCTTCAGGTTAAGAACTTTGCTTCAGGATGAGAACAGAAATTGTGCTCCGGCGGCGCAGAAGCAGTAAGAGGCCCCATTAACTAAAGTGGTGCTTCAGGTTAAGAAACAGTTTCAGGTTAAGTACGGACCTCGGAATGAATTAAGTATTTAGCCTGAGGTACCACTGTACCACGCTGTATAAACCCCATCATACTCAGATCCTGGTAGCTGCAACCTAGAGAACTCCATTGTCTCTTTGTCAACAAAGCTGAAGGAAAATGTGTAGCCAAGGTTACCTTACCCCTGTCTTGTCATTCTTCCTTCTCTCCACCTGCTGGACCTGGTAGAGTTCTCATTTAGTGGCCCAGCATATGTGATGGGAGCAGACAATAGCTCCCTCTTCCTTCGTGGCTCCAGAATTACTAAAGAGACAGAGGAGCTTCTCCAATCTGGTAAGCCTTTGGAAAGGGAATTCTCTAAGGCAGGAGGGGCAGAATGTAGATCGGAATATTGACAGATTCCAGGTGAGCTGAAGTAGATTGGCAAAGATGCCTGAGGTGTAACAATAAAGTTACCTCCAATAATAACCTGCTGAAATAGGGTGAGGTAACATGGGGATGTGTTTTCAGAGACTTTCCATTTAAAAACGTATTTCTAGAGTGCCTCCATCGCATTACAGCAGTGTACTCCATTCAGTTTTGGTACTCAAAACAAATTCCTGCACTCAGAATTTCATTCTGTGTAGTTTTTGCAACAGGCTTCAGTTGGTGGATTAAAAAACAAAACACCAAGGTAGATCCTGCAAGCCTGAAATCTGCCTTCCTCTGCTCTAAGGTATGTTCTTTAACCATTCAAGGCGTCATAGGTTAAAATGGAATTACTCCATCACTGACCTGGCTGGAATAGTAAGTTATTGCATGCTGTATGGAGTGTTTTATGTAGGTAGGTGTGGCTTATTTCGTCAACTGAGGCATCAGTCCTCTGCTATGCAGGAAGCCTGCACCACAGGGTTCCTCGCTGACAAGGAAGAGGTGACATCCTACGGGAAAGCTTCAAGTTGTTTTGTTCCACAGTGACAACCTTTGAGATATAATACAACTAACACGTGCCAAACTACAAGAACAAGTGTGCGGGAAGGAAGCAACTTGTCGGGGTTTCTGAGGTCTTATGGTGTGAATAATTCAATAGGAACGCATCAGGTTTGTCCATACTTTATGCGGGTGCAAAGGTATTGAACACACAGTGTCGGCCCATTTTCAAAGAAAGGAAAAACATGTGTATTTAGAAGTCCGGTCCTCTTGGGCTCCATTGCTGATGGATTGTGTGCCTTTGGATAAAACATCTAATTGCTGCAGGTTTTCCAGCTGAAAGAGAAAAACAAAACAGAAAACCAACCCGCCTTTCCTTATGGGCTTGCTTGAGTGATTACTATTACTTCATGCTTTATGAAATATTTGGTGTAAGAATATATAGCAATAGGGCTGAAGGCTCTCTGGTCTTGTATATAACCTCTACATTTCACAAGTCCTTTTCTGGCTTTCAGACAAGAAGCATCTGTTGTTTTTGCTCTTAATTGGGTACTATTTATAAATTTATTGGCAAGGACACCTGAGTCACACTCCCAAGTGCACTTGTTCCTGCAGCTTCATTACCGTGTCATGGTATAATAAGCCCATGCTTGCTTACTTGTGAGGAAACCACACTGATTTCAGTGGGACTGAACAAGCATGGTAAAAACACCTCCTGAGATAACAATAAGGATGAGTGTGTGTGTGTATACACACAAACACACACACATACTAGGCAGTGTTTCACAAGCTTGGGCCCCCAGCAGCTGTTCTATTACAGCTCCCATCATCCCTGACTACTGGTCCTGCTTTGGGGACTGCATGATGACGTTCTTACATTTTTGTTATATAGAGGGATATAACAACATTGAAAAAGTATTTGAAATGAGTTTGGCTAGGGTCTCCAAGGGTTGCTGCACACTAGACAAAAAAATATCGCTCAGTGAAATATGAGTTGAAAGATGTGAAATTGCTGAAAAGGCAGAAATAAACTGGGAAACATCCATAAGCCATTGCAATTCCTCCTCTGTAAGATTCTTTCTCAAGAATCTTACAGCAGTCCCGCAGTCCATCAACACCACTGAAATCTACGGGCCTTCCACATTAGCATTCATTTTAGTATTTATATAGTATGTCAGAGCAGGAACGGGCAAATGTTTCAGCCTGAGGGCCACATCTGAGTACAAAAATTGTATGGTATTTCACAAAAAGTATTACTGTCATCTGCAAGAGGGCTGATACTGTGAATTATGAAGGGAGGAGAGCGAAAGGAAGTGAATGGACATTTGTTTGTTTGTTTGCTTGCTTGTTTTACTGAAAAAGGCACCTAAAAATAGCCTTTTCTGTATTTCAGGTAACATGAGCTCTTTCTTTTGCATGTCAAACTATTATGCTTTAAAAAGCGGACACTCACATATACACGAATCTTTGCAACAACCCCTAAATGCAATGTTATTTAATCAAGTATTTCCCCCCCCCAGCTGCAGACCATACTACTTTTCCAACTTTGCTTGGCACATCTGTGTTGTTGGCACAGAGACACACTCTCCTCTGACTGCATGCGTGTGGCTCCTGGATGCAGAGGGATTGCAAGGGTTGTCTCCCCTTGGCCTCCCATCTTTGGCAGGCAGCACAGTCCTGCAAGAGGCAGCTGGTCTCCAAAGAAGCATCTGGATTGCGCCTCCATCACCTTGGCAACATGCCAGCTTCCTTGGGCCTGGCAACTAGATCAGTGCACCCAGAAGAAAGCCTCTGGATTATCCTGTCCAGGGTGGTTTGTTGCATCAGACCAGAGGCCTATCCAATTAGTCCAGCGGCATCTTCTCACAGTGGCCAACCAAATGGTTATGGAAAGCTTGCACACAGTAGCCATCCTCCCACTTGTGATTCCCAGCAGCTGGAATTCCAAGACAAGGTTCCTCTGACAGTGGAGGTAGTAGAGCTACCTGCCTTTCAAGGAAGCATATGAACTTTTCCTGATCTTCTCACTGATGAACCCATGATAATATTCCAAAGGATGGTGTGCAGCTAAGGCCACATCCACACCATATGTTTAAGACCGAGACCACATACCACATAACACCGGTCTTGAAAGACCACATAACACCGGTCTTGAAAGACCTGCATTGGCTCCCAGTACGTTTCCGGGCACTATTCAAGGTGTTGGTGCTGACCTTTGAAGCCCTAAACAGCCTCAGCCCAGTATACCTGAAGGAGCGTCTCCACCCACATTGTTCTGCCTGGACACTGAGGTCTAGCTCCGAGGGCCTTCTGGCGGTTCCCTCACCATGAGAAGTGAGGTCACAGGGAACCAAGCAGAGGGCTTTCTCGGTAGTGGCGCCCGCCCTGTGGAAGGCCCTCCCATCAGATGTCAAGGAAATTTACAACTATATGACTTTTAGAAGACATCTGAAGGCAGCCCTGTTTAGGGAAGCTTTTAATATTTGATGAATTATTGTAGTTTAATATTTTGCTGGAAGCCGCCCAGAGTGGCTGGGGAAACGCAGCCAGATGGGCAGGGTATAAATAAATTAGTATTATTAGTATTAGTATTAATATTAGTATTAGTATACTGTGGTACCACTCTATATCATCATGGCTTTGCCCTAACAAATTCAGGGAGGTGTAGTTTTGTTTAGGGTGCTGAGAGTTGTTAGGAGACCCCCCCCCCCAGTCCCCACACAGAGATAAAATTTCCAGAGTTCCCTGCAAAGGTGGATTGTTTATTAATCCAGAGAGAAGGGAAGGAAGTCCCATCATGCTAGTGGTGACCCTTGCGCTGGCAGGATGTGGTAGGAATATGGCCTTTTGAATGATGACCATTGCAACTATCAGATGCTGTGAAAAATATAACACATCTTTTTTATAAAAAAAAATGAAAGACCTGACAACGTCACATTCATCATCTCTAGAATTGGCGGGATGGAAATAGATGTTCTTTCCCCTCAGTTTTATAAGAGTGAACCGCAATTCGTAAATTGTATAACAAGCTTTCTAAGCCTCCCAATTTCAATATTGTAATAAAACAAATAAATAAGTGTTTTGCTTGTTCCAATTAGTTTCTGCTCTGCTACAAGGAGCCATTTCCCACCATGTAATGTAAAACAAGTACACCTATTTTTGTCTGGCAAATATTGGAGGGCACTGAGTTATAACTAGTTTCCAACATTCTGCAGACACTCGCTCAAACACATGCACTGCCCCCAAATCCCTGAGCGCTATGTGGGGCCAATGAGATATGGGGGGAACGGGGAAGTGGAAGCCAGAGGCAGAAGAACTAGCTACTGGGTAAGAGTTTGGTCACAAATTAAAAACCCTTCAACCAGTGCATGATCAAAAGCTTTTGCTTGGCAGGCAGACTTTTGAAAATTAAATGTATGCCAAGAACCTGCAGGTTTTTGGCTTCCTGACTAGGGCTGAAAATCTTGGATGCTGTAGGGTTTACAGCAAACACTCTGACATAATAACTGAAAATATATTTGTAAGAGATAACCCTTCCTGTAAAGATAAGACTCACTAAATTCAGAAAATAGTAGAACCTCGGAAGAAAGGAGCAAAATCTCTGTTGAATACATGATAACTAAAGGGTGTAATGCCAAGAAAATCTGGATTGTGCCCATTAATAGTGCATTAATAGTGCAATGCTATACATGTCCACTCAGGTTTAAGTACTCTCAAAATAAGGGAGAATAAGATTGCACCCTCAAATGACCAATCCAGAGGATAACGGGGAAACACCTTTCTGTAGATTATTTTCATTGGCAGAGAGTCTGAAACAGTTCTGACTCTGTAGAGACAAAGACATTTTGCCTAGTATAATATTTCAGATGCTATATTTGCTCTCTGAAATGTACTGGGTATGTTCCGTGGTTGATAGTTGAGTCAGTTAGCATGAGGGCCAAATTCTGTTCTGGACAACCTCCCTAGGGCCACATACCAGAGGCAAAAGTCTGTGGAGCAAGGAATGGAAATTTTGCCTTTGTACAGTGGGCAAGTTCCTATAAACACACCTACCTGTCTCTACCCTCTATTTAGGCAAGCAAGGGGCATTACCTCAGTTCACAGACACATTCCCACTGAGCCAGTGAGGGGTAGGGCCTGGGTTGACTTACGTTAGCCCATTAATTTCAGTGGGATTTAGGGCAGGTTCAAATGGTGTTTAGATCCACAAGCTGTAGAACAAATTTGTTCATTCAGATACCAAGGTATAGTGGTACCTCGGGTTACAGATGCTTCAGGTTACAGACTCCACTAACCCAGAAATAGTACCTTGGGTTAAGAACTTTGCTTCAGGATGGGAACAGAAATCGTGTGGCGGCAGTGGGAGGCTCCATTAGCTAAAGTGGTACCTCAGGTTAAGAACAGTTTCAGGTTAAGAACGGACCTCCAGAACGAATTAAGTTCTTAACCCGAGGTACCACTGTATACTCTTCAGTGAAGTGTCATATGGAGCCCATGAAAGTCAAAACAAAGAAAACCATAGTGACAATGGTGAAGTTCTATTACAGCAAAGGAGCATTTGCTCCTGGTATTTAGGTGCTTGCTTAAAAGATCGAATCCATGCCCTCCCCAGTCTGAGGTTTTACAGAACATGGGCTGCAGCTGCATTCATGGTACTCATTAAATTCACTGGCTCTGATCTAGCTGGCTCTGATTTGAAAGCTGAGGGACTCACCAGCTCATTGCAACCTAATGTTTTTCACCAGTTCTTTTCGCCACACCTAATGTTGGGAGGACAGCATTGCAAATTTGGGAAAAGTACAAATTCCACACGACAGCTACCTTCAGTTCGCTTACTGATTCGCGAAGTGAAAATTACCCGATGAATTTCTCCCCATCTCTGCCTGGGACTGACTCACATGCAGATCCGTTAATATATGAACCAGGTCTAAACGCTGGTGAAAATCATCGGGCAAGTTAGCTGTTACTAGCTTAAGTCTCTCTGATTTGGTGGATTTTGTCAGGATAAAAATGGCAAAACTTTTCTAGGCTGGGCCAATACGTCCAGATATTTTGAATGGATATTCAAGCACATAGATTCGGGCTGCTCACTCGGTAATTAAACCGATCCTATAGAGTGGGAAGGATCTGGATTTCAGACCCACATAAACGAAACGTTCCTCTCTTTGTGTGTGTGTGCGTAGTGTAATGTTTGCACTAATATTATATCCAGAGCTGTCTGTAAGTAAAAACAGATCCTTCATGATAGGGAAGCTATTTGCTGAGTTGGTATTTAGGATTACGGCTCCATTCCTTCAGATGTTGCATATCTATTCACTTAGGCTGCGATTTTCCTCCGGGCGTCCCATCTGCAAAGATTCACAACGCCAAGCTGTACGAGACTTGTCTGTATATCATCCAAACTGCCAATAAAAAGTCATTCAAACCCTATACCACCCAGGAACTGGTGGCCACAGCAGGGGCTGATCTATAATACCATTCCTCAGTTGATGGCTCTTTTAAGTGTAAGCATAAAAGTATGTTGATTAAGCCTGGAAATACAAACAACAGCAAAAGCATTTATTGTTTGACCTTTTAGCATTGAGTTTGGAGCTGGTTTTAAAGAATACAGAAGAAAAAAGCTAAGGGATTCAGATGGCCATCATTACCCTCAAAGGATGTATCTTTCCCCCCTTAACCATAGTGAAAGAAATGGGTTTGCCAATGTAGTCTTGTCACACGGCATAATATTATTTCAAAGGATTTAATGCCGAATACTGTTCCTTAAAGAAACCATCCCACTATCATATCCTTTCTTGAAAACATTGACGCAATCCTAAAGACTTCAGTCTTAGACACTTACGGGGGGGGGGGGGAGCTCCTAGTCAACACAGTGGAAATTGTTTCTGAGTAAGCAGATAGGATTGTGCTATAAAAGTCACCATTCGCTTTACAGGCTTGGGATGAAATATTTTGGTTAGATCCTGGGGTTTCTTTCGCGTGATTCTTTTTAGGTTGTCCAGGTTTCCTGTGTACTCTTCAGAATCTGGAGCAATCTGAGGATATGACCCCACTGGCCCTCTTTAATGCAATTTACAGACAATCATGCCATTATGTTTTACATCTTACTTGCATTCAAGTTATTTCTTTCTTGTTTAATTTGAGCCACCCAGATAACTTTGTGTTCTGGGGCAGAATGCATATGTCATGAATGAATGGACAGATGGATGGATCCTAGCCATGTCTACTCAGAAGTAAGTCCCATTGGGTCTAGTGTGATTTACTGTCAGATAAGTGTGTATACTATAGAATTGCAGCTTTACTCAAATAGATACCACCAGTAATGTGTACAGCCTGATCATAACACTATATGGCCTGCTTGTGTACAGCGTTTTGAGAGCTAGAATTAATACCTCACAGAAGGCAGCAACTTTACAGTATTTCCTAGCGTCTTTTCAGATACATATTTCAGTTTTTCCTGCCACTTATACTTCAGTTTTTTGTGGCTAGAATAAATGCAAAGTTTTCACTTGGCCATTGCAATTTCATAGGCTGTGAGTCATGTGATTGCCATGGGTACCTATTGGCTATTGCCTGTGACATCACTGGTGAAGAACAACCATATACTCTGTTCTCATGGATGCAACGTTCTGAGAATACCAAAAGTGTTTGATTTCCTTTTGGGGGTTGCACTGATCCAACAGAAGCCCTGAAACAGCCTTCCAAAATAAAACAAAGCACACACATAAAACCCAAGCTGCTGGATACCAGCAACTATCCCTCCCTCTCATCCCACCGGCAGTTTCCTTCCATTTCACAAACAGTTTTTCTGTCTTTTTAATTATTTGACATGCCGTTTTTCTTTCCAGTGCTATAGCACACTTTGGCCATGTTTGATTTTTTTTTTTTAAAAAAAAGGAAGGGGAACCTGTGATGAGGCCATTCTTCTGCAGCAAGATGGTGGTGTCCTTATTGCCATCCAGGATAAATCTGGGCCAGAGCAGAACACTGCTCTAGCATGAACGGTGAAGGTGATGTGAAGAGGTCCTAATGTTAGTAATATTGATTTGGACAAACATTTGTGGGCTCCTTCTGGCCTGCACATTGACCCAAACCACATCTGCACCTGATTGTGCAAATAATAATAATAATATTTATTTATACCCCGCCCTCCCCAGCCAAGGCCGGTCTCAGAGCGGCTTACAAGCAATAATAAAAACGAATTGAATGATTACAACTTAAAAACAAAATTAAAAAACAACATTAAAATATGGAAACATTAAAATATGAAAATGTAGCCTCATCGCAGGTGGAGAAGGAAAGGAAAAAAGAAAGAAAGGGAGGGAATCAAATTGGCTCCAAGCCAAAGGCCAGGCGGAACAACTCTGTCTTACAGGCCCTGCGGAAAGAAATCAGATCCTGCAGGGCCCTGGTCTCATGAGGCAGAGCGTTCCACCAGGCCGGAGCCAGTGTTGAAAAGGCCCTGGCTCTGGTTGAAGCCAATCTAGATGTTCACCTATCCATCCTCTCTCCACAATAGGAGGCACTGTCCAGCCTTGTGTTCTTTTCCCAACTAATTTCCCACAGGCTCACCTATTTTCTGCAGTCCCTTACCCAGAGCAGGTAACATCAGAGCTCCACCACCGTAGACGTGGTTGACCTCCCTCAGCCTTCAAAGGCCTGCTTTCATCCCGAGCCAGGGCAGAACGCAAGAACAATGGCTTTTCAGGGAAAGTGTGCCCAACAGACTGAAGTAATTTTAAGAACGGATTGGCCTCTTTTGTATTCCCGGGGTTTATTTTAACTTGTTTGGACATGTATATTACATTAGTTACTAATAGGCTGATGTGGTTTACAAAAATTGGACCTTGCAGGGTAGCGCTAGCTAGTGGCTGCAAAGCATGTTGAGAAACATCCTGACATGTATCCAGGAACATACCTAATTCTGCCAAACATGCTTCTCGCACTCAGCTTCCAGCTGGTCTGGGCTTGTTGCTGGGGATGGGGGGGGGGTTAACCACG
This sequence comes from Podarcis vaucheri, assembly GCF_965113315.1. Lineage (NCBI taxonomy): Eukaryota > Metazoa > Chordata > Lepidosauria > Squamata > Lacertidae > Podarcis > Podarcis vaucheri. Next base: position 106,205,538 of record NC_138760.1, read on the forward strand.
GTTTGCCACATAATGACCATATGCGCAAAATATAATAGTTTCTCTGCCAGTATTTGCACTAAGGGCTGCAACTCAGTGGTAATGCATCCGTTTTGCATGCAGGAGGGTTCAGGATCAAACACACACACACACACCTGGTGGGGCTCGAAATATTCTTTGTCTGAAATCCTGGAGAGCTGCTGCCAGTCAGTGTAGGCAAAATTACATTTCCCAGGGCTTTTGCTGTCTGGGATGTCGCTAATGCAAATTTTAAGGCACCGGGGAATGAGGTTGGAGGTTGTTTTAATCTGGAGTCAGAAAACAACTTTTGAGGAACATGCAGCAGTATTTGCAATGCATCTGAACAGTGGCAGAGCTTCATGCTCCAGCACCGGGGGCGGAGAGCAGGTGGGGGCGGGGCGCACTGCCCAAAGGGGCGTGGCACGCATCCTGGGGGCGGGGCGTGCTGCCTGTGGGGGTGGGGTGCCCAGCACGAGCGGGGGGGACAGCCGCGATGGAACCCCACCGGGATTGCGCTGCCGGTGCATCTGAACCCTGCAAGTTGTACAAGTCCATGTTCTTCAGAGCCTATGAACTTTGGTGATGTCTCTTCTTTTAAATACACAAACCCACCAGTCCTCAAGGTTCTTAAATTAATCAGCTTAAACAAGATTGTTTCCTTCATTTCACGTACTTGAAACCTTTCTCTCTCTCCCTCCCTTACATTGTCCCCACTCTGCATTTCTGTAAATGTTGTTTTATTCACAAAGGAGTTTCCCTTATTTGTGATGAACTGAAATATTTCAATAAGGAAAGATGGCTAAAGTATTGCAAATCAAGTATTGCGGGTTGATTGAATAAAACAACAAACTTTCTTATATAGACACAGACTTGGTAAAAACAAAACACTAAAAGTACATATACACAGTTTTAAAATATATCATAATTCTATTAGCCAAAGACAGACACAAACTGAGATAGAATAAATTTAACAAAATCCCTTTCCCTAGTCTTTGCTGCAGAAATGAGAATTCTAGCAATTATTTGCGTTATTATTTTGTGTCAGCTAATAAGAAACGGGGTGTTATTAAGAGAAAGTAGAAAACAGAATCAGGCATACATGAAATTTCCAAAAAATATGGCAAGGTGATTCATATTACTGTAAACTCTGATTTTACAACCATTGTTTTGATTCCTGCAAGAGGGAAAAAAATCAGTTCCCGGGATTGTTGATCTGGAATCACCAAGTGGCTTTTCAGTAGAATTTTCAGACCTGTGGATTGTTTTGTGGATTTATTATGTATTGCATCATGGGACTTGCAGTGTCCGAGTTACTGAGCACATATAGGGTTCATAGGCTGTGCTGGTCTTATTAATTTCTCTTGCGTCCCTTCAGACTTCCTCAAACATTTCAGCTGTTTACTGCTAAAATCCAGTAAATCTAGGTAGCATCTGTTCTGCCAAAGTAACAGGGTTTAGTAATGATCCTATCCGGCTGAGGAGACATAATTTGAGCATACGATTGTAATGAAAGGGATAGGAAGAGTATCTCAAGAATGGCGTCCTTCATCCAAACCTGCTCAAAGCGCTTTATTCAACATTCAGTGCCCTGCCTTTGGTCCACCCACCATCAGATATATGGTTGGAGGATCCTTGGAAGGACCAGCCTTCGGGAGGCCCTCAGCTCTGTGCTACACACTCTATATGGTCATGCAGTCAAGCATGGATCCCATTTGAAAGTGGCGTCACTGGCTACCCATTGCTAAAATGGCCATCTGGGGGCAAGCTGAGGAGTGGCAGCATAGTTGGGTTGAGTCAGTATGAGGTAGTAGACACAGAGCGCCAATTGGATCTAGCCAGGACTCCAACGTTTACTGCCACGGAATCCACCTTGCCTCCCCTATGGCATATCTAACTAAAACCGAAGTGTCTAAACACAGAAGGGCTTTCACCCTGCCTCGATGTCATGCCCTCCCCTCGGCCATTCTTGAAGATTGACTACCCAGAAGACAATGCTCCTGTGACTTGGGACAAGTAGAAACATTAGAGCATGTCCTTCTCCAGTACCTGTACAGTGGTACCTCAGGTTACATACGCTTCAGGTTACAGACTCCGCTAACCCAGAAATAGTACCTCGGGTTAAGAACTTTGCTTCAGGATGAGAACACAAATCGTGCTCCGACAGCGCGGCAGCAGCAGGAGGCCCCATTAGCTAAAGTGGTACCTCAGGTTAAGAACAGTTTCAAGTTAAGAACGGACCTCCGGAACGAATTAAGTACTTAACCTGAGGTACCACTGTATTCCAGAGTCATCCTTACTAGCCTGATTTCCCCACTACTTCATAAGTACCCAGAGCGCACAGGACAATTTTACACCTCCCTGCTGCTCTCAGATACCGATCCTGCTGCGACGTATAGTGTTGCTAGGTTCTGCACAGCAGCGCTCGAGTTTCGTAGGAGGATGACCTGTGCCACAAATCAGCTTTAATGAACATATCAGAGTGCTCTGTAAATGATAGTTAAAGCCTTTATATATCAACCTTTTGTGCTCTTCTACACCCACCCAATGTTCCTGACCCTTCTTTTGGATTCTTTTAGCTTCTTTTAAATTCTTATAGACTTTTATATTCACCTTGTCTAAACGCTTTTCAGATTTTAAATCTAAAGGCTTTTTAGATTTTAAATGTTGGTCTATGACCGTAATAAAGATTTATATTGAATCAGTGTGAGAGGTAATACAGTGCCAGCCTGACTCCTGGTGCTGAGCCTGGTACTTGGGACAGGGCCTTTTCATCTTAAATCTGAAATAACCTTTCTAAGGAGGTCTATTTGGCACACAGCTGTTTGCTTTTAGACGGGCAGGGAATACAATTGTACAAGCTTTACTTGAGCACTGCTCTTAAAAGTGTCATTTTGATTGCTGCTGCTGCTGCCTTTTAACCTGCTTTTAGTTTTAATTATGTGGCTTTATTGTGCTGCTGTTTTATACATTATTGTAAGCCTCCTTGTGTATATTTATGAAGATGGGAAAGGAGTGCAGAAATAATAATAAAAAACTTTTTAAGATAGGAATATTTTCATGTGGGTGAACAAGGGATTATTTCAATGGCTGATTTCTTTCTGCACCCCTTGAAAATACATTGTTAATTTAACAACATCAACAACACCAGCATTTTGCTTACTAATGTAAATGCTTGCTCTAAGCTTTCAGCAAGCTAAAAAGCCCAAGGAAGCATAGCTAATACTTAGCACACATATTTCAAAATAATCTGGAAATAAGATTGCAATAGATTACAATGGCGCGCTATTAGATTTTATTGTGCTTTTTCGCATGGAGCGCCTTATGTTCCAATGGACAGGAGAAGCTATAAAAGCAATACTGTTACAATTATTGCTTGAACTATCCAGGCAAAGTTAGGCACTTTAAAATCCTGCTCTTCTTCAGAGCATTGTATTGTCCTCGTCATCACCAAAAGTTAATTCAGTCGAGATTAATTCCGTACCGATATATAAACCATGTGGGTTGTGGAAAGTCAAAAGCGCATTCACTGGGCATGTTGGCAGTGGCAGTCAATCATCCCTGTACAAGAATGACACTGTGAATTGCATGTCCTTCTAGTTTTTTGTGGCATAGCAATACTGTAGCAATAAGGTCAACTGAAATCAACCACAATTACTTACCACATTAGTAAACTGGTTACAATGGTAACGTACCATGAAGGGAGGGGTCAAGCAATACTCATATCCACATTTGTAAGAACTCAGTCATTTGGTGTGGCAGCACCTGAACTTTGGAACTCCTTCCTATTGAGATCTAGCAGGCGCCATCTCTGTACTTTCTGATGCCTGCTAAAAACATTCTCATTTAGACAAGCCAACTTAGATTCTTAGAAAGTTGAGGTAATTTTAAACTGGTTTAGTATTTTCACTTTTGTGTGTTTCAAAGTGTGGTTTTGAATTTTTCTTGTTTTGTCTTTTTGTAAACTGAGGTTGTTAGGGGTTTTGTTTTTACAGTCAAGTGGAGTATAAATTTTATGAAATAGATAGATTATGGTCTCTCCATGTTTCCAGTCTTCAGTTCTCCATATTTCCACACCAATTCACATTTTTAAAAGTCCTCTATAAATTCATCAGCCTTTTGGTGCAATTTTTTCTAAAACACACATTTTCCAATGCTATTTCCCCTAATATACATTCACTAACGTATGCATTCTAATGCACTCCTTGCCCTACATGCATTATTGTGCATGTTACCTAGCAGGAGAACTGCACTGCAAAATTCAAAGAAGTGCAAATTTTGAAAAGTAGCTGTGTTATGGTTCCCATATTGTCTCAGAAGATGAAGATTCTCCCCTATCCCCAATACCATATAGATATATATGGCATTTTCCAGCCAGAACTCAAGGGAACTCAGGTGGGCTCCATTGCCATTATAAGAGAACAAGGGAGGTGTTCATGGTGAGTTCTGGCACTCTTTTTCTAGAAAAATAGCACTGTAGTGTGTGTGTGTGTGTGTGCGCGCGCGCAATAAAAATATAGATAAAAAACCTTGTTACATTAATTTACTGACCTCCCTTCACCCTAAAAACAGATTTACCTAAACTCTGCAACTTGGATTATTTACTAGAAAAAACAAAAACCTTCGCTTGGGACTGCATACTGCTTGTTCTCATTGTATTTTATTCCCTGCTTTTATTTTCTTCCATTTACTGCCCACCCCCCGCATTAAGTTTAACACGGAGAGCAGAGGGTCAAATACCCTTGCTTGAAATGGCTGGTGGAAACCATTTCCCAGAAAGGCAAATTTCAGCAAGTGAGGTTTTCTCCCCTCAGGCCTGCTCTACAAGTTGAGAAACGGCACCTATGAATAGGACCCTTGTCCTGCATTGAAACTGCAAACCTTATCAAACCACACCTGCTCAACTTGTGACCTCTACGCAACTCACCAGAATTGTGTTGCTGGGCTATGGGGTCTTAGTGCTTGATGACCCTATTGTTGTTGTTTTTCCAGTTTAGGCAGGTAGAAAAAGCAAGCCATTGACTGGGTCTGTAATATTAGGGTATTTAGAGCCCTGTTCACCCATTACTTTCCTGAAAGGGCAACGTGGGTTGTTTTTTTTTTAGGGGTTTAGTCCTGTCACCAAGGTTACATGGCTCCACCCAACCTCTCCCATGTTGAGGCTTAACTTTTCGAGGACACCTTTTCTATCCACACCGGCTCCCCATGTGATTTAGGACTCTGATCTTTCAAGGGTCTAAATCACACAGGGAATCTGTTAAAACAGCAAAAAATGTATAGAACAAGTTCTAATAAGTGTTGGAAGTGTAAAGAGAAAGAAGGCACGTTTTACCACATGTGGTGGAATTATAAAGTAATCAAATGCTATTGGGAAATGATTTATAATGAAATGAAAAAAATGTTTAAGATAACTTTTGGGAAAAGGACCAGAAGCTTTTCTGTTAGGCATTACAGGCCAGGACTTGCCAAAATAATGGAAGAAACTCTTTATTTACGCTACAACAGCGGCGAGGATGCTACTAGCTAAACCCAAATGGAAAGATGACAAGATACCAACAGAAGAAGAATGGCAAGAAAAGCTGATGGAATACGCTGAAAAGGTGAAACTTACTGGGAAACTAAGAGACAAGGTGTTTCCTGCTTGGCAGGGGGTTGGACTCGATGGCCCTTGTGGTCTCTTCCAACTCTATGATTCTATGATTCTAAGGACAATAGAGACTTTAAAAAGGACTGGGAACCGTTTATGGTGAATCTACAGAAACATTGCAAAGAAGTGATCTCACGAGCAGGGTTTGAGTAAACACTTACAATTAAGAAAATAAACAAAAAAAGTTAAGAGACAATAAAGGGGTAAATAATAAAACATAAGATGTGACTTGGGAAATAGGGCATAAAAGTGATAAGAATATAACAATATTTAATTAAAAGATCGAAAAATTAAGGTACAACAAATTAGGCAGGACAAGCAATATTTAAAGAACGAGAAGGGGAAGCTGAGGGAAGCCATTGGAGGGGGGATCTATATATGCTATATGTGATAATGATTTTGTTGAAGATAAAATTGTATATATATCACACAGGGAATCTACACAGAGAGGAAGGTTCCCCACCTCGGAAGTTAACCCTCAACAATGTGAGGTGGGCAGAGGACTGCGCAGCTAAACACAAGGCCCCACCCACCACAGCCATTTTGTGTCCATGTTGCCCCTTCACACAAGTAACACACGAAGAGGGTTTTTAAGAAGCCAAACTCCTGGTCCTGTTCACACCATACATTTTAAAGCACTCTACGGCTTCCCCCAAAGGATTCTGGGAGCTGTAGGTGGTTAAAGGTGCCAGGACTTGCTAGGAGACCCCCGGATTCTCCTCAGTTACAATCCTCAGAATGGTTTTAAGAGACAATCTCTTTTCACAAGGATCTCTGGGAATTACAGCACTGCAGGGGGAATTGGGGTCTCCAAACAACTCTCAGCATGTTTAAGAAACTACAGTTCCCAGGATTCTTTGGGGGAAGCCATGGCTGTTTAAAGTGGTTTCATAGTGCTTTAAATGTACGGTGTGGATGTGGCCTTCTTGTCTCTTCAGAATCTGTGGGGTGTGTGGCTGTCTCCCACACCAATTATCCCTCTGAGTCAACTGTGCTCTAGGGCAGGGTGTCCCAGCCTTTAAAGATTTTTGTGGGGGGTGCTGCAGGCCGCTGGCCACCTCTGAGATGCAAAGGAGATTCCCCCCCCCCACTGCCATGCTGCAATTTGGGGTCATCCCGATCACAGCTGGGGGAGAATGGAATAAGCCTCCCCACACGCTGTGATCCCCAAAAAAATTGGGCTTCCCCACACCTACAATCAATTATAGAAAACCAGAATATACAGCTGCACACTATGTATTGGGATAGTGCAAGGTTTGGCTCCTTGGGAGCTGAAATATACTACAGTGCTGTCAGATGGGTGGCAGAGCTTGCTGCCGCAGTGTTCTGCGGAGTTTTTTTGAATATTTGAAAAGGAGAAGCGGTTGTGATCTGAGCTTTCTGGCAAAAGTGACAAAAGGGGAGAGTGTTGGGTTCTGGTGCAAGAGGTCAAAGGGGCACAAAGGGCTTAGCCAGAAGTTCCCAAGATGATCTCTAGCAAGACGCTTCCAGTATAACCAAGCCTTCATCAACCCAAGCACTTGTTGGAGGGCTGGAGGAAGCTATAGTCCAGGCATAGGCAAACTCGGCCCTCCAGGTGTTTTGGGACTACAACTCCCATCATCCTTAACTAACAGGACCAGTGGTCAGGAATGATGGGAATTGTAGTCCCAAAACATATGGGGGGCCCCCAAGTTTGCCTATGCCTGCTGTAATCCAAACTCTGTGGTAACCCACTTTATAGAACTGTTGTGAGGATGACAAATATATACTGCCCCGCCCCCGAAAAATGTGAGAAAGAAAATAATCAGCATGTTTCAGCTTATATTGTACTACAAGTCATACTTTAATTCAGGCATAGGCAAACTCGGCCCTCCAGATGTTTTGGGACTACAACTCCCATCACCCCTAGCTAACATGACTGGTGGTCAGGGATGATGGGAGTTGTAGTCCCAACACATCTAGAGGGCTGAGATTGCCTATGCCTTTTTTAATTCACCATTAACTACCATTCTGGTTTGAGTGGCATCACTTTGGTGTTCCACTGGTGCCATATGGTGATTGGCCAGTGGGAGCTGTCACCAGCTTTTGATTGGGCCCACATATGTATTGGTATTGTGGTGATATCATCAGCGTATGCCATGATAGGAATAGCTGGGGGTGGCTGTCATTTTTCATTGTCCCCCCCTTTTGTTTTTTTTTTTGCTGCTGCTGCTCTTTCCTGTGCTTTAGACAGAGCTTGGAGAACCTCAGGCTCCCTAGTAGTTAAATCACTGTAGGTTCCTATAGGTATAGTGGCAGCCCCTAGCTGGGCCATAGGATCACCCTATCAAGCGTGAACTTTGGCTTCCTTTGAATTATGCAACTCATGTTGTGGAAGTTTACTCCGGAGTAAATCACAATGAATGGGGCATACTTCCAAGGAAGTATATCTTGTTCTAAATAAAGCTTTACTTTGCAAGAGGTCCTGCGGTTTCACTAAGAAAAACTAACAACAACAAAATCCAAATAAGCAGAGAATAAACAAAAAAGCAAGGGAGAAAGGTAAGATTCTTGTGGCTGGTGACCTCTCCCCCCCCCTTCTTTCTCTCTCAGTATCAAGGGAAGCGACAAAGGGTTTTTCCACACTCCATAAAGTGTTAATAATGCGCGCGATTGTTCCAGATTAACTCTCAGTCCAAGGAACGATAAATAGGTGCGAAGCTTGCCTGCTGCCGCCTATACTTTTCAAAGTAGCTTCTCCCTTCTTTTGGAAGAAAACAAATTATAGAGAAGGGGAGTAATTGAAGCGGGCAGTTTTGGCTTTCAGCAGACAGGGGTGGAGAGGGAGAGAGAGAGAGAGAGAGAGAGAGTGACGAAGGAGGAGTGCACAAAAGGAAACCGAAGAGCCGGCCACCAAAAACTTTTTGTGGAAATGATTATATTGTGCCACATTTATTGGCAGCCCAGGCTGCCGAATTCAACCACCCCCACCCCCAACTCCGGCCCTGATCGCTCTTCCAAAAACTTAAGATCTCGGATCTCTCGTGCCTTTGGGCTCGGTTTCGGAAGGAGGCCCAGCCCTTTCGATTTTCCACCCGAACCTGCAAGAACCAACATTTCATTTGGAAAGGCGAATCCCATAGCCTCGCTGCGGGACACTCTTCTTGCAAGTAACGCGGAGGACACGGACGCACGCACGCAACCAACTCCTTCTCTCTCAATCCCCTCCTTAAAGGGAGGCGGGATCTCCGGGCATTTGATCTCTGCGATCCCGCCCCTACTCCGGTATCCTAAAGTGGTTCCCAAGCACTCTCTAGTCCGGCAGGCAAACGGGGGGGAGAGGGAGAGAGGGGTGGGTGGGAGAGCAAAGGAGGCAGCCCACCAAAAGTGCAGCGGCGTCTTTCCCGCCCCCCCCCCCGCACGCCAGCCCCTCTTCCCTGCACTATGGTGCACCCGATCCACCGCGCTCGAGTCTTTCCGCTCCTGCCGATCAACAACTCTCCAGAGCGGGCAGTGGTGGCCACAGCAGAAAGCGACTCGGATCGGAGGGATACCCACGTTTAATAAAAGTGAAGTTGCGGGAGGTGGAGGAGGAGGGAGGGAGGGAAGAAGGAGAGAGGGAGGGAGGAGGGGAGGCAGCCAAGGAGAGTGGGGGAAAAAGCTCTCTCTGAAGTTTTGGCTCCAACACCCCCCCCCCGCTCTCCTCGCTCCCCCCCAGCCCACCTCCAAGCAGCAAGAAGGCGAAAGAAGGGGACGAAACGGGGGTGTGGAAAGGCTGACCCGCTGCAACGGAGCGGCACAAACCACCATGCAGCTTGTGTTATGGGCAGTGGGATTAAGCACGCTCTTCCTGCAAGACTTCTTGAATGTAGCCGGTGCAGCAGCAAGGAAAGAAAGATTGCATCTGAGACAAGGTAAGATACAGCAGCGCCTTTTTTAAAAAATAAAATAAAAATAATTTTCTTTTTCTTTTTAAGTTTGGCATTGCTTTGCTCGTGGCGGGGTGGGGTGAAGGGGTGTCACGCTTTTCTTTTCAACGCGGGGAGGCAAATCTGCAAAGCGCAGAAAGCGTTCCTAAGCAATTGGAGCTCCAGACGTATCCAGTCTGCTAGCAGCTCCGCCTACAAATATATGTATGCTGTGCTTAAGATTTCGAAACACTTGCAGCCCCGCAACATTGCTGTCGGTAGTTCAGCCTGCTTTGCTTTTCTCTTTCGCTGCCTGTGGCTGGAAAGCAGCCTCCCTAAACATTTTTTTAATAAACAAAAACAAAAACCTAAAACTCCAGCACTTGTGCCATGTGTACTTCTGCTGCAAACAGCTGGACATTTCTGTTGGCTCTTTTTGTGCTCTGTTTAAAGGCAAAAGTTTTGCATTGGGGAGGCCGGGGGGAAGGGAGCTCCTGTTAGCAAACCTGTTAATTCGCTCACCTCCTGAACGTTTCCTTGGGCTGAACTGAACTGCTTGGCTCAGCCTCAGAAGGATGCTATTTGCAGTGGCCCAGAACTAAGTGCTTTCTTTCCAGAGCAGCATTGGGTTTTAGGAGATGTCAACCTTGCGGTGCACATACATTCATATATACCTGTGTGCATTTTGCGGTGGTTAAGGAATTTTACGTCCCGTTTGTGCAATTGCTGCCGAGTGCATGTGCTGTTCGCAGTGCTTAGCGTGGTTACATAAGAGCGGAAAGTTTTTTTCCCCCCTCACAGGCAGCCTCTGCCCTATTGCTCTAAACCGCCAGCCTCCTTTACCTTTGTGAGCGTTTGCAGAATGCACATCAGATATTTCAAGTGAATGAGGCAAGTTATAACTCTTGAGAAAGATGGGCAGTGTTCAGAAAAAACAGTCACTTACTGTGTCTTTCCCACAGATAAGGAAATGGCCCTGCTATGGGGCTGTTGCTGGTTTCCCTTGGTACTGGATTTCTCACAGTCCCACGGGGTGGAAATAATATTGTATAGTGCACAGACGCACACACTTGCATCCGCTCACAGGGGATCTGTTTTGTTCCCTCTCGACAGCCAAACTGCTGGAGACTCTGAGTGAGTACGAGATAGTGACCCCCACCCGGGTGAATGAGTTTGGAGAGCCCTTCCCTCCCAAAGTCCACTTTCGAAGGAAGAAGCGGAGTCTCCATTTGGACGCTGAGGCCTGGGGCCCGGATTCTACCTCCTCCTCCTCCTCCCCATCTTCCAGTGCCGTCCAAGCGCACTATAGGCTCACAGCCTTTGGGCAACACTTCTTTTTCAACCTTACAGCCCATTCGGGATTTATTGCTCCTCTCTTCACTGTCAGCTTCCTGGGAGTACCTGAGGTTAACCAAACAAACTTTTACACCGAGGAGGAGGAAAGTGACATTAAGCACTGTTTCTACAAAGGACATGTCAATACCGAGCCCCAGCACACAGCAGTCATCAGCCTCTGTTCTGGGATGGTAAGTTAAGTGGCCTTCCTTGCTGGTCTTGGCTGTGGATGGAGTCTTGTTGTCACAAGATGGACAGCCCTTGTTGTTGTTTATAGGGGCAGGGGTGGGGTGGGGTGGGGTGGAATGAATTCATTCTCAGCCCTTGATTCTGAACCACAATTGGGGATGCTTGGGATTATGTCACACTTTTTTTAAACATCCTTGCCCCGTGGCTCTATTGGAACCTGTCTGCATGTAGGAGGAGTGCTGAAGTTAAAGATAAGGCTTTTAAACAAAGCAAAACTCCTGTTTGTTAAAAGTTGTTTGCTGATGGATATCGGAGCTGGCTGCTTTCCTTCCTTCAGCATCTCTCCCCCCCCCCCCGCCTTATTTACAAAGCACTCTTTTAAAAAAAAGTGAAACAAAAGTTAAGGAATTGCCATTGTGGTCCGAGGCTAGAGCAGTAGATCAAAAATCAAAGGATTCACTTTTGAGGAGAGCTCATTTTGATTGATGGAGAAGAGGGGAAAGCGATGCGGGGAGGGAGAAAGGAGGGTTGGGGGGGCAATGATCTGCCAGGAACAAGCAGTGATCATTAGCAAATTCTGGGTTTTTTTCCTCCCAAAGGTCATTAGAGCCAAGTCCTTCTCTCCCCCCTATTCCCATTGACAAACACATGAGCAGTGTCCAGCCAAGGAGACTTAACCGGGGAACTGCAGGGCTCTGACGTGAGACTGGGATTGCGATGGGAGAGGAAGCTGGGAGGTGGGGTTACCCCAGGCGGCTTTTTGGAGGAGGGGGCAGATGGGTGGGTTTGGTGGGAGGAGGATTCGCAGTCAGAAGAACCCCAAACAAGGGTGGTGCTCTGAGCCGGAGAGCTATTTAAGGTGGAAGGAGACAAATAGAAGCAGCGTGTGTTTTCCCCTTTTCTTCCCCCTCGCTCCCCCTAGGGACGAAAGTTTACTGCTCTACAGCTCTGCAACTTGGAAGTTTCTTGAAAAGTGTCCTTAAAGCCGGCAGGGCTCCTCTCTAGTTTAACAGGTTTTAAGTTGAAAAGCATGGCACGGTGTCAGACAGTGTGCGCAGTTCTTGCTAAGGAAGCCTGCCCGAGGATGGGGGTATATAGTCAGGATAGATACTACTACTTTGATCCAGTAGGTGGGTTTGCGGGAAGAGTGGTACGGGTTCCCAGCTTTCAGAGCACCAAAAGAGTACCGTATTTTTCGCTCTATAACACGCACCTGACCATAACACGCACATCATTTTTAGAGGAGGAAAACAAGGGAAAAAACATTCTGAATGAAACAGTGGATGTATCATTTTTGTGCTTCATGCTGTGGCCACAGACATGTGATCTGATGGTGAATTTGGGCTGACCCAATGCAAAGATCCTGAGGATCCATGTGGATCCATGCTTTGTAACCACGTTTTTGCACCATTGCAGCCCCAGACAACAGTGGGTGCGTGATTTGGGGGGGCAGGCTGTAGCCATGGACATGCTATGTTCTCTGGTGGTGAATTTGGGGGTGACCCAATGCAAAGATCCTGAGGATCCATGTGGATCCATGCTTTTTAACCACATTTTTGCACCATTGCAGCCCCAGGCAACAGTGGGTGCATGATTTTTGGGGGGCAGGCTGTAGCCATGGACATGCTATGTGCTCTGATGGTGAATTTGGGGGGGTGACCCAATGCAAAGATCCATGTGGATCCATGCTATGTAACCACGTTTTTGCACCATTGCAGCCCCAGACAACAGTGGGTGCATGATTTGGGGGGGGGGCAGGCTGTAGCCATGGACATGCTATGTTCTCTGGTGGTGAATTTGGGGGTGACCCAATGCAAAGATCCATGTGGATCCATGCTTTTTAACCACATTTTTGCACCATTGCAGCCCCAGGCAACAGTGGGTGCATGATTTTGGGGGGGGGGCAGGCTGTAGCCATGGACATGCTATGTGCTCTGATGGTGAATTTGGGGTGACCCAGTGCAAAAATCCTGAGGATCCATGTGGATCCATGCTTTTTAACCACATTTTAAGTGGGGAGGGAAGGAAAAACACAGAAGGGCTAAGAATGCAGGAGTGGGGTATAACGGGAGAGAGAAAAGGAAGGCAAAAGTTTCCCCCACGCACCCACCCAAGCCAGCCAGCGCTCGCTCTCTCTCTCTCTCTCTCTCTCTCTCTCTCTCTCTTTCTCTCTCTTTCTCTCTCTCCCACCTGCATGTTTTCAGCAGCACCGGAGCACAGAGAGGAAGGAACGGAGCACAGAGAGGAAGGAACGACACTCTGCTTTCCCCTCTTCTTTCCTGGAGGGGAGGGGCTTTCCCTGCTCTTTGTTCCGTTTGAGCAAACACAGTAAGGAAACAGAGAGGGTGGGCAGTAAGACCCTGAGGCAGAATGCAGGAATGCACCCACTTCCTCTTTTCAGGTTTCCCTTTCAGGTTTCCCAGCTCCCTGAAGCGCGGTTTGATTTTTGCCCGATTTTTCGGCTCCAGGGACCACACATTCGCTGCATAACACGCACAGACATTTCCCCTTCCTTTTTAGGAGAAAAAATCTGCGTGTTATAGAGCGAAAAATACGGTAATTTGATTAAGCTGTCATTTCCCCACTTGGAAGAAGTCCTGTTTTAAGAAGTTGTAAGAAAGCTTTGGGTCCTGCTGTCAAAACCTGACGCTCATCAGCTTTCTGTCCCAATTGCATGGGGAAGAAAAAAGATGTGAGGTTTTGCTTTTCTCCCCCTCCCCCCCCCCTGTTGCAGAGAGAGAGAGAGATGCAAGCAGCTAAGTTTTAGCCTTACTTACCAGGCAGAACTGTCCTGGTGTTGGGGTTGCCTGGGGCAGTGCCCTACAGGTGGGAAAGGGATGCAGTGACACGTAACCCGTTTTCTCCCCCCGCAAAACCATATTCCTTTCCTCCAAGATGCTGCTTGCGCAGTTGTAGTAAACCTCTGTGCCATTGTTGTTGTTGTGATGTTCTGATGCTTAGGGGGCGGAGGCAGTGGAGGGGAGGGAGGGCCCAGGGCTCTGCGGAAAGAGCCACCAGGGGGTGGGAGTGTGTTCTGCCAGGCCTCTAGACAAGCATGGCTTACCAGAAGAGGAGGGGAAATAACACTCATTTTCCTAACTGAGCTCAGGCACTGTGCCTTCCTACTGGGATCGACCTTAAGGGACTCCAGGAACTTCCCAGCCTCTTCAGCCCGCTGGAAACTTAAGGTGGAAAGGCAAGGAAGACGTCAAGAGAGATCTTCCCTCCACAAGCCCCTGTGGGGAATGGTGGGAATGGGAGCGAGCAGGGCCCTGTTTGTAATTTGATTGGATCCGTAAGAGGGGCCACCTGTGCAGCGAGTGTCTTTAAGTGTTCCTGAGATGTGATCTCTTGTGCCACCTCCAATCTTGATCGTGTTTGAGAAATCCAGGATGATAACCTACAAATAAGACGTCCAACAAAGCTGCATGTTGGAAGGTTTGGGACAGATGAAGCAAAGTGCTTCTTCACTCAGTGCATGTGGAACTCCCTCTAGAAGGAGGCAGTGATGATGGTCACCAACCTGGACCTTAAAAGAGGTTTCTTTTAGATGAATTCATGGAGAAGAGGGCTCTGATGGCTCTGCTGAGCCTCCACAGATGGGGACAGTAATTCCACTTGTATATATATATATATATATATATATATATATGCTTTCGTAGATTTTCACGGGTACAGGAATGCAGGTTTTGGTGTCTTCGGGTGTCTTCCCGTGTAAGAGTCGGGGTGTCTGGGCGACGTTTCGACGAGGTCTCACTCGTCATCTTCAGGCTGGTGCTTTCGGCTTCTTGTTATTCAAAGTTTAAGGTTTCAAAAAGAAAAAAGAACAATACAAAATATAAAAAAGAATACAACAGTAACAGAAAAGAAAGAAAAAGAAGGTATAAAAATACATTCTATTAAAAAAAATTAACAAAAAAGAACAGATTAAACCTTTACATAGCTTTCTTCCTTTACTTATTTCCTTGACCTCCTCACACCTCCCAATTTTGTATTCTAATTCAAGTCGTTTTTTCAGCAAATCCTTCCAACCTTATTTTCATTTAAGTAATTTAATTTAAAATAATATAGTTTAACGTCCTCTCTTTCATCACTTTCATCAGTTTCTCTCATACTCTGGTTTCTCTTCTATGGTTTCTCTCATACTCTCATACTCTGGTTTCTCTTCAGATCATATAAATCTTTCGCCTTTTAGTAATTCCACTTGTTGGAAACCGCAGGAGGGGAGAGTGCCCTTGTGTTCGAATCCTGGCTTCCCACAGGCATCCGGTTGGCCACAGGATGCTTGGATTGCATCAGGACCATTGGCTTGATCCAACAGGCTCTTCTTGGCTCTTTTGTAGCTTCTTATAGAAATCCAGCCTGAGAAAAGAGAAGTTTCTCTCTCAGTTCACTGATCCATGCCCAGTGCTGCCGGTTAGTCCAGAAAAAGTGGCCCACCTCCATCCAAGAATACATAAATACCTCAAGGTGCAGCTTGTGGATGGGGAGAAATCTGTGATGAGTAAAAGCAGAACATCTGAGAAATTCCCTCCTGCTGGCCTGCTCATTTGATTGCACCACAGTGGTAGAGTTAGTGTGTAGTTTGCACAATTTTTTTAACAGTTCAAGGAGTCAAAGAGCAGGACAAAGTCATCTGCTTACTACTTCATTGTGGTACCGAAGATTCTTTTTGGCCGTTGAGTTTATATTCAAGGAGCTGCAAGCGAATGCTGTTCGTCTGTGGCCGGGGTGGGAAACTTGTGTGGTCTCCAGATGCTGGTGGACTCCAACTCCCATCAGCCCCAGTCAGCATGACCAGTTGTTTGGGGATGATGGGAGTTGCAGTTCAGCGACGTCCAGAGGCATGCAATTTCCTCATCTGCAGGCCTTCAAATACGTCACATAGTATTCACCTTAAGGAATCTTGGGAAAGAGCCAACGATGCAAAGCAAATACTATACATGCCATGTGTACCAAAGCCACCCAAAATACAGGTAGACAGTCATGCAAATGCAGCCTTTGTGCAAATTCCCATTCTTAGCAGAAGTTTAGAAACAGAATGGCCAGGTGTTTTCATGTTTTGGAAGCCACCCAGAGTGGCAGGGGCAACTCAGCCAGATGGGTGGGTTATAAATAATAAAATGATGGTGATGATGATGATGATGCAAGCCGTGCCTGTTGGAATCCCTTCTTCTGCAAAGCTCTGAAAGGTAAGGAGTCCTGTCCTCTTCCCCCCCCCCCTTCTGCCCTGTTTCAAAGTTGTTGAATGAATCTTCTCTCTCCTCAGCACAGGAGTTGGAAGTTGGAAGTTTCACTGTGTTATTTTCATTCCTTCTCAGCTCGGCACATTCAGGTCTCATGATGGAGAGTATTTTGTAGAGCCACTGATACCGCCTGACCAGCAAGAGTATGCAGAAGAGCACAAAAAGCCACACGTGGTCTACAGACACAGCGTACCTCCGACAGCCGTGCCAAGGGACAAGCAGACTTGCGACACTTCAGGTAATCCCATATTTTGCTTTCCCCTGACCTTTAGCATTGAGTTTGCAGGAGGTAAGAATAATTTTGAAACCATCCAAGATAGCCCACGAGGATTGGAATCCTAAATTGGGGATGAAGAATTGATGGATGTGGGCTGCTTACTTTCTAAGAATATCTCTCTGGAATGGATAATCTAGTCCCGTTGTTCAGCTGAGTTGGCTTTGGTCTCTAGCATTATTGATTGCCCCAAGGCAAAGCTCAGCTCCTTTCAGGTCCGCCTTTCATCTCTTGTGCTTGAATTTTCCCTTTTTGTTTCACACTGCTTGTGGAGCTGTGCCCCCTTTCTCCTTCAAACTACAAGGGCACAATATTGCATGAAACTCAGTCCATAATGCAGGAGGCAGGAGGGAAGGGGAGAGCTCCTCCGGCCTTCTCTCTCATAGTGTTTGTGCACAAATACATTTACTTATAATGTAAGTAAGGGATGCGGGTGGCGCTGTGGTCTAAACCATTGAGCCTCTTGGGCTTGCCGATCAGAAGGTTGGCGGTTCGAATCCGCACAACAGGGTGAGCTCCCCTTGCTCTGTCCAAGCTCCTGCCTACCTAGCAGTTTGAAAGCACACCGGTGAAAGTAGATAAATAGGTACCGCTGTGGCAGGAAGGTAAACAGTGTTTCCATGTGGTCTGGTTTCTGTCACGGTGTTCTGTTGCGCCAGAAGCGGTTTCGTCACGCTGGCCACATGAACCGGAAAGCTGTCTGTAGACAAACGCCGGCTCCCTCGGCCTGAAAGCAAAATGAACACCACAACCCCATAGTCGCCTTTGACTGGACTTAACCGCCCAGGGGTCTTTTACCTTTACCTTACATTTACTTATAAGAATAAATACATAAATAATTTTTTTATGACCCTTGGGGTCCCTTCCAACTTTACAACTGTATGATACATGCTTAAAACTGAAGATACAGTTAATGCATTGCAGGCTGGCATTGCTACTTTCATTAACATAAGAACGTAAGGAGAGCCCTGCCTCCAACAGTGGAGATAGATCATAGCCATGGTGGACTCTTGATAGCCTTACTTTCTTTTGCCTTTTGTTCTTACATCTCTGCTGGCTCTTCCAAGATTTAGCTTCAGTAGATGTCACTGAGTTCTAGTATTAGGTAAAGGTCCATTTTCTTCACACCATGCATAATCTTATACAGTGGTACCTCGGGTTACATACACTTCAGGTTATATGCAGGTTACACACTCTGCTTCAGGTTAAGAACTTTGCTTCAGGATAAGAACAGAAATCAGGCTCCAGTGGTGGGAGGCCCCATTAGCTAAAGTGGTGCTTCACGTTAAGAACAGTTTCAGGTTAAGGGTGGACCTCCGGAACAAATTAAGTACTTAACCCGAGGTACCACTGTATACTGATTTGGAAGACAAGAGCTGAGAGTAAGATTACCACGTAATGATACAGGCCTATAGAACCTTGCAAAACATCTCAGATGAGACCTCTTGGTCACAGGCTGATGTTGATCACTAAAACGACACTCCAGGAGAAACGTCCTGCTCCACTCTCCACTCTCCACTCCCATCTCACACACTTCACCAGCATCTGGCGTAAATATCCATAGTGGGTTTGCATGGGGGGAACCATCCACCGCTGTGCCAGGAGACAACTACAACGTTCCTGCCAGTTGCTTCATTGCAATACATCCGCGCGTTTATGAGAGAGGCATGAAGAGCCATATTTGCCTAAAACACATGTATGGATTTTTGTGTGTGTGTCCACATATATTTGGGGAGCAGGGATGCCATTGACTTATGTTGCGCTTTGCTGTCATTATAGCATCCTTGAACCCCCTGCAATGCAGGAATATGCAACTGTCTCATGCAAGGGTTGAACCATGGCATGATCAGCACAAACGCTCTCTGTCTATAACTAGATTCCCCCTGCCCCAACTTCAACACAACATGTCTTTTTCTCTCTGTGCGTCTGTTTGCATCCAATACAGTGGTACCTCGAGTTACATACGCTTCAGGTTACATACGCTTCAGGTTACAGACTCCGCTAACCCAGAAATAGTGCTTCAGGTTAAGAACTTTGCTTCAGGATAAGAACAGAAATCATACTCTGGCGGCACGGCGGCAGCAGGAGGCCCCATTAGCTAAGGTGGTGCTTCAGGTTAAGAACAGTTTCAGGTTAAGAACGGACCTCCGGAACAAATTACAGTGGTACCTCAGGTTAAGTACTTAATTCGTTCCAGAGGTCTGTTCTTAACCTGAAACTGTTCTTAACCTGAAGCATCACTTTATCTAATGGGGCCTCCTGCTGCTGTCACGCCGCCGGAGTCTGATTTCTGTTCTTATCCTGAAGCAAAGTTCTTAACCTGAAGCACTATTTCTGGGTTAGTGGAGTCTGTAACCTGAAGCGTATGTAACCTGAGGTACCACTGTAAGTACTTAACCCGAGATACAACTGTAATTTACTTCTTACTGTCCCTGTATTCCAACTGCCTGGGTGCATTTCGGCCTAGTGCGCCAGCTCGCGTGCCGTCCATCGCATGCAGGAGAGAGGCAACCCGGAACTGGAGAGATGTGGGAGCTGTGAGGTGTTCAGAGACGCAAACTACAGTCACCGGGATTATTTGGCGAGGAAGCCGTGACTCTCAATGCGGAATAAGCACTTTAAATGTGCGCTTCTGCAGAATGAATACTGCACCTGAAACCCCCAGTGCTGGTCCTCACACTGAGTAGGATTGTGTCAAAATTTTGCCTGTGAAATAACTTAAGTCTCTCTTGTTCCAGGTCCCCTCTCTTCTGCTCCAGGTGCCATCTTTGATTGCTATTCGTAACATGATTCCAGCTTGTCAAATACCATGCTGGGGGTGGTCAGGCAAACCTCTCACATATTTAAATACCACATGGAGGGGGTGGCTGTTCCCTGAGACTGCTCACCACACCTGCCTGTAGCAGCGTGTTTGGCGAGCGGGTAAAGAGGTCCCCTGCGCGTGTACTAGCTATGCACACAAAACAACCTTTTGCAAGGGTCTTTCTGGGTCTTACAGAAGAAGCCCTGTTTGCATACATCCGTACATGTCTCAGGTCCTTTGTGCTCACTGAGCATGGAAGTGAAAAGCATGACTGGCAGATGAATCAGTGACCAGGGAGTGGGCTATCCCTTGACCTCAGGCATGTTTAAGATGCGCAAAGGGGTTTGTTTATATGCAACGATGCTACCGTATTGGCCCAAATATAAGCCGCACTTTCCCCCCCAAATTCCGACAGTGAAAAGTTAAAGTGTGGCTTATATTCGCGGGCTTATGATATCGCTGCTGAAACAGCCTAGGATGCCACCACGAGGGCTGTCGGGGGGTGCAGGACAATGGTGCCCGCCTTGTCCACTGCTCCCAAGCCTCCCCCGAGCCGTCAGAGCGAAGAGGGGGAGGCCGCGGGCAAAGTGGGCGGGAGTGCGGGCAGTGGCGCACAGCCTGCCCGCTGCTCCCAAGCCTTGTAACTGCTGCTGGAGCCCTAGCAAACAGGGTGGCGGACTGCTGGCGGCTGGTCGCCAGTGCCGCCACTTCCCACTGTGGGCCTCCGCTGTCGGGGGGGGGGGTGCCCGCCCAGTGCCGGGAGCAGCGGGCCGTGGGATGGCGAGTGCTGGCAGGGGCTGCCGCACCACCACCACCATGTGATCTCCTTCTGCCTGCCCCGCCACTGTTAATGTAGTGGGGGACATCTTCCTGGCGCAGAATATCTTTTCTTGCCCAGTTGGCCCCTGCCACTGCTGTTAGGGAGCAGGGGGTGCCCACCCAGCATGGAGGGGGCAGCCAGTGGTGGGTTGCAGGTGCCCGGGTAGGCCACCTCCACCCTATGCCAACCTATCCCAGCTGCACTGTGTAAGGCTGGCACTTTGGAGGACTGTTGGGGCCTCTTTGACAGCCCCCCATCATTTCCTAGTGCGCTGTGCGGGTCCTCTAGGGCCACAAATGTTTGCTTGGACCACGTGGTTGCTGCTATGTGGTCATCTTATATTTGGGTATTGTCTTTTTTTCTCTCCCCGCCCCCCCCCTGAATTTTAGAGGTTTGGTTTATATTTGGGGCAATACTGTATGTGAGAATATCACTAAGGCGAAATGAAGCTGATCATTTGCCTTCACTATGAATGTTTGTGTTGCGGGGGGGGGCACACGTTTCCGCCTTTTTCCTAATGCAACTTGGTCACTTCTTTCTGACCTCCGGAAGCTGTGGGCATTTATAGATAATTTGAAATGAAGATAAACTTTTTTTAAAAAAACTTTTTGTTTTTAATCATTTGTTACCCATTCCAATACTCAAGTGGAATATTCTGGCATACAATGGGGGTGGGAGAGAACAGTTTGCCAATACAGAGTAAATAATTAAATAAGAAAAAATAAGAAAAAAATCTATACTTGCACACCATTATTAACGTCTTTGTTATCGCATAAACAGAGAAAATAAAGTACATGATGTTCCTATGCTACAGGAAAAGGGTTAACAGCTGCCTCCACCGCTCTTGCAATTCTTATGAAACACTATCTTAATAATAAACATTGCTTTGATTCTTAAACCACTCTCAATACCTCTTTTCCAATATTTTTATATAGAACTTTACAAACCTGTAATGGGATCTATTTATGCCAACATTGTAAAGAGACTTCTTTCCCCCCAACTTACCATAGTTGCTTCCCACAGTTTCGCTTGTGATATTTTATGTATTAATATCCTGTGCCAGATGCCTGTGTACTATTCCCCTTAGAGATGACGTTCATTGTTTTGATGTGCTTTTAAACGGTATTTGGCTCTCAAGGTCCAGGCATCTGCCACAGCACTCATCCCGAGCTAATTCTCTTTGTGTTGTGGGCAGGTAGTCTTTTGCCCAGGCCATCATCTTAATCATAGCTGCTTTGTTGTGGTTTTTCTTTATCGTTAATCGTTCATGTTCATTGGTGTGTAGCGGGCTTGAAGCAGGAATTCATTTGATTCCAGTTTACTTAGCTGGGCTGACTGGAACTAGTGGTGCAAAAATTAGTATTATGGGTAAAGCGATCGAACGAGTGAGGGAAAACCCCTTGCCAGGAGTTGCGTTAACATGTAGACAGCTCTGCTGTCCACCACTCGTTCCGATGGCCTGCCATGAGTTGGAAGCCGAAATCCTGGAGCAGGGATCTGCATAAGAAAAGCCCTGCAGGATCAACTACAGGCCCATCTAGTCTAGTTTCCTGTTCTCACAGGGGCCAGAGGAAACTCACATGCTGGAGATGAGGGCAACAACATTCTCCTCACTTGGGATTCCACCGCCCTCAACAGCAGAGGAGGCTTCTCATGTTAGCATCCTGATCTTCCAATGTGGGGACCTTCCACAAGTACATGGGGCTCCCCACTTCAGTCAATGCCCCTTCAGTTCATGGGGGAGGCAGGTGGAATAGTAGTGGGGGTGGAGTTAACACTCACCTCTCCCATGGAGCACCCACCCCATGTTAATTTAATACAGGAAAATTATGGCTGAAGAGAACTAGAGAAAGCATGAGAGATCTCTTAATAGCAATCAGTAGGGCTGGGCAATATATCAATAAATTGCCCCAAACCGGTTTGAAGTCCGTATTGTGATATCGGTTTCATAATTTTTGATCTGGCAGTATATCATGAATCATGGTGTGTGTGCTATGCGGGGAAAACTGTGAAGCCAGCCAGTGCTTCTCTTGATTCCTGCAGCCCCTTTTATCTCTGCCAGCTCAGCTCTCTCCTGCCAGGAAAAATCACAATGTGGGGAAAACCATGAAGCCAGCCATTGACTCTGCATAGCTCCATCCTTATTTCAGACATCGTGATATATCGATGTATCACAATGTTGAAACCAGATATCGCCCAGCCAGGGCTGGATTTAGGTTTGATGAGGCCCTAAGCTACTGAAGGTAATGGGGCCCTTTATATGTCCAGCTGTCCTTTGTCAACAGCTGCTTTTTGTGTTGAATATATGCTATATGGACCATGTAAGCAGTCCATGCAGAATGTAGGCACCCTATATATAGAAATGAGCAGGCTAGCAGGCAGGGCCCATTTCTTACATCACAAGTACGTATACCTGAAGGAGAGGAGCATCTCCACCCCCATCGTTCACCCCGGACACTGAGATCTAATGCTGAGGGCCTTCTGGCGGTTCCCTCGCTGTGAAAGGAACCAGACAGAGGGCCTTCTCAGTAGTGGCACCCAACCTGTGGTATGCCCTCCCTTCAGATGTGAAGGAAATAAGCAGCTATCCTGTCTTTAAAAGACATCTGAAGGCAGCCCTGTTTAGGGAAGTTTTTAATATTTAATGGTGTACACTTGATTGGGAGCCGCCCAGAGTGGCTGGGGAGACTCAGCCAGATGGGCAGGGTATAAATAATAGATTATTATTATTATTATTATTATTATTATTATTATTATTATTAGAGCCTACACAACACAAAACACTTGCTGTATGTAGGTTTTATTTTATTTGTTTTTTATCTTATATTTTGGAAATGTGCATCCAGGTTCCCCCCCCCTTTAATTTTATCTTGGGGCCCCTCTTAGCAACACTCGCCTAGAGGTGTAAGAAGGGCTGACTTCTCAAGAGAACGGTACCTCTGACAAGGCTTTTTATTGTTTGTTCTTCCAAAGGTTGCTGCTGGACTATGCCCCTCTGGTTTCTCTCTTCCAGCTGTCTCTGCTCCCTTCTTGGAGATCAGATGCTGGAGACTCAGAACAGTTGGAAGGAACCATGGGATCTGGCACATTTGATCAGCAACCCTTGGGAGAGTGGATCAGCAGAGCATGGATTCCGCTGAATCAAAGGTAG
This sequence comes from Podarcis vaucheri, assembly GCF_965113315.1. NCBI lineage: Eukaryota > Metazoa > Chordata > Lepidosauria > Squamata > Lacertidae > Podarcis > Podarcis vaucheri. The sequence goes on from NC_138760.1 coordinate 106,228,869, forward strand.
TTGGAGGGACCCTGGAAAAAAACAAAACTTGTTTGGGGATCCTCCTGTTAATCTCCCTCCATTCTTTCACCCATCCAGTGGTCCACACATCTGGGGAGGATAATGAGGGCCATCTTCTAACTAGCCTCACATTGCTTGGCTTTCTTTAGTAACCCCAGGGAAGACTCAACCATTTTGTTCGTTACTTGACTGAGGATTCAGTAGGATAAGGTTCAGATCCATAGCTCAGCGGTAGTGCATCTGTTTTGCATGCAGAAGGTCCCAGATCTCCAGAGAGAATGCCTGAATCCATGGAGAGCTGCTGCCATTCAGTGCAGGCAGTGCTGAGCTAGGACAGTGGTCTGACTTGGTACAAGGCAGCTTCCTCTGTTCTTACGTTCCCTCTTCTCCAGAAGATGCCTGCATTGCCATTCATCATTTCCTATGATCATCGCAATGTATCTTCTTGTGCTGGTGTCAACCGCCTTGAAGTTGTATGGGAGGCAGTGTGCTCCTTTGCTCATACTCCCCTGCTCTGACCTTTCTATTTGGAGAGAGTGGCTTGCCATCAAAAGAGGAGTGGGGGGCTGGCGGGGGCTATTGTCAGCTTCATCATTGCAACTTGGCTCGCCCCGGTCCTTTTGTGTGGGCCGGCTCCATCAGTCACAGTTGCCAGCCAACCAGAGAGAAAAGAAATAATCTCGTGGAGTCTTTGAAGCTCAGCTGTATTCCAGAGGGATGCTTGGGTTAGCTTTTACAGCATTACTGGAGCAAACAGTTGCATAAACGCCACAACTTTTGCAGCAAAGGGGTGAAGTGGCTTGAGGATAAAAACGGCAAAACTTGCGGAAAGATCTGCAAGCCGCATTCTTAATAGCTAAGCTCTGTGAGACAGGGAAGAGCTTAGTGTAGCTTAACTGGAAATGAGGATTTCTGAGTACCAGTATCCAGTAAATATTTCTTAAACACGATGATTATTTAGATGGTGTATAAGAACAGGGACCTTGCAAGGGAAATTAGTCTTTGTTTGGAACACCACCTGCACTCAAGAAATTATTTCGCTTTGCCTCTTCTTCCAGGGGGCTGTGAAACACCACGTCCTGGTGAATTTCCCATGACTCACACAAAATCACTGATCACATTCCCAATCCTCCCGGCCGAACGCCCTCCCCCCTCCCCCCCTTCCTTCCTCTCCTCTCATGCATGGCTTAACAGGCCATTTCCTGATTCCTTCCAACACGTGTCTCAGTGGAACACTTCATCCATCCCTCCTCCCCAATGTTGTCAGAGTCCCAGGTATGCCACACAGCAAGCCTGGGAGGGGGCTGGGCAATAGGGACATAGAGGGAATGGGCAGGAGACATCGCAGAACTTCTGATCTCCTGCTGCCTTGGGAGATCTAAAGGCATGTATATGTTCTCTGGCTTTCAACCCAGCAACCCTGGCTTGAGAGAAAGCTTATACGCAAGAGAGCTGGCCAAACATTGAAATGTATGGTTGAAGTCACTTGTGTGAGATCGCCATTTGTGCATCACAGTGATTGTGGAGCTTGAGATTGGGCTAAGTGGCCAAGGTCCAGAGAAGCCAATAGCGTACATGCTAGATATAGGGAGCTTTTCTTTACCAGAGTCAGGCCATTGGCTCAGTACTGTCTTCAACACTGACTGGCCAACCAGCTCCCTGTTGTTTCATAGGGAGCTGCCTTAGACTAAGTTGGACACACTGGCCTTCCACGCTCAGTAATGGCTCTCCAGGGTTTTAGAAAGGAGTGCTTTACAGCCTGGGGAGACCTGGTATTCAACCGAGGATGCCCTAACGTTGAGCTACAGCCTCATCCTGAAAGGTGTGCTTTCCTAGCTTGTCCTCAGAATGCCAGAGATTGAATCTGAGGCCTTGTGGATGCTCTGCCACTGAACCACAACTCTTGCCACATTTTAAAAAACTGTGTGGTGTTCAGCTTCAGCAGGTCTTGCTGAAATGTTAAGCAGCCCCCCCTCCCCCAGTTCCATGCACCTTCAACCTTGACCAAAAAGGATAGGCTATTTAAACGGGATTTTGATGCAGAAGGGTCAAGACGGCAGCACCAGTGTGCAGGGTTTTGTGTCGCTTAGCGCTCCTCTAATCAGAGGCAACTCCGAGTGCTTTCTCTGCTGGCGTGTGCCAGCATCCCTGTTGAGTTGGCCTTTCAGATCCCAGCTTCAAATAACACTTGATCTAAACATTTCCCGTTATTGTGGGGAGGGGATGTGGGCAGGGAAGCGAAGGAAGAAGGAGGGACTGGGAACTTAAAAATAATCTGTAATAAAGAAAGGAAGCACTGCAGAACTCGGGAGCCTCGTCTTTCCTGTGAGCCACGGAGGAGGGTGGGCTTGAGAACGAGGCGGAGGAAAAAAATAAATTGGCTCAATAGTTCAGATGCTCACTTGACTTGTGGGAGAGGAGGAGGAGGTGGAGAATAGTTTCAAGGGCAGGAGGTGTGACCCTTTGGAGCGGAAAAGGTCATAAAATGCTACCGAGTCATGCTGTTGTAAAATGCCGGATGCTCGTTTCATAACACTCTCATCGTTCCTGGTTAAGAGTTCTGCACGTATTTTCTTACAATGTGTCCCAAGTATTCCGTGCCGGGAAAGTGACGTCACTCATCTGTTCTGCATGCAGAGGATCCCTGGCACCTCCCGGTAGGGCAATGGAGAAACCCTGCCTCATATCCTGGGGAGCCACTGCCAGTCAGCAGAGACTAGATGGCCTAATGGCCTGAGGCAACATCCACTGTTCCTAGATTTTTATACTACTGGTGGGTTTCTCCCCCTCCAAATCTACCTATAGGAAAGACATTATGGCCTGATGCACCCTTGGCTTTCTAGTTCCTGGTGGATGATACCTGTTGTCATTATGGTCCAACTGTTTTCCAGAATGGCAGGATGCCCTAAAATCTAGCATATACTGTCCAAATTTGGACCACAAAATCTGAGTTTGATAAGCCAAGATGTGCGCTAGCTTCACGTACAGCTTCTTTACAGCTCCCTCTCCACATACAAACCACAGTTAACTATAGTTTCCTGTCACATCTGAACCAGGTCAATGGCTTCCAAACAAGGTAAGATGATGTCATATGAAATTGGTTTTCTGATCCTTGATAGTTGTATCCAGTTGGCATTCCTTCACTGGCAGAAAGCTTTTGCCACCAGTAGAGGATTCCATCAGCGGAACAGAAAGGGAGGTGATGTTTGGCAATAGCCCCTTTATACACCCTGCAGCCCCCTGCAACCCATACCATACTTCTTTGGTGGCTCCCCCCAAACTTCTGGAGCAGATTTGGGGGAGTTCAAAGGGAAAGGGGATTCTTGGCTCCTCCCCATTCCACTGACGGAAGCCAAAGAGCCTTACCAGTTGCTGGAAACCATAGGAAGGGAGAGTGCTGTTGTGCCTGAATCATGCTTGCTGTTTTCACGCAGGCAACTGTTCATCCACTGTGAGAACAGGATAGTGGATCAGATGCTCTTCTTAACAATCTTCTGTTCTTCTGTTACATGCCCAAAGTGGATAGGCATTGCAATTCAAATGGTGTGTGTGAGCCGTGTCTTGCGATTGATTATGCAGGGTGGGGCTTACCCCCCCCACCAATATTTTATTCAAGTTGGCAGCCCTGAGTATATACGTTTGTATTCTGCTGCATAACAAAAAGTTTTCTGGGCTGTTTACAATAAATAATTAAAACAACAACAACAATGAACTGCAGCAAGTCCACAACTTAGGCACATTTAACTTGTGCGCATTCAGCTTTATGTGCTTGGCAAAGAATAAAAATAACAATAAGAAAGGGGGGCAGGGTTCCAGGAAAAATGACTTGGACAATCCCAACCACCATTGAACCCTGTATGCTTTGACTGCACGATTTTGGCTTTAGGTGCAAACCCCAGAATGTAACCCTCACGTAAGTTGCAGCTTACTGTACAAAGTGAAAAAGATCAAACAATTAAAAGGGGGGGGGCAATCCTACATAAATAACAATACAGAACTTGCCACACACCCAAAATTAAAAACAGATTTGCTATGTTAACGATATAGCAACACTGAAGAGTTAGAATTCAGAATAAAACCCAGGCAAAGTTGAAATGAAATGAAGTAACGTACTGGGGCTAAGCAGCAAAGGCTAGGAAACATAAATGTCATCTTAATAGTCACTGAATGTTAATAATAATGGAGTTTGGCTAAGCTCAGAAGGGGTCATATCCCCACAATAAGTGTTCCATCACAGACAAGGTCTTCCCCGTCGCTGCCACCAACCAAACTTCCAAGGTTGCGACACAACCAAGAAGGCCTCATAAACTTTGTAGCATTCATACAAGGCAATTAGAGAAAAAAGAGCTCCTTCAGGGTTGTGGTTGTTTTAAAAAAGAACAGAGGCCCACATTACCTAAATTATTTAAAAGGACTGAGTGAACAAAAAGCTCTTCACTTGATGCCAGTAGGGTCACAAATATGGCTCCAGGAGAGCTTCCCAGGAAGGCTATTTTATAACTGAGGTGCCACCACTGAAAAGTCCCTGTCCCTGGTGGTTACCTGCCTTGCTTAAGCCGTAGAGGGCATCCAAAGAGGATTTTAAGGTTCTGGTAGTCCAAGGGCCTTTCTGTAGAGAGGTTTGGGGGAAATAAGCTGGACTAGTGGGTGACTAGGTGACACAGGATCAGTATGCTACAAGCAGTATTTAAATTTGTTGTGGAAGCGCTGAGGAGGGAACCCACGAGCCATTGAGTACAGTCACACCCCCTCTTCTGAGGTAACTTTAGTGGTAGGTATTCCCCTTTCTCAGGTGTTTCTCTAGTACAGGCATAGGCAAACGCGGCCCTCCAGATGTTTTGGGTCTACAATTCCCATCATCCCTGACCACTAGTCCTGTTAGCTAGGGATCATGAGAGTTGTGGTCCAAAAACAACTGGAGGGCTGAGTTTGCCTATGCCTGCTCTAGTACAAGAGGAGGGTCATAGGTCAGTAGAGTGCTACACATCCTTTGTATGTATGATTCTCCATGTTGAAGCCCCAGATATCTGTAGTCAGTAATACTGGGCTTGCATGTGAGATACAAGACACAGAAAGTCCTGCTCAGCTCCTGATTACAAAACCTATGGCTGGTGTTCAGAAACTTGTAGATTGCAAATGAGTCAGCCAGTGTCAAGGGGGGGAAAGTGTCAGGGAAAACCAGCCTTAGGAACCATTCTGTGCCAGCCTTGCTTACCAAACGAAGTGCAGAATACCTATGGAATACCTTCATATGTGATTGTTGTCACGTTTGCAAGTAGCTTGCAATCTCAGGCTGCTTCTCTGTCTTGATTGATTGATTTTATTTTCCAATTTTGCATGCTCTCTTCCTTTTTTTTATTGCATTCAGAGGCTGGATTTTTAATTAGCTGTTTCTGGTATTTCCTTCTCAATGTCACGAATGGTTTTAAACTCTTGTTTTCTTATCAGTTGACCTTTCCTTTGGCTTACTCGGTTTCCTTCCTGGCCTCACCTTAACGATTCCCAACCACCCCCACCCCCAAAAAAGAAATGTAATCCAAGTTGCCCTCATCGTGCGCCACACCACTTCCCCCTTGACCTTTGTTTGGGATTGCAGCGGGGTCTGCCTCTGGCTGCAGCAACTGATAAGGGTGGATTTCTCATATGTCAAAATGGGAAATGAAAGCAGTTGTCTAGGGCCAACTTTTCCTCCATTTTTCCAAGTGGAATTTGAGGCGCCTTGTACTTCTTGTGCCTTTTAAAGCAGCTGTGGTGAGGGCAGGGATTGCAACAGATTAGATCTGAGGTCAATTTCAATCCTGATGTGTCATAGTTCCACAAAGGCTTGACCGCTCCAGCGACCTAACGCTGCACATTTCGTTTGTGGCTAGGAAAGGTGACCAGAGACCTCGCCTCCTTGAGAAGAGGCAAAGGGGTTGTAATCAAGGAAGGAAAGGACTTCCGTCGATTCTCACCGTGGTGGCAAGAAGCTGAAATGGTTCTCAGCACAGTGCCAGCCTCTGGGAGAACATATAGGATCTGACGCCAAAGTCTTTCTTCGCCTCTCAGCAGTGGCTGATAAGGTGGAGGGGAGGCCAAAAGTAAGGGCTTAGTCTGAGATCCTTTTTCTCTTCTGCACTTCCATGAACCCTCTTCACTGAGGCTTCACTGGAGAAATCAGCTGGCAGATTTCAGGATATGTGTGTGGTTTGCAATCCAAATGGCATTTGATTGAAAGAAGCAAAAATCAGGGGGAGGTGGGGCAGTAAAGATGTAATTCCACTTAGGGTTCTACCTAAAAGATATTTTTCATATTTTTAAATTTGTTTTTAAATAATGTAAACAAATTACAAACAACAATTTAGAGTCCAAATATTGAGATTACAGTACTCTGATTCTCCTGACTTCCCCCAATCCCTTCCCTGGGTCCTAATGATAATGTTTACAACTGCATTTCAACATGAATCCAATTTTTTATCCTTCTAACTTATCCATCCTTTCTGTTACTTTACAAGTGCGGTTAAAATCCTGTCGATGTGTTAACTTGCTTGCAGTGGTCTCTTAAGGAAATCATAAACTTTTCCCATTCTTTTTAAAAGTTTTTGTCTTCTTGATTTCTGAGCATCCCAGTTAATTTTGCCATTTTGGCATAGCCCATCAGCTTGGTTTGCCATTCTTCTCTAGTCAGGGTTTTTTCTTCCTTTCATTTCTGGGCTAGTAGCATCTGTGCGGCTGTTGTCGCATCCATGAATTTTCTGGTCCTTTGGTACCTGTAATTCCAAATAAAAAGGCTTCTGGTTTTTTCCGCAAAAGTTATTTTAAACATTTTTTTCAATTCATTATATGTCATCTCCCAAAAAAAATAATTACTCTACACGTCCACTGTTTAGTCACCTCTCTCTTTCCTCCCCCAATATAAACTTGGATGCAGTGGGGCGGGAAAAGTAGGCTGTATTCAGAGATCCCTCTAATTCCTGGATCCAGCAAGAGTTACAATCTAATCAAGGCTTCTGATTCTTGGAATAGGCAGGCTAGCCTGCTTTTGAGGTGCAATGGGAACCAAGGAAGGGGCTCTGTGGGAGACGGCAAATGGGTGGGGCCTTTCCCTCAACTCGCGGATATTCAGAAGGGCAAAAGCCAGAGTTTGGAGTGGAGAGATTACAGTGGTGTGACCTAGAAGCAAAGCAGCAGGCACAGAGAGAGAGAGAAAGAGAGAGAGAGAGAGAGAGAGAGCCATGCCAGATTTCTGCTTGAATCCAAGGAGAAACAAGACCCTTTTGGGGTGTTCATGCTGTGAACCCCTCCATCGTGGGCTCAAGATCTATATATGTGTAAGTAAACCATATATCCTAAAGACACTGCAGTCTCCGCTGTGCCTTGTTCCAAAAGGAAGCACGAACTCCAGGGTAAAGGCCTGGAACCCCTGGAATTTCGCACTGCTCGGAGATGGGGTGGCGTGCAACACAAACGCTACCACTTAGCGTCTTTGAGCGCATCCCCGTAGAAAGGATTTGGTGTAAATGCCTGAAATAAAGAAATAACAGTGAGAGGCGTGCTTGAGTGGAATCTTTCGAAAAGGACGGGGGGTGGCGGGGAGCGCTGGCATATTTCTTTCCAGCCTTGCCTTCGTGAAATGCTATCAGTTTCAGAGTCCACTTTGAGAAAGCATCGACCTGAGCTGGCTGCCTTTGTTGGCTGTGTGCACTTGACTGGGCATAAGAAATGGAGCTCTTCGTCAAAGCCCCCCATGAAGTCAAGGTTGAAACACATTAGCAGAATATGAGGAGCTTGGGTTACTGCAACTCGTACTATGTAGCTGGGGGCAATTTATTTCTTTTTTTAAATGCCAGTGGCAGTAGAGCTTTGGTTTCCACTATCTCCAGCCATAGCAGCTTTCATTAGTTTTAATCAAAGGGTCTTTTGAAATCATGGAAACTTATTTATAATGGGTGCATTTAGAGATAAGCTGAACTGAAAAGACACCTTTGTTGTTATGGGTGATCTAGGACTAGTTCCACCTAGCCAGGATTTTCAGAGTTGTGTGCCATGGTGCTGTCACCTCCTATAGTGCCCTTGAGTGACGGGAAGCGGGGAAAATGCACTTCTTCCTTCCCTGATAAATCCATTTTGTGGCCTTCTGGCTTATACTGGCACTGCATCCTCACCTGGAGGGAAGAGCTACACCTTGACATGACCTGAAGCATTGAGTTAGGCTACAGCCTTGACACTTCCTGTAGAGCGCCCAGATTAGGAAGAAATTCGACATTTGAAGGCAAACCTTCCTAATTTGCCTTTTCCAGTACAGTGGTACCTCGGGTTACAGACGCTCCAGGTTACAGACTCCGCTAACCGAAAATAGTACCTCGGGTTAAGAACTTTGCTTCAGGATGAGAACAGAAATCGTGCTCCGGCGGCGCAGCAGCAGGAGGAGGCCCCATTACCTAAAGTGGTGCTTCAGGTTAAGAACAGTTTCAGGTTAAGAACGGACCTCCAGAACGAATTAAGTTCTTAACCCAAGGTACCACTGTACAGTAACACACATTGGAATACAGCTGTCCTTCAGAATTCGTACTTATCCAGGTTTTGCAGCGCAGTTCTCCAGCCAGCTATTGTTTACAAAATTGCAGATACTGGTGTGCCTATAAATGTGTATATTTGTGGAAAATAACGTACAAAAATGCATTCTGTTAGGGGAAACGGCATAAAAAAATTATTTATTTATTTTCCTGTATTTATATACTGCCCTATACCTGGGGGTCTCAGGGCGGTTCACAGAATAAAATCAAGATATAAAACTACAAAAATACCTAATGAAAATAAAAACAGCAACCAACCCCCCACCCAAAAAAACCCCCACATTTTAAAAGGGCATAGGATATAAATCACATCAACCAAATGCCTGGTTAAAGAGAAACGCTTTTGCCTTGTGCCTTAAGGTGTATAATCGAGGTGCCAGGCGAACTTCCCTGGGGAGAGAATTTCACAGGTGGGGAGCCACTGCATAGAAGGCCCGTTCTCATGTTGCCACCCTCCAGAACTCTCGAGGAGGAGACACAGAAAGGAGGGCCTCAGAAGATAATCTCAGGGTCCGGGTAGGTTCATATGGAAAGAGGCGGTCCTTGAGGTATTGTGGTCCTGAGCTAATGTGTATAGTTGGAATAATTCACGGGATAATGCTGATGGATTTTCATGAGAACATCATTTCCCATGGAAATGGAGCCCTCAAAACCCTGAAAAGGTTGACCACACCTGCTCTCATGCATCTTCTTCTCTTGCTTGCTGTTGCTGTCCAGGCTCAGGTAGACGGAGGAAGGTAAATGCAAGGACCATTGGAGGAAAGGGTCGGAAGGTGCACAATACCTTGGGGCAGTTCTAACCTTTATGCCCTCAAATTGGGTGATGAAGCTGCAACCAGCCTTTAGGATTTCCAGATTTTTACTGGACCTGCTGTTGTGCCATAGCAGTACTAACCAAATATTTTGTCTGTTTTTCCTGCTGTGCCTTTGACTCTTAATTTTTTGTATGTCGCTTAGAGACTTTTTTCTTTGAAATTAGGTAACTAACAAGTTACATTAAAACTACCATTATCATTAATTAATAGCAATAATAATTAATACTCTGGCATGCAGAATATTGCAGGTGAGGACTGCAGCGAACTTCTTGCAAAATCAACAAGGGGTGTGTTAAGACAGGGTTCACCTAAGTGGGAGCTGGTGGTGCTGTGGTCTAAACCACTGAGCTTCTTGGGCTTGCTGATCAGAACGTCAGAGGTTCGAATTCGTGCGATGGGGTGAACTCCCGTTGCTCTGCCCCAGCTTCTGCCAATGTAGCAGTTTGAAAGCACGCCAGTGCAAGTAGATAAATAGGTACCACTGTGGCAGGAAGGTAAACAGTGTTTCCATGCGCTCTGGCTTCCGTCATGGTGTCCCATTGCACTAGAAGTAGTTTAGTCATGCTGGCCACTTGACCCGGAAAGCTGTCTGTGGACAAACACCGGCTCCCTCGGCCTGAAAGTGAGATGAGCGCCGCAAGCCCGTAGTCGCCTTTGACTGGACTTAACCGTCCAGGGGTCCTTTACCTTTACCTCACCTACATGGTGCCCTCCAGAAAATGTTGGACTCTGTGATAGGAATTTTATGGTCTTAGATATATGGTAATGTTCATAACTGCACATACATAGATCAACACAGGAAGATCAACCTGGAACCATTTTGATTCCTAAACTGACCAAATCCTTTCTCTGCAAGGTTAAACTGGAAAAGCCTCCCCATTGTCTCTTTCCTCACAAATCCTGTCTCAAGGATATGTCTGTTTGAATAAGGTGTGAGCCTGTGACCTGGCCCAGGAAATAAGTATTTTACCACTACAAAAGAATGGCCAGGCTCCCCAGGAAATCCAATCAAGTAACCTGCTAGACAGGAGATAAACAACAGGAGAAAAACAATATTAAAATTTATGTGATGTAGGTGGGATGTATCTGAGGGGTGGTCTTAGGTTACACCCCTTCTGTGATGTATGCATAATGTTTCTGGGGGTGGTCTTGATCTAGAAGATGGGAATTTCAAAAGTCTTTATAAGCCCTGGCACAGTAATTTTGTGGGTCCTCTTCCTCTCCTGCGTGTGAGGGGAGCACCTTGTTGCAACAGATCAATAAAGATCAAGCTTACTAGCTGCTTTGCTCCTCAATATTCTCTGGTTGGCCTCTGTTATTTTCTCCTACCAATAGGGAACCTATGTAAGGACTCTATATGGGCTCTTGGATACCCCATAAGGGAAAAGGGCATATTTTTATTTACAACAACTCCATCCAACTCCCATCAGTCCCAGCCAGTGTGGTCAGGGACAGAGGGAGTTGGAGTGCACCGGTCAGAGAAATGCTGTGCTATGACGAGATACTTTCTACAGAGATACAAGATGCTTTCTACAGAGATGCAGACAAAGTTCTAATGGGCATCTGTTTGGGGCATCCATGCAGTATATACAGTAACAGCTCGCTGCGGCTTACTGAGAGAACAGGGCCAATGTGACAGGGAGGAAGGTGAGGTGCAGAAACATTGGCACCCTTTCCCTGCACTGACCTCCCCAATGCCTCCCCTTTCTCCCTGATTGTAAGCACCAGTGATCCACTTGCCAGAAAGCCAGCACAGCTTCCCTGCTGGATAGCAAGGGTAAAATCCCCCTTTCCAGTATAGGTTTGCCTCCAATGACAGCTCTATAGATGTGTAGCTCCGTGGCAGGAAACCCATGTTGTTGTCTTGCACCCTCGCTTACATGACAGAATGTCTTGTATCGTGAGGTAAAATCTATTTTTGCTGTAGTCATACACAGCACCAACCAACACCGTTTCGGATTGTGCCAATTGCTTGAAACAACAACAACAAACAAACCTTTGTTTTTAGTTCATAACATTTGTATCTGCCTGAAGGTATATTGGTTAACATTTGATCAGCTCTGCGAAGGCCTGTGAAATAATTAACTTCCTAGTTACTGCACGGCTGGCTGAGAGTAGCTATAGAAACTGACACCCCCCCCCCCAATCTGTCATGAGCCTGAACTGGACTTGTGTCCATTGTCCCATGTCCCATTAAATAGTGCAAAATGGTGTCTCTTCTGAAGGACACGTTATTGTGGAAACGAAGGGGATTAGGGTGACTCACCATAAGTGGTTGCCCTCTTTCAATTTCTCAGTTTAGCATAACAATGCTTGTGGACACAGCGATTATGCATCCTGTAGCGTTTCCATATTGCCCAGAGAGCCAAATTTTTGCCGGGATTCTAGGCCTGCCACCTTGTGCCTGTTTGGGGCATTAGCTGCCTGCCCTGGATTCACGTTTTCTTTTGTTACAAAATACATTTCTGTTTTCATGGAATTGTTGCATATTTTGAGTATGTGTGTTTATATTTTTTTGAAATCGGTTTTATAATTGCAGATTCCCCAAGTCTATTGGGCAGTCAAGCAGTTAAGTGGTATATAAATATTCTATTGTTGTTGTTGTTGTTGTTGTTGGTATATAAATAAATTTATGATGTTTTATATATAGAGAGAGGGAGAGAAAGTGCCTGAGATATAAGGGGACCTTGCAGGCAATATTCTGCTCAATTGTTTAGTAAAGAAACAAGGCTGTGTTCTGCGTTCCACTGTTGTAACTAACAAGGAAATTCACTGCTAAGATTGACAGAAGGTCATTGGAACAACTGCACATAAGGAAAGTGACAAGATTTCTGTACTCTTCTCTCCAGTTACAGCTTTTTTGTGTGTGCTCAAGGTTTCTGCCTTTTGTTTGGTATGTAGGTATGAGTGTATAGAGTTCATCCTCCCTTTCTTCCAAACATGGGCCTTACGAGTTAAGGTGCCCTGAAGCATATATAAATGATACTTTTTTCCTTTGTAAGGGAATGGCCCAGGGTATGGTGTGAGGTAATGGCCCAGGGTATGGTGTGAAGGCACGTTAGACCACCACTTTGCTGAAGCTAAGCGGGGCGGGTCAGTGTGATTTTTGTCACAGCTCACGTCAGAGGGCAGAGTGTAAAGGTGCATGTCAAGATCACAAAAGAGCGTAAAGTTTGAGTTGTGCTTAGTTTGGGAAGTGCTTCCTATTTTAAATTCTAAAGTTTGCAAAATAATACTATCATGAATCTTGATGCACGCTTCTGTATTTTTAATATCTGAATTTTTGAGAACTCCTCACAGGAAAGGTGCTCAAGCTCTTGTTAGATGTTGTGCCAGCTTATGCGATTTCTTAATTCCATTATATGACTTTGCATGTATTCTTCTCTGTGGACCCAGTAGGGTGCTGAATATTTTCAGCCAGCATGATGTAAATTACAGCAAATCTTCAAAACAAAAAGGGACTGAGATTCTAAAGATTAAGCCCTTGATCTAGAGCGACCTAGATACTCAAAGGCATAGGTGGAACGCTTGTGTGAGCATTTCAGTACCTGTGGAACGTCTACTTCAGAAACGGGAAAAGAGAAAAAACCCTGTATGCGTGGAAGCTCTGTGGCATGGAAGGAAATTCTGGCTTCAGGAAGAAACAGTCGCAGTCTGAGAGAGAGTTTGCTCGATGAAACTGCTGGCAGGTTGCTGCCGGATGTTAGAAGGGAGAGGAAAATTCCTAGCCTTGGGTACTGGGAGGCAGCAGTGGAGGTGCAGATTCTTGCAGAAAATCCCCTTGTAAGTTCTCAACTGGATAGTTGCCTAGAGGCCCTCTAGATATTGTAGGAATATAGCCCCCATCAACCCTAACCACTGGCTGTGTTGGCTGGGGCTGATGAGAATTGTTGTCCAATGACATATGGAGGGCCACAGGTTCCCCAACTGTTACAGAGAAACTCCAGACAAAGAAGTCTGCAAGGAACCTCTAGACACCATTACATGGTCCTCAATTCCACAGAAGTGTTCTCTTAAAATAAATAGAAGAAATTGCGTTCAGGGAATTTAGTGACTGGTGTACCTGCAGCAGCACAACTGGGCACCTTCACCTGCCCCAGCTGCAACAAAACATGTCTCTCCCATATCGGTCTCTGGATCCACAGCAAGCCCTACAACCTTTCAACAATTTGACTTCCCCACCCAGAGGTGCATTCCTCCGTTGACTCCTGAGACAGGCAGATGTCAACAAGTAAGCATTGAGTCCAGGGACTGGCCTTAATAACCAAACCAAAAACAATGTTTGCCAAGCCCATGCCCCTTCCTGGTCTGGCTGTGAAAGCCACTTCCGGAAATCTAGAACAACCCAGCAGATGTTTCGTGTTCATTTCCTTGCTAATGGTTTCCAGAAGAAAAAAAATGTTGGCAAACTTGGGGCAGGGGGTTGTGTTGTGTTGCAGTTTACCTTTGTTTTGCATTTATCATGCTGCCCCTGTTCATGTGATGAAATTCAGGGTGCTTTTCTGGCACACTGTTCTTCCCTGCTGTTTAAAATTTAGCATGGCATGGCTGATATATGTTGCTCAAAAAGCCACTGTTCCATAACGTAACAGGTAAGGTAAAGGTAAAGGGACCCCTGACCATTAGGTCCAGTCGTGACCGACTCTGGGGTTGCGGTGCTCATCTCGCTTTATTGGCTGAGGGAGCCGGCGTTTGTCCACAGACAGCTTCCGGGTCATGTGGCCAGCATGACTAAGCCGCTTCTGGCGAACCAGAGCAGTGCACAGAAACACTGTTTACCTTCCCGCTGGAGCGGTACGTATTTAACTACTTGCACTTTGACGTGCTTTCGAACTGCTAGGTTGGCAGGAGCAGGGACCGAGCAACGGGAGCTCACCCCGTCATGGGGATTTGAACCGCCGACCTTCTGATCGGCTTGCCCTAGGCTCTGTGGTTTAGACCACACCGCCACCCACGTCCCTAACGTAACAGGTACTGCAGTGTAAAAGGAACATTAGAAACGCTGGCATTATAACTAGGAAAACTTAACCCAATATACCCCCACCTCTGAATGGAGCCATAGTGATCTGGGCTGCAGTCCTAGCCCTGGCTGTTGCCTGCCTGCCTGGACTTAACAGAATGACAGTGCCACCTCTGCATATGTAGCTCTGCCAGCTTGGACAGAACATGGGTGGGCAGGCAGATTGCTTTGCTAGTCTAGGGTTGGCATGGTAATCAAACCTGGATCTGCCCTGGCACCATTGCTCAGGATCAAAATGTCCTCCAGAGCAAATTGGAAGAACATACTGATCGGACGGGCAGTTTTGCGAAGGTGGGTGGGAGAGAGACTGCGCTTGTGCTTTACATTAAAAGAAAAGGCTTTTGTGCAACAGCAAATGGAGTGAAGCATCGTGCATATTTTGACCCTAGATGACAAGGAAGCCATCTTGCGCAGGGGCTTCATGTGGGGGTTTCGACGAGTATACCTGAAGGAGCGTCTCCACCACTACCTGAGGTCCAGTGCTGAGGGCCTTCTGGCAAGACGTGAAGTTACAGGGAACCAGCCAGAGGGCCTTCTCAGTAGTGGCGCCTGCCCTGTGGAACGCCTTCCCACCAGATGTCAAAGAAATAAACAACTATCTGATGTTTAGAAGACATCTGAAGGCTGCCCTGTTTAGGGAAATTTTTAATGTCTGGTGTTTTAATGTATTTTTAATATTTTGTTGGAATCTGCCCAGAGTAGCTGGGGAAACCCATGAATGAATGAATGAATGAAAAATCTTGGTCTCATTCAGGCATATTTTCAAGAATGTCTCTTGTCTTCCTGCCTTCTTTAAAACTGCAGGGCATGAAAAAAGCCACAGAAAGTTTAAGAGGCGGAGCAAGATGGGACAGTGGCCCACGGCGAGCATATTGTCCGACGTGGAGGCATTGAAACGTGGCCTAGCCTCAGCGCAGTCTCCTGCATCCAGTAAAAACAAGACTAGCAGCGTGAGGAGGAAAAGCACACGCCGAAGAACCAAGCGATTCCTCTCCTACCCTCGATATGTGGAGGTCATGGTGGTGGCAGACAGTCGGATGGTTGCTTACCATGGAGCAAATCTACAGCACTACATTTTGACCTTAATGTCCATAGTAAGTATTAAAATCCCACTGCGGGGATTTTAAGTATGCCAGATCTGTGCAATTTAATGCTTGCCTACGGAACAAGCGGTTGCAGTGCTCCTGCTCAGAGTTCCAGACAGCCCAGATGGAGACTTGGAGTGTTGTTGTTTAGTCATTTAGTCGTGTCCGACTCTTCGTGACCCCATGGACCAGATCACGCCAGGCACTCCTGTCTTCCACTGCCTCCCGCAGTTTGGTCAAACTCATGCTGGTAGCTTTGAAAACACTATCCAACCATCTCGTCCTCTTTCGCCCCCTTCTCCTTGTGCCCTCCATCTTTCCCAACATCAGGGTGTTTTCCAGGGAATCTTCTCTTCTCATGAGGTGGCCAAAGTATTGGAGCCTCATCTTCAGGATCTGTCCTTCCAGTGAGCACTCAGGGCTGATTTCCTTAAGAATCGATCGGTTTGATCTTCTTGCAGTCCAGGGGACTCTCAAGAATCTCCTCCAGCACCATAATTCAAAAGCATCAATTCTTCGGCGATCAGCCTTCTTTATTGTCCAGCTCTCACTTCCATACATCACTACTGGGAAAACCATAGCTTTGACCTTTGTTGGCAAGGTGATGTCTCTGCTTTTTAAGATGCTGTCTCCCGGGCATTTCAGAGGGCACTTTCTTCCCCCTCCCCCCCATGGCACTTGCACACAACGAAGCCGAGTGTTTTGTTGCTGTGTTGTGGCAGAGATGAGGAACCTCCAACCTGGAGTCCAAAGATGTGACTCTTGGCTTTGTACAACAGGCCAGAGGTTTCTCTGCAAACATACACCTCTCCATCCTCCATCCAGGCAACAAGAGGAGTTATGGGGGTTCAAGGGCACATCCTAGCCAGGAAGAAGATACTGAGGAAGGTGTGGTGCTCAGCAGGGCCCAGGAAGACCTCTAAGGGCTAGATAAGGAGACCCGCAGGGCTGCATTTGGCCTTTAGGTCTGAGGTCTCCCACCCCTTCCTTGCTCTCAGAATCTGTTGCTAACAGAACGTACTTCCTGAGGTCAGGATTTAATCAGCTGTAGGCCAGTAGCTGTAGCTTTTTGCACTGCAGGTGTTTGTTTGTTTGTTTGCTTTTTTTAAAAAAAAGAGTCAATTATTTGCTTGCTTGTATAGTGTTAACGTTAACTTTTCAAAATTTATCCTTTTTTATGCAGGTAGCTTCTATATATAAAGACCCAAGTATTGGAAATCTAATTAATATTGTTATTGTGAGATTAGAGGTCATACAAAATGAGCAGGTAATTACTCCTTCCCTCGTTCTTCTCTCTCACTCTCTTTCTCGCCTGGACATATTTCTAGGAATGTCTTATTCTTGATCATTTAAATGCTCTAAAACTGAGAAAAAAACATATGTCCTTCCCAAATGTTCACTGAGATTTGTATTGCTGAAAGTTGGGTGTATGGGGCAGGCAGTATGAGGCAAGCTTGTCTCAGCTTCAGAGGCCCACAGATTTGTGTACATGGACCAGCAGTGGATTTCTAGAGTTCTGGACAGGAGTCTCTACTAGATGTTCTACCACTGAGCAATCGCCCTTTCCTAACGATGTAATCCACACTTGTGTGATTGGGATAATTCTAGAAGATTTATCCATATCCTTGGGTGCGGAAGTGGGTCAACGCTTTGCCACTGCTGCAATACCAGTCAGAATCAAGGGGCCTTGCCCCCACTATTTGCAATGGCAGAAACATTCCCACTTATTTATTACCAGCAGCCTTGTGTACAACGTAGCTCAAAATTCTGAGAAGCGAAAACTTCAGGGCAGTTTTGAAATCGGTGGTTGAAATCAGTGTGGTTTTGAAAGACTCTG
This sequence comes from Podarcis vaucheri, assembly GCF_965113315.1. Classification (NCBI taxonomy): domain Eukaryota; kingdom Metazoa; phylum Chordata; class Lepidosauria; order Squamata; family Lacertidae; genus Podarcis; species Podarcis vaucheri. The sequence continues at coordinate 106,246,181 of NC_138760.1, forward strand.
CCATTTTCAAAATTGTGCAAACAAGCGTAGATGGAAACCTGCTCCTTGGTCACAGGAGCCATTGTGCGCAATTTGGTTAAGATCAGTGTGAGGTTTTGAAAGGTTCAGTTCAGCCATCTTGATTCAAAATGGCGTCCAACTGAATCCAAACATCTCCTCGCCGACTGCAGGAGAGTGACAAAGAACCATCCGTGCCTTGTATGCTGGAAGGTGCTCTTCAAACAGCAGCACCACATGGAAGATCCTCAACACTCCTCATGAGCTTGGAGCCAGGGAGCTCCCTCCCCAACACAGCTCCTCTGCCTCTGTAGATCAGGCTAAATGCCCCTGTATTCCAGCATCCTGTTCTCAGCGGCCAATAGGGATAATGAAATAGGATAACAAATACTTTAAAGAAATATATATGTCAAAGATAGATGCCTCAAAATAACATGTATGCACAAGGGGTACCATTTACTCAATTAATCACCCACCTGGAAGCATCCCCAATCGGTGCAAACAAATGCTTCCCTACTAAACAAGCTATTGCAGTGTTTTCCCATTTCCTAGCAAAGCAGTTCCTGATCAGGGTTCCGTACAACCTAGACAGAGCTTCGTATTCTCGCTGAGGATTTCAGAAGGAACGTTCCCCCCCTCCCCTTTCTCACTGCACTTGCCGTATTATTATTATTTTGTTATATTACTGAGCGAATGGGAATATCATGGGGAGAAGAGGGCTGTTTATTTAAATTTTACAGCACTCATCAGTCTCACAATAGTGTTAATGTGTTTTTGGAGGAGGGGAGAGTGGAAAAAACAACAACAACAATGCTACCTTATTGAAAGTCATTAGGAATTTGAAAGTAATCCGTCCGGGTTAGCGCCTCTGGCAATGGCGGATTTCCTCTGACCGGGAGGAATCCGCTCTGTGGAGATCAGGGTCTGGACCGCCACGGCGAGGCAGAGACCCACTAAAAACCACAGGCGGGAGAAGCCTGTGGACGTGGGATTTGGCTGGCACCTTTTGCGCCTCCCCTACTCGCGGGGAAACCCAGTTTCGGGGATCCGGAGCGACGTGGGGTGAGCGGCGCGGTGCTTCGAATCAACTGCTTCTTTCATGGAGTGAAGCCGCATTGCTGTTGCCGGAGAGCGCTGACTTTTTCCTGTGGACAATTGGACTTTAAACAACTACCCGTGAGTAGAACGGAAAATTGGATCTTTAAACATCTTAATTTGGCACCGAAACGGGAAGGTTTCAAACAGGAAGTCTGCCTTCCTCTTTTGTAAATAGATTGAAGCAAAGGCGCTGCAAGCTAAAGTCTTGGAAAGCCGTTTCTAAAGGATTAAATTTCCATTGGTTAAAACTACTAAACCCCCCTTGGAAGCAGGAGAAGAGGGGGGAAATTTTAGATTGCCTAAGCCTGCAGGAGAGAGAGTGAAGAAAGATAAATTACCACCGTTTTGAACCTGGGAACGGGCTGCCAGTAAGATCGACGTTTTGGGAAAGTTCATTGACTGAATAAAACGTATGCTGACAGACAGTTAAATAAGAGAAATATATTGTTTCCATTGTTTCTTTTTGCACTTAAAAAGGAGCAAAAGTAGCTGAAAATTGAAAGTAATTTTGTTGCTGGATCTGCATTTAAAAGGACGGATACAAATAGAAATTGTTTCCTCTAGAGGGAGCTTTTGAAACTGTTGCAGGAGTGGAGCTGGGGAATTTTCCAGCTGCAGAGATTAAAGACCGTGAGAATCAGAGATTGACCTTGGACAAGAATGTCAACAGAAGAAGCCTTAGTGATTGCATTTTGCAAGATAAGTGCTTTATTGGAACAGCTTCATGAGAAGATGGATGTGATGACTACTAATATTGATAATTTGGGACAAAAAATGACTGATTTGGGACAAAAAGTGAATACCTGTACAGAAACTACTCAGGAATCGATTAACGAATCCACTTTGACATGGCAAGTTGTGGAGAAGACGAGGGAGAAAGCTGTTGTTGAACCCCAAGTAATACAAGTGGAGAGAGCCCCAGCCGTTCAGAGGCAATTTGATGAATATAAGCTGTTGCCTTCTACGATTGAATTTAGAGAAAGCCAGATTTGGAGAGATGGAGTCCCGCCTGGATTGGAGAAGGAAAGTTGGATAGATCCCCTTATGCAGGGATGCTCTGGCTTTTGGGATCTGGATTTGGGTCAGGGGGAGATTGGAGTTGTGGGGGCCTTTAGCTTCGGAGGGATTTTGAAACACGCTCTGAAATATCTTATGGACTTTAGTTTTGACTATGGAGAATGGGCTGACCTGTCGAGAAGGAATAAAGACATTGGTAGGTTGGAGTTTCCCCGAGCTCTACTCCTCAGCGCCAAAGGAAGGAAATTAAGAACAAGATCAGCAGAAGATAAAGTTAAGTGCATGTATAAATATGAAGAAGATCTGCAGAAGGGACATGGAAAAGAGTTAAGAGCCTTGGACAGAAGATCACCAGGTTGATGGACCATATGGAATTGATAGAAAGGACTGACAGAATCCGAGACCAGGGAGAAGAGACGGTGAAAGAAGATTGAAAAAAAGTTTAACATTTATTTAGAGAAATATTGTAAAATTAATGAGTGTTAGAAAAATGTTGGAATGAAATTACATGGCTTTAGTAGAAACGTTATAAGGAGTTAAGTTCAAATAAGTTTTAGGGTTTTAATGGTAAGATAAGGTTAAAATAAATCAAGATAATTAAATGACAGAAAACAGTGAAAGATGGAAAGGATTTGCTGAAACAATTAATAACTAGAATACAAAAAAGGGAGGTGTGAGGAGGTCGATGAAACAAGTTAATGAAAGACAAAGATATGGAAATATTGGATGTGTTTTTAATTGTTTTTGTTTTGATCTATTGTGTCTTTTGTTTTTTTTAATGTATTGTAATGTATTGATTTGTATTGTTTACTTTTTCTCTTTTTTTACTTCTTTCTGTAATCTTTAAACTTTTAATAAATATTATTTTAAAAAAAAGGAATTTGAAAGTAATCCACAAGTAGGATGCCGGTGCTGAATGCTTTTGAGCAGAGAGAGATGGTTTGCTGTTTTTCTGATGACTACATTCAGTGTTCTTTCCTGCGGCCGTCCATCTCTGAGACATGTTATCAGGTAGAAAGGTGGCCCATAAAGGTAAAATAAAATAGTCAATAAATAAAAGGCACTGCAGATGGAGGGATGGGAACTAAGGAGGATAGGGAGTGCTAATCCTTCGACATGTTTGCTTTATACCTAGGATGGCCCTTCCATATCTTACAATGCTCAGACGACACTAAAAAACTTCTGTCAGTGGCAGCAGACCCAGAACCACCCTAACGAAGATCATCCAGAAAAGCATGACACAGCTGTATTGGTGACAAGGTATGTCACGGGCAGATTTTTTGGCCTCACTGTAATTGCCACTAGAATGCAATGTTACAAATCACAACTGAACGACAATGCATGTTATAGTCAAGGGTAATTGAAACGTTGAGGCATGATGGGGAAAGGTATTATATTGCTGTCTAATTTTTTGGCGGTGATGAGAACAGGAGCTCTAAGGGCTACGGATAGGGGCATCAGGAATTCATTTCAATTTGCAATTAAAGGCGGATCTACTGAATATCCCCCTTTTGAAAACGATAATGCAAACAAAGCACAGCCTTCTTTCAGAATGTGCAGCGCAGTTCTCCAGCCAAATAACGTACTGCATACGTGAATGGTAGTGGGTGCGTAAAAATGCATATATTAGTGAAATCAAAACACAAATGTGTGTTACATCAGGGGGAGTTGCGTGCAAAGATTACAAATTTGCGCTAGACTTTTGTTGAATTTTCGTGAGGGCTTTAAAAATATATATATTTACAAACTGGTGTAGAAATGTAGAAAACTGAATAAAAGGCAAGAAACAGAGAGGAACTGAAATTAGCCCATCCCTACCAGGGGATCAATATTTATTTTTTTTTGGAGTGAGAGTATACAATCCTATTACTCAGCCGTATGGTCATTGGCTGAACCCAAAGTGAGGCTTTCTGGAGTTTTGGTGCTAAGTTTGCAATGTATGGGAGTTTCTTATTAAGCCCCACCAGTTAGCACTAAAGGCAATGCTTTCTCCTTTTCAGAAAAGGAGAGGTCTTGTGGGAGGGATTTCAAGCTGGGGTGGAAGTGGCTTTATGAATGCATAAGCATTTGCACTACAGCTGTGGCTGGAGGCCGTGATCTAACACGTACACATCTTCTTTTCATTGTTGCTCTCACAGCCTCCCTGTTGCACACTATGTTTTAGATGTGTAGGGTTCTAAAACACAGTTCGTCAGCTGGGGGGGGGGGCAGGTGGGGGCAAGCAGCTGGACCAGAAATGAAAAAAGAAATAAAATCTACTTACACAAGTAGTCATGTATTTCAAGTGGGGACCTAATTGAGCCTTGGCTGTAGATTCAGAGTGGGGGAAATGGCAGTAGGTTTGTACAAATGTTCTAATAAAGCACCACAGCCTATCCAGTGTTTCCCAAATGTGGGTCTCTAGCTGTTTTCAGACTACAATTCCTATCATCCCTGACCACTGGTCTTGCTAGCTAGGGATGATGGGAGTTGTAGTCCAAAAAAACCAGCTGGAGACCCAAGTTTGGGAAACAGTGGCCTGTACTAGTGACATAAGATAGTAAAAACATCAGCTGTTTTTAGTAGGCGCTTATTTCTAGTCCTGCCTGCTCCAACCAATGCCATCTAGAGGTTTTGGCCTACAACTTGCATCATTGGCTATGCTGACTGGGGGCAGTGATGGGGATTGTATTGCAAAACGTCTGGAGGGCAGCAGGTTGGGAAAGACTGCTCTTACTCAGTATTATGAGCCACCTCTGGGTTAGAGGATACTAGCAGCTGCCTCCATGACTTCAAATCTGGCTAGATGCCAAGTGGATGGGGAGCATTGCCTGCTACCTTCAGAACATTGCACAGTTTGAATTTTACTCCAGAATGCATAAAAAAAAAAGTGAATAGAAAGACCCATTTGGCTTCTTCTTCATTTCTGCTATTAGTTTAAAATAGCTACCGGTTATGAGCAATGCACAGCACTCAGTCAAGGCAGGGCCTTGGAGTTTTGCATTGAAATTTTCATTAAAGTGAGCGCTCATGTCTCTTATTTATAATGCCACAAAATATTTTAATGTGAGATTATCAGGCCTTAATGATAGTCCTTTGAAAAATCAAATTGGATTTTTATTCCTGCTTTTTAAATCTACTATTATCCCCGTCTTGAACATTTGGAATTGGGCAGGCTACATATTGAAATTAATGCCAAGCAAGAAACCCAAAGCCATATAATTAAATGGTGTTATGTTTATTATTGTGTGTTCTGAATGCTAACTTGCATGGAAATTAAAAGCATCAAGTCTGTTTTGCTTTCAGACAGGATATTTGTAGAGCTCACGACAAATGTGATACTTTAGGTAAGCCTAATCTCCTTTTTCTTTTACTCTTTAAGGTGTCAATGTTAACATGTTTTTGACAGAATGTTGTGTGCGCCTTTATTTAGAGAGCAAACTCTCTCTCTCTCTCTCTCTCTCTCTCTCTCCTTCTGCTTTTGATTTTCCAGGTCTGGCTGAATTGGGTACAGTCTGTGATCCATACCGGAGCTGCTCAATTAGTGAAGACAGTGGACTAAGTACTGCTTTTACGATTGCACATGAACTTGGCCATGTGTATGTTCTATAAAAACATAGATATATTTTTAAAATAACAGTATTGAGAGAGATATGTAAACCATATAGCTTACATGGGGATGCAAGTGATTGTTCCGGTTCACGAATATTCTTTTGGAACCCGAACGTCTGATGGGGCTTCTGTGGCTTCTGATTGGCTGCAGGAGCTTCCTGCAGCTGATCAGAAGCCGTGATTTGGTTTTCAAATGTTTCGTAAGTCGAACGGACTTCTGGAATGGATTCCGTTCGACTTCCAAGGTACAGCTGTATATGCCAATATTGGCTTGGATCCAAACTTTCCCCTTGTAAACTGAAGAGTTATAGAACAGGGCCTTCCTCTCCCCTCTGCGTCCCCCTGACCTCTCCAAAAATCTGATTAAGGGAGCTGGGGGACCCTTGAAAATAGTGTGTGATATGGCACTGGGAACTGTAAATAGATGGGGGAGTTGATTTGATTATTTAATTTCTATACCACTTAATTTATTAAAAACAGCTGTAAGTGGTGTACAGAAACCTGAAGCAAAACCAGACAACTTCAACAGAATATTACAAAAACACACAGTTACATATGATAATGGTAGATTAATACAGAGTTACTAATATATATAAATCAATATTAATTCAGTTCCCTTCTGACACTCCCTCCTTCTCAGCCACCAGGGTCGAAACAAACTCTCCACTGTCAGATGGCAGAAATCAATCCACTGCTCCCTTATGTGAATGAAGGAGCGAGCTAGGGTTCAGGGCAATGTTTTCTCAATGTTTGAAATTGTGGTATGAGCATTAAATACTGTAGTGGGAATTTTTTTGAAAAGTTAGAAAATGAATACTAAATTTTTTGGTGCTGGGTGACTGTAGACTATTATTTACTACACTATTGATGCCGCTAGGCTTATTAGCAGAGCATGTTGCCACATGTAAAGTTGGTGACACTGTCCTGCCACAAGGTGGGACAATTTTTGCTAAATTTTTGCTTTTCTGGATTTCTGATTGGGTAATGCAATAAACAACAGTTTCCCCTTGTGGTTGTTTTGGTAAAGCATGCAAAATGTCTTCCCTTCTCCACAGCCCCAGATCATTAGTTACGTGTCCTGACAGTGCTTTATCAATAATTTTATATATATTAAAAATTCATTTGCATAGCTTGCTTTACTGCTTAAAAACCTATGGAGTGTCTACGCACTCTGTTAGGCATGTAGTCACCTTTTGATTTCCAAAGCAGAAAGTCCAAAACATCTGAAATAATATTGCTTGCTTGCCCATGGAGAACTGGGAATTGTTGTTTTGGAGATGAGGCAGGAGACCCCTCACATGGGCGGTAATCTCTGAACACAGCCCTAGGAGAAACCCCTGTTTATGTAGGAATTCTGTAAGCCTTTGCTCCATAATTCCCATCCAGAGCACTCTGAATGAAATGATTTTACTAGATGACCCCTTTTATTTCTAACATTCTGTGATTCTAAGTAGGGGAGTTGGCAAAGCCTTTGGCTCCCTTCCGCTGAAATCCCTTATGTGTGCAAGTGTTTTTAACTTTTCCTCCTTTTTAAAATTCACGTTAAACACATTGGCCACTGTATGCTGTCTCTTGTAGATTTAACATGCCTCACGACGACAACAATAAGTGCAAAGAAGACGGAGGGAAAAACCAGCAACATGTGATGGCTCCCACCCTGAACTACAACACCAACCCTTGGATGTGGTCAAAATGTAGCCGGAAATATATCACAGAATTTCTAGAGTAAAGCCTTAATGACTACTTCATAGATTCCGGAGTTTGTGTGAAATTGCCTGGATATGAATGCATGCTTAGCAGCGGGGGTTGGGGGGGGGTTGGGATGCAAATATACATTACATGCACACTGTGGATTCGTTTGCTCATATTACGAGTTTGTGAATCGAAAGGTCCCGGCGCTTGCTCCATTCATACCGCATTGTCGCAACTTTTCCGTGGCAGAAATATAAGAATACAAGAGGAGGGCTGTGCTGAATCAAGCCCAAGGCCCAACTAATCTAGCATCCTGTTCTCACCATAGCCTGAAAGCTGCCCGCGAGAAGCCTGTAAACAGGACCCAAGAACTCTCCCCGCTTGTGATTCCTAGCAAATGGTATACAGAGGTAGACTGCATCTGACATCATGGCCAGCAGCAATTGATATCAGTGCTGCTCTCCATGATGAGCAGAACAAAAGAAAGGGAGGGTGTTAAAGGTACAGGCAAAGCGTACTAGCCACAAAAGAGAAAAATCTGGTGATTGCAAGCAAGAAACCTTGTACTGTGTCCTCAAATCCTAAAGGAAGTGTTCCTGTTTAAGGTTCTTCCTCTCCTCCGTCAGGCCATTCAATTGCTGTCTCCCTTTCTATTTTCCTTTTCCATCTGATACTCGACATTCCACAACTGTTGAGCATGCTCAGTCCTTAATTGGGCCTTTCCTAGTTCCTATTTGTGTTTTTCACCTTAAGGCTTTCTTGCACTTCTGGGGTTCCCTTGAGCATGCAGATGCAGTCCCTCCCTCTTGTTTCCCCCCCCCCCCCCAGTGTCCTTATTTTGGCTATAATCCTGTCAACGCTTGAGTTTGCGGTTAGAAGGAGTGATAAAGAAGTTCAGTGGTTTGTGATGCAAAACACTCTTAATTGTAGAAGTGGGCAATAAAGAAACAATCACCGTGAGTGATGGCGAAAGTGCAAAACCCACATGAGTGTTGTATCCAGCAACTCACCAAAGGAAAAGGAGCTACTGGGTTGTATTACTGGGTTATCATCTGATCCTCTTTCTTTACATGTGTACAGCACTCTTCCAAGAGTGCCACATGGGGGTGCTTTTCCAACATGATTCCATATGTGAAAATTTAGCGGGTGGGAAACAGGCCAAAATTATGTCGTGAGGCTGCACACGCAACATACTTTTAAAGCACACACGCATATATCTCATCCAAGAATCCTGGGGACTATTTTACCCCCTCACGGAGCTACAATTCCCTTAACACACTACAGTTCCCACAATTCCTTTGCGGGGAGGAAAATGTGCTTTAAATGTATGGGGTGTATGCAGCTTCCCCCCCCCGACCCCCCCAGTTTTCGAAGCCCTACTGTGCACATTACTAAGATGCATTTGAGAACAGCAGCCAGCTGTTTGCTTTCTGCCAGTCTAAAAGCAATATTCTCCAACCCTAAAAGGCAAACTCTACAACTGTACATTAATTTATATAATAAAGAAATCAAAGTTTCTTTCTCAGGCCGAGTTTCTCATCAGCATAAGAGGGTGACAGGTGATTTGAGGCAGCTTGCACTGCCTTTAGGTTCTCTGTTTTAATTGTGGAATGATGCAGTGCTAGATGGGAGGGTTGGCCTCATAGCGTATGTCTGATGCTGTATTGTTTTTAATATTCAGTTGGAAGTCGCCCAGAGTGGCTGGGGAAACCCAGCCAGATGGGCGGGGTATAAATAATTAAATTATTATTATTATTATTATTATTATTATTATTATTATTATTATTACTATTAATTAGCAGCTGGGGGGGGCTGAGAAGAGTAGGATGTTATTTTTACCTTCCACTCTCACTTAACTTTTGCTTCCAACCTTTAGAAGACAGCCTTGTGCACCTCTTAAACCCCTCTCTACTGCTATAAGTTACAGTGGTACCTCGGGTTACATACGCTTCAGGTTACAGACTCCGCTAACCCAGAAATATTACCTCGGGTTAAGAACTTTGCTTCAGGATGAGAACAGAAATTGTGCTCTGGCAGCGCGGCGGCCCCATTAGCTAAAGTGGTGCTTCAGGTTAAGAACAGTTTCAGGTTAAGTACGGACCTCCGGAACGAATTAAGTACTTAACCCGAGATACCACTGTACAGAAATATTATGTGAAAATTAAATTTTTGTTGGTCTTTGTGAGCAAGTGGTTATCATGCAGTGAAGCAACTTTATGGCACGACTGTGGTCCTTTAGTAGATTACTCTTTTTATAAATGGGCTTTTTGAGGGTTGGTAAGCTTAAGTGGGACGCGGGTGGCGCTGTGGGTAAAAGCCTCAGCGCCTAGGGCTTGCCGATCGAAAGGTCGGCGGTTCGAATCCCCGCAGCGGGGTGCGCTCCCGTTGCTCGGTCCTATCGCTTGCCAACCTAGCAGTTCAAAAGCACCCCCGGGTGCAAGTAGATAAATAGGTACTGCTTTATAGCGGGAAGGTAAACGGCGTTTCCGTGTGCTGCGCTGGCTCTCCAGATGCAGCTTTGCCACGCTGGCCACGTGACCCGGAAGTGTCTCCGGACAGCACTGGCCCTCGGCCTCTTAAGTGAGATGGGCGCACAACCCTAGAGTCTGTCAAGACTGGCCCGTACGGGCAGGGATACCTTTACCTTTACCTTTATTAAGCTCAAGTGGCCTTATGCTGTATGTTACTATTCCGTGCTAATAATACTCTATTCACTAACCATTGAGAGATTTTTAGAATGATCTTAACCGACTTCTCAAGTGCAGCTGTGGAGATAAATGTCACATTTTTCATTCTAGCACTGGTTATGGGGAGTGTTTGCTTGATGAACCTTCACCGAGAAAGTATGCGTTGCCTCAACAACTTCCAGGATACATATATGACGTTAATAAGCAGTGTGAGTTAATTTTTGGGCCTGGAGCTAAGGTTTGCCCCTACATGGTAAGAACACTTTTTTAAAAAAAAAACAAACTTGCTTTGAGTATGAAATACTGATAGGCACATTTCGAATAAGATGCATGCATGTGTTTTGTATGTGAGATTCCTAAATGAGACAAATCCTTGTTGTTGAAAAAGATTGCAGCCTTTCAGTCATTTTAGATTCGAAGCTTTACAGTGTGAGTCTTACACACACACACACACACACACACACACACACACAGGAAAACCACTTTCCCAGGTCCTCTCACATGGCTGTGGTATTATTATTATTATTAGTAGTAGTAGTAGTAGTGGTAGTAATAGTAGTATTAATACTTACAGACCACCCTTCACGAAATGGCTCCAGGGACGTTACAAGAATTTAGAATTAGAATTAGTAATTAGAATTTCTAATTCTAATATACTAACATTAAAATCATAAAATTGCAGCAAGAAAACCAATAGCAAATACTGTATGTGTTTGAATGCCACAATGCATGGGTCAGGTCAATCTTGTGGACCTTTCTTACCCAGTCAACACCCTACTTCCTTACAGAGTGCTGATCAGATGTTGGAAATCCATGCAGTCTGCCCAGTCCCTGTATTTGGGTTGTTCATGTTCATTACACAGCCATGTGAGAGATGCCTCTGGGTAGGTGTGTGAATGGGGCCTGCTTGAGCAGCAACATTTAAGCTTACAGGCAATATTAGGTAACTTCAGTCTACAAGCACAATATGTGGTAAAACTTGTGCCCAATTTTAAATTTGCTGGGTGAAGGGAGAGGAAACATGATAGGATTTGGAAGGACTGATGTCGCAGAAATCCCTGTTTATATCACCAAATTCTGACCTAGAGCAGGTTCTGCATGCTGCTACAGGAAGAACTTAAAATTTTATATAACTGTTCCAAATTAGGAATCACAGAGGGGAAATGGCTTATCCACATATTTTAATAGTAATAGAGTTGGAATGTAAGACAGTCTCATTGTTAACTGTGATTGCCAACCTGATTTTCTTTCTACACTTCAGGGGCTCCATACTGCAAATGATATTGCTGATCTTAAAATCTTGCTCTCTCCTGCCCCTAGAATACTCCCTTTTTGACGCTTTAATGCTTTAAGTTCCCCTGGCTGAGCCTCAGCTGAGCCAGGGTCAGTGTCTTACACAGCAAAGCCCCAGCTGAGCCAGGAAACCCAAGATCCACTGAATCCAAACTCTCCCGCCCCAGTGAATCTTCGGTTTGGACTGAGCTGTTGGCTACTAACCCGGCCGCTGAAATCCATGGTTAAGGCACTTAAGCAGAAAGCTTCTCCGTTTGCAACCAGAGCCCGAGTCATCTTCCCCTGCTTTATTGCGTTCGTTGTTTACACACGATGGTAACAACACCAGGGAGATAATCTAAACTATGTCTCTGGGCTATGATGTATGTTGGGTTGGCTGTTCAGTAATGCTGAGACTTTTTGAACTCACTTAAGCAGAAGCAGTGCAGGAGACTCTGGTGCATCAATGCTGATGGAGCACATAAAGGATGCCGGACTCAACACACGCCATGGGCTGATGGGACGGAATGTGGCCAGGGCAAGGTTTGTTTCAGCTCCTTGACTCGTTCTTGCTAACCCCAAAGACGTGAGCCGTAATGCCTCCAAGCATGGCCATGGAACATTGCTAGCCTTATCCTCCATGAATTTGCCTAATCCTCTTTTAGAGGCATTAGATGATGATGGGAATTGTAGTCCAAAAGCAGCTGGAGACCTAAGTTTGGGAAACCCCGATCTAAACTAAAAAGCCCCAAATGTTGTAACCTTTGGGGAGTTGCTCCATCTCCTTGACCATATTTGGCTGCCATTTTCTGAAGCTTTCTCAACTCTACGATACCCTTTTTGAGGGGAGGCAACCGGAACTGTACACAATATTTCAAGTGTGGTCATGCCATGGTTGTTGTTGTTGTTTAGTCATGTCCGACTCTTCGTGACCCCATGGACCAGAGCACGCCAGGCACTCCTGTCTTCCACTGCCTCCCGCAGTTTGGTCAAACTCATGCTGGTAACTTCGAGAACACTATCCAACCATCTCGTCCTCTGTCCTCCCCTTCTCCTTGTATCCTCCATCTTTCCCAACATCAGGGTCTTTTGCAGGGAGTCTTCTCTTCTCATGAGGTGGCCAAAGTATTGGAGCCTCAGCTTCACGATCTGTCCTTCCAGTGAGCACTCAGGGCTGATTTCCTTCAGAATGGATAGGTTTGATCTTCTTGCAGTCCAGGGGACTCTCAAGAGTCTCCTCCAGCACCATAATTCAAAAGCATTGATTCTTCGGCGATCAGCCTTCTTTATGGTCCAGCTCTCACTTCCATACATCACTACTGGGAAAACCATAGCTTTAACTATATGGAACGTTGGCAAGGTGATGTCTCTGCTTTTGTTTTTAAATCAGCATTATTTCAGATTCATCTGATTCACACAACTAGACGTAGCACTCACCTGCAGTTGCCATCGTTGGATTACACCAGTTTTCTCCAGTAAGGCTTCCACCTTTCACTGCTGGCTCAAACATGTGTAAAACGTGCCGCGTCGTGTGAGTTCTAGGCGCTCTCAAGCCAAATTGGTCTGTTCTGCGCGGAGCGCGATTGCTATTCAATATTTTCACTGCACATGGCAGCTGTTCCGCAAGATGTTCCTCTTTGGGGATAGCGCTGTCTATATTGATGCCATGTGTATCTTTATTTTGACAGCTGCAGAACCTCTGTGCTCTTGCAGAAGGTTAGCGTAGGAATTGATGCTGCCGTTCTTAAATTCTCCGAGCTTCCCCTTCGCTGGGAGTGATGTGGTTGCACATAAGTGGTGCAGGATCTTTTCAGAAGGGGAACATATTGTGCCTAGGGCATCCAGCTTGACAGGGCAGAGACATGAATCCACTCTCTCCTTCCTCCCCACCCCTGTTATTTACATCATCTTTTTTTTTTTAGCCTTCAGTATTTGAGAGGTTCTTTCAACATGCCTGATCTGCAGATGCATCTTTTCTTTCTACGCACTGTGACATCTAACCTGTGATCAGAAAATCAGCCAGGCTGCTTTCCTCAGAAGCTGTAACAGCTTTCGCTTCTCATCCTGGATCAGCAAATGAGCAGAACTCAATTACTTGGGGAGTTGTCACTCCACTGTCCTCAGCAGACTGATTGTCCTTCATTGTTCAAAGATTCAAAACTCATTCATATCTGCAGTAGAATTTGATGGGAGTGGAAGCTTCTTAATCCATAACTAAAAACTGATTATAAATTCACTGCCCTGGTTCAGATACAATGGGAAACTGAAGTTTCCTGCTACACGAGCATCAAGATTGTGCCCTCCCCTCCCCTCTTCCATGCACCAGACAGAGAACATTGAAAGCACCCACTTCTGCTTTTAAGCAAACTTTGGTTCCTTGTGATGCTTGAAGTTGAAAAACTGTGGCTTGTTTAAACTGTGTGTTTTTGAACAAGTCAGCACCTGAAACAATGTCTTTATCTTGGCTTATCCTCACTTACCATAGTTTAACCAACTCCCTTGATAAAATAATGAGTAGAAGAATTTCATTTTAGTAGGATGGAAAATACCAGTTTATCATAGTGTTACAACCAGATTTTGAGCAGCAGCAAAAAAGCAAATGCAGCTCCCCACATCACAGTAAACGGGAAAATGCCCCCTGCACAACTTGGGTTAGGAGAGAAGGTTGATCTCTAATATTGTGTTCTGCAAGGTGCAATTTCTTTTCCTGCTAAGTTTGACAACATCACATTCAGGTGTAAAGCTAGACTGGTGACTGGGAGTGGCCGCCGAGACCATATAACACTGGTCTTGAAAGACCTACATTGGATCCCATTACGTTTCCGAGCACAATTCAAAGTGTTGGTGCTGACCTTTAAAGCCCTAAACAGCCTCAGTCCAGTATACCTGAAGGAGCATCTCCACCCCCATCATCTGACCTGGACACTGAGGTCCAACTCCAAGGGTTTTCTGGCGGTTCCCTCACTCCAAGAAGCATAGTTACAGGGGACCAGGCATCTGAAGGCAGCCATGTTTAGGGAAGTTTTTAATGACTGATGTTTTAATGTATTTTTAGTCTTTTGTTGGGAGCTGCCCAGAGTGGCTGGGGAAACCCAGCCAGATGGGTGGGGTATAAATAATAAACTACTAGTAGTAGTATCTCGGGTTCATTTTAGAATGCTTGGATCCAGATCATAGCAATGAAACAATGTTGTGAAACTCTTCCTTTTTCTATTGCCCTTTCTGGAGTGTAGCACTGCAAATATGGCCACTGTGTTCCCAGAGAGCGAGAGATATCCATGACGGACGGAGCATGGGGCACATGGAGTCCCTTTGGCGCATGCTCACGAACATGTGGTGGGGGCATAAAAAATGCTGTTCGAGAATGCAACAGGCCTGAGTAAGTACAGGAGTGCTAACCAACTGTTCAGCTTACTGATGAAAGAGTAACAGCCATTGTTGGCCTCCCTCCCAAAATGAAAAAAATGTCGCTAAAATGCTGATATCTCTAGTGCTGTAGTAAACCATATGAGGATGTCTTGTTCTTATATCATAAGGAAGTATTTCATCTAAGGATAGATGGATCAACCTATTTCTTAGCCCTCAGTTATATGTATAATCCATCCTCATTTTGCATTTAAATTATCTTCATTTTATATATATTCTTACTCTGAAATACACATTTTGTATGTTTTTCAATATTCTCCACTAAAACATGCATCTGTATAAACATCTTTTTAAAAAAAATATTCATTTTTGGTGTATTTTTTTGAACGAAAGCTACACCACCCAATTTGGAGAGGTGCATAGTCTGATTTGTAGCTGCATTATCACCAGCTTATGAAACTGAAACTGGCCAATTAGGTCACTTAGCTTTAAAACAAATTTCTTTTGTGTTGCGAATTTCAGTCCTCAGTTTCCAGCTGTGGAAGTCATACAATTGACGATGAAGATTTTTAATCAGTACTGATCTCAAATAAGCAGAATGAGAAGAAGTAATGCGTCAATTGTTGAATGTTCTTCCACAAGAGAGGGTCACATGGTGTCTGATCTAATTTTGGCATCAGTCAAATACCTTGTTTGAACTTTCTCAAGCCTTTTAATTCGGTTTGCTGTTGTGCTTTAATTTTTGTGTTACTCCTTTTAAATTTACTGACATTTGTGTGTGTGTGTGTCTATAATCAGAAGCCACTTCAGGAATTCTTTAGAGTGCAAATTTCTTTTAAAATGCTGTTTGTTTTTAATGTCATATTCATTTTGGGTCAAATAGTACTTGTAAGTGATATTGTCTCACAAGGCAACCATAGACTGCTCTCATTCTCATACGTCAGTAGATTTCGTAAAGCGCTTGGGGGTATGGTGTAGCAGTAGGCATGAGGGAGAAATAGGACTCCATTCACATATACAAGACAAACATAGCAAATTCTCACTTTCTGAATCAACATGCTAACCGAACCACAGCCATCTATAAAAGTTCACACATCTCTGAATTTTGCAGTGTGGTTGTCTAGCCAAGTTAAGTATGCAGGAATGCTCAAATGCATAATGAGTGTGCATAAATATGCCTATATTAGTGGGGAAAGTTATATTGGGGATGCTTTGTAAGAAATATGCGTAATTACATACAACAATGTGTACATTACCTGAAGGACTGTCTCCACCCCCATCGTTCAGCCCGGACACTGAGATCCAGCGCCGAGGGCCTTCTGGCGGTTCCCTCATTGCGAGAAGTGAGGTTACAGGGAACCAGGCAGGGGGCCTTCTCGGTAGTGGCGCCCACCCTGTAGAACTCCCTCCCTTCACATGTGAAGGAAATAAGCAGTTATCCTATCTTTCAAAGACATCTGAAGGCAGCCCTGTTTAGGGAAGTTTTTAATATTTAATGCTGTACTGTTTTTAACACTTGATTGGGAGCCGCCCAGAGTGGCTGGAGGGGCTCAGCCAGATGGGCAGGGTATAAATAAATAAATAAATAAATTATTATTATTATTATTATTATTATTATTATTATTATTATACATTAGGAGAAATTCTCTCCCTAAACTGCCGATGATTTTTCATGAAGACTATTTTTAAAAAAGAAAAAGGAGTTGCAAACTGGTGAGGAAATGTTGGGAACTGAACTTAAGATTGGAAAAATGAGAAACGGGACGAAATAGAAATTCACAGATTTCACTCCTCCCTAGTTGGCCGTGTCGAAGGACAATGGTACGAAGAGTGAGCTGGGAGAAGAAAGGGAGGAGGAGGCCAAGTGAAGCCTCTTTTCCCTGGTTTAGTGCTGCCTCCCCATTAAACTTGATGGTGCTCACAAAGCCCAAGACACAGCCTTATCCTGAGCTTTTGCTGCCAGTGGTTCTTTTTTATTTTATTTAAAATGAATTTATTCTGACACATACATGGACCAGCTCTTTTTAAGAAGATGTAAGTGGCTTTGCAAGCAGACTATGCTTTCATAGCAATCAAAGGAATGAGCAGAGCAGACCCCGTCTCACCGCGATGCTCTGCTGAGTCCCCAAGGTAGAAAAAAGGCTTAAGATAAGCCACTGATGGATGGGATTGGTGTACTTACTGGATGCCACATGGGGAAGACGCTTTCAGCAAAGCAAGACTGGCCTCAACCACCGTTTGCAAATCTATGTCGGCAATCATATACGTCGTATATGTCTAAAAATGTTTGTATCCCATCTCTTCGACATAACTGATTTACAAACTGGCAAGTAGGATAGCGTCACAGCAAAACAATAAAAAGCAGCAATTAAAACAATGGCCATAATTTCAAGAGTAAAAGTAAAATTGGAGTAAAAATGGCAGAAGTATAAACTCACTTTAACAGCTGAGACGTCTGTTGTGGTGGACTTTCTTATATGACATTCTTTCATCCTTTTAATATTTTTTGCTTTCTTGTTTTTAGCTATAGATTTTATTTATTTATTTTATTAAAAAAAATAAGGGAGCAATCCTGTACTTCCTTGGAGACGCCACCAGGCTAGGGTTTCCCAAACTTCGGTCTCCAGCTGTTGTTGGACCACAATCCCCATTATCCCTGACCACTGGTCCTGCTAGCTAGGGATGATGGGAGTTGTAGTCCAAGAACAGCTGGAGACCCAAATTTGGGAAACCCTGCTCCGGGCTATACGTTCTTAAGGTAAAGGTAAAGGGACCCCTGACCATTAAGTCCAGTCATGGCCGACTCTGGGGTTGCGGCGCTCATCTCGCTTTATTGGCTGAGGGAGCCGGCGTACAGCTTCCGGGTCATGTGGCCAGCATGACTAAGCCACTTCTGGCAAACCAGAGCAGCACACGGAAACACCGTTTACCTTCCCTTCTACTTGCACTTTGACTTGCTTTTGAACTGCTAGGTTGGCAGGAGCAGGGTCTGAGCAACGGGAGCTCACCCCGTTGCGGGGATTCGAACCGTCGACCTTCTGATCGGCAAGTCCTAGGCTCTGTGGTTTAACCCACAGTGCCACCACTGGCATAAAGGCCATTCTATTGACCGAGGGAGGTCCACCAGTAAACGCCCCCAGAGGTCCCCTAGTATGCAAAATATGAATGCCTGCTAGCACTGGTGTTCTGGCCACATGCCAAGTCCCTTAGCTTAAGATGAGTCTAGAAAACCTTCTGACTACAGCTGCCTATATTTTCCCGCTGTAGAGCAGAAAGTTTGGGTTGATAACCCAAGAGTCTTTCCAACTGTCTGTTAAAAAACTATGAACATTGGGATGCAGAAAGGGAGGTATGGGGAAGTCCGAGAAAAGAAGTTTACGAAAAATTGTTATGAAACTATACGTGTTTGTATGTCTTTTTATGTGTGTGTTTGTTTAAAAAACTTTGTAAAATTAATACAAATTTTATTTTAAAAAAAAGAGTCTTTCCAACTGTCTGAATGCGGAAAAAGATTTCATTTCAGATATCTATTGAAAAAACAGAATGGAATTTGATTGTATAAGAAAAGGAAATGTCCCAAATGGCAATTGTGAACAAGGCATGGCAATATTGGAGACAGTACTTAATTGGGAACATACCCTCTCTGTCAGTGGGTACTTCTTCTGCTTCAAAGTAGAATCATAGAATCATAGAGTTGGAATAGACCACAAGGGCCATCGAGTCAAACCCCCTGCCAAGCAGGAAACACCATCAGAGCACTCCTGACATATGGTTGTCAAGCCTCTGCTTAAAGACCTCCAAAGAAGGAGACTCCACCACACTCCTTGGCAGCAAATTCCACTGTCGAACAGCTCTTACTGTCAGGAAGTTCTTCCTAATGTTTAGGTGGAATCTTCTTTCTTGTAGTTTGGATCCATTGCTCCGTGTCCGCTTCTCTGGAGCAGCAGAAAACAACCTTTCTCCCTCCTCTATGTGACATCCTTTTATATATTTGAACATGGCTATCATATCACCCCTTAACCTCCTCTTCTCCCGGCTAAACATGCCCAGCTCCCTTAGCCGTTCCTCATAAGGCATCGTTTCCAGGCCTTTGACCATTTTGGTTGCCCTCCTCTGGACATGTTCCAGTTTGTTAGTGTCCTTCTTGAACTGTGGTGCCCAGTACATCGAGCCAGGTTTAGATCTGTCTCTGCTTGCTGCTGAGAAAGCTAGTACAAAGCCTTAACGGCTTCAACGTTTTCATAACATTTGTTAGAGTGGTAAAGGGCTAGTTTGGAAAAGAAAAAAATCAATTTCAGAGCTGTAAGTATGTTTTAACCCCAACATCCTGATTGAAAGGAAGTTTCATTATGGTACCGTGAAGCTGATGAATGATAGCTTGGCAGCAAAGCCCAGCTTCCTGCGGTTTGTGACAGTACCATATGTGCAGTGTGTTGCCTCTGACATCAAAAATTACACAGGAAAATGGTATTGCCTTGAAAACCTATTGTGAGCAGCCTTCAAAAACCTATTGTGAGCAGCCTTCAAACCCAGTTTCGTGTGGATTGGAATCCATACATTGTTGCTTGCTGTCTTCAAATAATAACAATTCCCTCCACGTTAAAACTTGTTTTTGGTGTCATGGTTTGAAAAAAATCTGTACATGCCTTGTTGTTTAGCCATGTCCGTATTGGAGCCTCAGCTTCAGGATCTGTCCTTCCAGTGAGCACTCAGGGCTGATTTCCTTCAGAATGGATAGGTTTGATCTTCTTGCAGTCCATGGGACTCTCAAGAGTCTCCTCCAGCACCATAATTCAAAAGCATCAGTTCTTCGGCGATCAGCCTTCTTTGTGGTCCAGCTCTCACTTCCATACATCACTACAGTGGTACCTCAGGTTACATACGCTTCAGGTTACAGACTTTGCTAACCCAGAAATAGTACCTCGGGTTAAGAACTTTGCTTCAGGATGAGAAGAGAAATGGCAGCAGAGGCCCCATTAGCTAAAGTGGTGCTTCAGGTTAAGAACAGTTTCAGGTTAAGAACAGACCTCCAGAAAGAATTAAGTACTTAACCCAGGGTACCACTGTACTGGGAAAACCATAGCTCCAACTATACGGACCTTTGTACATGCCTACTCAGAAGTAAATCCCACTGAGTTCATCATAGCTTACTCTTAGAAAAGTGGGCATAAGGTTGCAGCCTAATTTTCTTTCAAACAGTTTTGGATTAATTTATTAGCTTTTCACAATAAAGGGGGGGGATATTTCCTGTCACGTAATTAGCTCTTAAATGGATCCTGCAGTATCTTGTTGAGAACCAAGATAGTCCAGCAGACTGTGTACTGTTTTCAATCCAGATTTTCATATTAAGTGACTGGTGTGCCTTGGCTCTTGGTCTTAACATGGCTTTATTTGTGACATTTTATTCTGCACAGATCATCTCCGCTTGGGGAATGGTATGTATGTGCTGTCACATATGAAATGCAGTGTGCAAACTTGTTTTGCAAGGAGAACACCCACGTGCTTGACAGTTCTTACCTCATCAATCCTTATAACAATACTGGAAGGTCATGTTAGTGATTCATAATCAGAACGAAGCAGCTCTCTCTAATTCTCTTCAGAAACAAGGGAGCCAGCCTGCACAGTGTGTGACCCATCACTCTAAATGAAGCCCACCACCCGTATATTGTGGCCTGCCTGGTAATCTGTATCAGTCTAGGCAAGGAGTGAAATATTAGTTCCTGTAGGCATGTCATACAAGGCTGGTGGGTTGTGTTTGCCACGAGTGGCAAAAATATTTTGGAGACCTGAAGTCAGTTCAGACTTCGACGACTTCTTCTTCTTCTTCTTCTTCTTCTTCTTCTTCTTCTTCTTCTTTGCTGAGAAATCCTGACCATACAACACCAGTTCAGACATAATGATCTCAGTCAAATGGACTATTACAGGTGTTCTTAAACTGGTCCACAGACCACCAGTAGTCCGTGAGCTTTGTTTAAGTGGTCTGCGGATTTGTGGCTGAAGGGGAGAGATGGCACATCCATTGCATTAAATATTCAAATTGATTTTTAATTGGATTTTTCTTGCTGCTTTCATTTCATGCATTCATTTTATTGGGTTATAATTTGAATTATATGGAATTCAAATTGCAATACATTAAATCACAATATATAAGAAATAAAAGAAGCAACAAAAATGCAATTTAAAATTATACAGTACCTAGCACAATGCATTGTAAGTGCTACAACCGGCAGAAAAGCAGCTAAGTGGTCCTCCAAGACCCCCAGCGATTTTCAAGCAGTCCGTAGGGGGAGGTTTAGGAACCACTGGCCTATTAGACTTGAGAAAAAGTGTTGTCCTCTGGGGGGTTGGGAGAAGCCCCAGAACAGCACCTGGAGGGAAGAGAGGGGGTATTGTTCCATCTGGCAAGCTGAAATGCTCGCGGCAAAAGAAAGATTATGATAATGTTACCCTGAAT
Organism: Podarcis vaucheri; assembly: GCF_965113315.1. Classification (NCBI taxonomy): domain Eukaryota; kingdom Metazoa; phylum Chordata; class Lepidosauria; order Squamata; family Lacertidae; genus Podarcis; species Podarcis vaucheri. The sequence continues at coordinate 106,267,355 of NC_138760.1, forward strand.
TTATTCCTATGTTACAAACCTGGTTTGATTTTTGTTTGCAAGCCAGGGTTTTAGAAAGAGCTTAAAACACAGTTTCCTGGTTTGGATGTAACAAGAAACTCTGGTCTGACAAACCCTGGAAGTATGGCATTAGGCACACAAGAGAAGGAAGCAAGGAGTGAGTGGGCACAACACTTCTTCTTTGTCTCTTAAACCACATGGGACAGAGTACCATCACAGCTATCAGTATGTCTGATGCAACCAATATTGTAGTAAGGCTTTAAAAAATGGAAAGAAGTGAAAGGATCAAAGAACTAGTCAAGGCTTCAAAAAAATGGATGGGTTGTGTGAGAGCGTTGGGTTTTCTTAATTAATGTTATCATTTGTAACTGTATACTTATCCCATCTCTTTTTTTTTCAAGACCCAAAAATGGTGGAAAATACTGTGTGGGACGACGAATGAAATTTAAATCCTGCAACACTGAACCATGTTCAAAGCAAAAGAAAGATTTCCGCGATGAGCAATGTGCAGTCTTTGATGGGAAGCATTTTAACATTAACGGTCTACCTCCTAATGTGCGCTGGGTTCCAAAATACAGTGGAAGTAAGTATATCAAAACAATCTAGCAGTTAGATCAGGGTGGGGAAGCCCAAGTCCAGGAGCTGAGAAGTTGCCATGAAGGAAATGAAGCCCTCGAGTTTAATGGGTCCCTCATCTGTGGACTAGATGCAAGGAACACACACCTTGCAGCTTAATTCTGTGTATTGTTCCTAGTCCCAGGGTTGATTCCTGCCACCATTTTTAAGAGCAAAGCCTTAACATGAGGCCTCTCTGCCCCCACAGAAAAGACATTAACAGGGCTAGTTTGGTTTGACAAAAGCTCCCTTACATTATTTAAATAGCAAGTTACAATATTGGGAGTGGGGGACTGTCAAATGAAGGCAGGCAAGATCTCTAGAGATTTTCAGGATACAGTGATTTCAACCTTGCAGAATGACAGTCTAAGGAGGAATTTGTGGGGAGCCGCCTCATGATGATTTACTACCGTTGTTCCTCACTGGAGCCCTGCCTCCGCTGTCCAGTTTACTTTTACCACCTGGCCTAGTAGAATCAGTCACCTGCCTGCAGCCATAGGCCCCTCCACCACCACCACCAACCTGCTGCCGCCATAACAACTGAGCTGAGAGCAACCCAGCTGGGCAAATGAGTGCCTCGTTTGGTCAAGGCGGTGCTGGCATCTGATTCTTGACCTGTGAGGGAAGGGACATTAGCTCAGAGTTGTGGGAGAGTGAATAAGAGTGTTCTCTCACCATACAAAGTAAGCAACCAGCACTAAATTAACTTGGTTTTCTCCTCTCTCTCCTTTCTTTCTCTTGGCAGTTTTAATGAAAGATAGGTGCAAGCTCTTCTGCAGAGTGGCAGGAAACACGGCGTATTATCAGCTCAGGGACAGAGTTATTGATGGCACTCCTTGTGGCCCAGACACAAATGACATCTGTGTACAAGGACTTTGTCGGGTAAATACAGCCTCCTTCGGTTTAACTGGCTAACGCTCTTTGAGGAACCAGCTCATTCCTCTTCCATGAGTTGGATCCTGAGCGCCTTTCTCCAGGTTTCACAGGTGGGCACACCACCGGTCAGTCAGTCACCTGTGCTCACGACGACCAGTTTGTGCAAATATGACATCAGATATAGGGCATGTGGGCATGACTTGGCCTAAATGGCTTTGTGGGCCAAATGGGAAGGCCTGGGAGCCCTAATCAGGACTAAAGGCTCTATTCCATACTCTTTATCTTAAATTAAACCCAAGAGCCTTGTTATCTGCTTTAGACTGTAATATATCCCCTTTAGGGTTCTGTTTTGTATTACCCAGCTGCCTTAACAACCGCGTTTGGTGTATCTTGCCAAAGCCCCAAATCACAAAATAATGAGGGGTTTTAAGTGTATGAGGAGTGAGGTTTCATTCCCCACATAATAGCCATGATAGGGATGGATGCTGTGAGGCCCTGGTGCATGCCTGTGTGTTGGCTTTGTGCCAGCACCTAGAGGCTTCATACAGTCCAGACAGAATCCATTTTGGATGGCAGAAACAGGCCAGTCAGTTCCCAAAATGGATCTGTGGGATATGAACTCCACAGAACCTACGGCATCTAAATCATATAACAGATTTTGCTGCTTCCTCTACCATTAAAGTAAAGGATTGTAGTTTCCGTGCCAAAATTGGACCTAACCCCTGACTGAAATGGATCTAGAAAATCATTTTCCCTGAGAGTGCCTGCCTTCTTCGCTCTCTTCACTGCCACTAGGTAGTCTCGATGATGAACCCTCACCAGTCTTTGATTGCATTTGACTGGAGTTTTCCTCCACCACAGCAACTCCCCATCCCCGACCTTCAAGTATGCCCTGAAGCTACACCAAGTTCCCAGGTGGGCACAAGTGGCGCTGTGGTCTAAACCACTGAGCCTCTTGGGCTGGCCGATCAGAAGGTTTGAATCCCCGCGACGGAGTGAGCTCCTGTTGCTCTGTCCTAGCTCCTGCCAACCTTGTAGTTCGAAAGCACACCAGTGCAAGTAGATAAATAGATACCGCTGTGGTGGGAAGGTAAATGGTGTTTCCGTTCACTCTGGCTTTTGTCACAGTGTTCCATTGTGCCAGAAGCAGTTTAGTCATGCTGGCCACATTATTTGGAAAGCTGTCTGTGGACAAACGCCAGCTGCTCGGCCTGAAAGTGAGATGAGCGCCGCAACCCCATAGTCGCCTTTGACTGGACTTAATGTCCAGGAGTCCTTTACAGCTGGGTGAAACCAACTCCACCCTGCTCACCCATCCAGGTCTCAGTGATACAGACCAGACCCGGCCTCCTCATCCACAATCAGATCGTGGCCAAGCTCAGAGCCAGCCTGGCATTCAGCAACAGCAGCTGCAGACCTGAGGGCTGGTTGACAGCACAACCACAATTCCTCAGGTCTGGCACATGGCCAAGTCACTAACCACCTGTGCCGTGTCCTCCTCCTTACCCAGCCTTCCCCACCTCCCACACAGTCAAAACAATTTAAAACAGGAAAAAACATTTGTTAGAATACAAAGCCTGGGAAAAAGCAACTTTACATTAAGGACCACCTGACTCCTTATGCCCAGCCTTGATCACTGAGATCTTCTGATGGCCCCACATCTGATGCTTTCCCACTTCTCTCAGGTTTAGCTGGCCTTCACTGGGAACCAAGACTATAGTGTGGCAGGTTCAGGCCTTGCCAATGGTGTTTCCACAGGAACCACCCCTGCCTTCTTTTAGGCGTTTCCACTTCACTGTGTGGTTTAGGCAGGCCTTCACAATATGAATTTTCCCCTTTAGCCAACCAGTATCTATTTACTGTTTTATTGATATTTTAATTATGTCTTAATGGATGCTTTTGCTCGTTTTATTATAACTTTGCATGCTGTGCTCCCTCCTCAGTATGCTTTTATGAAAAGAGCAGTTTACAAATACTTAATAAATACACAAATGCCATTTTGATAATGACCCTATCCCACATCCGTGTGACTTTTAACCACGGTGTAATCCTGCCCCCCACAGCTCCTTAGCTCTCCCCCCACCTCCTCTCCCCGCCACGCTGAGTGGTTTTGCTCTTCACATGGCGGGCCTGGAAGAGACTCGTTTTTCAAGTCCTAATTGGAAGATGGCTATAATTATAGCTTCAACAGAGCACGTTGGAAAAGAAACGAATGAGCGAGGCAGTCAGAGGCCTTCGGTGGCAGATGCATGTTTTCAATTTGGAGCCCTGCTAAACGCTATCCTGTTTTCCGTATTTGTTCAATCTAGTTCTGAACTTTTCTTTCTCTAAAGCAAGCTGGATGTGATCACGTGCTCAATTCGAAAGCCAGGAGAGATAAGTGCGGTGTGTGTGGCGGTGACAATTCGTCGTGCAAAACCATTGCAGGGACATTCAACACGGTGCACTATGGTAAGAATCAGTCGCAGAAAACTTTACCCGGGCAGTACACCAGGATGGAAAACCCCTTAACACCTAACACTTATAATAAGCAGGAATTCCCTTTAGCTACCGGAAATGTGAGTTTCTTGCTACTTCGTGATCGCACCAAACAACTAATTTAATTGATATAGCTCCACATTTTAACATTGGTTTCCTCCCTCTTTACTAAGATGATTTAGAAGAGAGAAAAAAAGGAAAGCAGAGGATACAAATGCATGACAAGCTTGACTTTCTAGTTTATTTCCCCAGGTTATAACACTGTGATACGCATACCAGCTGGTGCTACAAATATCGATGTGCGGCAGCATAGTTACTCAGGGAAACCAGAAGATGATAACTACCTTGGTAAGACATGGCGCTTGTTAGCAGTGGCAAAACCATGCTGTTTTCTTGACGTGCTTATATTTCCATCGGGCTAACGCAGGACTTCTAGTATGGAAAGAACTCAAAGGTCATCTGATGCAAAGTTCCTTTGTGCTGGATGTTGAGTCCTGATGGTTCTGTAGCAAAAAATGTGTATTAGCTCCATCTCAATCAAAACCTAGCATGGCGCAAAAGAAGGAAACTCACCCACAGCTGCCTTCAGAAGTATTTAATAAAATGCAGCATTATTATTTATTATTATTATTATTATTATTATTATTATTATTATTATTATTATTATTCTGCCTTTCATCAAAAGATCTCCAGACGGCTCACAAAGTAAAAATATAAGATAAAGACAAGAATAAGCAGGTAAAACAAAAGCAACAAAACAATAGCCCCCTGCTCCCACTGGCACATTTAAAAGGCTGTAGAACATGAATCAGCCAAAGGCCTGGTTGAAGAGGAATGTTTTTGCCTGGCGCCTAAAGATGGACCTCGCCGGGGAAAGCATTCCACAAATGGGGAGCCACTAATATACTTTATGCTAGCCTTTGCCTACCTTGTGCCCTCCAGATGCTTTGTGCTACAACTCCCATCAGCCTTGTGCTGGCTGGGGCTGATGGGAGTTGTAGTCAAAAACATCTGGAGGGTAACTGCTTGGCAAAGGCTTCCTTGCACAAATAAGATGGCGGCACGACTCCTGCCTGATCCAGTGTGTCTTACTTGAAGCTAGTGTTTTATTTCCTCTTGCCCCGGGAACTTTTCATTTCCTCTAATGGTGGCCTGTTTGTTTCAAAGGTGACATTCATGCTTTAGGAAGTATCCAACCACACCTTCAACTGAGAGGTGTACCTTTTTTGTCTCACTGCTTCACCCTCCCGCGAGAGGAAGGACTCAGATTTGTTGTGGGTTTCAGTGTCATTTGGCACCGTAAGAGCCCATCCCTGCGTGAAAAGCAACAGTGGCTGGATTCTGTGTGCTTTGAAAGTTCCCCTTCCTTGTCCCTTTGCAGTGTGATAGCTTTTTATCTCTTGCAGGCCTTTTCAGAGAACGCCTTCCTTTCTGTGCAACTTGAGTACTCCTTTAGGGCTAATATAGTAGCTGTGATGGGTGAAATGGTGGGGAAACTAACTTAGGAAATTAACTACATAATCGCATTAGTGTGAATTTGTGCAGCAGACTGCTGTTTTCAGGAAACCGTCCCTTTTAGAGAAAGCTTTTAGACTTTTAAGCTTTTTGACATTTTTATGTGTTGCTCATGTTTGGCATGAAGCAAAACGCAAAATACGGTGCTGGCCAAACACCTCTGAATCTCCCATTTAGATGGCCAGCTGTAGATGTTTTAACTAGATCCTCTTGTTTTAGTATTTCTTTACAACTAAATCAAGGTGTTGTGGGGTGGAGTTGACTTCCACCCTACAAGTGTGTGCTATGTAGGAAGATAAGAGAGAATGAACTGATACAGGTGTGGGATGTTCACGTTTGCATTAGGAAGAGTGTTGAAGTGTCTCTGTGCTGGTTGTGTCAAAGGTTGGGTTGACGTTAGAGGATATAGACGTTTGTGTCCATGAGCATAGTAGAAATTTCTGTCTTGGGGTTTGTATGCTGCATGCTTGTAGACTCCAGATTTTGTACACAAGCATGTGCATGTTTGCTGATTTGTGTATATTTGATACATGTATTTGAATCTGAAGCAAGCACGGTCCAGGGAATTTTGAAAAAGAGGCCAAACGGATGCCTCTGTTGCATTCCTTAAATGCAGTATTTGGGTAAAGGTAAAAGGCAAAGGGACCCCTGACCATTAGGTCCAGTCGCGGACGACTCTGGGGTTGCGGCGCTCATCTCGCTTTATTGGCCGAGGGAGCCGGCGTACAGCTTCTGGGTCATGTGGCCAGCATGACTAAGCCGCTTCTGGTGAACCAGAAGAGTGCATGGAAACGCCGTTTACCTTCCTGCCGGAGCGGTACCTATTTATCTACTTGCACTTTGATGTGCTTTCGAACTGCTAGGTTGGCAGGAGCAGGGATCGAGCAATGGGAGCTCACCCCGTTGCGGGGATTCGAACCGCCGACCTTCTGATTGACAAGCCCTAGGATCTGTGGTTTAACCCACAGCGCCACCCACGTCCCAGTATTTGGGTAGAGTAAGGTAAAAGGTAAAGGACCCCTGGACAGTTAAGTTCAGTCAAAGGCGACTATGGGGTTGCTGCGCTCATCTCACTTTCAGGCTGAAGGAGCCAGTGTTTGTTCACAGACAGCTTTCTGGTCATGTGGCCAGCATGATTAAACTATTTCTGGTGCGCCGGAAACCAGAACGCATGGAAATGCCGTTTACCTCCCTGCTGCAGCGGCACCTATTTATCTACTTGCACTGGATTGCTTTCGGACTGCTAGGTTGTCAGGAGCTGGGACAGAACAATGGGAGCTCACCCCGTTGCGGGGATTCGAACCACCAACCTTCTGATCAGCCAGCCCAAGAGGCTCAGTGGTTTCGAACACAGCGCCACCCACACCCGAGATTGTGTGGAGTAAACAGTGCCAGATCTACACATTTTGCTGCCACCCTCTGCCTTGCCATCTGCAAGAGCAGGTGGCGGGATAAAAAATTGTGTCCCATGCAGGCTTCTGTAGAAAGGCTCAGCTCTTTGCCCCAGGAAGAAAAGCTGTGGGAGACAAAGGGGGAAACTCTCACCTTTGTCATCCCACTTCCTCTTCTGGTGCTTCTGGTCTTCCTCTTCCTGAGGCAGGTGTTTCAGCAGCACCCATCACGCTGTAGCCAATCATGCCACGTCTGGCATCAGGGTCCAGCAGGAACGTGAAGGAGGAATCAGGCACCTTTTTATGGTTGCTGGTTCTCCTGACTTCACTGTGAGGAGCTTGACATATCCCTCCATATTTGCACCCTTTCAAATTTTCACCATTCCAGAATTGTCTTTTTTTAAATAACTCCCTCTCTCCAAGCTTGTCCTCCACAGTATTGATACAGAAAACATTTTACTTTAGAGCTTGCAACACAGACAGCTGCCTTGTGCAGAGTCAAACAATTGATCATCTAGCTCCATATTGCCTATGCAGCAGCTCTCCAGGAATTCTGACAGGACTTTATCCACTCCCAACCTGGGATTGAACCTAGAACCTTCTGAATGCAAAGTGGCTGCTCTACCGCTGAGCCAGGGTCCTTCCTTATACCACTGAGCTGCAACCCTGGCTGGAGATGCAGGGGATCAAACCTGGAATCTTTCCAAGCAGAGCATGTGCAAGCGCTATGCCATCGGCATCTTGCATTCAGGGACTTCAGTAGCTCCTTAACAAACAGGGCCAGCCAGTGCCCACAACAACCCTTTGACGGCTACTCGGTTGCAGCAGCCAAAAAACAAAATGTGATGCAATCACCATTGCCTTGCCTGAGTTGCAGTGACTAACTGAATTGGTCTCTACTGTTGCTTACCTGAAGAACAGCCTTTAGTAGGGGCTAATTATTCCTGGATTTCCAACTATTTGGTGGATTTGTGTTGATTTTCCAAGTCATTGTTCAGGGGTAGTAGGGCAGCCTTTTTGGACTTTGGCCTGTATTGCCAAGGTGGAAAGCTGTCAGGGGTTAGGCTGCAGTAGTGTGAGAACTAGATACACACTCACACACTTGTATCCCCAGTGGGATCACAACATGGAGAAGCAGCTCCCATCATTGTACAAATGAGGTCAAGTATGGGAGCATGGGGACACCAGCGCTGCAAGGAATCCAACTTGAATTTGAATTTGACTTGGTTTATGTTTTCCTGTCTGCCAGGTTTCATTATATTGACAGCCTGATACTTTTGTATTAATCTAGTTGTTTTTGGTTTTGCTGTTGGCTTCTGTCAGGAAGGGACAGTGAGACAGAAGCAATAAAGGGAACAAAATGAATAAGGAGTACATAAATCAGTGCAGGCGGTCTCTGGTTCCCTCCCAGTCTTGTTCTGTCTTGGTTGCTTCTGGAGATAGACATCCCCGAGTTCATTTTGAGCATTATGTAAATTAGATGGCTTTCGAATAACGTCCTTTCTTATCTAGGCAAGCAGATTACACTGATTCCATGTGTCTGCTTGTTGTTCTTTCTATCTGCGCAGCATTGTCGAGTAACGAAGGCTTCATATTAAACGGAGACTACGTTGTCAGCATGTTTAAGAAGGAAATAAAAGTTGGAAATGCAGTGATAGAATACAGCGGCTCAGACACCCCCGTTGAAAGGATCAATTCTACATACCGTATTGACCAAGAAATAGTTCTTCAGGTTAGAAACAGCTCGCTTTAAAATGAAAACCTCATAAATACTGTTCTTCTAAATTGTAATAGCTGAGATAATTCTTTTCACCTTATGCTTTTCTCCTCCCTCTTAGGTTTTATCAGTGGGTAATTTATATAACCCTGATGTTCGATACACATTCAATATCCCCATTGAAGATAAACCTCAGCAGTTTTATTGGAATATCTATGGCCCTTGGCAGCACTGCAGTAAACTATGCCAAGGTATGTGGTCTTAGGGGGTTTTTTATTTTAAAAAATCATCATCATTATCACCATCATCTTCTGTATTTAATGCTTTATCTTCGATTCTGGTGGTGATGACAACTATGCTTCTCTTGTCTGCCTTTAGCTTCTGATAAAATTCAAGCAATTTTGTTTTCCGAGAACTGTCATAGTGGAATGATGCATACAATCTGCAAGTCACTTGATAATGCTGAGGCCCCTCCTTAATACTTCAGATTTCTTGCTTCCTCCACAGACTAATGGCTGACCATTCTGCTGGCAGGTGGCTCCTTATCTTACCCTGCTCAAGGTGAAGCGATAGCATAAATGGTTAAGCGTGTGCAAGTAGACACTGCAGTTTTGCTTGCAGAAATCTGAGCCCCCCTTTGGCTCTGTCCAAAGGCAGCTCGGGCTGCTAAGTGAAGCGTATGGAACGGAACGTGTTTTGTTTCCTCCTGGTATCCACCTGTCTTTAGAGCATCGTGCAGACTGTTCTGCTATTGGAGATTACACAGTTGATCGTAAGAGTGGGGTGGAAGAAGTGAAAGCAGGAGCAGGAATGGGTTGCTTCTCCTTGAACAACATCCCAAATGATGTATGAATCAGCCCCAGCTCCTACAACATCTGAGCAATGTAACTACTGCCCGTAGCCATGATAGGTTTCACTACTGTATGAACCTATTTGTGCATACTTTCTACTGATCTTTAGAGGTTTAGAAATGTTTTTAGATGAATGAATTCCCCCTGCCCCTACAATTAATTTAGATAGCACTTGGATAGCTCAGTGGGTAGAGTGTGATTCTCCTAATCTCAGGGTTGTGGGTTTGAGCCCCATGTTGGGCAAAAGATTCTTGCTTTGTTTGTGACCTCCTGGTCACTTTCAACTCTGTGATCCCATGATTTTAATTTGCAAAGTGGAACATAGGAAGCTGGCTCATATACAGTGGTGCCCCGCAAGACGAATGCCTCGCAAGACGGAAAACTCGCTAGACGAAAGGGTTTTCCGTTTTAGAGGTGCTTCGCAAAACGAATCTCCTATGGGCTTGCTTCGCTGGGTTCCCCCCCTTTTTCTAAGCCGCTAAGCCACTTATCAGCTGATCCGATAAGCTGATAAGCCGCTAATAGCGCTAATCCGCTAATCCGTCAATGGGCTTGCTTCGCAAGACGAAAAAACCGCTAGACGAAGAGAATCACAGAACGGATTCTTTTCGTCTTGCGAGGCACCACTGTAGTTACTGGCAGGGGCTCTCCAAGGGGTTCAGAAAGGCGTCTTCCCCAGACCTACCTACAGATGACAGAGATTGAGCCTGCACAGCAAGAGTGGGGAACCTTTGGCCCTCCAGATGTTTTCTGAACTACAACTCCCATAAGCCCTAGCAAGCACGGCCAAGGGCCAGGGAGGATGGGAGTTGCAGTTCAGCACACATTCGGTGTCACAGAGGTTCCCCCTCTGCCCCAGTGTATAGAAAAACCCTGTGAGGAGGTGTCAAGGCTGAGCCATAAGCAACTGTGAGAAATGATCCAAAGCTAGGGAAACAAAGGGCAGCAAGTCAGAACTGAGGATCATGCAGAAAAAGAGCCAGGGAAACCTCGTCACTCAGGAGAGATCCAAGTCCCTATAGGAAGTCTTTTACACCACTTCCTGTCCAAGAGGCCAGCCTGAGTTGGCAGAGCCAGCCCAGAGCCATATTCCTGCTAGAGACAGGTACCAGGCTGCAGTTCTGATAACTCACAACCCAGAGTGCGCAGTTCTGGCCCTGAAAGCTCCAGATAAGAAAGTCTTCATGAGTCTAGTTTTTCAGCTAGGAAACTGAAACTGAGAGATAGCGACTCACCCAAAGCCATGCAATGAGTCCATGACAAGTTTCCCATGGAAGACTAGTACTCTATTTCCTGGACCGCTCTGGCTCTCACTGTGAAGTCAGAAATCCTGCTTCCTTGGTGAGTGGCATTGGCGGGGAGGGTAAGTGCCTGTATTGAAAGAACTGCTAATGAGCAGCTCAGCAGGGCTGCAAACAATTTGGCAAAGAAACACTTGTTGAATTGTGAAGGACCCTGCATGTCTTGATAGCCTACTTGCCTTTTCCAGCATTGTGATTCTCTAAAGCCCATCTTGAAGGCTGTAAATTCTTTGTCAGCACCACAAATTGGACTTGCTCATAGAAAAGTCTATTCCCCCGTCGACAGTGCTTTTTCACAGGTTCTGGCTGTTCCTCTTTAGCTGGAAGCACATGTTCTTCCCAGGATACCAAGCAAAGTCACCCCAACCTCTTCTGGCCTAGCATAATCAGCCATTAGCTGAATCCTCTTTTCACAGCCAGGTACACAGCAACTGCATCTTGGGAAGAGCACTGAATACCCCAGGGCTCAGGATGCATAAACAAAACGGCCTGCATTTTACTGAGAATGAAAGATCTAAATCTTGGTAGTCAGGATAACTAGATGTCAAGATGTATACACAGCAAGTAGAATGAATTATGGACACTGACCGAAGCATTCTTTTCCATTTACTTTCCTAGACAGAAACTCCAGCATTGGTGCAACCATTCGCTATTACAAATTGGCCATTTTGGCCTTAATGAGATGTGGAACAGGATCTATCTTAACAAAGAGAGGCCTGTCATACCCAGGCCTCTCTTTGTCATTAACCAAGCCTCAAAGCATAGTACTGTACACAGAATCCTGCTTCTTGAAGGCAGCATTTGAGTTCGGATAGCCACCAAGGCAGAAATCAAGGTCTCCAATACATTCAGTCTTTAACAACCAAAATAAGTCTTGAAGCCATTGTCCTACTTTTCAGCAGGGGTGGAGAACCTATGTCATGCCAGATGTTGTTGGATTCTAGCTCCCATTGGTGGCCAGTGCAGATGGATTATGAGAGTCGTGGTCCAGTAATGTAAAGGGCACAGGAAAGGCCTAATGTGATGCCCTAACAAAGGACAAAAAGAACGAGGAGTTAAAACTACAGCTGAACCAAAGTTTGTCAGACATCTTTCTGAGAAAATGTCTGAGGTTTTCGTTATCCTCACCCACCACAACCAAATAAAAGGCCACTTTTGTAATAGAATATTTCTCTGGATATTCTCTACAAGCTGCCATCCTCCTGTCCTCCCTGCACACACATACCACCTGCAGTTATGCGGAACAGACACATTGTGGAGCATGTAAAATGATGTCCTGGCTGCCAACATAGTTGCTCCTGCGCTCACGTCCCTTCCTAACCAAGGCGGGGGGGGGGGGAGCAGTGGTGCTTACTGTCATTGGTAATGGAGAGCATCGTTCCCCCAAACCTGGTCCTCCCAATTTCTCTGGCCACAAACAGGGAGGAGGCTTTCGAGAGACAATTTGCACACATATATAAAAAACTATATATAGGGCTTCGTTGAAGCGAGGCCTGTGTGCAGCCTGATGCAAGGACATGTAAACCAGTTTGTGGAAGACGAGCAGTGAAGTTTTGAGAAATAAGGGGTATGTATCTCTTTCCATAGGCCTCATAAAACTATGCTTTTCTATTTTAGGGGAACGAAAAAGGAAACTTGTTTGCACCCGAGAATCCGACCAGCTCACGGTATCTGACCAAAGATGTGATCGGATTCCCCAGCCGGACCCAGTAACGGAGTTGTGTAATACAAACTGTGAATTAAGGTATTGACACCCCTCTCCCCTGCCGCTGCCCCAAAGATAGTCTGTACATATGGTGCATATATTTTAGGCCTTGTCTTCTTTGCTAACATCTGTGTTTTCATGGTGGATTTTTGCTAAAAATCAAAGTGTGCAGTGTTGAGGTTTTCCTTGGTTTCTGGAGAGTCCGTTTCTGCTGCCCTTGCCTGAGCAGGGACGAGGGGAAAATCCATACTTCTTGAAACAGTGCGCAAGCTGACACATAACTATCCTTCAAAATTTGGCATTCTCCAGATTTTGCAGTTAAATCCTCCCACTCAAAAATGTGTGCGAAAATGCATTTCTTGTTGCTGAGAGTTGTCAGGTAGCCTGTTCTCTGAAAGGATAATAAGTGTCCCTATTTTAGACGGGGAGAGAGCACTTGCTCCCAGGACTCTGTAGCCCATTGAGACTGGTAGGGCAGAAGGCAAGGGAGGCCAACAGTAGGTGGCGCCACAGCCAATGACTGACAGGGCCAACTCATTCTAGTTTGGACCCCATCCTCCGGCAGCAAAACAGAGACTAAGGAAGAGGAAGCTGACAGCTAGGGTCACCCCCTGGATTCGTTGTAGGTTGGAAGGCAGGCAGGTGTAGCCTGACTGGGGAAAGACTTAAGTTGGTGGAGCTATTGCCTATTCACTCTAATGGACCAACCTCCATTGTGTTTATTCTCTTTTTTTCCTTGAGAGCATCATAGTCCCATAGAACACAAATGATTCCTCCGGTTTCAGAACACTTAACTCCACAAACAAATGACAACAGTCTTTCTCTGTTTCGCTCCCTCTCCATTTTTTCTCTCCCTTAGTTCTGCATCTATCTGGCAACCAGAATTGCATTCACTTGAAAAAATCCCTATTTGTCATGGGACAGTCCCTTTTTTTCTGGCGCTTGTCCTTGGCAGATCACACACACACACAAACGTTTTGGCTTTGGGGAAGACTTAGGGGATGCCTTTTAGAGCATTGTGTTAGCAAGAACGCATCTGCATTCACTCCTCTTCCTCGTCACGTGCCCTCCCTTCGTAATGGTCCACCCAGATAGCAAATGTTGCTGGATGTGCATTCATTCCAGAACAAGCACAACCAGATCTTTTATGAGATTAAAATTCTGCTATGTATTCTTTCATTGTTGTTTTAAAGAAACTTGTTATTGCAAGTTTACTAACCTTCTTTAAAAGCCAGTGCAGGACAGCATTGCTATAATAATAATAATAATAATTATTATTATTATTATTATTATTATTATTATTATTATTTATTTATACCCCGCCCATCTGGCTGAGTTTCCCCAGCAACTCTGGGCGGCTCCCAATCAGTGTTAAAAACAGTACAGCGTTACGTATTAATAACTTCCCTGAACAGGGCTGCCTTAAGATGTCTTCTGAATGTCAGGTAATTATTTATCTCTTTGACATCTGATGGGAGGGCGTTCCACAGGGCGGGCGCCACTACCGAGAAGGCCCTCTGTCTGGTTCCCTGTAGCCTCACTTCTCGCAATGAGGGAACCGCCAGAAGGCCCTCGGCGCTGGATCTCAGTGTCTGGGCTGAACAATAGGGGTGGAGACGCTCCTTCAGGTACAGTGGTACCCTGCAAGATGAATGCCTCGCAAGACGGAAAACCCGCAAGACGAAAGGGTTTTCTGTTTTGGAGGCGCTTCGCAAGACGAATTTCCCTATGGGCTTGCTTCGCAAGACGAAAGCCCATAGGGAAATCTCCGGGGACCTCTTTTAAATGCTGGTGGTGGGGAGCAAAGCCTTTCCCCCCCTCCGGCCTTCAGAAGAGGTCCAGGAAGGCCGGCGGGGGCCGAAAGGCTTTGCTCCCCACCGCCAGCATTTCAAAAGCAGTCCGGCATAGCAGGGAAGCGCTTCTCGCTATCGCAGACGGCTTTTGAAGGCAGGCGGGGGGAGCAAAGACACCAACCCGCTCCCTGTCCCCCCAAAACAGTACTTCTGTCTTGTCAGGATTCAACCTCAATCTGTTAGCCGCCATCCATCCTCCAACCGCCTCCAGACACTCACGCAGGACCTTCACCGCCTTCACTGGTTCTGATTTAAAGGAGAGGTAGAGCTGGGTGTCATCTGCATACTGATGAACACCCAGTCCAAACCCCCTGATGATCTCTCCCAGCGGCTTCATATAGATATTAAAAAGCATGGGGGAGAGGACAGAACCCTGAGGCACCCCACAAGTGAGAGCCAGGGGTCTGAACACTCATCCCCCCCCCCACTTTCTGGACACGGCCCAGGAGGAAGGAGCAGAACCACTGTATGACACCTGCTCAGGACACTTGTCTTGGGCAGAGGTATCCTTGGTATAGGAAATGGGCAGAACATTATTATTATCATCTTCATCATTATCATCATCATTATTACCTGCCCATCTGGCTGGGTTGCCAGCTTAAGTTAAGTAAGTCACCCCGTAGCATACTCCATTCAGGAGCAGTTCTACTGCCGGAGGAGCTGGCCCAGTCCTGGCAGAGGGAAAACAAGCCTTTAAAATAGCATTGTGAGATTTACTCTACTCTGGAGTGTTTCATTCCATGCTCTCTTTACACAGTTCCGTCTGCCAGCCACTTACTTGTTAATGCAGTGGACATGAGAGCCTGTTGATGGAAAAAAAGTCTGTCTATCCAACAGCAACAGTTACACCAAGTCTGTTCCTTATTTCGTGGAAAGTTTTGTTGTTTAAGGAGCCTCTTCCAGTGAAAAGTAGCCCCACCTTCCTCTGTGTTCTGCACTTGCAGCTGGGGGGGCGTTAAAATGTTTCCGAATGTGTTGCAGATGGCAGCGTAGAGGCCTGTAATGGCTGCTCCCGGGGTGTTAGAGTGTTCCTTCCGCTGGAGCATTGCATGCCATGCTCTGGTTTTGCCAAGGAAAGGAAGCTAGCAAAAGCTTCCAAACTTCGTGACCGCCACACTTCCAGGGCAATGTCCAGTGGCTCCTGGCACTCTTTGTTGTTTGTGTGCTCTTTAGGCTCCTTCCCGAGGATTGTGAGATTACAGCACTAAGGTTGTTCTCTCCATGTATCCGTAAAACACCAGCTCCTCACCAGAGAGGCTGCAATGTGAAGCAGTTCCATGGTTCAAAACCTTGTCCCACTGTATCAAACACTTTGTCTGTGTTTTTGCTCTGCTCCATTCTTTTGTATTTTGTGGTCTTCTACTCAGGCTTAAAGGGGATTTGGGTGGCGCTGTGGTCTAAACCACAGAGCCTAGAGCTTGCTGATCAGAAGGTCGGCGGTTCGAATCCCCGCGACGGCGTGAGCTCCCGTTGTTCGGTCCCTAGCTCCTGTTGCTCAGTCCCTGCTCCTGCCAACCTAGCAGTTCGAAAGCACGTCAAGTGCAAGTAGATAAATAGGTACCACTCCAGCAGGAAGGTAAACAGCGTTTCTGTGCACTGCTCTGGTTTGCCAGAAGCGGCTTAGTCATGTTGGCCACATGACCCGGAAGCTGTCTGCGGACAAACACCGGCTCCCTCGGCCTGTAGAGCGAGATGAGCGTGCAACCCCAGAGTCATCCGCGACTGGACCTAATGGTCAGGCGTACCTTTACCTTTACTCATGCTTAAGGACAGGTTAATATGCAGTTGAAGGTGATGGATGAAGGACCCTGTGTGTGATAGGCAGGGGAGGGATGCTCTCCCAGGGTGGGAGGCTGGGAGAAGAAAGGGAAGCTGGCAGGTGAGAGCTGGAAGGGCTCACCTCTCTCTGTGTGGGACAGGTTAAGATTTACCTGCAAAAGAGTGGTAAAAAGCACGCGGTTTGCGTGCAGAAGGTTCCAGCCTCAGACTCTGCCATTTCCATTTAGCAAAAAGTTCAGGTAGCAGGTGATGTGAAAGGTCTCCACCTAAGTCCCCCAAGAGCCACTGGCAGTCAGAGCAGGCACTACCAGGCTACACGGACAATTAGTCTGCAGCTTCATAGAGGATTTTTTGCTTTTTGAGAATATAGTCATGTTTAAGATTGGACTGTAAGTCTTCTTTGGTTGAGGCTCAGTGGGAGAGGGTCTGCTTGCACGCAGAAGGACCCAGGTTCAAATCCTGACATCTCACAGAATCACAGAACTGTGATGTTGGAAAGAACCCACTAAGAGCCCACAGCAGGAATTGAATCTCCAGGTAGGACTGGGAATGTTACGTGACTGAAACCTTGTAGAGCTGCTGCCAGTCAGTGCCAAGGAGCTGTGTGGACCCGTCTGACTTGGGTGTTAGGCAGCTTCCTATATTTTTGCTTCTCTTCTCTGTTTCAGGCTCCTTTGTCACTGTCTTGTCAGTGTTTTTTTCTAACACGGTGCCCTTGGTTGTCCCTAGGTGGCACGTTGCGAGAAAGAGTGAATGCACTGCTCAGTGCGGATTGGGGTACCAGACACTGGAGATATCCTGCACAAAGTACAGCAAGCTGGAAGGGAAAATCGAGAAATTTGATGACCGGTACTGCAGCGGCATCCCCAAGCCAAGCTCTAGAGAAAAATGTTCAGCGGAATGTAACACTGGGGGGTGGCGCTATTCTGCCTGGACAGAAGTAAGTGCTGCCACTTACTGTGGCTCCTTCCACTGATGCTTCTTTGTACTGAATGTGTCTGTGTGTACACACACACACACAGACAGACATATATGAAAAGGACAGGGCCTTCTCAGTGGTGGTTCCCTGTCTGTGGAATGCTCTCTCCAGTGCAGTCCGCCTGGCTCCCAAACTGACATCTTTTTTGGCACCAGGTAAAGACTTACCCCCCACCCCCAGCTTTTGATGAACTGAGATGGTGTTGTTTTGTTGCCAGTGTGCCGCTAAACATTCTTGTAGCTGCTGGTGTGTGTGTGTGTGTGTGTGTTTGCACGACTCTGTTAATGACGAAATGTTTTTGATTTTAAACATGTTGTTAGTCAACTGGAGGCTAGCAAGCCAAATAGCAATAATTGAATATTGTAAGTTTGTTAGGTTACATATCATGTACAGAAGTGAAAGGGGCTCATCATTTTCACCGTTTCCTAGAATGGATAAATTGGGTCAGCAACCTTTTTTTCAGCCATGGGCTGGTCCACCATCCCTCAGACCATGTGGTGGGCTGGACTATATTTTGAAAAATAATAATGAGCAAATTCCTATGCCCCACAAATAACCCAGAGATGCATTTTAAATAAAAGGACACCTTCTACTCATGTAAAAACACACTGATTCCTGGACCGTCTGTGGGCTGGATTGAGAAGGCGATTGGGCCGCATCCAGCCCCCGGGCCTTAGGTTGCCTACCCCTGTGATAAAACCTTTTGGAGACCAAACTTAAGAACATTCCCCCGGTTGCTTAAAATTGGGGAGAACTATTCATTATAGATAGGATTTTCTGAAACGAGAGTCCTACCTCGTTTTTTCTGAACTACCTCCTGGCACTCCCTGACAAATGGGAGCTCATCACTCCTGACCTGAGGCAAGCAGGGAGTGGGCCTTTCTGCTGCTGTCTGCTGACTCTGCTTTTCTTCCTTCCAGTGCTCCAAGAGCTGTGGGGTTGGCACAAAGAGGCGCCGAGCTGTCTGCATGAACACCTTCAACGACGTCCTGGAGGACAGTAAATGCAGCCAGCAGGAGAAGGTGACCGTGCAGCGATGCAACGAACTCTCGTGCCCGCAGTGGAAGACCGGCGATTGGTCAGAAGTAAGGAGCTTAGTGCTTTAAAGGTGTAAACAGCACGGTAGATTTTGATCACGGGAAAGCTGCAGTGCAGTAATGTCAGAAGCACCCCGAATCAGTTTGCCACCATCATTAGGAAAAGGTGTGCATGCTGCTTTATCCCTTTTCCTTTCCTTCTCACAAGTCTGAGATTTACTTTGCTCACACACTCCTCCTTGATTAGTGAGGGATGGTAGTCAAGTTGCAATCCTTAATTCCAGGTTGGAATTATCCCTCACCACCTAGAGATAATGCCTTAGAATCTGAAGCCCAGTGGAAAGCCCATTGAACCTTTTCCTGAATGGTAGCTGCTGCATGTGGCAAGCCATTTTGTGTTACATGTTTGCAGGTCCAACTAAAACGTCATATCTTGTGGACCTTTCTGGTTTACAAGGTTTGTGCGATCAATATTTGCACTCACAGACAAAAAAAAAAATATTGAGTTGGATTGCAAACGTAACCCTATACATGTCTTCAGTGAGACTTAGTGCCAGGTAAGTGCTGAGGATTATAGCCTAAATTAGCTGCACTTTAGTCCAACATTGAGAAACTTCTGGCCCATGGGCCTAATTAGGGCTGTGAGACCTCTGAATTTAGTCTGTGGGGCCATTTTGGGCAAACCACTGCTAACAGTTATGAAACATGAGTTACAGAGACCTGTTATCTCCAATATAAGCTCTAAAATTGGAGATAAAAAATCTCTTATCCATAATCTTGGAGCTAAGCACCATTGCAATAAGATAAGCTTCTATCTGATCTTAATGGTGTCAGACTACAGCGCTAAGATCAGAGATCAGCCACTGCCTGTTGTTTGAAAGGCAGCAAGGAGGAGAAAAGGGCAGGAGGCAGGAAAATCCTCCGCCTGCTCATTGAAGGGCAGCAGAAAAGGGGTTTTCCCTGGTGTTAGAACTGCAGTGCTATATCAGGTTAAATCCAGACCAAGTTAATCAGGCTTTTAACTCAATGATACAAGTTAGTCATGATTTCTATGGGACTAAAGCAGGGGTGAGATCTGGAAGTGACCCACCTATCGTTTTGACATGCGGGAGAGGCTTTAATCCCATTGAAGTCACAACGAACTGGAATGGTTGTCTATTTAGGATGAAGGCAGTGCAGTTGTGGGTTTGTGAAGGGAGACTGCTATCAAGTTCTGGGAGTGGCTGTGGAGGACAGAGACATGTTCCACTGCTTTGCTCCGGGAAAAACTGCTCTTTAGCCGCAAACAGGCTTTGAGCTAAAGAGTACGCTTTTCCTGGGAAAGGGACAAGGGGAAACCACTCGGAACCATGCTTTCTAGGCATGGGACAAGTGGAAGTATGGGTGTGTCCTCCCTGTGCTGCAGGTCCATCCATTCTGCAACCAGTCTTGCATATTTGGCACCTCTTCCTTGGTCCCCTAAAGCTGTCTGCGGACAAACACCAGCTCCCTCGGCCCCTCGGTATTAGCAGAGGCCAGAGTTTGCTGTCCTTCAGTTCCAATGTCCCAGGGGCAACTTACCAATCTTACTTAGCTTTTCAGTGATTGTTGCACTGGCTTTGGATGAGCAGCTGCTTATGCATGCCTAAAGCTTGCCGTTTCCTTCCTTTAGTGCTTGGTAACCTGCGGGAAAGGGCACAAACACCGCCAGATCTGGTGCCAGTTTGGAGGAGACCGACTGAATGACAGGCTTTGCCATCCTGAGAGCAAA
Source organism: Podarcis vaucheri (assembly GCF_965113315.1). Lineage (NCBI taxonomy): Eukaryota > Metazoa > Chordata > Lepidosauria > Squamata > Lacertidae > Podarcis > Podarcis vaucheri. The sequence continues at coordinate 106,287,202 of NC_138760.1, forward strand.
CCAGTTTCTGTGCAAAGTTGTCAGCAACAGGAGTGTGCCGCATGGCAAGTAGGACCCTGGGGCCAGGTATTTGAAGCCATTCTTCTCATTTTTACTGCTATGGGGCTTTTCATGGGCTCCAGCAGATGTTGTTTTGGGGTGGTGTTTTTAAAAAATGCAGGCTCTTTGTCATGACTTCTGTCCCAGCACCCAAAAAGAGAGGCTCAAGGCTTCCAAAGGTACAGGTGGAGCCACAGGTGCAGCTGCAGAATGCAACTTTTTGTTACTTTGACAAATAGCCTATGGATGAACACAGATATAATATTCGTAGAGCAACGTGGCTGGTTAACTTCCTGGGACACCCAACTGGTTAACTTTCCGGGACAACCAACGTGGCTGGTTAAATTCCCATTGGATAACTTCCCGGGCCTCACCCAGATTCCTCCCTTCCATCTCTGGACCACTTTTGCAGTTGCTTTGGAAACATTTATGTTTCTTTAAAATCAGGTGTTGCACATATAAACCGATGAATGTTTCTTTGGGTGGGCTTTTGCATTTTTTACATCTGGGAGCCTCCAGGAGGAGGAACAAGACTTTGAGCTTACTGAGTTATTTCATTTATATCCTGCTTTTCCTTGGGGGAGTTCGAGGCAACGTTCATGGCTCCAGTTCCCACTTTACCTTCACAATTGCCCTAGGTTAAGCAAAGAACAAGAGTGAGTGACCCAGCGAGCGGTGATTTGGAGCCACATCTAGCCCGGCATCCAAACTGCTCCACCACAATTACTCATAATGTAAACCAGAGGGGAGCCAGCCTCCTGCCGCTGTTGAAGTGCTGCGCCTTCTCTTTAAATATTTACCTCCATTGCCGTCTTATGTTTATCACAGAAATGGAGGCTGTTGGCCTTAGCTCGCTTGCTGACCATAATAATAAAGTGTTCTTGGACTTCCAAAGAACTCATGCCTTCTGCTGAATCAGACGGGGGGTATTTTAGACCAGCGTTGTTAGTGCAGACTTGCAGTCCACCACTTAATGTGCTCTCAGGGAGAGGTGGTTCCCAGCCTGGAGACCAGTTGGCAAGGATCCCTATACAGTGGTACCTCGGGTTAAGTACTTAATTCGTTCCGGAGGTCCATACTTAACCTGAAACTGTTCTTAACCTGAAGCACCACTTTAGCTAATGGGGCCTCCTGCTGCCGCCACGCTGATTTCTTTTCTCATCCTGAAGCAAAGTTCTTAACCTGAAGCACTATTTCTAGGTTAGCGGAGTAAGTAACCTGAAGCGTATGTAACCCGAGGTACCACTGTACACTGAAATCGTGCTCCGGCGGTGCAGCGGCAGCAGGAGGCACCATTAGCTAAAGTGGTGCTTCAGGTTAAGAACAGTTTCAGGTTAAGTATGGACCTCCAGAACGAATTAAGTACTTAACCTGAGGTACCACTGTACATGCAAAGCATACATAGTGGTGGTACAGAGCAGCAGCACTCATTTCCCAGAAGGCGTGCCAGTGCTTCTTACTGGTGGGGAGAGAGGGGTGAGGTGGCGGGTAGGATGGCATGGTGCCGGTGCGTCTGCAGAACCACCGGTGTGCTTGCACCGCACCAACCTCCCTGCTACCTCAGGCCTCCCTGGAAACCAGCACTGAAGCTCCACCCCACCTTGTGAGCCACTGCTGAAAGTCCATCGCTCTGCAATGCAGCTGTGATCCTGAAAGCAAGTAATTTAGCTAAGAATAAGCACTGGAAAGGAAAGGCAGGTTTTGATAAATTCTGCTTTAGAGCTGGCTTTAAGGATCCTTTAAAAAAAAACCAACCCACACGGACACAACTTTTTGTGTTGACCTTTTCCTTTTTAACAATACATCATACATAGAATGAGAACTTCCAAGCAATCTGTCGGAGAGACTTCATTTGCCGTCTCCAGTCTCCAGTGCAGCAACAGCTCTCATCTAATTATACTTTCAAAACAAGTAAATGAATAAACCTGTCCAGACCACACAAACTTCTCTTCAGCCGGTCATGCCTTCCTGTCATGATCGTGTTCTATTAAGGTTGTTGCAGTAGTCAATCGGTAAAGAAATGTGACAGAGATTATGTGAGGCTCGTAATCCACAGTATGGTAAATGATTTAAACACTTGCACATGTATATTTGAAGGGAATAAATGAAGCATGGAAGATTCCAGCGGAAGCAGCGCATTTTAACCGTTTGACCTAATTTTAAATGGAAGCGACTGAAGAAGGAGAAAGGGCTCTTTTTTATATTTTAAATCACTCTGGATTTGGCCAAAGAAGTTAGGTGCTTTGAACTTCCTTGCCTCTTTTTAATGCATTTAGAACTAAGGCAGGTGCATTATGAAGCCTGGGACACAGGGCATATATTTGAACTGGTTTGATATTAATTCCCTCCCTATGGGAAACTATAGAGGCAGGCTGGGGTTTTCTGTGTCCTATAAAAACTATAGTTCCCATCTTTTGGCAATCACAAAAGCACGTTCCTCCTGCTATAGGTGTCTAGTTGGCCACTGTGAAACAGGATGGTGGACCAGATTGGCTTTTGGCCTGATTCAGTGGAAGCTGCCTTCTCGCATCCTTAGGCTTGCTTGCCGTATAGCTATCCCCACAGCTTTCTTTCCTTCCCCGCAGTGCACTGCAACATGTGGGCAGGGCTATCAGATGAGAGCGGTGAAATGCGTGGTTGGTGCCTACGTGTCCGTGGTAGATGACAACGAGTGCAATGCTGCTACGAAGCCAACAGATGTACAGGTAAGTGCGTTGATGTGGCAGCCACATGAGAATCTCCATTTATATATCTGTATCTGTATCTCAATCAAAGGGTGAAAGGGGGTGGATGCAGTGTGTTGTCAGTCAAGAAAAGTGGAAGGGCATGCAGCCACCGATGTTGCCTCGACTGGGAGGGGGTGAATTAAGCTTGCTGGGAAATGATTGAAACACACGTGGTGTGATGGAGGGGTCATGGAGAAGTGTGGTCCATGGTGGCATGCTGTCGCAAGCATTCGCTCCCAATGAAAAATGAGCATTTTAGGGGCAAGGATTTCAGCTTAGCCTAATAATAATAATAATAATAATAATAATAATAATAATAATAATAACGACGATGATGATAGTAATTTATTTATACCCCAGCCACTCTGGGCGGCTTCCAACAAAATACTAAAAATACATTAAAACACCAGTCATTAAAAACTTCCCTGAACAGGGCTGCCTTCAGATGTCTTCTAAAAGTCAGATAGTTGTTTATTTCCTTGACATCTGATGGGAGGGCATTCCACAGGGTGGGTACCACTACTGAGAAGGCACTCTGCCTGGTCCCCCTATAACTTTTCTTCTTGCAGTGAGGGAACCACAAGTAGGCCCTCGGAGCTGGACCACAGTGTCTGGCCTGAACAATGGGAGTAGAGGTGCTCCTTCAGGTATACTGGGCCGAGGCCGTTTAGGGCTTTAAAGGTCAGCACCAACACTTTGAATTGTGCTTGGAAACGTACTGGGAGCCAATGTAGGTCTTTCAAGACCGGTGTTATGTGGTCCTGGGCAGCAACTCCCAGTCACCAGTCTAGCCGCCTTTCTGGTATGCTAGCTTTTCACCTGGAGGGTGGGTTTTTGAATGTGTAGGGGGTCCTTCGCCTGCAGCAGGAACTGAGTAGTACAGTCCGATCATACAGTGTTCCTGTATGTTATTACTATTATTCATAGTAGTAGTACTCTGCCTATCTGACCGTATTGCCCCAGCATCTCTGGGCAGAATTGTTCTTTAGTTCCTTCATCTCACTCCCTCGCTGCTCCCCTTCCTCGCAGGATGCTTTTGCCAATTTCTCTTCCTCAGTACCTCCAGGGCTCTGCTCAAGAACTGCATTTTAACCAAACCTCAGCTGCTCTCTAAAGCAGAAGTGGAGAGCAGGGATGTTCTTGCACTGTAACTCCCATCACACCTGACATTCTGGCTGAAACCGATAGAAACTGGAGTCCGATAATATCCGGGGGGTGGGGGTGGCACAAGTTTCCTATCTCTCTCATCTAAAACTTTCCCCTCTGAGCCCTTCTATTTATTTGCCAGTACTTAATCTGTCAGGTTCAGAGCATCATGCCAGGAACCAACCTTTCTCTCCCCCCCCCCCCGGGCTCAGGTGTCCCACTCCTCCTCTGCCATGGCCACAAGGAGGAGCTCAGAAGCAGCTTGTCCTTTGGTCTGAACTTGTCAAAGTGTGGTCAGTCTGATTTCTTCAAAACAAGCCCTCTTCGAAGCAGTAAAAAGCAGCAGCAGCAACAAACATGATTTACAAAGCTGGCTTGTTTTTAACAAACCCTTGTTAAAATTAGCCATAATCCGCAGTTTAGATGTAATACTAACGTTGGAAGAGAAAGATTCTGATCTCCTCGTGAGCACACTGGCGGAGAGGAGGGGGAAGCATGTGACCTTGAGGGGAGGGACATTCCCTTCACATTAAATCATGGCCAGTGTGGTGTAGTGGTTAAGAGCGGCAGTCTCGTAATCTGGGGAACTGGGTTCGCGTCTCCGCTCCTCCACATGCAGCTGCTGGGTGACCTTGGGCCAGTCACACTTCTTTGAAGTCTCTCAGCCCCACTCACCTCACAGAGTGTTTGTTGTGGGGGAGGAAGGGAAAGGAGAATGTTAGCCGCTTTGAGACTCCTGAAGGGGAGTGATAAAGCGGGATATCAAATCCAAACTACTCTTCTTCTTCTTCTTCTTCTTCTTCTTCTTCTTCTTCTTCTATTGTGACGTCCAAATAGTCCCCGCTAATTCCAGTCTTCTCTTCAGATTGATTTTGGGCCTCATCCCAGTGGCACGGGTTGTAAGCCCTTTGTGATTTATACAGGACATGGGGCAATTTGGTGCTATGTAAGTGATTTTCATAGTAATGATGGGTGCTTCTGTAAATTAGCATGCTTGTGAGGGCTGGCATTTTGTTGGTGGGAGGGAATGCAGCTAGAGCAAAATAATCGAGGTGAGAGCCTTCAGGCATGTATATTCTCATCTTGGCAGATGCCCCAGGAGCATCCGCCTTTAGGGTTAAGATGAGCCATTTGTATCAAACAAAAGATGTGATGACAAATGTAATGGGGGGGTTCCTCCCTCCAACCCCCCCTCCGCTTCCGTCACTGCATCACTATAACCATCTAACCTACACTGAAATCCCTGTGAATTGCTGATAGCTTGCTTTTCCCTGTTCTCGTCTATGAAATAGGACTGTGAGACAGCGCCATGCCGTCTCCGCCCAGGAAGCCCGGAAACGAAGCAAAGCAGCCACAGAACCCAGTGGAGATTTGGATCCTGGACTCCCGTACGTTAAACTGGTCAGCGTAGATTACAAGGAGATCCCTTGATAACCCCCCCCCCCACAGTCCTGCAACTCCAGGGGGCTTTTTTCCCTTCTTGTCAAAAAGGGGGCAGCTGCTTCCCCCCCTCCAACCCCCATTGTCACTCCTTGTCCATCTTCCCTAGTGCTCAACTACATGCGGGAAAGGCACCAGGATGAGATATGTCAGCTGCCGCGACGACCAAGGCTCTGTGGCTGACGAGGCCGCCTGCTTCCACCTCCCAAGGCCATCGGCGACAGAAGCCTGCTCTGTGACACCGTGTGGACAGTGGAAGGCCATGGAGTGGAGCCCTGTAAGCAGCTTCCTCTTGTTTAGGGGTAGTCTCTCCCAGATGCCTGTTGCTTATTCAACATTTATCAGGCCTTCTAAAGATAACACTTGGCTCAAACGGAGGCAGCAGAATTTCCTGTAATCGGGAACCAGTAGAAGTAGTTGTTGGAGCAGAAGTTATAATAGTGTGTTTCTGCCCTTGGGAGTGGCGGCAGCAGCAGCAGAGCTTTTCTTTGTTCAGCAAAGCTGGGGACTAAGAGGATCAGTTTATACCAACTGACACAAGTTAAGGAAGGGGCTGGAGCTCGGTGCATCCACAAATTCCTGAGTTCAACCCCTGCCATCTCCAGCTAGATGAATCACCTCTGCCTGAGATCTTGGAAAGTGAGAGTGAGCAGTGGGGAGGGCCTTCACCGCCATGGACCCTATCTTCTGGCAGTAGCATTGCTGCTACATGGCCAGGATGGTGAGGGACCAGGACCAGCGGCAGGCGTACTGGATTGCCTCCACCAGTGCCCCCAAACCACCCCAACTGTGCTCCCCCCACCCATACCATCCTGCACTCTCACAGCAGTGACACTGCTTCCTGGGGGACAAGTCTGCTGTACCGCCCCTCCCCTCTGGTTGTTCCTGCTTGAGAACTAGACGAGCGAATGGGATCAGGCAGCTTCCCATATTCCTAATCATGTGAAATCAACAACCACATGGGATCCGCATACATTAAAAAAAACAGTTTTACGTAAATATGTTTCGTCCTGCGATTCTTAAAACTTGTGCCTCGTTGCCAAGGGCGTTGATCTCCCCGTTTCCCCCTCTTATTGACGCAGTGCTCTGTAACCTGTGGGCAAGGCAAGGTGACCCGGCAAGTCGTCTGCATCGATTACAGCGACCAGATGGTTGACAGGAGTGAGTGCGATGCTGAGGACGTCCCTGCGACGGAGCAAGATTGCTCCACGCCTTCGTGCCAGCAGATTAGCCCTGAGTACAACAGGCCAATCCCTTCCTTCCCTTACCCTGACTATCGCCAAAAGAACAACCAGGGTGGAAGCGTGAACCGAAACCAAGGCCGTGCACATGTGCACGGAGGCAACCAGTGGAGAACTGGCCCATGGGGAGCGGTGAGTAGCTGGTAGAGATACTCTTAATCTGTTGCAAGTTGGGTTACAGCCTCCTCCACTCCTAAGGGTTGTATCTGATGTTAGTCTTTGTCAGAGTAGACCCACTGAAGTTAATGGGCAGGACTAACTTAGGTTCATTAATTCTATTCTAGAACTAAGATGGATACAACCCCAAGACACCATCAAGGCATTTTACTATATATAAATATTATCAACGAGGATGGGAAGAGTTGAAGGGGCCTAGTTACACAATCACTAGGATTAGAGGGGCAAGGAATGAGAACCATGGGGTGGTGGTGGTGATAGGAACCTATCATCTGTCCTCCCAATGTTGAGAAGCCCTGTTCCGGCACTGTCCTAATTTTTTGGGGCTTTGCAAAGTTGCCAAGATTGTCCTTGTCATTACGGGGACTAGCAACTTGCCTCTTTAAAAAAAAAGAAAGAAAGAAATTCTGTTGTGTCTACATTCTGTGTCTCTTCTCAGACAAAATGCACTGATTTAAATGCAATGGCAATCTGTTTCTTCTCTGAAATCTCCCACTGGACTTCCCCTCGTTAGTACCTACATTGATAAAAGTGGACAGGGTACTCTCTGCCTAAAACGCCTTTGATGTCAAAGAGAAAAAATTTAGCGGCTGTGCTAATGCTACCTCAAACTGAATTTTTAATGCCAAGAGTCTGATCTTACAGTTTTAAGGAACGGCACTGGCGCTCCATCAAGAAGACGGCTTTTCGATTATGGCTGCAGGTTTCATAGCCATTGGGACTCCTCACTTTACTAGGCTATATCGCTTAAGTTAGTTGTGGGCTAAGATTGGTGGAGCCTCCTCAGTCATATGAAACTATGTTTTGTAGTGTTCCAGTACATGCGCTGGTGGATTCCAACGGCGGGTTGTCGTGTGCCAGGATGAAAATGGATACACTGCCAGTAACTGTGATGTAAGAATGAAACCAGATGAGCAAAGATCATGTGAATCAGGGCCCTGCCCACAATGGGCCTATGGCAGCTGGGGTGAGGTGAGCATATTCTACTTTATTTGGGGTTGTTGTTGCTTTTTTTTTTTTTAACTAACCCATTCCCAAGGCAAAGCATTCTTAACTGTAGATTTTAAAGATGTGGCTGTATTTGAATTTCCTTGAAACCTTTTTTAAAAAAATCAACAAAATAGCATAAGCCAATAGGTTTCGACAGAATATCTGTTATCCAGAAGTTCTAATTATCCTGCTTGTTTACCTTTCCTCGTTGGAAATAATAACACTTATTTATCTGAAAGGACTGTTGAGACATAGTTTAGACTTACTGTTGTTCGTCTGGATAAACTATGGTTATTAGACCAGGAGCAAACCATGTTTCTGTGGGCTTTCTCCTAGCCGTATGTCCTCTCACCATAATTCAAGGTTTCCAAGATTTTGCTAAAGCTACCTTTTCACATTGCATCCAAATTGGGAAACAGGTTTAATCTCTGTTTACTGTTCACAGGAAGTAAAATCAAAATCCCAGTCCCATAGCCTGGTTTGCAAAGGTATATTAAACCACAGTTTCCCCGTTAGGCTATAAGAGGAAACTGTGGTTTAATAAACCATAATAGAAGCCCCAGATTTGGGTATGCAAAGAGCAGGGAGTCTGGTACATGCGGAGTCTGGTTTTCGCTCTAATCAGCAGTTCATAAGACATTACACCTGAATCAGTCCTAAAACTAAGAGGTGTAGATAGATAAAACCAGATTTTAGCAACCTTTGTGTTTTCCTTTGGGATGGCTCTCTAACATTGGGGAAGAGTCCCAGAAACTATGCATATGTCTTATTATTTCCTGCTCTACCTTCCCACCCACAAAAAAGACCTAGGTAATCTGGAACCTGCTCCCCAGTTTATTTTGAAACAAATAACAAAGGTGTCATTCACTTCACTCATGAGAGCAAATTTAGATGCTTTCTCTTTCCCAGATTGTACGGTTGTGGGAGTCCCTCACACATCCACAGTCCCAGAGGGGAAATAAAGGCATGTGGAAAGTAGCAATACATTGAGGTCAGATCAGGACGCTCTCATACACCTCTTAACATACAGATCTCACTGCCTTCATTTTGAAGAAGAAGAATCATAGCTCAATGGTAGGGCATCTGCTTTGCATTCGGAAAGTCCCAGGTTCAGTCCCCAGCGTCTTCAGGTAGGGCTGGAAAAGAGTCCCTGCCTGAGACCCTGGAGAGTCACTGCCAGGTACTTTAGACCAGGGTTTCCCAAACATGGCTCTCCAGCTGTTTTTGGACTACAATTCCCATCATCCCTGACCACTGGTCTTGCCAGCTAGGAATGATGGGAGTTGTAGTCTACAACTGGACTATAGAAAATACTGAGCTAGATGGATCAATGGGTCCAGCTTGGTATAAGGCATATGTTTGTATTTCCCCCCCTGGAGTCTAGAGTTTTGAGTCTCTCACATCATAAGGAAAGCAGCATCTAAATTGGCTGTGAGTCAGATCAAAGAAGACAAAAGTAGCAATCATGAAGTATAAATGAACCTAGCCGTTGCTAATGTGATCTCCACCTACTGCCTTCCTCCCCCCCAGTGTACAAAGCCATGCGGTGGAGGAACCAGAACAAGACTGGTTGTGTGCCAGCATCCCAATGGGGAGAGATTTACTGATCTGAGCTGCGAAATCCTTGACAAGCCACCAGACCGTGAGCAGTGCAATATGCAGGACTGCCTTCGAGATACCGCCTGGAATACTGGTCCTTGGAGCTCGGTACGGCCATAACATACTTCTGTTGTTGTTGTTGCTATTTGTTAGTCATTTTCACAGATGTTTCATAGGAACGGAATGAGTGTCCTTAATGTCAAGGTGCTAATACTTGGTGCATGTGCACGTGCTTTTAAAAAAGGAAACTGCACTTAAAGGTGTTTAAAAAACAAAACAAAACGATGCATTCCAAATAAATAGGCATTCAGGAAGAGCATCAACTAGGAAATCTGTTCGTTTTAAAAGGCACTTTCTGCTTGTTAATGAAGTTTGTACATTTTATTAGCCCATGACAAGTGCTGCACGATACTGATCTTCACTATGAAGGAAACCCATTGCAAGCAAATGAGAGTCGTCGAAGTATTTGACTGTTTCCAAAACATTTTCTTCTGTCTTCATAGATCTGTTTTAAGCTCCTGTTTTAACACTTAGCAAGCCATCTTCAAAGCTACTATAGTTACGGGATAATTCCAATGCTAAGCTGCTGTCATCCATGTAGCTCTTTCTGTATATTTAGAACGGTATAGTACAAACTTACTTGTTCAGATGAAGGAACATCCTTTTTAGCAACAACAACAACAAAAACACAACCCACAACAATAAGTAAGAGTGACACAGAAAGATGCTGCCTTTGGGCTCCATCAAAGGATAGCTAATATTTTTAATAGCAACATATTGCATAATTGTGTATTTGGGTGTCTGTCTTGTATGTCAGTGATGAAGACCAAAGGGGGATGCTTTTAACACTGGCTTCTTGCCTTTCAGAGTAACCTTACAACAGCAGATGGTTTTGATTTAAAAGTTCTGTGTTACTTGTCCCAAGCCCTTTTGATTGGACGGCATAAACATATTCATAAGCTCATTGCGCAATGCTTCTTAACCCACCAGAAAGATGGGGGGAGGGGAAAACCCCCAACATTAACCATCCCTAAGAGATTGTCAAAATACCTAAAATCCTTCCCAGTCACAAAGCCACAAGCGGGTAACAAAATAGAGATCTGGAGCATTTTTGTTTCCGTAGATCAGTGTTGCCATGTTGGTGTGAGAAGCTACATCAACACAATCTGTTGCCAGGATGGGGGAACCCGTGGCCATCAATATGTTATTGGACTACAGTTCCCATCATCCCTGATGATCAGCTGTGCTCATGGAAGTTGGAGTCCAGCAGCGATTTTGAGAGCCACAGGTTCCCCACCCCTGATCTTCAGAAATTCAGGTATGCCTGAGAACAGTTGCTCACTTTAGAATTCCTCACGTACACCACTGTCCAAAGAATCAAGCACGAAGCATCCGTCTTGGATCCATAGTTTGGAAATTCTTGGACAAGATGCTCAAAAGGACCACTTCTCCTTAAGTTTCCCCACCTGCTCCTCATTGCTGGTGCCTATCCACTTGCCTTGTCCCTCTGAACGCTGCCATAAAATGGTTGCACAGATATTTTTTTAGGTACATTTCCCAGGCCCACTGTGGAGAGGAGAGGGAAGGGGAAGATAGACCTTTATTACAGCTGCCCTTGTCTCACAGGTTCCACCAAAGGGGTTAGGCAGTCTTTTGTTTCCTTCTTCTTCCACAGTGAACTTCCCCACAACAGAGATTCTGCTTCTTCACAAGCATCCCATGGGTGCTGATTCTCAAGAAACCACTGCAACTTGGAAAGTAGGCATGGGTGAATGTGAGTTGACAGAAGGAACTCATCCCACCTTCTCCTGGGCTCTTGAAGCCCATGTGAGTTAATTCCCTGCCTCCAGCCACGTAAGTTTAAGACGGTGGCAAATAATGGCTGGATAGGAAACCATAAGTGTGCCCGATTCAAAGTCTCATGCAAATCAGCCTCCAAATATCATTATTGTGGTATAATGTAATTTAAAGGGTTTTGGTTTTTTTTAAGTCCTAATCTGACTCTAAAGCACTTTATATAAAAGAAGCTCCTTTTCGTCCAATATATGAACTTCCAAAACTGCCATAGTCTTATTGCTGGAATAGTCCTTCCTTTGTTCCGTCCTTCCCTGCTGTTTCTATGGAGAGTTCTGTGACCATTTTTCACTTTCATACCTCAGCAAACAATGTCAATAGCCGCACATTTGCTCAAGTTGTATGTCTATGGTGCTTTTTTATCATTACAAGGGACAGTGCTATAAAACACTTTCATCCAAGGTGCTGCTGTAGCCCTTTCTATGTTGAGGGGGCAGAGTTGGTGCTAAATGCAAATGGGCTCTGTGTGGCTAGGCATCTGCATGCCTTGGGCTTTCTCCCCAAGCCAGGGGTGGCCAACATGACGGTCCTCCAGATGTTGACTGCATCTCCCATCGTGCCTCTCTCCATTGACCATGCTGGCCAGGGCTGATGGGAGTTGTAGTCCACAGCTTCTGGAGGCACAGTGTGGGTTATTCTAGCCCAAAACTATGTACCAAAGACTGCTGTTGACACTGGATTACACTTGCTTTGAACATTAACAAACAAAGAAGGTTATGACATTGAGATTGTTCTGGTGTATGATTCATACGCATTCTGGCAATTTCCTCCTTCAGCAGCAGTCCCTGCAGAAACTTCTAGATCCATTCCAATGGAGTTCTGTCTCACCATAGTAAGACTTCCCTTTGAATTTAAAATACAGGCTTCAGTAAACCTCCTTCACTGGAGGTATTTAAGCAGAGGTTGGATGGCCATCTGTCAAGGATGAGTTACTTCAGACTCTCATTGCAGGGGGTTGGTCTAGATGACCCTTGGGGTCTCTTCCAGCTCTACAGTTCTATGATTCTCTGATTCCTTAACTAGGCAGGCCACAGTTCCATTATATTGTTTTAAAAAGAATCAGGGAAGCACTTCCAAAAGTAAGCATACTTCTATCTCTCTGTGTGTGTGTTTGTGTGTATAGGATAAGCCCAAATGATATTTTCATCTTTTTTATATATAAACAGCTCTGAGAACTAGACATCTAAACATCTAAATTGTTGGTACAAAGTGTAGTTAAATGTAGTGCTGCAGGTTTTTTAAACAACAACAACACAAATGTCTGCTAGCTTGCCATAAAATTGTAATCAACGTAGTTTATAAAGTCTCGTGCACAGCGCACGGCTTAATGTGCACAAATGAAAGCTTGCCAGATCCTGAAATGGACAAGACTCTGTGGTGCAGAAGTAACATGTGCCCTAAGTTGCATATCTGTGTCCTCTTGCTCTGTCTTGCCACACACACACACACAGCACAATACAACTGCAATCTCTTGGCCCATTCTCTTCTGCTGCCCACTCACCATGCAAGGTTCGAAGGTGAGAGGGCAGGTAGTATCAGAACTGAACTAAGTTCTGGGTGTCCTGCTCAATGGAAACATAGTTCCAGGTCCAGATCTTCCCCCCAGTCTTTTGAAATGATGCATGGAACAGTAAACTGTCCTCCTGTTCTTAACACAAATGGTCTTTGGCTCTTCAGTGGGGAGTCTTGTGATCCGAGTATTCAGAGTTCCTTATTAAATTCCAGCCATCCGTTCAGATGAAAAATCCCCCAGAGAAAAAGTCTGCAGGGCTGAGCCACTTTATTTGCAAATCATGATTTATTTTTTTTAGAGAGAGAGTGTGAAAAAAGGACATAAATTTCACACAAACTTACTTTAAGCTGCTTACAGTTTAGATGGCCAATGATTCAAATGGTGCTGAGTGAAGACAAAACTAAAACACTGATAAATGAGCTTAAACTTAAGATTTCTCGCTTCACCTGAAAAATTCAACCAATTATGTTTGTCTACCTCGTTTTGAGACCATGTGCTACTGCTGTAGGTAGTAGAGGACAAAAAGAAGTTGTCTTTTTGTTTCATGTTGCCACACACTTTCTCCTGGCTCTGACATTTATCACCACCTTTCTGCTGTAAATGTTTCTACTTCGTCTGTCCCAGATGGAGTGTTGCTTCCATGTTTTTGGACACTTTTGAAACAAGGGTATAGTATTGACTGAAGCTTTTTTTCTTCAGCAGAATGGATCTCTTTATGTATTTATGTTAATGAAGTGTATTTATTTTTCAACTATTGTTATTTAATTTTATAAAAATGTCGCATTGCATTTACAATGTTTGAATGCTGGCCAAAGGAGACAGAGAAATTAAAAGTAGAATGTAATCATCAATACGTTTCGCAGAATGATTTCTTGGCTTTGATAATCATAGAGTCATGAGGCGTATTTATTTTCTGAACACAAGATCGATAGGCTCTGCTTTAGGCCTGCTGCAGCGGAACTGATCCGTTATATAATGAAGTAATATAAACATGAATTTGCATGCAAAGGCTAAGTGTTCAAAAGACCACTGCAGTGGTACCTCAGGTTACATACGCTTTAGGTTACATACGCTTCAGGTTACAGACTCCGCTAATCCAGAAATAGTGCTTCAGGTTAAGAACTTTGCTTCAGGATGAGAACAGAAATTGGGCTGCGGCAGCAGGAGGCCCCATTAGCTAAAGTGGTACTTCAGGTTAAGAACAATTTCAGGTTAAGTACGGATCTCCGGAACGAATTAAGTATTTAACCTGAGGTACTACTGTATACTGTATAGCCTCATGGCAGGTGCATTCAAGCTGACAGAATGCAGAACTAGTGTGGTGGCATGGTTAAAAAACTGAGGACCGGATTCAGCTAAGTAGGTGCCAGTGGCAGCCCACACAACAAGTCCTGTTGCACAATGGGACCTCTTCCTCTCTTTCTTCCCTCTCGCTCCCCCCACAATCCACTCTGGGAGTTTGTAGGGGCCCCCAGAACCTGGTGTGAGGGGAAGATAGTGGAGAGCATTCCCTCTGGCCAAAATATTTGCGCTGGCATAACAATCAGATTATCATTTTATTTTATTATTATTTATTGAATTTATATACCGCCCTATACCTGGAGGGAGGTACAACGTTTAATTTCTCTCCAGACTTTGGGCTTCAGATTCTGTCTCTTCGATGAAAGCACTTACACAAACCACTGTCTCTACTCCATTTGTGGTAATAGTACTGGACCCCCCCCCCACTGGGTTGTTGCGCCGATTACTGTTCTAACATATGTGAAAGGCTGTGAACACTCAAAAATGGCGGCACAAGTCACGTCCGTGTGCCCCACCCCAAACCTCTCCATCCATTTTGGCATTGAACAGGAAGGTTGGAAGAGGGCTTCTAAGTGCCTTCAGCCAGGCGTGCTTAAAAGCTTTCCTCCAATTGTCAAGAGGATCTTGTGTTATCAGACTTCTATTTGTGTTCAGCTGAACATGCATAGAGCTCTCCTTCCAGGTGAATGGAGAAAAGCTTGAAGTTGGCAGATGGGGGGGCATCTTCATGGCCTCTATTCATGTTGGCATTCCTATAACACTCGAAAAAGACTATGTTTGTGTTAAAAGTATTATCAGTTCATTCCAGTCAACATGGGAATGTTCACACAATCCACATTGATCCAAATGCGAAGTGTTTCTGGCCTGGTTTTTTGGCAAAAAACTTTTGAGACCCAATAAGTTGAACGTAACCTATGGGCTGTGTATCGTGACCCATTTGCGGGTATGAACACCGCCTGGTTTTGCTATTTACGATTAACACAAAAGCTGTCGCAGGAGGACAGACCCTCCCCAGGCCATTTCTGGCAGGCTGTGTGCAACTTGATGGGTCACAAATTGTGCATGCCCAAGATCACAGCTTGAGTAGAGGCACTTATACTAGCTCTTGTACAGTTGTACCTTGGCTCCCGAACGCCTTGGGAGTCGAACGTTCCGGCTCCCAAACGACTGAAAACCCGAAGTGAGTGTTCCAGTTTTCAAACGTCCGACGGGGCTTCTAATTGGCTGCAGGAACTTCCTGCACCCAATCAGAAGCCGCGCTTTGGAAATCAAACATTTCAGAAGTTGAACGGACTTCCGGAACGGATTCTGTTCGACTTCTGAGGTACGACTGTATTGTTATCTTTATTCCTTTCCAAGAAAGTAAGAAATAGTAACCTAGAGATCCACAGTAGCTAACAGTGATCAGGGATGATGGGAATTGTAGTCCCAAAGCAGCTGGAGGGCCAAGTTTGGCCACCACTGCACTACTGAATACCAGTTGCTGGAAACCACAGGCGTGTAGAGTGCTTGAGGGCTTCCTGGTTGAGGGATTCCCACAGGTGTCTGGGGTGGCCACTGTGAGAACAGGACTAGATGGACCCCTGGCCCGATCAAGCAGGCTCTTATGTTCTTAAATGTTTGTCTATTATTCCATCTTCGTGTCTGTGCTTAAAGGATATAGGATGAGCAAGTTTCCACCAGCCCCGTATATTTGTATCTGTTTTAACTGATCAATGGAACAGAGTATAGATCTGATCTTTGAGCAGCATTGCCAGTGAATATCTTGCAAATAACCGAGTATACCTTCCTGCATAAATTGATGGGACTGGGGCGAGGTTTCAGTTTTGATTATGGTGTTTATTATGGGTTTTTTTTGCTTCCCTGTTATCTCTCCTGTGGGATATGAGTCGAAAGCACAGAGACTGTTGTGTCAGACATGGTAACGTTTGAAGGCTCTATACAGCTATACAGAGAGCCCTGCAAATATGCTTCATATTTCTGTTTGGGTGACTTAAAATAAGGTGTCGCTGGTAGAACTTAATCTGTAATAGAAGCAGGCAATTTTTTCTCCAGCGTGTTGCTCATAAATTTGTCAATGCTGGCTGAAGACCCAGAGGGCATACCTTAAGTGGCAGGTAATTGACATACACTGCATATCATTCACAGTAGCTTGGCAGGAACCAAACTTCAACTGAGAGATAAACCGAACTGACTGAATCATGTTCTCACTTGGAAAATTGTTAACTTGAGTCAGCTCTTGGTATACTGAACATCCTTATCAGGAAGTGACTTCCTTTAAAAGCTGTTGGACTTCCTGCCAGTTAAACCATGTTTAGCATTGACTCTTAAATCGACAGTGCTGAGCATATTCACTCGGTAACGTTCAACCAAATCAGTGGGAATTAGAGACACTTTGTACTAGAGATTAAAAGGACTAAAAACAGAAATGGAAAAAACCTCTGGGTTTTCCCTGGGTCATCCTTCCACCCCCATTCTTTATATCTCTATTTGTACATGACCATTTTTGATCAGTTTACATGGCCAGGTCCCATCTGCACCAGAAAGCAGCAGGGACCAAATGCCATGAGCAAAAGCTCATAGTTATTTACCACAACACTGCCTCCTGAGGAACTGAAAAGTACCAACATTATCAAACCATTCCACATCATTCCCGTACGCAAACATTACCCCTGTAGGGCCTGATCACATAGAAGCAGTGACAAAGCTATATTTAGTAGTTATTGTTATTCTTATTTTGATGAAATTAGTCCATCGGGCATGCCTGATTTGTTTAGAACAATATGTGTTCTATGCAATATGTGTTCATGCGCATAGCACTGAGTGTCACAGCTGCTTTCAGCATGCTAAATCGAACTTGTGTGTCAGCCCTTCCTTCCTGTATGCTTAGGATTATAGTCTTAACACTCAGCCAGAAAAGACAGGATGGAATTTAGTTTTATTTACTTGCTTCTTTGTTAGGAAGAACATAGGAAGCGGTCTTAGGCCCTTTAAGACCATTGGTCCTTCTAAATCATTACTGTGCACATCGGTTAGCAGCATGTCTCACACGCAACTCTTTCCTAACTCTGCCTGGAGATGCTGGGTGTGTGTGTGTGTAATTTGGGACTTTCGCTCCTGCAGAAAACTGCTCTGTAGTTAAGCTGTGGTTCTCATTCGGCCTCATTACACCCAAGATGCAATGGCTGTTAGCACAGCGTTGTTGCTTTTTCCTGTTCTAGTGAGCAAAGCACTGCCGTCTGTTTTTCTTTTGCTACATTCTTTTGCTGAGTATCTTAAGTTATTCCGCAGTCCGATTTTTACCTCCGAAAATGCACCCAAGCATGCATTTCCCATCTACCACAATTGTTATTTTATTTTTTTGCAAGCAAAAAACCACAATGTATACATATGGCTGCCATTTATCAAGACACATTTCACTGAGGAATTGGCTCCCAGATACAAAGTATTCCGCATGACACAGCTTTAAATAATTTATTGAATGCTTAAATGAATCAGAAATTTGAAGTGAGTTCACATATTGTTTCTACCTGAGGGCCTAGGAGTGGTGCTTGATTCCCTGGGCCACTCAGGTTCCTTCCATCTCACATTATTCCTTTGTACATCTGTGGCATCAGCAAGGATTTACGAATGTCATCCTTTGTCTCTTGCCCAAGCTTAACACAGCAACATTAGTCATATTCAACATTAAGCCTTTATGGACCATCAATGGACTTGGTACTTAAGTATTTCTACTCTGTGGCTCTTTTCTGATTATGACTTTGTTGGATATTGCCCTCGTTGAAAATATTTGTTTATTAACCCATTTTCCATTTAGGGAAGAGCAAGTAAATGCAATTACTGTTAACAAAAGTTCTGTACATCTAAGGTTAACTCCACCTGGGACAGATTCGTGTTTGTCCTTAACATGCTTGAACGCCACATTTCTTTGCCCAGGCAAAGGGCCTTCTCAGTAGTGGCACCCTCCCTGTGTTACGCCCTCCCTTCAGATGTCAAGGTGACACAACTTTTAAAAGACATCTGAAGTATTGGGAGGTTTTTAACGCTTGATGTTTCTATTATGTTTTTAGATATGCTGTAAGAGTGGCTGGGGAAACCCAGCCAGTAATAATAATAATAATAATTTATTATTTATACCCCGCCCATCTGGCTGAGTTTTCCCAGCCACTCTGGGCGGCTCCCAATCAGTGTTAAAAACAGTACAGCGTTACATATTAAAAACTTCCCTGAACAGGGCTGCCTTAATATGTCTTCTGAATGTCAGGTAATTATTTATCTCTTTGACATCTGATGGGAGGGCGTTCCACAGGGCGGGCGCCACTACCAAGAAGCCAGATGGACAGGGTATTATTATTATTATTATTATTATTATTATTATTATTATTATATAATGGATGCCTCTGTCCCTCTAATCAGCTGTGGGTGTACATCTGAATAGGTCATGTAAGTTAGGCCATACAGGCAGTGCTTTTTTTTCTTTCTTGTTAAAAGTGAGGTGCTTGTACTCATTGATAAAAGTGTGGTGGATGCCAGCACAAAATGGCAGCCATGGGCAGCAAAATAAGAAAAGGGGGGCGGGGGGAAAAGAGGTGCTAGCACTCCATACTCCATTGGTGAGTACTGTCACACGCAAAAAAAACCTCTTATGTATAGAGATAAGCTGTCCCTGGGAACCAGGACTGGAAATGAAACTCCTGCTTGTAGGCTTTTATAGACTGTGGCAGGTATCACATGCTTGGGCTTCAGTGTATTAAGAGAACATGCAGATCTAGGGCTGGGCTTGCCCATGAGTTTGCCTGAGGCAGCTGCCTCGGGTGTCAGAATCCTGTGGGGTGGCAGCCCACCCGCCGCCACCAGAGAAGTCAGAAGTGGCGGCAGCTTCCGGCAAAATCTTGTGGAACTCTTGTGATAGCTCCATGAGAGATCCACAGAGTATTGCCAGAAGCTGCAACAGGCATGTGACCCTGGTAAGCGTGGCTTTGGTGCGGGCGGCACCTCCCCGTTTCTCCACAGAACAGGCTGCCGCTGTGCAGATCCACTCTGAAGCATTGGCAAGAGAGAGAAAGAGTCCTAACGCATAGTGGAGGTTCTTGTGGCATGGGCCTGAGCAGACCCAGTGAAATAAGAATGTTAGGACTATACATTTCCAATGGTTATATGACGCCCACAGAGGTCATAGCTATACCTACCAACAGATTTGCAATTCTTTTTCTAAACTGGCAAATACGAAGCTGTCTTTATTGAGTCGGGCCATTGCTCCATTGAGCTCTGAATTTTCTACTCTTCCTGGTAGTGGCTCTATTAGGGTCTTCAGCATTCCTAGCTTTGCAGTCCGATATCCTTCAACTGCAAATGCCAGGGGCTGGACCTAAAGATTTTAACCTGCCTCTTTTTAAAAGCCGTTTGCCCTAGTGAGCCCTACAGCTTGGTAGTTCATCCTCACTAGCAGTTTAGTGAACAACCGCAAGTGTTTGTATGGGGACATAAATTTCCCTTTACCTTTTATATTCAGTTCCTTTCCTAATAATTCTGTGCATCATGTTTTGAATTTCTCAGTGCCGTAAACCGAGGGCCTGATCCCAGAACAGAAGCAGTTTGCAGCTGCCGTCCTTGGCCGTAATGATGGCTGCATATATGCGAGAAATACCTGAATATGCTAGGGTGCTGCAGACATGGACTGGCAAGACCTGAAGGGGCCACTCCGATGATTGCCCTCTTCCCAGGGGACCAGAAAGAGAGCAGGAACAAAATTATTTTCTAACACTACTTCATAAGCTGAAACTCCTTTACTCCCTAAGTAATTTTTTCATTCTACAATAGTGCCAGTGTCTGGAGGCATTGCTTACACATTCTTTCAACACATTGCTCTTGGTCTCTCTTCATTTTTATTTCTGCACGGGTTTCCTGCACTAAAATGCCCATGAGAATTAGGCAATTTTCTCTTTCCTTCTTCCATGGAGCTCCTAAGTCTGCAATCTAACCCTGTTACTGGTGCCTAGTAATTTGGTGCATAACTACCCAGTTTCTCTTCTACTTCGAAATGCATTAGGGAGAGAGTCCTCAAGCGAGGAAGGCATAATTGCTGAGTGCGTTTAACTTCGATTTAGCTGAAACCTATAAAGTAAGTGCTTTACCGGTTCACTTAAAAAAAAAAAAAATCTTGATATCCCTTTTCCTAAGAAGATGGGCATCCTGCGGAAGTATGGGACTAGTACTTGTCAGGCCTTCATGAATATCTGTTATAAAGATCTTCAGCCGGTTTTCAAAATGTGGAAGTGTATGCAATTTTTCCGAAGGGTCTGGATGTCATCAAGCATAGTGGGAAATTTGAAGTTTGCATAAGTAGCAGTGTTAGTTACGCAAATCTGGAGAAGAAGGGAGAATAGCAGATACAAATTGAAGTGTGATGTTGCCTAGAAGAATGTTATTTAAGTTATTCCATTGACGCCATACAATGTCTTGACTCCTTAAAGATCCTGCTACCAGAGAATGTGAGGGGATCGCAAAGAAAACGTGGCCATGGCAACTTCTGTTTAAGGATACAAAAGGATGCCATGTTGTTTCGTTGGATACTTAATAGCATGTGGCTCTACTGTGGCTTTTCTAGTTAAGGAAACATCTGTCTTCCCCCAAAGTACTGATTCTACAGGTAGTGATTTAATAACATGTTCCCTTATAGGAGCCCTATGTGGTTGATGAAATGTCTAGTCTTTGAGCTGGAATGGCTATAGCAAATTCTAAAAACCTGTCCAGATTTTTACCCCCATCAAGGATTGAATATGTACGTATGATGGGTGGAATTCAATGTCACACTGTGTCAGACCTTGTGTCTGCACAAGCATTGCAGCTTCCCAAATGGAACAATTCCCTCTGGGGTTGCTCCCACCCCCCAATTTCAAGGAGAAGGGTAAGGAAGTGGGAGGGAGGGTTTGGTTGTTGTTCTTGTTGTTTTAGCTATTTATTTGTGCTTTTACCTCGTATTTTTATCCTGTGCACCGCCCTGAGACCTTGTGGTGAAGGGTGCTATAAAAATAAAAATAAATAGTCCCATGGTGCAAGTGGGAGCACCGTCAGGGTCCATTAAATGAATTGTGTCTTATGTCTTTAAACGTATAGGACACTGTGATGTAGAAGTATATGTGCTCCAAGCTCATGAATTTTCACAGTACACTATTGGAAGTAGATTCCTTTTAACTGATACACTATAAATAATGCACCAGAAGCAAATTCTTCAGAAATAAATGTTGAGCCAGCTGGTATTGAGGGGAAACTACAACTAATGATCCGTCCTGTTCAGCAAACTTGCTGTCTGATTCCAGCACCCCGTGGTCCAGATTATAATAGCAGGAGGAAGAAGGTCCTGATGAATGAGTTGAACAATACAGATCTTAAGGCTTGTAATATTGTCCAACTCTACAATCTATTATTCTTTTACAGTGCACTATTCTCTGTTTTGTGATTAGGGCAAAGTACTTAACCTAATATGGGTAGCATCATCTCCAGAAAACAGCTACCACTTCTGTTGTTATGAACAGAATTTGGTTTATGATGTAATGTGCAATATTTGATTTATTAAAAACCAAATAAATATTTGTATGGTTTTACATGGTTTATTCTGTCCTCAGAGCACTTGATAGAATTTGGCTTGCTGATTTACTTGGCTGGCTTCTTTTCCTCCTGATCGGGTGCCAGAACATGGAGCTGTTCCATGTCTGAGAGCACAACTAATGCAGATAAGCAAATAAGTTGCTAACAGTTGGTCCAGTTTGTTCAGGAGCAAATGGTTTCAGACAATACAGAGCTGCTTGATATTTAGCTAGACATGAACGGGCAGCTAACACAGGTGGAGTTTTTGGTAATTTGGACTCATGTGGTCCAGCTGGGACATATTCACACACATCCCAATCTTGGTTTGCAGCCAGTGAAGTCAGTCCCCAGAGCAGATTTGGAAGGGGGAAGAAGGGAAGGGGACGTTCCATTGCATGAACAGAAGTTATTCCACTCATTCAATGAGTTCATTGGGCTCAGCCCTTTGTATACAGTTCCACTTGTGTTAAAAATTCAGGCCAGCTTTGCCCACGTATCAGGTCAAAATGCAGGTCTTCCAATCAAAATGCTTGTTAAATTATCTCTAAGGCAGCACTGTATGCAGAGCTCTTCCATAATTTTTAAAAGTTGCTTTGTTTTATTCGGAGGGGAAAGAAGTTCACGTGAAAAGACCTTCAGAAGCTTCACTCTTAAGGGATCTAGGCATAATGTTATAAAGCTGATTTGTTAAACACCATTGTGCATTCAAACCAGGATGCTTTGTTTGAATGCAATATTAAGTCAAAATATTTTAAAGGTGAAACTGAATTCTATCAAAATCCTCTTTCCAGCGATGCAGGAGGAGGAGAGGGAAGCAATGGGAATGGGAACCAAGACTATTCTTGAGCTTGTTGGGACTCATCCAAAATCATGATTTGAATTTCTCATGAATACAACCACAGGCTTCATGTTAGGAGTAGTGCAGTTGTAGCAGAAAGATCACTTAATATCTGTCACCATAGTTAAGGTAAAGGTAAAGGGACCCCTGACCATTAGGTCCAGTCGTGGCCGACTCTGGGGTTGCGGCGCTCATCTCGCTCTACAGGCCGAGGGAGCCGGTGTACAGCTTCTGGGTCATGTGGCCAACATGACTGAGCCGCTTCTGGCGAACCAGAGCAGCACACGGAAACGCCGTTTACCTTCCAGTTTACCTTCCCACCTATTTATCTACTTGCACTTTGACATGCTTTCGAACTGCTAGGTTGGCAGGAGCTGGGACCAGGCAACAGAAGCTCACCCCGTCGTGGGGATTCGAACCGCCGACCTTCTGATTGGCAAGCCCTAGGCTCTGTGGTTTAACCCACAGCGCCACCTGCGTCCCTAGTTAGTCACCATCGTTAACTTGGCCTAAAATTATGTTTTCAAGGTACAGCGGTGGGGAGCCTTTTTTTGGCCTTGTGAAACAAATCTTTATTTCTCCGACCTCCTCAGACCAATTTTGATAGGTGGCTGGGACAACTCGCTGATAAATTATCTGACACCACAATAACGGGAGGTGTTTGACACATTTCAAAGTGCCAAGCATAGAGCTTGAAAAGGGAAGAGCAGTGACTGGAGTAAACAAGGCTATCTAGAAATGAATTAGAAATAAAAAAAATTCCTTCCAGTAGCACCTTAAAGACCAACTAAGTTAGTTCTTGGTATGAGCTTTCGTGTGCATGCACACTTCTTCAGATACACATGAGCTTTCGTGCATGCACACGAAAGCTCATACCAAGAACTAACTTAGTTGGTCTTTAAGGTGCTACTGGAAGGAATTTTTTTATTTTGACTATGGCAGACCAACACGGCTACCTATCTGTAACTGAATTAGAAATGCCTTTGAAAAAAATAAAATTAAAATAGGTTGCAAAAGCTAGGTGAATGTTAAAAATGTGGGGGGGAAATAGCAGACCTGAAAAATGCAGTGCTCTTTAAATTTGCAAGTCAAATATGTGAACACTCTTCCCATGTCATCAACATGAATTTAAGCACACGGAAGAACTTGAATTGGCATTCGTGTGACTGTTCCCTTGTTTTCAGAGGTTGTTAAAGAGACCCCGTGAATGGGGCCCACATGACTGGTGAATGAACAAAGTTTATCCAGGGAAATAGCAATTCATTTAGGAGCAAGCAAAAATCTGGTGTATATCAAAACTGATTTAAGTCTCACAGGGTTGTGATTCTAACCAAAAGAGCTATAGCAATATAACAAGCTGCCTTGGGAAGTTAAGGAAAAAATTAGACTAGCATAGTTCAAACATGCTTTTGAATATAAACTACCGGTAACTTAGAACAGAATTCTGCTGCTCATGACTTCCTTCTAGCGCCCAATAACTGGGAGTGTTCCTGGATCCAACTTGTATTTTGCAGGGCAAGGAATGCATATTTTTAATTGCCTTGACAGGACAGCTAAACTCCACCAAATTTCTGGCACGTATTATTCATGCATTGACAGCTTCACGAATTGACTACTGCACATGTTATAAATTATTTACTAAAATTAACGCCTGCCCCCCTCTCCGTAAATGGTAACTGGGAACCTGTCACACTGATGCCCCAGCTTCCAGGTTAAATTCAAGTTTCTGTTTTTTGAGCTGTGATCTCTATTTGGCTTGAGTCCAGCATCCATACCTTGTCACTTATCGCAGGGCTGAGGAACCTCTGCTCTGCGGACCAGTCTTGGACTGCCAGGCTTTTCCTGCCAAACCACACCCTCCTGTCCATCAGCTGGCATCATGGAGACATCAGCTGATGGGCAGGACGACAATGCTTAATCCGCACTTGACTGCATGCCGGCTCCCAGCAGGGAACAGAACCACACAGCCATGGCAACAGGATTTAATCTCAGCAGATGGTCAGTGATTAAATCCTGCTCATATGCACTGTTTGAAGTAGCTCATTTGCTTCTGTTGCAAGTGGGCAGGCAGGTGGCAGAAGAGTCTCTTCCACCTTTCCCCCTCTGCCTCCTGTGTTCTTGCAGGAGGAGTGCGCAAGCTGCTTCAGACAATGCTTCTAAGAAGCAATCTAGGACATCCCCCCATCCGTGGGGGATGCTTTCAGGAGCTTCTCAAAAGCACGCTTTGAAGAGCCACCCCTTCTCCTTCACTTGGAGGAGGAGATGGGTGGATGCTTCAAACAGCTTTGGGAACCCAGCGTTAAGCAGCTGATGCAACAGGACAGCCATCCTGCTAAGCGCTGGGCTCTCCTGCACAACCAAACTCATCCCTTAGCTGGACCCTGTCCCCAAATCAGCTAAAGAGAAGGGAGAGTGATGCTGCTTCCTTCATCCGGGTGTTCACAAGCAACAGCAGCAAGCAAAGCTTCTCCACTTGGCTGCTTATGCTGGCAAAAGATAGCTTTTTCTCCCCTCTGTGTAAGTGGTGAGGAGGGGGGAAGCAAGTAGCTTGCCAGAAGTATGCTCTGAGCTCCCCAGTCTGCTGCACGTGAGGTTGGCAATGGACCCCTCCCAAGTAGGACCCCCCCCAAAAAAGGGGCTGCCCCACCCACCAGCAAATATGTGATGTACTATGCAATTGACAGCCGTGCTGTCCACCTTCCAAATTTGGTCCACAGTGCTTATTTGGATAAGAATCAGGCTTGTGGAGCTCCAGAAGTTTTGCCACCCCTGTTCTGTTGCAATGTTTGTTTTAGGCTGCAGCCTATATGAACTTACCTCTGAGTAAATTCCATTGTACTCAGTGTTGGATACTTCTGAGTAGGCATGTATAAGTTGATGCTGTTAAACTTGCTAAATCTTTAGGACTGGGCAGGCTAAGACTATTAATGAGTTAAAGTTTTTCTCCCCCCCAAGCCTTTCTGTGTTATCCAAAACCAGGGTAGTAATTTTGAATATAAATCCAGAGGTGATGCTGATAGTATTAACTAGCATTCTGACAGTATTTACAGTACATTGCAATCCTTACCCATTTATCATCACGGGAACCTTGTAATGAGAAAAAAGTAATGGTATTAATAATGATGGTGGTGTTGAAATTAGCACATTTTTATGAGTTGTTGCCTGAGGACTACACTGACTTGCCCCAGGCTGTAAATGAATACAGATTAAAAAAGAAATTCTTACATCCATATGTAAAATTCATCTGTCCAAAGGGCCATGCTGGCTATAACTACTCTGTCTTAATTAATTCTGATGAGAAGAAAATGACCTTGAATGAATACCTGTAGACTCAGTTCCTAACATTTTGCTGAGAGTGGCAGTGAAATAGCGCAGTGGAGAAGCAGAGTGATACTCTTCACTCAACCACACAGAGCCTCCAGCATGGAAGCAGACCCTCTGCATAAAGCAGCTGTGCAAAGAGTTGGTTCAATTTGCAAAGAGGAAATCGAATAATTCAGGCCTCTGCAGTCAGGCAATTGTGTGTGGAGAGTAATATTTAGACTAGTCCTACCACAAAATATTTCTCTTCCACTGATCTCATAGTTCATATGACAGCTCCGATTGCATTGCTAGACCTGCAGGTTTAAAAGTTTGTGAAATATTTGGAGTTCAGTTTTAATCCTAAGAAATGAAATCGTTTCGAGGGTTTGGGTTTTTTTGTGTGTTTCGCTTCCCATGTTGCAATTTTCATCACAGCTTTCCATTCCTCTCTGGGTCCTTCAGTCTTGGTCTCTCTGCTTTGTTGTATATATTGCCCATCTAAAGTTGCATATATTGTATATATTGCCCAATCCTAAATCTATGACTAAAAAAAAGGAAAGCAAGTATTTCTAATTACCTAATAATAATAATTACTAATAACTACCAATTACCAAATACTACCATTGTTGAACCCACAAAAATCTCACAATCAAATACATATATATTAACTCGATAGAAGTAAATGTGCCTAATCTGATAAATTTAGTAACCAGAACTTGTTTAGCACAGAATTCCAAAGCTTCTGCTGTCATTATTTTTTTCATGTTCCTCTTCTTTGGAGTCATCATTTCCAGAATAGGAATATCAAGAAATCGGTCATATTTTGCATCCATCATAATAATACCATATGCAAAACATACAATTACTAAAACATGCAGAGGAGTTACAGCTTTCTGCAACTCATAATGTATTTTACAATTCAGTGCACAGTGTAAATTAGGTTGTCTACTCCAATTGGACAAGTTTGTGTTGTCACTGTTCAAAAGGCACACTTTAAAACTTGAATGGGGTTGGGGTTTTTTTACTTTGAATGTTTGCATTTGACTTTGAACTTAATTTGAAATTAATTGTCCGTGGCAGGTGTGTTGAGTCTTAAGTGAGTTAATGATTTGTATGGCATTTTTCAGTTTATAATGTGTTGTGCAGTTGTTTTATACCCACATTAATTTTGATAGGTGAGTTAGATTGTGTGGTATTGTTTTAGTATCGGCTTTGAGCATCTATAGAGATTTGGATCTTCATTTTCTTTGCTCTAAGACAGTTGGCTGTCAGTGCTAATACATTCAGCTGACAATTTTCTTACTACTTATTTAATCCTCTCTATCGATGTTGAGAGTTTGGCCTGCTTTGTTTTCCTCCTTCAAAGTCTCTAGCACATATTCCTAGGGCAGGGGCACTTGGGGGATGTTAATTTTCCTATATACTTGTCATGCCCATTCAGAAGTTATTTCTGCAACTCATACTTCATGAGTAAGTAGAGTTGAAATTGACCTTTAATATCTATACCAACTAACTGGCATAAGGAAGAGGTCAGTGGAGTGACTTACTTGAGTTCCTCAAATGAAATTGATAGAGAACCTTTCTCTCAAGTTCACAGAGCTTAGAGCAAGGCAGTTGAGTATCAGAAAGAGATTGTAAACCCTTCAGTTCAAACAGATAGAACCAGAGATGCATTTGCTCTGTTCTTCTTTTCTGTGTATTCAAGAAGCCCAGGGTCAAAGCTTGCCTCACTATGGAATTGTTAGAGATGGAAGTTACAAACAGGACGTGTAGTTTGCAGCTGTAAAAACAGGACTTAGAGTCAGCCAGTGACATGAGAAGTTCATGAAAGAAAAATATAACATCAAGAGGAGATTGTTTGGCTTCTTTGTATGACCCATGCAAAGTCAACCACATGCTATAGCAATCTGAACTCTACAACTGCCTTTTGTATCTGAACGTGGCTCATACATTTCTGTCAGGATGGAACTCACTGTGTATGAGTATGCCAGAATAAAAATTGTGTGGGAAGTAGGTGAAATTTCTAGTCTCTGCATAGGGAACTCAAAACATGGTTTCACCACTATGGCTCTGGCACCTGTATGTGTATGTGGTAGATCTGGTATAACTAAGTTCCTTATTATTGATGCTATTTACATTAATTTTATTATTTATTCTGTGGTTCTGTAGATTAATAAACATAGTTCACAAACAGAACAATGGGCCAATTGCTATGGAGTGATCCATAGGTAGGTATGAAGGCAAGATTTTGCTGGTGGCTCTTACTCTCATAATTTATTTTTTTTAAAGAAAATTGAGTTTTGCTTTTTTTAATGTTTGCTTTTTTAATGTATTTTTTAATGTATTGTTGTCTGTCTTTTTATAATTAGGAAAATAATGTTGTGTTGAAAATGGTATGAACATTTTTAAAAAATAAAAATCGGGGCCTGTCTTTAGCTTAAGCAGTCAGATCAGGGTTGGGGAATTGTTTTTCTCTTTAGGACACATCCCCATGGGGGTAATGTGTTGGGGGCAGCATGCCAGCAGGTGGGTAAGGCTGGAGTCAAAATGAGCAGGACCGCCCCACAGTGATTTGCACCCTTATCCATACATCCAACCCATCCATCGGATGATTCATAATCCCTGACAGCACACCTGAAATTTGCATTGCAAAAAAAACAACCCTCCAATGCAGAGGGTCCTGGCATGGTAGAGGGATGACTTTAACCCTTTGCAAACTACTGGGGGCAGACACACCCTCCATTCTCTCCAATGGGAGTTCCCCTTTGCAATGCACATTGTAGGAAGCAGGGGTCCAGTGCGGATGTGGACCATGGTGTGAGGAACAAGAGGGCTTTAAACCAGTGTTCAAAACTCTCATTGTCCTAGGCACATTTTGCGACAGGAAATTTCATTAGCATGAGCTCAGTATTGCGCCTAAAATTTCAGATTAAAACTGCAGAGTGGAAGGAAAGGAGGACCTTTTTCTGCCTCCCCACTTCTAGCTACTCTGAAGATTGGAGAAGAGATGCTCTTAAGAATATTAGGGGGTGGGCAGGGGAAGGACTAAACTGTGTGAAAAATGAACATATTTTAGCTGCAGTTCATTCATTTTCAGCTTTGTATTCTTGTTATTTAAAAAAGTGTGCCTATAGACATTCCGTTGTTGCGCCCATAACCTAGGTCTAAGGTGCCATTTAGCTCCTAGCTTTCTTATCTCAGTTTTTAAACACTGCTTTAAATCTCCCCCAACCCCTGTTGTGGTCCCAAGCTGATCCCAATGGGATCCCAGCAGATAAAATTGGATGCACAAAAGCCAAGGAGGAGAGGCTAGATGGAAGTCTTCTGAGAGCCATATTTGAAGTGCAGGCCACGATGGCCTCTCCCAGTTTCCCGCCTTTGTGTTTCATGAACATTATATCAAGTAAAATATCTACAATGCGTGTTTCCGCTTCTGCAATTGTTTTGTGCAATAATCCCAGCAATAATTGCTGTTAATTCCACATATAAAGTGCAGAGCCCTATTAATATCATCCCACCAGTAGCAAATGAGCATTTAGACGGGAGCAAAGCAAGAGGAGAGCTGCTCTGCCAACCCTACAATACTTATAGCCGAAGGTCATGACATCACTTTGCCTTGCAATTTGGCAGGGCTTCTTGTGGAAAGTGGGCGAGCATGTGTAGCAGAAATATATGCCAGTGAGGGGCAGTTGCCAGGTTTTTTTGTGAATGGAAATGTTTAATGTATTGGCGGTAATGGCATTGTAATTATAAGAGGTGGCTAAGGTGCAGTTAATAATGTGATAAATAGATAATCTGAAGGTTTCCTAAATCCCCAGACAAAATGATGGATTCTCCCAACTCCTGTATCCACCTCTTTCTAGCTACCTTAAATCTTTGGAGGCGGGGTGGGGGTATAGAATCAAAGAATTGTAGATTTGGAAGGGATCCCAAGGGTCATCTAGTCCAACCCCCCTGCAATGCAGGAATCTTAATGCTTGGGGGCACACGCATAATTGCAATTTAAAGCCCTGCACAGAACGAGGCTTCTGTAAATCAGAAGAGCCTGAGAGGCCTGTTAGATGTTAGTGGTCTGCATCCTCCTCCATCGATTCAGCTCTGAAAAGAAAACAGGAGAGTGTTACTTTCGAAAGATCACCACAGAATGTGTTTGTGCTAAAGGATTAAGCTGACATTGTGTGTGATATAACATGTAATGACTTGCTTAACATGTAATGAAGAAATCGAAATTGAATCTCTCCCTGCGTCATGCTGAGTAAGAGGCCGGTTCGGCAAGGAACTGTCATATTAAATTCTTGTTGTGCTTCCAGACCCCTTTTGATTCCTAAATCTTTTGGTGGAGACTAATCTAAAATCAAAATGGTTCAGGGGCCCACATGCCAGAAGTGGTCACATTTGTAAAAGTTCAATGAACCTGCAGAAGGAGGTTGAAATTTGTTGCTTTACTACAAAGCTTGCAGCCAACGCACCTGCTGGTTTGCTTTTTGCTTGGGCTTGTAATGTCCTGTTGTGCCCGCTTTGCCTTCTTTAGAGCTGGCTACATAAAGTGTAAAAAATACTGAACCCCTTCTGGTTAAATACACGTGTAATTAACAAGCAGCAGCAAGCCACCAACCCACACTTTAAAAGGCAGCACTAGTAACATTTTCAATATTAAATATTTGTAGTTGTCCTTCCCTCTGTTGTTACGGTCCTTAAAGGACAGGTTTCTGCAAAACAGAAGGTGAAAATTATGTGCCAAAATATGTCAGGCTAGTTATCCAACTAATTTTATTCCATGACCTGCTATTTGGGACTATTTGTACTTCCAACAAAGTTCTGTGGCTCTTTACTGTTTATATAATTCAGCACCTTTGAATTGCCACTGCAGGAGATAGATCTTTACAGTTTCCACGATGATGTTTGCCCGCTTGTATAACAAAACAATATACTTAAGTAACACAGAATCAGTTCCTTGTTTACTTTTCATTCAGTTCATACATCTCACTCTGTTAACATCTAATCTTCCTGCTTCTGACACATTTCTCCATCACTGCTGGAGGCAGCAGTGACCACTGAGGCTGCTGGCAGAAGCGTCTATCATAGTATTGCTAGCAGGTCAACTGGTACGTTTGTATGGAACTGACTGAGGCATTTCTACCCTCAACACTGTCTCCCAGCATGCGTTGGGGTAAATCGTGGTACAGAGGAGGAAAAGGGGGCAAACATTCTTATCCCACTGGATCAGTTGCATTCCCGATGTTTGCCATGAATTGGAAGGTGATCATCTGTAGTGGGGAGCCAGCTTAGTTAGGTAAGATTTGGAAAATATGAGTTCCAAAGTGCAGAGGGAACCTACACAGCAGTCACCCTCTAATGGGTGTAGAGAATGACCTGAAATGCAGTAGAAGCCGGGGAGCGAGTGTGTTGCTCCCCATTTCTGCCATGATTGACAATGTTTGGAGGAACTTGGTTAGGATTGCACTGTTAATCCTCCCTGTGTTCTGTCCAATTGCTTTTCATGTTCTTATTTGGACTTCAGGAGCTCCTCCCCACCCAACACCCCAATTCTAGCATAATATAGAAGTGTAAGGAACTGATTCCTGTCACCCCAGATAGTGAGGGGTGGCAGATGCTTGCCCCAAATATTTTTTCCTACCCTCTCCACCACCACCATTCCTCAGTGTATTTCAGTCTTCTTTCCCATGCTATGTTTGCATTTAACATGTACAGCAAAACTCTTGCTCCCCAATAACAATCTTTGCTTCACCAAACTTTTTTCTTTAGTCCTAGCTACTCGAAAAGCCATGCAGTTCAGTTGTGTTCCCTCATCATTGCTCCTTTGCTAATCTTAGATTATTATTTTTTTCTAAAAAATGTTGCATTTCAGAACTTTCTAGAGATTATCGAAATGCCCGTTAAGTTTGACACAAAATGTTTATATTCACAGCAGTAATTTTGGTAAAAAGACCTACAACCAGGGCTTTTTTCAGGCGGAACTCACTGGAACTCAGTTCCGGCACCTCTCAGGTAGGTGCGATTGCCATTATAAGAGAACAAGGGAGGCATTCGTGGTGAGTTCCAGGACCTCTTTTTCTAGAAAAATAGCACTGCCTACAAAAGATCTGAAAATATAGTGTGGAAGAGGCAGTTTTTTCCCCACCAAATCTCCTCAGTTGCCACTTCTCTCTCCTCCTTTGCTATGCTTTGGGATAATGAACTGTGCTGTATTTATGGGAAGGTTGATAGGGAGAGACCTGGGGAGGTAGAGGTTGAGGGACAGCTATTGCTTATTATTATTATTGCAAAGCAGCCTCAGGGTACTCTGTTCTCTCTCGTTCTCTGAGTGGGGGACATGAAATCCACTTCCTTGCTCACTTAACACCCAAATAGTCTTATGCTGTATTTTTCGCTAAACATGTAGAAGGCCGTAAAACTAGCTGTATAAGATATATTTGTCTTTACCTTTACATTTCAGTGTTCTGTCTCTTGTGGACGAGGGCAGAAGTATCGAGAAGTTTATTGCTTGTCGAAGGATGGGACACATTTAGAAAACAATCTTTGCAAACACCTGGCTAAACCGAATGTGCAAAGAAAGTGTAGAGGTGGCAGGTGCCCAAAGTGGAAAACAGGAGACTGGGGACAGGTAAGGTGTGACATCCTACTTTTTGCGCCAACAACTATGGCTGTTAATAAACATCTGGGTGTTGTGGTTGTTTTAAGGGAGGGGAATCATAGCTCAGTGGTAGGACACGTGCTTTGCTTTCAGAAGGTACCAGTTCAATTATCACCCTCTCCAAGTAACAAAACTGAGATTGACCTCTGCAAGAGGCCTTGTATAGTTGTCACCTGAAAGTACTGAGCTTGATAGATAAGCTCCCCAAGGGGGTTGATCTGGATTTTATTGGATTTTATTTTCCAGTTTATTGAAGCTGCTTCCCTCCTGGATATATGGTGTCATTGTTCAAGATGGAAGGGGCATGTAGACTTCCCTTCCCCCCCCCCCCACACACACACATTTAACACATGGAGGGGAGCAGGATCATGCCTGCCCTCTCTCCCCTCCCCTCTTCCCACTTCTCATATGTTCAGCATTTACGTGAAAAGTATTGTGTGCGCATAAATTTCCACGCTAATACTGAACAAGCCGAAGTTGAGAGACAAGGTCCAAGGGCATGATCCTGCTCTCCCTCCACACGTTCATCATGCAGGCATGGGATGAGAGATGTCTGTGTACCCCTGGGTTGCAAATCTTCCTTGGTTTCCCAGCAGATGGCCGCATTCAGTCCAGTCTCTCTAAATGGGACAGTCAAAGGCAGATGGATCTAATGTTGGCTGTAGGAATCCTCCACTGTGGCATGTAAATTCAAGCTTTAACCTTCCTCTGTAGCTTGACATAGAATTTTGCCTTTTTAATGTACTTTACAGTACTATACATATTTGTTAGGCTTTTCAGTAGTGGCCCCCTGTCTTCGGAACAATGGACCAATGCTGGCATTTTGTTTGCTTGGTCATCTCCCTCCCCCACCCCATCAATCACCTTTTATTTCTCCAGGCATTTTTGAGCATTAATTTTCTGCAGCCATTGAATATTTTTTTTTGGGGGGGGGGGAAATCAGTGTTCGAAACTCCCATTGCTCTAGGCGCATTTTGCAACAGGGAATTTCATTAGCGTGAGCAGTTTCTGAGCTCTGGGTGCAGTACTGCGCTTAAGATTTCAGATTAAAACTGCAGAGTGGAAGGAAAGGGGGACTCCATCCACTCTCTGAAGACTGGAAAAGAGACGCTCTTAAAAACATTAGAGGGGTGCGCAGGGGAAGGACTAGGCCATGGGAAAAATGAACAGTTCATTCATTTTCAGCTTTGTATTCTTGTTATTAAAAAAGTGTGCATAGGCTGCACCCATAACCTAGGTTTAAGGTGCCATTTAGCTCCTAGCTTTCATATCTTGGTTTCTAACACTGGGGTGGGGGGTGGATATTTGGTAGTTGAGTCCGTGTTGGGACATAGATGGCTGTGCTTTATTGTGTGACCCCCTTAATACTGTTTTCAACATTTTACTATGTTTTGGATTTTTAATTTTTGTAAGTTCCTTTGAATCTTTTGTGGGAACATAGGAAACTGCTTTCTCCCAACTCAGACCATTGCCCATCTAGCTCAGCATTGTCCGCACTGGCTGTCAACAGGTCTCCAGGGTTGCAGGAAGGAGTCTCTCCCACCTGGAGATACTGGGAATTGAACCTGGAATGTTCTGCATGCAAAGCAGATGCTCTACCACTGAACTATAGCTCTTCTCCAACAACTTACAAACTGTGGTGATGATGATGATGATTTATACCCCGGCCAGAGTCGGGCTCAGAGCGGCTAACATCAGTAAAATTACAATAAAATCATAATAGGGGAAAAAACCAATTTAAAATACAGGTTAAAATGCAATTTAAAATGCAGCCTCATCTTAAAAGTAGCCCATAGATCAAAACCGTAAGGGGAGGGGGAAACATAAGGGTCAGACTGAGTCCAAACCAAAGGCCAGGCGGAACACCTCTGTCTTGCAAGCCCTGTGGAAAGATGTCAAGTCCCGCAGGGCCCTAGTCTCTTGTGACAGAGTGTTCCACCAAGTCGGGGCCAGTACTGAAAAGGCCCTGGCCCTAGTTGAGACCAATCTAACCACCTTGCAACTTGGGACCTCCAAAGTGTTGTCATTTGTGGACCTTAAGGTCCTCCGCGGGGCATACCAGGAGAGGCGGTTCCGTAGGTACGTGGGTCCTAGGCCGCATGAAAATGATACTCAGTAGTAAGCCCCCATCAGAGGGCATTAGAATTGCACTGCTAATACCTTCCTTGGATACATTTCACAACCCCTCTTGTAAAGCCTATTGTGGAAGGTTCCATTAGTTAACGGAAAGAGAGAAGGAAGGGAGGATGTAAGAAATCATATGTCAAATTCCTGTCACTCTGGATCAGTGATCTCCTCCTGTCCCAGACCTTCGCTTTTATCTATGCTGTGGCCTTTCCAGTTAGCATACTTCCAGCTAATACAGTACAGCTCCTTTTGTAAACAAAAGTGGAGGAGATCGGCCCTTGCGGTTGCTAAGCAACTGTGGGCTGCCGTCAGGGCCGGTGTCATACATAAGCAACCTGGCCCATGCAAAATATCCGGGCCTGTGCTTCAGCAGTTGCTTCGGGGGCTAACTGAGGGAAAGGCGAGGGAATAAAATGAGGTTGTGCAAGGAGCGGGCAGGGGGTATGGTTGAAGGACATGCAAAGGCAGATGACAAGACGTGAGACTCTTCAGGCAGCCATCAACCTGCCACAGCTTCTTACCTTACAAATCGTTGGCCGCCCCAAAGGGAAGAGTAACAATGTCAGAGAGAAAGTGTTGCGCCTACCTTCAGTACAGACAGGAGTGCTTTTGCTTGCTGTCAAGCCTTGCCATTTCTGCATCAGTTTGCTATTAAAAGAAAAAGTCTGCACACACAAAAATTCCTCAGCATTTTAGTTCATGTTGCTCCTAATATGGTATACACATCCAATGCGGAGAACTGCAAATTTTGAAAGGTAGCTGAATTTCAATTTGCGTATTGATCTGCAATGTGCAAATCGGCTATGTTCACATTAAAATGCAAACCATATTTCTTCCTATCTCTCTGGCTGGACTAGGAAGGCAGGTGATTTCTCTCCTCCTTCAGGACCCCAAGAACCTGCCAATAATCATAATGCAAATAGGCAGAGGGCCTACAGACCATGAGAATCTTAACATGGAAGGACTTCTAAAACACAAATGCATACACACACGGTGTCTTCAGCTTTCCTAGAGCCAAGCTGCTGAGTTGAGTCACTTGCCATCGCTGGTTTGGGGCAGGCAGCTTTAGTTCAGCTTTAGTCAAATGTATAATTTGGTTACTCCCTTAACATTCTGTCGCTGGTCTTTTAACTTAAGCAGACAGCTCTCTGTGGAACTCATATGATTATTGGCAGATGGAGGAGAACGGCCTTTGTAAGTGTGGGAACATCATTTTTAAGAGGCAGTGAGTTTGCCATACTATTTTTGGGCCCAGGATTTTTTTCTTTCTTTTTTGCACTTCTGCTTTTGAAATCACATCTTGCCCTGAAAGCAATCTTTGTGGCTAATGAAGGCATGCCAGCCGACGCACGACGGCCTGTCAGATGCTTGAACTTATATAAAAACAGACGTTCTGAAATTTCCAAGTATTATCTCAGATGATTGGGGCCCAATTCAGAAAGGACGCAGATTAATAAGGATGTAGTATGATTTATAGCCCGCGATAATCTGTTGTGACTTGGCAATTAAAGGCTATGATTGCAATGCTCTGCCTGGTTGCCTGTGCTTCGCCCCATTGAAACGAGTGGGGTAAACAGCTAATCTGTATGCTAATGGTTAGCCCATGAACAGGCCATTGAGATCTAGACTTTGTTCTTCAGATGGTGTAAACCGAAATGTCTGTCACCTTAGTATAGTGAGTGGTACCAATTTAAGCCATCTGGACATCAAGCTGTGGTGATAGTGATTTGTTTTTTGGTTTTTATTTTCATTTACAAATATATATCTAATGACACCCACAGAGAACTTTTAAAAATCTGCTGTCAGTGTTCCAACAGTAGTTCCTTATATAGTCAGGTCTAGAAAGGGCTATCATTCATCACCATGCCGTGCAATGACACATTTTGTCTAGCTTTGCTAGAGTACAAGAGGGTTTGAATAATGCCTCGTTGGAATGTCATGGCTCTTTCTGCTAGATGCCGACATTTTTTGGAGGGGCAGGGATTTATTAGCTGCTGCAATATATTCTTCATACAGTATTTTCATTGGATGTCATCGAGAATATAAAAGGGATTTCAGTGCACCCAAGGTTTCGGGGGCTCCTCTTACGTCAAGGGAAAGGAACTTGGGTGTAAGATAAGGGGAAAAAGATGTGGATGGTGCCTTGCACTTTAATCTCAGGGAAGGAAATATGCAGCCTTGTTGTGTTCTTTAAGGTGCCTGGAGGCAGGACTTGTGGGAGGGGGAAATGCCTGCAGAAAGTATGGTTTGCCCCGTAGGTTTCCAGAATTGTCAGCCTATGGGAGAAGGGGAGAAACAGGCAAAAACTCACGACAATAAGTTATGCGTGACTCAAGTTCTCACTCTCTGTGGTTTTGGTCAGCAACAAATTTTCTTGAAGGGTCACTATGGCCTAGTTTGCACAATCATATCTTGGGCTACATAAGTCAGGATATGCATAGACTGCATGCCCTGAGTTGTATATTGCAGTCACCAGCCAGATGCTTATGGAAAGCCCACAAACAGGACTGCTTTGGTTCCCTGGTGGCTGGTACACAGAGGCAGGCGGCTTCTCATCCTGGAAGTGGCAAATAATTATCAGGACAGTGAGTGATTTTCCAGGGTCCCATCCTGGTTTCCTAAGCCATGATGTAAAGGAGAGGTATGCGGTCATATACAACCATTCCCTGATGCTTTGCTTTGCCCAGTGAGTGAGTTCCTAAACCACTGTTAACCACAGCTTCCTGTTACGTGCGAACCCAGAAATTACTGCTAGTAACCTACGACAGAAGGAGCTTGCATGCTGCCATCCAGCTGTATTTCACTACAACTCCCATCAGGATAATGGGAGTTATAGTCCACAACAGCTGGTGTTAGCTAAACTGACCCATGATATTAAGCCATGGTTTAATTATGGCATAATATCCTGACTCATCTGTCAACAATTTTTTTAATCTGTCAACATTTTTTTTTTAATTAGGGGTAAAGCACATTTTAAATTAAGTTTTGTTTGTTTGTTTTTTAAAAAGGGCAAAGCAACATTTTTCACAATACTGATTTGTACCAGGTAAATACTAAAGGCAAATTGCATTTTCTTCTTTCAGGTAAAGTAGTTATTTGCTAGAATTGTGACAGATCTCACAAATATCAGTTATGTACATTGAGATCTGAACAGCAAGATTGTTTTCACTGTATACATGATAAGTACTACTAACATCTGCCTCTAAGGAACTATTACTGCCTCGCTAAGATATTGACTCATTACTAATAGGGAGAAGTCCTCCAGTTCAATTTAGCTTAACTCATTTTGTATCAGTCTTCTGTATCATCATAGCATTCTTGAAAATGAATGCCCTTAAGTATGAGAAACAAGGGATAAACTCCTTTTTGAAATACATTAAAGGGAACAGTTTCGTCTAGATTCCTCTGGCTGTGATTCTGCTATTCAACTATTCCATAAGGATTGCAGAGGATAAGCAGTGTTATTAATCACAATACAAAGCACCACACCACATTTGGGTACAGATCAAGCTCTCACTCGCTGTATCCTCACCTTGTCGTGGTGAGGGGGCTTGCACGTTCCTATGACCCTTGTGAGCGAAGCCGTCAGGAATCTCGTACTCCCAGCAGGATTACCCAAGGCGGCAAGGTCAAAGGGAAGTGTGCTGCACATATCGTCAAAAGTAAGATTCCATTCTGGTTCTGTTGCCAATTCCTTCTTTCCCAATAGTCCCAGGCCACAGATCGAAATCTCACCCAACCTTTGCATTAAAATCACCAAGAAGGATAATTTTATCTTCCTTAGGGTTCTCTGATAGGACGGTATCCAGCTGAGAGTAAAATTTTTCTTTAATGTCTTCATCGGCATCCAGTGTTGGTGCATAAGGGCTTATAATAGTAGCTTGCTGGTTTTTGGTTAGTGTTATTCGAAGGGTTGAGAGTTGCTCATTAATGCTGGTAGGGACTTCTGACAGGAGCTTCACAAGATCGTTTTTGATAGCAAAGCCTACACCATGTATTTGACATTCTTATTCAGATACATCTTTCCAGAAGAATGTGTAGCCTCCTCTTTCTTCCTTCGGTTGTCCCTCGCCTGCTCTTTGAGTCTCTTGAAGTGCTGCAATATCAATGTTAAAACATCGCAGCTCTCTTGCAATAATGACAGTTCTGGGTTCAGGACACTCGTTAACTGTGTTATCCGAAAAAGTCTGTATATTCCATGTTCCAAAGTTTGATTGCTATTCCAAGGGTTGAGAGTTGCTCATTAATGCTGGTAGGGACTTCTAACAGGAGCTTTACAAGATCATTTTTGATAGCGAAGCCTACCCCATGTATTTGACGTTCTTGTTCAAATACATCTTTCCAGAAGAATGTGTAGCTTCCTTTTTCTTCCTTCGGTTGTCCCTCACCTGCTCTTTGAGTCTCTTGAAGTGCTGCAATATCAGTGTTAAAACATCGCAGCTCTCTTGCAATGATGGCAGTTCTGCATTCAGGACAAAGTCCATATATTCCAAAGTCCATATATTCCAAAGTCCATATATTCCATGTTCCAAAGTTTGATTGTCTTTTACAACTGCTGGGTGGTGACCCCACTGGGTGCAGTAATACAGTCAGGGAAAAAGGGAGGCAGACTATGTTTAGGGCACCTTTTTTAGCACCTCCCCCTTTTGGGGGTGAGCAGTGGATCCTAAAAAAGCGCTCCAATTGGAGAACCGCCTTTACCAAAGGTTTCATGGGCTTTGAAGACACTCAAACTCAAGACACAAGGGAGAAACGTGCTAAGAGGAAGGCACGCTTGGCAAAACCATACCGTGATCAATTCCTGCCCGGAAACCAATGTCCCCACTGTGGAAAGACGTGGGGATCCAGAATTGGCCTCCACAGTCACTTACGGAATCATTGTTAAAACCATATTTATGGAAGATAATCTTACCCGGCTACGAGTGATCGCCAAAGAAGAACAGATAAAGCTGCATTGTGCTCCCCTTTTTCAACTTATAAAACTAGCCTTTCATAACTGTTTATAACCCCCCCCCCAAAAAAAAAATGTCTGAAGTCCATTTGCTCTTTGGGTCTCTCCACTTTACGGGGCATACCAACACTAAAGCGTGCAACACTGAAGAAGCCCTTTTTTAAGTTGTTTACTCAATAAAGAATGGTGATTTGCCAGGGGGCGCATTGTAATTGACAACTAGCTGTAAATGTAAGAAAATGATATGAAATTGTTATTTGCAGGAAAATGATAATTTGTGTTGAATTCAAGGACATTTTGCTTTGATAGATACAATATTATTGGGTTTATAAAGTTGTTTTTAATAACTCTTATATTAACAAGTGCTCTAAAACTTGTTAAACTAATACTTGCAAATGTTATTCATGATCTCTGTATTTCAAGTATCTTATAAGTTCAAGGAAGCTTAAAGATACTACATTACTGGATTCTAAAGTGTTGCTTAATGGCCCTTGCATTATTAGCAAAAGCCAATCTTCAAAAATGCTAAATGTCAGCCATAATATCTGTGTTTTAGCTACAAACCTTCTTGACTTTTAAACTTTTTTCTTGGTAAAATTAATTATCCTCTTCTGCACACACTCAAACTGCCTTTCAGGATCTACTAATGAACAAAAAAGGGACATAGGTGGCGCTGTGGTCTAAACCACTGAGCCTAGGGCTTGCCGATCAGAAGGTTGGCGGTTTGAATCCCTGTGACGGGGTGAGCTCCCGTTGTTCGGTCCCAGCTCCTGCCAACCTAGCAGTTCGAAAGCATGTCTAAGTGCAAGTAGATAAATAGGTACCGCTCCGGTGGGAAGGTAAACGGCATTTCCGTGTGCTGCTCTGGTTTCTGCGGACAAACACCAGCTCCCTTGGCCAGTAAAGCGAGATGAGCACCGCAACCCCAGAGTCGTTCGTGACTGGACTTATCTGTCAGGGGTCCTTTACCTTTACTTTTAATGAGCAATAATATCTCATCCATTTGCCATATTCAGGCAGCAATTCCATGTATACTTGCCAGGAAGAAAGTCCAGTTGAGTTGTGGGACTTACTTCCCTGTAAACAATGTGTAGGATTGGACTGGAGTACTATCAGTATGTCGTTGGTAACACATTCCCTGTGAATAAGTGAGCTCAGTGAGGCTGACTCACAAATATAAGATTGTTCACGTACTCCAGACATTATTAATGCTTACTTTTATATGATTTTAATGAATCTTCTAAAAACAAGGACAAATGAAACTATTTTTCCTAACCTTCATTAGGATTAGCTTTAGACTGAATATGTTAAAATAATTCCAAAAGCAATAGCAAATTAGGATGGGGGGGAATAAAGTGGAAAGATAGTTAGCTATGGAATTAGACATACACTTAAGTCTGCTTTAGTAGCTGTGGGGAAGCTTGTAGCATGATGTGGGAAGAGGGACATATCCAGCAACCTGATAATGATCCTGT
Organism: Podarcis vaucheri; assembly: GCF_965113315.1. Lineage (NCBI taxonomy): Eukaryota > Metazoa > Chordata > Lepidosauria > Squamata > Lacertidae > Podarcis > Podarcis vaucheri. Next base: position 106,328,165 of record NC_138760.1, read on the forward strand.
TACTCCATAGTTTTCAACAATGGCAACCTTTCTACCTCTCTGCTTTGTTTATCTGCAAGTGCCACCTTTTGCCACTCTTGCAATTTTCTAGATCAGCTCCATTCTTCATTTTTCTATGGAGCTGTTGGAACCAGTTGTGACATTCAATAAGTTGATAATTTCACACAGGTCTTCTCTATGTGACTGTGATCTGTCATTTACCTCACACAATGGAAGGAGAAAAACGTTTGCACAAGGAGTTCTGTACATGTAGCTGTGCACTGAGTAATTCTGCTAGAATCCCATAGCTGGAAATGTTTCTTCTTGTTTCTGTAAGGCCTGTGGCCCCGCAACATGTTTCCTTACAAAAAGATGAATTCGGTGGCTTAAAAGCATGGCTGGCCCTAATGTGATACAGAATTGAGGTGGCCGCCTCAGTCAACAGATTCTCAACAGCACTAAATGGTAGCTTTATTGTCAGTTATATTCTTCTTTTAGGGGGTGAGTTGGAAAAGTGATATTGTGTATTGTGCTATTACCCTCTGTCCTGTAGAAAGTAATGCACACTGATTTTGAGTGAGTTGCCCTAACGGAAAAGGTGTGAAATAACTGAGATTACTTCAGTCGTATCAGTTATCAACACAGCATAAGAATTTACATGCATCATTATTTGTGTTACGTACACTGCCCTAAGATGGTTTATATCTTTAAAGATAGCATGAAGACATTTTTAAATAAATACTGCATATGTGGAAGTGAGGTGCCACTCAGGACCACAAGGGTCTTGGTCTAGTCCTGCTGAAAACCACTGGCATGTAGCATTTCAGCATTTCGTACAAAACAGCAATGGGAACCATCTTTCTTAGGATTCAGGCCACTTCTAGACTGTTGCTGTTTTGCTGGTGAGATTCAGTCTGCTCAAGTCAAAGTGTGATTGGCACTCTGGCGCAACAAACATGCTTTTTTTTTTTTTTAAAGGCCTTTGTGACAAGGAAAGCACTGGGGGAAAAGTGTGGGGTAACAGTTGTATTATGCAACATCATATACAGGGCCAGATTTAGGTTTGATGAGGCCCTAAGCTACCGAAGGTAATGGGGCACTTTATACGTCCAGCTGTCCTTTGTAAACAACAAATTGTCGCTGTTTTTTGTGTTGAATATATACTACCCAATAGGTATCTAAAGCCATTTGCACATGTTGCCCTGCAACCAGTCCATGCAGAATGTAGGCACCCTATACAGTGGTACCTGGGGTTAAGTACTTAATTCGTTCCGGAGGTCTGTTCTTCACCTGAAACTGTTCTTAACCTGAAGCACCACTTTAGCTAATGGGGCCTCCCGCTGCTGCTGCTGCGCCGCCGGAGCACGATTTCTGTTCTCATCCTGAGGCAAAGTTCTTAACCCGAGGTAATATTTCTGGGTTAGCGGAGTCTGTAACCTGAAGCGTATGTAACCTGAAGCGTAAGTAACCTGAGGTACCACTATATATAGAAATGAGCAAACCAGTGATATTTCAAGGAGCAAGCTAGCAGGCGGGGGCCATTACTTACCTCATAGGAGCCTACACAACACAAAACACTGTTGCTGTATGTAGGTTTTATTTTATTTGTCCCCCCCCCCTTATATTTTGGAAATGTACATCCAGGGTTTTTTTCCTTTTAAATTTTTTTGGGGCCCCCAAGAGAGTGGGGCCCTAAGCTATAGCTTGTTTAGCTTATACGTAAATTCGGCGCTGATAATATAACCTCCACACAAGCAAATCATAATAAAAGCTCAATAAAGAGCAGAGGTTGTGTAACCTTCACACAAACTTGTGAAAACAAATCAGAGCGAACGCTCAATGAACAGGTTGCCTGGAGGAGACCTCACAATTTTTATTTTTTTTTAATATCTGAACTAAAAACTTCCAATGTTGAAGAGAGACTGGGGGTGAAAATAGGCAAAACTTTTGAGCCTTACTTTTTGTGCCTCTTCAGTGCTCAGTGTCCTGTGGGAGAGGAGTTCAGCAAAGAAGCGTTGTCTGCCACCTTGGTACTCACAAAACAGCTAGCGACACTGAATGCAGTCAGTCCAGCAGGCCAGCTTCTGAACAAGAATGCCAAATGGCGGGATGTGCCTCTTACAGCTGGAAAACAGAGGATTGGCAAGATGTAAGTAGACTATTTATTTATTTATTTATTGGTTAGTTAGTTAGTTTATAAAGTTATTCATTACGCTTTGCCTTTAATATTTATATATTATTAAGGTGATTTCAGCTAAAAGAAATAGAGTGATACAGGAAAAAAAAAGAAAGGAAAGTGAGAAGGAGAACAACAACAACAAAGATACATATAAAAGTGAAAATATGGGGAGGGGGGCAGTATGCTATATTACCATATAAAGGTAAAGGGACCCCTGACCGTTAGGTCCAGTCGCGGATGACTCTGGGGTTGCGGCGCTCATCTTGCTTTACTGGCTGAGGGAGCCGACGTACAGCTTCCAGATAATGTGGCCAGCATGACTGAGCTGCTTCTGGCAAACCAGAGCAGCGCACGGAAATGCCATTTACCTTCCTGCTGGAGCGGTACCTATTTATCTACTTGCACTTTGATGTGCTTTCAAACTGCTAGGTTGGCAGGAGCTGGGACTGAACAACAGGAGCTCACTCTGTCGCGGGGATTCGAACCGCCGACCTTCTGATCGGCAAGACCTAGGTTCTGTAGTTTAGACCACAGCGCCACCCGCGTCCTGGATATTCCCATATATTCTTGTATAAATTGGGACAGTATAGTGTTATTGCCCTAGTGTTTATGTAAACACTAATAGCCTACTACGTTTTCCGTTGTGCCATTGATAACTTCCATAAAAATATTCTCCTCTGAAAGATTTAACTTTTTCTGCCTAGTCATAGTTACACAGTCCAGCACATTCTCCCCAAACTTGTTAAGTAAAGAACACTGTACATGTGTTTCAGAGAGGCATTGTCCTTACCAAATCTCCAACACTGAGCTACCTTAGCTAACCCTTTTTTATACTACTGTATGTGAGTCCAATAAACTCTAAATATTGTTTTCTGTGGTATTAATCTTAATTTAAAATCTAATGAAACCTTAGGTATTGAAGCTAATACATTTTCCCACTGGCTGGGTAATAATGTAAGGTCCAATTCTTTATTCCAATCATCTCTTACAGTCTGCATATTGAACTTGTGTGTTGTTAATAGATACCTACAAAAAGTAATTGCTGGCTTTTTATTTTTGAATGAGTTGTCCAATTGCTCCAAAATCTCAGGTATCTCGTGATGGGCATAATAGCCGAATAGACATTTTGACTTCAGGTATCTCGGTAGCTGAAAGGGCTGACGTCCCAAACACACTTGTTAGAAGATGTTGTAATTGAAGATATTTCCATTGGGCTGTGTCTGATAGGTGATATTTTTGTCTTAAAACAGCAAAAGTATAAAATTCATCTTCCCTATCTATATCAGTTGGTCCAGTGTCAATACACCTGCTTCCATCCAGTTTTCCCATATCACCATCTATTTTTGCAATTCATGGTGTGCAGTTTCCCCACAGAGTAATTTAGCATGTAAAAATGGATCAAATTTCTTTTTATTAGCCAATATATTCCATATTCTTCTAAGTGATTTAATTGTTTCCAGATGTAAGTAGACTGTAATGTGGTGGGACTATGCTCACACTGAATCAGAGCAAAGGTGTTCCTGATACTCTTTGCCATCACATTCCTCTTTATGGGGAGTTAGACAGCACAGAGAGATGATGGGATAGTTGGCCAGTTAAAAACACACTGTCACCATGCTTCGTGTATCAGGTCATTGCAAAGGTTGAATCCTTGAGTGGGAGGGGGGACACTGAGATCCGCAAAGAACAAGTGGGGTACAAAAAGACACAAATAAGTAGCACTGAACAGATTAGCCATCAACGGGTGGCGTTGTGGGTTAAACTACAGAGCCTAGGACTTGCCGATCAGAAGGTCGGCGGTTTGAATCCCCGCGACGGGGTGAGCTCCCATTGCTCGGTCCCTGCTCCTGCCAACCTAGCAGTTTGAAAGCACGTCAAAGTACAAGTAGATAAATAGTTACCGCTCCGGCGGGAAGGTAAACGGTGTTTCCGTGCGCTGCTCTGGTTCGCCAGAAGTGGCTTAGTCCTGCTGGCCACATGACCCGGAAGCTGTACGCTGGCTCCCTTGGCCAATAAAGCGAGATGAACGCCGCAACCCCAGAGTCGGTCACGACTGGACCTAATGGTCAGGGGTCCCTTTACCTATAGGTATAATAAGATCTCCCTCCGAGTTCCGGCACCAGTGTGGTGGCTTTCTCCATTCTCTAGAAACCTTGTTTATGCTTTCTACATGACCAAGTCTGGAGATACGCTATGGAAAATGAGCCCATGCTTTGCAAAATGCCCCCTTTTTAATGCTTACCAAGTGTTCAGTGCTACAGCATGAGCCAGTAGGAACACATGTGGCAGATTTATTACAGAAGCACTGACACACACCTGTTGGACCTAGCATGCAGTAAGAAAGTTTATCGGTTCTGCTGTGCTAGCTAAATCCTGCATTAGCGCTTTTCATTTGGCAAGCAGGCATAGAGTAGACGTGCTGCTGTGGGCAAGAGTCGGCTCGATCATCGGAATGTTAGTTCAGGCAAACGCTAAGCATTAAGTTCTTAAGGAAACACCAGGACATGTTCACAAACCTATTAATGCTGGTGACTTGGTTTGTTAATTAAAGCAGGAAGCTTAATTTTCAGAAGGTAAAAGGCAGAGATTTTAAAATGAGAAGCGTTTGATCTACCCCACATAAGAAGTGGACGGCATAAGCAGATTTAATTACCACTATGCATGGCATATGATTACCAGGGTTGTTGTTCTTTTCATCAATATAATCTACTGAGCTGATACAGGATAATTGAAGAAAGCAAGTTTGTTCTATTAAACAAACGCGCCTCTTTAAATAATTTTAAATGTAAGATCACCTTCCTTTGAATACAATTACTTTGTTTTTAATTTTGCTATTCTAGAAACAGATTTCAATACTGTCCCCATTGGTAGTGCATAGCTATTGTAATGCCAGATATTTTGGTCCACATCTCCCATCGGCACTGGCCAGGGGCCACACTGGCTGGAGCTGATAGGAATTGTAATCTAAAACATCTGGAGAACAACGTATTAGGAAAAGGCAATAGTGTATATATTTCCGATATATGCTAAACCTAGGATACATCTGGATGTGTCTGGGCAGAATCTAGAAATGGTCATTCTCTTTGAGTGTGTCTCACACTGGCTGACTGGAGGCATGGTTCTGGGCAGTCAACCAGCTCTAGAAATGACTACTTAGATCCCCAAATTGTTAATGTCAGGCTGGCCCTCTTGAATCCAATGGCTACATTCACACGACAATTTTTTCTGTTTCCCCAAGTTTCCCTAATTTTCTGCATTATTGTTCAGCTTTCAAATGACATAAAAGCCACTTACAGAAATACATCAGAATGTGGCACAAATCTAGTGCTTATTTCCCGTTTACTTGGTCCAGAAAGACACCTGTTTGCAAAAAACAAAAAAACAAAAAAAAACCCCACATAAATGAGCACTAAATATGTTCTGTTTACTCCACTATACTTTCAAAAGCGGTTTTTGTGTGGTATGAAAGCTCAGATATAATGGGGGGAAATGGAATAAGCTGCTGTGTGAATGCAACCTTGGTCTATTCACTTGTGTCTGAGCATATCCTGATGTATCCAAGTGCTTGGAATTCACCTGGAGAATTCACCTGTAGCTCATCTTTTGCAAACAGGGTCAGGCATCTTTCTATGTGAATACGCACCATCTAGTACAAAACAGTGATGTACCAGCACATGTGCTGACACGTGTGGTTAGAAATGAACCTAAAAACAAATGTCTGCCTTAAAAGTTTTGTTGTGGTGCTTTTAAAAATGTTTCTCCAGAGCCTTCTAAAAATGGATCTGATTATGGAAAAGGTTATAAGGTGGAGAATAACTTGTCGTTATTCAGAAGCAAGGAGAAGGGATGTACCAGAAAGTTCTGGGTGTCTGTGGCTTCATAGCAGCCGGCATTTGTTAACCTTGCCCTACACAGTCAAGATTTCACAGCAGATTATTAAAAGAAAGCAAAAGCAAAATGAAAATTCTGCTAGCTTGTATAAATAGAGAACTCTCCTTGTTGCCCCTCTCTTGTCTTCCCATTCCTTTGTTTCGTAAACATTTTCTAGACAGGTAGGTCAGATGCTTGTGGGATTATGAGGCATATATGAGAAAAGGAAAGCAAGAAACAGAATATTTTTTTAAAAAAAAAATTAAAATCAAACAGCCTGAAAAGAAGAAGAAACAGTGTGTGTGAGAAGGTACATTGTGGGTGTATAGTAGTATTTGTTTCAAAGGGTGTATAGCTCTTAACAGATTAAAAGTATACATTTGTAATACATACTTGAGTTACGCAAACACAGAATAAAGTTGTAAGTGAGTCTGAGGGATTGTTTGCCTAACACACTCTCACACAAATATATACACAGTATATTGTGTGTGTAAAATGTTAGCATCATGAGGGCACTTTTGCAGTAACTGGTAATTGGGATGGTCTGCTCAGGTTGTTGAACTCCCATGTTCGGTATATCTTTCCTTCTAGCACATTTAGAGTTGCATAAAACACTTCCTTCTTCCCCCTTTACTTGGGAGAGAAAGGAAGAATAAAAAGCAATTCCCAGTTCTTCAGATTCTGAAGGAACAAACTTTCCTCAGAGAGCAGAGAGAATGTTCAAGGTGAAGTCAACAGCTCTCCTTCCTTCAGATTTGCTTGTCCTCGAATTCCCACAATATGTTGCATTAACAGCATACATGGCAGAGTTTCTTACCCTCAGCTAACTCCCACATCAATTGTGGGCCCCGGGGATGGTTTTTATATATAGAAAAGATACACATTCTGACATTCTGCTGCTGTCTTAAGGTCCAGAGATACTCCAATCCTGTGCAGTGACAAGTGAGGATCAATAGAAGCTCCAAGGAAACACTTACTTGAAGTGGTGTAAAAAATTTGTGGCTTGAGCTTCACTACAATAGCTCACAGCCTAGTTCTTTCTGTAAGCAAGAAACAAAGGAGGACTCAGCCTTGAACTGTTGTCTCCTGCAGAACTGCTTGTAAAAAGATGGTGTGGAAGATTGTAGGAAGCACAGTGTGAACAGACCACATTGAAACAGATCCAGGTAGCACATTTAAAGATCACCAAATAGCATGCACTGACAGAACTTACCCAAATCGGAGTAACTTTGTTCCCAAAGCAACTGCTCCTTTCTCTCCCCAGTCCCTCACTCTCTTCTTTCTTTCTCCCTCTGTCTGTTTCTCGCAAATTTTGTTATAACTTCTACACAACTGGAAAGCATTAGGGACCCCTCCCCCACTCACACTGCTGGCCCTTTTTGTGGGAGGTGAATGTTTGATGGGTCACGCTGGTTTTCTAACGCTTTCCAGGCTCCCCGTGTGCTGGTTTTGTGTGAGTGTGTGTGTGTGTGTGTGTGTGTGTGTCTATGCTCTGTAAATCTCTACCATGTGACAGAACAGACTTCAAGGAATGCTTAAAAAACAACCCACCAACCTTTAAATCCCTGACATCTTCCTCATAAGAAATCATGAATGACAGTCCAGATCTTGCACCCATTAAACACTTGGTCCTTCGGATATCTTTTTTCCAGCAGTCTTACACCACTTCCAACCCGCAACCCCCTCTTTTTCAAACTGATAAACTGCCAAAAAAGGCACCTTGTCTGCCATAGAACTAGTTTTCATGTTATTTATTGAGGGATGAGGTGCAGGCTGAATTAAGCCATCTGGTAGTAAATCCAGACTGACACGAAAAGCCTGTTGGAAACAAGGTTACAACCTCATTAAGGCCTGTATTTGAACCTCTGTCCCTGACTGGTTCAATTTTCCGCCGTCCTGTTTACAATTCTCATTGAGTTCCAGTGAGCTTATTCTACTGTTATTTAATTGTTTGCAATGACGTTCTACGTGGAGCAGCCCTTGAAGATGGTCTGAAACCTTCAGCTGGGGTAAAATGTGTAACCTGGTGGCAAACAGGGACTTCCTATAGGGACAACATCTTGCCAGTGCTGAAAAAGTTGAGCTGGCTGTCAAGTTGTCTTTGGGCCTAATTCAAAGTGCAAATTCTGGCCTTTGCCCACCTAGGGCCTAGTCCTTACTACCTTAAAGTTGTGGTGTGGAGCCATTTGCCCTGCCTAAATTCTCTTAGCAACCTTGAGGTATATATGAAGCCGGCTAGCTCATCGGTAGCATTCAGATGCAATGCAATTCATTGTCGCTTTTTCCAGTGCAGGCTATGGGTCTTGTTCTTCCTTCGTTGTCTGTATTTTTCATTTGCTGTGCTTTATGATTATATTTGCTTTGTTTCATTGCGTTTTAAATTGTGGGGTATTTTTTTCCAACGTCAAAAAAATACCTCGAAGGCTGAACGATGGGTTACACATTTTGATTAATTAAATAAACGAATGAAGTTACGGCATACCGTGAAACACAAACCCATTTTCTTCCCCGCTGCTTGCTTAGAAGGATCTTGTCAAGTAAGAAACACACTATATATCACATGCAGTGCTTATATATCCTAGGGCCTCTTCCACCTCCTTGGTCTGCAGAACTTTATTTTGTCTCTGCCACCATGGTTCTAATATATCTACCTAAACTTGACAGCTATAGAGGCTGGCAGAAGGAGGAGTGACACTGGACCATGTGTTGGTGTGAATCATATAGTAGACTTACCAGCATATTCCTATTAATTGGGTAATTGTATGCTTCAAATTGGGACGCGGGTGGCGCTGTGGGTTAAACCACAGAGCCTGGAACTTGCCGATCAGAAGGTTGGCGGTTCGAATCCCCGCGACGGGGTGAGCTCCCGTTGCTTGGTCCCTGCTCCTGCCCACCTAGCAGTTCGGAAGCACGTCAAAGTGCAAGTAGATAAATAGGTACCGCCCCAGCAGGAAGGTAAATGGCATTTCCGTGTGCTGCTCTGGTTCGCCAGAAGCGGCTTAGTTATGCTGGCCACATGACCCGGAAGCTGTACGCCGGCTCCCTCGGCCAATAAAGCGAGATGAGCGCCGCAACCCCAGAATCAGTCACAACTGGACCTAATGGTCAGGGGTCCCTTTACCTTTACTATGCTTCAAATTAGGCCTCTCTCCTTTTGGCTGTCCCTCAGATAAGTTCCACTCCAAGCCCCAGTCATGGGCCATGTGGTGGTGCAAGGTGGAGCCATTGTCATGAGGGCGGCTTCCCAATTCCACCCCATGGCATGCACCACTAGTGTTCTGAACCTCCCTCCTAGATCCAGCACAGAAGGAGGGAAGTGGGAAGCAGCTGAAGCTTTTTCAAAACTTCAAAAAGCAATGAGAGGACATCTCCCTCAACAGCCAACACCAGTCCTGCCGTCCACCATATTTCTCCCTTGCTGCATCAGTTCTGCCGCATGGTCAGCAACCTCTCTTTCCGATCTCTTCTTTCAACAGTGTAGCAAAACATGTGGCGAAGGCTCCAGATATCGCAAGGTGACCTGCGTGGATCAAGATATGCGAAAGGCCGACAGCCTTCACTGCGATTCAAGCAAGAGGCCACCTGATATTGAGGCCTGCAACCTGGCACCGTGCGAATACATTTGGATTACAGGGGACTGGTCAGAGGTAAGTCTGCAGGAAGGCAAAAAGAGGGAGCCTCTGCTTTTGTGCTCTGGTCAATTGCATCCACCCAGAATGCCAAGAATAATATATGCAAATCATATATTATAATGCTCCTTGATTTTCTCCAAGAGCTGATCGGTGGTGTTCTGCAAAATAGCACTTTACGTTGGTTGATTTGTTTGCCAAAAAGTGGGTCAGGATGGGGAACGATAGCAGGAGAGGTTACTATTCAGTCCCTATATTTTATACCCAGCAGAGCTGCCCACTGTTGGTCCTGTTGTTGAGGAAACAAAAAGAAAATTAGGCTGGGAGGGAGAAGGCTAAGGAATTACCTGACAACTTTGAAAATAACAGTTCCTTCTCGTAAATACAAAGATCAGATTTCTACTTCTTGAGCAAATCTGGGCTGGCAGTTTTGCCCCCACAACGCTGAGCACACCTGTCAAGAGAAATCAGCTGCTTCCCATGTATGCCCGAGCTCAGCACAGAAGGAAACAGACGGATCCTGGCCTGTTCCTTCTGCATCATATGAAGAAGCATTTTGCACCGGGGAAAAGCCCCATCGAGAAATGGCAGTGCTATTGCTCACCTAGCAGAAAAGGGAATTTTTTTAGAGCAGAATGGAGTTGAAGCATGAAAAGAAAATGCATGTGGCTGTCTGGTGCAAGAAGGAGCTAAGAGATTCAGCTGACCCCCCATTATACATTTCTTTGGGCTCACCTATATCCCAAAGCTAGATTATTGAGGGAGGTGATGGTTCTTGGTACGTTCCTTAAATGGGTAAAAGAGAGACCTGGCTATATTTCTGTACTACTAATCTAAATGATGGGACATGGGTGGCGCTGTGGGTTAAACCACAGAACCTAGGACTTGCCAATCAGAAGGTCGGCGGTTCGAATCCACGCAATGGGGTGAGCTCCCGTTGCTTGGTCCCTGCTCCTGCCAACCTAGCAGTTTGAAAGCACGTCAAAGTGCAAGTAGATAAATAGGTACCACTCCGGCGGGAAGGTAAACGGCGTTTCCATGTGCTGCTCTGGTTCGCCAGAAGCGGCTTTGTCATGCTGGCCACATGACCCGGAAGCTGTACGCCGGCTCCCTTGGCCAATAAAGCGAGATGAGCTCCGCAACCCCAGAGTCGGCCACGACTGGACCTAACGGTCATGGGTCCCTTTACCTTTACCTAATCTAAATGATGCTGCCATAATAAATTAATAAATTATCCCGAGCAGGTGGATTTTGCATAATATTCCCTAAATACTTTATAGTTTCAGATTCTGGGTGGGCAGGGAATGGAGTGATAAAAGAGAATGAATAAATGGAGAAGCTGACAGAATGAGCTACAGGAGTTGGTAAAAAGTAAGGGAAAGGGATTGGGTAGTCAACAGAGATTGTGCCTTTGCCACTGGAGGTGCCTCCATTTTGTTTTCCGGCCCTTTACCAGAAATGGTGCTGTTCCCAAATGGCCTCAAAGCAAATTTCCATAGCATATTCTTTCTTTAAATTGCCATTGTTCCAGTCCTGCAAACATAGTCATGCTTCAGTTAGGTTCATGAGGCCTTGCCATCTATATATGAAACTCTTCTTCAAAGATAAGATTCAAGCTCTTATAGGGCACTGATGCTGAAGGAGAGGGGGGCGTATAAAGGCAAAGAACTTCTATTCTTTTTTTTAGCATTGCAGGCAAATCTTCATCTGCTTCTTTTGCAACCACCTTGTTTTACTTTGGTTTGACATCCCGTGGAAACATTTCCTGTGTAGAATTGTTTGCAGATTACAGTGTGTGGCCCATAGACTCCCTGATATTACGCTACAGGGAAACCACAGGATATTCGATCCAGCAGTAACTTGTAATATATTCCTCACCACGGGAGTGTGGGGAAATGCACTCTCTTCAATGGCAGCATATAATAGTTTATTCCCCCCATACCATGTAAAAACAATGTGATTGTGTGTGCATTAATAGATTATAATAGCAGATTATACCAAAATTCCGATAAAAAAGTCTTCTGCAGAATCTCTGTATTAATTTGTTTTAAGTCTTTATGTGTGTGCTGCAATTATCGTCTGCAAGGGAATTCCCCACATTTGTTCATATTTTGATGGAATAGTTCCCTTAAAGTGGGTTGTGCTAAGCTGTGCTCATGTGGGGAGCAAACCGAAGGAGGAATGTGGTGACAGAGACCACACATCGAAATGTAATCCTACTTGTTGCAAACCACTCACTAAAACATTGTGCTAACAATCTTCCACACCAGCAGTGTTATTTTTACCTAATAATATTTTTTTTTTGCACTAAGAGGAAATCCAGACTAAACGTTTGAAAAGGGCTGGCATTTAGATGACAATAACATTTGGGCAGTGCAGGGAGGAAATTGCATGTGGGAGCAGCTTTACTCCTTTTCATTTCTCTGGCACACTCTGAATTTTCAGACTGTGTCGCAGAGACATAATACTAGCAATCCTGTCTGGGGATAAGAAGGGAATAGCAAATTTGGTGGCCAACTTCGTTGGGAATAGAGGACAATCTTTTTCTGATCCTTTACTATCTCATTTTTGGTGCCTGCTCCAAAAGGGGGAAGGAGGATATACATCACAGATTAAGTGGAGGTGCTGACTAGGGTATAAGGTAGAGGCCTTAAATATCAGAGGTAGGAGTGGTTAAGGGCAGGAAGGGAATAATGGGAAACACCAGATCCCACCCACGCTTGGTGGGCTTTGGCTGGTAAGTATTACCAAGAGGTAATTAATAATAATAATAATAATAATAATAATAATAATAATAATAATAATAATTTATTTATACCCCCCCCCATCTGGCTGGGGTTCCCCAGCCACTCTGGGTGGCTTCCAACAGAATATTAAAATACAATAGTCTATTAAACATTAAAAGCTTCCCTAAACAGGACTGCCTTCAGATGTCTTCTAAAAGTCTGGTAGTTGTTGTTCTCTTTGACATCTGGTGGGAGGGCGTTCCACAGGGCGGGTGCCACCCACTACCGAGAAGGTCCTCTGCCTGGTTCCCTGTAACTTCACTTCTTGCAGTGAGGGAAGCAGCAGAAGGCCCTCGGCGCTGGACCTCAGTGTCTGGGCAGAATACTGAATACTTCAGGTATACTGGACCAAGGCCGTTTAGGGCTTCAAAGGGTAGGTCGTTTATTCTTTTGTCAAAAGTTTACTTTGAGCGTCCCTAATGTTACCAAAACAAATTGATTTTCTTTCTTCCCATAGTGCTCCGTGACATGTGGCAAAGGCTACAAGCAAAGGCTGGTTTCCTGCAGTGAAATTTACACAGGGAAGGATCATTATGAGTATGGTTATCAGAACACAGTCAACTGTCCAGGAACACAACCACCAAACGTGCAGTCATGCTATCTAGGCGAGTGCCCAGTTTTGGCATCATGGAGAGTTGGAAATTGGGGAAGTGTATGTTTCTAATCTTACTCCTTTTTTATTATTTGTTGTTTAATATTAATGTGTAGCCCACTCTGCTCTAAGAACAGGAAAATATAGGGGGTGGGGAATATTATCTGTCTTAAAGGAAAGGTGCCTTGAAGAACCAATAGGAAATGAAGTTTGGGGGAAAGCACATTAATCTGCCACAGTCTTTTATGTCTGAATTTACTCATTTTTCCCTGACTTGGAAGGAGGGGTGGGGAAAATCCATTTTTCATCCCCTGCTCAGCCTGCATTGATTGGGTGGCTTAACAAAATTGCAAATTTTGCTGATGAGCTGTAAGTTGAACAACCAGTTGCTATGAACAGGAAGTAGCAGCCAATGCACAGAATATGCTCTGGGTTTGAGTGTAGCTACAGGGAGATTCTCCTTCCATCACATAGGTGTTCTCTCTTTGCCAATAATCCCCATCCTCAAGGAGAACCAGTGCAATCCTTTGGCAGCTATGGGGCTAAACCGGGCGCAATTTTCCCCCCACTCCATCAAGATGGACCACAAGCTCCCCCACCTCTGATGGGTGACTGTGATAGGTGGGCAGGACTGCTCACCTGTAAAACACCTGGCATCACCATGATGATCCATCATTTAGTTCAGTGGTGGGAAACCCATTTTTCTGATATGGTGTGGTTCGAGCTGATAGTTGACTGGAAACTGGAGTGTAGCCAATCCCAACAGCCCTTGAAGTCACTCCTGAGCAGCACTTGAAATTAGGCAGCGCTGACTTCAGGCCTCACTTTTAGCAGGGATTGGCTTCACTCATTTGCTCTGATTGCCTTGCATTTGGTGCCAAATTTATAAGCAACAAGTCCAAACCTTTTTTTTTTAAGATCCCCCGCTTGTTCCTTCGCATTCAGGTCCCACACTTGATGTACATGGCTGGGCATGGCTTGGATAAAACAGCCTCACAGGCCAAATGAGGCCCATTGGCTGGACTAAATGAAGAGAGGAGTCTCAGGGCACCATTAAATGGACTACTGTAAATCAAAATGTTCTCAGACCCCAATGCATGGTTGTGTGGTCCTAGTGTGTCTCAGAACTATTTTGCTACTGGGAAATCCACTTACAGGATCACATACAAATCTTTCCTTTTAACACAAACCCTTCGCAATCAGAGAGCTTCTGGCATTTGTTTGGAGTTCAGACGGATCTAATCTGACTGTGACCAACCGTTTGTACGCTTGGATACAAAAATAAAATCCAGCCCATATGACTTTAGACAGAAGCGTTTCCAGCAGAGTGAGTGAGTTTCATATTTCTAAGATAGATGTTCACCTGGCTTCAGAAATTGCATTGTGCATGGCCTTTTATTGCACATTTTTGCTGATGGCCAGGGGAGGAGGGGAGTTAATCCATTGTACTGAACAAGTGGAATAGTGGACCGTAGTTCTTTCCTTGCAGTGATTATTATTGCCTTAAGATGCGGGAATTGTGGGCTTCAGAATAAAGTATATTTCCACTAGAGCAAAATAGCATTGCCAGACCTCTGGTCTCTTTGCACCCATAACCTGGGAATCAGAATGGAGGATGCTTGAGGTCTTACCTACTTTCAAGTGTTTTCAGCAGTTGAACTGAACTTACTTCCTTTGCTTTCCAGTGTTCGGTGAGTTGTGGAAATGGAGTAATGCACCGGTCAGTTCAGTGCCTTACGAACAATGACCAAGTCAGCCCCTTGTGTCTTGATGAACTGAAACCTGAAGAAAGGAGGACATGCCACAATATTCATGACTGTAAGGGCCTTTTGCATTTATTTATTTTTAAGAACCTGAACTTTCCCTTTAATGCTATAGCCATTCCTAGCACCAGTCAAGCGCCTATAGTTCTGTATTCCTGTACCCACTGAATTGATGCTGCTGCTGGGGTGTGTGTGTGTGTCCTGTTTTTCAGTTAGGGGAGTTGTCATCGGCTAGCAATAGGAGCACATAGCCTTCCAATAACTAAACGCCATATTTTAAAAATTACCAGGCCACTGCTGAAGGGAAAAGAGAGCAGTATTACTGGTGTTTGTCTCATAGATAGATAGATGATAGATAGATAGATGATAGATAGATAGATAGATAGATAGATGATAGAGATTAAGGCTGCTTATGTCCAGATTTTTCCAGGCATTACCAGGGGGAATTTCTGTCCTGGATCTTAGGCAAGTCAATTGAAAAATCAGCTGTTTAGAGCTTGCATTCTGAAATTTTGTATTATTATTATTTACTAATAATTCTTTAATTTAGGTGAATTACCAACAAGCTGCAAAGAAGTAAAAAGGCTCAAAGTCACCACTGAAGATGGAGAATATTACCTTCAAGTTAAAGGAAAGCTCCTCAAGGTATGGCTCAGCCACTTCTGCATCGTTTCTGTGTGAGCATTTCATTGAATTTCCAGGGCTGCATGAGTTCTCAGAGCTCAGATGACTTTGGAGAATGACTGTCCATGGTACATTTCTAGAAGAACTAAAACTTGGTTGCTTATAGTGTTATAATCCCTCCTTTGGAAATATTACATTCCACATTTGGCCTCATGGTCAATAGAACTCCCTGGTTCATCCAGTACATTCAACCCCTTGATTTTAAGTGTGTGGGGGGGGAGAGTACACAATCCTTTTGTGTCCATGTGAGTGTGTTTGCATGTGTTATTAATCCTTTGAATTTTAATTATGTGCATGCATGTTGAGGCCAATTTGCATTTTGATACACACACACACACACACACACATATATGTACACACACACACACACACAGTGTCATACCTCGGGTTACAGCCGCTTCAGGTTGCGTTTTTTTCGGGTTACGCACCCGCCAAAACCCGGAAGTACCGGAACAGGTTACTTCCGGGTTTCAGCGGTTGCGCATGTGCAGAAACGCCGAATCGCAACCCGCACGTGCGCAGACACACCGCTGCAGGTTGCGAATGTGCATCCCGCATGGATCACGTTCGCAACCCGAGTGTCCACTGTATGTGTGTGTATGAAAAACTAATAATTCATATTCATTTCAGTTCTCTTGTGACTTCTACCTGTGTGTTTTCCATCCTTTGATTTCCTCGTCATTCATTTAACACCTAGCATTAGATGTTTGATTAAACTGAAGGCCTGTTTCTCTCAGATTTATTGTACTGGCATGGAATCTGACAGGCCAAAAGAATATGTGACTCTGGCAAATGGCGAAGCGGAGAACTTCTCAGAAGTATACAGCTACAGGTAAGAGCATCAAGGCGCTCTGCATTTGGCAATGCTTTGTTTTCTCTTCCTGGTGTTATGTTTCTTGTCATGAGTAGGAAAGGGCTTTTCTTTTGATTCAGATTACATAACCCGACCGAATGTCCATATAATGGAAGCAGAAGAGAAGACTGCCAGTGCAGAAAAGATTACACAGCAGCTGGGTTTTCCGCCTTCAGCAAAGTTAGGCTGGACCTGAACGCTATGCAAATAATAAGTGAGTAACAATAGGGCTTTACCCTCAAAATGCTCTGTGGTGTGTGTGTGTGTGTGTGTGTGTGTGTGTGTGTGTGCATGCACGTGTGCACAATTTTCAATTTAAAGCTAAGGTAAGGTCCTTACAATACCTAGGTTAACATTTTATACTACAGCACTTTGTACTTGAATAGTCGTGTAGTTTAAAACCACCAAAAAATGGATTTCTCTTCAGTTCACTTGAAGCAAGAAAGAACAACTCTTCCTTTTAGTCTGAATTTGTTCACTTTGTTGCACATTGAGGTTGTTCCCTTCTCCTCCTCCTCCTGAACTCAGAAACAGAATTTAAATCATAAATGTTTGCCCTGCAAGTTATGTTTCATATATGACTCCCCTGCCTTTTCTCCAGTGGCATGATAGACCCTCAGGATAAAAGGTCTGTAGTCTCCCCAGAGCTCCCTTCAGATTTGAGCCCCTCTGGAAATAATAGAAATTCCACTGAAGCAGTGTGGTAGCTTATTTTTTTATTTCTACCACAGTTGGAACTGGACACAATTCCTACTGATTGAAGTAGAATTTGAGACAGGCCAAAGGAAATTAGATTCTTTACACATGGTAGGACCCTATCCAAAGCCTGTTCATGCCATGGGAGCATCTCCACCCCCATCGTTCTGCCCGGACGCTGAGGTCCAGTGCCGAGGGCCTTCTGGCGGTTCCCTCATTGTGAGAAGTAAAGCTACAGGGAACCAGGCAGAGGGCCTTCTCGGTAGTGGCGCCCTCCCATCAGATGTCAAAGCGATAAATAACTACCTGACATTCAGAAGACATCTTAAGGCAGCCCTGTTCAGGGAAGTTTTTAATGTGTGATATTTTAGTGTATTTTTGGTTTCTGTGGAAGCCGCCCAGAGTGGCTGGGGAAACCCAGCCAGATGGGCGGGGTACAAATAATAAATTATTATTATTATTATTCCTAGAAGAACTCAAGAAGCATTTCTGAATTCAAGTCCTCTGCTTTATGCCCAGAACAATCCTAAGGTGTCAAACGTGATGCGAAACATAATAAAGGAATAAGCCCAAAGGTGGTGGTGGTCAGATATACCATCGGTGCCCCTGTGGTCCTGAGCATATTTTCCCTATGTAAAAAAATATTGTTAAAAGACTGGCATCCTGCATATTTAGAATGCCTCCACCTTTAAAGATAAATGAGTTGTCCCTCAATTTTAACATGCACACGTGTTACGCCGAGTGTCGCATTTAATGGCCAACCTTATTGTTTAGGGAGGATCCCAGCGGATTCACAAGATTAATGTGTAAAGGCAGGTGCACCATATTAAATGGGGATCAGATAACGCATTCGGTTTTCCTTTCCCTTTCCCTGCTGTTCTGTTCCCTTTGTCTCTCTGGTTCTTACCGAATATTTTTCACAGCAACTGATTTGCAGTTTGCGCAGACGCTTGATGGACGACCTGTACCTTTCGCCACTGCTGGGGACTGCTACAGTGCAGCCAAGTGCCCACAGGTATCTCCACAACAATATTTCTCAAACCATGATTCCATTTGTTATATTCTAGCGTTATATGAATTGCTCTTGATCAGAACAGTCACTCTCCAGCCCCTCAAAATCTAGCACTTCCCTTTGTCAGCATGGCAGGCATTGGTTTTGTATAGTTGCGTTGCACCCTTTAACTACAAAGGATTGTCAGGACAGCAGACAATTAGAACAATAATTTACTGTTCAAACAACATGAACATTAAAAAGGACAAAGAGATTAAACATTAGAGAGACATAAAAGAAGAAGAAGAGTTTGGATTTAATATCCCGCCTTTCACTCCCTTTAAGGAGTCTCAAAGCGGCTAACATTCTCCTTTCCCTTCCTCCCCCACAACAAACACTCTGTGAGGTGAGTGGGGCTGAGAGACTTCAGAGAAGTGTGACTGGCCCAAGGTCACCCAGCAGCTGCATGTGGAGGAGTGGAGACGTGAACCCAGTTCCCCAGACTACGAGACTACCGCTCTTAACCACTACACCACACTGGTTCTCTTCCAAAAGAGACACTAGTGTAAAAACACATGCCTAGAGAGCTGTTGTTGGCAACCATCTCTCTTGGGAGACGGTTGAAGGAGGGAAAAGTCAGACCGCTGGAAGATTGCAGCATCTGCTGTGACTATAGAGAGCGATATGGGAGAGACATGTTTTGTTGCAGCCGGAACAGATGAAGGCGTCTGGTTGTGCTGCTGCAGATGTACCATGGCGTTTTCCTTTCTATGCTTCTTCCAGTGGTCATTCCTCCTTTGGTCACTGCTATGGATACACAACCTGACTGTCTGGCTCCAGGCACTGCTGTCGTCTGTGAGGGATTTCCTCATGGTGGGGTTGACGTTGTCATGTCACTTCATGTCATGTTTGCAGACATCTTTGTAATGCAGAGTTGGTCTGCCAAAAGGCCTGCTGTCTGAAGCCAGCTCCCCGTAGAGCACGGGCAAACAAAAAAAGGTCTTCTCTGGTATCTGAAAAGATATCAAAATCAGTTGCTAGGTAAACCTTTATGGGGTGTAACTCCAAAGACTGACCACAGAGAAAACCCTGCTTTTGGCCCTACCCCTGCCCTTCAGCTCAGATGCCAGTGAAACTGAGAAAAGGGTGACGGAGGACGATTTTGAGGATCTCTGGGGAGGTGTGTGTGGGAGCAAGCGGTCCTTGAGGCACAGTGGTCCTAAGCCATTTAGTTGTACGTGTGATTACATTGTTTCCTAAAGATATCAAGAGTCCTGCACAAAGACCCATTTCTTTTGTTGCAAGCGGGGGGGGGGGGAGCCAAGGGCGATTGGCATTCCAGTGAGCAAACAAGAGTGTGGCAGATGCTACAATTTATTTATTTTTTAAATCGAATTTCCCCCATCCAGGTTAAAAAAAAAAGGGGGGGGGAATGATGTCTCTTCAAAAGTGGAAAGTTGACTTTCTCCAGTGAGCAGCAGAGATTACTAGGGAAAGGGCAAGGATGCCCTCAGCTGGCGATCTGCAGCAAAAACAGCCTTTCCTCAGGAAGCTGCAGAGGGGAAGAAATGCTTAATCTCACTCCTGCTGTGATTTGTACAGTATGTGCTAATCACTATGAGGGCTTGGAACAATTGAAAACATTGCCGGGGAGATCTTGTTAGAATAATGGCACAATGGCTTGTTGTTGCAGGGTGGGGTTGCAGGGTTGTGGCAGTGGAGAACAGCCCCGTTTAGAATTAGGTTTTCTTTCTCTTTCTTCGTTTCAGCGAATTTTATTACGTAGCTGTCATTTCAGACCTGATGCATATCCTTTTTCCATTTTCAAGGGCCGCTTTAGCATCAACCTCTCTGGAACCGGCCTGTCCGTGACACAAACGTCAAAATGGCTTTCCCAAGGGAATTACGCGGTTTCTGAAATTATAAAATCACCAGTAAGGAAAATCTTTTAACTTACAGCTAATTGTGACATCGTACCTGTTAACCTATCAAATCGTATTGTAATGTACCTTTGTAAATTGTGCCTTGTACATATGGGGCGGTGGAGGGGGGAGAGTTTAAAATAACCTCTTGAATTCTAATGTGAAGCATAAGAACTGTGAAGCATGGTCTGTAATTGGTGGGTTTAGAGCCACAGACTGGAGTAAATTCAACTTGATCTGTATTATTGCAATTAATTAGTGGGTCTGCTTAACCGTGAAGCTAAAAACACTGAGCACAGTGGTGCAGACACTTCTTTAATTAGTTGTCTGAGTCCTCAGGAAGCATGCAGTTGGGAGCCTGCTCTAACAGTGCTACTGAGCATAATAAAGTACCAAAGAGATTACTTTCCAGTGCCTGCGGTTCTTCACCTCCCTCCTCCTATCCTTGTGGATCCAGGTACAACAATAGCACTGTAAAGCCTCTATTTAGCACTGGTTATGTGTTAGTATGTTTGCCACATCTGTGGCACTTTTCAGCACACAAAATGCAATAATTGTAAAGGGGGGGAAAGTCCTTACAATGCCCACTGGACAAGGGTAGGCTGAGGGGGTTTCTCCTTCCCCAAACCCACCCAGCGAATGCTATTGATAAGCAGGAAGTTGGGAACCACAAGGCAGTTCATACAGCTTCTTGTCAAAACAAGGACCTTCATTTTTCCAGAATACCAAACTGGCCTTCGTACCTCATGTTGTTGTTTAGTCGTTTAGTCGCTTCCGACTCTTTGTGACCCCATGGACCAGAGCACGCCAGGCACTCCTGTCTTCCACTGCCTCCCGCAGTTTGGTCAAACTCATGCTGGTAGCTTTGCGAACACTATCCAACCATCTTGTCCTCTGTCGTCCACTTCTCCTTGTGCCCTCCATCTTTCCCAACATCAGGGTCTTTTCCAGGGAGTCTTCTCTTCTCATGAGGTGGTCAAAGTATTGGAGCCTCAGCTTCACGATCTGTCCTTCCAGTCAGCACTCAGGGCTAATTTCCTTAAGAGTGGATAGGTTTGATCTTCTTGCAGTCCATGGGACTCTCAAGAGTCTCCTCCAGCACCATAATTCAAAAGCATCAATTCTTCAGCGATCAGCCTTCTTGATGGTCCAGCTCTCACTTCCACACATCACTACTGGGAAAACCATAGCTTTTACTATACGGACCTTTGTTGGCAAGGTGATGTCTCTACTTTTTAAGATGCTGCCTTGGTTTGTTCATACCTAGAGCCATTTCAAACACGTCAAACTGATTAATGCAAATACTGGGCTTGATATTTTCAAGAATCAAATGGGTTTGCCACACGCTAGCAGACTCCATACAGAGTCCCAGGCATACAAGACCGCAGAAGATGGAATGGCCCAGAGAACGTATGTGTCTACCTTGCCATTAGTGGCTGGCTTCACTGTGCTGGCCTCTGAACCAAGAGAGCTGTTGGCCCATTTGAGCCATTTGCCATCTCCGCTGCCGCAATTAAAATGGCAAAAGACAAGTGAAAAATAAAAGACATTGGGCTCATCTGGAAAGGGACAGCGCAGAGAGGGACCTTTCGACGGGAAATCTGAAGCAACCGAGATGAGTGCTGAGCACAAAGACAGAGGGAGTCCCGACTGACCAAATTAAAGCAGAACCGAAGAGGCAATCGATGTAGGGCACATCACGTTACCTGGCTCACCTGTGAGGCACAGCTCTTGAAGCGTAGGTGGCAGGAGAATATGAGAGCAAAGATGCTCTTAGGATGTGGTAGCAGCATCAACAGATCAATAGTATCAAGCGCAGAAGCTTCATACACCACAGCGTAACAACAACAAAAAGGCTTGGAAAGTCGTCCATTGAGCTTGGTCGATCTTTGATATATTTTGCTGCTTCTGAGTGTAAAAACATACGAAGGTAGAATAAGCTATCAGCCACACAACGGGGTGCGGAAGGCTTTGCCGTGGTTTTACGTATGCTAGCGTAGATTACGCTGGCCAGAATTTGATATCCGCTGAACTGCGGAAGGGAGAGACTGTGTGTTACTTTGTATATATTAGAATTTCATTAATATTCACAATATTTTAAAACGTTGGCACGGGGATCAGTTTAGGATGGGCTGGCGGTTTTTCTTGCATGTCCTTTTTGTCTTCAGTGCCAGGTAATTGCTTCCCACCCTTCCCACCATTGCAAAATAAACACATATTTTAAAAGCAGATATTCCCCACGTTGTACATGCGTTGGGGAAATATCAGTAACCAATACCCTGTGGGTTCAGCCTGGGCGGCCAGTTAGAGCCTGACTCCAGTTGTCAATCAAGCAGGATGTTTGTTTAGCCATTGCAAGGCCAGTGTGACTCAGCCTTAAGCAAAAAGTCATTGAGGGGTGGCACATCAAGTATGAAAATAGCACAAGCATTTATACACTTAAAATCAAAGGGGGAGTTAGGACCACATATGGCAGTGCTTCCTTCTACTAGCTTCTATTGGTTTAACCACAAGGCAAAGCAACTTTCCCCTTCTTCCTTTGTCCTCAGCAGTTATAAGCAATAGCTCCTGCATACAAGTTGTTCCAACCTTCTGTCATAGTTCTCCTGCAAACACAATGTTCACGTCCCAACCTTCGCATGCTCAGCCTTTCTCACACACATTTCAGTTTTTAACTGAATTTCCAATTTTTAACCTAGGCTTACTCAAAAGTAAGTTCCATTGTCTCTAAAAGGACTTGCTTCCCAGTTGACGTGTTTACGGTCACAGTTCTAGTCTTACTTGATACAGATTTTGGTTGCTTTCTCCTGAGATCTGCTTTGTGATTTTACTTACAGGATGGTACCAAAGTAATAGGGAAATGTGGCGGCTACTGCGGAAAGTGTACTCCATCATCTGGAACTGGCCTCGACGTACAAGTGTTGTAGCAATGGTAAGTTCAGATTTGTGCATTTTACTATAAAGCACTACATTTGTGGTGGTAACCTGGCACCAAATCAGGTAAACATTTACTTCAAGTGAAACTTCGTTCCACGGATTCAGGCTTTGCGTCATAACCCCACAGCTCAAAACTATGGTGCATTGAGCGAGCAGCTAAGCTTTAGGCAGTTGGATATAACAATCCCAACTGATTCAAGCTTAATGACATAATTGAACTTAGCACAGCAGGATAGCAACCACCAGCTACTGCATTGCCCACATAGGAGGGATGGGGAATGCAATTTTCTCTGCATTGTTGGAGAGAGGAAATTCAGTAGGTTAGCAACACACATCACAGTACCCTGGGAACTGAAAAGAAAGCTGGTACAACCCTGTGTTTTCCCCCTTGTCCAATGCTGGGACCTCGCTTTAGCTTTAATTATAGTGTGTCCATTGCTAATTTAGCCCTCAACATGTGCAGAAAGTAGTGCCACTGAACTCCTTTCATGCAATAGCTGTTAGGCTTCTTCATGACACAGCCAGGTGGAAATAGTACCAGCCATGAGATTGCAGCCATCTTGGCAGCTCCCAAAGTTTGCACCAAGCTTGTGGGAATGGCTGCCAGTCACCTGAATATTATGCATTGCTGGGGGGCGGTTGGACTAGGTGACCCTCGAGATCCCTCCCAATTCTTCCACTCTTGTGTGCAGCCCATGGAGAATAATCAGCATTACAGAGCCCAAGCGAAATGGCACAACAGTGACTTGGTAACATCAGGGCTTACTCTTGAGGACGTTACTGTTCGAATGGAAATCAAAAGCATCTGTCCCTGATTCAGCTGTGCAACAAAGAGTAGAGAGAAACAGCGAGCCCTGTTCATATTCCTTGCTGTGCAGATAGCTGCCTCTGTGAAGGGCTGGGTTGCGCTTTTCTTTTAAATGCATTAATAGTGCTGAAAGTAGAGATGAGAACTCTCCATTATGCTTTTAATTCCCAGGGTTTCTGATTGCCGGGAGCTGAAGCAAGACAGATGAAGGACAATGAAGCAATACCTCTGCCTTCCTTTTTGTACTTCTTCCTCTGTGCGTGTGTGTGTGTGCACATCCAAATATGTGTGTGTGTGTACCTGTGTGTGCAAGTGTGCGCGTATATGTGTGTGTGTGTATATATATATATTGTATATTCTTAATGTTGTAAAGTATAATATTTATGTCTCGAATTATTTATTTTTGATTTAATATTTTTGTACGTAAAATGTTTATATTAAGGCTGCTTATCCTGTGTGTTTTTTAATTTTTTAAAAAATCTTGCAGTCACACCACTGCATTTTACGTACTCTACATTATATGTAGCATTATGACAAAAGTGATACTTTTACTGTCACTGTACTCAATTGTTTACTTTCAATCAGTAATTTCTCTTCCTGTTACAGGCTGCACTGATATTTGCAAGGTGCTAAACGGTTTGCATTGGGGTATTTTTGGCATTTTTTTCTTATGAGCAAAAGAATACGATGATGATTGCGATGATTATTTTTTAAACTCACAAGGCAATCAGCGCTACACAGGGACTCAGTGAACACACATTATGATACAATGGTTTTATCAACAATTGTTTCTTAGGTGTGTTTTTTTAATGGCATGTGACCTCTTTTGGCCAGTGCTAACAGCTACTGGTTTGGTGCTAACATGGTAATATTTATTAGTATCCTGTAGGCTTTAAAAGCTGAATCCCGTACCATACTATATAGCCATGGAGAACGAGTAAGTACATTAGGGAAAATTGAGGGTGCGTTCAGATATTTAGTCTGAGGCAGCATTTAATAAAACAAAGTGTTCTATGGAATCCTAGTATTCTCAGTCCTTCATAAAGAGCTCCTTCCCCAAAGGAAAGATACATAACATTTGCCTGAAACTATTAACCTTGCATTGTGCATCCACAGGAGACTACTGGTGTAATACTAGGGTGTACTTGCAGTTTGGATGGGGCAACAGCCCCTAGTCCTGTGACCAGCACCCCATTGTGAACCGTTTGTACCGGTTCCTTTGTCCTTTGTACCGTTCCTTTGTCCCGGGATCCTGTGGCAGACACAGTGATATAGAAACAGATCTCTCCTCAAGTGGAGGAGGCCATCAAGACTGGGAAATGTCCTATCTTCCAGGCCTGAGATGTGATCACCTTGCATTCTTCTGGATGAGTTTCATCCCCAGTTGACTTCCTGCACCATAACTGAGAGGCAGGCTCCGTTGAGGCTCCAGGAGTTTGAACAAGAACCAAGAAAGAAATCTACAGATGGGGAAAGAAGCTGCAGCACCAAAGATGATTTCAAACAAGTAGCCAAAGCTTGTAGGGAGAATGTCAGGAAGGCTAAACCTCAGAGGGATCTTGACCTTGTGACAGATGTTAAAAATAGTTAAAGGGGGTTATTTTTTGCTCTGTTTGGGGCAGTAGGAAGAATAAGAGAAAGGTAGATAAGCTGAGTAGAGAAGATGGAGAAATGTTAGCGAGTGAAAGAGAAGGCAGAGATATCCACCCCCAACTTGGCGTCACCTTCTCCCTCAAAGAAACCTGGAGAATGTAGATCAGTCTTTGAGTTTTTGAAGGACTGTGACATAGATGATGGAGCAAATTTGTATTCTGTTCCTTCAGATGGTAGGACCTGAACCAGTGGGTTCAAATTGCAGCAAAAACAGTTCCTGTTTATCCTGGCCCAGCATATTGAGGGACACTTTGGAAAGACCATAGGCTACAGCTTCTCAGGCCTTCCCCTTATCCCATGCCCTTCTGCAGTAAAGATGCCCACCCCAATCCACTCATGCACAAGGGAGAGCAGAAGCTAGGTGGGGAAACGCTGCTGAGATAGGGCCTGACTGCCCTAAAGGATCTCTGTTGCAGCAGACCAAAGACTCTCCTGCAAGAGGATATAGCAATGCCTGGCAGAAGCCTCCAATATTGCTCCCATGGAGCAAAAGAGTAGAGATGTTTGCCAGCTGGTCTGCTCCCCCTGATGGAGTGTCACGCCCTGGCAGGCAATGGAAGGTCCCTTTTCCTAATCGTAGCAGAAGGAGAAGGCCTCCACCGCCAAATTGATGAGGTGGCTTAAGGTCACAGTCAACTGCTGTCTTGGTCATGCTCATACCAGAAGCAGGGGTTGCAGATCACTATTTCCCTCAGACAGAGGGTTGAGTGCTATACCTTCAGCCAGTCCAGGCTAAGACCTAAGGCATAGGGAGTGTTCCAGAAAAAACTGAAATGGTTGCTGCATGGGATCAGTGTTAGGTTAATCCCATAAATTGTAGTTGAAGCCGAATAATTTAACCCTGGGTTCGGTTCCCAAAATGAATCCTGTTTTCTTTTTAGTGAGTGTTTCAAGGTTTGGGAAATGAACGTACTTCTAAAAAAATGTTGATTATCAAGAACCCCGGTACTCCCTGAAAGCATAACACACATTTCAAATGTGTACATAGAAATTCAGGGTTTTTTAAATGGTATCAGAATTTCATGTTTTTTTATGCAGAGTGAACTGTGTGTTTCCTCTTCCGTGTCAGAAATTCAGTTTTAGCCAATTTCTTTTGGAAACCAATTTATCTTGACTCCAGTCAAACTCT
Organism: Podarcis vaucheri; assembly: GCF_965113315.1. Taxonomy (NCBI): domain Eukaryota; kingdom Metazoa; phylum Chordata; class Lepidosauria; order Squamata; family Lacertidae; genus Podarcis; species Podarcis vaucheri. Next base: position 106,354,636 of record NC_138760.1, read on the forward strand.
ATTCGTGCCTCACTAGTAGCATGCAGAAACAAATGACCCAGCATACTGATTCATATCCCCACCCCTGTCAAAAGGAGAACCCAGCACTAATGAGTATAGACGGGGTCTTACAGGTGGATAATATGGATTCATATATGCATCTGTATGCATGCTATGGCTGTTTCTGTGAAAGGTTTCTCCCATGTCTTGGATCTTCTAGCTGTATCATAGCATGTAATCTCTGTCAAATTGGGTGTGGGAAACGCCCTCCCATTCTCATGTAGAAATAAAGATGCCTTTCATTTGTTAGATTTAAATCATGCAGAATATAATTCCCACTCTAGATAAAGCCATCTGTTCTGTTCAGTTGGCTGCGTAGGAATGGGGGAAATTATTGGATTTCTCTCCAGAAATAGGACGGTGGTTGCCCCCGAATCAAACTCTTAGCAAGGCTCAAGCATGGTATCCAGTTGGCAGAACAAAATAGGCATCATATGTTGAGAAGGTGCCTTCAAAATGTGCTTTGTTATCTGCAAAATTAGTATCTCTATTCTCCCCTTTCTTTTTTACTAATTTTACACACCTTTTTTTGGCTTCATGGGGCCCCACGATGGTCCCTAGTTGTTGTGCACAATTGCTTCCACACAATTACAGTTGGATCAAGGACAACTCATGTGGAAGATCCATAGCTGTCAACGTTTCCCTTTTCTTGCAAGGGATCCTATTTGGAATAAGGGAATTTCCCTTTAAAAAAGGGAAAAGTTGACAGCTATGGGAAGATCTGGGGGACAGTTTCATGTCTCCTCTGAAATGGCTCTTGGGTAGCAACAGTAGCATAAAACTGCCCTTAGGAGAATTGCCGTCTGTCTAAGTAAATAATATTGAGCACAAGGCAGTTTTGTATGTTCACTCCCCTGATCTAAACTTCTGACTAAATGTTTTTGCTTTCTGCTGTTCAGATGAAGGAGGCTGCACTTCATTTAGCTCCACAGGTAGTAAAACTATTCTCTGCATAATTCATGTTAGCATAAGTCTCGCAAGAACTGAATAAATCCATATCTCAGGCAAGCTAAGCTCTTCAGATACATGGGGTGTTTTTTTTTTGTTTTAACGAATGCATGGTGGTAATGTTTGTGTACTACCTTGAGAAAATGCCAAAAATACCATTTCAAAGTACATTCTAGGAAAACCATGAGTAGTTTAAAGGAGTAGTGATTTTTTTAAAGCCCACCACTTATCCTTAAAGATCTTCTTTCTATAGGGAAAAGGGGAAATTGCACTATAAGCATTAGGACAGAAACAATGGTGCTTAATTGATATTTAGAAAATTGCAATCTGCTTTTTATTTTCAGTAATGAAGTGACTGAGTATTTATACAAAGAAATATTATTAAGGGGGGGAAATCTATACATTCCTTTATACTATGTAGTATCATAATGGCTATCAACAACAGTGCAAAGAGGAAGCCTTAAAATTATAAAATGAAAGGAAACTGTTGATAGATACTAATTTGTAGTGTGCCTGATGCGGTTTGTTTGTTTTGCAAAAGGAGGACCACTGAATGATTAGACACTTCCTGTAAAGTAAATATATAATTATTTTTCTCTTGTTGTACCAATGCCATTTTTTAAAATGAAAATAACTTTTGCAAGCACTTTCGTTATTTTGCTTCCTTTCTACCTTTTCTGTTCCTTCTTTCGTTTGGACTATCAGAAAGAAAACAAAAATTGTGTTTTTAAGTTTGTGTGGTCTTCCTTTGTTCACCAGCATCAACCGTAATCGCTTGCGTGGTATCCTAGAGACAAAACACACTGCACACATGGGATTAATAACATGTTTTTTTTCAAGAATACTGTCAGATCTTGCAATGGCTGTATTCATTCCTGAGGAAGTGAAAGAAGATCAGGAAAGCACTAGGTGATGCGAGCAGATTTTTCAGGAGAAGATTCAGGGCTGGCATCAGAGGTGGTTATAGCTGGGCACCTGCCACTATCAATGTTCCAACAGGAAATCCCCACACATCTCTGGAGCCGCCTGACCAAATGCTTCCAGACCTCTTTGGCCCTTGAGACTGTTCTAGGCCATATTCTCTTTTGGAACATGTTGTTGAATTGTAATGTCTCTGGCTTGCCTGGATAAGAAGCTGGTGGGTAAGTATCTGACTTTTGCACGGCTGGAATGCAGACTAATTTGCATCTGTTGCTCCACCTACTTTTGCCTTACCCTGCCTCTATTTGCCTATTAGAAATTGCAGCCCACAAGCTGATAATCCTTAGAAGCTTTTTGAGTCTGTGTTTCTGTTTTGCCACTGACAGTAGTGGCCAGTGTGGTTGAGCAGAGTCTCAGTGTTACCGTTCTGACACCCTTGTTAATACAGTGTACCAGGGCAGCACTGGTATGCGCAGGGTGGATGAGGTCAAGGCTGCATGGATTCACCTGCAGGAGCATTGGATGGGCACTGCCTGTGCATCTGCACAGCCCCAAATTCACCACTGGCTTGCCTCAGCACCATCCATGTAAGCTGCAGCAATGCTGGTGTTTGGCCGCTCTGCACTGGCTCTTCCTGGTCACTGAGGTGTTCCCCCATTGCCCAAAGTAGATGTTCCTCATATCCCTTCTCTGGAGACCACACCTTTGGAAATGGATGTACCACACTCAAAGGGATCCAATTAACAGTGGCTGTGGTTATCTCTAGAGCTATCCTAAGGGTGGGACGCGGGTGGTGCTGTGGGTTAAACCACAGAGCCTTGGACTTGCCGATCAGAAGGTTGGCAGTTCGAATCCCCGCGACGGGGTGAGCTCCCGTTGCTCGGTCCCTGCTCCTGCCAAGCTAGCAGTTCAAAAGCATGTCAAAGTGCAAGTAGATAAATAGGTACCGCTCTGGCGGGAAGGTAAACGGCGTTTCCGTGCGCTGCTCTGGTTCGCCAGAAGCGGCTTAGTCATGCTGGCCACATGACCCAGAAGCTGTATGCCTGCTCCCTCGGCCAATAAAGCGAGATGAGCGCCACAACCCCAGAGTCAGCCACAACTGGACCTAATGGTCAGGGGTCCCTTTACTATCCTAAGGGTATCTGCAAGCTTGGGCGTTTCTAGCAGATCCTTCCCTCTTTTGAACAGCAAGTCCCCCATGCAATGCCACAAACCACTTTGGGAACAAAAGAAGAAGCAAGAGCTTCCTTGGGCATGCAGAACAAATCGTTCCATCCGTTGGACCCAGGCTTACACGTACCAAATGATTTGGGCGCTTCAAAAAACCACATGCAACCCACATTATGAAGTTCTTTTATTTTTCAGATGTTGTAACGATTTTCTGCTTGAATAAAGTCCATTATTTTCTTTCTTAGTTTGGAAGCCTGGTCTTCCATTCACCATCAATTTAAACCAGAATGAATAATATAGACCACAAGATTTCCATTCATTCATTCATCTTTATTTGACAAAGCCTTGGTGCCAGAGCAAAACCACTAGGGTGGTCAAGTGCAAAGGCAGACAAGGCTTCTGCAAAAGGGGGAAAGGTCACAACCTTGCCACAAAGTAGGGGAAACCTGTACATGCTGCAAGTCCTATCTTCTACACCAGTCATGTAGAGGAGGCAGAATACAGGGGATCGCGGCTCCAGGACTTTTTTCAGTGATGCCTTCTGCTGGAGCATGAGGGAAATTGGCAAGCGAATGAAATGATAGGCTTTCGAGTTCTTCAATATACAGTAATACCTTGGAAGTTGAACGGAATCTGTTCCGGAAGTCCATTTGACTTCCAAAACGTTTGAAAACCAAATCACAGCTTCTGATTGGTTGCAGGAAGCTCCTGCAGCCAATCAGAAGCCGCGGAAGCCCCATCGGATGTGCGGGTTCCAAAAGAACGTTCGCAAACTGGAACAATCACTTCTGGGTTTGCAGCGTTTGGGAGCCAAAACGTCCAAGTTCCAGGGAGTTTGACAACCAAGGTACGACTGTATATCATCATCATCATCAACAACATTTATTAAATTTGTATACCACCTTTCATCCAAAGATCACAGGGCAATTTGCAATAGGAAACTACAAAATGAGAACAACATACATAATAAAACCAAAGCAAACCAATAACCCCTCTCTCACACACATTTAAAAGGCCATAGAGTGTGTGTGCAATTTAGGTGGTAATACCTCTGCAAGATGGTTTGCATTTCAATTTAAAAACTTCAATTTAAAACCACAATCCAATGTGGAGAAGTAAACATAAGAATAGAAAAAAGAAGCTGAGAAACTGAAAGAAATCGAAATGGATGGATTCGCTGATAGCTACTTTCATATGAAAATTTACCATTACACAACCATTCTATGTAATCCTGTACAGGTGCTCAGATCTACTTTCCTGCTTCCGCTCATTTCTAATAAACTTCCAGTACTTCCATAATAGTAAACTCCAAAGCAAGCTCTCTTGGGGGAACGAAACCTGAGACTGGGGTTGCAGATAGATACTGGAGCCAAGCTATAAGGAAAGGAGTATCCAGCGGAAACATTTGCAAAGTATGATGATGATGATAATAATCACTGAAGAAATTCAAAGAAAAATCAGTCAAAGGAAGATAAAAAGTTTTGGCAAATGCTTCACACATTTCGGCTGGATTGCAGTAACGATTTTCCGTGTACAGATTTATAAAGGAAGTTAATGAGATGAATGTAAAAATAGCTTTCCCAACCCCCCCCAAATTCTGGAACCCCCAAATGGCCTTTCTGGTCAATTTCCTGCTACACATGGATTAACTATTTCCTCCTCCCGTCCCCTCATCTCCCATTATGAACCTCCACGGTGTTTATTGGCCAGGCTGAATGTGTTCAGGGATGGGTAATCCCAATGATCATAATAAATCAGGGCAAGAGACGCAAGGCGACTACAGCCACAAGTCCCTGGATGTTCTCACAGCAATCCCTGACTCCTGGATAACCTCCTTGGCTGTTTCCTCAGCACACTGTCACGGTTTCGCTCTCTTTCAAGTTAGTTAGCGTCTCTGTTAACCTTTCCTGATATATCCCTTCGGCGATAGCAAAGCATCTGGAGGCGGGTGATGTATTGGCGATAATGCCAAGTGTGTGAACTTTGTATTCTGCAAATTGCTTAAATGCACTGAAGACATTAAGCACATGCCTTGTAGGAACCTTGAGGAATTGCATTTAATCAGCTGAAGATTAGACCTTCCTTATGGTCAGGAGATGTATGTTGTGATAAGCCTGCTTCTCAGGGGAAACGGAGATGCGTTCGTGAAAGGTGGCGCTCATTATTCATCACTCACCCCCTCCCCTTCCTCTGTATCTTTCTTGCTATCAAAACTTAGAATATAACCTCCTCGCGGGCAGAAACCTATGTGTGGGAGAGAGGCGTGCTTGTAAAATCAAGAAAAGAAAAACCCCATACTCCGCTGTTCCTGCAATGGGTGCAGAAGTCAATAAATTGCTACTGCCTGCAAAAAAATGCCACTTATAGAATTATAGAGTTGGAAGGGCCATCTAGTCATAGAATCATAGAATCATAGTGTTGGAAGAGACCACAAGGGCCATCGAGTCCAACCCCCTGCCAAGCAGGAAACACCATCAGAGCACTCCTGACATATGGATGTCAAGCCTCTGCTTAAAGACCTCCAAAGTAGGAGACTCCACCACACTCCTTGGCAGCAAATTCCACTGTCGAACAGCTCTTACTGTCAGGAAGTTCTTCCTAATGTTTAGGTGGAATCTTCTTTCTTGTAGTTTGGATCCATTGCTCCGTGTCCGCTTCTCTGGAGCAGCAGAAAACAACCTTTCTCCCTCCTCTATGTGACATCCTTTTATATATTTGAACATGGCTATCATATCACCCCTTAACCTCCTCTTCTCCAGGCTAAACATGCCCAGCTCCCTTAGCCGTTCCTCATAAGGCATCGTTTCCAGGCCTTTGACCATTTTGGTTGCCCTCCTCTGGACACGTTCCAGTTTGTCAGTGTCCTTCTTGAACTGTGGTGCCCAGAACTGGACACAGTACTCCAGGTGAGGTCTGACCAGAGCAGAATACAGTGGCACTATTACTTCCAACCCCCTGCGATACAGGAACTTCAACTAAAGTATCCAAGACTTCTCTTACTTCCTTCAAATCCCTCCTCAAAAGTAATCTTTTCTGTGAAACTTTTGGCTTTATACATGCACACATACACACCCACCCTGTTCTCATGTCCTACTATAGGAATCAACAGTGTGGTCCTGTGTTTGTTTGTTTGTTTGTGTGTATGTGTGCGCATGTGCATGAGTGTACAATGCCAAACTCAGATTTCTCTCTATTAACATTTGGGGATCTTCCTCTGTCTGCTTCACCCTAGACAGAACACAACAGCACACAACGTCCAGAGCAGTATCCAGAGAAACCTCTTTCAACAGCCATTCACCTGACACACAGAGAGAGAAGAACAGAAAACAGTTAAAAACGACAGTCACAGGAATAACAGTCACAACAGAACGGAATGCTCCTCTTATGTGACTCACAGTCAGCCAATCACATGAGAGAGCTACTGCCCAAGGAAAACCCCATGCTAAAAACAAAAAATACGCAGCAATTCAACACAAGCAAACATTCCCATTTCAGGACATTAAACCATTATCCTTAACAGTTCCCACTCCTCCCCCCCCCCCTTGCAAATGTTGAGGTGTGCAACACCCATCACCCCAGACAGCATAGCCAATGGTCAGGAATCATGGTAACTGTAGTTTAGCAATATTTGGAAGGCACTACATTAGCCACCTCTACCCTGCTCCAGTTAACCCAGTCGTGAGCCAAAGCATGTGTAACTAAAACAGTCCCACCAACTGTCCCTGCCTCCATTTCCCTTATTCATCCATTGTGTCTCCTCTGTAGGATTTTTAGATTGTATAATAACAACAACAACAACAACAAATTATTATTATTTCTATCCCGCCGATCTGGCTGGGTTTCCCAGCCACTCTGGGCGGCTTTCAACAAAAGATTAAAAATACATTAAAACATCAGTCATTAAAAACTTCTCTAAACAGGGCTGCCTTCAGATGTCTTCTAAATGTCAGATAGTTGTTTATTTCCTTGACATCTGGTGGGAGAGCATTCCACAGGGCAGGCGCAACTACCGAGAAGTCCCTCTGCCTGGTTCCCTGTAACCTCACTTCTCACAGTGAGGGAACCACCAGAAGGCCCTTGGCGCTGGACCGCAGTGTCCACGCTGAACGATGGGAATGGAGAAGCTCCTTCAGGTACAGTGGTGCCCCAGCAAGGCAAATGCCTCGCAAGACGGAAAACCCGCTAGACGAAAGGGTTTTCCATTTTTGAGCTCCTTCGCAAGACGATTTTCCCTATGGGCTTGCTTTGCAAGACGAAAATGTCTTGCGAGTTCCTGCGGGGTTTTTTTCCTCCCCCCCTTTTTTCCCAAGCCGCTAAGCCGCTTATCAGCTGATCCTAAGCCGCTAAGCCGCTTAACAGCTGATCCGCTAAGCCGCTTATCAGCTGATCTGCTAAGCCGCTTATCAGCTGATCCGCTAAGCCCGCTAATAGCGCTAATCCGCTAAGCCGCTAATGGACTTGCTTCGCAAGACGAAAAAAACGCAAGACGAAGAGGCTCGCGGAACGGATTATTTTCGTCTTGCGAGGCACCACTGTATACTGGTCTGAGGCTGTTTAAGGCTTTAAAGGTCAGCACCAATACTTTGAATTGTGCTTGGAAACGTACTGGAAGCCAGTGTAGGTCTTTCAAGGGATCTGTTGGTTGTTCTTTTTTTGCACCTGCACACTGAGCTGATCAAACTGTTTCTACATCTTCTGTGTTAGCTATGGCCCACCTTTCCCTAAGTCTTCAGTGATGTCCATAAGCATTAAGATGCAACATGGAACACCTGTATGTGAAAATGCTTCTCAGCTTTGAAAACAATCCTGTGAGTGGTTTTTAAATTTCGCGATACCCCTTTCTACCTGCTTATCATGGGGAGCAGCTATTTAAAAACAACCTTAAAATATCCTCATCAAACCCAGGGACACCAAGAGCCCATGCATTAGGTCATACACCACAAGTGTCCTGGAAAAAAGGGACATCCTTTTTTCCTGCGAAAGAGCATGGCAGCCATTTCAGGTGCCTTGAACTCCTACAATTTTGTGCCGAGATCTCATGCACTTTGGGGCACTGTGCAAGCACTGCCTGAAGAAAAACATGCATCTTCGGGGCTCTGTGATCTCACATAGGTCACGTGACTCATGAAGGAGCATGGGCAGCAAGACCCACATCCCGGTTTGGGGACTCATGATGTCAGAGGGTATGCTAGGTGCAAAGAGCTTCTCTCTCTGAGTGAGCCTGGTGGGGGCTGGTGCCTTTTGTCCCTGTTGATTGGAACTGATGTGGGGTGATGATCATTTGCTTTTCTTTCAGTTTTGGCAGCCATTTTGTGTTATGTCAAAAACACCCACACACCTACATTGCAGACCCTCCATTTTGTGTTAAGCTGCTCACCTCATGGCTGCCATTTTGTGCCTGGCACCCACAGCAATTTCTCAGAGTCCTAAATGTACCCAGTGGTTCAAAAATCTGTGTGACCTCTGCAGGAACCCAAAGAAGGCTCGCCTTTGACAGCAAATGTTTCTTGAGAATAATGGGACCGTGTGATATTAGGCTAGAAATTAATTTTGATCTAAAATCATCTCTATTTCATTCTTCAATGTTATGTTGGAAAGTAGGCATTATCCATAAAAGAAATATTACTTTAGTGCTGTTAAATAGTAATGGTAGCTGCACTGACTGACATGTAAAGGAGACTAAAATATTCCTCGCATTACAAAATTATTATTGTGTTAATAGCCTAGTGATATTTCTAATCACAGATTCCACTTAGAGGCCTAGAAAAAAACACCAGTCAGCTCCTTTATAAGAATTTAACTAAAACCATGCATTAAAAATAATTAAAAATAATACTTTGGCCTTTTTTCTCCATTTCTGAGGCTTTAATACATAATTTCTAGCTCTTTTTCTCTAGGATCATGAGGGCTAGAAAAAAAAATGTGCTTAAAATGAAAGCAGTTATTAGCACAGGTTTCTTGCAAAAAGACACAGTAATTCAGCCAGAACACTTAAATGTTTAATGTTGCACATTAAATGCTAAAGGGTGCAATCTTATGCACGCCTAGGAGTCAGCCCCATTGAACGCTGTGGAACAAATGTCCACAGCGCTGTTCATGTAAGTTTTTTGAGTCAGATCTAGGAGCCTTGAGAAAACAATTGACACTGTTCTCTTCCATGAGGTCTGTGGAAGAGCATGTATTTGCAAATTCTAACAATCTTGGTAGCCCGCTCCTCAGTAATTCAGAGCAGGTTTTTTTGTGTGGTTGCCCCTTGTTCTGTGAAATAGCAATCCTGCTGCAATACGACAGGCACTCACTATCGGCCCTTTCTGGAAACTATTGAAGACATTCATTTGTTTCCCACAGGCATTCTCCGTTGGAGAAATGGTTCTTTACCGCAAGTAATAATAATAATAATAATAATAATAATAATAATAATAATAATTTATTATTTATACCCCGCCCATCTGGCTGGGCTTCCAGCCCTACTTTGTTAGGGTATGAGTCTTGTTTTAAATGAATTTGGTGTTTTTAACTGTTTTTATCTACCTTACATAAGGGAGGAGGGACCACAATCTGGAGATCCAGACCATGAGTCCTGCTGCCCCAATATCACTCAAGCACCACTACCTGCATACTGGCACAACCTGGAGCAAAACACTCTGCCAAACAGGGATGCAATCCAAGGTTCCTAAAGTCTGCTCACAGTCTGCTCGGCTCACTTTGGACTTGGCCACACTTCTGCTTGACCTCTCCCTAGAAAGCATGGGTCTGAGAGGTTTCCTGCTTTCCAGGCACCGTTTTCTGTTTACCCCACCACTTTCCCCTGGGAAAACCCGCTCTTTACTGCTGAATCGGAGCAAATGTCAATTCACCAAAAACCTGGTTGACATTTGCTCTGATTCAGCGGTAAAGAAGGGAGTTTTCCAGAGGGAGTTTTCCAGAGGGAAAGCAGTGGCACAAGCGGAAATGTGGAAAAGCCCTTAGATGAAGAATCACAGATCACAGAATCACGGGGAGTCATGCATTTCATGGTACTGTTTATTGGTTGTTTTAGATTGTATGCCCTTCGGGGTACATCTTTTAATTGTGTGCAGAGCCACGTACATTGATGGCAGTGTAGAAGGGCAAACAACAGAAATCACACCCACTCCAGACATTTGAAGCACTTTGTACTGCAACGGGGAATCCTGGGAACTGTAACTTGTTAAGGGTGCCGGGAATTGTAGTTCTGTGAGGTCAGCACCTTAACTACGGTTCTCATGGTTCTTTGCGGGGAGGAGCCATGACTCTTAAAGTTGAATGTGAGAGCTTTAAATGTACGGTGTAGATTTGACCATAATTAATAATTACAATGATGCTCATCTTTTCATTGAACAGGTAGCAGTTGGAGAAGACACTGCTGAATCAGCATGTTATGTATTCTGCAATGTCGTTCTTTTGTTTACACACACACACACACACACACACACGTTTTAAATTGCATTTAGGTTTGCATTTTATTTCGCCAAGTTGCTTTGAGATGTTTCGTTGCATAAAAGCAACTGATAAATGGAATTATTATTGTGATTACGATGATTGTGCCATTAGTCTCAATAACAACCGGGAGCCCAGATTACATTTCCACATGCCCAGAGGATGTGCAAGGAATTCATTTGGCTCCCCTGGATTATTATTGGAGGAGGCAATCTTTATGATGCACAAAGGCAAAGAGTTAATGCAGCCCTGGTTATGAATTAACTGCATGACATGCAACCCATTTGAACATTTTGAGAGTGGTGTAATAAGCATATTAATTGTTGGCTGAAACAAAGCGGCTCAACACACTGATGTTTAATCCTTGCCTGCAAAGCTTCCGTAAGGTTATCTGCCCGCCTTCTCCCTTACATAAAAGTGATTATTACTCAACTCCTTTCATATGTTGATCGTTTTCATCATCCGCTTCCACTCCTTAACTACCGTGCACAAGAACAATTCAATTAATCAGCGCATTGTGACTTGGTCCCAGAGTAATCCATTCTTTCCAGCGGCTGGTGACCTTCTCATTTGACACCTCCTTCTACTGCACTGGAAAAAAAAGTATCATAAGTAAAATTCTTTGGCTGTTCTTCCCCATTGTAGTAGACAATGATGGCTGGCTTCAAGGAGTTTAACAGGCAACAGAGAAGTGCACGTGTTTATGTATTAGACAGACTTTGTCACGTGGAATAAGTTAGAAATTGCTCTCTCCCCCTTGGCTTTGAAGGTCCTCTCACACATCAAAATCAAGATGAAAAGTTATTTTTTAAAATTTGTTTTACCAATCCCACACATTATAAAGCAGAACCGTTTCTCGGCATTATTTTTTATTGGGTTGCAGCCAGTCATAGTCCTATCCAGAGTTGACCCAGTGAAGTTAATGGACATGACTAATTTAGGTATTGTTAAAGCTTTGGTTTTCCCAGTAGTGATGTATGGAAGTGAGAGCTGGACCATAAAGAAGGCTGATTGCCGAAGAATTGATGTTTTCGAATTATGGTGCTGGAGGAGACTCTTGAGAGTCCCATGGACTGCAAAAAGATCAAACCTCTCCATTCTGAAGGAAATCAGCTCTGAGTGCTCACTGGAAGGACAGATCGTGAAGCTGAGGGTCCAATACTTTGGCCACCTCATGAGACGAGAAGATGCCTTGGAAAAGACCCTGATGTTGGGAAAGATGGAGGGCACAAGGAGAAGGGGACGACAGGGGACGAGATGGTTGGACAGTGTTCTCGAAGCTACCAGCATGAGTTTGACCAAACTGCGAGAGGCAGTGGAAGACAGGAGGTCCTGGCGTGCTCTGCTCCATGGGGTCACAAAGAGTCCGACACGACTAAACGACTAAACAACAACAACAATTTAGGTTCATCAGTTTCAACAGATGCCCTCCAGGTGGGACTAGCACTGAGCTAAAGAAATCCTCTACATCTGCTAGTATCCTCAGCTGTAACCCACTGAGTGGCGTTCAACAAAGTTTTACTTAGAATAGGCCCATTGAAGCTAATGAACAGGGCTACAATCGGTCCATGGATTTCAACAAGTCTACTCAAAGCGATACTTAGTTGAATGCCACCCGCTGTGTTCTAAAATTATTATTAAATGTATTGCTTACTAGCAACACTAAGAGTCTTAGAGCAACTTACAAAATCTTGAAAATGTAAAATATAACATAAAATCAAGTATGTCTGTGTGTAGAAAACAATACATTCCATGCTGCTTTTAAAACTTGCAGGAGACTTGCTAAGCATTACCTCTGGTCACCTTATTAAGCAGCTGTTACTTCTGCAGGTGGTGCTGTGGGTAAAACCTCAGCGCCTAGGACTTGCCGATCGCATGGTTGGCGGTTCGAATCCCCACGGCGGGGTGCGCTCCCGTCGTTCGGTCCCAGCGCCTGCCAACCTAGCAGTTCGAAAGCACCTCCAGGTGCAAGTAGATAAATAGGGACTGCTTACCAGCGGAAAGGTAAACGGCGTTCCGTGTGCTGCGCTGGCTCGCCAGATGCAGCTTGTCACGCTGGCCACGTGACCCGGAAGTGTATGCGGACAGCGCTGGCTCCCGGCCTCTTGAGTGAGATGAGCGCACAACCCTAGAGTCTGGCAAGACTGGCTCGTACGGGCAGGGGTACCTTTACCTTTTACTTCTGCAGCACATTTCTGTGCAAGAAGCCAAGAGGTTGCAATTTGTTAACATACTCAAACAGCCCTCCAGCGGCGAGAAGAAGAAGAAAGCTGGTCAGCCCTGAGCAGCTCCAACTGTAAAAAATATATATTCAGATTTGAAGAGAAGGATGCTTTGGCCCCAGCCACTGAGCAAGGGCTATATCAGAGGCTGAAGCCCCTAACCTTTCAGGCAGAACATCATGGTAAAGGGAAAACCAGCCAAAATCCATGGCACTTCAGTGGAGGAAGGAGGAAGAGAGACCTTTCTGACTCACTGCTGCTGCTGGGTAAATTTGGGAGGAGGCCAGGTAAGGGATGGGACATGAAACAGTTCATAGGCGAGCAGGGGAAGGGATTGTCTAATCCACTTATTGCTTTTTTTTTTCCCTTGGAAGAGTTGGGAAGGTCAAAGTAGTGACTGTGTTTTAACATCCACGAGGGTTTTCCCCTCCTTTCCTTTTTTAGGCCAGTGACAGTTTGCTCATTGCTTTGTTGTTGTTGCTTAGTCATTTCGTTGTGTCCGACTCTTCGTGACCCCATGGACCAGAGCACGCCAGGCACTTCTGTCTTCCACTGCCTCCCGCAGTTTGGTCAAACTCATGCTGGTAGCTTCGAGAACACTGTCCAACCATCTCGTCCTCTGTCATCCCCTTCTCCTTGTGCCCTCCATCTTTCCCAACATCAGGGTCTTTTCCAGGGAGTCTTCTCTTCTCATGAGGTGGCCAAATAAGGACTTGCTCATCGCTAGTCCTTCTCATAAAAGACATGCTCAAAGTGATTCATTATTTTAAAGGCATCTTCTTGTTGTTTTTCATCAGTTTCCGGTGGGAGCTATTATCCCGTTTCTTTGGCAAGTACAAACTTTTGACTTACAAACTTTGCATGCACAGAGGTAAAATCGAATCTTGGCATTGTTGGAGAGGTCAAGCGATTCCGTGTAGGATGTAGAAATCTGCCATGCTGGGAGAATACTCCGAAATTCTAAAAACAAACATTTATCTGAAGTGGCACCAGGGGGCGCGAAAGAGCTGCTTTTGAAATGCTGCAACTTTTTCTTTTCCAAAATAAGAAGCCTTGCAAATGTTCTGCTCTGAATGTTCCGCTAGAAGAGTTTGGGGTACATTTTGCTCCTTGTCGTTCTTCCAAATTGGGTTTCCGGGTCTTTTATCTCAATGTGATGAAACTAGCTAGGAGGTTTTACGGCATGCTGTCCTCTTCCAAATTCTTTTATTTATTTCTTTATTAACAGCCATAGCAAAGACCAGCCTTTCCAAATTAACAATAGATGACTATAAATCTTGCTCAGTTCCCTAGCAACTAGCACAATAAAAAAAAACACCACCCCCCAAAGGTTAGAAGGAGGGAGTTTGTTTAGAAATACCTCGGTGTGTACATAAGGGAGAGGGAGAAAGAGAGGTGGACGTCTGTGATAGATAGCAGAATTTTGCCCCGACTTAGTTGCAGCAGATGATTCAGACATATGAAAGCATTGCTCATATGTTAGTCAGATGGCTGGCGTAACTTTCGTCGGTTGAATGCAGAGCGTCGCACAGCAATTTCAGCACAGTGATGAACACGTGAGAGATTGGCAGACTGGCCTGCTGGTTTGATCTGGTATCTGGCCGAGCTATTCTGAGTTGTTGTTTTTTATTCGTCGCAAAACCTTTATAAATGGCACCAAGACGAGGCTAATGACAGGGACATTTCAGAAGGCCAGACGAAGCCAGCTAGTCCTATGGCCCTCGGCTCCCTGCCCTCCCACGCCTCTCTGACGAACAGCGGAGAGCTTCGCAAATAAAACAGAGGCATCAGATTGCACTTTCGTATAAAGGGCCTGATGGGGGAGATTGTGAATAAAGTGGGGGGGGGGAGGGAGAGAAGCAATGTTGCAGAGCATATACCTCCGTTTTATTAGACTCCGTCTTTCATCTGGAGCGTTGGCTGACATTTAAAGGGTTTGTGCCAGGTCTCCTTTCATCACTGAAAGGGCTAGATGAGAGAAGCTGTGTTTTCCAGATGATAGTTGTCTGCAGGGCAAATATAGTCCTGCACTACTTCCAAGCCAAGGATATGCAACCTGCGGCCCGCTAGATGTTGTGGACTCCAACTCCCATCAGCCTCAGCCAGCACAGCCCATGGCCATGGGCGATGGGAGCTGTAGTCTCCCATCGTTCAGCCCAGACACTGAGGGCCAGCGCTGAGGGCCTTCTGGCGGCTCCTTTCCTGAGAAAAGTGAGGTAGCAGGGAACCAGGCAGAGAGCCTCACCGGTGGTGGCACCCTCCCATCAGATGTCAAGGAAATAAACAACTATATGAGCTTTAGAAGACATCTGAAGGCAGCCCTGTTTAGGGAAGTTTTTAATGTTTGAAGTTTTATTCTGTTTTTAGTGTTCTAGAGTGGCTGGGGAAACCCAGCCAGGTGGGCAAGGTATAAATAATAACATTATTATTATTATTATTATTATTATTATTATTATTATTAGTCCATCGGAACCTTGATGACCACAGGTTCCCCATCCTTGATCTAAGGTGTGCTAGCTGCTTCTGGGAATTGACAGTGGCTGTGCACGACTTCCCTCAAGGAATCCTGGGAATGGTAGAAATCTAGCTTTGTGAGGGGTGAACTACAGACCCCATGATTCTTGGGGGGGGGGAGTCATGTGCTTTAAATGAATGGTGCGCACACAGCCTCTGTCAATTCCCAGAATCCCCTAGCACTGCTTAGATCAGGGAGTTTACACCCAAGTAAATTGATACATATGAGATAGCATTCTTAATATGTGAGATCCAACCCCCATCAGCCTCAGCCAGCACAGCCCATGGCCATGGGCGATGGGAGCTGTAGTCTCCCATCATTCTGCCTGGACGCTGAAGTCCAGTGCCGAGGGCCTTCTGGTGGTTCCCTCATTGCGAGAAGTGAGGTTACAGGGAACCAGACAGAGGACCTTCTCGGTAGTGGCGCCCACCCTGTGGAACACCCTCCCATCAGATGTCAAGGAAATAAACAACTATCTGAGTTTTAGAAGACATCTGAAGGCAGCCCTGTTTAGGGAAGTTTTTAATGTTTGAAGTTTTATTCTGTTTTTAGTGTTCTGTTGGGAGCCGCCTAGAGTGGCTGGGGAAACTCAGCCAGATGGGCGAGGTATAAATAATAATATATTATTATTATTGTTGTTGTTGTTGTTGTTGTTGTTGTTGTTGTTGTTGCAGAAATTATATTCAGTGAGTTACTCCTCTTTCCTCCCAGCTTTCTTCAAGCACTGCTTCTAGTTTTTTTAGTAACTCAGACCGTGTGGTACTTGAACATGGTTCACTGGGTTGCATCAAAAGCTGCTGCTGTCACCTGTCAGAGATGCTTTAGTTGTTATTCCTGCATTGCAGGTGGCTGAGCCAGATGATACTTGGGGTCCCTTCCATGATTCCATGACTCATAATAATAATAATAATAATAATTGTGGTTGCGGTTGGCATCCGTCTGTCTCGAGAGACAATGGAGTGCCCCTCTGGGGGTGAAGTCAAACTGCTGTGTTAGCAGAACTGAAGTGACCTTCCCCGGGGCACAAGCCAGGGCAGTGTGTCTGGAGGTCCTAGGCGACAAGACCCCCCTCTCAGCCTCGCCGATGTGGTCCAAAGGAAAGCAGAGCAAGACGTTTGGCTGCAGGAGCATAATAATAACAGTAGTAATAATCATCCTGGGGCCACACCTATGAGTGAAAATGCATAAAACCACACTTTTTGTGGGATATTTAAACGGAAAAACCAGCTTCTTAACACATGCTGTGAATACATCACTAAAATCTGGGAAGGAGGGGGGGGGGACATTCTGCAAAAGTCCCACAAAAGAGCTTGCCTCTGAATACACCCTTTATCAGTTACATTTTGGAACAAGTTATCATCAAGAATCTGAAACAAGAATGGATACTGGGAAATCATTCAGAAGCCATTAATTCTGTCAGAATTTTTCGAAGCCGCCACACCATTAACAACCCGAATGAGAAAGAAAACTGTTTAAAGAGGAAACAATAAAACTATATTGCCTCATCTTCATATTCCGCTACCCAGATTTCCCCACCGTATTTTTCATAAAAGTCTGTCCTAAGAGACGACTTGCATTTCTTTCGCTTCCTCCCAGATCCCAGAGCTCACGCTGAGTAGATGAGGCTGCTGCAATCCTCATTACTCAGGGAGTAAGTTTCGCTGAACACAATGGAATTTGCTTCTGATTAAACCTGATCAGGATTGCATTGTTTGTTGCTTGTTTAGGTGTGTATTAGGACAGGTGAGCTACAGCACCATAAATGTTACAGAGAGGTATAATTGTTGGCATCCGTCTGTCTCCAGAGACAATGGAGTGTGGCTTCTCCCCAAGGTGCAAGCCTTGGCAGTGTGTATGGAGGTCCTGGCTGCCCAGACGACAGGACCCGCCTCTCAGCCTTGGTCATGTGGTCCAAAGGAAAGCAGAACAAGTTGTTTGGCATGAGCTTGGCTGCAGGAATTGCTGGAAGAAGAAGAAGAAGAAGAAGAAGAAGAAGAAGAAGAAGAAGAAGAAGAAGAAGAGTAGTAGTAGTAGTAGTAGTAGTTTGGATTTGATATCCCGCCTTTCACTCCCTTTAAGGAGTCTCAAAGCGGCTACATTCTCCTTTCCCTTCCTCCCCCACAACAAACACTCTGTGAGGTGAGTGAGGCTGAGAGACTTCAGAGAAGTATGACTAGCCCAAGGTCACCCAGCAGCTGCATGTGGAGGAGTGGAGACGCGAACCCGGTTCCCCAGATTACGAGACTACCGCTCTTAACCACTACACCACACTGGAGGTGTAGAAGGCACTACCCAACCGCCTTAGGGACTCCACTCCAAATTTGTGTAGGGTTTCCTCCTTAGCCTTTTCTTCTTCCAAAGATGTCCTGCAAGGCAGTGGGCAGAGAGGTATAATACGGATTGTTAAATATCAAAACATATCAGTCTATTTCTGATGCTTTGGCTGTGCACTCCAATTGCTTGTGTAATGAAAGAAGTGCCACCCTATGAGTAAGAGAGTGACTGGCTTTGAGGGGAGATCTTGAGATTTGCAGAAGTATATTTTTTTTATTCCCCAAAAAACAAAAGCCTCAAAAAGGGAGGAAATGTCCTTAAAGTAGCAAAAGCCCCGTGGCACAGCAGCGCAAACGTCCTGATCACTTTTCCCAGCTTTTTCATGCAGATATTAAAAGCACAGGAAGTTTATGGGTCACAGTCAGCATCTTCAGTTTAGCCAGTTATTAAGAAATCAGTAACTTGGACTATTGCTGTTAATACAAGCTTTGTCAACCTGGTACTAGACCATGGGTAGGCAAACAAAAGCCCAGGGGCCGGATCTGGCCCAATCACCTTCTCAATCTGGCCCGCGGACAGTCCAGAAATCAGCATGTTTTTACTTGAGTAGAAGGTGTCCTTTTATTTAAAATGCATCTCTGAGTTATTTGCGGGGCCTGCCTGGTGTTTTTACATGAGTAGAATGTGTGCTTTTATTTAAAATGCATCTCTGGGTTATTTGTGGGGCATAGGAATTCATTCATCCACCGCCCAAAAACAATCTAGTCCAGCCCCCAACAAGGTCTGAGGGACAGTGGACTGGCCCCCTGCTGAAAAAGTTTGCTGACCCCTGGCTTACACTACAACTCCCATTGGGGCTGGCTGGCGCTGATGGGTGTTGTAGTCTAAGCCATCTGAAGATCACCAGGTTGACCCAGGCTGCTGTAGTGAGTTACCAGTTGTCCTCTGATGGTAGGAAGTGACCTGCCAGCTTCTCATTCTTTGAGAATGTTCCAACACAAAGAACCCCAAGCAAGTCCATTGCATTGCATGCCACATAGAGCATGAGACTCTTAATCTCAGGGCTGTGGGTTTGAACCCCATGTGGCCAAAAGTTTCCTGCGTTTCAGGGGGTTGGAATAGATGGCCCTTGAGTTCCCTTTTAGCTCTACAATTCTATGTGACTCTACATTGTGAGCTGTCCATTCCTGTTTTAGCTGTTCATTTTAGCCCAGTAGTTCTCAAACCTTTTTCTCTGCGCCACACTTTCAGAATAAAATTTGCCCAAAACACACTGAATCTTTTATTGACAAGAAATATGTTGGAAAACAAAAAGAAGCAGCTCCAACATTGCTTGATTCATGACATAGAATGCAAACTACTCACGGGACATCCAGAAAGTAGAAAAACAAGGCAGCTACATAAGAACATAAATCATTCCCAAAATATAATATAAACCAGCCTTGTACATATGTACCTTAAGCATATACACAAACTCAATGAGAGGCATGAGCTTGCTTTTGCCACGCAATCTCATTTACAGCGGGTCTCATTTGAGACAGTCCAACTCTCTTCAATAACACAAGGAAGCCTTTCTCTTTTCTGATCGTTCATATTTGTCAGAGTTGAAAATCCCTGTTCACTACAGGATGTCATGGGCAACTGTAGAAGAAGAGCTGGTGCGCATAGACTCATAGTAGAGTCGGAAGGGACCCCAAGCAGAAAAATTTGTGAAAATGATATATTGATGGCATCTAACTCAGAGTAAATTGACAAAAATGTATAAATCTAAATCAAAGAAATGTTGGAAATGTAAAGAGAAAGAAGGTTCTTTTTATCTTTTGTGGTGGTCTTGTATTAAGGTTAAAGCTTACTGGGAAATGATATGTAATGAATCGAAAAGGATGTTTAAAATAACGTTTGTTTTAAAAAAACCACAGAAGCTTTTCTTTTGGGAATTATAGGAACAGAACTAGTGAAACGGTATAGAAACTTATTCATGTATGCAACTACAGTGGCAAGAATGTTACTCGCCCCAAAATGGATAGAAGCAGAAGTTCCATCAAAGGAAGAATGGATACAAAAACTTATGGAATTTGCAGAAACGGCAAAATTTACTGGAAGAATAAGAAATCAAGATAACAAACTTTTTATAAAAGAATGGAAATGGTTTATTGAATGTTTACAGATAAGAACAATTAAGAACATTGGCAGGATTATTGTAATAAGCCGCAGGTTTATAAGAGTGTATATTTAAAGTAGATGAATAAATGAGCAAATTAAGTTCATTTGTATATGCAGAAGGTATTAAAAATAAATTTAAGGAAGCGCAGAAAGAGGGGGAAGGAATTCAAGTTTTGAAATGTTAAAATGATTGTAAAATTAGTGAAATGTATAAACCTAAAAAGCAGAAATAAAAATTTTAAAAGCCATTCTAGAAAAGGATCCCAGGCACTGTCAAGGCCAACCTTGTTTTATAAGACGCCCTGTTTCTCTTTGCAAACATACTAGCAGTTTTCTTGCTGCATCACTCTTGAAGAGAGGTGTGGATACTGTTTCTGGCTGCATATCCATACCACACTGAAATGTTGAAATGTTTGAATCATAGAATCATAGAATAGAATCATAGAATCGTAGAGTTGGAAGAGACCACAAGGGCCATCGAGTCCAACCCCCTGCCAAGCAGGAAACACCATCAGAGCACTCCTGACATATGATTGTCAAGCCTCTGCTTAAAGACCTCCAAAGAAGGAGACTCCACCACACTCCTTGGCAGCAAATTCCACTGTCGAACAGCTCTTACTGTCAGGAAGTTCTTCAGTCTTCCTGCCACACTTGCCACCCTCTCCTGCCACAAAGGTGTGGCGTGCAGCACCCTTTGAGAACCACTGCGTTGGCACATTGAATCCTTCTGCACATATTTTTCCATCTTTGGTTCATTGGCATCTTTCAGGTCTGCATCTCTCTGCAACAGCGCTGTAGAATTGCCAAGCACAGTATAATTGCCCCCATATAAGATCTATTAAAACAGAACAACCACTATAATTACGTGTGGAGAGAGCAACTGAGCACCTGAGCGTCTGGCCGTGAGGGACTAATACAGAAGCCCTCTTGAAAGTTGCCTTCCTCTTATGGCTGCTTCCAAGTTATTAGTTCCGTAAAATAATGAGAATCGTAAGGCTACGGCAGCAGCCGAAAGGAAGCGTGCTCTCCATTGTGGACACGCTTAAGAAAATATTCACATTCCGAAGACAGCCATATGGGAGGAATTAATAGCTGGAGGAAAATCATGTCTTTATATACAGTATGAGTTTTTGTTGTTGCTACAAGCATTTGTCCTCCCACTCTTCATTCCTAGGATGCCATAATTCCTTGTTTAAATGAGGGGTGAGCAACCTCAGGAGACCAACACGGCCTGCCACACCCCTCTGTCTGGCCCTCAAGACTTGCCTCAGGCCACACCCTCTCTTCCCAGGCCACACCCCCTCATTGGCCTGGCTTCACACCTTCCTTGGGTCTGTTTACCTGTTTGGAGTACGTCCTTGGATTCTGATCGTGCTTCTTGCTTGCCTGGATGTAAAGGGTTGTGTGAATGTGTGCAGAACCTAGGCTATTGTACGGTACATTTACATCCATTGCTTTGCCCACCTTTGCCTTTGGACGTGCCTATCACTAACATTTTTGTTTAGTCGCCTTAGTCGTGTTCGACTCTCCATGACCCCATGAGCCAGAGCATGCCTTGGAAGCTCTCACTTCTCCTTTTTTATATCCATGGAGTTTTCTTGGCAAAATACTGGCGTGGTTTGCCAGTTCCTTCTCCACATCACTAACATATCACCACCCAAAAGGTTGCTCAGAAAGGAATGAAAAGTTTCGCCATAGGGCAGTGCGGCACGCTCCCAGGATGCACGCCAGCCCTGCCCCCGCCTGCTCTCTGCCCCCCATTGCCGGAGCATGAAGCTCCTCCACTGACTCTGGGCAGCTCCCAGGAGAATAGTAAAAACACACTAAAACATCAAACACTAAAAACTTCCCTAAACAAGGCTGCCTTCAGATATCTTCTAAAGGTCAGATAGTTTATTTCCATGACATTTGATGGGAGGGCGTTCCACAAGGTGGGTGCCACTACCGAAAAGGCCCTCTGCCTGGTTCCCTAAAACCTCACTTCTCACAGTGAGGGAACCACCAGAAGGCCCTTGGCGCTGGACCTCAGTGTCCAGGCAGAATGATGGGGGTGGAGACGCTCCTTCAGGTAACAAACTGCGGTTATCTGAAAGCGGAATTGGTGGTTCCAAGCTTCACTTCATGACTGCACCTGAGGGGGGAAAGTGGGGTGATGATAGCACGATGATGGCACTACCAGGAAAAGATTTAGGGGCAGAAGTGCTGGGTTTGACTCATCAGAATGATCAGGAGGGAGCCCCCCAACTGCAGCAGACATGGTTCACCACATTCTGAAAAAAGTGAGAAAAAAATATCATCTAAAGAGCAGCTTCTACCATAACAGTCTCAAATTATCTAACTGCACTGCTGGTGAATGATCCCAAGCTTCATTCACATAGCACTAAACAATGCTTCAGTGTGACGTCTGATTAGAAACATTTTCTTTAAAAAATTCTTTCTAAAGATAGTTCCCCCTTGTTCATCTTTTTAAGCAGCAGCATTTTCCAGCAGCAACGGCACCCCACAAAATACATTCAGGTGGTCCACAGCATGCCCACATTAAAATATTCATATTGATTTTTAACTGTATTTTTATTGCTCCTTTTATTTCCTGTGTTGTTTTCTGTTGTATGACCGTCTGAATTCTATGGAAAGCAAATTGTAATGCAATATAAGGAATAAAAGCGGCAATACAAACATAATTAAAAACCATACAGCAGCTACCACGGTGCATTACAATTAGTACAGCAGGCAGAAAAATCCTTACACGGTCGGCCAGGGCACTCAGCAATTTTCAAGTGGGCAGGGGGAGTGAGAGGATCGCTGATCAAGATACATTTAAAAGCCCTTTAAGTACCAAGAGTCACTAAAAGAAGGTTTGAACACTGCAAAAAGCTCTCCCAACACCACTTCTGGAACTGATCAGTGAGAAAGGCGCCTCAACACTTGAACTCTGTGCTTCCAGTTCCCATCACATACCGTATTTTTTGCTCTATAAGACTCACCTTTTCCCTCCTTAAAAGTAAGGGGAAATGTGTGTGTGTCTTATGGGGTGAATGCAGGCTGCGCAGCTATCCCAGAAGCCAGAACAGCAAGAGGGATTGCTGCTTTCACTGCACAGCGATCCCTCTTGCTGTTCTGGCTTCTGAGATTCAGAATATTTTTTTTCTTGTTTTCCTCCTCCAAAAACTAGGTGCGTCTTGTGGTCTGGTGCGTCTTATAGAGCGAAAAATACGGTAATTAGTCCGGAAGGAAACGATGGTTGATGGTCTCAGAAACCACTGAAACACCCGGGAGAACGAACAGGGTTTTTTTTTTTTTTGGTCTGTTACATTTGGTTAGATTTGTTATGTCCCTCCATGGTTCTCTCCTCACCTATTTTTAGAGGAAGGGGGGGTATAAATTTGAGAAAATATTTTATACTCACAACAACCCTGTGTGGTAGGTTAGGCTGAAAGATAGTACTGGCCCGAGTTCTCCCAGTGAGCTTTAAGGCTCAGTGTGGATTACTTTACCCTGTAACTTGTGTCGGAGATACATACAGATTGTTATGCGTGGCACACAGCAATCCTAGAGCCATAGAATTGTAGAGCTGGAAGAGACCCCTGTCATCCAGTCCATCCCCTGCAATGCAGAATCACAGCTGAAGAATTCCTTGCAGAAGCCATCCAACATCTGCTTAAAAACTTCCACTGTAAGAGAGTCAAGCACCTCCGGTGACAAGCAGGAATGGAGTAGGTCAAAGTTGTTTGAAAGAGTCCAACATGCACAACTGGACTCCATGACTATCATAAACGGGCAAGCAAGATTTTGGAACTTGTCCACAGTATGGGGTACAGCTGTCAAGTTTCGCTCCTAATTCCACTTCACCTCTAACATTTGGAATATATTTCCATAATTATGCCTGAGGGAAAGCACGGCTGCCTGAATCCGTCCTGCGAGGGTGCAATTCCTGACCCTAGGGTTGCAGCGCTCATCTCACTTTACTGGCCGAGGGAGCCAACGTTTGTCCACAGACAGGTTTTCCAGGTCATGTGGCCGGTACGACTAAGCCGCTTCTGGCGAAACCAAAGCAGCGCACAGAAACGCCATTTACCTTCCCGCCGGAGCAGTACCTATTTATCTACTTGCACTTTGATGTGCTTTCGAACTGCTAGGATGGCAGGAGCTGGGACCGAGAAATGGGAACTCAGCCCTTCGCGGGGTTTTAAACCACCGACCTTCCGATCGGCAAGCCCTAGGCTCAGTGGTTTAGACCACAGCGCCACCCGCGTCCATCATGACTACCACTCTCTTAAATTTCCTTCAGAGTCAATGCCAGCTGTGAACAAAAACATCTAAGGCACTTACTACATTTTCTGGGAGATGGAAGCTTCAAACAAAAGCGAAGAAGATGGCTGGAAGTGGAAAGGGGTCTGCCATTTCACCCTAAATCAGGGCCCGATTTACTTTTGATGAGGCCCTAAGCTACTGAAGGTAATGGGGCCCTTTATATGTCCAGCTGTCCTTTGTCAACAACAAATTGTTGCTGTTTTCCTCGTATTATATGCTATATGGTAATTTATGGACCTAACAGGTATCTAAAGCCATTTGCACATAACAAATAGGAGCCTACACAACATAAAACAAAACACTGTTGCTGTATGTAGGTTTTATTTTATTTGTTTTTTATCATAAATTTTGGAAATGTACATCCAGGTTTTTTTCCTTTTAATTTTTTTTGGGGCCCCCAAGAGAGTGGGGCCCTAAGCTATAGCTTATTTAGTTTATACGTAAATCCGGCAATGTCCTAAATAGAGATAAACTTAGCAAAAGGAAGTAAAGAGATGTAGTCTGTGTAGCCTTTCAAGTCTCTCTAGTTCTAAGAGCTCAGGATTTGGTACATAGGAATGAAGTTTCCGTGGCCACTAATTTGTCTCTGGAGGTATTACGGAATGCTAACAAACATTCTAAATTGCACAGAAGTTTAGATTCAGACAAGGTGGTGGAAAAGTGCAGCCCCCTCTTTTCATGCACACAATTTGCCTTTGGTGGGAAGGGGTTGAAGATGCAGTCCTTAGTCTTTCTCCCACTGAACACAGAGCTACAGATCTCTCCTATGAACTAGGATCCTCCCAAATAGATTCACTGTCTCTTTCCCGC
The DNA here is from genome assembly GCF_965113315.1 of Podarcis vaucheri. Lineage (NCBI taxonomy): Eukaryota > Metazoa > Chordata > Lepidosauria > Squamata > Lacertidae > Podarcis > Podarcis vaucheri. Next base: position 106,379,467 of record NC_138760.1, read on the forward strand.
AAAATCTGGGAAGGTGATTGTCTGCTCCTCCCCATACGAACTGACCCGGACCCTGTGATTGCCATGTGAGGCCTTCTTCATGTGCCTCCTCCACAATAGGTCTTGAGGGTAGCAACACGAAAATGTGCCTTTCCTGTGGTGGCTCTCCCCAAGGAGGCTTATCATGTATCATTATCATTCCTTTTCTCATAGGCCAATTAAGCAATCTATGGGCACTAAGGAGAGGTGTTGTTTTTGTTTGTTATTATGGGATGCCTTTTTGTGCGTGTGTTTTATATTGTAGACAGCCCTGTGCACTTCACATGAAGGGTGGCCTGGAAATTTAATAAATAATAATGGTAATAATAATAATAATTGTTATTCAGTGACCACAATCACCAAGGTTATTCCTGAGAAGATGCTGCAGCCACGGAGATCCCAGCCCATACCAGACATTCTGTAGCCCAGGGGTGGGGAAATTTTTACCCTCCAGATGTCGCTGGACTCCAACTCCCATCAGTCTTGACTATTGGCAGTGCTGGCTGGGGGGGGGGGTAGGGTGGGATATGTAGTTCAGCAACAACTAGAAGGACAAAGGTTCCCCACCCCTGGAGATGGCATTTCTCAGTCTGGCTGATTACTTGGGGCAAAAGTGGCAGAATTGACCCTACAAACCAGTCCCAAGCAATCCTGCATGCGCCAGCTCCCTCTACCCATGGCTGCCTGGTGCAAAGTACTATAATGGTAGTACCATATAGATGCAATGTACTATAATGGTAGTACTATAATGCACTGTACTGCCTAATGCAGTTGGGAACCTTCGGAGAAAGCGAAGACAGGTAATGCTTTCTGCAGATGCACGACCTGCATTTTATGACGCCATAATTTTATGGTGTTTTTGTGACTTTATTGCATGCGGCCATTACTGTTATTCGATGAATTGGCAGTTGACTCTTATTTGTGAATAAATCAATGTATTCCTACAGACTGAACGGGCCTTACTGTCTATTGAAGCATTACCTGCGTACAGCACATCTATCCCCTTCTCTGGCCTCTCTCACGCCCCCACCCTCAAACCGGATCGAAGCTGGCTTTGGACACATAAAAATACATTATTTCCTAAGACGGTGCAGGACCGATACCGGACAGAGACGGATGGTGCGTGCGGCTACCAACGCCGTGCGCAAACCCGGCTTCCCTAGCCGGCGGCGGCGGCGGGAGCAGAGTCAAGGTGGGAGCGAGAGTTGCAGGGCAGGTGGGCGACCCCCACCCCCCCAATCCCACGTGGGCCGCGTGCGCGCAACCCGCAAGTGAGTGAAAGTGGCGCCTGGAGAAAGCGAAGCCATAAGGGAGGAGGGGGGACACTGGAGGCGCCAGGTGCCAACTAGCCAGAGCGCAGGAACGCGCTAAAGCGCAACGCAGGCGAGGTGGTGGTGGCCCCCTAAGGAGATGCCAGAGGAGGAGGAGGAGGAGCAGGAAGGCGGCAGGACGCGCAGGGAAGCACCAAGGCGCTAGAGCGCATTGAGGAGCAGGCGGCGGTGACGGCACGCCCGGCCCCGAAGGGCGCCCGAGACACGTGAGGGGAAGCAGCCGGGGGCCGAGTGGGAGGCAGGCAGGCAGGGCTGCGAGGGGAGGGGACAGCCTGCCGGGGGGGGGGCGAGGAAGCAAAAGCGGAGCGCCAGCAGCTGCGCCGCGGCCCCTCGCTCGGAAGGCGCAGCAGCCTCGGCTCGCCCTGTGCGCAGCGCGCGCGGCCACCCTAGCCAAGCCGAAGCGCGCCCGGGCCGGCCGGGCAGCCCCCTTCTCGCCGCTGCCATGTTCAGCCGGAGCGCGCGGAAGCGCCTCTCCAGCCGATCGGTGAGTCCGCGACGATCGCGTGGTCTGGGAGACCCGGGGGGGGGGTAGGAATCTGCCGCGGGTCTAAGATGATGTCGTGGTCTGGGCGGGGGGAAAGAAACGTGTCCCGGAGAGCGAGCCCACCCTGGCAAGCGAGAGAGAGACCCCCCCCTCGTGCGCCCTGGCCAGGGCATCGCGCCTCACTGGGCACCTCCTCTCCAGCCCCTCCACCCTTTGAACAGGTTGGTCCGGGACCCCCCGCCCCACTGTGGCGCCCACCCGCTTCCAAAGGCAAAGCCCCAGCCAGGGCTAGGTCACAGCGCCTTGACTTGCTGCTCCCTTTGTCCAAGGCGCGGGGAGAACCGGGTCAGTTTCCCACCAGCTGGACCTTTTCAGATGCTAATCATCTCCTTCCACCACCCAGCGCTACTCTTCCGTGGAGGGAGATGCCGTTTCCCGATGGAGCGATTTATTAAATTTGTCTTTAGATAATTTAAAAAAAAAAATGTTTGCAAACAGATCTACTCCTCATTTCTCCTCATTTTATCAATGGGCGAGCAATCAGCTGGTGCGTCTTTAACAAGGTTGGGGCTGTTCCCCCCCCCCCCCCATTCATGCCAGGGAGGTGGGAGAAGGAGACAGAGAGCATGTTGTCTGTATTCATGGGATTCCTTCTTTTTCTTCAATGAAGTTGACCGCCTTGGGTGAGCTGGAACGAGAGCGGCCTTGCAACAACTGCGGTGACCAGTGTCCGGGCTTCGCACTTCATAAATGGAGGTAAGGAGACAAACGTTTCACACACACACAGAGTCCCCAAGGAGTTGTGAAAACAATGAGAGGCAGAGTGCAAGCTCGCTGGAAAGCCTATCACCCTGTGTGTGTTTGTGTGCTTAGAATGTGATCTCTGGACGTATAATAAAACTTGGTGGTTGGTGTTGTTGATTCCTCCCTGTCATATCGGTGTGCTGTTCTGTTGGGTTTGCTCAAGACTTCTTTCCGGCTTGTGATCATCCTTTCCTGCAATCATTCTCTGTGGCATTATCTGCCCCAGGTCTCACCACAAAGTTCCATAATTATTACTCCTGCTGCTTCAGTTTTGACGAACAACATTGAGTGACATTTCTCTGCGTGCTTCATTTGTGAGCAGGACCTGCCCTTCGTTTGTAGGTTTTGAGGTACTAACAGATGCATCTGATTTTAAGAAAAGCAACAACTCCGAAATCCACAGTCGGGCAATACTGACCAAAATGTCACTAAAGATTGTGCAGTCTTTTGAATTTTCCGGAAGTCGTCTTCAAGCTAGATGCTCCACAAAGCAGAGGTTGAGAATTGCATTTGTTACCGAATAATTGGTAGGCTGTTGAAGCCTTGAGGTCTATATTTTGTCGCAGTCTGAAGATGGTTACCTGACTTAACCATTAACAAAAAAAAAAACTTCCTTGCATTAGTGATGTATTGTCTTCTTAGCGATAGTGTGGTGTAGTGGTTAGGGTGCTGAACTAGGACTTGGGAGACTAGGGTTCAGATCTCCACTCAGCCATGAAACTCACTGACCTTGGAGACCAGTCCCCATCTCTCAGCCTAACCGACCTCACAGGGTTGTTGTGAGGACAATATGGAGAGTGGGGAGAGCCATGGATGCTACCTTGAGCTCCTTGGAGGAGAGGAGGGATAAACAAGCAAAATCAGCCAGTAAAAATAAAATGAGTGCTGAAGAGGGCAATGGAACTGTTACAGAAAGAATTCACACAGATGGAAGCTGTCTCTATGCATGTAGAAGTGTGGAGAAGCAGTGGCAGACCTTTGGGGTCTCAAATTACAGCGGCGCCACGTGCTACGCTAAAATTCACCCCCCTGCCTCTCTCCCTTCCATTCTGCATCATAGTTGTGGTGCCCCTTGTGACACCCGCAAGGCTCTGTGCCCAGTGTGACTGAACTGGTTGTTGTTGTCGTTTAGTTGTGTCCGACTCTTTGTGACCCCATGGACCAGAGCACGCCAGGCACTCCTGTGTTCCACTGCCTCCCGCAGTTTGGTCAAACTCATGTTAGTAGCTTCGAGAACACTGTCCAAGCATCTCGTCCTCTGTCGTCCCCTTCTCCTTGTGCCCTCCATCTTTCTCAATATCAGGGTCTCTTCCAGGGAGTCTTCTCTTCTCATGAGGTGGCCAAAGTATTGGAGCCTCAGCTTCACGATCTGTCCTTCCAGTGAGCACTCAGGGCTGATTTCCCTTGGTTTGATCTCCTCCAGCACCATAATTCAAAAGCATCAATTCACACTCCCCTAAATCTGCTTCTGGGAGGAGGGTACACTTGTTGATTTATACAGCTCAGTTATTGTGTACAGAGGCTGGTCACCTGCTGAATACAACGTGTGAACCCCTCTGTGGCCACTTGAGAGGAAAGTGAATTCCTAAAACTGCTGTGGCTACAGTTGTCAGGTGAGCTTTCTTTTCTCTTCGTCTGCTGGGAAAAGCAGTGGTCCTCTCAAAGCACCAGTGCAGTTCTGGACTCTGCTACAGACTTTCTGGATGCGCTGAGAGTGCTTCACTGTTGCGCTGTTCGAATGTGCTTGCTTTACTGTATTTTTAAATAACGTGGATGCTTATTTTAATGTTTCAATGAAATGGTTTGATTGGGCATTTTTATTTACATGCTTTTACATTGTTTTGCAATTGGTTTTGATACTTGTAAGCTTTGGCAATCAAGCACCATATAAATTCATGAAGGTCAATAAGAATACACCAGCCTTCCCCAAGCTGGTAACCCTGCCTGCCCGAGATGTGTTTGGACTAGAGACATTAATAGTCAGGACTGGTGAGAGCTGAAGTCCCAACACCTGGAGAGAACCATGTTGGCTACCCCTGTCATATACCTTAAGGATTCTGACCATGCCTGCCTTTTCCTTAACTGTGACCCGGAACTGTAGGATGGCAACAACAGCTTTTGTTACAGGGAACCAGGTAGAGGGCCTTCTTGGTAGTGGCACCCGCCCTGTGGAACACCCTCCCACCAGATGTCAAAGAGAAAAACAACTACCAGACTTTTAGAAGACATCTGAAGGCAGCCCTGTTTAGGGAGGCTTTTTAATGTTTGACACACTATTGTATTTTAATATTTTGTTGGAAGCCACACAGAGTGGGGTGGACTATAAATAAATAAATAAATAAATAAATAAATAAAAATTCCTACCCAGATGCATAGTGTGTGTGTGGGGGGAGAGGCCTAACAGGACAATTGCTTGGGGTACAAAAAATTTTAGGGACTCATATAATTGTAGAATTGGAAGGGGCCACAATTGCCATCTGGTCCAACCCCCTGTAATGCCGGAATCTTTTGCCCAACGTGGGGCTTGAACCCACAACTTTTAGCTTTAGAGTCTCATGCTCTACTGACTTGAGCTATAGAGCCAGGAGCCATTGGCTGGTTTTAATTTAGTTTTATTGTATGACGTTGCATAAGAAAGTATATTATTGAAAACCGTAAGGCATCGTGCAATTATCCGCAAGTTGATGCCATATATATATATATATCCTTAGATTTATTCATGCCAACTCTTAACTGTATTCTTTGAGAGGTGGTCATGCACTCTACATTTATAAAACCCGTTTTGAAAATCAGTACTGTACACATAAACATTTAACATGATGAGCCACTGGTTTTGTGTGGCACCTTGTGTGGTGAGCCATCAGAACCAGAGCTTGGGACATCTTATCAGTGAAGTATTTTCAACTCCCCACCCCACTGGGCCCTTTTGGACGGGAGGGCTTCTTGTGTGAATAACTTCTTCCTGGCTCTGCTTTGGTCCTTTAACTCTGACTCACCTCTGACAGCTGCTTGCAGCTCAGCCCTCGCATCTTTTTGCAAGATCTGCATGTTTCTGTGCAAGAACGCCTTGCAACCGCCTTACCGTAGGGTGAGAAACTCCTGCAACCCCAGGGTACAGCCTGTCTCATTACATGATTCACCGTGGGTTGAGTGGGTGCATTTGCAGTTTGCTGTAACAGGACATTTTCTACTGCTGGCTGCAAGCCCTGCTTAGATGGAGGAGCCATTGCAGCCTTGACTATCCTGGCAGTGCTGTTGAGAAATCTTAGGGAGAGAAGCTACCCTGGACCTACCGGGGGGGGGGGGAGTTAACCAAGAGACACAGCCTTTTCTGTAGTGGCTCCATCCTGACAGGATGCCCTTATGCAGGAGGGATTCCTGGCAACCTCCTTATATTTACTTCTTATTATCATTGTTATTATTTACTGCATTTATATACCGCCCTATACCCGGAGGTCTCAGAGTGGTTCACAGAAAGGATCAGCATAAAACCCAATTATATATATATATATCTTCAAAAGCACGTCAAGTGCAAGTAGATAAAGATGTTTTTCCTGTTTCTCGTTTTATTTGGTAGACGATCTTGAGGACAGGTTTTTTTAAACTCATGTTATTTAAAAATAAAAATAAAAAGTTCATGGTTCCAAGCTTTTCTTCCAATTCCTGCACTCATATTTGATGGCACAGCTGCCCATGGGTAGCCAAGTTCATGCCCTATATATATATATATATATATATATATATATATATATATATATATGTAATCTCCTTAGATTTATTCATGCCAACTCTTAATTGCTCTCATGGTCCTAGAGACCATGGTTGGACTACAGCACCTATCACCCCTGACCCCTGGCCATGATGGATGGAGCTGCTGGGCATTATAGTCCAACATCATATGCAGGCCACCAGGCTGCACCCAAGAAGTCTATAGTCCTTTTCAGAAGTTCCCCTCATGGTGTCTAGGGATAATATGTGATAAAGGGGAGCCACACTAGGGTGAAGGTGTTGTCCTGCCTCCCACACACTTACAAACAAACCACACTGCAGCCAACCAAATGCAACCAACAAAGCTCTGCAACCCTCTAATTTCTTGCAGTGCCAAAAAATTTATACACACACACACACACAAATAAAGGAACTACCCACCTGATGCTGACACAGAAACCTTGCTCGAACACTATGCAATAGCACGAAAGAACGTGATCCACCGTCTCTCTCTCTCCTCTCTTACCAAATGTAAACGAACAGTGAAAAAGACTCTATGAATCAAAAGGAGACATGCTCTATGCACTTTTCCATGTTTATTTGTGTTTTGTTAACACAAGGGCTAATATTTGGAGAGGGGATGGGCAGTAGGGTGACCTCAGGCTGATACCTAATTCTCCTATGGTCCAGGGCTGAGGCTGTGCACATGGAAGGGCTTAAGAGACCTCACAGGGTCCCTTCTAGCTGTTGCACTTGTTCTCATCCACGGAGCTGACCAAAGGGACAAAAAGAGCCACAGAGAGGAGACCTTTTCCAGTATGCAGTGTGGAGGTATCAGAGCTGCACGGATGTGAGAAGATCTATTTGCATCCCGTTTCGTAGCAGTGCTGCAATTCTGTTGGGCTGTCTCTGCCTCTGCAGGTGAAGACAAGCTGGTGTGGTGCAGTGGTTCAAAGTGTTGGACCAGCACCTGGCAGACCAGGGTTCAAATCCCCACTCAACCACGAACCCCAGGAGATCAAGGTTCAAACCACCCACTCACCAGGTGACCTTGGGGGCCAGCCACTGTCTCTCTCAGCCTAACCTTGTGGGGGGCTAAATGAGGAGAAGACCTTCCAAGACACCCTTTCTTTAACTATATTAATGAACCAACCCAAGACCTTGTTATACCAAGCGCCATCACCCAACTGAGCTTCATCTCTTCCATCCAAGATGACATATGTGCCTAACCTGTGTGAACATGTGCTGGTTCATTTTTGAAAGCCACCTGAACCCGCAGTATTAAATTGGAGGGTTTTAAGCAGAGGTCGGATGGTCATCTGTCATGGATGCTTTAGCTAAAATTCTTGCAATGCAACTCTACAATTCTGTGAATTTTGTATGTTAATTATGCATTGTCTGAAGTCCCTGGATCAACAGCCAACTAGTTTCACTGTGAACCCTTGAGATACGATTCCTTCCCCCCCTTGCTTCCCTCCACCCCCACCTCGGGAACCAGCCAAAATATGCCATTGCCACGAACCATGACCCTCTTCTAAGGAGGAAGAGGCAGAACATCATCTCCTATATTACACTGGGCTCCAGAGGCCTTTGGGACACCCCAAAGCCCAGCATCTCTGCAGGGGACACCCCCTTCTCCCCAGTAAAGAGGATGGGGACCTGCTTTTGTGGTCATGCTGGCTCGCTAGAGGAGATAGGGACACTCTTTGCGGATTCCCTGTTTATTTACTTCTGTCATGGGCACCTGACTGGCCACTGTGAGAACAGAATGCTGGACTAGATGAGTCATTTGCCTGACCCAGCAGGGCTCCTTGTATGTTCTTAGGATGACTTACTCATGGCCTGGAGGCCTGATTGAATCCCCCCCCAGCAAATTTTTCTAATCAACTAAGGAGGGGAGGCAGACTGTGGGTGGGTGGCCACTCCCAGCATGTGGACTTTAGCGGGTTGGCCAAGGTTGAATGCTGCCTTTGGGCCAAAGAAGGCAGCCTTAGTCAGAATCAAGTTCTTTACTTATTTATTTATTGAGCAATTACACTCTCGTTTACCCTTAGAAATATATGTGCCAAAGGAAATCTGATGTTGGGATTATGCGCCCCCATTGGTGACTAGTTATTCCAGTGTAAATGGCTTTATACTTTCTGTGCATCTAATCTATAATTTGTCATCTTGCTCACTTACCTTGCCTGAAAAGATTATTTTTTTTGGGGGGGGGGAGTTCTTCACAGCCTGTTCTGGTGTTCAGAACAGCCCCGAATAATTTGGCTTTTGTGGTTTTGTACACAGAGGAAAAAGCTACAAGCCTGTTTCAGCCACATTAAAATGCTTGATAAAGCTAAAAGAAAACAATAGGTTTCAAGGGAATGTACAGCTTAAGGAAACAAGGCTAGATCAATTAACCACTGGGGTTCTTAAGCTTCTTTCTCGTAATCTTTTAACTGTACAGTTTTTGCTGTTAAATGTAAATTGGACTTGGGGCTTCAAAGATGGGAATTTACAAGATACCTCGGGGAGGCTAGAGTTCTAAGCCTGTGATACATTCAGAAAGCAAATTGTCCCAATTGCTGATGCAAGCGTTGTGCATTTATTATCATTATGTGGAACCTTATGCTTCCTAATTAGCCATGATTTCTTTTTTGCCATGATCTGTGCTGCCGTTTTATTAACCTGGGCAAAAATTGCTGTGGCTAGAAGATCAAAGGGGATGTTTAAAAGTCCTTCGTGAAAGGAGGAGAATGTCTTGACTGACGATTGAAAAATATTCCTGGATCTATCTTTCTCTCTTCCTTCTCTGTAGGATGCATCACTTAAAAGGAAAAAAAGAAAAATGGAATTCCAAATGTTCTCTTCGGAGACACACATTTCATTTTATGTGATTTCATTCCTCTCCCTTTAAGAGCTAATTTGCACTGTACTTCTAGTTCGTTATTTTAATTTACAGGATGTGGCCTGTTTTACAATCTGTCCTTTCCTTAAATTGCTTTCAGAAACATTCTCCTGAAAGTACAGTTTCAATTAGAGCAATTAGCCATACAAGGGGGGGGGGGGGGGAGAGAGAAGAGAGGAGAGAGAAGAGACCATGTTATAGTCTCCTATAGTATAGGAAGTTGCCCTGGGGGCCTATCAGACCCCCTCATCAATGATGGCTCCTCCTTTTCCCCTGCCCCTGCCATCATTGCCCCTTCCTCCTCTGTGTCTGTGCCGGCAACCACCTTCCAAAAGCTGGTTTTTAATAGAGTAGAGAGGAGGGAAGTTGGGAGAGGAGCTGGAGCCACCCATCTCCTGTCATAATACTGATGTTGACAGAAAGAGGGGACCAGAAATATGCAAGGCCCTCTAATTATACAGCAGAGCCGAAGAATGAAACATAATACAATCTTAAATGGGATTAAATACAAAATACAGTCGTACCTTGGAAGTACAGTGGTACCTCGGGTTAAGTACTTAATTCGTTCCAGAGGTCCGTTCTTAACCTGAAACTGTTCTCAACCTGAGGTACCACTTTAGCTAATGGGGCCTCCTCCTGCTGCCGCGCCGCCAGAGCACGATTTCTGTTCTCATCCTGAAGCAAAGTTCTTAACCCGAGGTACTATTTCTGGGTTAGCGGAGTCTGTAACCTGAAGCGTATGTAACCTGAGGTACCACTGTATATTGGGAAAGCCCTGTTGGACATTCGGTTTGCAAAAATAGTTCGCAAACTGGAACAGTCACCGGGTTTGCGGCGTTCGGGACCCAAAACGTTCAAAAACTAAGCTGTTCGAAAACCAAGGTACAACTGTATGTATATTGGGAAAGCTTCCATAAAACACTTGGCCTTAAGCTTTGTGGGGTGGAGGGTACCCTTCAGTGATATTTTGCTGAGCATAAATGGTATTCTTAAATGGGCACTTACTGCTGACTTTGGAGCACAATGGGAAATGACTTCTTATTAAGATTACCAGATGTCCCCATTTCCTGGGGACAGTCCCCAGATTTACAAATCCGTCCCCATACAAAATCCATTGAAGTTGAAAAGTGTCCCCAGATTCATTGAAAAAAATCTGGTAACCTTATCTTGGGTATGTAAGTCCAGACCAAACCATTTCTTTAGCAGTCCCACTCAGAGACATACTCAGGCTCCCATGTACCCTTGAAGAGTTTGGATTTGATATCCCGCTTTATCACTACCTGAAGGAGTCTCAAAGCGTCTAGCATTCTCCATTCCCTTCCTCCCCCACAACAAACACTCTGTGAGGTGAGTGGGGTTGAGAGACTTCAGAGAAGTGTGACTAGCCCAAGGTCACCCAGCAGCTGCATGTGGAGGAGCAGGGAAGCGAACCCGGTTCACCACATTACGAGCCCACCACTCTTAACCACTACACCACACTGGCTCCCTTGGCAAGGAGATGTATTGGTGCCCCAGACTGTCAGAGGAACCAAACGAGTGGAGAGGCGTGATTTTGGCGTCCCCTTGGGTGACTTCACTGACCCCTAGGTACACCTCTTGACCCCCTTTGGAATATGGGGGTTCAGATATTTCCATCAGGGAGCCCAAACGCTGTGCTAAAAATGGCCCATTTCGCAAAACTGTCTTGTTTTGACTCGTAGAAGCTCTCTGGGGGTCTCAGGCTGAGTTCTTTCTGAGCTTTGAGACAGTTTTAGGGGAGATGCCAGTTATTGAGTTCCTACTACAGTGTTACCTTGGTTGTTGAACTTAATCTGTTCCAGGAATCCGTTCGACTCCTGGAACGGTTTGAAAGCCACATCCCTGGCTGCAGGAGCTTCTTGCACTCAACCGGAAGCCGTGGAAGCCCCATCGGATGTTTGGCTTCCAAAAAACGTTCGCAAACCGGAACATTCACTCCCGGGTTTGTGACGTTCAGCAGCCAAAACGTCCGAGTACCAAGGCAACCAAGGTATGACTGTACCTCAGTGCAGATGCTCCACTTCGGAGCGATAGGCCCTTCCAATAGCTCTGAACTGCGACACTCACAATGTTTTTACAAACCTCCAGGCTAACGTTATGCCCCCTTTTTCTGATGTTCAGGCTATGTGTGGCGTTGCTTATGTAGCTGGAATGGCACCAAGCTGGCCCAAGAGCGAAGAACAGAAGCAGGCTGGCGGAACTGCAAAGTTTGCAGAAATACACACACACACACACATATATAAATAAATATGGGGAGTGGCACTTAAAAGGAGGGGGGAGCCTCAGAACGCATATAATGAGGACTGAGCATGCTCAGTAGCCATGGAACGCTGGGGCAACAAAAATGGGCTTGGAGAGAGGATTGAGCACAGCAGCTGGAATCGTAAACTTGTAATGCTTCTCGCTGCAACATTCTGTTTCAGTTCCTTCTTGTCTGCATTAGCTAGTGGTCATTGTGGGTGTTGCTGAAGCTCCTGTTAGATTTGTTGCTGTTGGGCATCCTGAATTCATAATTTGAAAAGAAAAGAAAGATCACTTGGAATTGCCCCTAATTTCTCTGAGCTTGTTTTGAATCTCTGGAGATGTTCCTTTAGTGTCTGTGTATTTGTATATGTCAGAATATCTTAATACCTGTCCGCGCCATAGCAGTTGACTTGCGATGCTTAGATTTCATAGCTAACCAAAGCGCGTTCTTATTTTAAATACCTGAGAATTTTCCACACAGAAGATCATCTGCAAACCAGCTGAGATCTGAACGGTGTTGAAATATTCATCTGCGTATGTTGTGGAAAGTCCCAGGGATGTCCTTGTATCCCCCCCTCCTTTTAAACAGATGAGGAGAAGTAACTGTGGTGGCACTTGCAGAAGGTGGCATTGTGTGTGCAAGTGAAATCCTGCTAACTCCTAGGGAGTCAGGTTGCTGTTTCCTAATCAGATCTGCTTTGCCTTAATCTGCCTTCCATTCAGCTTGTTAACAAGCTTTGGGCCTTGAATAAAGCTGTCATTGGAGCTGGGTGGCTGAATGGCTATTAGGAGTGCCTTTTGCATAATGCTCTCCTCTCTCCACAAAAAAAAGGCCCAGGGAAAAAAGCGGTGGTCTGCTGAGAGAATAGGACAGGGAATTTACAGCCTGTCCCTAATGCAATTAGGATGAATATCTAAACCTTTAAGGGCAACAAATGGTTACTAGCTAGAGATGAATGAGGCAAGCTGCATTTGCCATCCTGAGGTCTTTTGAGGATGATAATAAATGGCCTATTCAGATGGACATGATTTGAAGTTAAATGCGCCACTGCCTTTTGTTGCGGGCCATAAAATATTCTGGTTGGGGCCTGGTATTTTCTGATCAATGTGTGTGCAGGCACCTCATGGATCTTTATTGCATTCTTGTGTGGGAGGAGGGTGCTGCCGCTAAAACTCTCCCGGCTAGAAATGTTGTTGCCATAGTTATGATTCCTTTTTTGCAGTAGCTTAAAATATCAGGGTGAGAGTGCGGAAGACTCTTGACTGGCACGTGAAACAATCACATTAGAGCTCCAGTTTCCTGAGTCCTTGCACACTTGGCGGAGGGAGCGCTGGGATCTGCCTTTCACTGCCATTCCATCATCTTGGACTGTCAAGAATTCAACATGCCAGGTGCCTCCTATTGTGTCATGCAACTTTCCCCTTGTCTTCTCAGGTCCAATCCAACACGCTTAGTAGGTTACAGTGCGTGGCATCCAATTTAGGCTGCAATCCGAACTCTATTTACATAGAAGTAACCTCCATTGAATTAAATGAGACTTGCTTTTGAATAGACATGGTTAGGATTGCAGCCATCGTTACTAAATTGTTGTTGTTGTTGTTATATTCAGTGTTTTTTTCTTGGGAGACGCATAAGTACGCATACTCCTAAACATTTTGTGAATCTAAGTTTGGCCTCATTGAGAGGCAGTATTTCAATATGAGTAGAAAATGAGAGTACCCCTAAACATTTTTTTTAGGGAAAAAAGCACTGATTATATTTATACCCTGCCCATCTGGCTGGGTTTCCCCTGCCACTCCAGGTGGCTTCCAGCAGAATATGAAAACATAAAATGTCAAATATTACAATCAGAATATCAATGGATTTAAGTTACCTAAATCAAAAATTGGATATTGCTGTGTAGCACTTAAGAAAGCTAACTTTCTTTTGACCAGGGGTCAGCAAACTTTTCAGGGGGGCGGTTCACTGCCCCTCAGACCTTGTGGGGGGGGCCGGACTATATTTTGAAGGGGAAAAAATGAACCAATTCCTATGCCCCACAGATAACCCAGAGATGCATTTTAAATAAAAGCACACATTCTATTCATGTAAAAACACGCTGATTCCCAGACCATCTGTGGGCTGGATTTAGAAGACAGAAATGGTGGAGGTTGTAGTGTAGCATCATCTGGTGGGTCCAAAGTTCCCCAGCCCTACCATAGGCATTTGGTTGGCCATTGTGTGTGGGGAAAGGGTGCTGGGATTAGATTGGTCTGATCCAGCAAGGCTCTTTTTAGCACTTTCAAACCTCAACATCCAGGAATGCAAAGATACCATTTTGAATTCATGCAGAAATCCTCATTTTAATTAGCCAACTTATTCAGTCTTCCCGAGTGCTGCACGAACAGACCGTTCAGTTATTATTCTGCCCATTGTGATCTACCGGTGTGGCCATTTCTGGCACACTATTCTGCGACCTGTCTTGCAGTGGCATGGCTCGTATCTGCGTGAGAGCATTGTTTGTGGTGGTTATTACTCTTTCTGCCACCGTGGCTCCAGGAGGCCGCTCGCTGCATTGCTCTCACCAAGATTTATGCGTGGTCCAGGCCTTACAAAGGAGCTGGGGTCTTAGATGCTCCCTTTCTTAGACATTCAATTAATAACTGAAGCATTTAAGTGCTAATTCTTCTTTGCAGAATTTCAGGAATATTCCGACTCCCAGCTAACTGGGTTTATTTTCGGTCTTTGCTTTGACTACTGGCACAGATTTTCAAAGGGCAAAAAGAGAGAGGGGGTGTTAAAAGTGTCTGTTCAAAGTAGCAATGGAATGAATAACAGTGAATGATGAAGCAATTGTTTCTGGTTGGAAGAAAACACACACACACACCCAAAATTGCCTGAATTATTGCTCCCATATGCGTCAAGTATTTTTGTAATTTTTCACACCCACATTTGCACTTCGTTCCTCTCATGAGTAACATGCTTTGGAACAGTCTGCTCAGCTTTGCTGGATTTGATTTATAAAGCAGCTTTTAATCTTAAGAGGAGGCCTCTGGATGGAGGCTAATGCAATGCACTTCTGTTTCGAGCACTTAACCTCTGCTGCTGAAATAGGGGGAAGCATATTGAGGCTATGATCCAAATGGATAGTTGCAACTCAGTCAGGACCGGCCCAAGATATTTTGACACCTGAGGCAATCCATGAATTGGCACCCTGCTCCCTGCCAGGGAAGAAGGGGTGAGTGAGGATCCAAAAGTGTGTGGGAGGGTTAAGAGCTATATCATGATATGCTGTCCCTGTGGATTTTGCTGCCTGAGGCAGTCGCCTCACCTTGCCTCATGGGTGGGCCGGTCTGAGCTCAGTGCAGTTTGTTGTGAACTTGGATGTTGGGATGTGGTATCTAATATTAGGGCAGAACTATACCTGATCTCCTGCCAACCTAGCAGTTCGAAAACACGTCATGTGCAAGTAGATAAATAGGGACCACTCCAGTGGGAAGGTAAACGGCGTTTCCGTGCGCTGCTCTGGTTCGCCAGAAGTGGCTTAGTCATGCTGGCCACATGATCTGGAAGCTGTCTGTGGACAAACACCTGCTCCCTCAGCCTATAGAGCAAGATGAGTGCGCAACCCCAGAGTCGGTCATGACTGGACCTAATGGTCAGGGGTCCCTTTACCTTTACCTTATACCTGATATTCGGTGAAATGTAGCTTTCCCTGGTACATTCGTAAAGTAACAATAAAAATCAGTCACAGGAACTTCAGTCTATAGTTCCTTGCTTCACTTTTCTAAGCAATTTTTTTGTTAAATGAGAAAGCTTTGCTGAATTATTATTATTACCTAGTCACTTTACACAAGGGTTGAAAAGCAGCTTACAAATAATGCTAAAATTCACAGTGCAAAATCATTCAAAGCAAAGTGCAGTATGATACAATACTCAAGCATTAAATACTACTGCATTCCCTAACATGGGTCTCACCACCACAGATAACCAAAGCAGAAGGAGGGGGCGGGGATATGCCTCCAACTGCTGGAAAGAAAAACACTCAAATAAATGCCTGAGAGAGATGAAATGTCTTTGCCCATCAATGCAAAACCAAAGGAAACTGATCCCTGGAATAAAACCATGTTGAATACTGCCTCTGTGTTAGAAGGGAGGTTAGCCTGCTGTTGCTGTCCAGTAGAGGTCTTCTTCAAAAGTGTGACCAATATCTCTTTGAAATGGACTCTGCAAGGAGGTGGCAAAGCCTGATTTGCACTCCATTGAGTTACATCCCCTCCCTAGAGTTTCCCAATACTGGGAAATTCTTAAAGGCACAGAGATTGGTTCTGCAGGAGGCCTGTCTTGGTTGCTTGGTTTCTATAGCCTTTTTTTAAAAAAAAAAAGTGGTGGGCAACTTTCTTTTTTATGTATAGCATTTTTTCCAGCAAGGGCTCAGAGACTGGTTTATTTTATTTTATTATTTATTAAAGTGGTGTGTGTGTGTGTGTGTGTGTGTGTGTGTGTGTGTGAGGGAGAGAGAGAGAAAGAGACAAAGGAGCAGGTGTAGTGTACACGTTGTGCTTGGCAAATACAAGGCAACTCTGTCTAAAATATTTGACTTCTTACAAGTTACTCTGGATTACATTTCAAGGGTTTAAAGGGGCTTTGAAAAGCTGCCTGATTGAATTACTTTTCAGATCAATTGTGCAAATCCACAGCTGGTGTAACGGGCCCTGGAGCCGAGAATATGACGTTGACAGCCGCCAGTAAACATTTGGTGCCTTGGGCTTCACCTGGTACTTAAATTAGGGAATAGGATTCTTTGTCCGTATTGGATGTCAAAGGGGTGTTCCGCCGTTTACACATGCTCTATATCTTGGGATGTGGTTTAACAAAAAAATAAACGTCGTTTTGGGGGAACGGCAGCTTACACTGTGTGTATTAACATGTTGATTGGCATGGAATGACCACCCCAAATCTGATCATTTCTGATGTCATCTATCCCTTCCCTGCTAGACTAAACAAAATGTCGTCCCCCCACATTTCATACTTGAGGAAATGGGCCAGTTTCCTACTGTCTATGATCAAACTGATAACAGTGACAAGTTGTCTGAACTGCATGCACCCTGTTTTATAATGTAAATGAACATTTGCCATTCCTCCTCTGGCCTTGGCAACAGAGATGCCCCATCATTTATTTTAAGGAGATCTGTCAGGAATATGGGTTTGCTGGAGGACAGTGGGGTCTGCTGTTGCATCTCTGGTTTAGACGCTTCCTTATTGATGCCCACCACTGTTTTTCCACTAAGAGGGGAGATGCAGTGATGGTTCTGCAACCCATCAAGAGAAAAGTGGGAGAGGGACAAGGAATTTGTGGGAGAGAAGAAGCCATTGTTTCTTTAGGAAAAAGAACCAGGCTGACTAGAAGTAGAAGAACATAGGCTGACCAGAGAGCCAAGCCTTCAGACCAGGAATGAACAAGCTAGGAATAAACACTGACATCCAGAGGCAGAAAACCCTTAGAGCAGTGGTTCTCAAACTTGGGTCCCCAAATGTTTTTGGCCTACAACTCTCATGATCCCTAGCTCACAGGACCAGTGGTCAGGGATGATGGGAGTTGTAGGCCAAAAACATTTGGGGACCCAAGGTTGAGAAAGTCTGCCTTAGAGGCTCAGTTAGCTGACGGAGAGGGGTTTCCAAGAACAAAGATGTGGATAAGGTACTCAAGAGTTTCTGTGAGAGCTACATTTTCCTACTATGAGTGCTGAATGTACCGTATTTTTCGCCCTATAAGACGCACCAGACCACAAGACGCACCTAGTTTTTGGAGGAGGAAAACAAGAAAAAAAAAATATTCTGAATCCCAGAAGCCAGAACAGCAAGAGGGATCGCTGTGCAGTGAAAGCAGCAATCCGCTCCATAAGACGCACACACATTTCCCCTTAATTTTTAGGAGGGAAAAAGTGAGTCTTATAGAGAAGAGAAGAAGAAGAGTTTGGATTTGATATCCCGCTTTATCACTACCCGAAGGAGTCTCAAAGCGGCTAACATTCTCCTTTCCCTTCCTCCTCCACAACAAACACTCTGTGAGGTGAGTGAGGCTGAGAGACTTCAGAGAAGTGTGACTGGCCCAAGGTCACCCAGCAGCTGCATGTGGAGGAGCGGAGACGCAAACCTGGTCCCCCAGATTACAAGACTACGGCTCTTAACCACTACACCACACTGGCTCTGGGTGCAGATTCCTAACCCTGATGGAAACAAATGTAGGTTTTTGAGAGGAAGAGTTGTAGCTTAGCAGCAAAGCATGTCTTTTGCACCCAAAACGTCCCAGGTTCAATCCCTGTCAAGCAGGGCTGGCAAAGACTCCTGCCCAAGAACCTCGACAGCCACTGCCTGCCAGTGTCAACAACTGAGTTAGATGGACCAAAGGCTTGACTGGATGTAAGAAGGCCTCCTATGTTCCCAAGTACCTATAATGTGTTTTCCCTCCAGTGCATCGGGCATCGAGTGTCCTTCAGCAGGCTTTTAGGTAAGCCAAATCAGGATGTGCCATGATTGTTTTAAAGGGGAAGCCACCTGTGTTTCTGGGTGCTCACACACTCTTACGCATAACTGGCAAGAGCCCCTGCTATTGATTAATGCAAGGAGAAGACAGCAATGGCACCTTCCTTGCCTTGTATCCCAGAGCTTCTGTTATGCATAATTTCCCAGGCAACTTGGGGAGTTCGGAGTCAAGGAAGGCGCTAGGCTAGGGGCATAAAATGACAGCAAGGCTGTCACACATAAACACATCTGAAAGGAGTTCATAAATACAGTGGTACCTCGGGTTACAGACGCTTCAGGTTACAGATGCTTCAGGTTACAGACTCCGCTAACCCAGAAATAGTACCTCGGGTTAAGAACTTTACCTCAGGATGAAAACAGAAATCACTCGGCGGAGGCGTGGCGGCGGCAGCGGGAGGCACCATTAGCTAAAGTGGTACCTCAGGTTAAGAACGGTTTCAGGTTAAGAATGTACCTCCAGAACGAATTAAGTACTTAACCCGAGGTACCACTGTATTTCCATTAAAATTCTGTCTCAAAGATGCTTGCCATTCCCTTTGTCACTGATGGAGAACAATTGGCAATTGGCTTTAAAAGGGAATACATTAATTAGTTTGAATCAATAAAATTTGCTAAAAGCAAAATGAGGAAAGTAGCATGCATATTTTCACCCCAGATTTTTTTTTTTTTTGGGTGTGTGTGTGTGCATATACCAATACTATATATTCATATTCACTGCCTATTACAATGGGGTCTTGAATCCTTCCTGAATATTCAGCATTCTTTAGATCTTGGTAAACTGCCCAGGGCTTCCTGAATTAGCAGAACATAAAATCCAGCAACTCTAATCCAAGGAGGATCCACAGACTAGAGAAAGGAACAATGAACACTGCCAATGACGATAGAGCCATATTGTTATTCACAGACTCTGAACATCCTTTTTAAATACCAGCAAGGAACCTATTAGGAGTAGCAGGAACAGGAAGATCAAGTGACTTCCTGTTCCATCCTGCCCTCAGCATATGGGAGCCAGGTTATCCGAAGGCGTCTGTAATTTGCTGCGGAAGGACATGAAATGGCATTTGAGGCTGACAAGGATTTGCTGCTGTCTCCAAATGCCAGGCTCTGTCACTCGCTGTTCAGCTTCTGAGCTAAGGTGACATTTTCACTCTGCACAGGGAAAGTACATATACATATGTGCTTGTTCTCGAGATGAATCTCTTCCCATTGACCCAATTATCTGTGCCTATAATAATAGTCTTCACAAGACTAAACTCTATGCGGCCTCCAGATCTGATGACGGTTTCCTGGAGGCATAAATGGAGGAAGGGATAGCAATATAGGAAAGTGGTTGGAACTGCTGGCCTGTGGCCCTGATTAGTCCCTCCAGGCCACCGTAGGGTGAACCACACAGACCTTTCCTTCAAAGCACACTCCTGGTTCTTCATCTGCAGCCATGGCTTGAAGTTTCAGTCAGCTGATGTTGTATGACATCAGGTGATTGAAAGGTGGGTGGCTCTATAGGGGGTCATCCGCTTCTAGGTCCAGCCCTCCACTGGGAAGTCATTCTCCATCCCTGCTAATGGAAGTCATTGCATCTTACCCTTCTCCCACCCGCTTGACCCATGCCTTAACTCACTAAGGGGTAGTCAACCTGGTGCTCTCTAGATGTTGGTGGTCCAACTCCCAGCACTGATGGTCCAACTCCCAGTGACCATGCTGGCTGACACTGTGGGGAGTTGTAGTCCAATAACATTTGGAGGGCAGCCATTTACCTTCTCCTTCCCTTCCCCTCCCCACCCTGCTAAAAATGCATGGGGCTTATGTTGCGAAAGTTTCACTCCTTCATTTGTTCATAATTTTATTTGTATGCTGGTTTTCCAGAAAGAGAATCGTGCTCAAAGCAGCTTACGACAAAGAAAACAGGGCTACATCTCAAACTCAACAATTTCATAATAACACGATAAAACATCATAATAGCAAATATAGCAATATAACAATAGACATTTCTGTAAACACTGCAAGGTTACATCGACCACATTGCATTTCCTGGCAATAGCAAAAATAACAAGGGAGCTTGACGGTTTCACCTTGGACCTAGATACACCTCTCCTCTGCTCACAATCCCTCTTCTGCAACAACTCGTTATAAGAGGCAGTAAGCTGGGTAGCTGCAAACTTCCTTCTCATGATGTTGTTCTCTCCTGAAGTTGTAAGGTAAAGGCAAAGGGACCCCTGACCATTAGGTCCAATTGTGACCGACTTTGGGGTTGCAGCGCTCATCTTGTTTTATTGGCTGAGGGAGCCGGCATACAGCTTCTGAGTCATGTGGCCAGCATGACTAAGCCGCTTCTGGCGAACCGGAGCAGCACACGGAAATGCTGTTTACCTTCCCACTGGAGCGGTACCTATTTATCTACTTGCACTTTGATGTGTTTTTGAACTGCTAGGTTGGCAGAAGCAGCGACCGAGCTCACCCCGTTGCGGGGATTCAAACCACCGACCTTCTGATCGGCAAGTCCTAGGCTCTGTGGTTTAACCCACAGCGCCACCCACATCCCCCTGAAGTTGTAGCCTGTCAATTAATAACTTAGTAGAGCTGAGCCAAAATCTGTCAGAAGATCCTCACCCCCACTAATAAAAGAAGGGTGCTTTGTAAAATAAGAAGAAACATACCCTCTGCCATTTTTCTCATGAGGAGGCCCCCACTATCTCCTCTCCAACAGTGCCCTGGCATGACACCAGAAATGGGGCTCAGTGGAGAATGCACCATGGCATCTAGGCTGCCAACGCAGTTGCCTCTTGCAACAACAGAAAAGAAAGAGGCTGTGCTACTCATTCAGTAGAGCACACAAGGTCATGGGTTTGAGCCCCACATCGAGCAAAAAAGATTCCTTTATCACAAGAGGTTGGATTAGATGACCCTCAGCATCCCTTCAACTGTACGATTCTACAACTCTGTGATTCTTTGAACAGGAACACAGCAAGCTGCCTTCTACCGAGTCACCTGCTTGGAGGCACCAGAAATTCAACCTGGGATGTTCTGTGCGAAAAGCAGGTGCTTTGCCTTCACATTTGCCCTGCCCCTGAAAAAATGTTAAGAGATTTTCCATTTCCCTTGGAGAAATTTGTTGAGATGGTCTCCCAATTTCTCCGTCCACAAAGAGGAGGAGGGGGGAATTTTGAGAGACCCTTCTCACACAGCTCTGCTCAGTTCAGCCAAGTGTCATGTGAAGGCTGCTTCTGAGGCCATAAATGAGCTACAGGGAAGAGGCACTTTCAGGCCCAAACAATAACAGCGTGTCTTGTACAGTATATTTGTTCTGCTCAGTACAAAATTCCAGGGGTCTGCCGGAATGATATGTGGAAACTCACAATAGGCTCACACAGAAATCTGTGTTGATTAGTTTGATTCTGTCAGGGCCCAGGTCACTTGACTTGAGTATGCAATTTCTGAAGACTTTACTGTGGGGACTGAAATGCATGTTCTGGTCTGGAGTCTCTACACCACCCTAAGATGCGGTCCTCCAGATGTTTTTGGAGCACATCTCCCTTCACCCTTGACCATTGGCCTTGCTGGCTGGAGCTGATGGGGTCTGAAGACTCGCAGCACGTGCAGTGCCACAGGTTAACCACCCCTCCTCTAAACCCTCCACATTCCCCTTCTGTAAAGTGGAAACAGTACTGTTCCCCTTTCAAAGCTTAGGGTGCCACTAATCACGAATCGGGAGATCTGAGAATACAATATTCCGCAATTTTTAAAACACTTTAATAGAATCTGTGGGTTGGGCCAGCAATGCAATGCTAGTGGGAGGGAGGCTAATCCCCCCCACACACCATTTTTCCTTCTTAAACTCTCCCAAAACTGCTATTTGATCCACAGGAAGAACTGTGAAGGTAACTGATGCTAATAGGGGAAACAGCAATTTTGATCAAGGTTAAACTCCCTTCTCCATCACCATGGTCCTGCTTCAAATCAGAGATCCCTGCAGTTGCTAGTCAACTTTTTCAAGACATAGGAAAACCTATAGCTCAGTCAGTGGAACGTGAGACTCATAATCTCAAGTTTGTAGGTTTGAGCCCCACGTTGGGCAAAAAGATTCCATTGCAGGGGGTCAGACTAGATGGCCCTTATGGTCCCTTCCAGCTCTACAGTTCTATGATTCCATATGGGTTTTCCACGTTTGCACACCCAATTTACCCCAAAAGAGAAAGGCGTCAGAAATACCCTTTGTGTTGGTGCAGTGCCTAGCAGGCCCCCTAGGTGGCGTTAGAGCAATAATGAATAGCTGCCACTGTCTTATCTGGTGGTCTTCAAGGAGCGGTGTAAAGACATAAATGCTTCAGTGTTTTATTTTTCACATGGAGCTTGTTTTTGTTCATCCCAATCTTAAACATGTTCCGTGAGGCGACAGTCGCAGCGAGTCCAACGGGGCCAGAATTGTTTGCCAAGAAGCATGAGCAGGGATTGCAGCCTCGCAGAAACAGTGGTCAGTGACATCTGCAGATCTGCTGCTTGACATTTTATGGGTCTATGAAAAACCTTTTGGAATATTGAAAACAGAGACGATCTCGCCTGTAGGCTGGCCTTTTCAGAAAAAGAGGAGAAAGGCGAAGTATTAAGGATATGGAGTGAGGTAAATGGAGAAGGAAAGATGTTTGAGGTGAGAACATCTAGGAGATGTTCCAGATGTTCTTGGACTCAGACTTCCATCAGCCTGAGCTGTGGAGGCTGGTCCATCAGGGTGAGTGGAGCACTTCTCCACCTATCCCAGTCTGTCCTCATCCAGGCCCCGCCTGCCTGCCTTCCTGCAGCCAATCAGGGTCTGGCTCAGTTTGTCATCCACCTATTGGGCGTCTCCCTGCCTTCCGCACTTCCAGTTCCGCTGAGCACCAGCCACCACTGGATGACTGGGATTCTTTGCTAAGATTTGCCAGCAAAGGGGGGAAAAACCTGCAGATCCCCAGTCTCCTTCCTTCTCGACTCTGAGATGTTACTTGTTTCTGGCTACACCGGCAATGTGCAGTAGTGATGTGTGTGTGAGGTCACACCATGAGCGTACATCTCTTGTTTTCTGTCCGCTGTGGGTTTCCCATACCGCCAGAATACTCTGCAGCCGAACGATCGAATGGATTATGTTCTCCTGTTAGGAAAGCAAAAGAGAAACATGGAGCTTAAGCGGGAGTCTAGGAGGTGGGCAAGAGGAGCAAGGGAGAAGCAAGGCTGGCAGAACAGAAGCTGGGGAGAAAGGGCGATAGGTCATACCTGCCTTGCATGCAGGCTCAGCCCCCAACATGATCCCCTAGTGAAGCTGGCAGAGACTTCCTGCCCGAAAGCTTAGTACAGAACTAGATGGCTCAATGATCTGACTTGGTGCAAAGTAACTTCCTACGCTTTCAGTGCCTTTGAGTTCTTAAGCAAACAGGGAATTCAGAGAGGAATGTGCGCGTGTGCGCACACAAACACACCATTGCAAGTAACAATTAGTATAAAACACTGTGAAAGCCAGCATGGTTAGGTTGTTATAGCACTGGTCTGGGAGCTGGGAGACCAGGGTTCAAATTTAGCCCTGAAGCTCACTGGGTGACCTTGGGCCTCTCAGCCTAACCTACCTCACAGGGTTGTTGTGGGGATTAAATGGGGGGGGGAGAACCATGTACGCCCCCTTGAGCTCCTTGGGGAAAATGGTGGGGTGTAAATGCAATTAATCATTATTCTAATATTAGATGCTGCTGGAAAAATACAGTAACAGCTTATTCTGGAGAGGGGGCATCTCCGATTGCTACACCAACCCTTGTTCAGCAAAGGCAAGATATGCCATCTCCAATAGGAGAGACAGGCCACCCTGTCCTGGCTTTTCCTGCACATCACTTCCATGACATGCAACTACTGCATAAGCTTAGGAAGGGCTTAAAAGGCCGTTCTTTCCTAACCTCCCTCCCTCCAACACACACACACACACACACACACACACACACTCCAGCTGGTAAGCAAAAGTGGGGCTGTGTAGTCACAGCTGCAAGCAATTAACTCAAGCAAAGATCTCTCCCCACCCCACTCCTGCTTTCTTCCCGTTTCTTGACACCAAGCCTCTGTGACTTATGAAAGACTGCCTAGCAACTCTCCAAGAACAAGATTAAAATGTTCAAGCCCAGCCACAGGCAAGTCACATTACGGAGGCTTTAAAAAAAAATAAAAAAATTGCTTTTTAAAATTTATTTTGCAAAGAGAGGATCTGTTCCACAAAGTGAGTGCAGGAAAATCTGCCAGCCGTGGCGCAAGATGTTGCAGATATCCCCATGTGTCCACCACTGATTTACGGCTGCCAGATTGCAACTCCGATACCCTTCCCAAGCCTTTGGAAGGGTCCCAAAGCAGCAGGCGAGGAGGGAGCGCTCTGTTCCTGCACAAATCACTTCGCCCGTCGACCCCACTCGCTGCAATGCACAAGGCGGCTTTAGGACTTGGTTGGGTGGGATGGTCCTAGCAGAGGCACGTGCTTGGTTTTACAGGGACCGAGTTTTCGAAACAGATTTGCTCTGCGAGGGACCACACGTTTTGACTAGGCTTTATAATTGACTCGGAAAACGTCTTCATCGTTTTAGATTCACAAGCATCTCCAAACAATGCGCAAAACGGAAATGGCTACAAATCGAAACAGAAAATCAAGGCAATAAAATATTTTGTTGTTGTTGTTTAGTCGTTTAGTCGTGTCCGACTCTTCGTGACCCCATGGACTAGAGCACACCAGGCACTCCTGTCTGTCTGTCCGTAATATATAAAATATATTATGAATCAAATACTAGTTGCCGGTTATTTCTAGGCCCAATTCAAGGTGCTCACATTAGCATTGGATGCACAGTTCTCTGCGGTGGCCAGCGGTGCATTTGTACAGTTCAGGCTGGTGCGCCAGCTGTGGCCATTCCTTGAGATGCCTGATTTGACCACAGTGACACATGCCTGTGTCCCATCCTGCTCCGAGTCCTGTAATATGCTCTGCCTTTGAAAAGTGCTCTGAAACTTCAGCTGGCTCAAAGAGCTGCAGCCAGACTGCGGATGGGATCTGGTTATAGGGAGCAGATGAATCCCTTGTTAGAACAGCTCCACTGGCTGCCAGTCTGTTTCCGGGCACAAGTCAAAGTTCTGGCTATGACCCATAAAACCCTACGCAGCTTAGGTCCAAGCTATCTGAAAGACCGTATTCCCTCGCATGAACCTGCCTGGGTTTTGAGGACTTCAGGAGAGGGCCTTCTCTTCATGCTGCCGCCCTCACAGGCACACTGGGTGGAGATGTCAGAAAGGGCCTTCAGACTTTGGAACTCCTCCCTAGGGAAGCTAGATGGGCTTCCTCCTTGCTCTGCTTTTCCTGGCAGGTCCAACAACAGGCTTTTGGGAATTGTCTGCTCTTAATTAAAGGGCTGGTGCTGTGCTGTTTTTATGATAACTCTTGTTATGTTTTAAACAGATGTTATATAGGTATATCATTTTAATTCTATCAATGTTTAATTGCTTCTTAATGATTGTTTTCTCTGTTTTTAGTGGTTGTTGTTTTCATCTTGTTTTTCCCATCAGGGAAAAAGCCAGGATATATCTATAGATCTATAGATCTATAGATCTATATATCTATCTCTATCTCTATCTCTATCACTATCTCTATCTCTATCATCTATCATCTATCTATCTATCTATATCTATCTATCTATCTATCATCTATCTATCATCTATCTATCATCTATCTATCATTATGATGTTTAAAACCACAAATGAGTTAGGCCCCAAATATCTGCCCCCTTCCCTACAGACTCTCTCAGAACAGGCATAGGCAAACTAGGCCTTCCAGATGTTTTGGGACTACAACTCCCACCATCCCTAGCTAATAGGACCAGTAGTCAGGGATGATGGGAGTTGTAGTCCCAAAACATCTGGAGGGCCAAGTTTGCCTATGCCAGCTCTCAGAAGTTAAGATCAGCAGAGGTGGTGATCTGGAAGATGTCATTCTCTGTGACAGAGAACTGTGGAGGAGAAGAGGGAAATGTTTTGTTCCACTAGTGCATATCCCTTGTGCTAGTGGAACAGGAGCTTTGCATACAGCTCATAATGTAGAAGCAGAGCCTATTGGAAGGTAGACGACTCCCAAAAACAGGCACCAGAATTACTGACCCCACTTCAAGATTTCACAAGCAACATCGGGGACCCTGTAGCCATCAAGCCCGCTTCTCATTCAGCTAAATCCTCTTTAGGTCTCTGTCCAAATCCAAAGCTGCAACATTGTCCTCAGTTGGTAAATTGCACATTCAGGAAGACATTTTCCTCGTCATTAGCTCCCATTCAGGACACACCAACCCACCACAGTCCCTTACTATTAGCAAGCAATCAGCTTAATAAAAGAATTTCCTTCACCCAACAGAACAGCAGTGCAACCTTCCCCCTCCCCTGAGAAACAGTTGTGCCTGAATGTAGGTGTAATTTTTCCCCTTTTACATTTTCCCCGCTTTGTGCTTCGTTTTGAAAGGGCGACTTGAGAACACATGATTTGGTTTCTTTCTGAAACAATGTCAGAAGAAGAATATCCATGGTAGCAGTAACCGCAGGGAGCATTCACAATATGTCCCCCCACACACACACTTCGTCTTCTTTTAATTTCTGCCTCCTGAATTTTAACTGTTTACTTTGTACGCAGGAATGGCAGGCTTTATGAGTCTTCTGTGAGCTCTGCTAAAAGGAGAACAGAAAAGGGTGTTTGCTGCGTTCCTTAGGTGACGTGAACGTTTAAAATGTGACATTCCTTCAAGAGTGCGGGAATGCTCTGATTCCCTGCTGGTTGGAGGATGAAGGAAGAAAATGTTGTAGTCTCTCTATTTGGCCGTTTTTGATCCTTAATTGTGGTATCCCAAGAAAGTGATGGTTTCTGTCCCAGGCCTCACTCACTGCAACCTCCTATAGATTAGCTCCCAAGGAAATGAGGCCCTGGAGGTTTCTGAGAATGGCTGTAGAAAACAGTGGGGGTTTTTTACCAGCCATTTGGTTGGCAAGAGGCCCATAGGTCAACGTGGAGCACATGCTCTGCATAAAGAAAGTCCCGCCATCTGATGCAAACAGGCCAACATTTGCAGTACAGTGGTACCTCTGCTTACGTACTTAATTTGTTCCGGAGGTCCGTTCTTAACCTGAAACTGTTCTTAACCTGAAGCACCACTTTAGCTAATGGGGCCTCCCGCTGCTGCCGTCCTGCCAGTATGCAATTTCTGTTCTCATCCTGAAGCAAAGTTCTTAACCCGAGGCACTATTTCTGGGTTAGCGGAGTCTGTAACCTGAAGCGTATGTAACCTGTACAGATTTTGGCTCCAGAATGCAACGTTTGGTTTCTGTAGAAGGTCTTTGATGGCAAGCCTGTACCAACCCACCTAGAAGCAAATGCCACTGAGGTCAGTGAGACTTGTTTCTGAGTAAACATGCATAGACAGGTATCTGAAGAAGTGTGCATGCACACGGAAGCTTATACCCAGAACAAACTTAGTTGGTCTCTAAGGTGCCACTGGACAATTTTTTTATTTATTTCAACTGTGTCGGACCAGCACGACTACCTACCTGAATCTAGATGCATAGACAGGGTCAGCCTAACTATTAGGCAGAGGGATGCAACTGCCTTAGATGGCAACTACTGTGAAGCGGGAAGCAATGGCAAGCAAGGTGTCGGAGGACAGAGCAGTAAGTGCCCCGTTGTCATGGACTGGCTGGAAGCTGAGGAGTGGTGGGAGGCATAAGCTGGGGAACCCCCAAGGGAAGATGGCTCAGAGCCAGGGGATTGGTGCTGGGATGACAATGAGTGGCCAGAGGGAGAAGAGGAAGCAGTCTGGGAGGAGGAAGCTGAAGAGGCATCAGGGTTTAGTGAGCAGGAAGAGGCTGTGGCAGAAAGCAGCCCAGATTCAGAGGCAGAGGAGAGGAGGAGGGCCAAGAGGCAGAAATCAGGCAGGCTGTTGAAAAAGCCAGGTAAGCTCTCCCTTCTGCTGCAACCAGCTCCCATCCTTCCAGTCTCCCAGAACCCGCAGAGGTCTGAAGAGGGTGGAGCAAAGACAGACCAGGTGAAGAGGAGACTTAGGGAGCTGTGGGAAGGCGGGAACCTACAGTCTTTGCAACTGCCCCATTGGGGCAAGATTTACTGGGAAGAGTTGCTGTGCTTACTAGGCCTGGGCTGTTTTGTTTCTTTGAATAAAGAGTTAACTTCACCGGCACCTTGTGAGTTATTACTGACCTGCGCCCAACTCTCGTTTTGACACTTGTGGCCTGCCCTATACCCCCTAAGCCAGTGTTTTCCAACTGGTGTTCCGCGGCACACGAGTGTGCCGTGAGACATCGGCTGGTGTGCCGCGAGATACCTGGAGGGAGGCGGGCGAGTCGGGCGGCGAGAGGCGGGGCGGCGGCGGCGAGGAGAGGCCGCGCCTCCTGCTGCTGCCTGGCGCTCCTCCTCGCAGCCGGCAGCGCTGCCTGGGCGCCTCCGCGCGACTCTGCCTCGCTGGGTTTGGTCTCCCAGCAGAGACGGGTCACACGCGCCCCTCCCTCCCTCCCTCAGCCTGCGCGGAGGGAGAGCCAGAGAGAGGCATCGCTCCTGCGCTCCGAGGCGGATTGAGCGCAGCTGAGAGGAGCTGCCGAGGGAAAAAACTTTCACTTTTGTGCGTCCCTCCCGGCGTGACGCTGCGCGCTGACGTCACGGGGCGGGGCTTTAATGGTGGTGTGCCGCGAGATTTTTTTTCAGTAAACAGGTGTGCCGTTGCCCAAAAACGTTTGGGAAACACTGCCCTAAGCAACAGTGGTGCCCTCAGGTGCTGTGGAAGACACTCTCCCATTGCTAGTGTGGAAATAACATTCAGATGGAAATCCAGTTAGTTTTGGACCTGGAATGGGAGGGACCGCCATCTTGCCTTTTGCCTCAGGCTTCAAAATGTCTTGGGTTGTCTCCATACATAGAATTATGAGTCATCACTCGCCTTTCAATGGCTACCACCACATAAAAGATTCGTGCTTCTAAACCTCAAAATTACACAACAGAGAACAAGCAGCTACCTAGAAATAATGCAGTGCTGAGGTGCAGGATAATTCTCTTTTTCTTTCTCTCCACATGCGGAATTCATTATAACATTTTATTGCAAGCGTGCGCTCCTGCTGTATTAAATCTATGTTCCAAGCTTTATCTTTAAAGTGGGGGGAATTGCATTGTCTCTAAATGTCACATTTTCAAAAGTCAAACTTATAGGAGGAGAAAATGTGAACGCAATAATATCCTTGTTCCCCACCCCCACAACAACAACAAAAAGGTGTTATGGGCTTAGCACACTGCCCCCACCTACACACACACATATGCCCCTAGAATTATCATGATGTACAACCTATCATAAACATTTAAATTTGAATGTATTCAGTGTTGTGGCTCTTTTCCTTTGCTCTGTTAGACTGAAATGCGCATTTTAGTGAAAACAAATTAGGCCTGCACAACAATTTTAGGGATGGGTGAATCTATTTCCAGCCCATATCACCTTCTCATTTTTTAAACCCATAATTCAGTTCTGCCTGTGTAGTAAGCTGCTGTTCTTTCCCCTCAATCCCCTCAAAATACATATTTTGATCATTTCAACAGCTGAGAAGTGTGTTGCAACATTCAGAAGTATGAGATCTGGTAGGCACTATATGCTGCTCTACCCATTGGTCCAAGAGGTGCTGATTAGGTCATTTCCTATAGCAATTCACAAGGAGTGTATTCCTCATTACTCCCAAGTAATGTTTGGAGATAACTGATAGGAAGGGCTATTGCCTTCATGCTAGGGTGGTTGTGTGCCCTCTATTTTGAAAGGCTGTCAGAGAACAATCCTCTGTTCGAAGGCATTCTCTGTTTTCTTCATATTGGTGCTCTTTTCGGTCCTCTTCCCACAGCTGAAACAGAATGCTTTCAAATGGCTAACATCAATGTGCTTCCACATCTG
Organism: Podarcis vaucheri; assembly: GCF_965113315.1. Classification (NCBI taxonomy): domain Eukaryota; kingdom Metazoa; phylum Chordata; class Lepidosauria; order Squamata; family Lacertidae; genus Podarcis; species Podarcis vaucheri. The sequence goes on from NC_138760.1 coordinate 106,409,441, forward strand.
TACAGTGGTACCTCAGGTTACATACTCTTCAGGTTACATACGCTTCAGGTTACAGACTCCGCTAACCCAGAAATATTACCTCGGGTTAAGAACTTTGCTTCAGGAGGCGCAGCAGCAGCGGGAAGCCCCATTAGCTAAAGTGGTGCTTCAGGTTAAGAACAGTTTCAGGTTAAGAATGGACCTCCGGAACGAATTAAGTACTTAACCCGAGGTACCACTGTATGTGTCATGGACTGGCTGGGCACAGAGGAATAGTGGGAGGCACCCACTGGGGAACTCCCAAGGGAAGACGGCTCAGAGCCTGGGAATTGGTGTTGGGATGACAATGGGTGGTCAGAGGGAGAAGAGGGAGAGGACTGGGAGGAGCAAGGGTGGGAAAACGAAGAGGCAGTAGGACGTAATGAGCAGGGAGAGTATGTCACAGAGAGAAGTCCAGAATCAGAGGCAGAAGTGGAAGCAGAGAAGGACGGAGGCCAAGAAGCAGAGTTGAGTCAGGCTGGGTGTCTCCCACTTCTGTGACAAGCTCCACTCTCCCCTGGTCTCCCAGAACCAGAAATGGTATGAAGAGGGAGAAGCAGAGACAGGCACACCTGCTGAGTCTCAGATTGCTTGGGAAGGACCCAGGGGAGGAAGAGGCTTGGTCAGGTGTGGGAAGGTGGGGACCTGCAATCTCCACAACTGCCCCATAGGGGCAAGACCTACCAGGAAGAGTTGCTGTGCTCCCTAGGCTTGGCACTACTGAGCAGCCTGTTTCGTCTAATAAAGAGTTAACTTCACTTACTCGGTGTGATTTATTGCTGACTCACTCCTGACAAATTATTTACATGGCCAATGGTTGGCTTGAGAGGGTCCAGCCAGCAAGAGGGATTTTCTTACATTCCTAGTTTCTATGTATATTGGGAAATACATCTTGAGAGAGTGATAAAGGTAAAGGTAAAGGGACCCCTGACCATTAGGTCCAGTCGTGACCGACTCTGGGGTTGCGGCGCTCATCTCTCTTTATTGGCCAAGAGAGCCGGCGTACAGCTTCTGGGTCATGTGGCCAGCATGACTAAGCCGCTTCTGGCGAACCAGAGCAGTCCACAGAAACACCAATTACCTTCCCGCCGGAGTGGTACCTATTTATCTACTTGCACTTTGATGTGCTTTCGAACTGCTAGGTTGGCAGGAGCTGGGACCGAGCAACGGGAGATCACCCCATCGTGGGGATTCAAACCGCCAACTTTCTGATTGGCAAGTCCTAGACTCTGTGGTTTAACCTACAGCGCCACCTGTGTCCCTTGAGAGAGTGATAGGGAACCTCAAATGTGGCCCTCCGGTCCTCTCTGTCTGGCTCTATGAACTCTCCCCAGACTACACCTGTCATTGGCCTTTCTTCATACTGATTTTGCCTGGCTGGGATTGGTCCTTGAACTCTGATAATGCTTCTTGCTTTTACAGATGGAGGACAGAGGGGAATGTTTGAATGTGTGCAGAAAGTACCCTGCTGGCTACATTTACACGTGTTGTTCTTTCCACTTTTGCCTCTGCCCCCACCCACCACTGGTTTCAGTTCCTTTTGGTTTTTCAGTATAAACAAGAGACCCTTTAAGATACATACATACACAGAGACAACCCTGCCGCGGGTCACATGATAGTCAGAAGAGGGCAAATTTATCTTTCTTAGAGAGGTGAAGCGCAACGTAGGGTGTATGAAACATAAATATTAAACAGTCTGCCTTCAGGCACCAACACCTCTCCATATCTGAATCTCGCAACCGTTGTTTTAATAAAGATTCCCCCTCCTAAAAGATTGCTATAAATATTAATATTTCATGAAAAAAGAACATTTATGTCAGCAAGCACCAGATGGCAGCCTAGGTTGCTAAGCTGCACCTTTTAAATGCCCCCCCCCCGCATATTATGAAAACTATATGGAATTGGATCGTTTGATTTCTTTTCCCCACACCTCACTGGGGGAGGAAAAAGTACCGGTAATTTCTGCAGGCAATTTTGCGACCTGTTGTGTTTCTTATTGTTTACCTTTTTCCTACAGGTAGATTTGAAGCTAACTGATAATTTGGTGTACAAGGAGCTGGTTTTAAGAACAGAGCGAAAAGTAATTGGAATCCTACACTTGGAACCATATGGCATCTAGGCAGGATCATAACCACCCACCCAACTCACATATGGAAGCAATACAGTCAAGGCCTGCCAGGGAGCTGCCTGCAGAACAAACAGTTCCCTCTTATGTTGGTTTCGCAACGTAAGAAGAGTCTCCTGGATAAGGTCAAAGGCCCATTTGGGTCCGCAACCTCTTCTTCTCCCAGTGGCCAACCACAATAAACCCCCAAGCAAGGGACCACCTGAGCACAGCAGCACTCTTGCTCACCTGCGATGAGTCGTCCTCAAAGTTGACCCATTGATAATACTGTCTTTTCTCCCGTTCACATTTGTTACCTTATTTGCGTAGAAGCAGCGGGATGACAATGTCAGAGAATGAGCCACTGAAGTAACATGGCCAGAAGTAACGAAAACAACAGCTCCAAAACAAAGGCTTTCTGATAAACGAGCAAGCTAATATTTGACTCGTTCCATATCTCAGTAGTAATTAACCTGTAGTAAATGCTCGCAGCGTGTTGCTCAGAGGAGTGCAACCTGTAGACAGAATACGCTTTAAAAGCAATTTATTACAGTGCAGAATCCTGGGGCAGGGGGAGGAACCCACTTAATTTATATCTTTAAAAACCATGAGCAGTTGAGCAATTAATTAAATAACCTGTTGCGAGAGCATAGCAGACCAAGTTGCTCTTAGTGGCATTTATAACTTCAGGTCACAAATTAACACTACCCAGGTCACACTGCTGCATATACTTCAGCAAATATATGTAAATTCTGAAGCTGACATTTTCTTTATTTGACCTAGAAGAGGTAAAAAGTTGATGTGAAATTTTGTGATTTCTCGATTGTTTGTACAGTCCATGAAGTTGCTTCTTACTGCCGTTTGCACTTGCCATGTGAAGCAAGAACAGAGGCTAGGATTTGATTGTAGTTTTTTTCAGTCCTGGTTTCTAATTCCCCAATTTTTTTGAGGGGACGGACGGACAAGAAACCATTATTTGCCACAAACTGGGAAGGGAATCCTTGGGGCGTGAGTGGAGAAGGAGGGAACTGGTTGTCCTGTAAGGCTTCTTCACATAGTGGCAAGTCACTATTCGCCATTGCGTCTGATCCAGACCTCAGTGTCCTGCCAACTCCTTGCTTTCTTGCAGCAAAGCATCTCGTGTTGAGAGCACACAGTTTTCTCTCTGCATGAGAAATGGTTCTTGGCTTTGACTTCTGAACAGGTTTTGTTTCTTATTTGAAGATGGAAATTAAGTGCACGTGGGTGTTTTGAGCCTGAGATGGTTATGCCAGATCAACACCAGCCCTATTCAGACATGCATCGTGCATGTAAAGCGTGAGCAGAGCAAGCAGGGGTGAATGCACGAAGTTCTCCCACACACCACTCTGCCCGTTCTTCTCCACAAGTTAGAAGCAAAGTCTGAAGTGGGGAGGCTCCATGTGTGATTTAGAATCCTGCAGAATCACCATGTGAGGAGCCTGTCGTAATAGAACAGGGGTCACCAGTATAGCACCCCTGAAGACTTTCATTGCTGCTCCCAGAAGCCAGTGCTCTAGCCCTCCTAGAAAGAAAGTTACAAAACAAAATGTGCCAGTACCGTCCTAAGCAATTTCTGTGAAATCAGTCAGCTTGGCTGTTCCCATCTATCAGTGCTTTTAGCCAAAAAGAGAAGCCCAAACTGCGATTGATAAGCACGTTGTTTGGACACCAGGTAATAGGACACCGTGCAGTGCTAAGCAGCTGCTGTTTTCCAATTGTGATATTGTGGGTGGGTGCCACCTGGGAGGGGGGGTATTTTTATTTAACCTTTACCCCTGCACTGTTTTTCTGACTAAAATACTCACACCTCCTGCTGAAGCTGCTCTTTGTTCTGGAAAGGAAGTTAGTTTTTGCATTGATAGCAACTTTCCTCCTCGGTCAAATATCACTGGGGAGAAGGAGGATTTTTGCATGGAACACTGCACAAGGGAAAGAAAGGGGGTCCCTTGTGCTGGAGGCCCAATTTGTGACTGCTCTTTGTTTGATTACTTTAGAGTAGGCATGGATAGAAGGAATTCATTCTTGGTAAAACTGTACAAACAATTGCGGCTATGATCCAAGGCCTGAATACGCTCGCTGGAGCTTTCACCACTTTTCTCTTCTGGACGCAGCGACCTTGGAAATTGCTCCTGATGTTGCCTTGGGTTTGGGGAGGTGGTTTGTGTTCCTATGCAGATGGTGGCTTCGGAAGTTGTATTGTGAGCATGAAATTTGCCAGGCAGCCTTTTGGATCTGGGCCTACAACTCTGATCCCAAACTCGGCAGGACCGCAGGGTACACATGGAGATTATGTGTGAACAGCAATTGAATGTCAAAGCGTGTTACACTCCTGATGGTGTGTATCTGCTCTGCTCATTCCACATTCTCCACTCATGGAAAGAATGTTCCTTCTTCTTCACGCAGAGTTCACGTATGCATAAGGGAGCTGTTGGATCAGTACAATTATCCTGGATCTGTGGAAGCTGACAGGAATTCCACCATTAGCTTCTGTGTTGCTGGGATCACCTCCAACGGATTCTTTCCCTTAAAAAACAAACCTTGCATTTTATATAGGAGAAGGGAGCTTGGAGGTTGGCACTTGTTCCACAAGTAGCTGTGTAACGGTGAAAATGCCAAGTCTGTGTTCAATTTAAACTTTTGCTTTCCCGCAGCGATACAAAACTACTCAGAGCAGCTGGGTTTCCAGTATTACACTCTCGACCATGCATTTTATGGCGGAACCATAAAATGCTTTGCTGAATTTTAGAATATTAGCCACTAATTTGAAATGAATTCAACATTCAAGGCACCCAGACCTCCCCCCCGCCGTTTAAGCCAAGCTTTTATGAATGACCAGCATCAACTCACTGTGTTAATAAGATGTGTCAAAAGTATGAAACTAATGATCTTAGAGATGATGCAGGGGGAGGGAAAAGATATTGCTACTAAGGGTGCAATCCACTCTGACCTGGGAGAAAACCCCATTTGAACTCAATGAACTATTTATTAACAGAATTTGTGTAACAACTTTCATTGCAAAAAGAAATACCAGTATGGTTCACAACCAGATAAAACAACAACCACAGTATTGCAATAAAGTGGTACCTTGGTACTTGAATGGCTTGGCTCCTGAACAAATTGACTCCCAAACGCTGCAAACCCGGAAATGAGTGTTCCAGTTTGTGAACATTTTTCGGAAGCTGAACGTCTAATTGGAAGCAGCCAATCGGAAGCTGTGCCTTGGTTTTTGAACCGTTTTGGGAGTCAAACAGACTCCCAGAACAGATCATGTTCAAGAACCACTGTATAACTGGTAACAACACACACAACGTAACAGGGTGTTTTTGACTATGTAGCTTCTATTTCAAACACAATTCAACATATAATATCTCACAAAGTGTAATTCCATAGACCAACACATCATGCAAACAGAACATATCAAGAGAAATTAAAGTCCAAGGGATGGTCAGGGGATAAAGTCCATTCGGTTCCTAAATTGGCATATTCGCAGTATGCACAATATGGTATGCTTATCTTATGATGTTCCACATATCGCTGCTTTGAGGATTCTAACGTTTCTTGTATGTAGATATCAGATCAGATGGAAAACTTGAAGGTATGGCACGGCAAGGAATCCGGGATAATACCTTGTTTCGCCCAACCGGGCTTCATCAGCCGTGCATACTCTAAATTAAACAAACATGATATAACATAATCCTTATACAAACTAAGTCACATAACATACGAATTAAACAAAAAGTTTACATACCATATTCTTGTATGACGGAAACATGGAACCACTGTATAACTAGCTCAATAGAACAAAGTAAAAAAATCTAATTACAGAACCTGGGATTAATGGCCAGGGAACGCCTTCATGGTCAGCAGAAACATCCCACAGTCAGAGCCCACTTGATTTCCAGAATTACTTTGAAGGTGGCATGAATAGGATTGTAGCTGGTCTCAGCTGTCTTGTTGGCACTTTTCTCTCCATTACTATCGTGTTGGTGTCCAGCTTTTGGGCTTCTCATAGGCATCTGGTTAGCCAGTGTGCCAACAGGATGCTAGACTAGATGTGCACCTGGTCTGATCTAGCAGGGCTCTTCCTATGGTGTGGTAGGTTGCGACTTCTATAGCACCACCTAGGTATCTGGCTCTCTACTCAGAAAGGGGATGACAGGTCCCCGTGCCAAGAAACTTACAATCAAAACAAGAAAAATCCAGTATTAACCAAATTAATATAGGAGGTAGAGCTGTGGAAAATCCTAAATAAATAAGAGATCAACTATATCGAGCCAAACAGGGCAATATAGAAGAAATGCAAAAATATCTAGAAGACAGTGGAATTTATTGTTGTTGTTTAGTCGTGTCCGACTCTTCATGACCCCATGGACCAGAGCACGCCAGGCACTCCTGTCTTCCACTGCCTCCCGCAGTTTGGTCAGACTCATGTTTGTAGCTTCATGGATCACTGTCTTGCTGTGGCGAAGGGGCTTGAATAACTCAGAGAAGCTATGAACTACGCCAAGCAGGGCACACAAGATGGACAGGTCATAGTGGAGAGTTTTGACCAAACGTGATCCACCTGGAGCAGGAACTGGCAAACCACTCCAGTATCCCTGCCAAGAAAACTCCATGGACAAAGACAACAGACAGTGGAATATAAGATACCAAAAGATAAAATGAAAATTTTGAATGGACTGGTGAGAATGATGGAATTACAGCAAGCAATCTCACAGGCAAAATTAGGGAAGGCACCTGGATCTGATGGACTTTCAGCAATATATTATAAGAAGTTACAAGATTACCTAATGGGACCATTAAAAGACATTATGAATATGACTTTAAATACAAAGGTATTGGCAGAATCTTGGAAGAGTGTGCATATAACTTTGATCCCTAAACAAGATAGAGATCCAGAGCAGGTTAAGAATTATCAACCTATATCTTTGTTGAATAATGATCATAAACTTTTTGCAGATATATTAGCAAATTTTTGTGGTTTAGACCACAGCGCCACCCATGTTTGTACTTACTTTGTACAAATACAAAGTCATTTGTTCTTTGGATCAGGTGCAAATCGGAATGAAACATCACAGAACCATAGAATCATAGCGATGGAAGGGACCCCGAGGGCCACCTAGGACAAACCCTTGCGATGCAGGAATAGTTACAGAGGCCTCCTTTAAAGAGTATGGGGAATTTGAAGAAGGTAAAGGAAATAGTCTCACAAAGACCTCTGTGGAGGCTGTTCCAGGCATAAGTGCAGCAAGGGAGAAAGGGCTGGGTTGCTTCAGAGAGGAGGATAGCAGAGGGTGGTGCATGAGCTGGATGAGCAAAGGTTGGCAGAAAGCTTGAGAGAGGAGAGGTAAGTGCGGGGAGCCGTGAGGCTCTGGAGAGTTTTGGAGGCAAGGACAAGAAGCCTGCGCAGGGTCCGGGAGCAAAGAAGGTAGCAGACAAGAAGGTAGACAAGAAGGTATTGAGAGCCAGCGTGGTGTAGTGGTTAAGAGCGGCAGACTCATAATCTGGTGAACCGGGTTCGCGTCTCCGCTCCTCCACACGCAGCTGCTGGGTGACCTTGGGCCAGTCACACTTCTCTGAAGTCACTCAGCCCCACTCACCTCACAGAGTGTTTGTTGTGGGGGAAGAAGGGAAAGGAGACTGTTAGCTGCTTTGAGACTCTTTCAGGTAGTGATAAAGCGGGATATCAAATCTAAACTCTAGCGCAGGACTTGAAGAGAGGGGTCAGCATAAGCAGCTTACTGTAACTGCAGTCTGATGGTATCCCTTGCAAGGTCAGGATCAGTGTAGTTTCTGAATCAGCTTATAGGGCAAGATGTCAGTGTTAGAAGAGCAGGCTGACCCCACCATTCAGCAGTTTGAGCTAAAGCAGTCTTTTCTAGGGCAGATGAGTTGAAGTTCTGTGGCCTGGCAAACATCCTCTGCCCCCCGCCCTCCATCTCTACGTCTCTGGATTCTTATTTACTTATTTACTTCTTCTATTTCTATCTCACCTTTCTTCCAAGCTGGCGCACACTGTTTCCCCCGTCCTCATTTAATCCCCACAACAACGCTGTGAGGTAGGTTAGGCTGACTGGCCCAAGGTCACCCAGTAAGCTCCATGGATGAGTGGGGATTCGAACTCTGGTCTCCCAGGTCCTGCTTCAACACTCTAACCACTGCACCACCCATGGCTCTCTTGCACCAAACAACTAATATTGCTTTGTTGTGCTCCTCTGCTGTAGCAACGCTCTAGGAAGAACAAAAGGTGCCAGCTGCCCTGGAACGAGGGCACCTTCGTACTCTGGCCATTTGAGAAGGTGCAGTCACAAGAGCTGTTCATCACGAATACGCCTGCATTTTTAAAAATAATAATAATAATGAATAACACCAATTTACTCTCGTAACAACTGAGCCAATGGAAGCCCACATTGTTCCGCAGCATTAAAAACCTGCCTGTGCCAATGTCAATAAATGGGAACTACTTAAACACACAGTTAAAATGCTTTATGATATTGCATTGTAGACCTCCGTGCAAAACGGCAGCTTAATTGGATAACCCTGGGAGGGCCCAGGCAAGCAATGGGGCTTAAGAACTGGGAAGCATCAAACAAGCAATAATAAGCTCATGCTAAGGCTAGAGAGGCCAGATCATGCATGGAGTGGGATGATGGGAATGGACCACTTCTTGGTGGGTGGGTAGGAGGAATGTTGGCTAAACTGCAGATAATTCTTAAGGATGCTTATGCAGACACTCCCCCCCCCTTTCTCTATGGAATGGCCAGATATTGTGGGATCTTTTGAGATTTTGCTGGATCCAACCAGGAGCAGTGGTAGAAGAACAGAAGAAGCTAGTACATTGGGGGGGGGGTTGGAGGGGGATGCCATCTTGTCCTTTGCCTCAGACAGCAAAACGTCATAAAGTGCTAAGTTGCCCAGTAAAATTCTAACTGGTTGGTGAAACTTCGTGCCAACATCTGGTAAATATAGCTTGCATCTGGACTAGCAACAAAGCTCATTCTATCTGTTTCTTTGGCTTAGAGACAGGAAACCCCTTTCTGCTTCAGCATGCTACTGACAGTCAGGAATAGTTTGCTGCAGTGAAAACGCTTCTGCTTATTTATGTTCATTTGTTCGTATCTTAGCCTAATAAGTTGAGACACAAGAAAGACTTTTGCCCACTCGTGTAACCCCTTCCCTGTCTATAGCTAAATATAGTTCGTAACAAGCCAGATCCACAAAGCATTGTTTAAAATCCTGGTTTCCTTTTTGAAGCTGGTAACCATAGTTTACTGGTTTGAGTGAAACAGTAAACTGTGGTCAATTACTCTTTTTTTTTTTTTTTTGCTGACTGAGGTGCACTGCAAAGGGACTGAGTGAGCAGGCAAAAGCCTTGGACATATCTTGGCTTTTGTAGCTGTGATACGATCAACCGAACAGGTCCAGTATGTGAAACCAGAAGCCCAGCAATGGTGGCGGCCTTGAGAAAATATACAATATATAACAGCAATGCTTGGAATTCATACTTGCTTTTAGCATCTGATGAAGAATTCAGCAACTAGCTGGATGACAAAGCTAGAAAGGCTTGTTATTGAAAATAAATAAAACTAAATGAAAAAAAGACGGCCAAAACAAATACCTGAAATGTAATTGAAGAGTTAAAGTGAATAACAGGTCCCATTTCTGTACTGCTAAGAAACTGAGAGAGGGTCCCCTCCCCCAATGAATTGGGCTGCATGCCAATAGAAAGAAAACATTTCTCCAACACCTAATGGGGTGGGTGGGTTGCAATGCAGCCCTCTTAAATGAACTGCAAAAGAATGGAATTGCAGAAAGAATACATTTTCTGTGCACCCGCGCTATACATGGAACAGATTTTGACTGTACTTGACCTTTACGGTGTGTAGGCAGATAAATATGTTGATGAAACTCTAGTAAGGTACAAAATGCAAAAGTTGAATATTCAGTTTGTTGCCACCCATTGCAAGTGATTTTTGTTTTGGTGGAAGGCAGAGGCTCACAAGCACCAGCAATTTGGCTATTTCCTCTGAACAATGCCCAGCTGCCCCCCACCTTTCCCTTCCTTCTCCCAATCGCCGCCGATTCTAAAAAATGTGATTTGCGTTCCAGGGATTTTGACGACACCCACTGAACATATTTGCTGCCGTTTCAAAAGAAAGAGAAGGGAAAATCAACCTTTACACCATACTGTTGCTAAGGGATTTTTTTCTTTTTCTTTTTTTTTAAAAAAGCATCTGCAGCTTATAGCGCTATGAGGAGATTGTATGAAGGGAGACAAAAAGTTCCTCTTTGATTTCTTTGGGGAGCCTGGTGATATTTACTGAGAGACTGCTCTGTTGGTTTTTTCCAGCTGTGTTCTGGGGGACCCTAAAGGCACAAGCTTATCAAGGTTCATTTGTAAGAACAGTAAGGGCAGGCGAGCTTTTCCTAAGGCAGTCTTCCCCATCTTTGGGTCTCCGGATGTTGTTGGACCACAACACACACACACACACACACACACACACACACACACACACACACACCATCCTCAGTCAGCATGGCCTCCAGTCAGAGGTTATGGGAGTTGTAACCTGACAACATCAGGGAGCTCAAGGCTGGGATGGTTAAGCAGCTGCTGCTTGGGAGCCAGCATATCCACACATTCACACTAAACTGTGGTTTGTGCTAACTACAATTAAGAACCTACGTTTGAGCATCTAGATATATGACTGTGAGCTGCTTGGGCTGCTTTTTTCCTCCATCTGTTCAGGACTCATCCATCTCCACTGTTGGAGGAAGGATGTCTCTGAATACCAGAGGTGAGAAGATTGCTGTTGTGCTCAGGTCCTGTCTGTGTGCTTCCCACAGCCACCTTGTCACTGTGAGAACATTGGACTAGATGGGCCCTTGGCCTCATCCAGCAGGGCTCTTTTTTATTCTTTGGTTCACATGTTCTGCCCTTTTTTCATGGTGCAGCAGCCTTTAAGTCCTTCCCTGTGGTTTGTCAGCTGTCTGTAAATTAACAGAAACTGTGCTTTGCCAAGCATCTTCAAACTGTGGTTTCCAGTTCTGCTTTATCAGCCCCAAACAAACTATCATTTGTGCACAAGCATTACAGCAAACCATAGTTTTTGCCAGCTGTTATCATGAAGCTATAAACCGACCAGCTCACTTTAAATAAATCTAGTATCCCTGCACTTCCCAGGTGCTTTTCACTCTTCTGATATCTTGCTTTTAATTCCAGTTGTCTCACTTACGCTTCCGGCTGTTGCCTGTGCTGGTCTCAAAATCTCAGCTCCTTTTCCAACTCCTACAAAGAGCAATGCAGCCTAAAATGAAGAATGAGCCATTTTACGGTGTGTGTGTGTGTGTGTGTGTGTGTGTGTGTGTGTGTCTAAATGGGTTTTGCTAGCTGCTTGAGTTTTCTTTTGTAGAGAAAGGTCAGATAGAAATGATTTCTTCCCCCTCGCGTATTTTTAACTTCACTTTCTGCTACAGACGCCTGGCCAAACGTATTATTGCTTTAGAAACAGAACATAGACATCCACACATGATTCATGCGCGCTGCTGCCAGAGATATGTCATATCTTCTGTAGCCCGCTCGGCTCACGGTAGGTGTGGCTTGCTTCTCGTTTCCTGACACCCGCACCAGATCATTATTAAAGTAAAAGGAAGAAGAAGAAGAAGCTTTCCAGATTACTTTTCCTTGGCTGTTTTATACTGCACGGTGCTTTCATAGGCTCTCACTGCATGTGAATTCATTGCTGGAGTCAGAGCTGTTGCAATGACATTGGTAGCTTGACTCCCCCCCCCCCCCTGATACCAGAGGCCTGCCTTTGCTGCTTGTAGTTTTCAAAAGGGCAGGGATGGGGAAAAGTACAACTCCCCATCACCCTTAACCATGGGAAGTGTTGAGGCAGTGCCAGAACTGGGGAATACTAAGGCAAGTGGGTTACAGAGAGCACATCCTTAAAGCAGGCGTCTTCCAGGCCTTGGGCCTTCAGTTGTTAAGGTTTCCCAGCCTGGACTTCAGCAGTACTGAGTAGGATTGCTTTTCTTCCTTGGCTAGTCTTGAATGCGGTGATTTTCTAAAAGAACCTAGGGAGTACACTGGAATTTTGCACCACAGCATCAGATTCTTGACTTGCAACAACTTGCTATCCACTATAACCTGCATATGATACCCTCCAACATTCGCAGGGCCCAAAGCAGTGTTCTCCTTTTCCAGTCCTGAGCTCTTGCGCATGTGCAAGAATGCGAGACCAAGACGCTCATTTTTTGGTCTTGCGAGACCAAGAAACTGTTGATATAGCAGAGTCCTATTGCACAACGGAATGACGAATAGTATGTGCCACATGCTTTTTGTTGCTTTATTTTCAGTTCATTGTAGAGAAATTACAAACATGCATCTTGCCTCTGCTGGAGCAGAGAAGCAACCGTCCTTCTCCTCGGACTAACGAACAAGAGAACTGAGAGAAACAGGAAACTAGTGTACGTCACATCCAGCTTCCCATTCCCGTGGGAAAACCCAACAGTACTCTGACTATGGAATGTAAACATTGTCTTGTGACAAGCACTTTGCTGCACAGTGAAGAGAGCAGAAACCAACATCCTCCCCCTTTCCGTGAACATCACTGGGCAGCGTGTTCGTACAATATCAGTACAAACCCAACTTCTGTACATAGGTACAGTGTTGATCCCTTGACACAATCTTGGACAATACATCAGCAGGAATTTCATTACCTGGCATATAAGACACCGTTACGAGTCCCTTCTGAATATATTCCCTAGCATGTTGCACCTTCAATTGCAAGTGCTTCGTGCTTTGCTTACAACCTTCCGAATTCAGCAAAGCCAAACATGCTTTGTTGTCCTGGTAAACCTGGATTGGACATTTGACAGGAATTTTCATGTCTTTGCACAATTGTAATAACCATTCACAATCCTTAAGTGAATAAGACAATGCATTCAGTTCAGCTTCACAAGTACTTAAGCTAATTGTTGTTTGCTTCTTGCATGACCAATCAAAAAGACCCTGATTGTACATGTAGCAAACTCCAGACGTACTTTTCCTGTCTGTAGTGTCACTTCCAAAACTTGCATCTGCAAAAATCTCAAGACCACCAGACTTCTGATTGTTAAATCTCAGTCTGTAATGCATAGTGCCTTTCAAATAGCGTGCTATGCGTTTCAGAGCTTTCCAATCCTTAACAGTAGGATTGTTAACTTGTCTGCTTAGCAAATTACAGCTAACAGCAATGTCAGGTCTTGAACATCTGGCAATGAAGTTTAGCTTGCCTAGCACACTTCTGTACAGTGTAGTGTCAGAAAATGCTTCTTCAGTGTCTTCTACCTGATAACCTGTTGTCATTGGTGTGTCTACAGGGTTAGCATCCATCAGGTTTAGTTTGCTTAACACATCAGCAATTTTCCGTGACTGGTGTACTAGAATGTTACCACTTTGATCTTTCTCTATTTCCAGAGATAGGTAATTGTTTACCTCACCAAGATCTTTCATGTCAAAGTGCTCTTTCAGTTGAGCTAGGGCATTATTGTACATTGTGACATCTTTCCAAAAGAATAAAATATCATCAACATAAAACAAACAATACAGCTTCTTTTGCCCCTCCTCTTTGACAAATACACATGGATCAGCTTTCCCTTGCTTAAAACCTAGAGAAAACAATGCTTCAGTGAGTTTTGTGTGCCAACACCGTGCACTTTGTTTGAGACCATAAAGGGACTTTTTCAGAGCACAAACAAATCCCTGTTTTACCTGTACGCCATCAGGTGGAAGCATATAAAGTGATTCACCTAGAGATCCGTACAAAAACGCTGTATTTACATCGTGGTGACTAATGTGTAGATTCTCCTCTGCAGCTAGCTTGAGCATAAGCCTTATGCTCTCATATCTCACCGTGGGTGAGTAGGTCTCGTGATAGTCTTCACCTGGTACCTGTGCAAAACCTCTGGCTACCAATCTGGCTTTGTGTCTGACTATCTTGCCATTTTGATCAGTCTTCGCTTTGAAGACCCATTTGCTTCCAAGCAGTTTCATTCCTGGAACTTCTGGAACTAGCTCCCAAGTTTTGTTCTTTTCTAAGGAATCAAGCTCAGCCTTCATGGCATTTAACCATGGCTCAGCTTCCTTAGAATCCAAATCCTGGATTTCTTGGAAACTTGAAGGTTCAAATACCTTCTTGGAGCTTTTAACAGCTGCTACTGCTGTCTTAGCATATTCATCAGCAAATCTCTTTGGAGGTCTGCCTTTTGTGGCTCTTTGTGACCTGCGAATCAGCCTTTGGTCTTCAACACTTTCCTCTTCCTTCTTAGGAGAAAATTGACCTATTGTGAACAATGGTTCTTCCAATTCCTGATCAGAGCTTTCAGAGGGTCGCATAGAGGCTTTCGCACTCTTGAAATCCTCTGACTTATCCGAATCAGTTTCAGACTCAGAATCAGAACCTTCATCAGTGGGTGTGGGTTGCTGTTGCTTATCCTCAGTCTCATCACTGTCATCAGGATAACATTGAAAAATTCCCACGTTCTCCCCCCACTTGGCATTGTACTCAACACTTCTTGTGAGCCTAATTGTCTTGGAGTCAGACATCATTATTCTGTAAGAACCTTTCTGATAACCTAGAAAGATACCATGCAATCCACGTTTGCCTAATTTGGAGCTTTGTGGTGAGTGAATCCACATATCAGAACCAAAAATTCTCATGTGTTTGATGTATGGTTTCTTACCAAACATCTTCTCATAGGGGGTACAACCAATCGCTGAAGATAACCTGCGATTGTAACTGTAAAGAAAACACGAGAGAGCTTCGGCCCAATAACTCTCTGGAAGATTGGCATCATGCAGCAAGGTCTTTAACCCTTGAAGCAATGTTTGATTTGCCCTTTCGCAAAGCCCATTCTGCCATGGCGAGCGAGGACTGGACAAATCGTGTTGAATTCCTTTCTCAGTCAGAAAAGCTTCAAACTGCTGAGAAGTGAATTCTCCCCCGCGATCAGTGAAAAGAGTTTTTATCTTCTTACCATGCACATTTTCTAACCAAGCACAGAATTCCTTAAACCTTGGAAAAGCCTCTGATTTCTGCTTGAGATTGTACACATAAATATACCTGGAAAATGCATCAATGAGAACCATGAAGAACTTATTGCCACCTATAGAGGGCGATAGTGGACCAACTAAATCAGCATGAACAATCTGGTATGGTTCTGTAGCTTGCCTACTAGACACCTTACCTTTCGCAGCCATTTTCACCTTGTTTGCTGCGCATGCCTTGCACTTCATGTGGTACCTGCAGGGTTTAATAGTCATACCTTCAACCAAGGTAGGCATTTTAGATACTGCCTCAAAATGCAAATGACCAAATTTTCGGTGAAAATCATGAATACATTCTGCATGCAAACTTTTGTTAGAACCTGCAATGCAACAAGTGTCATTCTGCACAACATCATCATAATACAAAACAAACAAACGATCAACACATTCAGCATGCAACACATAATCGTTTTTCTTTGTGATGGTGCACTTCTTGTTCTTGAAGGACACGTCAATGTTCCGTTCATTCAGCTGCATCACACTTAGAAGATTGTGTGTGGCATCTGGAACATAAAGTACATCATGTATCTCTAAGTCCAAACTGTGAAGAACAACAGTTCCGTAGCCTTGACTGGGGATCGTGTGGTCATCCGCCTGGTGAATCGCACCTTCCTGCGGTGTAAAAGACACGAACAGTCTCTTGTCGTTGCACATGTGGTGGGTAGCTGCTGAATCAACAACGAAGAAAGATCTAGACGTCTTCTGGACCTTTGCAACCTTTGGAGTGAAGCGTGAGACCATTGCCTTGTGCTGCGTTGTCCTGGAGACCGGACCTTTGCCTTTGCTTTGGCCTTTTCCACGCGATGAGCTTCCGCTGCGCTGCTCTGTCTTGGCCCTGGGATATCTGCATTCCCTCTTCATATGGCCTAGACGTCCACACGAGTAGCAATTTCACTGCCTTCAAAGCTTTGGCGCCCTCTGGTGGTTCCACTGCATTCTGGGATGACGTCTGTGAAGACTCCCCCTTACCCATGCAGCTAGCACCTCGGCGATCTGCTTCATTCTGGATCACGGCAGTAACATAGGCTACTGTGAGCTGAGCAGTTGGTTGAACAGCAATCTGAGTGGCAACGGACTCCCAACTTGAACCCAAAGAATGTAGTATCATAAAGGAATACACAGCCTCTGGAAAGTTGAGTCCTCTCTGTTGCAGCTCATGTCTCAGATTTTGCATCTCCATCAGATGTTTACGCACATCTCCACCTTCAGCAAGAGCCATATCATGCAGCTTGGCATAGTAGTACATTGAGGAACCAGCCTCTGTCCTCAAGTGAGCCTGTCTTAAAGAGTCCCAAATTTCTCTGGCTGTGGTCTTTCCACGCAACAGACAGAGCTCTTCTGGGGATACTATCAACGTAAGCGTTCCCCTTGCTTTGGAATCCTTAGCATTCCAATCAGCTGTAATTGGAGCTGGGGGGTTGTCTGTAATCACATTAAACAGACCTTCTTTCCGCAGAACTGCCTCTGCATATAACACCCACTCTGTGTAATTATTCTTATTGAGCTTAGGAATCCCAAAAGCATCAACCAGCTTTGCGTTTGCCATTTTCTGCTGCTTAAAACAAGCTGCGTCACAGTCCTGCAGCTTCAGCCAAAAGCACTTGTAAAAGTACTTTCGATTTCCCCAGCCATCCAAGCCTGTTAGCTTGTGCCTTTTGGAGCCTTGCCTGTAACACGGCAAAACGGCTTTAAAAGTTCAAAGTCCAGCAATAAAACCATAAACTAGTAGCTGGCAGGCTGCCAGGCTGCTCCGGGAGAATGAGCACATACCTTCATCAATCAAACTTGACGCGCAGAGCAGATAACGCGATCCGTTCCTCTGTACCTCTGCCGGCATTCCTCAGTTTGATTTACGTCTTTCTGGGCCCGGAACCAAAATGTTGATATAGCAGAGTCCTATTGCACAACGGAATGACGAATAGTATGTGCCACATGCTTTTTGTTGCTTTATTTTCAGTTCATTGTAGAGAAATTACAAACATGCATCTTGCCTCTGCTGGAGCAGAGAAGCAACCGTCCTTCTCCTCGGACTAACGAACAAGAGAACTGAGAGAAACAGGAAACTAGTGTACGTCACATCCAGCTTCCCATTCCCGTGGGAAAACCCAACAGTACTCTGACTATGGAATGTAAACATTGTCTTGTGACAAGCACTTTGCTGCACAGTGAAGAGAGCAGAAACCAACAGAAACGAGCATCTTTTGGCTGGGTGCTCTAGTGTGACCCTGCTGACTTATGCCAGAGCAGGACATTCCAGGATCCAATCAGAAGCTCATAACATATGAGAGTCCTGGAGGTGAAATAGTTAAACAGGCTAACTAATCAGAACCCAGAAGGTGGAGTCAGAGGGACTATAAAACCAGCTCTAGGAGGGGCGAAGGGGGAGTTCGTTGGGAGTTGGGTGGTTGGTTGGAGTGGGAGTGAATTGGAATAGAGTCTGTGGGGAGGTTGGGTTAGTGTAGCGAAATAAGCTGAGTCAGGAACAGTTAGGGGCTAGGAAGACAAGTAAATAGCTGAAAGGTGGTTTAGTGAGTGAGAGCAGGTAGTGGAAGTTATAGGTCTGGATAGGCACCCCATGATTGCAATTGACCGATACACGCTTGTTAAACTGCAATAAATAAACAGAAGTTTATGTTCCAATTTAACCCTGACTGGACTCAGTATTGTACCAGGTAGGGCCTGGGTGGTGGCAGTGAGAAATAGTGGTGGCACAGGGATCAATAGACAGTGAAACGTCCGGGGACTCTGTGTGATCGCCACAATTGTCTTCTGTGATTCCAGGATGTTCTGCTTAACATGGGACCTTTGAAGGGTATGGTATATCCTGCTTGATGGAGGTTCCCATCCAATGCCACTTGCCTTTTTATTTCTTCTATTTTGTTCATATGTTCATAGCAGAAGTTCATATGTATTGAATATGTTGCTCAAAACCTCCGTTCAGTGCTTTTCTTTTTTATCAGTTAGCAGCGAGGTTTGCTGAGCAGCTCTGTCCCAAGGGTTGTGACACCTGCAGAACTTCACTTGATCTGTTTTCTAGTTGGATTGTTATCTGCTATTACACTTTGGCTGCTGCTTTGTCCACCACGCTTTTGCAGAGAGTTTCTTTGCTTCCATTTCTTCGAGTGGGAGGGAGGAGGACACTTAGCAAAGCCTTACTAAAGTCAAGCAATCTTATTTTTTATCACTAATCAGGTTTTGACAGTAGGCTTTGTAGGTACATAAGGAGAGTCCTGCAAGGATCTTCCCGGAGCCTATGAGTCTAGTGTTCTGTTTCTCAGTGGCCAGTCAGAAGCTCTGGAAAGCTCCAAAGCAGTGGTCCTCTCCCAATGTTGGACCCCAACAACTGGCACATTTCTTCTGGTCATGGAGGTAGAACATAGTCCTCATGGCTAGTAGCCCCCCTTATCCACCATGGCTTTGTCTATTCCTCTTTTAAAACCATGTCAGTTGATGGCAGTGTACCACATCATGTGGCAGTGAGTCCCACAGTTTAACGATGCAAAGAAGCCTTTTGTTTTTGTTCATACTCAAGATCTCTTGCAGTCAGCTTCACTGGATAGCCCTGAGTTCTAGTGGAGAAAAATGACCATCTATGCTTTCTTCTTCTTCACACCATGCACAATTCTATAAACCTCTATCATATCCTTTTTTAACTGCTATTTTTTTTCAAAAAAACAAACAAACCAAAAATGCCCCAAAGCATTCTTCTGATAAAGGAGTTGCTGGATACATTTTGGTTGTCACTTTCTGCAGGTAGCTCCGCATTCTTCTGCTCTAGTCTGACCTTGTGTGGATTGCCATGTCCACTTTGAGAAAGATGCAGACCAACTGGAATGTCTTCAGAAGAGGGCGGTGAAACTGCTCAGAGCTTTGGAAAGCAAGTCCCATAAGGAAAGGCTGAAGGAACCTGATTTGGAAGAGAAAAGGCTGGTGGTGATCTTCAAATACCTGAAGGGTCATCACATTGAAAAGGGCAAAACTTGTTTGCTTCTGCCCCAGAAGGCAGGATTAGGGATGCATTGAGATGTGGGGAATATTGCATTAGTTTCCCTGATTATAATGCTAACACACCTGTCCTGTTTTCGAATGTTCCTTTCAAATTGCAGTACTTGTCACAACTGTGGCTTCTCGGCCCATACCGCCGTGTCAAACTCAATTTCATTCTCACCGACGGCTGTGTTGTGACACAACAATGAATGACATTGGACAACGTCCCTATTCTCCCTCCATTCCCCCATGAAAATGACAGGAAAGAACAGCATGCCAGCATACAGTCCCAAATTCTATCACTTTACTCCCACAGTTTTCCGAGTTAAGGAGACTGTAAACAGATTTCCCCCTCCCCCCTGTAATCAAATAACATGGAAGCGCGATATATTACGTTAGTTTTACAGAAGAAGCTTTCACATCATGTGAAAACTCAAATATAATAATGGAACTTAACAGTTGGGGAAGCGTCGGGGAAATGGAATAAACGCCTGTGTGGATGCAGCCTAGATCTAACGGCGTTATGTTTTAGGAGGACAGATTTCACATGAATGTTGGAGCAAAAATTCTTGCTGATAGCAGTAGCCTGACAATGAGATAGTTGTGGGATGGTGGTGTCTCTTCAGACAGAGGCTAGACCAGGCTTCCTCAACCTCGGCCCTCCAGATGTTTTGAGACTACAATTCCCAGCATCCCTGACCACTGGTCCTGCTAGTTAGGGATCATGGGAGTTGTAGGCCAAAAACATCAGGAGGGCTGAGGTTGAGGAAGCCTGGGCTAGGCAGCCGTCTGTTTAGGATACAGTACTCTGGATTTCCTGGACTTAATGGCTTAAGGTCATGCAGTCAATGCCAGTTGTCAGTGTGGAGGGGAGAGTGGAATTGACATAGAGTAGGTGAGAGATTTCTTTTGGCAGGGGAAGATCTGATGTGGCCCCTCTTTCCATGCCCAGGCACAAAGCAGTGATAGCTTTACATCTCCACCACCCTCTGGTGAGTTCTGAAATATCGAGTTCCCTGTCTCTCGCTTAGTGCCTCCTCCTGGCTTCCCGGATGTGTTTCACCACTGAGTGAAGCTGCGACATCCATGCCTTGTTTGATGCATTCCTTTGCAAGCACTTATTTCCCCACCTGCTTAACGTCTCATCATAACTTATCCTCTCCAGGCGCTGAGCAGTTCTGCCTTCTTAGCATCGTCTGTCTTCGCCGCTCCCACTCAAAGTTGGGGGCTGGGAGGAGGTGATCTGACTGGATCGCCAAGGGTGGCTTTCTTTAGCGCCTCAGGTGTCATTCTCCTTCTCCTACCACCAGCTCCTTCTTGGGTGCAGCAATTGTACGACACAGGCATTGTTTAACTCTTGCCACAATTATGAAGGGAAAAACCTCTCCTTCCCCTCTTTGGCTCATCACCCCCGCCCTCGTCGCTCTGGAGAGCTGTGGCGCTGTGATGCTACTACTTTAAAATATCACTGTTGCTGTTTCTTATTAAAACAGAGCTGGAATCTGTTGCCATGGAAACTGGCAAACTAATTATAAGGCGTTTTTGAGTCAGCGGAGGTAACAAGTCATCCCACCCGTATAAAAGATATATGAGAGAGAACAGGCCTGGGTTGCAACAGTGATGAACCAGGGATCGGACTGAATTAATTCCAGGAGCTCGTTGTGTGACTGCAGCGCACTTGGAGGAAGACACAATTAGCGCTCGCTCTGGAAGCAGGAGCTAAGGTAGCCTCGGCCAACCTGGTGACTGCCAGATGTTGTCAGACTACAACTCCCATGTTCCTTTACTATTGGCATTGCTAGCAGTGACTGCTCACTGGAAGGACAGATCGTGAAGCTGAGGCTCCAATACTTTGACCACCTCATGAGAAGAGAAGACTCCCTGGAAAAGACCCTGATGTTGGGAAAGATTGAGGGCACAAGGAGAAGGGGACGACAGAGGACAAGATGGTTGGACAGTGCTCTCAAAGCTACCAGCATGTGTCTGACCAAACTGCTGGAGGCAGTGGAAGACAGGAGTGCCTGGTATGCTCTGGTCCATGGAGTCACGAAGAGTTGGGCATGACCAAACGGCTAAACAACAAGTAGTGACTGATGGGTGTTGTAGTTTAGCAACACCCGGGGAAACTGAGCTGGAGGATCATAGAATTGGGATATTGAAGGCCCTCTGCTGAATGCAACCCCAGGCTCCCAGCAGAAAGCCCACCACCACCTTCCAAGATAGTCTGTTTCATTGTGAAATGGCTCTGACCGTTTGGAAGATTCTCCTGATCTCCAAATCTTCTTCCCTGCATTTCCTGCTGACTCTAGTCCTTGAGCAACAGAGAACAAGTCTGGTCCATCTTCTGCACGACAGACCTAGCTCAGTGTAATGCTGAGCAGCAGGCAAGTTGTTGCTGTAAGTGTGTATTCTGCTGCGTTTGGGGAACAGCAGATACAATCTGAAATACACCAGCACTTAACAAGGAACTGTGATAAACTTGGTATGGTCTGACTTGCATGTCATGCCAAGCCATTGTTTAGTGTGAGCACACAGGCACCGGGAGAGGAGATAGAGCTTGCTTACCTTCTTCTGAGTTGTTCTGCTGCTGCTTGCCTAGGACATACCTTTTGTTTGGGTCACTTGTGACATTCTAGATAATGATGGACTCCAACTCCCATCATCCTTTGCCATTGGCCATGCTAGCAGTGACTGATGGGAACGGGAATCTAACAGCATCTGGAGAGCCACAATAAAGTACGGTAACAAAGCAAATCAAGTACAATAACAGAACTCACAGAAAGCCACAAAAAGCTCAAGCAAACCAACAATAAACCACATGTGATTTTTAAAAACATTCTTCAGAAATGGGTTTGGGTTTTTTCCGAAACTCAGAACCATGTGTCCCTACCAGCCTAATACTGATGAAAGAGGGAAGTGATGGTTAAAGAAAATGACCGTCCATACAAGGAAACTGTGGTAGAGATAGGCAGGTTTCTTAAGAAGGAACCTGTGGCCTTTCAGAGGTCACCATGATCAGTTTTCACAAAGGGATGGGAGAGAGATTTGATTCAGTTCTCACATAAAGGCAAATCTATCAAATCCAGAATTTCCAAAAAAAAGAAAAAGAAAGAGCTATCCTTTAACATTTGCATTTACCCAAATTTTGCAATGCGGTTGTCCAGCCAAGTAGTGTTTCCAAAATTGCATCTCTTAAGGGAAAAGACCCTCCTCCTGCAAAAGAGGGGAGTGGTAGTGGGCGGGAGCCGGTTCCCGCCTCAAGCAGGGGGCGTCAGCCCCCTTGCCTCCTCTCACCTGGTTGGCACACCACGCCCACGGGCAGGCACCCAACCAGGTGCCTCCGAAGGGGCGTGGACGGCAGCGTAAATCGCTGCTGTGCCAGCCACGCGGCCCTCACTCTTCGTCATCCCGTCGCGAGTCAAGTGTACATAAAAATACATATATCGGTGAAAATAATATAATAAAGAGATGCATTATATCAGAGAAGATTGCTGTAAAAGACGTGCGCACTAGTCAAAACTGTGTATAAAATGGGTTCATTAGGAGAAATTCACACTAAAATGCTGACAAATTTTCATGATTTGAAAACAAAAATGCAAATTGCTGGGAAATGTGGGGAACTAAATTTAAGATTGCAAAATCAAGAAACTCAGAGAATTGAAATTGACAGATTTGCCAGGCATGGTGGGAGTTGTAGTAAAACAGTGGGAGGGCTGCAGGTTCTCCACCCCTGTCCTAAAGCAAACCCTCACGTGACTGAAACATACTGGCTGTGTAAAACCATGAGCTGTCTCATGTCTAACACTGGGTTCTAGTTGAAGTCGTGTGTGTGGGATGGCTAAAGACTCACAAACCAAATTGTACTTCAAGAACAGGCTCAAACTGTTGATCTGACTTTCCTGTTACGTGGCAGCAAATCTGTGTGGCTGGCGAAGAGGCCGGAATGAGAATTAAGTATACACGATGTACCCCACCCAAACAGTCTCTGAGTTAGTCCTTTGTGCCTGCCACTTTTTCTTCTGATTCATCCGGGCTCCAGCAGCACACAAATCTGAAGTAATCTTGATTCTTTCCTTGACCTGTGTTCATATTTCTCCTCTTGAGAGTTTTATGACATTAATTGGCCGTTGCATCAGTTTCAATTTGCATGAATCAACCAGGTACTGAGTCACAGATTTGCTGCATGGCACTAATTTTGTTCCAGCTATTCAGCATGTGTTTTACAAGGCAAGTGTATGCTGTAGTATGGACATGGTCCTTGTCCAGTCTTCCCCAACTTGGTACCTTCCAGATGTTGTTGGATTGCAGCTTCCATTGCCTCTGTTCTGGAATTTAAACTAGAGGAGGAAGGCTGTTACAGGAGGAACTCTGTAACAGCTATTTTTCACATGCATTTTCCATCTTCTCTGATAGAACTCTGGTTCACCTACATGGGGGTCCCAGGAGAGCCCCATCCAAGGACTAAGCAGACCCAGATCTGCTTCCTTTCACAAGGTTCCTTCATCATGTTCCTTCAGTTCACAGGAGGGAAGCCTGTGGCCCTCTAGATATTCTTGGACCTCAACTCCCATAATCCCTGACCGTTGGTCATGCTGATTGTGGCTGGTGGAACTTAAGAACATTAGAAGAGCCGTGCTGGATCAGGCCAGTGGCTCATCTAGTCCAGCGTCCTATTCTCACAGTGGGAAACCAGATGCCTTCAGGAATCCCACAAGCATAACTTGAGTGCAACAGCCTTTTCTCCCCACTTGTGACTTCTAGCAACTGGTCTTCAGAGGCACACTGCCTCCAACAGTAGAGGCAGAACTTTGAGCCCAACAACATCCGGCCACCACAAAATTCCGGACTCGGTCCTTGCTTCTAAACTGCATGAAATGGGGTTTTGTTTTAGTCAGCAAAGAAACAAGTACAGTGGTACCTCTGGTTACGAACTTAATTTGTTCTGGAGGTGTGTTCTTAACCTGAAACCCTTCTTAACCTGAGGTACCACTTTAGCTAATGGGGCCTCCTGCTGCCAGTGCGCTGCCGGCACATAATTTCTGTTCTCATCCTGGGGTAAAGTTCTTAACCCGAGTTACTACTTCTGAGTTAGCAGAGTCTGTAACCCGAAGTGTTTGTAACCCGAGGTGTTTGTAACCTGAGGTACCACCGTACAGTGGTACCTCTGTTTACGAACTTAATCCTTTCCTGAAGTCTGTTCTTAAACCAAATCCATTCTTAAACCGAGGCACGCTTTCCCTAATGAGGCCTCCCACTGCCAGTGCCCTTCCACCGTTCGGTTTTCATTTGTAGACCTAGGTAAAGTTCGCAAATTACTTCTGGTTTTGCGGAGTTCGTAAACCAAATCATTCATAAACAGGACTGTTCTTAAACTGAGGGACCACTGTAGATACGTCAGGCCAAGCTAGATATGATGGGTCCAGCCATGGTCGTTGCCTGTAGGTCTTCCCTGGGTTAAGATCTTATTTTAACCTGAAAAGGAGTACATTAGCCTTCCCTTGCCCTACTCCATTATAAATCACGAATTCATTCACTGTCATCTGTGATTGTGGCACACGGACAGGTGAATAAACAAATGTGACTGCCTCCATCATCCTTCAGTTTGCAGCCTAAGACGAGGAAGTCACTTAATAAATCCCCATGAAATATTAATGTAAGGTAATGCACGAGCAGCTTATGCCTAAAGCTTGAGAAGGAGAGGCAAGAGGCAAGACTGTTAGATTGGAATTCAATTATGTATGATCAGTCCTTTTCAGCAAGAGATTTTGTCCCCTCCACAATAGGCTGGAATGGCTGTGAAACCAACACTCATCTTCCATCTGGCTCCCTGAAATACTGTTTAGTGGGACCCACCTCTTTCGCTGAATTCATATTGTTCTGTTCCATTTGGAATGATCTGGAGGCATTTTATCCTTGTATTGATTTTATCTGTTTTTATAATTGTATTTTCCATTACGGTAACCTGCCCTGGGAGCATGTGGAGAAGGGAGAGTAAGGAATTGTATAAATAAAATTAGTAAAAAGTGTGTACTTTGTGCACATGGGAAGAACTGGAAGCCCTATTAGTTGGTACTCTTGCATTTGCCACGCGTGAACATATGCGTTGGAACATATTGGGTGGCTCCTTTTCTGTTGAACTTCATATAGATGTTAGACACGGACTCCTGATGTTGAGCTGGAGCCACTAGCAATGAGCAGGTACAGCGGTACCTCAGGTTACATACGCTTCAGGTTACATACGCTTCAGGTTACAGACTCCGCTAACCCAGAAATAGTGCTTCAGGTTAAGAACTTTGCTTCAGGATGAGAACAGAAATTGTGCTCCGGTGGCAGCAGGAGGCCCCATTAGCTAAAGTGGTGCTTCAGGTTAAGAACAGACCTCCGGAACAAATTATACTTAACCTGAGGTACCACTGTATAGCCAATATGGTGCACTCTGGGCATTGCTGAACTACAACTCCCATCATCCATGACCATTGGCCATGCTGGCTGGGACTAATGGGAGTTGTAGTCCAACAATACCTCGAGGGTACCACGTTGGATACGCTAATGCTACTACAGCTTCCCCACAACTACTTGCCTGTACGTCAACGTCCTTTTGTCATTTCTGTACAAATAGCCATACCAGCAACCCATCTCTTCTCTGAATACCACTTCTCCTCTGTTATCGCACATGTACCTCTGGCAGCCATTAGCAAAAACATCAGCCCTGATGGCGCGAACACCATTTATGAAACCGCAAATTACCTCTCACCCACACTGGAAATTAAAAAGCTGCTGACATTTTTGGGCCAATACAAAGCCTGTTTTCATTTATCAAATAACCATATGACTGGTGTTACTTTATAAAAGTTTATACATTTGGAACTCATAAATATTATGGCGTGTGTGTGTGTATCCGTAACGCGCCCATTATGCAAAGAGTAGTCCTGGTTTTTCTTGTGTGTTGTAAAAAAAAGTTTGGTTGGCTTTTTTTACATGTTTTCCTTGGGCTGAGTCAGCCACATGTTAAAATAAATTTTGCCAATAGTAACATTTCTCTCTGGAGGCTTACTACATCTTAATAAAGCAGTGTGTGGGTGGCAAACACAAGCAGGTAAGTGACCACACGGGTATTGGTGCGAAGGATACTTTCACGTATGTTTATCTAAACTGATAGCCGTGGCACAGGGCATGTTCATGGTTTGGCCGGCTTGGGTTCTCATGTGGTTTGCTCCAGCTGCAGAGTGAGTTCCTGGAGCTGGGTTTGGGGGTTCCTCCTCCGTGCAACCATAGCGTTCAGTGCCCACCCAGTGAACCTTTTCTGTCTGAGAGGCTGCAGCAGGTGATGGAGCAGACTTGTTCAAGGCTACAAGGAAGCAGATTCCAGCTGAGCATTAGGAGAAACTTCCTAATAGCAAGAACTGCATGACAGTAGAACAGACTACCATGGGAATGTTCATAGTCAGGTGGTAGAATGTCTGCTTTTACATGCAATGCGCTCTATGTGGAGCTACCTTTGAAGGTGATCCGGAAACTGCAATTCATCCAGAATGCGGCAGCTAGACTGGTGACTGGGAGTGGCCGCCGGAACCACATAACACCTGTCCTGAGAGATCTGCATTGGCTCCCAGTATGTTTCCGAGCACAATTCAAAGTGTTGGTGCTGACCTTTAAAGCCCTAAACGGCCTCGGTCCTGTATACCTGAAGGAGCGTCTCCACCCCCATCGTTTAGCCCGGACACTGAGATCCAGCGCCGAGGGCCTTCTGGCAGTTCCCTCATTGCGAGAAGTGAAGTTACAGGGAACCAGGCAGAGGGCCTTCTCGGTAGTGGCGCCCGCCCTGTGGAACGCCCTCCCTTCAGATGTGAAGGAAATAAGCAGCTATCCTATCTTTAAAAGACAACTGAAGGCAGCCCTGTTTAGGAAAGTTTTTAATATTTAATGCTGTATTGTTTTTAACACTCGATTGGGACCCGCCCAGAGTGGCTGGGGAAGCTCAGCCAGATGGTCGGGGTATAAATAATAAATTATTATTATTATTATTATTATTATTATTATTATTATTATTATTATGCAGAAGGTCCCATGTTCACCCCCTGTGAGAGACTCCCTGGCTGAGCTCAAGAGCTTCTAGCAGTCTGCGTAGATAATACTAAGCTAGATGGATCAATGACCTGACTCTGTATTAGGCAGTTTCCTGCATCTTGTGTTGCCCAGCTTTGCTGGAAGCATTGGAGCAAATGCTGGGTGGCCCTCTATCAGAGATGCTGTAGTTCCTCCATTGAGCAGATCCTTCATTGACCTCCAAAGCCACTCCAATCTGTGAATGAATCTGATTCTGCAGGAAAACTTGAGATGGTACTGCCGTTGGAATGCTATGAGGTCATCAGCAGCTGCCCATTACTAGATGTTAAATGTATCTCTTCAGCTGGCAATGACCAAATCATAATGACCTCAGCAAAGAGCAATGCTGTGGCCAAATATCCAACCAGCTACTCCAGGCTTAGATGTGATATGAGTTATGAAAGTAAAAAGAGCCTTGCTAGATCAGACTGGTGGCCCACTGGGTCTGACATCCTCTTTTCGAGCATAGCCAGCAGGTGACACTGGGAAGTTCAGAAGCAAAGCATGGAGGCAGCAGAGATACACTGTCTCTGAACATGGATGTTCAATTACCCTATTGCCCCCAACAGCTGTTCATAGTTTTATCATGGCTAATAATCCCTGAGCAGATTGGTGATGTAGTTGTGTTCCTCATGAGGAACCTGGATTGTGGCTGTGCAGGGATTGTCCATGCAGATTTTTAGCTGATCTAACCATATATCTACCCAACCAACACCTGTTATCACGAAGGACGTCAGGTGATTTCGGGTGCATTTGGTTCGGGAATATTGACCTCGTAGCCCAAATTGGGAGCCATGCTGGGCCACATTTGGCTTGTGGGTCAGAGGTTCCCCGCTTCTGCCCAGAGTGGCTGGGGCAACCCAGACCGATGGGTGGGGTACAAATAATAACATGATTAATATTATTATTACTACAATGTATTCCCTGCTCCTTCACCCATCTTACTTGCTGTAGAGACTGAGGAAAGGAATCCATTTGACTTCTCTGAAGTCTCCCTGTTTTGCTTCAGTCCACCCTTCACACCTTTGCTGTCTGAAGTCCCCTCAGGTTCCTGACTGATTTTCCCTTCTCTCCATGTATTTAAAGAAATGTCATTGTTTGTTTTTAATGCCTTGGGGAATTTGCTGCCACAGCACCATAAACCACCTAATAGTCTTGCCTGTCCTTTGCATGGGGGCTAAAGCACATAAAGCATCCTTTTGGAAACCTTTCCTGATTATACACATAGGTATTGATTGCTTCTCAGTCACAAGTTATGAACACAATAGTATGCGTGTTGCCCTTACTCCTGAAAAGTCCTCGCTAATGACTAACACTTGTCACACTGGGAGATTTCCCTGAATATAAAACATAAAGCAGGGAGGGCCAGTCTCATATTTTGGACCAATTAGCAGTGTTTTGGAACTGTTTCCTTAGAAATTTCATAGGGCTTTCCCCTCCCCCTCATTTCCCCCCTTCTTGTAAAACAGGCTCTTGCAGATCCATTCCACGTTGTTCGGGTTGCTTTCTGGACTGTGTTTCCCGTTCACAAATTGGATTGATTTTCACAATGACAGTGAAACAACCATTTATCAACCCTAAAGCACACAGGTCCTGCCTGCCTTCTCTTGCAAACCCTCACCCATGGTCAATTAACAACATTTTTTTTAAAAAAAATATTATATTTGAGGTTGAGGTGCTGTCTTTCTGTGGGCATGATGCTCATTTTCATCTAAATCAGGTGAGGGCTTTGGGAGAGCTCACCTGTGCCTGGAATTGAGGGTGAACTGGGTGAGGGAACAGAAAGCTGGCCTGAAACACAGCTGTGATTAAATGGAGCTGATGTGTTTGGGTATCATTTGCTGAGGGAGAAGATTTTCAGCCTATGCTAGATGAAGTTTATTCTTTACGTATTTATTTTATTTTGAAAATTTGCATACAATTTAATCACAGTTGTCTCTAAGTGAAACTAAAAATGAGTTAAAAGAGTAAAAAGAATTCAGTTTTAAAGCTGTTGGAGTTTCTAAAAAGTATTCAGTAAGTGCCAGAAAGTTCTACATGAAGAGGACTGGTCTGGACTCAACTGGAAGGGAGTTCCATAAAATTGGGCCCACAATAACAAATGCATAGTTCCTGATAGATATGAGTTGTCCATCCAAGTTGTTGGGGACCACTAATGGTACCTCCCCTGAAGACTTTGTTGATCAGGCAGGAAAATAATTGATCTGGTGATTTTGTTGATATTCATATACTGCTGTCGCATGGATGGGACATCCATCTATAAAAGTGGATAGGTTCTCTTTTGCAAACAGGATCTGCATTCTTCTTGCACATTGCATTTGTGTCGTTATATGCAATCGTTCTAAAAAGCAGACAGTGGCACAGACCTGAATCATATTTGCACATCATCTTGCAGTCCATTCAAAAGCAAGGGCAGCTGTTCAAATTACATGATAAACAAACCACATGTACAGTTAAGCCGCTGCTTTGTATTTGCAGATAGGATGGTGATAAAGTGCATGTTTCTCATTTCCGGAGCAGAGAAATCACAGATATCCAAAGCTGCCATGATACTGAAATATTGGTGATTCTTATTAACCCCCCCTTTCTTCCCCCAGTACTGTCTCCTCCTCACTGTCCAATATATTCCACCCTACCCTTACCCCCACTCCACCCAGGTCTACTTATCTGCATCCCAACCTCTTACAGCGTTGAATTTATCCAGGCTTCAACTTGAGCAGATTGTTTTAATTGCTCTCATTGCCTTGTTGTTGTGCTAAACTCAAGACAGATGGCGCTTAAAAACAGACCACACAGGGAGACCAGCCACCTTGTGCTTGCTTGCCAAGCTGCACAGCAAAGAGGGACCTGCTTCCTTTTCGGAAGATGGCAGCTAGTGGAAATTTAAAAAGAAAAAGAAAGCAGAAGTAGTAGCAGCAGCAGCAGCCAGGGATTGGCAGAGATCCAGCAAAATCTCTCCTTGCCTGTTTGAGGATTAAGATTTTTTCTCAACAGGCAAGGAGACGACAAAGAGGCCTGTGCTGAAAGCATTCAAGGCTCCTGGTGCCCCTTTTTGACCTGTTGGTTTTGTGTCTACGACTGTCAGTAGAGCTCTGCTGAGAAAGCCATGGAACATCCTCTAATTCCCAAGCAGTTGAGCTCACCCTTGTTTGTTATCGAAGGAGTCCTTTTCGGGCTGAAAGTGGTGTGTGATGGATTTGGTACACACATCCACAGAAAGGGAGCAGTGGTAGGTTCATGATTTCACCTCTGCTGCACAGCTCAGTGGCAGAGCACGTGGCCTGCATGCCAGGGGTCCCAAATTCAATCCCTGGCATCTCCAAACAGCCTGAAAGATGATGCTGAGTTAAATGAACCAAGGATCTGGATCAAGACAAGGCGGCTTCCTGTGTTCCTGAAGATGACCATATGGATGTTCAGTCAGAAGCAAGGCCTTCCTGCCCAATGGTGTACACAGGACATCAGTCTTAATGGGCTGAACAGCTGCTTCTCAATTGCCTGGATTAGGATTAGTTGTTTATCTGGAACATTCCTCTGAGGTCCAGCGCCAAGGGCCTTCTGGCAGTTCTCTCCCTGTGAGAAGCCAAGTTACAGGGAACCAGGCAGAGGGCCTTCTCGGTAGTGGCGCCCGCCCTGTGGAACGCCCTCCCTTCAGATGTGTTCTTAACCCGAGGTACTATTTCTGGATTAGTGGAGTCTGTAACCTGAAGAGTCTGTAACCTGAAGCATCTGTAACCCGAGGTACCACTGTATTGTATTTTAATATTCTGTTGGAAGCCACCCAGAGTGGCTGGGGAAACCCAGCCAGATGAGCGGGGTATAAATAATAAATTATTACTACTACTACTACTACTACTACTACTACTACTACTACTACTATTTGTCACCAAGGTCTCGAGGTGGTGCTTGTAGTGAAAAGGAAATGCAAGCAAGTCAGTTGCAGCCAGGCAGAAATAATTTTAAAAATCACCCAAAACTGGAATTGCTCATCAGCAAAAACCTGGCTAGAGGAATATAGTGGTACCTCGGGTTACATACGCTTCAGGTTACATAGGCTTCAGGTTACAGACTCTACTAACCCAGAAATAGTGCTTCAGGTTAAGAACTTTGCTTCAGGATGAGAACAGAAATTGTGCTCCGGCGGCGCAGTGGCACTGGGAGGCCCCATTAGCTAAAGTGGTGCTTCAGGTTAAAAACAGTTTCAGGTTAAGAATGAACCTCCAGAACAAATTAAGTTCTTAACCTGAGGTACCACTGTATGTGTTAAGGAGGTGTTCGAATGCCATCCAGGATGGTGATTCCACAAAGAGGGTGCCACTACCCAAAAGGCCCAATCCCTAGGAGCTGCCAATTGAACCTCCATTGTCATGGTTGCATTAGGTGCTAGGGAAGAAGGTCCTGAGTTGTATAGGTGTCAGGGACTGGGCAGAGGAGGAATGGTGGAGACTGCCTCCTCATCCTGACCCTTCCAGGGAGGAGGAAGAGGAAGACAGTATAGATTTGCAACAGGGGTTTGAGGGAGGTCACAGCTCAGAGGCAGATGAGGGGAAAATCTGGGAAATTGTGGGAAAGCCAGAACAGCCGGCTGACACGTTGTCATTAGAAAGTATTCCAGACCCTCCATCTCCCAGAACCCGGCAAGCCTTAAAAGTAGGAGAGCAAAGAGCTCAAAGGCAGAGGGCACGTAGCAGCACCCATAGAAGTGATGAGTGAGAAAGTGGGAGAGACGGGTGGTGGAGATTCACTCAGGACAACGCCTTTATCCAAGAGGCTGGGTTCTATATCCTCTCTCTGTAAAGACTGAAATAAAAAAGGACTGTAAGAAACTTTTCCTTGTCTTTATAATTCCTGGGCAACCAGCCGGGAGCCGCTGACAGCATCCTGACAAAAGGGTTTTACAGATCGAAACCAAAATATTGACCCCAGCTCAGTAGCTTATTGACAGCCAGTTTAATTCTTTTAGAAATGGTACAATGTAAGATACCCCACTGAGCAATCTAGTGATTGCTCCTACTACTCCTGCTGCAATTAAATAATTCATCGCCTCCCAAACCAAACCACCGTCTCAAGGCAATTTAAACATAAAATAGCTAAAAACACAAAAGCAACACTAAACGAAAACCCTAGCAAATGAGCACTTGTAGCAAAGACCCATCTATCCAGCTGGAAAAACCTGCCAGAACAAAAATGCTTCAACTGTTTCCGGAAAGTGCCAGTAGTGAGCACCTGCCGTATGTCAACAGCAGTGTTCAAGAATGGTTGCAGCTGGCTCCCTGGCTGAAGCTGGTAATGGCACACAAGCTACTTCTGCTACCTGGGTTTCTGGGGCCGATATGGATCCATGAGTAACTCCAAACTGTGTGTCTGCTCCTTCAGGAGAATAACCCCATCTGAGACAAGCACATCACCCAATTCCAGGGCCCAGGAACTAACCTCCTCCATTTTTTCTGGTTATTTATTAGCCCTCACCCTGTTGTTGCATCCAGGCAGCAGCTCAGAACACGCACAGCCTCACCCTGTTCAGATGTAATAGAGCTAGGCATTATCAGTGTATTTTTTAGTGGCTGTTGTGCAAACTCTTGGCAGCTCTGCTGCAGCTAGAGCGGCCGCTTGGGATCAGCTCGCCAGACTTAATTTAAAACGATTCGAAACCATGATCCTATCTTAATCCATGTATTTATGAGTCACTCTCAGCTCCTGCACAGAAGTAGAACAGAGGTAGCCAATGTGGTGCTTTCCATATGTGGTCGGACTCCGACTCCCATCAGCCCCAGCCAGCACGGCCAATGGTCAGGAGTGATGGGAGGTGGAGTCCTACAGGATCTTGGACTGGGGAAGAGGAAGGCCTCAAACATTCTATGTTCTTGCCATCTGTGATGGAAAACACAGGTGAGCAGCATTTGATAGGTTACATAACCCAATCAATTTCCTCTAAACTAGCTGCGGTAGGCACTTCAGATTTCCCATTTTCAGATTTATCACTGCAATTTATTGCTCTCCAACATGCATACTTTTCGCGAAAGCAGCTGTGAATTCATTTGTGAGATCTCAATTCTTTCACAACGGGTGGTCTGATGGTCCAGCTAGTCCTCCAGCAGGTTCCTGCTTCTGTTATAATTTTGCAATTTCTTGTGACGTGACTTTTGTATTATCAGCAAAGTGCCCTTATCAGCCTGCCCTATCCTTCTTTGTTTAATTTAAACAGCGGCAATAAACACTGACTTCAATATTCCTCATTAGGACTACCTTCTCCTACACTTCCCCACCTTTCTCCCCATCATCCAAGTTGCCATTTCTACCAGGATGGCATTTTATTTGCATTTCTTTTCACTTTTATATGTGTTAACTCTGTGTCTTTACTGTGATTGTTTTATTTTTAAAGGAGTGCAACGTGCAGACATTAAATTATCCTGACTTTTAATCTCAGTTGAGCTGGTACCTTTTCTTTGGCAAAGCTTCCCTTTCTGAAACTAAATGTGATAACTATTTCTTTTTCCTTGTCTTCCCCCGCCCTTCTGAAAAGACATTGGCTTTATTGTCCTTGCTGTTCCCTAGTGACTAAGCCAGTGAGTTTCATTTTTCTTTTTCAAATCATATTCCAAGGAACCCTGGGATTGCTCGGAAGCTTATCAGAAGTTCCTCAGCGAAAAGCTCAGCAATGATAGACAAACTTTCCGGAAATAGAACCTGTCTCAGCTTATTCTCACAATTTGCACAGAACAGGGCGAAGCCTTGAATTCCTCCTGGCCAGCGCCCCATGTGTCTTGAGAACATCCACAAAGTGTGTCATTTAAACTATCCAATTTGCTGCCATAAGATGTGGTGATGGCTACCAACCTGGATTCCTTTAAAGGGGGATTGGACAAGCTTTCTTGGAAGATAAGACTATCGATGGTTACTAGTCACAGTTAGCAGTCACTGTGGGATCAGGGTGCTGAAGTAGATGGACCTATGGCCTGTCCCATATTCATATGTGCCCCAGAGGCCCTCACAGTTGACAAAGTTTCTGCAGCTGATGTGAAGGAAATTGCTCATTTGATGTCCATATACAAAAGGACATGGGTAAATGTGGAAAGCAATTGCCCACGCTGCAGCTGCTTTTTGGACCACACCATCCTTTCCACTTGGGCTCCCTCCAAGCAACCAATGACAACACATGTTTGCCCTGCTTTGATCTGTGATAGCAAGAAGAAGAAGAGTTTGGATTTGATATCCTGCTTTATCACTACCCGAAGGAGTCTCAAAGCGGCTAACAATCTCCTTTCCCTTCTTCCCCCACAATAAACACTCTGTGAGGTGAGTGAGGCTGAGAGACTTTAGAGAAGTGTGGCTAGCCCAAGGTCACCCAGCAGCTGCATGTGGAGCAGTGGAGTCATGAATCCGGTTCGCCAGATTATGAGTCCACTGCTCTTAACCACTACACCACACTGGTTCTGCCTTACATCAGGCGAGACCATTTAGCTCAGATGTCTACACTGCCTGGCACTGTCTACCCTGACTCTTCTGTGTTTCAGGCATTGCGCCCACCCCCAGCTCTGCCAAGAGATGCCAGGGATTTAATCTGGAACCTTCCGTTTCCAAGACAGGTGCTCAGCCCTTCAGGCACAGAACTAGGAGGCCTCTGGACTCAGGAGGGTTCTCTCTACGTGCTGCTCTCATGAGCTCTTTTGAGACTCCACAGAGGGAAGTGTCAGCTTTGTGTGAAGAAGCTCAGGGAATGGGAGTGAGGGAGATGGGGAAAGGCAAGCAGAAGAAGATGTGTGGGACACACACACACACACACTGATGTCACTCGCCAAGCTCTCTTTTGTAGGATGAAGAAGCCGTCCTGTAGGATGTTGAAGGACGTCTGCATCTAAACTCCAGTTGCTGGAAACAGCAGGAGGGGAGAGTTCTGTTGTGCTCAGGTCTTGCTTGCTTGCGGGCTTCCCTGGGTCATCTAGTTGGCCTTTGTGAGAATACGATGCTAGACATGATGGGCCTCCAAAATGCATCTAACCCGGACCTTATCCATCAGACTCCATTTTAAGTTCTTAAGCAGGGGATGCATGTTTAACGGTTAACACTTAAAACGAAAGCATGCTTGCATCTAACCCAACCAAAATGGTGACCCACATAAAAATACGGCTCCCAGCCCTACCGCTCATAGGTCTCCCCTTCAAGAGCAAACTTTGTATGGGCTAAATAATCCCTACGCTGTGCAAAAGAATGTATAGAGTGCCTGAATTATCCATCTTTTAGATGTTTACCGTCTAAACTAAAGGTTAACTAAATGTTCTGAAGCATGTTATCAAGCAGTGTCTAATCTCTCAGGGTTGCTTTCAGTATGATTTCCCAAAATCAGTTTATCTCATAATTGCCCCTCTTAGCGTCTTCTTTTTATTAAAAAAAACAACCCACCATGAATTTATCCAAGCTTCAAAAGCAGCCAGTTCTCCCTCCTTCCTTCTCTCATTTTGCACTGCATTCAATTATTACTCCAGACTAAAGGGAATGAAATCCAGTCAACTACCTCATTTGGATTAGTGTAATAAAACGCTTTCCGCTGAATGTTTACATGTGGAGATGCTTCATCCATTTTAATCATTGCACACAAGCACAATAGTGAAGATGTTATATCTTTTCTCCTGCCAGGAGAATTTCTGTTTAGTTTTGGTTTAAAATAAGAAAAAATGTGAATCGAATATATTTTGCAACACTTTGATATAAGTAGTCTTTTTGTCTCCTCTTCTGTCATATTTTGGATCTGTAAGACATTTCTTGTATTTCAAATATATAAGAGCATAGCTGAGTGTCTCTATAATAAATGTTTGCATTGTGAAATGTATGCTTCAAAATGATGCAGCATAAGGCAAATGCTGTGGCACAGGTTTAAAAATCAAGACCAGCAAGATCACTGGGCAGGGTGTTTTTTTTACCATCCATGTAAAAGTTTGATTAGTTTTTCAAAACACCTGAAAATAATTGTACTGTTGTGTGCTGCATACGACCAGTATGCAATATGGAACAGAATGGAAGAGGGGAAATGCCAGTTTAAAAAGGGGTTGAGGAAGGACTCGAGATAAAGTTGGCTTTGCTCACAGGTCACAATTGCATTATCTAATTTATCTGACTTCCATATGTTTTTCAAACGTATATGCTAAAACAGGGGGAAAAAATGTGTGCTTCTTCAGTCTGGTGCAATTTTAAGTGCAGCGATACTGATACCAGCACAACTTTCCAGATGTCTTCCGTCCCTGCGAGATGCATGTTAAAGGGGCCACAGGTTTGAACTGATGGGATAATTAACTTCTACAGCCAATGCGTCTTAGGCTGATGTTTTGAAAGTGCTAGGTAGGTCTCCCTCTGGATGCGCAAACAGTTGCTTGCGAAGGTGTTATACCCTTAATACACGCAAAGATAAACCCCATATGTCTTGAATAATGCAGGATGGAGAGCGTGAACCTTTGTTTCTTTCCCCATCCAGTAACATTTAAACATACTGCTTATGTCATTTGATGCTAGAGGCCAATATAGCAATTCCATCTTTTATTTTATTTTTGAGGGTAGAATCCTCTTCTTTGGCCCTAGTGCCACTGCATTCTTAACTAGCTGCTATATTGATGTTCTGAAAAACACGCCCAACGCTGAGAAGCAAAGAGGCCCACAATTAAGTGGAAAAGGTCAAGGGGAAGACCAAGGCTGAGAAGCCGCTTCACAGCAACACATAGCAAGTAGCCATTTTGCACAGGAGTCTTTCCCTTGGGGAACTCGAAGTGTGCTGTGAGCTTCTTTGCCACAGCACTCCTTTCCCTTTGCACCCTTCTACCTGGCTCATTGCTTGTGACAAGAAGGGGCAGCGAACTCGCCTCGAATGGCATTTGCAGAGGCTCAATTAGTGTGTTCCTTGTGAATCCTCACTATGTCAAAGCACGGAGAAGCTTTGCTCTGACGAATTGTAATGCATAATGAACCAATTAAGAGCACAGCATTTGGGAGTCCAGAAGGTCATTTCGCTAACTCCGTACATTCCGGCAGGATATCACAAGACTTTGCTTCCTTGGGATACTGGCTCAAATTGCTGAGGTTCTGAAGTTGACTCTTCTTGCCATTTCATTTCAGAGAGCTGACAAATGTAGTCTTGGATTTGACTTGAAATGGGGGAATTGGAGTCTTCTGAGAGCTTGAGAAATGTTCCCTGCGCTATAGACCAGGAGGTTATGAGCCAGAACCATATATTTCTCCCCGCTTCCATTCTTGTTCCCAAGTGGGGGTTTTTTGGTTCATGTTATAAATGAATGAATAGAGAGGTTTTATCACAATGGGAGTTATAACTCAGGACACCAGTGCACCAGAACAAAGGGTCAGCCGTGCCTGCACTCTTAACACAGCTCCATCTTCTAGATAGAAGGAAGTCCCGTTCAGTACAATAGGGCTTCCTACCAACCAGGTAAGTAGGTATAAGGATTGCAGTCTAAGTGGCTGGAGGCAGGTGTGTGTGAGCATGCTGGCTTTGGAAAGAGAGAAGGAAAGGAGATGCACACGGGTTTCTTTCCTTTTCTCTTCCAGCAGCTGTAATGAAACAAAGCAAGAAATTGCTTCTCTGGATTGTCATGCAATTAAAACAGCACTTGAGAAGCAAAGAGTTGGGCCTGGCTTGTGAAGGAGAATGATAAATTCACATGCACTGCTCAGATTTTCTTTTTTTAATAAAACGTTGCTGTTGTGGTTCGGAAATTCTTTTACTCAGCCTGCTTTTGAATGCTAAACAAAATGCTACCCTTCTGGCATGCAAGTTGGGAGGGCTTGCGTACATTTGGAGAGCCCTAGAGGATGAAGGACGCTGCTGTGCACTTGATGGGCAGGTGGGCATTGCAGTGAGGGCTGGGCCACATGCGCCTGGCACAGAGCGCACAGAGAAGTGGTTGCCATCACCCCTAGCAGCCCCTTCCTCCCCTCATACACATACAGTGGTACCTCGGGTTACATACGCTTCAGGTTACATACGCTTCAGGTTACATATGCCTCAGGTTACACACTCCGCTAACCTAGAAATAGTGCTTCAGGTTAAGAACTTTGCTTCAGAATAAGAACAGAAATCGTGCTCTGGCGGCGCGGCAGCAGCAGGAGGCCCCATTAGCTAAAGTGGTGCTTCAGGTTAAGAACAGTTTGAGGTTAAGTACGGACCTCCGGAACGAATTAAGTACTTAACCCGAGGTACCACTGCACACTGCAACACATACTTCTCCAGAGCATTTCTCTTTTCGTTTTTTTCATAAACAACTATTTCTCATGATTTTATGTTTAATAATAATAATAATAATAATAATAATGAAATACTTCAGCCATTGCTGCTCCTGCGGTCTGTCCTTCACCTGGAAGTCATTTCCTGAAGGATATACATCCTACACAATAGATCACCCCTGTGTGTGTTTCTAATATGCCTCTTGCTCCCTAGGGTGTATCCAAGATGGGTTTCTTTTAATTTAGTTTGCCTGCTCACCGGCCCGGCAAGAATATATCTCTCCGGTCTACCAAGAACTGTACAGTACAGTGCAATATTATCCTGGTGATAAAGGAGAAATGTGCGTTGGGTTCCTAAGACCAAAAAAACCCAACAACAAAAAGCTTATACATGAAACAGTTTCCGCATTGTCTCCTCTCAATTTGATTTCAGAGAAAAATTAGTACAGGTGCTGCTATAGATTATTTTGGGGTTTTTTTAAAGAAAAGAAATCCCTTAAATGGAGTGGAGCAAACAGAGAACCCAGAGGGAAGATAAATTACTCAATGTGGTTGCTGAACCCTGTCTGGTATCTGAAGAAGTGTGCATGCACACAAAAACTTATACAGTGGTACCTCTGGTTAAGAACTTAATTCATTCTGGAGGTCTGTTCTTAAGCTGAAACTGTTCTTAACCTGAGGTACCACTTTAGCTAATGGGGCCTCCTGCTGCCGCCACACCGTCGGAGCACGATTTCTGTTCTCATCCTGAAGCAAAGTTCTGAACCCGAGGTACTATTTCTTGGTTAGTGGAGTCTGTAACCTGAAGCGTCTGTAACCCGAGGTACCACTGTACCAAGAACAAACTTAGTTGGTCTCTAAGGTGCCACTGGACAATTATACACACACACACACACACACCCTCTTTGTTCATGTCATAGATATTGAGCATCCTCAAATGAGGACTGTCCGGCCTCTGCTAGAAGACCTCCAAGAAAAGGGAACATTCCACCACAGGTTTCACTTCAGACCAGTTGCCAATTATAGGCTAGACAAAATGTACATGTTGACATGTTGTTTGGAGCCATGGTGTCTCTATAGCGGGGTTGGGTGGGCTAACCTAAAAACAGGTGCCCTACTTCAGCAGGAAAACGTTTGCGTGCGTGAGTAGCCTTCTCTGCATGTGGTGCTGATGCTATGAGGTGGATCACTGAGGGCAGAGACTGTAGCTTAAGGCAGGGGTCACAGCTCAGTGGTAGAGAACATACTCTGTGTGCAGAGGTCCACAGCTCGAATCTCTGGCATACCTAGTGAAAAAAGAATTAATGTAGCAGGTGACGGGAAGGACCTCTCTGAAGCTCTGAAGAGCTGTTCCTAGCCAGAGTAGTCATTGATATTGGACAAGATGGGCAAATGACTTGGCTGGGTATAAGGTGGTTCCTCTGATACTTTGGTCACCAGTTAGGCACATTTGGACAATTGTGGGCACAGAATGAAGCAGCTGTAAAAGTAGCTCCACACTTTGCACAGGAAGATGCAAAGATGCTCTCCTTCCTGCCCAACTGAGGGTGCCATTAACAAGGAGCTGCCACTAATCCCAATTCCAAATCTGCCTGTCCGAAAGGTGTGCTGTCGTTAGGGATGTCAGAGAGTTCTGATGCAGCTGGAAAAGGCAGTGGAAATTGCTTTTGCATGTTCATATGTGGTCAGGAGCAGAGAAAAGCCAAGCAAATGCAATCCATATTTGTTCTTAGAACTGTTTGTTTTTTTACGTCCACAGGCGATATGCAATTAATGGTGGTGTGGTTTTGTTACACTCTTTTGTTCTTCCTTCACACTGAAATGAGTACAAGTTCCATAAGTTACAGAAATATCCATGTAACTCACCTAATTTATTGTAAGCAGCAAACAGCAAGACAAAAGGTATAGCATTTGGCGAAAACCAAACTGCAAAACAGAAGCAGCGCTGATTGCAACAGATTCTGGTTGGAAGGGAAACTGCTTCCTTCTTACATTCCGAGTTGTCAGACACTTGCTTGTTGCATTCGTATTTTATATATTTAGGTGCAAAATTAGATGTACCTCTGTAACTAGGTAACAGGGGCAGGAATGTACCTCCCACAAGTGGGTTGTGGGATTCTTGCTCTGTTAGAGATTCCTTCACCTGGGAGAATCCTTGAAACAGTGGCTTCAGAATATGAATACCTAGGCTGTTTAAGAACACAGAGCAGAACAGGAGCCCAGTATCAGGTCGCGGGTGGCGCTGTGGGTTAAACCACAGAGCCT
Organism: Podarcis vaucheri; assembly: GCF_965113315.1. NCBI lineage: Eukaryota > Metazoa > Chordata > Lepidosauria > Squamata > Lacertidae > Podarcis > Podarcis vaucheri. The sequence continues at coordinate 106,450,255 of NC_138760.1, forward strand.
AGGACTTGCTGATCAGAAGGTCGGCGGTTCGAAACCACGCAACGGGGTGAGCTCCCGTTTCCCAGTTCCTGCTCCTGCCAACCTAGCAATTCGAAAGCACGTCAAAGTGCAAGCAGATAAATAGGTACCGCTCCGGCGGGAAGGTAAACGGCATTTCCGTGCGCTGCTCTGGTTCGCCAGAAGCAGCTTAGTCATGCTGGCCACATGACCCGGAAGCTGTACGCTGGCTCCCTCAGCCAATAAAGCGAGATGAGCGCCACAACCCCAGAGTCGGCCACGACTGGACCTAATGGTCAGGGGTCCCTTTACCTTTATCAGGTCATTATTAACCAGACACAGATGTGGTCATAAAAACAAACAAGGGAGAGAATGCTTGATGTGCCTTAAGAAATAGGTGCAATTTGAGGGTACTTAGCCGACTCAAGTCTCATTAGTCAAGAATCCTTACTTGTGCTCAGAAGGCTAGGAGAGGTTCTGTGAGAAGCATCCTTGAAGAGCCATTGCAGTGCAAAAACAAGAGATTGTGTCACTGTGTGGACTGTTTGAATCAGCTTTCCTGTTCGTCCTCCCACATCACAGAGCGAGGACCAGTTCAGAAGCAAAGCACATGGCTTCCTATTTCTGGCAGCTTCTTTCTCTTCCATAGCAACTTTCTGCTTATGGTAGATGAGTCACTTAATTAATTCTTTTCTGAAAGCAAAAGCTTCCAGGAACTCTTGGTGCAGTACATGAAAGCACACAAGAATTACCCCATTTTATTATTAGGATGCTTCCGTGCAGAGCATTAGGCCAGAGATAGCGACTGACTCAAGAGTGTCCAGTATTTTTTATTTTATTTTTAATGTAAATGATTTTATTTTTATTTTTCTGTTACAAACCTGTAAATTTTTATGTAAATCATAAAACATGACGTAACTGGGGAAAAAAATTGTTACTGGAGGGTAAAATACTAAACATATTATTTTACAGTAAATAACAATGAAGTGATTAGAGTAAACCCCTTCAATGAATTCTTCAGTAAATCAAGTTGGCAGACACAGACTAACAGGAGTGAGCTATTGAGCAGTGCCCCCTTATTGACACCATATTGTGAGATATAGGCATGTGATTTGGTCCTCAATCTTATTAAAATAGTGCAGAGTCTCATCGGCCTTGCATGCAGGAGGTTCCAGGTTCCCCAGCATCTCCAGAAGACTCCTTCTCTGAAACCCATCAGTGTGGGCAGTATTGAGTTAGATGGACCAATGGCCTGGTTCATGGAAAAGGCGGCGTACTGTGTTCATAGTCCAAAAGTTATGTCACTTCTTCTTCTGACTTGGGGACTTCGCTTTTCATAGAATCATAGAGTTGGAAGGGACCTGAGGATCATCTGGTCCAACCCATATAGGCAGCTGTCTCATACAGGGATCAAACCTGCAACCTTGGCGTTATCAGCATCAAGCTCTACCATGCCAGCTTCTAAGCAGCTCTTCAAATTTACTGTGGTTTTATAATTGTTGGAAGCCGCCCAGAATGATGGGGCAACCCGGTCAGATGAATGGTGTATAACAACAACAACAACAACGAAGATTGGGTGAGGGTCTTCAGAACAGAGAACCACACTGCAGCAATAACCAATAATGCTGTATTGACAGAAGAAAAGAGGGGGAGGGACAGAAGATTGGAACTAAAGCAGGTGTGCATGTGAACGACACTAATAAATCTCTTCCTCCTTCTTCTTCTTTGGCGATCACTCGTAGTCGAGTAAGATTGTCTTCCATAAACAAGGTTTTAACAATGAGTCCGTAAGTGACCGTGTAGGCCAATTCTGGATCCAAACGTCCTTCCACAGTGGGGACATTGGTTTCCGAGTGGGAGTTGATCACGGTGTGGATCTGCCAAGCGTGCCTTCCTCTTAGCACCTTTCTCCCTTGCGTCCTGAGTTCAAGTGTCTTCAAAGCCCATGACACCTTTGGTAAAGTCTGTTCTCCAACTGGAGCGCTCACAGGCTAGTGTTTCCCAGTTGTTAGTGTTTATACTACATTTTTTTAAAAAATTGCCTTGAGACAGTCTTTAAACCTCTTTTGTTGATCACCAGCATTACGCTTTCCATTTTTAAGTTTGAAATAGAGTAGTTGCTTTGGAACAAAATCATCAGGCTTCCACACAACATGACTAGTCCAACAAAGTTGATGTTGAAGAATCATTGCTTCAACACTGGTGATCTTTGCTTCTTCCAGTACACTGGTATTAGTTCGCCTGTCTTCCCAAGTGATGTGTAAAAATTTTCGGAGACACCGTTGATGGAATCTTTTGAGGAGTTGGAGATGGCGTTTATAAGTGGTGCATGTTTCACAAGCATACAGTAAGGTTGGTAGTACAATAGCTTTGTAAACAAGCATTTTGGTTTCCCTGCAAATGTGCCAGTCCTCAAACACTCTGCACTTCAATCGGGAGAAAGCCGCACCCACAGAGCTCAGGCAATGCTGGATTTTGGCATCAATGTTGGCCCTTGTGGAAAGATAACTGCCTAGGTAGGAGAAGTGATCAACATTTTCCAACGTTACACCATTGAGTTGGATTTGTGGCGCTGCAGAGGGGTTATTTTGTACTTGCTGGTGCACAGTAAGTTGTCATCAGCATACTGAAGCTCTATGGCGGAAGTTATGGTAACCTTACTCTTTGCTTTCAGCCTGCTCCGATTGAAGAGCTTTCCATCTGATCGATATATGATTTCTGCTCCAGTGGGGAGTTTCCCTTGGACAAAGTGTAGGATCATGGCAATGAAAATAATGAATAGAGTTGGGGCAATAACGCAACCCTGTTTAACACCTGAACCCACTGTGAATGGTTCACTTTGAGAGCCATTGTTATCTGCGATGTCTGCACATGTTTATCCATGTTTACATGGAAGTAAGCCCTGCTATTTTCAGTGGGAAGCATTGCCCCATAAACGTGCCCGTGAATGCTGTGCAGAAACTCCAAACAGCAAAAATTTCCCCAAGCTTATTTCGTGTGCATGTGGAGACTTTAATTTACACTTTATTTATGGACGGCCAAATTCTTCTACCTCCCTTTATGTAGCCGCAGCGACATTTGGGCCCTCGCTTTGCTTTCCCAACCTTACACAGTCAATTACGAGTCTCCCATTACAGCCACTCACCCATGTGCCTCTTGAAAAGCATCAGCTGACAAAGAATCCAAGGCGCTGTAATTGAAACGATCCATCTTCCTTCGCGACCCAGCGCTCGTCTCTGGCCCCTCGTATGCCGAGATAGATGGCAAGCCGGATACTGGAGAGAATGTTTCTTTCCATAGGGTTTTGAAGGCCACTTTCTGTTTGGCAAAAAGAATGCACCGGCTGCCAGCGTTCCATCAGAGGGGCTCGACGCATACTCTTCTTTTGCTTCTCCCTCGTTTGATCTCCTCCTTGTGTTGCTTTAAGGAGGGTGAGAATGCTGCCCTCTTAGGATCTATGAAAATGCAGTGTGCGAAGCATTACACCACCTTTTCCAAGAGAAGGCGGGTGACCTCTGGTTCTGCTTCAGGAATGCTTATCTGCATTCATCTGCTCTTGGACAAATATATATATATATATATCTGAAATGTTGCATTTCCTACAGTTTTACAGATGTTTCCAGGCAGGGAGCGTGCAGCCCCATGTGTCATCTAAAAGCAGCAAGTAAAGTGGTGCCTCAACGTGAGGGCCGTGTTGTATTCGTTTTTGGCTTTTCTTCCTAAAAATAAACACTGCCCTGCATTCCTTGAACTGCCTTCTTTGCATGCGAAGGCAATCTTTCTCACATCATCAGCAAAGTGAGAGCATACGCACATTTCTGTAAAAGTTGCTCCGGGCTGTGTGCCTTGCTTTTGTATCTGTGAACTTATACATATGAAGGTGCTGTTTACTACCAGCCTGCTCCAAAGGTCCCAGGTTCCTTATCCGCCATCACCAGGCAGGGCGGGCAAGGATTCCTGCCTGAAACTTTAAAAAGCTACTGCCAGTCATTGTACAATGCAGTCGTACCTTGGAAGCCGGACAGAATCCATCCTAGAAGTCCATTCGACTTCCAAAACAGGAGGCTCCTGCAGCCAATCGGAAGCCGCGGTAGGCCCACTGGACGTTCGGCTTCCAAAGAACGTTTGCAAACCGGAACACTTACTTTGGCGTTCGGGAGCCAAAACGTTTGACTGCTAAGGCATTTGTCAACCAAGGTATGACTGTACAGTGGTACCTCGGGTTAAGTACTTAATTTGTTCCGGAGGTCCGTTCTTAACCTGAAACTGTTCTTAACCTGAAGCACCACTTTAGCTAATGGCGCCTCCTGCTGCTGTTGCGCTGCCAGAGCACGATTTCTGTTCTCATCCTGAGGCAAAGTTCTTAACCCGAGGTAATATTTCTGTGTTAGCGGAGACTGTAACCTGAAGCGTATGTAACCCGAGGTACCACTGTATTAAGCTAGATGAACCTATGGTCTGACTCAGTATACAGCAGTATACTATGTAACCTAGGAAACTGCCTTGTACTCAAGCACATTGGGCAATCTACCTTAGTATTGTCTACAAGGACTAGAGTTTCAGAGAGGGTACTCTCCCAGCCACTGCCTGGATAAGATGGGGATTGAACCCATACCCCACAAGTGTCCTAGAAAAACGGGACATCCCGTTTTGTTTCATGAGAGCAATTTTTGTTGCTGTGATCTTGTGCGATTTCATGGCGCGATCTTGTGCAGGGCCCAGAAAAGTGCTTGGTGGTGGGGGTGAAGCACAGTGCAAAGCATGCAAGATCACAGCAACCAAAATGGCTGTTGTGTTCTCTTGATAAAAAATGGGAAGATGTCACCAGGAAGATGGTGTCCCAGATTTTTGCTTCAAAACTTTGGAGGGTATGTGAACTGGGGACCTTCTGCATGCGGAATATATGTGCTACCACTGAGCCATAATCCTAAACCCATCTTATACCAAGTCTGACCATTGCTCCATATAGGTCAGTATACAGTGGTACCTCAGGTTAAGAAGTCAATTCATTCTAGAGGTCCGTTCTTAACTTGAAACTGTTCTTAACCTGAAGTACCACTTTAGCTAATGGGACCTCCTGCTGCTGCTGCCGTGCCGCCGGAGCACAATTTCTGTTCTCATCCTGAAGCAAAGTTCTTAACCCAAGGTACTATTTCTTGGTTAGTGGTGTCATGTGTGTGTGCAGGAGCCAGGCCCTGTGACCAATAGGACTTTGCAGGACTGGGGCCTTCCTAAGTTTGTTCTGAAGAGGCAAGGTTTGAGGCCGATTGGTAACTCACAGCACCTGGAGGCAAGAGCTAGGAAGGAATGTAAGCTCAGCATTTCCCTTCAGCTCTTTGCCACAGCAACATGCTCCCTGCCTTCAGATTCTTGCTTCCTGATCCTTGAACCTCAGCTTCTTGACTCCCTGCTTCTTGACCCTCGGACCCTTGACTTCTTGCTTCTTGACCCTCGGATCCTTGGCTTCTTGACTCCTGGCTTCTGGACCCCCGTTTTTGCTCCCACCCACCCCCTCTTGCCCCTGGTCCTGACATCCCCTGTATGGACTTCAATCGCCTGTGAACCGGACCGTGACAAGTGGAGTCTGTAACCCGAAGCTTCTATAACCTGAGGTACCACTGTGGTCTAGTGTGACTTAGCAATGGTTCTCCAGAGTTTCAGAGTCTTTCTGAGCCCTGTAGGGGATGCCATGGACTGAACCCAGGTTCTTTTGCAAGGCTGTTCTACATCACTGAACTGCAGCCTATCCCCACTAAGAAGATGAAAGGCTGGACCCCAACAGATTGGCGTTCTGTGACCTTGTGAGGCCTAACCCAACAAACATATCATACTTATCCCACTGAGCCACGCTTTCTAAACTCAGTTGATGCAAAGCAGTACATTTCTTAGGGTTACTGCCATACGTCAGTTCGGAATATGGATCATAGCTGTCAACTTTTCCCTTTTCTTGCAAGGAATCCTGTTCGGAATAAGGGAATTTCCCTTAAAAAAGGGAAATGTTGACAGCTATGATATGGATATAATATTTTGCTTTATTTTTTAAAAATCCCCCTGAAACGTTTACAATATTTCTCTCCCATGCTAAAATGGTTTGGGTCTTTCCATAGTTTGATGTTTTGGCTTGAAGCATAAATAATAAAAGTGCTTGCGTTGCACACCCTAATACCTAAGATGAAATTCGTCTTTGCCTGAAAATTGATGGCATCATTTCCTTTGCACAAATGGACTACTGTCGCCGTCCTAATTCATTAATGATATACACAGGAATAGAAAGGAATAAATCTAGAATCGGCCACAAAATACCCTTGACCGATGTACCATCTTGCAAATTTTTGTTTTTCTTTCGAATGGCAATGTAAGAAATGTAAGAAGTGGCATAATCTTGTTTCTTTGGAAGTCATGGGAAGAAATAATGTTGGGGTAACAATAAGTTTGAAGGTTTAAGATATCTGATAAAGATAAAATATCTCCATGCTCACACAGGCAAAATACACACCATACAGTCAAAAGCTCATTTAAAGCACAAGTTTCCCCAAAACACACATTTTAACCCCCAGAATTCAAATGCATTCCATGAAAGAATGTGCTCTTGCATGTTTTTAAATCCATGTATATGTGTGTGTGTGTGTGTGTGTGTGTGTGTGTGTGTGTGTGTGTATATATATATATATATATATATATATATATATATATATATATATATATAAAATCTCCTACTCCTACATGAGCATCCCAGTGATCTTCTCATCAAAGACACTGATCAAGGCCAGATGTCCTTAAATTTTAACAGTGCTACACCATGACTATTCACTGGAGAAAATTCAGCTTTGCTCGGTGATCTATTTTAGCCACTCCAAGACCTGAATTGAAAGTATCTGTCTTACTTGTTGTAATGGTTCTAGGGGTTGCTCGTGTGTAAATCGGCGCCACACCTGGCTGGGTTGCCTGAGTGAACCCTTTCGGTCTGGACAGCCATTCGCCCGTGGCTGTCTCAATCGCTGGCAGAATCCGTCAGTGGGCGTTTCTTGAACTTCTTCCAGCAAAGAAGTTCTTTGACGCCTAGTCTCCGCCTACTCTCCCTGCGCGGAAGCCTTCTGCACAGGGAGGGTGTGGGCATCGGAGGACCCGTGCTCTCCCCGCTGGTCCCCGGCGAGGAGTCTTGGAGCCACCTCGCCGATTCCCCCATCTGCCCCCCTTCTCCACTGGTGCTACGCTGATTTCCTTCCCCAGAAGATGTTTCTCTCCCTCCCGGAATCCCTCTGGAGCCCTCCCTCTCCCTCTGGCTCCGATGGCAGTTCCCTGACACTTGTCTTACTCTGTTGCTCAGCCAGGGGATCATTATGGCATCTTAGCTTGTGGTCACTTTATAAGAGGTCTCTGAGGCTCTGATTAGAGTTATAGAACAAATTATCTCCAGCACTTTTAATATTTCATAAAGTACTGACAAAGTGAGGCACTAAACCATAAAGCCAATTATGTAGTGACATTTTGAGCACTAAGGTAAGAAATGAAATAATTAATTCTTGATTAAAATGAATAAATGTTACTGGGATTTGCTTTTAGCTAAAGCTTTTCTCTTCCCCACCCACAAACACAAAGGAGCTCATCCTTTAGTCTTAACTAACATATCTGTTGTGTTATATTACAGCAGAAGAGATATTTAACACTATAGATATAGGGACCTACTGACACTTGAAAGTTGTGTTTTTTCATAGTGAAAACAGTTTCTTTTTCATGTTTCTTTTTTTCGTATGTAAGCCCTTCTGAGTATTCTAGGGGTGGAAAAAACCAGGGGGAAATTGTATTATTATTTTTATTATTACTTAGCACCATAAAAAGAGAGCGTGTGTGTTTCCGTATAAAGAGAGAGGGAGAGAATGAGAGAAAACTACTGCTTTCCAGTGTATATTTTTCGTAATATTGCAGGATCTCATCTTAAAAATTCACAAGAGTTCCAGAACTCTAAATTCAAAAATCTAGGATCAAAATCCAATCAAAAATCAATTCCCAGCTTCTCCAGGTAGGGTTAGGATAGGCCTCTGCCTGAAGCCCTGGAGAGATGCTGCCAGTTTACTGCATTGCACAACATTTTAATAAATAAATGCACCCTAGTAAATGTCAGGTTGGGACGTGGGTGGGTTAAACCACAGAACCTAGGACTTGCCGATCAGAAGGAAGACCATTTGGGTGCCTTTGGGAGGAAGGGTGGGATATAAGGTAAAAGTAAAGGTACCCCTGCCCGTACAGACTAGTCTTGCCAGACTCTAGGGTTGTGCGCTCATCTCACTCTATAGGCCGGGAGCCAGCGCTGTCCGCAGACACTTCCGGGTCACGTGGCCAGCGTGACAAACTGCATCTGGCGAGCCAGCGCAGCACACGGAACGCCGTTTACCTTCCCGCTGGTAAGCGGTCCCCATTTATCTACTTGCACCCGGGGGTGTTTTCGAACTGCTAGGTTGGCAGGCGCTGGGACCGAATGACGGGAGCGCACCCCACCGTGGGGATTTGAACCGCCGACCATGCGATTGGCAAGTCCTAGGCGCTGAGGTTTTACCCACAGCGCCACCCACGTCCCCTTTGGGTGGGATATATATTCTAGTAATAAGTAGTAGTAGTAGTCCTAGGGACGTGGGTGGCGCTGTGGTCTAAACCACAGAGCCTAGGGCTTGCCGATCAGAAGGTTGGCGGTTCGAATCCCCGCCACGGGGTGAGCTCCCGTTGCTCGGTCACTGCTCCTGCCAACCTAGCAGTTCGAAAGCGCGTCAAAGTGCAAGTAGATAAATAGGTACCACTCTGGCGGGAAGGTAAACGGCGTTTTCGTGCGCTGCTCTGGTTCTCCAGAAGCGTCTTAGTCATGCTGGCCACATGACCCGGAAGCTGAACCCTGGCTCCCTCAGCCAATAAAGCGAGATGAGCGCCGCAACCCCAGAGTCGGCCACGACTGGACCTAATGGTCAGGGGTCCCTTTACCTTTAAATGTCAGGTTGGGAAGTGTGATCGTCCATCTATCAAGACCAGGCTAGCTAGCACTGGTTGGCAGCTGGGCCCAGATGTTACTGATGTTATGGCCCAACTGCACTGGATGCTATTTAGTTTTTGGGCCCAATTCAATGTGCTGGTTTTGACCCATAAAGCCTTAAACAGCTCAGGACCGCAATACCTCAAGGACCACCTCTCCCCATAGGAACTGACCTGTACTCTGTGGTAATCATCTGAGACCCTTCTTAATGTGCCTTCCCCACAAGGTCCGAGCCTTTTTTTTTTTTTTGCAGTGGTTCCCTGCTTGTGGAATGCTCTCCCCAGGCTCCTTTGTTACATATCTTTCAGCGGCAGGCAAGAACATTTCAGTGTGGTGTAGTGGTTCAGAGCAGTGGACTCTTAATCTGGTGAACTGGGTTCGCTTCCCCGCTCCTCCACATGCAGCTGCTGGGTGACCTTGGGCCAGTCACACTTCTCTGAAGTCTCTCAGCCTCACTCACCTCACAGAGTGTTTGTTGTGGGGGAGGAAGGGAAAGGAGAATGTTAGCCGCTTTGAGACTCCTTCAGGAAGTGATAAAGCGGGATATCAGATCCAAACTCTTCTTCTTCTTCTTCTTCTCCTCCTCCTCCTCCCCATCCCAGGCCTTTGGTTAATTAAACAATCTGTGGCCTTTTCAAACCGGTGGGTGGGTGTTGTTTTTGTTTGTTACTATGGTATTATCATGTTTGTATATTGTAAACCAACCCACGGTCCTCGGATAAATGGCGGCATAGAAATTTTATAAATAAAATAAATAATTTAGTAAAATATAGACAGTTGATATAAACAAACAAACAAATAAATACAATTAATTAATTGTTGGAAAAGTCCAAGCAACCAAGAGGAGCTGGGCTCAAATTCTGCCCATCCAGAAAGCTCAATGGATGACTTTGGGTCAATGACTCTTTCAATCTAACCTGCTTTATAGGGCATTTATGAGGATAAAATGTGTGGGTGGGTTGGTTATGAAGAACCTTGGGCGTGCCAAGGTTGGGGAACCTGTTTCCTTCCAGATGTTGATGGAGTATGGTGCTCATCATCCCTGCTGGCTGGGGCTGATGGGATTCCAGCAACATCTGGAGGGGCCACAGGAGGTACCCCATCCGTAAGTTACCACTGGAACTGCTTCCTTTTTCATTCGTCTGAAATGTGATTGATCTAGCCTCCTGTTTCATGGATTGAAATGATTTCCTCATATATCTGGGCCATGTCACCTTGATTCAAACTATTAATGCCTCTACAGTATATGCAAGAAACAAAATGAAACACCACCCTAGTTTTTGTCTTCTCCTTCCCATTTTTAAAAGGCCCCAGTTTTGGAAAAGCAAAAAGCTAACCGTGATAACTATGTTACCAGCATCACACTTACGTCACCTGAATGTTTACGGGAAGGCTAATGTTTCATAGGAGATTAAGTGCCCCTTGTCATCATTTAGTTTCATCTGCACAGCAATAAGTGGAGCGCACACTTAGATCTTAAAGCCAGGGCATATGTTGCTGATGCAGTTACATGCCTCTCAATTCCCTGTTGCATCTCTGTCGTTGGCAACATGCATGATTTGAACAGAGTTTTTTCCCTTTCTGAGAGGGCCCAGTGTGGGTGGGTGAAGCCAGTCCACAGCCTGTGAAAACATTTTTGGTTGCAGGGCTGACCGGTCAGCGCAAGGGGCAGCTGAACACAGAACGAAATATTTCTGGTTCTAGCCTTGGTGGCGCCTGAGAAGCCCTCCCCCTGCCTGCTTTTGGTGCAGACTTCCAAGTAGGATGATGTTGATAAATGAGCAATTCCCTTTTTCTTCAGGAAGGAGCGAGATTAACGCAACACCCTGCTTTAAGTATATTTCCAGCTTCAAAATACAACATGGCCAATTGCTAAGGCTACAGGGTAGCTTTGGTTACATTTGGCAACCTTAGTTTGCATTACTTAGCGATCCTTTTTCTTTGCGTTCTCGCTCACCCCACTCAAGTTGCATCCCCACGACATGTTGGGATATTTCCCCCTCCGTAGCCGATGTCATCCCTCCTCAAGGCATTGTTTGTGTATTTCCTTCAGCAACAGGTATCCAGGTAACTAGCTGTGTCCCAGTGTTGTTCTGTGAGTCAGCTGACTAAAGTACTTTGGTTATCCAGTTACCGGGAAAGCGCTTCAGAAATTAGTTGTCACATTCTTTTCTCTCAAGTCGACTCTTGATGCTTGCCTTTCTGTCCTGATCCCTTTTGAAACTGCACACCATTCCTGGACTTCTGGAGACATAGGCTACTTTTCTTATTTACAGGTAAATCTAGTGCATGCTGGGATACACACACACACACACACAGAGGTAAAGGTAAAGGACCCCTGGACGGTTAGGTTCAGTCAAAGGTGACGATGGAGTTGTGGCGCTCATCTCACTTTCAGGCCAAGGAAGCCAGTGTTTGTCCCCAGGCAGCTTTCCGGGTCATGTAGCCAGCATGACTAAACCACTTCTGGCGCAACGGAACACCGTGATGGAAACCAGAGCGCATAGAATCATAGAATAGAATCATAGAATCATAGAGTTGGAAGAGACCACAAGGGCCATCGAGTCCAACCCCCTGCCAAGCAGGAAACACCATCAGAGCACTCCTGACATATGGTTGTCAAGCCTCTGCTTAAAGACGCCATTTACCTTCCTGCCACAGCAGTACCTATTTATCTACTTGCACTGGCATGCTTTCGAACTGCTAGGTGGGCAGGAGCTGGGACAGAGCAACAGGAGCTCACTGTGTCGTGGGGATTCAAACTGCCGACCTTCTGATTGGCAAGCCCAAGAGGCTCAGTGGTTTAGACCACAGCATACACACACACACACACACACACACACACACACGAGAGAGACCTTCATGTATTTGTGATTTGTGATTATATATATATATATATATATATGCAGGTTTTGGTGTCTTCGGGTGTCTTCCCGTGTAAGAGTCGGGGTGTCTGTGCGACGTTTCGACGAGGTCTCACTCGTCATCTTCAGGCTGGTGCTTTCGGCTTCTTGTTACTGGAACAGAGCAGAATCTGGTGTTTGAGTTCCTATAAATACTGTTGAGGGGTGTGGTGTATAGCCTCCAACGTTCTGGGCAGAGAGGAAGTTCCTAGATTAGTGTGCCTTTTCTTCTTTTGTTCCTTAATTACTTGAGGGATATCTTGAGTGATTTCATGAGTGATATTCTGAATACCACTGGGTGGGTCATTAAGTGTAGATTAGTTGCTAAAGCTTTCGTGTCTTGACCTCTTGAGCTTGTGAAGAGTTTTTCTGAGAAGATGGCTGTGCTGCATTTAGTTGTGCTCTGGCTTGGCTTCGTGTATAGGGGCGAGCTGTGGTTTTGTGCTTTGTGCCAGCCAGATCTGTGTAGGGATTGCAGGGGGGTGCAGCATCCGGAGGTGCCACTATAGTTTGGCTACTGGATGGAGTCTGTAATATGTCTGTGGAGAGGGTCTGGGTTTGGGTCTGGTGTGGTTGATTGGTGACGGCGTTCTGTGTGCCTCTGGTTCTGGTGTCGGTTTTTGTGGGGAGGGCTAATTTCCAGATGTCTGGCAGGCGGGACGTGTCGTCACGCTTGTTCATGTTGTGAGGGTGTTTCTCTATCTCGATGGCTTCCATGATTATTCTCTTGTGGTGATGTTCCGTGTTAAAGAGCAATTTGGAATCTGCAAAATTAATTTCGTGTCCTGTTTCTTTCATGTGTTGGAAAAGAGAGGAAGTTTTTTCTTCTTTTTTGATGGCATTCTTGTGTTCTGCGATACGTGCATTTATTCGTCTGTTTGTTTGTCCAATGTACGTGGCTGGGCAGACTTTGCAGGGTATTTCATAGACCCCTTGGTTTTCCAGCTGGATTTTGTCTTTTGGGTTTCTGAGGATATTGGCTATTTTTTGGTTGGTGCAGAAGGCTGTTTTGATATTGTGTTTATGGAGGATTTTGCTAATTTTGTCTGTAGTGCCCTTGATATAAGGAAGGAGGGCCATGCCATTGTTTTCTTCTGTGTCTTGGTTTTTGGGGGGTGTTTCTTTTTGGATTAGCTTCGTAACCCTGTTTTTCTGGTATCCATTGGCGATTAACACATTTGAGAGATTCTGTAACTCAGTTGTCAAGTGGTCTTTGTCAGCCAGGCGTTTGGTTCTGGAGATGAGAGTCTTGGCTACGGAGTTTATTTGTGCAGGGTGGTGGTGTGATTGTGCATGTAAGTAGCGGTTGGTGTGTGTTTTTTTCCGGTAGATAGTGTGTCCTAGGGAGCCATCAGGTTTTTTGTAGATTAGGACGTCAAGAAAGGGGAGTTGGTTGTTGTCTTCTATTTCCATAGTGAATTGTATTTTGGGGTGTAGGCTGTTGAGATGTGTGAGGAAGCTATCTAGTTTTTCTTTCCCGTGTGGCCAAATTACAAAGGTGTCGTCAACATATCTGAGCCAAAGTTTGGGTTTGTGTTCTGACTTGTCTAAAGCATTGGTTTCAAAGTGTTCCATGTACAAATTTGCGATGACCGGTGAGAGGGGTGATCCCATAGGTGCTCCTTCTATCTGTTTGTATCTTTGTCCATTGTGGATGAAGTACGTGTTGGTTAGGCAGTGGTTGGTCAGGTCCAGGATGTATTTGGGGGGGTTGTATTTGTTTTGAATGGCTGTCAAGGCTTCATTAATGGGCACTTGAGTGAAGAGAGATACAACATCGAAGCTCACAAGTAGGTCATCGGGATGTAGGTATTGCTTTTTTATTGTTTCTATGAACTGGAAGGAGTTAGTAACGTGTGAAGCGATGGATTCTGCATAGGGCTGAAGTTGCTTAGCGAGAAATTTAGCGAGATTTTGTAGAGGTGAGCCTATGGAGCTGACTATTGGTCTGAGTGGTGTTCCTTCTTTGTGTATCTTGGGGAGACCGTAGAGTTTGGGGCATCTGGATGATTTTTCTCTGGGGATGATTCTTAGCTGGATTTCTTCACTGATAGGAGAGGCTTTTATTTTGGATTTGGTGGTTTTTTCCAGATAGGTGGTGGGATCTGTTTTTATAGGTTGGTAGGTAGGGTCTTGGAGTAGATTTGATAGTTTTGCTTGGTAGTCCGATGTGTTCATCACAACAGTGGCGTTGCCTTTGTCTGCTGGGAGAATGATTATGTTGTTGTCTTTCCTCAGGTTGGTGAGTGCTTTCTGTTCTTCTTTGTGTAAATTGCTTCTGGGTGGTTTGCTGGAGCAGAGGATGTTGGTGACTTCAAGTCTGATTTTATTGGCTTCATCTGGGTCGATTTTGGTCAGGCTAGCTTCGACTCCGCATATGATGTTTTCCGTGGGGATGCGTCTCGGGGCGACTGCAAAGTTGAAACCTTTGGAGAGTACTTTGGTTTCAGTTGGGGTGAGGATCCTGTCTGATATGTTATGTACTGTTTGTTTCATGGGTTGTTGTGGAGGGTGGCTGGGCTTCTGGCGTTTCTCTAGTTTGTAGAGTTTGTTGGTGTGTCTGTCTGTCTTATGTGAGGTCTCAGTTTCAGCTCTCCAGACGGCTAGTTGTTTGCATTTGTCCCAGAGTGCAGGGTGGATTTTGTTACATAGTTTGAGGTGAAGAGTGAGCAGATCTTTGTTGGTTTGGTTTAGTAGGTATCTTTTCTTATGTATTTCGTTTCTGATTAGGGATAGTTCAGTTCGTTTCAGGATCCTTTCGGTAGCTGGGGTTTTAGAGTGGAATTTAAGTTGGAAGCATGTGGGAGTTAAGTTGTTGTCTCGGCAGTTGTGTAGGAACAGGAGATCACATAAGATGGTGGCTCTTCGGATTTCTAGTTTCTCGTAGGTTCTTGTCAGCTGGAAGGTATCCTCCCCGTAGAGGTGAGATATTTGCTTTCGTAGATTTTCACGGGTACAGGAATGCAGGTTTTGGTGTCTTCGGGTGTCTTCCCGTGTAAGAGTCGGGGTGTCTGGGCGACGTTTCGACGAGGTCTCACTCGTCATCTTCAGGCTGGTGCTTCCATAAACACAATATCAAAACAGCCTTCTGCACCAACCAAAAAATAGCCAATATCCTCAGAAACCCAAAAGACAAAATCCAGCTGGAAAACCAAGGGGTCTATGAAATACCCTGCAAAGTCTGCCCAGCCACGTACATTGGACAAACAAACAGACGAATAAATGCACGTATCGCAGAACACAAGAATGCCGTCAAAAAAGAAGAAAAAACTTCCTCTCTTTTCCAACACATGAAAGAAACAGGACACGAAATTAATTTTGCAGATTCCAAATTGCTCTTTAACATGGAACATCACCACAAGAGAATAATCATGGAAGCCATCGAGATAGAGAAACACCCTCACAACATGAACAAGCGTGACGACACGTCCCGCCTGCCAGACATCTGGAAATTAGCCCTCCCCACAAAAACCGACACCAGAACCAGAGGCACACAGAACGCCGTCACCAATCAACCACACCAGACCCAAACCCAGACCCTCTCCACAGACATATTACAGACTCCATCCAGTAGCCAAACTATAGTGGCACCTCCGGATGCTGCACCCCCCTGCAATCCCTACACAGATCTGGCTGGCACAAGGCACAAAACCACAGCTCGCCCCTATACACGAAGCCAAGCCAGAGCACAACTAAATGCAGCACAGCCATCTTCTCAGAAAAACTCTTCACAAGCTCAAGAGGTCAAGACACGAAAGCTTTAGCAACTAATCTACACTTAATGACCCACCCAGTGGTATTCAGAATATCACTCATGAAATCACTCAAGATATCCCTCAAGTAATTAAGGAACAAAAGAAGAAAAGGCACACTAATCTAGGAACTTCCTCTCTGCCCAGAACGTTGGAGGCTATACACCACACCCCTCAACAGTATTTATAGGAACTCAAACACCAGATTCTGCTCTGTTCCAGTAACAAGAAGCCGAAAGCACCAGCCTGAAGATGACGAGTGAGACCTCGTCGAAACGTCGCCCAGACACCCCGACTCTTACACGGGAAGACACCCGAAGACACCAAAACCTGCATTCCTGTACCCGTGAAAATCTACGAAAGCATATATATATATATTGTTTAAAAACAGTTATAAAGCACCAGTGCTGATAAAGTTTGATTAATCCAGGGACCAGGTTTATGCCAATTTTTATACTGTAGTACATGCAGGGGCATAGTGGTGTGTGTGTGTGTGTGTGTGTGTGGGCCCTGGCCCTGGGTGCACAATTTTTTTTGGGGGTGTGTGAACTAGGCGCCTCCACGCAGGCACCCCCAGTGTGGCCTGACTTGGTTCTCCTATTTACCTGCCAAGGGCCGTGTTGGCCAACTGCGCTTCCCCCTGCATGGGCAGGCAGGTGGCTCAGCTTGGCCCTGCTTTGCTTTTCCAGTGGGAGTGAGGTTACTTCAGTGGTGTAGGTGGTAAGAGCTGGGCTAGGGCCACCTACCCGACTTGTGCCCCCCTCCCCCTTGCATGCGCACACACACACACCATCCCAGGCATCAGCAACTGATGCTACAACACTGAGAACATTTTACAGTACAAGCCTCATCCCAGTTAAGCTGGAGATGCACTTGTGAAACTCTTTCAACCTCAGGTGGCAGAACCTGCTCTGGTTTCCTGTGATTAGAATTGCCCTACCCATCTTTGAAGTGCCATGAAATTCTGTAGGCTCCACCAGACAACATATGTATGTATGTATGCATGCATGCATGTATGTATGTATGTATGTATGTATGTATACAGTATTCATCCCTGATTTACTTACACAGTTTTTACATGGAGACTAACCATATTGGTTGTTACTGAGTATTCATTCTGATCTGTTTGCCCCGATTCCGACAACAACATAGCATGGTGCCCTGCTGCCATAAGAAGGTGTAAGAATGAGTGCAGTTCAAGCATAGCATCACTTTGTAAGTGAGCAATATGAACGCTTTATCACTGTGAAGTGTCTGAAATGTTTTGCTGATCATCTTCCTCCTATTACATTGTGTGTTAAATCAATGAGCCGATTCTTGTACAATATGTTTGCGGGAAGGGAATGTTTTTGAAAGACTTTAAGGGCCTGAGAATTGATTGTATCAGCAAAGCAAGAAAGAAAAAAGCACCCCAGTACAGCATTGTTATCCATAATAAATATGGGGCACGCAACCTGTTACAAACAGCCCAGTCTTTGTTTGCTGGCTGACCTTTCATGCTGCCTGCGAAAGGATAGCAGGGTCTATTTCCCAAGGTGATATTTGTGTGCTGAATCAAAGATCTACAAACTTTCATCGCTTGGGTTCAGGGACGGAGGATGATCAAGGGAGGGCAGGTTTTATTACTTGTCTCATCGAGTCTCCTTTTTATGTAGGCACCTTGATCACTGGTTCTCTTTAGGCAACCAGCTGCTTTTGAAACATGCAAGACCATATTTCCCAGTTTGTTTAGCTGATGGGCTGGGTCATGTGTGGCCATGCGGGATCGTGGTTCAGGAGGGTCTTACTGGGATCAGAGCCAGTAAAAAGAACATTAACCTATGATTGGGATAAGCTAGGAGTCATTGGGTGAGCATATTATCAAGCAAGCCAAGTTGATATGTGGCAGGAGGTTAGTTTAGTTTGATATCTATATTTGAAATATACTCAGAGTCGCAAAGTGATTCCATGCTCTTTATTCAGCTCATAGTGGTGAGGAGGAATGAATGAAAGTCCCCTCAAAGTATCTGCTTTATATACATTATTTACACAATGGGCTGCACATGATTGGCTAATTCTGGAATTCTACTGTAAGCCAATCAGGTTGTGGATTCACTTATATCTGGAGCATGATTGGGTGGTTCCTGCCAACCAATCATACTGCTGCATTGTTCTAGGACCAATCAGACTGCTGCATTCTGAATCCTATTGTTCTAGGACTAATCAGACTGCTGCAATTTGGATCCTATTGTTCTAGGACCAATCAGACTGCTGCATTCTGAATCCTATTGTTCTAGGACCAATCAGACTGCTGCAATTTGGATCCTATTGTTCTAGGACCAATCAGACTGCTGCAGTTTGGATCCTATTCAACTCAGTACATAACAATATTCCACTTGTACAACAGAAAAATCACCAGAGCAAAAATATAAACAGAATTCAAAATAACAAACCAGTACTTTTAAAAAGGATTAACCAGTAGCAGTGCAAAGTTAAACACTCCAAACAGCATTAAATCTTAGCTATAGCAGACTATATATGGAGACAATACTCTGAAGCAAATATCTAGGTTATGGGATCAAAAACACTGTAGGCGTTTCTCATGAAAATAGGGCAAGCTTGGAAGTCAATGGAAATCCAATCTACAAAGTTAAGGTGAGGAGGAAGAGAAGGAGCTAGTACTAATGATCAATGATCAGAGTCAATGGATGATGATGGATTGCTGGTTTGACACAAGCTTTTAAAACATGGCCAGGTTCCTTCTCATTTCTGAGATCTTAGAGTTGCTCATGAGCAGCATAGGAAAACAGGAATCTGCCCTATACAAGAGTCAGGCCATTGGTCCATTTAGCCCTGTCTACAAACTGGCTGGCAGTGTGGTTTTTGTGAATTTCAGAGAAGATTTTCTCCTGACTCATTGGTGGACTTCCCCCAAAGAATCCTGGGAACTGTAGTTTCTTCAGGTTGCTGCAAATGGTAGTTTTGTGGAAGAGGAAATCCAGTTCCCAGGATTCTTTGGGGAAAGTCATGGGATAGCTCAATTGATAGAGTATGAGACTCTCAATTTCAGAGTTGTGGGTTTGAGCCCCACACTGGACAAAACAATTCCTGCATTGCAGGGGGTTGGACTAGATGACTCTCTTGGTCCCTTCTAGCTCCACAACTCTATGATTCCACGTGCTTTAAATGTACACTGAATATACTTTAAATGTATAGGGTGGATCTGCCCTCAGTTGCTGAAAAATATGACTTGGGAAGAAAACCAGGAATGTTTGTTTTTTTTTTAATGTGGAAGGGATTGTAAGCTCAGCTCTGGTACTGGTCTTAATTTCTTAGGCCAAACATGTGCTAAACCACTACAGTGGTACCCTGGGTTAAGTACTTAATTTGTTCTGGAGGTCTGTTCTTAACCTGAGGACCACTTTAGCTAATGGGGCCTCCTGCTGCTGTCGCGGCGCCGGAACATGATTTCTGTTCTCATCCTGAAGCAAAGTTCTTAACCTGAGGTTCTATTTCTGGGTTAGCGGAGTCTGTAACCTGAAGCGTATGTAACCTGAAGCGTACGTAACTCGAGGTACCACTGTATTTTGCCCCTCAAGGTGGACCTCAGGTTTCTAATAAAAAGCAAAAGTAGATCCCACTCTTTCACGATATACTAGAGTACCGCCATCCTAATGATGAAGCAGGGGTTGGGGTGGTAGTGATTTGAGCCATCAATTGTGCTGATTAAGATGAGTTGAAGCTGGGGGGTGAAGGGTGGGTAGAAAACATTGTTCAATTCGTTTGACCCAGTTTGCACAACACTTTGCTATGAATACCTGAAAGCATTTTTGACCTTCATCCTTTGAGCTTCAGAATAACTGCCTTTAAAATAACTTTTTAAGTCATGAGGATTTTATATAGCATGCATTTTCATTCAGAGATACTGCTTTTGTCCAATGTAGGGAAATGGCTGGAGTACTGAAGCTGTTGGGCCTTGAAGCTCACCCCTTATTTTTCAAAGAGAACAAAATGGAAGGGGGGTGGGGTGGATTCTTCAAAACGAAGCATTTTTTCTCCATATATATATATATATTCCTTCCAGAGGAAAATCAGGCCTCTGCATCTTAAGTTGTTCTGAACATTATTTCCCATGACGCATCTCACTCTGGCCCCAGACCAGCTGAAATTAAATCCAAGAAGTTTCATTTCAATGGAAATCTTTCACAGGGAGGTAATCCCCTTTTTGTTCGCTGTTTTAATAATAATCAGCCTGAAACCCAAAGCACAGTCTTGGGGAAATCTGTTTACATATCCTAGGCGTATCCACACAAGAAGAAACAGAGTGTTTTTTTGGCAACTCTTTTTTTGGTCACTGTGGCCTCTTGCTGAAAGTTTATAGTCCTGACCAGACGGTTGAATTTAAAACTCTTAAGTCCCTTGGGTTGTAGCCAAAATGGCTTGCTTAAAATCAAGTCTCTATAGCAGAACTCTTCAGGCTTTCAGGTAAAAATTGATGCATGTGTGAGAAAATCAACTTAAATGCTACTTTGGGTTATCCAAGTCTCTTCCCATAATACTTGTGGTTATCAAAGATATGACTAAGAAACCTGTGAAAATATTTTGTTTTGTATAATATTTATCAGTCCCTTTGTTAGATGCAAAGGCAATGGGGTATGGGAGCGATTGAGGTTTCTCCCCATTTTCTGAAGGATGGCATCTGTCTGTCTCGGGAAACAATGGCATACCTGCCAAGCATCCTGGGGAAAATGGGACATCCTGGTTTGGGTCCGTACCTTTTTAGGCTATATTCATTATATGTAAATAAGATGTTAGGGCCAAGCTATTAGTTCTGCCACCTTTTGATATGGGCATCCCCATCATTTAGTGAATATTTTTTTTGTTTTATTGTCTTAGCAGAGAAGGTCAGTTCCCAGGTTATGGAAACAGACGGCTCAGCTATTCTAAGTGGCTAAAGCCAGTGTGGTGTAGTGGTTAAGAGCAGTAGTTTCGTAATCTGGGGAACCGGGTTTGCGTCTCCGCTCCTCCACATGCAGCTGCTGGGTGACCTTGGGCCAGTCACACTTCTGTGAAGTCTCTCAGCCCCACTCACCTCACAGAGTGTTTGTTGTGGGGGAGGAAGGGAAAGGAGATTGTTAGCCGCTTTGAGACTCCTGAAGGGGAGTGAAAGGCAGGATATCAAATCCAAACTCTTCTTCTCTTCTTCTTCTTCTTCTTCTTCTTCTTCTTCTAAAGCACAACCCTAGCAGCTAAACTCAGCATAAACCTGAAGCAGAAAGGAAGTTCCCATGATCAGACACCAGCGGTCTCAATGTCCCTGATTCTCTGTCCACCCAGTTCTGTCAGTCTCCCTCTATCCACCCCTGGACCATTGTGCTTCCACAGTGAGTGTCACATATGCCATGACCAATTTTTTTTTAAAAAAAATTTAAAAACGAAAAGAAGACCTGGCAGGAGAAACAGAAGACCTGGCACGAAGGCAATGAAGTGCATGTGTGCCAAAGTATGCTGCCTTTTGTGGCTGAGGGTTGTGGAAGCACCTGTCTGCCTGCAGTCCAACCACAGAGAACATGCACATAGAGCAGCGTAGAACGGACACTCTATCTGCCAGACTTGTTGGTTGCTCCCTGCTCTTCCATTTCCCTTTGTGATTGTGGCTTGGAGGTTATCATTATCATTTTAATTCTTCATCTGCCCTTCACCCTAAGGTCCCAGGGTGGGTCACAGCCATTTGAAATGGAACACTAAAAACAGTTTTTAAAAAACACAATGATAAGCAATGCAGTCATTAAAAAATAGGGTGGGTCCTGAAAATCTCAGGTATCAAGGCAAGGGTTTGGAGGTTCATATTCAGCATTCAGTTGTTGTTGTTTAGTCATTTAGTCGTGTCCGACTCTTCGTGACCCCATGGACCAGAGCACGCTAGGCACGCCTGTCTTCCGCTGCCTCCCACAGTTTGGTCAAACTCATGCTGGTAGCTTCGAGAACACTATCCAACCATCTCGTTCTCTGTCGTCCCCTTCTCCTTGTGCCCTCCATCTTTCCCAACATCAGGGTCTTTTCCAGGGAGTCTTCTCTTCTCATGAGGTGGCCAGAGTATTGGAGTCTCAGCTTCAGGATCTGTCCTTCCAGTGAGCACTCAGGGCTGATGTCTTTCAGAATGGATAGGTTTGATCTTCTTGCAGCCCATGGGACACTCAAGAGTCTCCTCCAGCACCATAATTCAAAAGCACCAATTCTTCGGCAATCAGCCTTCTTTATGGTCTAGCTCTCACTTCCATACGTCACTACTGGGAAAACCATAGCTTTAACTATACGGACCTTTGTTGGCAAGGTGATGTCTCTGCTTTTTAAGATTTCAGTATTCAGTATTCACCCAAAATGCATAAGATACCAGAAGCATCACAAAAAAACCTTCACATAAAGGGTGGGGACAGGGCAGGACATGTTCTGCCAACATGCACCATGCCCGGGAATGGAACCTCTGTGCAAATGTTCATCATCTGTATAATGAACATGTCAGGCACACCTAAGTGCCACAACCTAGGGGCGGCTTTCTCCCAGTCGTCCTCCTCTCCCAAGTGGCAGAGCTACCAAGAGGGCTCCCTCTTCTGAAGATTTGTCAGGAAGGAGGTGGTGTTTAGGATATTGGGGGCCTAAGTCAAGCACTAGCTTGACATACCATCCAACTTTTTTCAGACCCAAAACCGGGACACGTCTTCCAGGCTGCTTTTCTTGGGGCAAGAGCAGAGAGTGAGATTGCGGCACCCAAAATGGTGGCCGCGATCTCACATAAAAAACCACGATGTCCCTTTTTTTCCAGGGCACTTGGCAGGTATGACTTGAGCACCTTGAACTGGGCCTGGGAACAAACTGGCAACCAATGCAATTGTTTTAAATCTATCAATATGTGATCTAAATGGAACTCAGCCAGCAGTTTTGGAAGAACTGAAATTCCCAAGTCATCTTCAAGGGCAGCTCCACATAGAGTGCTTTGCAGTGGTTCCATGTGGAAGTTACCACAACAATGGAATATGTGCCCTAGAGGGGCCACAGCTGGCAAAGCAGTCACAGCTGGAAAAAGCCATTCCTAGCCACCAAGGCCACCTGAGCCTCCAGTAAAGGGTTGAATCCAGGAGCACCCCAAGTTACAGAAGCAGAACCCTGTCCAGGAGAGACTGTCTCCCTGCTTCCCGTATGTGAGAAATTGGTGCACATGCCATATTGATCTATGTCATAGGGCTTTCTTTCTATTGCAAATAGCAGCTGCGGAGGGGGATTCCAACCAGGTGTGCAGAGTGGAGGGATGGGTTAATGCCCCTCCCCACATGCCATGGTTTGAATTCCCACCCACCCCCGCCAACTATCCATGAGAGAAAAAGCAATTACTAAGCACCAAACTATACCAAATGTCAGATTTAGCATGGCCTTTAGACCTGCCTCTTAACAATGGACAATGTGGTTTACATTTAAGAGTACTAATTTGTGACATTCCTTTGAGAAAGTGGCCCTAGTAGCTAACTGAAGAATTCTAAGCATTCTCTTCCAGCTCAGTATCATATTCTTTGTACTGCAAAATTTCGAAAGTGACCACAACTCATGAGTGAAAATCCAATTGGTTCTTGAAGCTAATGTAATTAATTTTCCATCGAAGAAGCTGCCTTTCACCAATGCCTAGAGTAAGTACTATAATCAGAAAATTGGTGACTAATTGTACCAGTTAGCTATATTAAAGGAACCCATGTTTGGTGGTGTCCATAAAATTCATATAAATTGTGTTAAGTCTCAAATTGGTGGACAATAAAAAAGAGAAGAAAAGAAAAGAAAAGGAGAGAGAAAGAGAGTGAGAGAGAGCACTAACATGAGGCTGCCTAAGGATTTCAGCTTTTTGTTCCCAGCTTTAGGTCTATCACTATTACTCATGTCTTGCTATAAATTGCTTTTCCACATGCAGTAGAAATTCTCAGCTGGTTTTCATATATTGTATTTCACTAATTAGTATATTTTGGATACTGTATTGGAACTTTTCAACAAGGACACTATTCAAAATTCAGTTGTTGCTTTGTTCTCCAAGTTACACGATATGGGAAGACAGGTTTTACAACAGTTTAATAGATGGATTTATTTTTAGGCTTCGTTCAGATAGAGCAGTATTATTTTTCTTTCGTACTGGGAAATGTTAATGCCCTATTTTTGTTCCTTCAAATAATATCAGCCAAAAATGAAATATTTTCCTTTCTTTGGTGCCAGTTAAAATGGATTCCCAATCTGTAAAGAGCACCTGGCTAGCCAAGTGGTATACATATGTACTTAAGAACATTCAAGGTATTACTTAAAGCTGTGTATGGTGGTGTCCCCAGAGGGACTGTTAGCTATAATTGCATTATTTTCCAAAGATTTAGGAAAATATGAGTTTGTGACAGATGGAGAAATATGAAATGATGGCACTGTTTGTTTAGCAATAAGTAAGTATCTTTCTCTTCACGGAGTATTGCAATATCTTAGAAAATAATGGATCTCAAGCTATAGAAGAGTTTTTAAAAGTAACCCTGATTTGGACAGATATTAGGGGTGTGTATCAAATGTGTGTGTCTTCCAAAGCAACTACTCTTGTACAAGCTTAGGAATGGAAAGTGTAATACTGGTGGGCAACAAAAGAGATTTTAAAATGCTCCCAAGGCAGATCTTTAAAAAATGTAATATAAACACTGACAAGTGGGAAACACTGGCCTGCGAGCGCCCCAGTTGGAAAATAGCCTCTACTAAAGGCATCGTGGATTTTGAAGAAGCACAAATTCAGGATGAAAGGGAGAAATGAGCTAAGAGGAAGGCACGTTTGGCAAATCCTCACCATGATCAGCTCCCACCCAGAAACCTATATCCCCACTGTGGAAGGATGTGCGGTTCCAGAGTTGGCCTCCACAGTCACTTATGGACTCACTGTTAATCCTGTGTTCATGGAAGACTATCTTACTTGGCCACAAGTGATCACCAAGAGAGAGTGAGAGAGCTTACCAAATAATGAGGTGCAACCAAGTAGGCTCTGAGATTACTCCATTAACAAGGCGTATCAAAGCAGATCAGTGAGTTTCCAACCATTCTTTACTTCCCCCCACAAAAAAGGTTTAATGGATTTTTGTAACAATGGCAGAGATTTTAAACTAGGCTTGAGAACAAGACAGCACTCTAAGCAGAAGACTGCCTGTTATGTACTGAGGTTCTCACCTTGGGCCAGCAGGGGGATACTGTAGATAGTTTTCACTCAGGTCAACATATGCAAATAAGGAATTGGAAGTGACGTTCAGTGATTGGATAGTTACAGAAAGTTGTTGCTGTTGCTTTGTAGTTGAGCTCTATATAAACAGGTTGGCTGAACCCTTCAGCTCAGTTCTGTTCTGGCCTGTGAATAAACAAGAGCTGTCTGAAGAATCGCTGTGTCGTCTGATATGTTCACCCACAACTTAACATTGCCCTCTTGCAGGGTCCGCTGTAAATGAGGGCGCATGGCCATTCTAGGTACGTGAGGCAATGTAGAGGGTTACAAAAATTTGCACTTTATGCAGGACGTTTGTGTGTCCTGGCTCTTTTGCAGTTCCCACAAAGCAGAATGGGAGTTAGGGGTTGGGTGTGGAGAGGGGGTAGTGAGCCCCAAGGGCAGTTTTACAGGTAGAAGTGTGTGTGTGTGTGTGTTGGCTTAACATGCATAAGGTGGCGAACTAACAGCATGGAAAGAGGCATTGAGAGTAGCAAGAGCAGGTACCGCTAGCATCCGAACCCTCCCTTTCCAAGCAGGATTTGGAGCTGCTTGACTGCAGGCCGTGATTCAGTTCATGCCCATGCTGTTAGCGACGCTGTTACTAAGGAGTTTCAGCAGGTCCTTTCTTTCCACAGGCACATTCACCCTCTAAGGTGCCATCATTCTTCTGCACAGATAGCTGGGAATAAGGAGAGAGGAGATAAGGGAGAGGGGCGGGGGGAGCATGTCTGCTGCGCGTGCCTCATGCTCACCAATGGAGAAATTGCACTTCTGCATGAGGCCCAGGGATGTCTGACAGAATCGGATGTTTCCTGGGGGAAGCAACGCCATTATCTTGCCTGGGATCTCTTTTTTGCCTGTGGAACTGGCAGTGGGTTGCTGTGTCGAGAGGTACGGAGCCATCGGTGTGAAGAATAGAAGCTCCAGGCTTATGCGGAGTCTGGCGGGGGGAAAGGGAGAGACAGAGACACAATTGCAGTGCGAGGGAGAGAAGGATTTTTTCTTATCAGAAATGACCGGCGTATGGCATAAAGACACATTCTGAGTTAGCATCTCAAGCACAGCTGATGTCTCTTGCTGCTTCCTAAAAGACGGGCAGGTCACAAGGCTTTTTTATTTATTTTATTTAATTTTTTACTCTTCAGCCCCCTAGCAATCCAAGATTCACCAACCCCTAGTCTTAAGATACCAAAGGATTTGAAAACAAACACACCAGCACCATGTGGAGCAGATCGGGAGCTGTTTGCTGTACACAGTGGTACCATTAGGCTTGTATGGATGCAAGCTATTTTATTTTTAAACAAGTACATTAGGAAGCGTTAAAGATCTCATTAGCGTGCCAATCACAACTCCCCCACTGTTCAAAAACATTTAAATGTTTGGAAGCTGCCTGTGAATGCCTAATGGAGGCTGGTAATTAAGCATGATTTGCACCAAGCAACCAATTGGTTTCTCAATTTTAATTTCTTATTTTGAGGCTGCTTGGAGCAAATAAAGTAAGAAGTGCATGGATAGGCAGTCTCTGTACTTCTGCATTGTCAGTATTATCTCACTTCTAGCTGTCTGCACCTATCCCTTTCGCCCAAATTATAAGACTATGAACTTCGTCACTATAGCCTCTCTACTATGGCCGCATTCACCCCATACATTTAGAGCCAGTGTGGTGTAGTGGTTAAGAGCAGTGGACTCATAATCTGGTGAACCGGGTTTGTGTCCCCACATGCAGCTGCTGGGTGACCTTGGGCCAGTCACACTTCTTTGAAGTCTCTCAGCCCCACTCACCTCACAGAGTGTTTGTTGTGCGGGAGGAAGGGAAAAGGAGAATGTTAGCTACTTTGAGACTCCTTAGGGTAGTGATAAAGCGGGATATCAAATCCAAATCCAAAGGGTTCCACTTTAAACACTTGTGACTTCACCCAAAGAATCTTGGGAATTGCAATTTGTTAAGGGTGCCAAGAGTTGTTAAGAGACCCCTATTCCCTCACAGAGCTACAATTCCCTGAGTCCCCCATGAAGAAGGATTGGTCATTGAACCACTCTGATTTGTAGCTCATGTGATTTAAAGGTACAATGTGTACATAGCCATCCATTCCTCATTGTTGAAGAAAGATTCAAATCCCAATCGGACAATACATGGAATGGAAGGGAGTGGTGCCATTTTGTCCTTCATCTCAGGCAGCGAAATGTGTTGCGCAAGGCCCAGCAGGGAGAACATGGTTTCCCCATTTCTATTTCTGCAACCAAGAGGAAGAGGTCAGTCAGTGCAATCCTGTGCGTGTTTACTCGGAAGTAAGTTGCAGTGTGTCTTGTAGCAGGGTGTGTTTTGGATTGCAGCCTGAATCCCACAAAACGACCAAGGAACAACTACTAAAAAAGCAAAGCCGACCCCTCCTGTCTAGAAAAAAAAACCCATGTACACAAACATCCCATTTAAAAAGAACTCTCTGTGGTATGTTTAGTCCTTGTGTTTCTTTGGCGATGTTTCTTTTTGCAATAACAACTATGCTTTCACATCCACTGCTACATGAAAAAATGATCAAACGACAAGAGTGGCTTTGCATGAAACAGCCAACCGCAGCAGCACTCTGAGGCCATGTCTATCAAGATAAAAAAAAAGAAAGAAACATTCCTCCCTCCAATCTTGATCTCTCTCCCCCCTACAACCACTTGTAATGTTTACATTGGGTGCCAGAGGCCCTCATGAATTTTGCATAAAGTATGTAGATAATAGTGTCTGAGTTCTTTTTTTTTTTTTACAACCCAAATATACTAAAGGTTTTGCTTAGCCTGCTGGGCTTAAGGTGTGGAATAAAGCAGTTTATTATCAAAAGGATATCTGCCGAGGGAGTACAAGAATAGGGATCAGCCTTGTGAGCAGATGGGGAGAGTGCATATTTTAATAAAGGGCTCTGAAAACACCTTCCTGTCAGCAAGAGAGCTGGAAGCTGAAGATCCTGCCTCGTCCCAAAAGATTGCAGTGCCACAGGTACAGAATTCCTATAAATGCCTCAATGCAGCTTAGAGTTCCTGCTGTTGGGGCAAGAATATAGGCAGGTGGTGTGGTTGGCTGGGAATTGTGGACAGAAAGGGTTATAGCTCTGGGGCGGAAGTGTCTGGTATTTAATTGATTATTTCAGTGATATTTATGGCATTTCCTCTCTTTTCCTTCAGAGGAGACCAGGGGAGTGTGTCCAGTTTGAACCCAGTTATCTCAGGCCCTTAGTCTTGACATTCTAACCATTTGCACCACAAAGGCTGCCAACATATCCATCAACTGACCTATCCTATGCATTCAGCGATTCACATCTCTACAGCTTGCCTCTTGGATTCAGCAGAAATGTTTTCCACATTTCTGCTGAACACTAGAGCCGAGGCTTACAGCTTAAAGTGAGAAAACAGGGGGGAGGCTCTGCAGACGTTACAGAAAGCCTACATGGAAAACATCTGGTTGCAGGAAATTGTGCAACTGTCACATGTAGATTGTTACTGTGAAATGATTGTGTGTGCGTGTGTGTGTGTGCGCGCGCGCATGCACGTGCACACACTGGGAGGCTGTGACCTCAGTGCATGTACATGGCAGACTATATGTGACAGGTTTCGTGCACCGCAACAGAGAGGCTGTTATTTCTAAAACATGTTCCAATAATCCCAACAAACCGAGAGTGGGTCAATATTTCATTTTCGGCAGGCTCTAATTCAAGCCGCAGCTCCTGTCAGCGCAAGCTCCCAGTCAATTGAAATAACTGAGGGGAGGAGGGAGGCAGAAAGAAAGAGAGAGAGAGAGAGAGAGAGAGAGAGAGAGAGAGAGAGAGAGATAAGTAATGTGTGCCCTGTACTGGAATGCCGACAGTAATACATTTGGTAATTTGATGCTTCATAAATGCAATCTTCTCGTTGCGTATGTGACAGCGCTAGCTGTCTAATTTATCTGTCTGTGTGTTCGCGCTGCAGGATATACTGTATGTGAACGCATGGCTTGGTGGGGGCGAGGTGTGAAAAATAAAAATAACAGCAAGTAGAGGGGGGGTGTAGCGCCATTAAAGCGAAACAGTTCTCTCTCTCTCTCTTGCTTGCTTGAGTTGGAGGGAGAATGCTTGGATACCGAAGGGAGAAAAGGCTCCAATGCACAGATTAATGTGCCTTCAGAAGCCCCTCCATACTGTATCGAGTGCAAGCAGAAAACAGTGGCATAGTTAATCAACACAACTCAGCGGATCCTCTCCCTCGGTAACCACATTTTAGACAATATGCAGCAAAAGTTGCTGAGTGTTAGGAAGCTATCAAGCCGCCTCACTGGTCAGGCTGATTTCTGATATCTGCGCGAATAAGTTTTCATGAAAAGCCGGCCTCCGCCTTGGAAACTGATTTGAATTGGTAGAGTTCAGCCCTGCGATGCGTGAAATAGATGACACAGAGACAAACGGTGGATCAGCAGAATGCTGTGGGTGTAGCGTATCTTGATTTCAGCAGGGTTTTCGCCAAAGTCCCCCGTGGTATCCTTTCAGAGAACCTGGTAAAATGTGGGCTGGACAATGGTACCACTGTGAGGTGGATTTGGAGCTGGCTGGCTGAACCCAAAGAGTTCTCGCCAATGGTTCCTCGCCATCTTGAGAAAAGGTGAGAAGTAGGGTTGTCACAGGGTTCTGTCCTGGGCCCAGTGTTGTCCAACATCTTTATACAGTGGTACCTCTGGTTACGAACTTAATTCGTTCCGGAGGCACGTTCTTAACCTGAAACCATTCTTAACCCGAGGTACCACTGTAGCTAACGGGGCCTCCCACTGCCAGTGTGCCGCCGGTGCACAATTTCTGTTCTCATCCTGAGATACTACTTCTGGGTTAGCGGATTCTGTAACCCAAAGTGTTTGTAACCTGAGGTGTTCGTAACCTGAGGTACCACTGTAAATGATTTAGATGAAAGAATTGAGGGGATGCTTATCAGATTTGCAGATGGCACCAAACTGGGAAGGGTAGCTAATGCCTCAGAAGACCAAATCAGGATTCAAGATGGCCTTAACAGGTTGGAGAACTGGGTCAAAACTGTTTATTCATTTAATAAAATGTATGCACTGCTTCACTGTGAGAAAACAAAAACAAAACCAGCAATGACAACCTCAAAGCTGTTTACAAAAAGACCAAACAATAAAATCAAGAATAATAATGATACTTTATAGTTAAAATACTAAACCAAATTAAAATCTGCACCAGCATTTCCAAACATCTGAGTAGGCTTGCTTAAACAAGAATGGTTTGTTCATGGCATTATATACTGACAGTTACAGCATGAACTTTGGCCTGGTAGCAGATCAGCAACCAGTGCAGATCTCTGAGCACAGGTGTTCTACGCTGGCAAGGCCTCACTGCTCTCAGCAATGGTGCTGCAGAATTCTCCAGTCAGGGGCTTCTTACTGAGTGCAGCTAATCCCAGTACAGTTTGCATTTTGGTGCCAAATTTAAAAGAACACAAGGCATGTGCCTGTAATGTTCCCGAACTCTCCTTTGTTGCTGCCCCACATCTGACGCCATATTAGGGCTGTGAGTGATTTCCCACCTGTGCTCTAAGGATCTCTATCGCTGCATGCATAATCATCCCCTACATGGCTTGGTGGGGAATCAGCATGGTGTAGTGGTTAACAGCGGCGGACTCATAATCTGGTGAACCGGGTTCGATTCCCCACTCCTCCACACGCAGCTGCTGGGTGACCTTGGGCTAGTCACCCTTCTTTGAAGTCTCTCAGCCTCACTCACCTCACAGAGTGTTTGTTGTGGGGGAGGAAGGGAAAGGAGAATGTTAGCCGCTTTGAGACTCCTTCGGGTAGTGATAAAGCGGGATATCAAATCCAAACTCTTCTTCACTTCTACATAGCGACTCTCTGGGGTTAGGCTGAGAAATAGTAGCTGGCCCACATGAGAGCTAAGTGAAGACTGAATGTGGATTTCCCTGGTTCTAGTCCAGTTCTCTAACCACTGAACAACACTGGGTTGTCACACCTTGGGTAGCAGGCCTAGACGAGGCCTCCTCAAACTGAGACCTTGGAGAGCTGCTGCCAGTCAGAGTGGACAGTTCTAGCCTAGGTGGCACAATAATCCATCTCAGGATGAGACCATTTCCATATGTTCCAATTATATAATGTGCTGCTTTGCATCATGACAACAAAAATCATTTTTTAGGAGCAAGCTGCTGACAGTTTCTCATTTACACAATAACTCGGATTGGTGCTTTGGCAAAAAGCTTGCTGCTTTTGCTAGTTGGGTGCCTAGGACGTTCAAATGAAACCATTCTGGTAACGAAGTTACCCCTGAATCTCATGGCAAATATCTTCCTGATGCTAATGTTGACGAATTAGGAGCTCATAAACCCGAAGAAATGCTGGAATAGATTTTATCTGCAGTAGCTTGTTTTGTCTTTTGACTGCCCCATTTATTTTGCTTATCCACCAGTGACTTGCCCTGTAGAACAAAGATGCACTTGCGTATCTCCGTAAACATATGCAGCAGATAACTTTTTTAAAAAAGGAAAAGGGAAAGAAAGAAACCTTCTCAAAGACAAATGAAAAGACCAAATGTAGGAAAGCTGGAGATAGCTTCAAAGGAATTAAGATCTTAAGCATTTTGATGAGTATTTTATGACTGTTCCTGGCTACCTTTTATCTCCATCTGCCTCTCCAGGGTTAGTACCGTTGATTAATGATACCTATTAAAGCGAGCAGAGGTGATGCACGGTCATTTTGAGGTTTTGAGACGCCCCAGGCACAGAAGTTATATAACCCCCCTACTCTTGCCCCCATTCCCCCATCCCCTTTGCCATGTTTATCCCAATTATTCTGTTAAGCATCTGTAAGAGGACAATGTTAACTAGCAGAACAATCCTGGGCACATTTCCTTAGAGGATAAGTACCACTGGGTCAAATGGGACTTACTCCTTACTAAGGGCTTAGGAATGTGGCATAAAAAGGTAAGGACCAAAGAAGGATTCTTTGCAACTGTGCAAAGTCATTGGAGGGTGAAAAAGAACAGAAACTCTCAACAGCATTATGCACAAGTGCGTACGGAAGATAAATGGTGGGTTGTTGCTTTAAAGAGAGAGGTTGGGGGGTAGGGGAGAGAAAGAGTCTATTTTAAGATGCTTTTCATCATAGGTTCAGCATCCAACCAGCATAAGAAGGGAATGAAGAAGTGCTTTCCAAACTGCTCCACAATACTGTTCTGTAGGCAGACCTGTAAGGAACAGCGAGCAAATAGGTGAGAGCATCTCTTGCTTATTCTGCATAGTAAAGAGCCCAGTGGGGGGGGGGAATAAGGAATTCTGCCTTTGCCCTAGCTCAACCTGCTGGCTGGGGTTGATGGGAGTTGTAGTCTAAAACACTGGAAGGGCGCCAGGTTGACAAACAGTCCTCTAACCCAAGGTACATAGATAGATAGATAGATAGATAGATAGATAGATAGATAGATAGATAGATAGGATCTGAAATGAATTCAGTTTTGGTAATGCTTGTAAGCAAATGATAAATGCCTAGCAACAGAAAGGAATCCTGTTCAAAGCTGGATGAAATATACAGTGGTACCTCAGATTAAGAACTCAATTCGTTCTGGAGGTCCGTTCTTAACCTGAAACTGTTCTGAACCTGAGGCACCACTTTAGCTAATGGGGCCTCCTGCTGCTGCTGCACTGCTGCTGCAAGATTTCTGTTCTCATCCTGAAGCAAAGTTTTTAATTTGAGGTAATATTTCTGAGTTAGCGGCGTCTGTAACCTGAAGCGTTTGTAACCCGAGGTACCGCTGTAATCAGAAACTAAATGGCATACTGCTTTTTAGTGTCACCCCTCCCTCCCAAAATCTTAGCTGAGGCATCCGTTTTATAGCAGGGCCATCTTAATATAAGGAGGCCTCCTGGACATGTAAATATCACATGGATTTTTCAAGAGCTTATTTACATGTAATTCATCCTGTGATGACAACCCTTCTGCTTACTTTAAACCTTTAACATGTTTAGATGTTCAAATGGTAAATAAAACTCTCGCAGTCAGTGGAAAGGAGCCGTTGGTGAAATCTGGGTTTCTTGACTCTCCAGCCTAGGATCAGCGATCATGTAAACAAAAGCAGGTTTGTGCATTCTCTCTCTCTCTGGTATGCTGCAGAAGATGGAATTTCCCCTCAAATCTACTGCAGACCATGAGTAACTTAAGAGAGTGGGGCATGCAGATGAAACATCTGGCCATTCCTTGGTCAAGTCAACAGGGGTTGATATCCCAAACAACGGCCACAAGCTAGCATTGTCAGAGACCCTTGATCATGCAAACAGGCATCAAGTGTCCTAATCACTTGGCAACTCCCCATTTTATTTTATTTTTCTCACCTACACTTCTCCTTTACTGCTGATATAAGAGTTGTGTGTGTGTGTGTGTGTGTGTGTGTGTGTTTCTTGCTTTCCAATGCTGCTCAGTGGCGTAGCGTGGGGGGTGCAGGGGGGGCCGGCCGCACCGGGCGCAACATTTGGGGGTTAGGGGGCACAAACCCACAGGTTAGGGGGCGCAAATCCACGGGTTAGGGGGCGCAAATTACTTGCCTTGCCCCGGGTGCTGACAACCCACGCTACGCCACTGATGCTGCTTCAACCTCCTTGCCTCCTGGATCTGTTGTGAGCCATGCAAATTGCATCTCCAACCCCAAGGGAGGCAGGCATTTGTATTGGGGAAGCTTGGGAGAGTTCCTCTAACTTTGCCTTCCTGCTCCTGACCTTGAAGTGGCTGCCCCTGCAGGTTTCTAATCAGCGTCTTGCCCGCTGTCGCGAAGGAAGCATCTGTCTATCTCTGGATACAGGGCGGCATGGAGCAATCAGGCTTAGGGCCAGTGCTGTGCAATCTTCTCGTTCTCCCGATCTCTTAAGCAACAACAGAAAAAAAAGCCAGCAGCGGCCCAGGGTAGAGAGCTGATAAGTCTTGGCAAGACTTGCTTTTGCATAATTACTCCCTCTTTGGTTTGCATAGATAATTTTTGACATGGTTGCACTTCTGAACTCTGCCTGCTGGCAATGTTGGGAGACTTGACCTGATAATCAAAATAGGAATTAATGGGATGTCGAAGTAGCCAAAACCCAGGAGTCTCTGAAGAGCTAATTGAAGGGAGAACCCACGGGGGGCGGGGGGCGGAGGAGTCTTCTGAAAAAAGTTACAGATGCTGCCCTTGCTAATGTAGATTTAAAAAGTGTTCCACTGCCCATTGACCGCAAGGGGAGTTGCAAAAAGTAGGGAGGAGATAAAACTACAGGGATTTGGTTTGTATTTAAATGTGCCTTCTTTGTTGGGTGCAGGGAAGGAAAACCGTTTCAGGGGAAAAGGCTTAAAGAAATAGTGTATTTGTCAGACAGCTCTGCTGTGTTGGGTAGGCAAGACCAGAGCTGAGCTCAGGATTTGAGGGGACTTTGGGCGTGATGGCACCCTCAGATGGATCCCCTAATTTGGAACATGCAAACAGAATTCTTTTAAGGCTGCACTCTTGGGCACTCTCTGAGTTTCATTAGCTACAAACCCCCAAAATTTAGGGTCCCCTCCAAACTGGTGCCAACATTTTGCAATTGTTTAGCAGCACAAACCCCATGTATTGTAGGAACATGGTGGTCAGGGTGGGGGGCGTTGCTGGTTGGGGTGGTGGCTTACCCAGTGAGCTTCATCGCTGAGTGAGGATTTGAACCCTAGAATCCCAGGGTTTCTTTATCCAACACTAACCACTGCAAAATACTCAAACCAGACAGGGTTTTTGCCACAAAACGTCCCCTTTACTCACTTCGACAATACATATACAAAAATGTGAATGTTGCATAGATGATTAGACT
This sequence comes from Podarcis vaucheri, assembly GCF_965113315.1. Lineage (NCBI taxonomy): Eukaryota > Metazoa > Chordata > Lepidosauria > Squamata > Lacertidae > Podarcis > Podarcis vaucheri. The sequence continues at coordinate 106,484,992 of NC_138760.1, forward strand.
GGCCCCTGAGCAGTTTGCATCTCGTGTACTCAATTTGGTCCTCAAAGCCACACCCCTGAAATTAGAATAGATCACTGCTGTTAATTTAAAGCTGTTTCGTATACAGTGGCATTCCCAACACACACACACTCCTAATGTCTATGTAAGGTTGTTACTGGGGCTCTGCTGCTGTGATGTATGTGCTAAGCTATCCCTCTAAGTGTCAATGGTTTCAATCTCTGAAAAGATGCTTCTCCACCTTTTACTACTTACCGCAGAGGGCTTCAGTAAGCATTTGCTCCTTTGCTTCAGTCACCACACTTTTCTCATTAAGATCTTCCAGAGACTTTTCACCCCCTCTCCTTCATCTCATCTCCCTGCCCCAACTGCCGCCAACACCCCTGTTGGTGCCCAGGGAGGTGTTCAGTGTGTGTGTGTGTGTGTGTGTGTGTGTGTGTGTGTGTGTGTTGCATGGCTACCTCCCTTTCCTTTCCTTTCCTTTCCTTTCCGTTCCCTGCCTGTCAAATTAAATCCTAATTTAGCCTGGGTAAATAGCAGAGTTTTGACTTCTGCAAAGATACAAAAAAAGGGGGGAGGACAAAGAATTGAATTTTAAAACTGATGTTTATCAGTGCAGGCATTGGCTTGTTCAGTTGCAATATTCTGCCTCCGTCTGGAAATGCTGCAGTGATTTTTCCTGGGAAACAGGGAGTCAAATACCTTGCAAAAAGAAAAGTATGCAGATTGTAATCCTCTTTTTAATACTGTTTCCAAATGACAGAGTAGAAGGAGGCAGTTTATTCATCACAAGGGAGTAATGGTGGCAGCCATATTACAGCCTGGGATGATATGGTGTTGATTTGTGACTCCTGTATTAAGCCTTATGCAGTATATGTCAGTCTGTAAGATACCTCTTTATGTGGTGGTGGTGGTGGCTGAAATCTTTTATCCATCAAAAATCTTTCTGTACCATCTTAAAAATGTGGGCCTCTGAAGCTTCTCTCATTCTTGGGCCTCTGGTTTCAAAAAAGGAAGGGGAAAAAGGCAGCCCTTGTCATCTCAGCTGCTGTGGGGATTTCTGTGGAATGACAGACCTCAAGCCTCATTGAACCTTTTGACAGCTGCTTCTCATGTGGGCAAAAAATGTTTTCTTGAATTTCTTAATAATTAAAATCAGCATTGCTTCCAAAGATCACTGTAATGTGTTGTGTGTCTTTTATTTAAATAAGTATTTGCTATCTTTATTATTATTAATTCAAGTTATATCTCACCTCTCCTCCCAAAGGAGCCCGGGCTGAAAGTAGCACTAGTGATATTTGTTTAAATGCAATAGGTTTAAAATCATTGCATATTTTAAGGGCGCATTTCAGAAGTTCACCAGTTAGAAATAAGCAACACATTTGGGTTGGGGGTAAGGGGAAGAAGTTTCAAGCCAATTACAAACCACCATCTAATTTACAAAGAATGAGCATCTCTATGTTTTCACTTGTTGACTTGGCGTGACACCACCCTTGGTTTGTAAATAACTTATATGCCTAGACATTCCTTCTTTATCTGAAAACAGATGTTTTGATTTCTGCAACTGCAGTGAGCAGAATGCCCATATGTCCACAGACATAGTAAACTGTAACTTTTAGGGATATGCTAGGGGGAAGAGAGAATGTTTACGTTTTCTCTTTATCATAATTTATTGGAGGTACATGGGGGCATGGTGCAGATGTCATGTGAGTCGAGACAGGTTGTTTGTTTATTTATAAATTTCTAATTATTTTTAAGTATGCCGCAAGCTATTTCTTATCGGGCAGTTTTAGAAAGTTTATGGGGAAGAGGTTTTAGAAATCTTCAACAAAGTTGGCGAATATTGGGACCAGGGGGTGGGCTCCACCTTTTGCCTCAGCCGGTTGTTTTCCTCTTCTTCATTCAAGAGTGGGAGGCGGGGGCGGGCTGCTTTCCCCCAGTCCATCCCCATATTCCCCTGAAACTTATATAGCATCGGCGTCTTCAGATCCCATTACCTACAAAGATAAATAGATATGGATTGGTTGATTGACTTAGTAGCTGTGTGAGCGACTGATGTTGTGAGGGTCACCAGACCGAGAGCATGGTGCCCACTAGTGGAGATCATGTTCTTTCAGCTTAGCCTAGGCCAGACTGTCTGAAGGGAGTATTACTCCTGTTGCATTGCTGTGTATGGTATTTACTACTCCTTAATGCCCTTTAACCAGCTTGCTCTGCCAATTGTTAAGGCGGCTAAGGAATATTTGGATCAGTTTTTGCTCTGACGCTTATGGATTTAGAAAGGTTCATCATCTGAATTGGTAGTTGTCAGTTAGGGAGGCAGGTATGTTGGTTATTCTGAATTATCACAGAGGACAAGTGAGACAGAGAGACTGAAAAATGAGCTCATGTGCTCAAGAGAGTATCTCATATACACAGGCTTCATCAAATAATCTAGAATCACAGCTAGTCTTCAATTTCATAGTCACAACCACCAACACATTTTATATGCCCCACTCATAAACATTTGCAGAAAGGATGGGGGGAACCAAAATTTTTCAACCATTGTGATTGTGAGTATGAGGATAAAGGGTGATTCAAGGTAAGCCATTCTCATTAAGAGATGCTGAATATGTGTGCTGTAAGCCGCCCAGAGTGTCTGGGGAAACCCAACCAAATGGGCGGGGTATAAATAATATTTTTTTTGTTATCTATGTTTAATACAAGGTTGTTAGATCCAAGGAATATGGTATGTATGCTGTCACAAGCCTGCAACTTCCAAAATGCACCTTGCTGAAATGACGGCAGTGGTTAGGAAGTTCTGTTCCCAGTAAGGGGCATGTCTCACAGAGTAGTTTTCAAGATGATTCTTAGCTACAGCTGTAGATGTGTCCACAGATAATTCATGCGAACCACTGGTGTGGCTTCCTATTATATGGAGAAACAGCAAAGGCCACAGAACCCATTGAGTTGCAGACCATGCTTCTCGCTCCTATTGCTACATCACATTTTGTTGTACCCAAGCTATAGGACAGAGGTCAAATGTCGTCGTCCCTGCCAAAAATGGAGCCCAGGATGCTATCTTATGTTGAGTCAGGGACCATTGGTCCATCTAACTGACTTATAGCAGTTCTCAAGGGTTTCAAACAGTGGACATTCACAGTTCTACCTGCAGATGCCATGAATTGAACCTGGGCATAGCTTTCAACTTACAGATTTGAAAATAAGGGACCAGCAGGCTCAAAAATAAGGGATCAGCAGCCAAAATAAGGGATTTTTCAAACACAGCTATGTTCACCTTCTGAGCCCCTCCAAGCCAAAGGCAGAAAGCCCAGCCAGCAGCCAAACGAAGCCTCAAATGGTGGTTCCCACAGCGCAGCAACCCGGCAAAGGGGATGCAGCAAGGAAAACCACTGTCGCCTCTCCACTGGGAAGCGCTGAGCAAAGGCAAGCCCCCAGGCAACGCGGCCAATTTGATCAGCACAAGGCATGCAAGCTCCCCCCACCCCCAGTCGTTCTTAGACTCCTTATTGGGTGAGCAACACAGTCGGAGCCTCCCTCCTCCCTGGCCGGCAGGGAGGGAGGGAGAGGAGCTGCTTCCTTTGAAACCCAGGAAATTTAAGGGACATCATCAATAAGGGATAGCAGCGGGACATGGCGCTGGGATAAGGGACTTTCCCGCCAAATAAGGGGCGGTTGACAGCTATGAACCTGGGAGCTTCTGCGTGCAATGTAGATGCTCTACAGATGCCTTTCTCCTCCACCATCTTACCAGGAGCAGGTAAAATGAAATATATTGCAGTCAGACTTGCAGGACCAATAAGGTGGGGCTACCTCTCAACACCCCTTCACTATGTACCAGTCAGTTCCTGAACACAATTCAAAGTCCTGGTACATATCTATTAGAACCTTAGACAGCTTGAGACCAAGAGCTGTGCCCACATCATTTTGCCAAGATCATCTTCAGAGATTCTCCATTCCAAGGACTGTTCCATCAGAAGCAAGACAGTTAAAACTGGGAAGGGGCTTCTCAATGGTGGCACGTAGTTTGTGGAATTTCCTCCACAGGGTGGTGTGCCTCACACCTTCTTTGCTATTTTTATACTGCTAGGCAAGACCTCTCTTTTTATTTTCCCAGCTTTTTTGCTAAACCTTTGTGATTTCAGTGCACTTGGATTTTTTTTTTTAACCTGGTATGAGTGTATCTATATAGTTTTTGCTGTAATATTCATTTTATCTTTCATCATGTAAACAGTCCTGAGGATATTTATATTGAAAGGGGATAGGATTGCCAAAATAAGAAGCCGTTGTAGCTGTGATTGATAAAATATGGGGTCTGCACTATATTTTACGGAACTACGAAGTGCTCGATTTCGAGATACCTGTTGGGATCTATAGGACAAAGACAAAAAAAGAGACCTCCATTTTAGAATGACACCCTTTTAAATGCATGTGGTTTGGCAAAGTTAAGCTGCCTGTGGCCCCAGTAATGGGGGAAAGCTGGCTAAAAAAACGACTTCACTGTAGGAATGCCAAAAAAAGAAACCTGCCTGGCCATGCTGGCTTGATTTTTTATTTCAGGAAAAAGAATAGGATTATATGTTTTGCAATCACAAAAGAGTCACTGGCGTCCTTAAGACCAGGGAGAAGTGCTCTTGTCTCAAAGCAAAAATTCCTTTGAAAGTGTGAATCACTGACTCGGATTTTTGCGGTGTGGGCTTGGGGATGATTAAATGCTCTGTCTGCAGGAAATTACCAGGAGGAGATTTCAGCATTTTCCTGAATCAGCCTCAGCTGGCACACAGCTTTCTGGTGTATTACAAGAAAGCTCTGTTACGAAGCAATCTGTCTGCGCTTTGCTGGCTATAGACAAACCAGGCCTTCCTCTGCTTTTTGGTTATGCAAACAGATTTCTTAACTTCTTGCTGCAACTTTCTAATTTTCCCCTAATGATGTTTATCAAGTGATCAAGTTGTTTCCTTAAATAGCTGTCTGATTGAACTATATATCTTCAAGGAGCTTATTTTATTGGCGTATGGGAAGAAAAGGCACTCATTCTAAACTTCTGCCCCCCCTTTTTTTTCCTTTTTGAGAAATCGACCTTCTCCTTATTCAAGTAAACAAGAGCAATTTAAAGGGCTCCCATATTACCCAGCAAACACACAGGGGGTTCTGTTTGGAGCGTTTATAGTATTTGCATTAGGAGAGTGTTGGGCAGCGAGGGGAATAATGCTGGTATTGTTTACTGGTCTCCTTGCTCCTAGTGGGTGTATCGTTAGCAAAATGAAAATGAGGGAGGACTTTCAACAGAAAACTGGGCAAGGGAAACCATAGGGTTCAGCGTCTTCCTGTGCCACTACATTGTGCCACTGTTTTGGCATTGCCTTGTAACACTCAAAAGCAGCTTCTCCATTTAGTTTGGGGTGGTTAACTTGTGGCCTGCTAGATTTTGTTGGACCACAGCTCCCATGACCCCTGAGCATTGGTCATGTATTGTTTTTAATATTTGGTTGGAAGCTGCCCAGAGTAGCTGGGGAAACCTAGCCAGATGGGTGGGGTATAAATAATAAATTATTATTATTATTATTATTATTATTATTATTATTATTATTATTATTATTATTATTCTGGCTGGAGCTGTTGGGCATTGGGAGTTCCACAGGTCAGCCATCCCTAAGATAAATGATGCACCAGCAAAGTAGGTTGACATTTCAAACACAATGTACCAACTAAACTGTGCACAAGTCTAGTAAACACCACTGTCAGCACTGGCAGAACGCCTCGTGCCTATTCCCCTTAGCTCTTCATAGAATCATAAGATTTTGAGTTGGAAGGGACGCCGGGAGTCATCCAGTCCAATGCAGGAATCTCAACTAACTATACTCCCCTCTGTACTGTCAGTGTCAAAATGGGAATGACACTGGTCACTTTTGATCCACCTCTGGAAGACTGTAAGGCAAAGTAGGTGTCAGACGGCAGATCTGAGCATTGGAAACTTAGCTTGTTATTGAACAGAGGGAGGGAGGAATTTGCGACAGATTCAGAGCAGGCAGCAGTGGGTGGGTGACTTACACTCTCCTTCTCAGCCTCGTTTAATCTATTCTGGGTGGTTGGGGCAACTCCGAGAGCAGGTTTAGGTTACAAATGGTGGGGAGGAAAGGGGGTGAAGTCCCATTTTGCGAGTGGACCCCATGCACAAAGTCCAGTTAGCACCACATTGGATTCTACCCATGCCTGTCCAGCCGAGAGCCTGGCTATGTGAAAATCCAAGTGTTGCAAAACGGGAGGTGGTGGGCTTTCCTTTGCTAGAAGTTTTTAGCAGAGGCCAGATGGCTATGTGTCAAGAATGGTGTAACAGAGGGTTTTCCTAAATTGACATGGGGTTGGACTACATAACCTTGGATGTTCGTTCTAACCCGGTGGTTCTCTCCTTGCACAGAAAGGCATGCAGCCACTTCAGTGCATGTATGCAAGGTATCCAGAAACAAAGACCGAACTGTGGTCTTTGCTGTATATTTTTCAGCAAGCTAGTTTGTTTGGGCCCAGATGTCACCATATTTGTGGATGATATACATTGTGATGCCTAGGAAACCATGCACAAGAGCACCCCAGGAACTGTGTATTTGCACTTGTAGGTGATGCCTGAAGAGTCGCAGCTGCCCCGCTTAGCTTCCTGCTCTGAAAAAGGACTTGCTGATTTAATTATTCAAGATTGAGAGGCCGTGAACTTGAGGCCTCTCCGGTTTGTCTCGGAAGGATACAAAAGGAGCATGAAGCACGACTGCAGATGATTGGAGAAAAGTTATGCAAAACCGAGGGGAGGCAAGGATGGCCAGCCGCTCACTTTGAAAGACTTTTGGCCTACCAGATGGCACGGGGAAAGGCTCACCTCTTTTGTTGTTTTCCAATTATGTCTCACATTGTGTGCCAAAGGGTCCTAGATAGCCAAGAGGTGGAGCATTCATTGCTGCATTAGAAGATGTGCTCCAATGTCAACACACCCTCCAACATTCCTCCATTGGAAATAGGGATGTCCTAACAACAACAACAACAACAATTTTACTATTTATACCCCGCCCATCTGATTGGGTTGTCCCAGCTACTCTGGGTGGCTTCTAACATATACAAAAACATAATAAAGCATTAAACATTCAAAAAAGCCTTCTCTATAATGGGCTGCCTTCAGATGTCTTCTAAAGGTTGTATAGTTACTAATCTCAGGGGTCACATAACTCCATACCTGCCAACATTTCCCCAATGAAAATAGGAACGTCCTAAGGAAAAGTGGGACATTCTGGGATCAAATCAGAAACTGGTATGGCTTCTGTAAATCCCTGGAAGTGTCCCTGGAAAATAGGGTCAGTGTCAGGAAGACTTTAACTGGCCTTGCTCCACTTGTAGGGCATCAGTGAGCAGCTGTCCTCAGGATGGAGGTCCAACGTCCCAGAAACAGTGGGCAATACAGCCCTCTTTTGCAATGCTAGGAGCTAACTGCTCTAACATTGCTGGCACAATAGAGACTATCGGTGCAAAACCCAGGGGCTTCAGGTGAAACCAAACATCTGTTCTGAAGTATCGTAGGACTGTATTTGAACACACATTCACTGGCCTGGTTCATGCATCATGGTTAAACTAAACGATGAGTGCTCACAGAGAGGGGCTCGCAGTTGTTTGCTCTCCCTCTCCACCAGGTCCATCTTACTGCCGCCAGTGTCATCCAAATTGAGGCTTACCTGTATGATTAAACACTCTCCCTGCTAAGCATGAGTTCTCGTCAAGTTTTGTTTTTGGCTAGAGCTCATGGTTCGTGGAAAGACAGCTTCATCATGACTCCTGGTTCAGACCACATGCTTATTTAAACCATGGCTCAGCAAAATGCAGTGCAGAAGCAAAAAGGTCCTGCGAGAGCTCCTCTCTGGCATCCCATAGATTCATGTGATCTACATTCTCCTGCTTGATTTTTTGTTTTAGCATCCCCTAGTGTTTATCCCCATCGTCAGTCAGTTTGGAATAGCTGAGGCCAGGCCTCAGCCACTGTGGTGCCAAGGAGCTGTTTTTAGGAAGCTGGTGAATATTTCACTCTCTGTAATCCGGGCTGCAAAGAGCCAGAAGCAGAGAACAGAAAGTACTTACAAAGGCAAAGAGTTTGAGATGACTCATGTAAATGAGCCAAGCCGCAGTCGTCGGGGGAGGGGGAAAGCAAACACACACACACACACACACACATCACAACCCCACCCCTTTTGAGAGACCTGAGCCTGCCTAATCAGTGAGGAAATTATTTCCCCACACCGAATGCACCGGTGAACAAAGCCATCACATCTTTCTAAGTGATTGAGGGGAGTCTCTCTACATTTTTCATCATTCTACCTAGGGTTTTAGAAGTTCCTGACGCCCCAGAAGAAGTGTGAAGTGGAAGGAGAGAAATTGCAAGGTAGAAAGACTGTGTGTTAAGAACAAGGTAGAAAGACTGTGCTTGCTCAGGCCAATGGCCTGTCTTGTCCAGCATCATCTTCTCACAGCGGCCACCCAGATGCCTCTGGGCATTTGAATTTGTCCTCTATGAAGCCACTGCAAACTGGTGGCTAACATCAAGGCAGTACCCCACCCCCTTCACTGAATGCAGGAGGAGGGAAGCAGAATTTCACCCACTGGCTGCACACCCCAAACTTGGATGCGCCAGCTGCTGCTACCACCCCCAACCTCATATCCATTTATTTGACAATCATGAGAAAAAGCCCAATCTGCATACAATTATTCCTAGTGCTCTGGAATCCCAGACCAATCAAAGTTTCAGATTGCCAGAAAGAGCCTTACATGGCGAAAGTTGACTGCCAGAAATGTGCCTGAGATGTGTGCTCAGCGGGCCAGCCATAGGGGAATACACTTGCCGAATATTTCATGCCATTGCTGCTGCTGCTGCTGCTGCTACAACTCCTGTGATTCCGCAGCGGCAACTAAAGCAAGCTGTCATTCCACAGGAGTGCAGGAAAACTTCAGGAATACAGCAATGACTTCAGGATTCAGCTTCCTTTACAACCTCGGCATTCATTCTAAAAAAAGCTTCTAGCTTTTCTTATGGTTATGAAGATGAGCTTGAATGTGTTCAGGCTGGGCCTGCTGAATAAGGAGTTGCTGAATGAGATCTCCAGTACAGTGGTACCTCTGGTTAAGAACTTAATTCATTCTGGAGGTCTGTTCTTAACCTGAAACTGTTCTTAACCTGAGGTACCACTTTAGCTAATGGGGCCTCCCACTGCCACCGTGCAATTTCTGTTCTCATCCTGAAGCAAAGTTCGTAACCTGAGGTACTACTTCTGGGTTAGCAGAGTCTGTAACCTGAAGCGTCTGTAACCTGAAGCTTCTGTAACCCGAGGTACCACTGTAGTTAAAGGTGGAGCACAGAGCATGGCCAAGAACAGCCTAGCCAGTTGTTTCATTTTTAGACCAGTTGCCAGATAAATACTACTTAGGTAAAAGTAAAGGGACCCCTGACCATCAGGTCCAGTCGTGACCGACTTTGGGGTTGTGGTGCTCATCTCGCTTTACTGGCTGAGGGAGCCAGTGTACAGCTTCCGGGTCATGTGGCCAGCATGACTAAGCTGCTTCTGGCAAACTAGAGCAGTGCACGGAAAAGCCATTTACCTTCCCACCAGAGTGGTACCTATTGATCTACTTGCACTTTGACGTGCTTTCAAACTGCTAGGTGGGCAGGAACAGGGACCGAGCAACGGGAGCTCACCCCGTCGCGGGGATTCGAACTGCCGACCTTCTGATTGGCAAGTCCTAGGCTCTGTGCTTTAACCCACAGGGGGTCAATTGAGGTAGGCAATTGATCCAATATCCAGTACCCTCCAGGCCTCAAGGCAGTCCTGGTACCCAAGATCCTTTTAGTAGCATGTGCCAGAATTCATCATGGGATCTTCTGCATGCAGGAGCGGCCACAGCTGTGTGCCAATGCCTTCACCCTCCTGGCAGCCATGTCATTTCCCTTACCAGCACAGAGTGTAACAGAGCAGTGGCACGGTTGCAACTGCGTGGGGGGGGGCAGCAGTGGCGGACCTTGGTGTCTCAAATTCCAGTAGCACCCTGTCCGATGCTGAAATCTGGAACCTCTGCCTCTCACCTTCCATTGGATGTCATTGTTGTGGCGCATGCTGCAGCACCCCAGAAGCACCTGGTGCAACCACACTAGTCACACTCCCCTGCATCTGCACTTAATAATGGTGCTACGACTGGTGCACATGCACAGCCCCAAACCTGCCACCCTGCCCTGCCTCTGTACCATCCCAGAATGCAGCAGCAATGCTGCGGTCAGGAAGGCAGTTTCATGGCAGTGCCACTCCACGCCAGCCGCTCCTGTCTTGCGTGTCCAGCACGAGCTCTTTCTCTGAGACTTTAGTGTCGTGTTGGTTCCTTCCTCCAATGAAGAAAGTGGAATAAGTTGTCCAAACCAAGAGAAGTGCTGCAAATTTGCTCCATTTGTGTAATTTATAGTGGTTGCAAAATTCAGCTTTTTGTGGCACAGAAAGAATCTAGACTGCCAGGTCAAGAATCTTTATCTTCTATATCTACTTTCTTGATGCTGCAACTGACCCTTCATAGGTAGGCGCTTTCTCTTACCGATCTTTCATTTGCATTGGTACCTCGGGTTAAGAACTTAATTTGTTCTGAGAGCCAGTGTGGTGTAGTGGTTAAGAGCAGTAGACTCGTAATCTGGGGAACCGGGTTCGCGTCTCCGCTCCTCCACATGCAGCTGCTGGGTAACCTTGGGCTAGTCACACTTCTCTGAAGTCTCTCAGCCCCACTCACCTCACAGAGTGTTTGTTGTGGGGGAGGATGGGAAAGGAGATTGTTAACCACTTTGAGACTCTTTAGGGTAGTGATAAAGCAGGATATCAAATCCAAACTCCTCCTCCTCCTCCTTCTCTTCTTCTTCTTCTTCTTCTTCTTCTTCTTCTTCTTCTTCTTCTTCATTCTGGAGGTCCATTCTTAACCTGAAACTGTTCTTAACCTGAGGTACCACTTTAGCTAATGGGGCCTCCCGCTGTCGCTGCACCGCCACCATGCAATTTCTGTTCTCACCGTGAAGCAAAGTTCTTAACCCGAGGTACTATTTCTGGGTTAGCAGAGTCTGTAACCTGAAGCGTCTGTAACCCGAGGTACCACTGTATTGAAGTTTGGGGGTTTGGGATAGTTTCATCCTGTGTACATTTTTCTGCCTCTGGACAGTACCGAAATGTGAAGAAGTAAAGATAGGTTATACTACAGCAAGTTTACTACTAAGTCACATCAGATCTGCTTCAAGGAAGCATTCATACATTAGACATTTATTGAATTGCATTCGTTACTGTTTTCATTGTGCTTCCGATGGCCAAGGAAAGCTGTTTGGATCATTGATGCCCTTGTCACGTAGCTGCGTAGATGAAAAGCGTGTTCGATCAGGAAGCTCAGAATGAGCTCTGATATATGACTTCTACCCTGTAATACTTTGATTTCAATTATTTATGGACTATGAATGATGGCATGGTGGTGTGTTCTATTTATGTAATATAGACTTGCTTATTATGGACACCTGTTCGGGGATGCCTTTGAGAACAATTGACTTTCAGGAGATGAGGGATTGAATATGCATGAAGCATGCGCGGGCTAAGTCAGGTGCATGTTTTATGGAGTTTTCGAGAAGGATCTCACGGGCACATTAGCCACTTAAGCTCCTCAATCACCAGGTGAAAATACTCTGGGCCCATTAATGCTGCTAGATTCTGAAAGCTAAGCAAGCCTAAGCCTGCTTGTTTCCTGGATCGAAAGCTTCATGAGAGTCCCACTTAAGTGGTTTTGACATCCCCCAAAGCACAGAACATGAGGGGAGCAATCCCAGTAAGCAAGGATCTAAGATGCAACATTGTGATGGGGTTTCCCAATTATTAGAGTCCCACACAACTTCAGTGCTAAAACCCCAAAACAGATGGAACAGGAAATTCTTTTGCAAATGCACGCCAGTCGCATCGCTGAATTGGTGTATCTGTTTTATATGCTGCTAGCACAGCTTGTACTGTACACCACTAAGGGACTTTAACTTAGCACTACATTGAATTCCTATCTAAGTGTGTTAGGCAAAAATATTTCACATGGTTTTGGGTGGGGTTTTATTTTAGTATTTTAAAGACTATGTTGATTTGATATTTTTTTTTGCAACCTACTGTTTTGATTTTTACAGTTTTATTGCTTTTCTTGTTTCTTATTGTTTTAATTATTGTAAACTACCCTGGGATCAGTTGATGAGAGTGGTTTAAAAATCCCTTCAGTGAATTTTGAGGGTGCATAGGGGACTGGAAGAGACAGGAGAAGACGAGGAGGTTCTGTTGCACGGAAATCTGTTGTGCGATCGGAGGTGCAGGGTTGGATATGACCCCATGTGCATAGGCAGAGTTTAGTGGCAGCAATCATTAAAAGCCATTAAAAACATGAAGTTTAATGTCATGGCCTACAATGTTAATCTCTTACAGGTTATATCGCCTTAGTTAGTCCTTGGAAGACCAGTGTGGGGTACACTCAGAACGGATTAGTACATGGCACGAGAATATGCAATGCAATGGCACAAAAATATAACTTGAAATGCATTCTACATTACATGAATGGAACCTGCATAAATAGTAAAGCATCAATAATAATTGGTACTGCCAATCTAGCAGTTTGAACGCACATCAAAGTGCAAGTAGATAAATAGGTGGCGGTAGATAAATAGGTGGCAAGTAGATAAACGCGGGTGGCGCTGTGGGCTAAAGCCTCAACGCCTAGGGCTTGCCGATCGAAAGGTCGGCGGTTCGAATCCCCGCGGCGGGGTGCGCTCCCGCTGCTCGGTCCCAGCGCCTGCCCACCTAGCAGTTCGAAAGCACCCCCGGGGGCAAGTAGATAAATAGGTACCGCTTACCAGCGGGAAGGTAAACGGCGTTCCGTGTGCGGCTCTGGCTCGCCAGAGCAGCGTTGTCACGCTGGCCACGTGACCCGGAAGTGTCTCCGGACAGCGCTGGCCCCCGGCCAATAGATGTGAGATAGGCGCACAAACCCCAGAGTCTGTCAAGACTGGCCCGTTCGGGCAGGGGTACCTTTACCTTTACCTTTACCGGTGGGAAGATAAACGGTGTTTCCGTGCGCTGCTCTGGTTCGCCAGAAGCAGCTTAGTCATGCTGGCCACATGACCCGGAAGCTGTACGCTGGCTCCCTCGGCCACTAAAGGAGATGAGCGCCACAACCCCAGAGTTGGCCACGACTGGACCTAATGGTCAGGGGTCCCTTTACCTTTTACTGTTCAATAAAAGAATCCCTGGCCTCTCCAGACTCACTTCCTGTGTATGCATCTGTCTAGTCTAAAATGTCCTACTCCAACTGTCTCTCTGCTGTTCTTGATCTCAGATAAATCTTTTGCATCACCTGCTACCTGATCCTTCAAACCCTGTGCATGCAAATCATGCCCCGCTCCACCAATTTGGGTATAGGCGAAATCCTATTTGCAGCAGTCCTTCATTCCCTCCAAGCTGGGCCTGCACAGAAAAGCCCTTCAAGCAACAGACCAGAGCCCAGCCTTCGGAACGTCTAATTCATTGGCATACATTTTCCCCCCAGTAGTGCATGGAAGAAGCATCTCTGTGCTCCCATTAATGCTAATGAAAATTGCATGGCTCATTCTTCGCACACCGAACACAGAAGATTTCCCCCTAGACGTCAACTTCTGTTGTGTCATGTTTTGTCATTTTTAATTTTTTTTGTAAACTGACACTGCATAACAAGATACTGAGCAGGGTTTGATGAACGTGCCTCCCCTCCCCTGTTTGCTAACCTTCCTGTGGCAAATCAATAGTGACAGCAGCATGCATGCTAGATTTGGAAGCAGGAGCTCGGCTGTCTTTGAGATGGTTGGGATTTCTTGGTAGGAGAGCTCTTGCACTGGATTTAGCAAGGAGACTGGAAACAAGGAAAGGGCAAGCCTAGACTCACATCCGTGGAGAGGGCTGTTGCACTCGGGTTATGCTTGCAGGATTCCCATAGGCATCTGACTGGCTTCTGTGAGACTGAGATGTTTGACTAAATGATCCAGCAGGGATCTTATGTTCTGTGTTCTTTTTTTTAGAAAACACACAAACACACTGCAGATTTTTGTCTCTTCTGATTTCCACCTGCTTTTCGTTTCCTTTTCATAAACAAACAAACAAAAATGTGCATTTTTATTACTTATTTATTTGAGATAATTTAATGCTTAATATTAAAGATACATTTCCAAATGGTCTGCAAAACTTGATATATTAAAACAATATTATTGCTATTATTACTCTAACAATTTACTGCCTGCTCTTCACTCTAAGGCAGGCTTCCTCAACCTAAGCCCTCCAGATGTTTTGAGACTACAATTCCCATTATCCCTGGCCACTGGTCCTGCTAGCTAGGGATCATGGGAGTTGTAGGCCAAAAACATCTGGAGGGCTGAGTTTGAGGAAGCCTGCTTTAAGGTCCCAAGGCAGGTTACAACAATATACCCTCCCCCACCCCCACCACCATCACCATCACTATAACAAATAAAATGACAAGTCAAAGTTGTCAGTTGCAGGGTCCACCTTCAAAAACCAAATCCAACGGTCACAGAAAGCCTGAGCCAATAAAGGCCTTTTAAAAGATGCTCATTGTCCCTTTGAAGAACAGCCTAGTCTAGTCAGCAGAATCTTCCTTGAACCACCCCAATGGCCGACCCACCTAAACAGTGCAATGGAAATAAGTCCTTGGGTGTTTGTGTGCAGTTTATGCAACCTGCAAATATTGAGCAACTCTGTTTGCCTTACTTATCCTTTGAAGATAGTGGCAGACTTCAGATCAGTGGGATGAGAAGGATGAAAGGAGGAGGTGGCTTCCTTTCATCGTTTTTCGGGAATAATGGTATATTCAAGCAAATGCAACATGCTTCTCGCTTCCATGAGCAGCGGAAAATTTCCTATGGAAATATTGCAGGGTGTAGCACTGGGGGCTGATGGTCAAGCAGCTTGTTAAAGCTGGGGAGGGGGGTTGTTATTATGATTATTTTATTGTTATGCTTTCTGTTATTATGCTTCTTATTAGGCTTCTTACTGTGTTTTGATTTTTGATGCTCCATTAAATGTGTCCTTAACATTGTACACTGCCCTGGAACCTTTTGAGAAAGGGTGGTACATAAGCTGAATTAACAACAACAACAACAACAATAATCAGCAGCAGGGAGGACCTCCGGGTATTAGGTAAAATAACAGTGGTATTGCACATACAGTTCCTTGCTGCTCACTTTCATCTCCCAACTCCATCTCCTTCCCTTGCCTCCTGCACACAACAACAACAACAACAACAACAACAACAACAACAACAATTTTATTTGTATCCCCGGCCGCAGCCGGGTTCAGGGCGGCTAACATCATAAAACTTAACACAGTATACGAAGAACATAAGAACATAAAAACAGACAATCAATCAATTAATTAAAATACATCTTAAAATTAGTTTAGAGCAAATTAAAATCTGGACAGATGGCAGTCCACGGGTAAAACTGAGAGTGGTTAATATTCTCCAGGGCCAACTGTTACCACTGGTCTTATAAAGCACCTGTGAGCGGGCTAGGAAGCCTCTTTAATGCTTGTTCTTATACAGAAAGAAAAGAATCAGACTGAACCCCGACCAAAGGCCTGGTGGAACAGCTCCGTCTCGCAGGCGCAGATGGGTGGCGGAAGGCGGATGGAATAAAAATTATTTGTATTCAGTAGCGTGGCCCGATGTCCTGTTTTGCACCTGACAGAGCTAGTATGTTCAGCTCTATCTGGCCTGGTCTTTTCTTTTGCTGTTTTCCTCCCCCGCTCACATGTAGTTAGATGTGCCCAGCAAATGATAGGTCTGATAATTTGGGGAGTGGCTGGCAGCAGCATGGCTGTGTCTTCACCTCCGTCCTTCCCTCATTCCCTAAGTCAGTTGCTCAGTAGTGTCTGAGGGAGGTAGGCAAGAAGATGGAGTTGGGAGTCAAGAGCGAGAGCAGGCAGCAAGGAACCACATGTGCAACACCGCTGCTATTGTGCCTAATGCCTTTGCTAATTACTTAAAACTACAAACGCTCCACTGAAAATTGCAGCAGGAGCAACCGTGTGTGGCCCAGTGGCCTTTCTTACACTCTTTATGAGAGAGAATGCAGGGCACAGGTAGACATGGATATATAGTTATATATACAGTTCAGTCAAATATATATTAATTCCACTGATTTCAGTTGAAAAGGAAACTATGTACCTCAGCCTCTCTCCCTGAAATCAATGGGACTTAAAGCTTTGATTGGTTCAGGTCCTGGTTTTTCATTTTAGGGGAGTACAATGAGTACAGCATTCATTTTATCTAAGCTGCATCGCTTTACTTTCGTTATTATCCTTTTATCCACCCCCATGATCCTGCATGATCTTCCTTGGTTATCATAATAGTCTCCGGCATAATTTCCCCCGTATCTCTTCTTTATAGAACAAACACTTTCCTGTATTTTGTGATGGGGAAAGCTGGATTTGCAACTGACACTGAGAAGGCGGATGCATTATAAAACGATATTTGGATTTCCAGCAGAGCTGTCCTATTGATTTCCCCTTAGTCACATTTGAACGGTTTGATTGATCTGTATGCTGAGGGTACAGGTTTCTGACAGATGAAAACGCTGACCTTTTCTCAATTGCTAGAAAGAAGATTTAATGATTGTGATATGGACCGGCCATTTGAGTGTATTTAAACTGGGCTCCAGATGAAGCTTTCAGAAAGGGACATGATTGGCAGCGTTTTCCCCAATTAAACCCTGTAAGGCAGCGAGATATTTTTCTTCTTTGAACACGAATGTATTTTGCCTGATTATTGGTAAATGACGCCTGAAAAAAAGTTCTGCTGTTAAAACTTATTCTTTTCTCTAATATTCAGATTAAAAATAGCAAGCTACCTACAGATCATATTACCAAGAAAGCCTTCCCAGATTATGCAATCGGAATAATTAATATTTAGCACATTATTTTTACCCCGCATATAATATGCATCCTGCCTAAGAAGTTTAAAAACAATAGAATCGTTTTTGTGGCTGAGTATTTTTAGAAGGCTTCACTTTTATTGGTCTTTCAGGGAATGTTTAAACGGTTCCCGTCCCCCCCCCCCCGAACCTCAATTCTCATTTCTTAGAATCCAATTCCAAATGCGCTGAGGTGCCATTGGCATTCCTCATGGGCTTTGCGCTGCTAAAATAGTGAACTTCATCATCTCCTGGCTGCAACTGCAGATGTAGATTTGCGAGGCTTAATTAAACCTCAAAAATAATAAATCCAGGAGTCAATTTAGTTCCAAATATTAAAATGTCAAGCAAATATAGCAATTTGTTATTTCTAATTAAAACACGGGCGGAAATAGTAGGCATGTAAAGCAATTTTAAAAGCGGAACTGGTTTCCTCCGGATAAGACACCAGAGGCCAGTTTGGCCATAGCAATGTTGTAAACGTTGGTCAATACTATTCAGCAATAATGGACCTTTGAGGCTCAGGGGAGGCTTAGAAACTTCTCCACTTAATTCCCTCTCTATAGAGACGTGTTTAGTAATACAGCAATATGGAAGAACTTGGAGGATACATTTTTGGACTAGCTCTTGGAGTTATTCCCAGTATTTTCTGGTACAGTTTGCACAGAGCCCGTTGAGACAACTTAACTACTGTGATCTGGCTTTCTTGCACCTGCCCGTACTCATTCCCTCGTCAGAGATTGCCAAAGACAGACTGCGTATACAGCACATTTCAAGTACATATAAATTTAATAAATAATAATAGGAAGAAGAAGAACATTGGTTGCCTAAAAGAATTCTGGGCCCTGTAGTTTACCCCTCACAGTTAACATCCCCAGAAACCCTTTCTATTATGTATTTTGTGTTTTTATATTGTATTTTTAATAAATAATAATAGTAATACAGTGCCCAGAATTCCTTGGGGGGCGGGGGCGGAGATGTGCCTTGAATGTGCTTTAAAGGCACAGCTTGTATGTAGCCTTTGTTGCCTGAGGAAGACGAGCAAATGGTACTCACTCTCCACCTGAGTCCAAGTAAAGGTTGTTTTGTTTCAAGTTGTTTTGGTACCTAACCCTTGCTGCCTTTTCCTGACCTCCAAAATCAGCAACACGAGGCACCCACTTCACTCTGCCTCCCGGTAGAGCCGGCCCTCCCTGTTGTGCTTCCTTCTTCACCACCCAAAATGGCAACTTTGGAATTTACTTTGGAAGCTGCCCAGATCAATGTTCTGTTTCTTTCTTACGTTAGTCAATAAAGCACATCGATGGTGCAAATATATCTCACACACATACACCAGGTGCAAGTATATGATAAAAGAGCTGTCGATATCAACCCACACTATGGTTCCATCGTGCACTTCCAAAAACAAGGAACTGCTCTGCACCCAAAATGGGCATTTCCCTTGTGCTCATGGAGCATTTCCTGATATAGATCAGGACTTGGGAGAGTGTCTGCATACAAGGAGTGGAATATGTTCACTTGAGTCCTGAAGTGCTTTGGATTGACTCCCAAGAGCTCTGTAAGACATATTGGATGCCTTGAGAGTTCTTGAGTAGGACATTTCCCCCTGAACTGCTCAGCTGCCACTGTTGCTGAGAGAAAGGCAAATGGGAAGTCTAGTTGCATATTCAGTGCTAGCAGCATAAATCTCTGGATCACGTTCGCAAAAGCTTATACCATACAGTGCTTACAGACACTTCAGGTTACAGACTCCGCTAACCCAGAAATAGTACCTCGGGTTAAGAACTTTGCTTCAGGATGAGAACAGAAATTGCGCGGCGGCAGCACAGCAGCAGTGGGAGGCCCCATTAACTAAAGTGGTACCTCAGGTTAAGAACAGTTTCAGGTTAAGAACGGACCTCCGGAATGAATTAAGTTCTTACCCGAGGTACCACTGTATTTAGAATTTGTTAGCCTTCAGTGCTCCTCAATATTTTTTTTTCTTGGTTTTAGGGTCGTGGTCTGCATCTTTAGTGTGGAAATTACTGATACCGTTGATCTAATGAGGAATCTTATTGCACCGATTCATCACTTTTGTTATGGGAATCAGGTTGGCCACGATGTGTAGCTCCTATTCCAACAGGAACACATCCAGTGGTGAACTTTTAATAAACTACCATTGCCAACAGAGCAACGTTTTCCTTCAGTGAACAAGTCAAAGGCAAGCTTGATCGTTCTGTGTAGCAATTGTGAATTAGCAGCCTTTTGCTATACTGTGCATATATTTTCTGATTATATAAACAGTAACTGCTGGGTGCCATTCTTATATTGTATGAAATCAAGCCTTCTTAACTTGCCCATCTCTCAAGTACCTCCCATTTGAAATTAGCATGAAATCTTGAAGGGTTTTCAGATCTAGCCATATACACACATGTATACCCGCCGTGGTGTCTGGTCCTCATTGGGACATGTAAGGCAGAAGACAGGGAGCCCAAACAGGAGGTGGAGGCAGAGTTAATGACAGGCAGAGCCACCAACTAATTCTAGTTTGGTCTCCATCTTTTTCTCTGCCGAGTTCCACAAGGGCAACACTGAGATTAAGTGCTACCCTTAGACAGTGCTGGACTGGTTGTTAGCAAGTCAGCAAGCAGTGTGGACTGGCTGAGGTCTGAATCAGGCTGCTGGGGCTGTGACTCCTTTGTAATAATAATAATAATAATAATAATAATAATAATAATAATAATAATAATAATTTATTTATACCCTGCCCATTGCCCATCTGGCTGGGTTTCCCAGCCACTCTGGGCGGCTCCCAAAAAAAGATGGGGGGAAAAAATTAAAACATCAGTTGTTAAAAACTTCCCTAAACAGGGCTGCCTTCAGATGTCTTCTAAACATCAGATGTTTGTTTCTTTCTTTGACATCTGATGGGAGGGCGTTCCACAGGGTGGGCGCCAATTACTGAGAAGGCCCTCTGCCTGGTTCCCTGTAACTTCACTTCTCGCAGTGAGGGAACTGCCAGAAGGCCCTCGGCACTGGACCTCAGTGTTCGGGCTGAATGATGGGGGTGGAGACGCTCCTTCAGATATACTGGACCAAGGCCGTTTAGGGCTTTAAAGGTCAGCACCAACACTTTGAATTGTATTTGGAAATGTACTGGGAGCCAATGTAGGTCTTTCAAGAGCTACCTTCACATGCAGCTGCCTTCACTGATTGCTCCCCATTCCTCTGCCAGCAGTTCCTTCCTCGGGATAAGATGGGGCCACAGCTCAGTGTTGCAGCCCATGCCTTGTATTAACCAGGCATCAAGTCCAGTCCTTGGGATCCATGATTAGTAAAGGAGCTCAGCAAAGTAGCAGTGAAACCATCTGCCTAATACCTTGCATAGCTGCTTCCAGTCAGAGTAAACATCACTGGCCCAACGGACCAATGGTATGACTCGGGGAAACTGAGAGTGTAAAGAAGAGTGCCACTCCCTGTTCTCTCCTACCTTGAGCTAGACATCTGCATCATGCACCAGTTGGTGGGATCAGTCCTCTGTTTCCCTAACTCTGCCTTTAAGATGAAAGAGATGTTTGGCAATCCAATCAGTTCTTCTATATCTGCCATGGGAACAGCTGTACCCCTGTGATCCAAAAATGCAGACACAGTTCAGAACCTGGTCTTCAGATTTGCTTGTTTTGTTCTCAGGGCACAGTGGCTATTGGCTCATCTCTCGGCTCAAAGTGACAAGTGAAATTAATGTGCTTTGTTATTGAAATGTCCCATACATTTTACCGGCTGGAGTCAGCAATGTGGAAACTACTGTACTAATGTCAAACGGTATGAATGAGGGGCTCCATTATACAAGGAAGGTTAAGATTTATAGTGACACTTTCTGTCTTTCTTCATTTAGGAACATGTGGCATGCACATGAGGGAGAAACCCTCCCCTGGTTCGAATTGTGTTATGTTCCTGGAGTCAGAGGCTTTTTCTTCCTTCGATATTTGCCATGTCTCCAGACAATCACAGCAGGCCGTTTCTCCCCTTTGAGATTCACGGTGGCCTTTGGTTTATACCTCGTTCTCTTCTCATCAAAGCGAAGAAGTCGATACATTTCTGTCATTTTATTTCATGCGCGGCGTTTCCCATTAAAGGCCGCTTCTGAGAAAGCTGAGCTTAGTGATACTTGTGGTGAGGCGGGTGGGTTTTCCCATTTGTAAATGGAAGCCATTTCCATTTATAAATTGTGCATTGTGATAATTAAGTACTACTTTATTCCAGTTATCTCAGTGAAACCTTTGGGCTTGTCCAATGAGTTAATGGAAAAGCACAACAGAAGATGAGATGGATATGGGGAGTTATCGGCCAGAAGGGCAGGGGGCTGCCACTTGAGACATCTCACGTTGGACCAACTATTGACATAGAAGGGTATTTATTGTTGAACTGTTTGCTTAACCTCCAGGCTAAGACAGCTGCAAAGTGCTCCATGTGAGGTTGCCCTTGATCTGCTCACCCCTGATGCCTTTGGAATGAGGGTCTCAGACAGCCACTTGCAAAGCAGATTATGGGTGTTTCCTTTTACATAACCCATGCATGGCTCTGTTTGTGTTTTCAGGCCACTTTTCCCACCCCAAAGGCCTCTTAAGTTGCTTGAAAGATTTTTAAATAACAACACACACATAAAATCAAAAACCAAAACCATCAACAACACAGCGCAGAGCAACCTGTACGCTTAAGCATACAACGGAAAAGCAGGGCAGCAACAAATCCTTCCAGACCAAAGATCTGAAAGAAAATTAAAACAGTCTTTTTGGTTTAAAAGTCTAAACAATGGTAGTGGGGTAGGGCATACTAATCTCATAGGGTGACAGCGTTCCCCAGAATGGGTGCTGCTACTGGAAAGGCCCTGCATTGCCCCATGTGACTGCATCTCTGATTATGACAGAACACAAAGCAAGGTTGTATACATGCATGCACCTTTGCCATGTTTCTGTAAAATGCCCTCCCAGGCAACCATGTGAATATCAGTGTGAATGCAAGAATTGCAGGATTTTCAGAGTCTCTCTCTCTCTCTCTCTCTCTCTCTTTCTCTCCTTCCCTCCCTCCCTCCCTCTGGGCTCATGTACTCTTGTCCCGCAGCTCAACGCTGTATCAGAGAAAATGGAAATTTGGGTTTTCGCCGAACTGATGTTTGTTCCAGTTTAGCACTAAAGAGCAGGTTTTTCCTAGGAAAGAAGTGCATACGTCCCAACATTTCTCCGATGAAAATAGGGACGTCCTATTCCATTATTATTATTATTATTATTATTATTATTATTATTATTATTATTATATTTATACAGTACCCTGCCCATATGACTGGGTTGCCCCAGCCACTCTGGGCAGCTTCCAACATATATAAAAACATAAAAAAATAATAAAATCCCTCTACCAGGGCAGGCTTCAGGTGTCTTCTAAAGGTTGTACAGTTACTTACCTCCCTGGCTCAGGGATCACATAACTCCATACTTTCCAACATTTCTCCGATGAAAATAGGGGCGTTCTAAGGAAAAGCGGGACATTCCGGAATCAAATCAGAAACCAGGACGGCTTCTGTAAATCTGGGACTGACCCTGGAAAATAGGGACACTTGGAGGATCTGGAAACAGGGCAAGGGAACACCACTCAGGCCCCTTTTTTCTACCCACGGCATAAGCAAAAGAGTGGGCCACCCCATCTGCTGCCCCAACGCATCCTATGTGAAAGCAAAGTGTTAACAGTCCTTTTCTCTACTCTCTCCCTTCTCCAGCAGCGGTCAGATTTCTTTCAGAGATTTCAGAAATGGAGCAGATATTTTTGGGTGACGGGTGGATTATAAACACTTTTAATAAAGAATACAACACATTTTTTAAAAAAAGAAAGCATAAGAGAGAAAAATTACATTTGGACAAGAAGCTTGTAAAACACAGCTGATGCATTTCGCAGCAAAGAATCATGCTTTTGAGGTGGTAAAATGTCTCTGCTTCCAGACTAGGCCACTTCAGAAATTAAACATTGAATCGGCCCGTTCTTTCTCTCTCACGTGCCCGTTTGAGAAATACCCTTGTCTTTCTAGATAGCATGGGGTCATAGTTAAAGGGCATACAGCTTGAGGAAACATTATATATAATATGACATTTCTCAGGGCATAATATTACTGACCCAAAACACTCTTTCTAACATGTTTGACGCCAAACCTTTCCGATGCAGCTCTGACCCAGACAATGGTAGGTAGTTGGGAACTTTGGCTACAAATTAAAGATTCTTGAACTGGTGCCAGGATCCCATGTTAAAAGGATCTTTCAAGGGTAGTTAATTTCACTGTAAATACATTTTCTGTTTTGTGTAAATTAAAAATTAATCTGAGTAACTGATCAAAGGGTGAGATCTTTGGGGGGGAAATACACCACAAGATAAGCCCGAAGATTAATGAATTTCCTTCATAGCCTACTTTTGGGTAAATGCTTTATTGGTCATGGAGTGGCCCCAAGACAAATATTTAATTAGAAATATACAGAGCTGGGTTTATTTAACTTCAATTGGGATACATTGCTTTAACTAGACTTTGGGAGATGCTATGAACAAGATCCCATCTTCCTTCTAAGAAGGGCCTATTATGAAGCTTAAACAACCCCTCATTGTTCTAATAATGTTGGAAGCCTGACTTAAATGTACAAACAAATGCAAAATAAGGAAAGGCAGGAGGTCAGCGCTATAGCTGAAGGCTAAGAAAAGGCCTTATTATGTGAAAACATTGTTTGTAGCTATGAGTACGTTGCCAGTGTGGAGTGACTTGACTGACGGATTGTTAAATTGTGCAGTTGTGCCAAACCAAATCCATGATCTTGAAGATCAGTGTTTAGAAGCTGCTGACATTGCTTGGCACAGCATGGCAGACCAGTGATGGAATTACTGGCGCTAATGTCCTCTAGCGAGCGCTGGCTCCGGGTCTGAAGGCGCCATTTACAAAATAGCTTCTGGGGCCGCCTCCCTCTTCTGTCAGTGGGACTCTGGTTTTGTCATCTGCTGTTGGATCTCTGCCTATCAAAGTAGCACCTGGTTCCTGAGCTTTTTCAATTTCCCACAGTGCTTCAGTGTTTTCTAGGGCACTGTGGGAAATCCAAAATGGTGGCTCAACCCATTTGATGGATGCTGCTTGGAGTAACAGGCCAACTTTTCCCTTTTTTCTGAGGGGGACCCAACAGCTGTCAAGGATGCCAGGTATGAACACTTGTCCTGCCTCTAGCAACACTGTCTTCCCCTCGCCATAGAATTGAAAGAGAAAACTTGGTTGCTTAATATTATAGTGGTACCTTGGGTTACATACGCTTCAGGTTACATACACTTCAGGTTACAGACTCCGCTAACGCAGAAATAGTGCTTCAGGTTAAGAACTTTGCTTCAAGATGAGAACAGAAATTGTGCTCCGGCAGCATGGCGGCAGCAGGAGGCCCCATTAGCTAAAGTGGTGCTTCAGGTTAATAACAGTTTCAGGTTAAGTACGGACCTCCGGAACGAATTAAGTACTTAAACTGAGGTACCACTGTATATGGAAATAATTGAGCCTTTGTGTTCTGGTGTGACATTATAGGGTTTTGTGCTGTATATGGAATCCAGGGAGTTCCTCTCTCCTGATGCTGCTACGATAATTCAGGACCCACTTCAGATACTGACACTTTGGAAAGAAGGTTGTTATGCTTCCTATTGTTCTCTGCCAGACAGAGGACTTACCTACACTTACCTTTCCTCTGTTCTTCCCAGGCAAGCTCCGCCCTTTTCTGCTCCATGTCTGAGACCTTTTTTTTTTGTTATGTAGCTTTCCCTGCAAGACCCCACTCTTTAAAGCTGAATCAGAGCAAACAGCAATCCATGGAAAATCCAAATTGATATTTGCTGGGATGGAGCGCTAAAGAGCAGGTTTTCCTGGGAAAGCTCTGGGGCAACCACAACACCACCACCACAAACACACTTGAACTTTAAAGTGCATAGCCATGCCTTGGAAGAGCAGGGTATTTTTTGCTGTATAAGACGCACCACTGTATTTTTTGCTCTATAAGAAGCACCAGACCAT
Organism: Podarcis vaucheri; assembly: GCF_965113315.1. Taxonomy (NCBI): domain Eukaryota; kingdom Metazoa; phylum Chordata; class Lepidosauria; order Squamata; family Lacertidae; genus Podarcis; species Podarcis vaucheri. The sequence goes on from NC_138760.1 coordinate 106,510,053, forward strand.
AAGACGCACCTAGTTTTTGGAGGAGAAAAACAAGAAAAAAAAATTCTGAATCTCAGAAGCCAGAACAACAAGAGGGATCGCTGCACAGCGAAAGCAGCGATCCCTCTTGCTGTTCTGGGTTCTGGGATAGCTGCGCAGCCTGCATTCGCTCCATAAGACGCACATACATTTCCCCTTAATTTTTAGGAGGGAAAAGGTGAGTCTTATAGAGCAAAAAATACGGTAAGTGTGGATATGCCCACAATCAGTATAGCCAAAAGACACAGTTAAAACTTCTATGAAGTATACATGGGATCGCCTTTAGTACATATTTAGGTAGACTCCATACATGTTAGACATGCTCTTAATGTCATCACCTGCTATAGCATCGAAGGGCCAGTCCTTTTGAAGAACAGCAGGAGCTGTTCCTGCTTCACATTCTGTGTTCTTGAAACACAAACTGAACTTCTGTCTATAAGCTTTAGAATTTCAAGTCCGGGGACTGATTATACAATGCAACAATCACTTACGGGCATCAGGAACTTGCCTGTAGAAAGTTGGTATCGGGCATTTCTTTTTAAAATGACCACGTTTAAATGGCAAGAACTGGAGTGTCTCTTGGACAAAAATTGTCACCTTAAAATAAAAATAAAAAGTGGTTATTTCTGCAGAGAGCGAAAAAAAGGTAAGCAGTTGGAATGAATTGGCACACCCCCTAAGCTGCCTATTTGATGTGGGTTGATCCACCCAGTGCCCTTACAAATTAAAATTACCAACTCCCACTAGCCCCTGTGTAAAGTCCTAGATTAGGATGGTGCTCAGCAGCTTAGCACTCAGGACACTTTTACAACACCGGCCTGCGTTAATGCAATCGGTATTTTACAACAGCGTGAGCTCGTTTGGTGTGGGTGGTTCCTGGAGTAGGTGCTCATTGACCCTTCTAGCAATTTTCTTTGCAAGATGGCTGGTGACCAGGTATGGAAGCATTACTCATGCTGTTAATTGTTGAGCAGCTTTATTAATCAAAAGGTATAGAGAGAGAAGGCTGGTGTCGTAGGAATCCTAGGTAGTTACGGGCTCAGTCATACAATTGCAGTGATTGCCTAAGGCCTCATTTACGATGACGGCAAGAAGTTGGCAATCACAGCCCTGCAGTCTGAGAACCAGGGCTATGTTGCAAGCTGAGCTTTGCCTTCCCCGACCTCCCATAGAAAATGATTTATGTGATTGCTACTTAACATATACCTGGTTTCCTGGAAATAACTCTTTGTGTACAAAGGTTCTGTGGTATTAGGTGGTCACAAGGAGAACTTTCCCATGGCTGAGAGGAGATGGTGTCATCCTCATGTACTGTATTTCTTCAGTTGTGAGTGTTGTCCAAGGAGAATACAATAGGAGCCAAGGTCCCTTCAGACCTCCCTCAAAAAATATTTGAGGGGCCGGTCTCCCCAAAGTCGATGGGCATTGCCATTCAAATGGTGTGTGTGTGTCAGCTGGGTGGGGTATAAACTATAAAATTATTGTTATTATCAATTATGTGGGACAGAGCTTACCTACCCCTGCCCCCCATATTTTATTCAAGTTGGCACTTCTGCAAGGGAGGCAACCTTGGAACGAGATACATTGGCTTGAGTTCCATAGTGGAAGAAAGGGGGGTGGGAAATAGAAATGCAAAACGATAAACAAGGAATAAATTATAGCTAAACATGGGTTGGGAACATGGTGCCCAGGGGTGTCAGTGTGCCAAACGGTACCTCCTGAAGGACCCATTAAAGGTCTCAGTAGGTTTCCCCTCAAAAACCCACAACACAGGATAGGCTGTATTAGGGTTGCCATATTTCAAGGCGCAAAAAGTTGCTGAGCTTTGGGGGGGGGGAGTTGTTGAGCTTTTTTGGTTCTGAACACACCATTGATAGGGGAGGGGCATGTCTGCACCATTTTTGTGTACCTGCCTCTTTTCCTGCTCTTTTTGATGTGGCATTCATTATATCACCCCCTCCCCAAGTCAGCCATTTTGTGGCTGGCACCCACAGCTCTCTCTATTAAATGTGCCCACTGGTGACCCCACATCGATCTAGATCCCTGCTCTGCCTTCAAATGCAAGCTTAGTTTGTCAAAGAGCCATCCGTAACTCACACTTCAGTACTCTTTGCACAGCCGCGTCATGTTTCACACTTAAGAGCCATGATTGCACATTAAGAATCGGTGACATCGGCCGCAACCTTGTACAGAAACCTCACCTGAGGAATCCATTAAGCCTGCGGCAGCAATTACAGCAACAGGAGAAATGGATGTATCTTTCCACAAGGTCAGGCACTAACCAGCACATAAATGTTAAAAGTTTTGCTTCTAAGCACTGGAGCTTTAAGTTTCACCTCTCTCCCATCTCCTGTGTGGCTTTGATTGGGGGGGGACACACCGAGTTCCATTCTCTTGTGCACCAAAGACCCTGGAGAATATGCGCTGCTTTGAATGAAGTCTAGCAGGACAGGTTTTTTAAAAATAAAATGAATCAGGTACTTGATCCTTGTAAAAAGTATTCATGGCCTGCCCAAACTCTCCCATTATTCTCACAAAGAAAGACATGTAGTGAGGCAAAGATGAAAAGGAGGGGGGGGGGAATGGGTCAGAGAATCCTCCTCTACTTAGTCATTTTTTCCTCCTCTTGAATCTTATAAGAAGTTCTCTTTAGGGTCCAATAATAATTTTTCAGTAAGCTGAATGTTAATGAGCATTGAATTAGGTGGCTTTCAATAGGGGATTAGAGAAATTCATGGAGGGCTACATACGTTGGCTGCATACGTTTTACCTCCACTTAGCCTCAAGTCTTTGGCTAAGAGGGGAGGATGGGAATATTTCAACAAATAAATAGGCAGATCTGCTTCTGAAGGAGGCTAGAGGTCAGGGGTGGTCATTGGGCTCCAGTTGCCATCAGCCAGGGATGGTCAGGGATGATGGGAGTTAGGAGTCCAACAGCATTTGGAAGATGCTGGTGTAGTGGTTAAGAGCCTTGTAATCTGGTGAACCGGGTTCGATTCCCCACTCCTCCACATGCAGCTGCTGGGTGACCTTGGGCCAGTCACACTTCTCTGAAGTCTCTCAGCCTCACTCACCTCACAGAGTGTTCATTGTGGGAGAGGAAGGGAAAGGAGGTTGTTAGCCACTTTGAGACTCCTTAAGGGGGAGTGAAAGGCGGGATATCAAATCCAAACTCTTCTTCTTCTATATTAGCTATCCCTGATTTATGATATTTCTATATGTGGAGGTAACAGAGGCAGAAGGGGGGAAATGCTTTTGCATATGGTAAACAAATTTTAAAAATCTCTGCTGGAGGTCAGTTGGGGAGAAAGGGAAGCTCTGAAGTATCAACCACAAGCCCTCCTGCAGAAGCATCCCATAATTGTCATCATTTTGCAGGTTTAGGCCTCTTGCTTTCTTTTCTTTTCCATTTGGGGCGTTTTAACATTAAGAGTCTGTTGCTGCAAATTACCTAGCCTATATTTATTCTGCAAAAGGTATGCAAAAGCAGCTGGAATTGTTGTTGTTGCTTTTTGCCTTGAAGTGGCACAGTGTTCTCTCTGCCTTCCTGAGGAGTGCAGCAAGTAGGTCGCTATTGTTTTCTTTGGGTGGGGTGTGGTTCTTGCGCCTTGTCTCCCCAAAGCCCTTTTTGCTGATTCCAGGGCTGCGAGGGAACATTTGGACAGGCTGTGGTTTCACTTGATCTAATGGGAATCCACTGAGCAAGTGTCAAGTACTCAGTTCACGAGCTGTCACTTAAAGCGCTGTTTACGGAGCTTCTAGAAACTGTGCGGTCAGCCCTTTGCCAAAGAATCCTATGACCAGAGAGAGCATCCTTTCTCTGTGATGCTGTCATGACCAGCTCCATCTGTCTCCATAAAGGATGTTCACTAAATAATTCAGCAAGGCAACTTGATATGCCATCCATCTCCCTTATTACCCCAGTGACCTGATGATAAGGCTCTGCTTGTTGTTGTAACTGCTCGGCGATGTCACATAAGCTGCTACAGTCTGAAAAATAAACACAGCAATGCAATCTGGTCCAACCCCCCCCCCCATCGCCCAGTAAGGGTTGCTGGATCACAGAGTGTGATGTGAATTTGCAGGGCTTTAACTTCTATCTCAGATAAAGAAGTGCCATCTAAGATACAGGGGTTGGCTGTTGTTCCTCAAGGCTCAACGCTATGTATCCTCACTGTTCTAAAGAATCAGATTTGTATAAAGCAGATGTCTCCTATGTTGTGTCAGCCTTGGGGTTTGGATGCCAAATCATCTGGCGGTTTTGCCCCTTGTGGCGAGACCCTTTGCAGATAAAACAGACACTTCAAAGTATGGTATTTGTGATAGCTTGAATTGCTGGAACCGACCGAGATTGGTAAAGCAAATCACTTTATTTTGGAACTTCACAAACATATGCGTACACACCCCTCAGCTTAATGAAAGTACAAAACCTGAAATACACTGCCTTGCATTCATCAGGGGTGTCCAATACGATGCCCTACAGAGATCATTGGGCATTCACAAACAGCCTGGTGAATGGTTAGGTTTGACAAGAGCTGTAATCCAATAACATCTGGAGAGCATCGCGTTGGCGTAGATCAAGAATGGACAATGCCTGTGTTCTCAAGGATTCCTCTGTTTCCTTGCCAGTTGCGGACTGGGAGCAGGAAGTGTACTTTGGCATACAAACAGACCCCCTCATGAGTAGTCAGGCTCCATAACTACGATGGTGCCTTCAAACAGTGAGAGCTTCACACTTGAAAAGCATAACTGCTTCGATGGAGTGTGGATATTGCATAGAAAATTCAAACGAGAAATGTGAAATTACAACACGGGGGGCCTCTGTTTCTTACAACTTTCACTCATCACTATGAGTGAATGTGTGAGCAACTATTTTACCATCTCTTGGTTAAAACTGGTTAGGATTGCCAGGAATTAGATAAAGTAGAATCTAACCGCTTGGGAACTGCCAGTTGCCCATTCATTCCCTAGCGTTAGATCGTAACTGATGTCCATTCCAAATGTTCGTGAATGCAACTCTTGGATTTCTGATTTTCGCTTCCTGGTTTCTTTTCTTACTAGAAAAGCTCATCTCTTGAGTTTTAACAGCATCCATCTTCCTGGCTGTGAAAGTCATTAGAGCAACCTTTGTGAATTGTGTTCCCCTGGCTCACCCTACACCTTGTCTCTTAATGAAACACCCTCTTAAAGTGTGCAGCACACGGCAGCCCTGAGGAATGCAGGTTGCCCTCCGGAGTTAGTTGAGTTGCGCTGAGCTGGCTGCAGGAGAAAGAGGAATTCATATATACAAGGGATCCGAAACAGTCCAGTAGACACTACTCTTGACGAAGTTGAGATCTGTAGTATGGAACCCAATGGAACATAGGAAGTTGCCATTGGTCTATCTAGCTCACTATTCTACACTGACTACACTCTCAGGTGGGCACCATTGGCATTGTAAGAGAACAAGGGGGGCATTCATGGTGAGTTGCGGCACCACTTTTTTTCTGGAAAAATAGCATTGATGATGACCGTCTTCAAATTGGGCTGTCATGTAGAAAATGGAGCAAATTTGTTCTCTCTTGCACCAATGCGTTTCCAATTACAAGAAAAATGATTTGGACTAAATGTTAGATAGAACTTCCTGATGGCATAATCTGTTCAACAGTGAACAGGCAGACTACCTTGGCTAGTGACTGAGTCTTTAATTGGAGATTTCTAAGTAGATGCTAGATGGTCACCTATTAGGGATGCTGTAGAAGTACACATCTTGCACCAACAGACAATTGGGCCAGACGACCTTTAAGGTCCCTTCCTGCTCTGTGGGTTGTATTTGATGTGCTGCCGCCAAATTGTTGGTGAGGACAGACGTAACTCCAGTGATCCAAAGCTTGCATTGGCTGCCCAGTCTCAAGGTTCTTGCATTAATTCACAATGTTCTTAACAACTTGGGTCCAGGATATCTCAGGTACTGTCTAATTCCTTATATCCCTTCCTATGTTTCCAGCATTCCATATAGTTCAGCTCTTTCAAATTCTGTTTAGTGTTCCTTCTGTATTTCTGATGTCCTGCAGTCTCCTCATTTCTGAAGACCATTTGCGTCCTAGTGGCGAGCCAGGAGTTATCAAGCAAATAAGTGTAGCTTGTAAGGATGGAAAATTCCTCATCTGGAGACGCTGAAATCAAAGAAAAATTGATCCAGCATCCAGGTACAAATATATTCTCTAAAATATTTAGAAAACAGGTTCTAAATATAATGCAGGTTTAGAATATCACTGCCAGCCAGAATGAGAAAAGGACTGTAAAACCTCTAGGACAGGGGTCAACAAACTTTTTCAGCAGGGGGCCAGTCCACTATCCCTCAGACCTTGTGGGGGGCTGGACTATATTTTGGAAAAATAATAATGAACGAATTCCTATGCCCCACAAATAACACAGAGGTGCATTTTAAATAAAAGGACACATTCTACTCATGTAAAAACACACTGATTCCCAGACTGGATTTAGAAGGCGGCTGGGCTGGATCCGGCCCCCGGGCCTTAGTTTGCCTACCCATGCTCTAGGAAATATCTCCTGAAATTTGGTCTTCGAAGTCAGTTTACCGTGAGCTCAACATTATCGGTATAGAAATGACAACGCAAAGGCATTTAACACCTCAGATATTAAATGAGATGTAGAACGTTGGAAATGGCAACTGTTTGTACTGAGCCAAAAACAGAGCAGACTTCTTCCACATATGGTGGACAAAACTCGTGTATTTTGGGAAATTATGTCCAAGCAATACCGTCTTTTAATAACATTAATGTACCTGTGGAGCCTCTCGTTTTGCGTTCTCTGTTTCATACCAGATGGGTAGTCTTTAGAAGGAAACATGAGGTAGCATTGAATATGTGGTCGTCATTGGAAACATAAGCAGATACCTTTGAAATTAGGAGGGGGGGAGGCAGGGCATTCTTTTACTGGTAAAGTTGACTGCGTACTGTAAACCGCCCAATGTATTTGATTAGGAACATAGGAAGTGGCCTTATGCAGAATCAGACCATGGGTATTGTCTACACTGACCAGCAGCAGGTCTCTAGGGTTTCAGGCAGGGGCCATTCCCAGCTGTACCTGGATATGCCAGGGATTGAACCCGGGGCCTTCTGCATGCAGAGCAGATGTTCCACCACTGAGCCACAGCTCTTCCTCATTGTGCTAATGAAATACGGAGTCCAGTAGTTGTGTATCTTGAAGCACACGGCCGCAAATCAATTGAATGGCTCCCCAAATAAGGGTTAATTCTCTGCCCATTGTAAATTGCTCCTGATGGCCACTGCCCGGCAGCTGCCATATGTTTCATATAATGTTCCTCCAAGACGTATGATATATGTAGTGTTATAGCACTATTTGGAAGAATTTGTGGGCAATAACTGCCTTCTTCCTTATAGACTTTTGCAGGTGTTAAGGTGAGCAGAGGGGCTCCTCTTCGTAGCTCCAGCCCTCTTTGAAAATTTAGGGGTGTGTGGCCTGAGGGCAGGCCCGGTTCACCCATGAGGTGGGGTGAAGCAGCTGCCTCAGGTGGTGGAAATACCTGAGCCAGCGTTCCCTCAAGTTGTGGAACAAGTTGTGAGGAATGGGACAACTGCGATGGCAGGCAGTGATAAGGAACAGGTGCCATCTTGTGACACCAGCACAATCTGTTGTTCCCTGACAATCCATTCAGTTGCCCAGCTCATAAAGATGTGTTTTATAGGACTGTTACAAGAGGACAGGCCCTGTGGTTTCATGGTACAGTGGTACCTCTGTTTGTGAACGCCTCTGGTTGCGCACACTGTGGGTTATGAGCTCTGGTAACCAGTGGCGTAGCGTGGGGGGTGCAGGGGGGGCCGGCCGCACCGGGTGCAACGTCTGGGGGTTAGGGTTAGAAGGCGCAAATCCACGGGTTAGGGGGCGCAAATCCACGGGTTAGGGGGTGCACATTACTTGCCTTGCCCCGGGTGCTGACAACCCACGCTACACCACTGCTGGTAAGCCAGTAGTAGCCATTCCCAGTTGCGAACTTTGCCCTGGGATGCGAGCGGAAATTGCGCGTCAGAGGCACGCGTGCAGCGGGAGGCGCACTTTCGCTAATGGCGCCTCATGTTACGAGCGGTTTCCGGTTACGAACGGACCTCCAGAACGGATTCCATTCGTAACCAGAGGTACCACTGTGCCCAGTGTGTGTTTAAATGGTAGCTAAAAATCCTTGGAACCTTTTACACAGTTATTTGTCCTGTTAGCAACATGAGTATTCTGCAGACAGACCTAGAAGTGTGGCGGAAAGGAAAATAGGCCTAAGAAGGTACCCTTGACAGGTTGTGAGGCTTGACGCTGAGCTCTAAATCAGTTCAAGCTGTAAGAACACAGGCCTCAGACACGCTCTGGTTCCAGTCTCTGAAGGTAAACGGGATGACAGCTGCACCATGCCACTTTTTCTCTGGGCAGTGAAATCTGTTTTGTGTAGGTAGTTTTCCACTGAAGGTTGTTACCTGCTAAAGAGGGAATTCCCCCACTTCTTTAACAAGTTCTCCAAGGACACCTTCCCTAGGTTTGGCGGTGGAGAATCCACTGTCTCTCCTTACCTGCAGCGACACTGGCCTGCCTTCAGCTCACTTCACAATTGAAATGTCAACCCTAATTTTGTGAAGGAAAGTGGATGGAAATGTTGGTGTTTTAAATAACTTTTTAAAAAATGCTTTATTGACTAAATCCCAAAGGATTTATTAGTCTTTTGCGCCAGAAACAACAAAGTCTTGTGGCACCTTCAAAAACAGATTGATCATGGCATCAGCTTTGGTAGACCATAGTCAATTTCTCTGTTTCTGTTAATTGGTGTCCCATTGCCAAGATGACTGTGTCATCAAGAACTGTTTTGTGAATTATAATGACATGGAATGCAGAAAAATACAGACGGCGATAATTAGGTACTCCTCAATGTCTCCTCAAGGTACTCCTCAATGTCTGCCTGGCGTGCTCTGGTTCATGGGGTCACGAAGAGTCGGACACGACTAAACGACTAAACAACAACAACAATGTCTACTTAATTTCTCCTACATCTCACTTTTTATAGTTCTTTCCCCCAATGCATATATGAACCTGCAACTCAGGATAACAATTCATGCATCTGGCGAAGTGGACTGTAGTCTGTGGTAGTTTGTGCCATAATAAATATGTTAGTCGTTAGGGTACCACAAGCCTCTTTGTTGCTATTGAATAAAATTACTCAAATCAGATGCTTTATATGAAATATTCCCCTTCAAAAAGCCACAGCGCAGCCAGCAGTTGAGAGAGCCACTCGTTACATACAGTTCATTCCATTTTGGTAGCCTAAAAATTTGTTCTCCGGTGCAAAGGCAGGAGTAGAACCAAATAGCTGGAAGCAGATTTTGTCTAAACATCAGAAGAACATGTCTAATAGCAAGAGCTACTTGGCAGTAGAACAGACCATCTTGTTTATTTATTCCTTAAGGAGCTCACAGTGGGGCAAACGATTCCCCCCTCTTTCTATTTTATCTTCACAACAACCTTGTGAGGTACATGAGGCTGAGAGATGGTGATTGGCCCAAGGTCACCCAGGGAGCTTTGTGGCCAAGTAAAAATTTGAATTCCTGTCTCCCAGACCCTAATCCAGCCTTTTAAACACTGTGCCACACTGGCTGTCCCCTTGGGAGGTGATGGACCATCCTTCATTGGAGGCATATAAGCAGATGCTGGACAGCCCTCTGTCAGGACTCATGCAGTTGTACTTGCATTACAGATCCTGTCTTGAGCAGGAGGCTGGACTAGATGACTTCCATAGCCCTTTCCGTTTCTGTGGCTCTGTACACGCACTATGTTGTTGTTTAGTCGTGTCTGACTCTTCATGACCCCATGGACCAGAGCACACCAGGCACTCCTGTCTTCTACTGCCTCCTACAGTTTGGTCAGACTCATGTTTGTAGCTTCGAGAACACTGTCCAACCACCTCGTCCTCTGTCGTCCCCTTCTCCTTGTGCCCTCCATCTTTCCCAACATCAGGGTCTTTTCCAGGGAGTCTTCTCTTCTCATGAGGTGGCCAAAGTATTGGAGCCTCAGCTTCATGATCTGTCCTTCCAGTGAGCACTCAGGGCTGATTTCCTTAAGAATGGAGAGGTTTGATCTTCCTGCAGTCCATGGGACTCTCAAGAGTCTCCTCCAGCACCATAATTCAAAAGCATCAATTCTTTGGCGATCAGCCTTCTTTATGGTCCAGCTCTCACTTCCATACATCACTACTGGGAAAACCATAGCTTTAACTATACGGACCTTTGTTGGCAAGGTGATGTCTCTGCTTTTTAAGAAGCACATACTTTCCCTCGAAATAATTCCGGGCATTAGTTTAAGCCTTACAGTGATACAGTTCCTAGCAACCCTCAGCAAAGCACAGTGCCCAAAATGGTCTGAGGGGGAGGATGTGTTTCAAATCTACTTTAAAGGCATAGTGTGTACACATCCCAAGTTCCTATGAAGTGAGACAAGCTAAGGAAGATACATGAAGGGTTGCCTTGGAGACAAAGCAAATGCACTTGAGGAGAATCACTAGGCAATTATCCATATGCGTTCTCTCCTCCCTCTTCCCTCTTCTTTCAAATAAGATCAGACCAAAGGTTCACCCCATGCTTCGGCATCCTGCTTCCCACAACAGACAACCCTATGGATCTGAGAAGTCCTTATGCAGGGTTTGAAGTCTATAGTCCTCCATGTTGCTTCTGGTATCTAGCAGCTCTGAACATGGAGCCAAGCATGACTGAAAACCATCGATAGCCCACTCCTCCATTTATTTGTCTAATCCCCTTTTAAGGAACTAAAGGAAGCTCAGTGATAGCTCAGGTGGTAGAGGACGAGACTCTTAATCTTGAGGTCATGGGTTCAAGCCCCAAAAGATCCCTGCACTTCAGGGGTTTGGAGTAGATGTCCCTTATGGTCCTTTCCAATTCTGTGAATCTGTGGGTCAGTCCATTAGTCTATCTAGCTGCAGCACTGCGTGCTTTGACTAGCAGTGGCTCTCCAGGGTTCCAGACAGGGGACATTCTCAGCTTTACCTGTAAATGCCAGAGATTGAAGCTGGGATCTTTTGCATGCAGAACACGTGCTTTATCACAAGGCTGAAGGCATAAGGTATTGCCCTTCACATCTTGTGGCTGCAGTTCTATGAAGTAAATTGTGGGCTGTGTGAAGATGTTATTTTGTCTGTCCTGAATCTTCCATCAGTCATTTTCATGGGGTGACCCTGAATTATAGTAGTAGTAGTAGTAGTAGTAGTAGTAGTATGTGTGTGTGTGTGTGTGTGTGTGTGTGAGAGAGAGAGAGAGAGAGAGAGAGAGAGAATATTAATATCTACCCATTACCTACATATGAGGCATAATTTTATAAACCTCTGCCATATCCCCTTTAGTTGCCTTTTGTACTGAATAAAAAAGCCCCAAATGCAAAAATAGACTTTAGACTGATGTGAGTCCTCCCTCTGCATTTGCTGTACGTCAGGGATGGGGAAGCTGTGCCCCCCCCAATGTTATAGGGCTTCCATCAGCCCCAACAAGAATTGTCAGAGATGATGGAAGCTGTGCTCCAGCACCTGCTGGAGGGTCACAGGTTCCCCATCCCCGCTGTAAACAACCGAGATGATGCTCAGCTTCCATGTCAGCTGTTGGCCTTTTCCCCAGTTGGTTCAGCTCACCTAGCATCTGCCCTTGGATTTAGGAATACCTTAAACAAATAAATAGCTGTATCTGCTGGCTGGCTGTTCTTCATGAATTTGCCTCATGATTTTGTGAACCCTGTAATCTATTCTGGCTTTCAATGCGTATTTCCTAATGAGCTCCAGAGTCTAAGTTCTTGTGTTATGAAAAAATCAAATAATTGCTTCCTGTTCCTCCCCCTCACCCAGTGCAACTCATGACCTTACGTAACTCTGTGGTTGTTACACGCCAGTAATTCCTTTCCAGCGTTACGGAGCTCTAAATTGCTGTAGAGAACTTGATTCATGCTCTTTCTCTGTTCGCTATTTTTTGCTTCCTTTTCTTGTTTGCTTTTTCTTGTTTGTTCTCTGTTTCTATTTTCTTCATTGCTTTCTGGCCCTTTTCTGGTAGCTCCTAGTGATGTGGGACTGGCTACAGATGCAAGCAGACAATCAAACAAGCCAGAGCTGAAGTGAAATAGCTGAGCAAACTCCGCTTGCCAAATTCAGAATCTGTATATTTAAAAATGGAGAACGTGAAATTCGGAATCCGAAATACTCCTGAGTCTGAAATTCATCAGTATCCGAACATGATTGGCAGAATTTCAATATGGACGCTTTCCTCTATCAAAACCTGAAATTCACCCCCCAAAACTGAAAATGCATGAATCTGAATTTGGGTGGCAAATTTCCTTGTCCTGTAGCAAGAACAAAACAAAACATATACACACTCCATAATGACCCAAACCAACCAATGTGTACAATTGAAGTAGATTGGAAACCGAGAACTTTTTTCTGCTCCCACTTGTTGCTGAATGCCTTCCTTATTCTGTGCTGCCCATTCAGATCCAACATCATAATTTAACACTATCCACATCCATTTATAATATGAACATTTCATCAATTGGCCCATTTTCATGGCTTGGCAATACAGAGAAGTCCCTTGCATTTACTTGGCTGTTTAAAAGTAGCCCTGACAAGAAGTTGTCCTATCAAATGGCTGTTAGCCATTGTCTGAGGCGATGCCTGTGGTTTCAGCAACGTTTCCAAGGAAAATTGTTGCACTAAACAAGTTATATTTGTTTCTGTTTTGAATTATGATTTTGAAAACATAAAGTCCTTGTTTGCTTTTGCCTGGTTGAGTTTGGGTCCATTTCCTCCATACTTTAATTAATGTACGCTGAGTTGACTATAAAATACGTCATTTTGGGGTTTTGGCAGGCAGGCTGATCAAGGATGTATCAAAATTCTTGTGCTATGTCCAGATTAAGCACGACAGCCTGAGTTTCTAAAGCAGTCTCCTTTCCCCGACAGACTGCAGTGAAGAAAGCCAGGATTCATGCAAAGACATGTATGTGTGAGAGTGTGGGTTTGTGCAATAGAGGAATAACTACAAATTATTATTACTTTATGGGGTGCAGTTCACCTCCCATTGAACCCCTGCATTTTAAAGAGATGCCACGCATGCCACGCAACATTTGCATGGCAGTTTGATTAGTAATAGTTGTTTACAGTCTTTGTCCTCACAGTACCCCATGCCAGTGGTGAAATCCTGTGGTGTTAACCTGTAGTCATGGCAGACATGTTGCCAGTGGTGGACCTAAATTTCTGGGGCCCTGAAGCTTGAACTGCCATGGGGGCCCCTTGACCCCTTCGCAACCAGCACCGAGGTCTGGGTAGTCACTCTTATCTTCAGTGGGGCTGTTCCATGACAGATCTCCATACCTTTACAACATCTGTGCTACTGAATATCAAACTTTGGGATTGTTGACATGTTTACCAAACAAAAAACAAAAAAATCAACCAATTTGAGCAGTGCCACTCAAATTAGGTCTGCTAGACCCCAAAATTAGGGAAATTTGCTTCTGGGGGCCCCCTCTGGGATTAGGCGCCCTGAAGCTTCATCAGTTTCATAGTAGATCTGCCTCTTCATTGCACCTCTGAAATTGCACCCTGTGCTTAGCAAGTAAGTTCTAGCCAACTTGCCAAACAAAGACCCATTCCAGAGTCCAACTCCAACTTGATGCGAGCACGTAATCAAACCTACATTAGCACAATCAGATCCCACTGGATCCTGCATAAATGGGTCCTTTCTGGCCCCACTGCTCCCCCCCTTTCTCCTTTCTCCCGTGCACACCCCCCGATCACATTGTGTTTTCCTTGGCAACAGCTGCTCTGGCACTCAGAGCAGGGTTGGGTTTGCTCCAGCTGCCTTTATAGACATATGCCAGATTCTGCAGTTTTAAGACTCGTTTTGTGGGTTTCGTGGCTGCTGCTGTATCAGACCATAGGATGTGGGCCACCCAGCTGGGCTATCACCTGACTTACCAGATCTCCATTGCCACACAACTCAGACCTTCCAAGTGTTCCTATTTTCCAGGGACAGTCCCGGATTTCTGATTTGACCCCAGAATTCCCCACTTTTCCTTAGGATGTCCCTGTTTTCATGGGAGAAATATTGGGGGGCATGGAGTTATGTGACACCCCCCCCCCCGAGCCAAGGAGATAAGTAACTATATAACCTTTAGAAGACACCTGAAGGCAGTCCTGCATAGGGAAGTTTTTAAATGTTTAATGTTTTATTATATTTTTCTATATGTCGGAAGCCATCCAGAGTGGCTGGGGCAATCTAATCAGATGGGTGGGGTATAAATTAATTTGTTGTTGTTGTTGTACGTCCCTATTTTCATCAGAGAAGTATGACAACTATCCCCTCTGCCTCCAATCAAGCAACATCATCAGCCAGTGAACAAATACTATATGTAACAAGTTTTAGATATTAATATGCAAATTAAAGAAGGGATTAATGGAAATGAGCAACAACCTGACCAACATCTAAACATACACGGTTATAAAGACTGATTGGCTAGTTCTTTGCAAGCGGACATGTCAGTGGAAAATCCCGTTTATATTTACTACAGGCAAAAAGCAATTCCAAGCCCAAACAAGGCCTTATTGGGTTGCCTGTTAATGTTATAGTCCAGAATTTTGGCAGATGTGCTTAATTTCCCTTCCACTGGCTTTAGAAAAAGTTCTGCTGAATAACATCACCTGAAGATTTGGCCCTGTGCCTTCCAGGCTTAAGGCTGTGGTCATAAACATACAACCAGGGAGAAAACTTCCTAGTGGAACTTCCTTCTGAATAAACAGAAACAGGATTGCACTGTAAATCCATATAATCTTTTCTCATCGAGGCATCAGAAACTTTTATCATAGCTCAATATTGAACGTTTTGATGATGAATTTTTCACTGTAGTTTTATAACGCCTTGTGGTTTACAAAAGAAGAAAAAGAAGAAAAGGATTAAGTATTTATTAGTCTTCCACCACTGTCTACTGAGTGTATTTGTCCAGGGTTTGTGATATGAACCCATGTAGGCAACACAGCCAGATGGGCAGGGAATAATAATAATAATAATAATAATGGCTGGTGTTATAATTTGGCCAACTAGGCAGCCATTTAGGGTGCAGACCTCAGAGGGGCACAGTACTGATTCTTGAGAAGCACCACTTTATACGGATTAGTTTTTGTTACATTTTATAAATTTATGATAATCTTTTATTTTATTTTATATTTTGAAGAGTTCTCCCAGCTTACATACACTCAGCAATGTTGTAAAAGAGACTAGTTGGCTTGGCAACTATATCAACTGAAGATGCCCAAGCACCAGCACATAGAATCACAGAAACATGAGACTTGTAGAGTTGGAAGGCATCACAAAGGTCATCTATAGTCCAGTCCCCTGCAATGCAGGAATCTTTCAGCCAATGTGGGACTTGAACCCAGGACCCTGAGATTAAGAGTCTCATGCTCTGCCAACTGAGCTACAAAGGCAGGAATGAATGGGTGACAAAACTTGCAAAAGGAAAAGGCACGCAAAGTGAGATTTTGATATGTCTGAAATTGAAACAATTCACAAGATTATTCGAAATGATTTGTGTGCTAAAACATTTTCTTCCGTATTTGAGAAAGACTGTTGTATTACTTACTATTGCGATTTAAAACAAACTTAGCAGCTTTCATTTTTTCTACAAGGCATCGGTTTTTGAAAATTGAAGTTAGCAAATCTTTTTTTTGGGGGGGGGAGTTCAAATGATTAGGCTTGCCTAGGGCTTAAAATAGCTCTGCATGTAGGTCAACCCTTAAAAAATCAGCACCCCCAAATTTCCAGGGCTAGTTTATGAAAAAGGTAATGAACATAGCTGCGAGCAAGCAAAACGCCACAGTAATAAGTAACGGCTATCCCACAGTACAGCACATTTTCTGGCTTCTGACCTGACTGGCTTCTGAAGGCAAGAGGGGAATAAATAATGAAGAAGGAAATTGTACTCAGTGTCCTTGGAATTTGAAAATTTATGTGGAGAAAGTCCATTTATTCTCAAATGTTGGAATCTTCTGTGGGCTTTGCTAAACTGGAGCCTGTTTTCCCAACGTTTGGCGGAGTCCTGCTCAGAGATGGGCGTTCAGCTGGCCTCTTCTTTCTCCTTGCCGTTTTGGAGGAGGACGCTTAACTGTTCCTGCCTGCAGGGTACAATGCTGTGGCCTGCTGAGCTGCCATCTGCCTTAGGTTTCCCTGCCTATCACAGCGGGTGTCTCCTTGGCGCTTTGGCCGGCACGCTGGTAGCTGCCTCTGTGGCACCGTAAGTGGGGCAACCGACTGTTGTTTCCCCCTAGTCAGCACTCAAGCCACACCATTAGCTGGTTCTCCTTTCTGCCATTTCTTCCCACTGGGAACATTTAGCAAACCTTTTATAGGAGCATTGGTTTCCATACTTCAATTTAACAAGGACCAGCAATGTGATGATGTCTGTCCTGCCCTGGCTTCCAAACCCAGCGTTCATTCTCAAAGTCCTTGATGCCATTGCTGAGAAATCCTGAACTGGAGCCCTAAACTGTTGCGCATGATAATCTCCATACTGCCTATAGCAGTTCTGTGATATATTTGTTGCTGGTGCAAACTAACAAGGTTAGCAACTGTGGCACAAAACCAGGGAGTTCTGAGGCTGCCCATACTCAGAGGCCTACCTACTGTAGGCTCCAGTATACCCTTGGCAAGGAGACATATCAGAGTCTCTGAAGCTGGGAGAGTATGTGGACCGGAAACTCAAAACGTTTGCTTTTCATCACATTTTGTGGCCCGCCAGTGTTCTACTCCTCCTCCCCTCCTCCTCCTCCATTGGTCTACCTGTTTGCCTGCTTTCCTGCCTCCCTTGGCTCACTGCTTTCCCTTTTGCCTC